>NC_141148.1:74936556-76176556 GCF_053477565.2 Lygodium microphyllum | reverse complement strand
GCAAGAAAGATCAGCTCTTTTGTGACTTCTGCAAAAGGACCGGACACACCGAGAAGTTCTGCCACGCAAGAAAGAGATCCCAAAAGGCCTATCTAGTCGCAGTCAAAGAAGAAGAAGAAAATGAAGCAAAGGAAGATGAAGATGAAGACCACCAGGATCGGAAGGACAAGACTCATCAGTCCTTGTACTCTCATAATTCTGATAGACTGTTTTAATAGCCTTGTATTTTCCTTGCCCTAATGTTTCCTGCCATAAGCTTTGTAAACTCCTTATGTAACTTGGCATTACAGTCCCTGTACACTTTGTGAGGCCCTTGTTACAGCCTCTGGATGTCCACCATGTTTATGGTACCCACACTTAGCTTTTTCTGCGACAGCCTCTGGTGTTTTGCCATGTCTGTGGTATACCCACACTTTGCAGGTGGTTCTCATTACAGCCTCTACACACTTTGTGCCTTTCCTAGTTGTGATTGAGGAGGGGTGTTGAGAATCAGCAATCACACTCAAACAGCCTCTTTGTATGGAGTCTCAGGGTCAAGGACATGCAGGGTACATTATCCCATATGCACAATGGTGCCTACTGCAGTTTCCTACTTTCCTATAAAGCATTGTACTTGCTTCCTTTCTTAATGCAATGATAGTACTCTTTTCATTTAAGTAAAGTGTCAATGTCATTGTCCACATACACAAGATTGTGTTTATGAGTCCAAGTCTCAATCTTGGAACCTAATTCACTTGTGTAACAAACAGTGTCATTCCATCATGAGTCTACACTTCTCCTTCCATCCTCCATAGCTTCTGGTTATGTCATCATGCTCTAGATCCCGCATTTGTAACAGCAATGTGCCTCCAATGATGTTGGTCCGTCCATACTCCATAGCTTTTAGTGTCTTGACTCTCTCTTTGGTCCTACTAGTTCGGGTTCTTAGTCATCTGTGTCTAAGTCTGAGGGTCATCCTCTATTAGTGGGTTCAATTCATTTATTATGTCTTGATGTGTTTCTTCTTATCACAAATAGCCCTCTAATTATGTGTGCATGGTGCTCTTTTTTATATGCACTGCAAAATCAGGCTTTTAGCTTTCAAGTGCACTTTAAGTGTGAAATTTGTGTGAGGTGAAAACACTCCCCTCATTCTAGTTTTGGGAAAACATGACTTTAAGCATGATTGTTTGCCACTCTCAAGGGTTGATTAGGTTCTCTATTGTGTCTCCCAGCTTGGTTAGGATGTAATCAGGGTCTTTAGGTCAATTTGGGACACTAAGTGAGGTCGAATAGCTAATGGGTTAGCTAGCGATTGCTTTTGGGTCATTAGATCATTGTTTCTTCATTCCGCATTTTGGAAGCTACACATCTCATCTGTAAGGCTTTTAGAGGTTTGTTGAGCTTGGGTCTAGGTTTGTTAGGCTCAAAGAGCTAGGAGGGAAAATCCAAGAACTGATTGCATGTTGGACTTATGGTCACCCTAAGGCATATTTGGAGCCCCAAGAGGAACAGCAAGAAAAAGGGAATTCTCTTGCAAGAAAATCTAACTTGTAACATCAACAAGCTTTTATTTCATTCTTTTGATCATCAAAACAAAGAAAACAACAATTCTTCACGCAGCATCATAGTAGATTTCTCCCACGAATTTGATAGAATCAACCATAATCTTCAATATCTTCATAAAATTCTTCAATAGAACAAAAAACACAAAGGAATACACTATCTTTGAATGGAAATCAATCACATATTATTATTCTTTAATGCTTTCATAGTTCTCTCTCTCAATCTCTCATATACAATTACACTATTTTGATAGAATTGACTATCTTTGACTCCTCTCTCTCTCTCCATCAATAGTACATCATATCCTCGCTACAATACTCTCATAATAATCCTCAATAATCCTTCTTAGGTCTTGGATGCACCTCCCAAGAGGTATGTCTGATATGAAGAGTCACCAGAGCCACTACAGTGTCTTTTCAGAGCTCACTACTATCACTATCACTTAGTCTTCTCTTCAGTCTTCAGCAGCTGTTTCTTCCACTTATTTTAGCTCTTTTGAACTTAGATTCATCCTTTCCAAAGGTTAGAAAACTTTCCCAAAGTCACACATACATTCTACAGAACACTTATAGAAGGTCTACAAAACAGTCACAGTACAATACTAGAACAACTACAGTACAGATACAGTACAGAGACAGAGCAAAGATAGAAGCTCTACAGAGGGTTACAGAAGGTCATCAAAACCTCATAACTCATACTCAAACCATTCCAAACTATCAAAAACTATTCAATAAGCTTTCAAAATATCTCAATCTTTATCAATCATCAATCTATGCTTCATACAGAAGATAATCAGAACAAAACAGAAGCTATACAGAACCAATCACAACCTATCAGAACATCACAAAACCTCATACCTCCACTGAGAATCATCATGAACTTCTAAAACATAATCAATATCATCCAAAACACTCTCAAATACTTCCCTTACAACCATACATCACTCTAAATCCATCAAAAATCAATCATTCAGTCCTCAAAAACAACAAAAATCAGTCAAAAATTCAGTCTTTTTCCACTCTCAACATATCCCCACACTTAGAAAGGAAGCGTCTTCGCGACCTAAGGAAAAAAGGAATATAAGTTCACTAAAGAGCCCAATTTTGTCATTCATAAAATCTTCAATAATCTCTTTAAACCACGACCCCAACTTATCACCTATTTCTGAGAGAAAAAACTACTACTAAAGGAAAACTCCATTATTCATTAACCCATCGGATTAATCATTTAAAAGCCATAACAAATTTTTAAAGAATATAAGAGGTTCTCTTTAGCTTTCCAACATAAGATTTCCATCCACCAGCAATCTTTTAAAAAGAGCTCTCGAACAAGTTATTCGCAATCAACACAAACTCATCACATACAATTAAGACAACACATACACAAACACTAACACAACCATCTGAATGACACCTCCAAAAAGAGAGATATATCATTAAGAATCAGCCAAGATACATCACAAAGACATCAATGAAGATGATCCCTTTTAAAGGCTTGGTGGTTTCGAAAGCGATCCATGGAGAATGATTCATCTACAAATGTCTTTGGAGGATTTTGAAAGAACTGCAAGCATCACATCTTTTCTAGCAAGACAAGGTATCTGCTAGGGAGATATAGGGCATGAAAATACAGGACATCCAACTGGTGGGAGTCAATGTTCACATTGACATTCATACAAAGTTTTGGAATGGCCTTTTGATCATTATGGGAATGCCTATGCATGTATGCTAGATACCAAGCAAAATGAGCTATCAATCTCACCGAAGGATCTAGAGATTGTGAATATTGGTGAGCAAAATGAAGGTAGTTCTAGTATGCTTGACTGGCAGTTGTCCAATCTCTTGGAATAATTGGCTAGTTTATTTGAGGTCCTATAAGAGAATCACTCGAGCTCCATCCTCGTCTTCTGGGAATCTGCTTATCAAACCCTTCATATTCATGAAGTAACTGAGGGGGTTGAGAGATAGAAGTGGCAGGAGATGGAAGTGGAGTAAGTAAAAGTGCATGAAGAGATGGGTAGGCAAAATCATAAAAGGAGGAATAAGTTAAAGCTGGAAATTTTAGGGAATCAATTAGGAAGGGTGTTAATTGATAAATAGGAAAGGTAGAGGGTATATGAATGGATGGAGAAGGACATGGTGGAGAAGGGGAAAATACTCTATCCTCGATAAAAGAGCAATATGTAAATATGGGAATTTGAGAAAAAGATTGAGGTTGGAAAAGAAGGGGTAAGATGGCTGTTGAATTGGTTTGATAGAGGGAAAGATATGTATCATAACAGTGAGCCATTTCTTGGTAATACAGTAGGCTAGGAACAAAGGGACCTAAAATAGATATTCTCTGATAGGCATAAAAAAAGGTGGAATCAAATGGATTATTTTTGGAAAGGTGAGCTAAGAGATCCACCCTCAGTTGGTTAGTGCTCTGTACATAGGTAGAAGTTGTGTTCTGTCGTTGATTCAAGACCACGGAATCAATCATGGAGTGCCAGGAATTCTTAGGGCAAGTAGCCACTTTTGAGGAGTAACTCTAGAACATGTCATCTATTCACAACTCCAAATAGTTGACATACAAGACATCTTGTAAAACCGCGTCTCCCACATACCAGGCCATATCCACTTCATTTGGAATCAACAAGCCTCCCCATAGATACATATATGACATCAGCATGGTATCCGTCGTGATAGAATCTTCAAACACTAACCTAAGGGGGGTTAGTTAGATTAAGGTTAGGTTAAGGAGACTAGGGTTAGCTAACTAAATTAAGGTTAGTTGAACTAACCTAGGGTTAACTAACCTAAGTAGGGTTAGTGTAAGTAACTTAGGGTTAACTAACCTAAGCAGGGTTAGATGAACCTAATTAAGGTTAGGTTAAGGAGACTAGGGTTAGCTAACTAAATTAAGGTTAGTTGAACTAACCTAGGGTTAACTAACCTAAGTAGGGTTAGTGTAAGTAACTTAGGGTTAACTAACCTAAGCAGGGTTAGATGAACCTAATTAAGGTTAGATTAACTTAAGGAAGGTTAGTGTAACTAATGTAGGGTTAGTTGACTAATGGAAGGTTAGTGGAACTAACCTGTGGTTATAGTGGCAGGGAGGGAGGAGGAGGAGGGGGAAGAGGAGAAGGAGGAAGAAGTGGAGGGAGGAAGGGGCGGAGCGGCGGCGAGGATGGGAGGAGCAGCAGGAGGCAACATCACTGCGGGGAGGGAGGGCGGCGACTGTTGCGGGAATTTGGCGAGGAGGCGGCGGGTGCTCCCGGATGAGGGCCAACATGTCATGCACCACACCGGTGAGGCGGTCACGGGAGAAGGAACCGAGGTGGGCTCTCAGCTTGGCATCCTGCTAGGGGTCGGCAGGGCAGCGCCGAGCCTGCTGGCGAGCATGCGGGCAGCGGAGGCGGCCACCTCGACGTCGAGGGGTGGTGAGCCGAGCGAGGAGGCATTAGGGGCAAGGCTGGGGCTACCGGCGGGGCGGTGGCGAAGCGTGGAGGAGACAGGAGGAGTGTTGGGCGCAGGAGACCGCCGGGTAGGGGAGGGCATTGTGAGGAGGCCGAGTGGGGGAGGGAATAGGAGGAGGCGCCAAACGGGGGAGGGCGTCGTGAGCAGGCCGAGCGGTGACCCTGCTGGGAGGGAGGGGAAGGAGGGAGACAGAGAGGTGAAGGGAGGAGAGAGAGAAGAGAGGGAGGGAAAGAGAGAAGAAGAAGAAGAAGAAGAAGAAGAAGAAGAAGAAGGAGAAGAAGGAGGCAAGAACGGGCAAGTACATGTATGTATTTTTTTGTTTTTTTTGTTTTAAAAAAATTAATTTCGTTTTTTAATATGTTTGTGTTTATTTATTTCAATATTTGGGTATTCTAATTAAAGTTTTTTTTAAAATTTTTAAATGTTTGGTTTGGTGTTTTTTTTTTCATTGTTTAAATTAAAGTTAGATTTGTTATTGTTTTGTTTTGTTCTTTTTGGTGGATTATTTTTCTTATTTGAAGTGGTTATTGTATTTGTTTTTCTTTGAAATGGTGTGGATAGTGTTTTTTTTTTTAAAATTGCTTTTCTAGTGATATTACATAATGAAAAAAGAATAAGAAAAGAACATATCCCCGGCCCGTGCGCATGCGCAGGCAGGGGTAAAAAAATTTGCAATGACGGATGCAAACAAATAGGGACGGGGGCTCGCAAGCCACGGGCGCCACAGGGGCGTCCCGAGGCACGTAAAACCAAAAAGGGCGCGTTCACGTGCGAGGCGAGAAACACGATTAACGGGAAAAATAAAGAATATTAATAAAATCCAAACTGTTTGTCGGATCAAAAATCCGTAAAAATGAAAAATGGGCCACTAGATGAGAGAAAAATGTTGGAAACATGTAACATCAGTTCCAGGCAAAATCAGGGTGTTCACATGGAAAAAACACAAAAAATAAACCCGAAAACACAGACGGGCATTAATATTAAAAAATCCGCACATCGGAACGAAGTGCGGAAAGAAGGAAAAGTGTGCAAAACAATGTGTCCAACAACCCTATCACCTCAAAATGCAGTTTCGAGTGAGATAGGACATGTTTACATGGAAAAAACACCAAAAATGGGCTAAAAAATGGACTCGGAAATTAATACGGGAAGAACCATGCATCGGAATAGATGGCAGTAGAAACGGAAAATGTTCGAAAAAAGGAATTCACATGATTGGCACATCAAAACTCAGTTTCGGGGAAATTAGGATGGGTTCACATGGAAAAAACACAAAAAATGCATTCGAAAACACTCAAAAAATTTAATAATGAAACATCTGGCAATCGAAAGAGGAGGGAGGAAGAAGAAAAAAGTGGAAAAAAGGTAGCAGGACACGGCTGTCAAATCAAACTGGAATTTCGGTAAAAATCGGGCAGGTTCACATGGAAAAATATGAAAAATAGGCACGAAAAGGTCCGAAAATCCGCAAAAATTAATAACGGATAAACCCTGCATTGAAATGACATGGAAGAAAAAGGAAAAATGTCAGAGGAAAGAAGTAAAACAAGCTTGACTCATCAGATCAGGGTTCGGAAGCAATAAAGATGCGTTCACATGGAAAATTGTCCATTTTACGAGAATTGCTTTAAAAATTAATAACTTGAAAACCGTTTGGCAGAACAGGGGTTGGTAAAATGTAAAATAGGTAGTTCAAAGGGATGAACATGATTGTAAGCTTGGATTGGAATTTCGATGAATGTAGGGTGCGTTCACATGGAAGGACAGTAAAATCAGGGAATGAAGGAAAACTATAAGGGAATGGCCCCAAGGGTGGATTGAAAATGGACGGGTGGGTGGGGAAGGGACCCCATCAGGGTAAAATCAAGTTAGGCATAGATGCATTAATAGGTTAAGGCAAATGCAAAGGGGTATGCAATATAGACACGTAAGGACACATCCCCACACTTAAAACCTTAACGGATAGGGTTGATGGAACGAGCAACAGGGACCTAGTACCACACAACAGACCAACCGCTAACGTCCCCATACTTAAAACATAACCGTCACTGACAACAGAAGGTGTAGGGTTAGAAAAACTTGGCCCATGTTGTCGAGAATCAAGGTTGACTGTCGATGGCACGTCCACTGTCGTTGTCGGCTACAGGAGGTACCAAGGTATCTTCACAGCACACATTCTTCATGGCAAGGACCACACGGCAGCACCCAGGGAGGTAGCTAGTTGAAGGAATCATAGGAAATTTGTCAATGATGAGGAATATTGTACTCAACTTATGGTCACTCAACTAGAATGAAAGAACCGTCACTCATCCCATTACTGACATCACTTGAGTGAATGATGAGGAAACCGAGAGCTCACACCCGATTTTAGAAATTAACAAAAGAATGATGCAGAGGGAGTATGCCAGGGTGCACAATTGATGGTGCATCAGTGCGTCCAACCCGTCTGGCATAGGTGCAAGAAGAAAGGCCAGGGAGCCTTGTAGTGCAGTGTGTAGAACAAAATGATGTGTCATGTGTTGATGGCAGAAACCCAGCCCATGGGTGCATAGGAAAACCGAAATGTACCTGACTCCAAAGGTCGTAACATCCCTCAATCCTCACCTCTAGGTAATTGATTGAAGAAACTCCAGTCACACTCAGCCCACCCTCTGTCTCTCGCTCTATTGAAATATACAGAGGGCAGCTATGTTCTGAAACCCATTAATGTAATCCTCACGGTCACTTGCACAAAGGCTGTATGCCTTGTGCGCATTTGATGGTGCAACTGTGCATCCTGCCCAGTGCCGACATACAGTGCAAGAAGGAAGGCCAGGGAGCCTTATAGTGCAATGCACAAGAACAAATCGTGCTTTGTGCATTGAGAGGCCCTTCCCATGCATGCAACACTCCATTCACACACCTCACCTCTCATTTGATTTAAAGGGAAAGACTGGTCACTCACCCCACCCTCTGTCTCACTCTCTGATAGATACAGAGGGCAGCCCGTACTCATATCCCCATCCTGCTAGGATGAAAGCTCACATCACTCAAGGGGTTGGTGATGAAGATCATGTTGGTTGTTGTTTTCATCAGGATCTTGAAGTCGAGGCGTACCCAGGGAGACAGCCTACAAATCCCGTACTTCAATGATTGGTAAGAAGAGTCGTCTGTTAAGAAGGGCAGAAGGACTGATATTGTAGAGACAATACACCAAGGGAGGTGGCTTCGAATTGCTTGCTAAAGAGGTTTTGCTGGTGAGTCAGCTATCGTGAGCTGCAGGGTGTTACCACCTTTTCCACAGTCAGCTTCTCACCCAAGGGTGTTTCCACCTTTTCTTGGAACGAGGCCTGTTATGACAGGGAATTTCTTCCTTTTCTCCCATAACAGTTTCATTTGTTTTTTTCTCCTTTTTTTCTCTCTTCTTTTTTTCTTTTTTTTTTCTTTTTTTTCTTTTTTTAAAAAAATATTAAGAGAGAGAATGGTAGAAATACCACATATCAGGACCAACCTCGCCACTGTTGTTGGATCAGACGAGAAGGGAACAATGTCGGGTTGAGATGTTTCTGCGAGGGGGTAATAAAACGAGACCGCCTCATGAGGAGAATCATAAGGGCTATCAGAAGCACGACTAGAAGGACGGTGCAATGCCCAAAAGGGAGAGGATAGGTTGACTGTGATTGTCAAGATCCCCAGGGAGGGAAGTACTTCTTCAGGCGATATCCATTAATCAGGAAAGGATCATTAGAGGCATCAACAGTCTGCACCTGAACAGAGCCATTAGGATTGACGGCCAATACTTGGTATGGGCCCATCCACCGTTGTTGGAGCTTTCCAGGAAACTTGCCAAATCTTGAATCATAGGCTAGAACAAGATCACCTTCTTTGAACTCCTTATGCTTGATGAAATTGTCATGATAGGCCTTGTGTCGTGCTTGAGTGGTTTCCATGCACTGTAGAGCCATCCGCCAGATCTCATCCAAGCATTCCAAGTATAGGAGATGACGTTGTAGTGACTCACTATCTCCCAAGCATTCTTTAACCGCCACTCGCAAGGAGGGCAATTCCAACTCAACAGGAAAGATAGCTTCTGTACCATATACTAGCTAGAAAGGGGTTTGTCCTGTAGCTGCCTTATGGGAGGTTCTATACACCCAGAGGGCCTCTGTAAGTCAATCGTCCCAGTCACAACGATGTGCATCAATAATTCTTGTCAGAATAGAGCAAAGGATACGATTGGTGACTTCAACTTGGCCGTTGGCTCTGGGGTAATAGGGAGTGGACTTACGATGGCAGATCTTATATAGTTCCGTCAGCTCCTCCATGATTTTGTTAAGGAAATGAGTACCTTTGTCACTTACCAGCTCGAGGGGACTGCCAAAACGGGTGATAATATTCTTGTACATGAACAAGGCGACACTATTACCATCGTCCCCCTTCAGGGCTTTAGTTTCACACCACTTCGTGACATAATCCGTACATACTAGGATGTATCTATTCTGCTTCCGTTTGGTAGGTGGATCAATGGGACCCACAAAATCAATCCCCCACTTCTCAAATGGCTTTAGGGGAAGAATGGGTTGAAGTGGCATGGCACTTGTTTTGGTGGGTTTCCCCATTCGCTAACAAGCATCACATCTTTTGCAGTAATCATAGGCATCCTTGTGGAGGGTCGGCCACCAGTATCCTGCTAACAGAGCCTTCCTAGCGGTCACTTCTCCTGCGAAGTGTCCACCACATGGTTCTTCATGGCATGCTTTCAGTACTATGCCAATTTCATCCCCTACAACACATCTTCGCAGCACTTCATCTTTGCCTTTCCTGTACAATGCACCGCCTAGCAAGGTGTAGGGGGCTGCTTCTAAGAGAAGCTTCTTTCTCTCACGACTTGAGATGCCAAGAGGATACTGTTGAGTTGCCAAGAGGTTGGCTATGTCTGCATACCAGGAAGTAACTATTTCAACTAGAAACAAGGAAGTGTTAGGAAGGTCTGGATCATATTGTTCCTCTTTTTCTGTTTGAGGGATCCGTGATAGATGATCTACTAAGACATGGGAATGACCAGGCTTAGTGACTACTTCAAAGTCGAACTCCTGGAATAGGAGCAACCATCTCATCAGTTATCCTTTAACATCTGCTTTATTCATCAAGAAGGACAAGGCTTCATGATCCACATAGAACTTGAAATGTGTGGACAATAGATAGTGTCGAAACTTCTCTAGTGCAAACACCATTGACAAGCACTCAAGCTCTGTCACTGTATAGTTCCGTTCCCTATCAATGACCTTTTGGCTTGCATAATATATCGGTTGATCTAATTTAGAGGGGCCCTTTTGACATAGGACAGCACCTAGCCCTTCAACTGATGCATCTATGTGCACATGGAACTCCTTCGTCCAATCAGGAGGTTGCAAAATAGGTGCTTGGATCAGGCATTATTTTAGGGTATTAAGGGCTTCTTCACAGTCATCAGTCCAAAGAAAGTCAGCTTCTTTTCTTAGGAGCTTGCGTAGAGGGGCTGCTTTAGTTCCAAAATGTGCAATAAATCTTCTGTAATAGCCCACATGGCCAAGAAATCCTCTCAATTGCTTGAGGTTCGTCGGTGCTGTTAAGGTGGCAATCTTTTCAATCTTTGCCAAGTCTGTTGCAATTCCTTGTGCAGAGACAATATGGCCCAAAAGAACTCATGAGGAGATGCCAAAGACACATTTGTCGGGGTTGAGAGAAATCCCATACTCTCGGCATCTGTCAAAACATTGCTCTAGGTGTCCCCAGTGCTCACGGTTCAAGTTATAGACATAGAAGTCATCAAGATACACCTCAATGAAATCATGCAAATGATTCTTGAAGGCACCCATCATTACTCGTTGGAAGGTGACGAGAGCATTACAGAGTCCGAATGGCATCACTCTATAGGCATAGGTCCCCCATTCTGTGGTGAAGGTTGTTTTGGATTGGTCATTTTCTGCAATTTGGACTTGGTTATATGCACTGAATCCATCCAAGAGGGAATACAGCTCATGGCCTGCCACTTTGTCCAACAGTTGGTCTGTAAAAGGGATAGGGAAATGATCCTTCTTCGTCTTCGAATTGAGCTTTCAAAAGTCAACACATATTCGAAGTTTCCCATTCTTCTTGGATACTACCACAATGGGTGAAACCCATTCACTGTTAGCCACGGGATAAATGAACTTTGCTTCAAGAAGTTTCAATAATTCGGCATTCACCAGAGCAGAGTAATTAGGATTCATACGCCTTTGTCTTTGCCTTACAGGTTTGGCATCGGGCTCTAGGTCAATGTGATGTTGACATACTGTGGGATCAATCCCCTTTAGGTCTTTATATGACCAACCAAACACATCTAAGTTCTCCTTGAGTAGGTCTCGCAGGACCACTAGTTCTTCTTTTGGAAGATTGAGACCCACTTTCAGGTGACGTTCGGTACCCTCAGCGTCCAGGAATGTTACTTGTCTTTCACCTTCCACTTCCTAGATAAATGTCCCACGGATTGCTTCTGGGTAGAGGTCTGACTCTTTCAAGGGAGTCAGATCCTCGTCTCATGTCTTACTAGAACCAGTGTCCTCCTTCTAAATAGATGGCTCATTTTTTTGTTTAAGTTTCCGGATGGGTATCAGAGCTTTGTTTGCTTTTATTTGAGTGGTGACCTCTTCAGGACTCAAGGCTTCATCGTCAAAGGATGCATCCAGAAATGTCACATAGCACGGACCTACTAGAGGCCGTGGCTTTGAGGGCTTGGGCTTCTGTTGGCAGGGGGCATCATCATCATCTTTTCTTTGGACTAAACAGTCATGACGACAGGAGCCACTAGTGAACTTAATTTTTATGCTTTTAATCCATTGCTTATATAGATTCTGTATACTTTGTGGTCCATTGATCAACCCAAACGGAACCATGATCATTCCATCCAATACCCTGAGATATTGGACCTCTGAGGTCTCTATAGGGACATCAACTAGATCATCCTCTATCAGAGGAAATTCTTCATCTGCACTTTCATAGCCTACTTCATTTTCTTCCTCATCAGTTTCATCCTTATCCTCTGGAGGCTATGTCTCTGCTTCTATAGAGGCTCTATAGGAGAAGAACAGATCTTCTGCCTCTACATCTGCTTCTGCTTCTATCACCAGCTTTGACCCTGCTTCTGGCTCTGGCTCTGGCTCTGGCTCTGTATCTGTTATTGTCTCTGTAACTGTCTCTGTATCCGCTCTGTATCTGCTCTGCCTCTGTACTATCTCTGCTTTGTAACTGTATTGTCTCTGTACTGGCTCTGTTCTGTCTCTGCGACTGTCATATAACAAGGAGAATAGGACATCCATGCTTGTATTTCACTGTCAGAGGTGATTTCAGAAGTTAATTCTAGTTGAGGCAAGAGGTATTCACCCATGGACAAGGATTTTACTTCCCTTAACAGTTGGCTTATAGTGCCCACTGTTAGGGATTGTGCATTTGTTTTCTAAGGAAAGATCTGCTTAACAGCCTCTTCATCTCCTGAGGTACCATCTATTACCTCGTTAGAGGATTCAGTTATGACTTCAATGGATGTGGATCCATTTCCTTTTTGCGATCCATATAGCTTTAACACTGCTTTATTGGGTCCTCTGCCTAGGGTTAGGGTTCCTTTGAACAAGTCTGTCCTCGCTCTTACTTCAAAAAGCCAAGGTCTTCCCAACAATAGAGGGTATGAAGTCCCATAAGAATTTGGTTTGACCACCAAATATGTAAGCCAATAATCTCTTCCTGCAAGGGTTGTTTTTACATATGGGAGGATGCCCAACGGTTTGACTCTACTTTGGTCTGCCAATCTGATAAGCCACTGTGTAGGTTCAATTCCTTGCAACCCTAAGTCCTTCATTGTGACATCCATCATTATGTTTACTGATGAACCTCCATCAATCAATGCATTTGAAATAAAACATCCTTCTATCCATACACTAATCTCTGGGGTTCCAGGATCTAGGAATGCATTAGCCACATCTACTTCCTTCTATCCATACACTAATCTCTGGGGTTCCAGGATCTAGGAAGGCATTAGCCACATCTACTTTCTTTACAGGCTCCGAGGCCTTATTGGTCTTGGTTGCTGTTGAAGGAGTGATCCTTAGTCCACGTCTTCTTGTCAAGATGCTTTTGAATCTCTTTCGACACAGATCAAAGTGTCGAGGTATTTAACCAATTCATAATCTTTGATAGGATCCAAAGGCTTCTCTAGCCGGCTAGGGAATGGGGCTACACCCATTTTCATCTTTCCTTTTTCTTCTAACGATTGCAACATTGGCACTTCCTCTATTTCTGGAAGTGCTTCTATATCATCTATCTCTTGGGCCTCTGGCCCTATCTTTGGGATTGTCTCTGTATCCCTCTATGGCACTGTAGTGCTTTGTACTATACTGTTCTGTTCTGTATTGCTCTGTCCCTTTGTAGGTAGGTTGAACTTCATAGTCTTGGCAGGAGAGTTATTTTCATTCTGTACCATTGGTTCCTTCTTCTTGGTGCGCGTAACATTGGCAACTTCCAACTCTACCAAATTGGAAGCAGGCTCTTGTACCTTCTGTTGGCTATCAATGGCATTGGCCTTTACAGGGGCTGGACTGGGACAATCCTTTGCAGTGTGGCCTTCACCTTTACATCGGCTGCATAAGGGCTTGTAATCCATAGATCGTCCAGGGTTTGGACAATTTGGGGAGATGTGTCCCTTTTCTCCACACCTATAACATTTCACCTCTGATCTCTGACCACCGTCAAAGTATCGTCCTCTGTAACTTTGAGAGGGAAACCTCCTTGGACCAAAATTAGGACCAAACTCTCTAGGCTTGGGTCCAATATCCTGTGTTGTCATTTTGGATTCTAGCAAGTTGAATCTTGTATTTTCATCCTTCTGTCTTCGTTCATGCATCTCTTTCAGAGAGCAAATATCCTCTGTATGGTTATTTCGCAAACAGTGGGAATAGAAGACTCTAGGAATGGTTGGTTTTCAGGTACATTCAGTGGCTAAATGTCCCACATGATGACACTTTCCGCACCATGTATTATAGCACATCACATCTCTTCCAGCTCCCACAGGAGTGGATATATTGGCAGTATTCACCTTCAGCGTCTGCAGTTGCTCTGTAATCACATCGAGAAGCTCTTTCTTGATACTTTCCAATTGAGTTGGATAAGTAGTCCTTTAGATTTTCACCTCTTGAAGTACTTGTAGTAGGATTTTGGGAAGCATCTCTAATTACTGCAGAAACTGGTTGGGTCGATTCAGAAGGTCCTTTGATCTGGCTCTGATTCAGAGCTCCTATTGAGACTTGGGGTTGTTGATTCTAGTTGGTAGGATTCCATTGTTGTTGAGTCGCCATTGGAGAAACTCTTTGAGGCCACTGTTGTTGTGGTTGAACCATCATCTGAGGCACTGTCATCTGCGGTGACCACACTGGATTAGGTGCATTATACTGCGGCACTGTTTGCATCTGGGGATAGGGGTAGGGAACTGTCCCTGGGAGTGCATTGGTGGGTATACCATTCCAGGCATGGGAGGAGGTAAGACTCCTCTTCCTGGAGTCATTGACAGCCTTGCTTCAACTTCGTCATACAATCTTGCACCTTCCACTGCAGCTTGTAGATTGACTAGTCTTCTCAATTCCACGAACTTACAAACTTCTGGTTGTAGGCCCATGAGAAACACTCCTTTTTGGATTCCGTCATCCAAATGATGGTTAGTCCATCTCTTCAGGATGGATTCCAACATCCAAATGATGCTTAGTCCATCTCTTCAGGATGGATTTCATTCGCGAGACATAAGCTTCTACTCTTTCTCCAGAGGACTGACTTAAATTCATGAACTCCTCTCGCATCCGCTCTTCAAAACCTTCACGCCTGAATTTAGTGAGGAAGGCCAACTTTAGGTGTCCCATGTGCCAAAAGTTCCTACTGCTTGTCTCTCATACCACTGAAACACCGCGCCCTTGAAAGTGGCGGGGAATATTGCTAGCCAATGCTCGGGGGTTCTTGCATTGTTAGCCACACATGCTACCCTAAACTCTGCTACATGAAGATCAGGGTCTTCATTGTACTCTCCCTTAAAAACTGGCAATGGGACTACATTTGCTGGCCTGTCATTAATATTTCCAGGACAAATCTGACTAGGAAGGGGACCTTGAGTCGCCATGGGGACTTCTGTAAAGAGTGCTTTTAGGGTGTCAAAGGAGGCTTCTGCTGCGAGCTCATTCTCAGCTTTGATTTTTTCCTTCTCTCTTCTCATATACCTCTGGACTCGTTCTAACACTTGCCTCTTTATTGCGTCATTCATCAGGGGGTTGGCTTCAACCAGTTGGTCTGGACTCAACAGGATAGTGTCAGGAGGGCTTCAGCCTCTGATAGATTCTCTGGCCAACATCTCCTCTACTTCCTTCTTTTCAACATCTTTATCATTGAGATGAACTACTTTATCATTGAGAGGGAAGTATTGGCAATGGCATTTGCAATAAAGAAGTCTCATCATTATTTACTAGCAACACCTTTTACTTTCTTTATAGACCAACAAGCTTTGTTTTATCTTGTTAATAAATCATGTGCTACTAGTCACATCGCTTGATGGTTGCTATTTCTACTTGATTTCAACTTCTTGGTAGTTATACAAAAAGGAAAGAAACACTACATCATGGATCATTTGTTTCAACTATACAATAGAGGGTCAATATAAAAGAAAATATCCTTACATTGGCACCTTTATTCAAAATATGTAATTAAAATTTTTTGCACCCTTATTTTAGAGGATTAGATTACTTTAGGTTGAAGTATAAATGGCAAGAGGGTGCCAATGTAAGGATCTTTTTACACATTTGTAAATTTCTTCATTTATTCAATCTTGAGGGTTTCGTACCTTTTCCACCAATATTGAGGGTGGATACTCAATTCCCACCATTGTAAGAGGTGGATTTCATGTAGCAATATTTATCGTGATTCTCATTGTATTCCTGATTTAATACAACTATGGATACATTGTGCCATATGTTTATGCAAGGTTATGGCATGGCTATGGTTAATTGTCTCATATGTTGTTTCTTGATTTTCTTGGTATTCTAATTCAAGATAACTAAGTTCATTTTAATGGTAACAAAGCATGGTCTTTGTTCCATTGACAAGGTTGTTTTCAAGATTAGATCTAGTTACTTATAGCACTATATAGGGTAACTCGAGTACAAGAATTGGTTACAACACTTGGTATAATTTAAACTTTGACTAGTTAGGATTCTCAATAGTAAGTCTTGAGTATTTCCAGAGGTTCTTGGAGAAGATCTAGATAAGAAATGATAGTTTTTTGAAAATTTTAACAAGATGTAATCAACTTTTTCAAGCATTTTTAGTGATTCTTAGGACAAAAATAGCTTGAAGGCCTTGATAAAGACTAAAGGCCTGATTAGTTTTCAAATAGTAGCATTTCTTCTTTCTTCTTAGTCTTAATTTAAGCTTTGATGGTGGACTATGGTCTATCTTTTCTCTCCCATGGCTCTACACAGCTTAGGCATTTCTACCCAATGATCATCTAGATCATAAGCAAGATATGGAGTGGCTATAAGCCTTAATTTGGCTTCATTTTATCATGAGGCATAAGAGGATGCTCTTAAGAGAATGTCGTTGTGTTGTTAGTTCCAGTAGTACACTCCTACTTCCCACACAAGAAAATTGGCTTCTTTTACATTGCTTTCAAGGGAAAAATATTTGAATTCTCTATTTTCAATTGGATCTTCTTTTCCTTGTCTTTTTGTGTACCAAAATGAATTTCACAAATTGGAATAGGTCAAGCTTCCTCCATGCTATGGACATGGCATCATCTCCAAAGAGCAAAACCAACATTCCTCTACAAATCTTACTGACTTGAGTAACCTGTTATAGATAGGTCATAGTAGTAGTGTGGTCAGATATCAAAATAGATCAAGATGATGAGATGCTTATGAGTTAGACCAAAAAGTAGAGGAAAATTCCTTATGCATGGGTATTAGCTATGAGATTAGCCTTCTATATTGGCATACAAGAATGCAAGAAGCTAATAGATGCCATCAAATTTAACATGATACAATTGAAAAATTGCAACACTTATATCCCATAGAAGGACACATGATCATATCTTCACAAACCTTATTGTAGAGTGTCTTCTCAATAGATAAGCATGGCCATTGCTTTTGGAGGACCCCTCCAAATGCTCCTCCATGCTACAAGAATGTTTGCAACTTGATCATGCTGTCGAATATTTCACTCTTACATATAGGAGTAAAATCACTTTGGGATGATTGTTTTAATTAGATGGCATATCTTATAAGGCTTCCATATAAAGTGCAACATAAGAAAGTGTGGTTAGAACAAGCTACACATCTCGAGGAACACAAAGATCTGATTTCAATTATGTGATTACCATGTCAAAATAATATGTATAGAAGGGATGAAGCCAAGTAGAAAAAGTTGAAGTTGAACTAGCTTGATGAACAAAAAGCTCTAGCAAAGGGTAAGGAGAACATCAATGCCGAACCTATTGAAATCACTACAAGGAGTTGAGCTTATAGTGACGGCGATTAGCGACGGCGGGTAGCGGCGTCGCTATTTGCATCAGTATTCGCGTCGCTATTTGCATCTCTTTTGCGATGCAAATACCGATGCAAATAGCGATGGTCCACAGGGAAAAAAACGGGCCGAAACCGAGCGTAAATTTATTTCGCGTTTTCGCGTTTTGTGTTTTGAGAGCGAGGGAGAGGGAGAGAGCGATCGTCGTGAGAGAGGGAGAGGAAGAAGACTTGCCGCTGCCGCCGTCATTGTTCGCGAAGGAGAGGAGGAGCCTTCATCGCAAAGAGGAGCCGCCCCACACTCGCCATATCTCATCAGTAAGTCTCCCTCTCTCCTTCTTTTGCTTGTTTAAGGTTTAAATCACTTTCTCTTTTGCTTGTTTAGGAGAGGAAATGAGAGAGAAAGAGAGGGAGAGGGAGAGAGAGGGAGAGAAAGAGAAAGAGAAAGAGAGGGAGAGGGAGAGGGAGAGGGAGGAAATGAGAGAGGGAGAGAAAGAGAAAGAGAGGGAGAGAAAGAGAGAGAGTGCATTCTCTCTCTCCCTCTCCCTTTTGCTTTTGGAGAGTGTTAGGATATATTGTGAGAGGGAGAGGAAATGAGAGAAAAAGAGAGGGAAAGGGAGAGGGAGGGAGAGAGAAAGAGAGAGAGAGGGAGAAAGAGAAAGAGAAAGAGAGGGAGAGGGAGAGGGAGAGGGAGGGGGAGGAAATGAGAGAGGGAGAGAAAGAGAAATAGAGGGAGAGGGAGAGGGAGAGGGAGGGAGAGTGCATTCTCTCTCTCCCTCTCCCTTTTGCTTTTGGAGTGTTAGGATATATTGTGAGAGGGAGAGGAAATGAGAGAGAAAGAGAGGGAGAGGGAGAGAGAGGGAGAGAAAGAGAAAGAGATGTATACTCAAATGGATAGCTTTATGGAGATGTATGTCTACTCAAATGGATAGCTTTTGTCTACTCAAGATGTAGTCAACCTGTGTGTGTATATATTGGAACAATAACATATCCATGATTATGGTAATGGTATGCACTTTGCTTTTTTTATGGGTACTGTTACATCGACTCCTTAAGAGGGCTAAAAATTGGTCATACACTTTATAAAGTCTAATTAGGAGATTTAAGATGCATGATAATAGACTTATCGATAATGGTATGCAATGTGCTTTGCCATGGGCCACGTACATTGGTGACTCTTTAAGATGGCTTAAAATTGGTCACATCATTCATAATGTCCAAGTAGGGGATCTAATTGTGATATGCATAATTCCTTGTTTTTGTATTAACTTTATAGGCATAACAAATTAGTAATCATGCCAACTAGTCAACGGAAGGACTAAAAGAAAATGATACCCTAGCTAATGGTCATTATGGTACTTTATCAAAATGAACCCAAAAGTATTGCTATAGAAGAAGAATCCCTTAAATTGAGCATAGGATATTTTCTTCAAATGTTATGACTATGAGTAGAATTGATTGGAACAAATTTTATAACTATAGTTGATAAATTGCATAGATGGTATTAATTTTTATACATGGACCTAGGACAAAAAAACCACATTACTAAGATGCTTTTTGTTGAGACTGATTTATTATTAGACTAAGAGATCCTCAATGATGCTCATAAATTTTGTTGACTAAGATTACTTATACTCAGAGCCCTCTAGTGCAATTGTATAAGTAATCCTAGTAGAGCCCCTCTAAGATACTCAAAGTACATAACCTAGAGACCGTAGCTAGGTATATAAGGTATAATGGCCATACAAGAAGACACCTCAATAATTGACTGATCACCACTAAATCCCAAATAAGAATCGTGTTCCATCCCCTTCAACTCTTTATTCACCTCGTGAAGAACTTCATTAATCATAGCATCCTTGTCACCAATCTTTTTGTTGCAATGATGAAGTAACATATTCATCACTTTTCCTTTTAGCATCTAAGGCATTATCCAATCTTTTAGTCAAGTCCAAACATTTAGTCTTCAACTCATGAACCTTATGAATCAATGCTTTTTTTTTTTCAATAATGAATAATTATCTACCGAGACAAAAAAATCATTGAACATGGTATATGGCCGAGATATAACATCAATAAATCTCTCAACTACTATGTCCCATGTATTATTTACATCAATCAATAAAGCATTTCTTATATCTTGAAGTTTAGATTTCAACACCATGGATGCATCAATATCAACCTCAATGTTTTACAAAATTTGCTTCTCAATCTCTTGCAGAGGCTAAAACCTCTCAAGTAAGAGCTTATGGTCAACTTGCAACTTGACATACATGGATGAGCTATCCATTTGAGCCTCGTTTTCCCAAATTGTATTACAAGTCATTAAATTGTTTGCTGTAATGTAGATAAGATGGAAAATGAAGAAGGTCTTGTTGTTCAAGATCGCGAGGCGTATCTTAATTAGCGTGTCCCATGTCCTTTCTCTCAATTTGGCAATTAGACAAAAACGCCGATTGTCTATAGAACACGTACGACGATTTGGCGAGTTTCAATCTGAGATCATTGATCAGGCGATTACAGATTTTTAGCAAATGGTAATTTGAAGTTAATATCAATTATGCATTGTACTTGCAAGCTAATTAAAAACCATATACAATAAGATTGGGTCTTGCTGGCAAATTTTCTATCCAGGGAGGTGATGTCTCATCCCAAGGGGGAGTGCACCCTTTGTGGCCAATTAGAAGAGTTCGTGGGCATGCAATGGATGGAGTGCAGGAGCCAATCCACCACTCACAGGGCCAATCTATACCGTTGATCCGGGTTTTTTACAACCCGGATTATTACCACAAAATTTGGCCAAAGCCCCTATCAAGAGCTTACCATATCACTTTAGGTTTACTCTTCAAGCACTAGGTATGCTACATTGCTTCTCGATTATGATAACTCTAGCAAATGGGGAACAAGTTCTTAGAATGCATGTCAATGTAAAGGGTAAATGGGATGGTTATCTTAGTGAAGATGAAAATGGATTACACCTAGGAGTTGAGTGAATGCATAGATTTTTCAAAGGACTAGCCTCCAACTACATATGGGCTCCATCTGCATCACTAAGATTTGGAATCTATCACCATCATTAGAGGATACCTCACCCTTGCACACAAGTCAATATCCACATCATGGTGTCATTTGGATCTTGCACAAAATCTTACAAGCATGGACCCCTTTTGTCACATGCTTATATGTATTTATATATATATGGGATACTAAAGTCAAAGCAGCTTTTGGAAGCCCTTTTTTATAATCTCAATAACTCCCAAGAAAAAGCGAATTTCAAGAAAATTCTCGCGGAGGCCGATCGGTTTCGATCTGGTCTACAAAGTTACAGAAGAAACTTTTTCCAAATTCCTCACGGATTTGAAGTTACGAAGGCGCAGACTGCTGGCTATATGCAATTTTCTTCTCTCTTTCACCACACCAACTTTCCACTCTATCCTTCTTGTAAATATATTATAATAATGTGCTTTGGGCACCCACCTCTTGTAATCTAGCTCCATTTCTCTATTTTGTCTACCACCACCCTTGGCTTTTTGCATGATGACCAAGGTGGGGACTTGTCCCATCCACTACTCTCCATATTTTCAAAGATGCCATACATCATCTAGGATTATGTTAATCAAGAAGATTAGCTTAATCTAATCCCTCATGAAGGCTATATAAAGAGTCCATGGAGAATGAAGAAGGGGGGAGGAGGGAGAATGACAAGTCCATGAGAGCACTCTACAATACCCTCATCTCTTTGAGGTAAGCTATGAGTGAGTTCTTTTATTATGTAGTATAATGGCAAGCTTCCTCTACCTCTTCTCCTATTATCTCCATCTCTTCTCATCTTCTCATTCCATGTAGCATAATGGCGAGCTTCTTCTACCTCTTCTCCTCTTGTCTCCCTCTCCTCTCATCTCTCTCTCTTATATTCCAATGTGGTGTCTAGCACATATATTCTCTCTTGTAAATTTGTGTCTTGGCTCTCTTGATTCTCTTTGAGAATAGGGATGTCCTAGCCCATCCTCTCTTTGGCTAGGTGGTGCCCCTCTTTAGTTCTCTTAGTGAGGATTGGAGGTTGGATGGGTAAGAGGCAACCCGTTCATCATTTCAGCCCTCACCGTCAATGTCAGAGGAGACAGACAACCTTCCAGACCTACCTATAAACTTGGAGCCTGAGATGGAGGCAATGATCGATGCATTGATTCCCATGGATGTCGAGACTTCTGATCCACTTAGAGAGGAAGCATCCATACCATTATATGATGGGTGCCGAGTATCTCGGTTGAAGACACTGCTTGCACTCTTAAGTGTGCAAGCAAAATACAGGTGGAGCGATACGAGTGTGACCGAGTTATTCAGGTACCTTGCACATAGGCTTCATTGATTTATTTTTGACTCTATTATTACAAACATTTGTACTTTTTCAAGGTGTTTTATGATTTTTTTCAAGTTATTGAAATATCATATATTACTACTTGCAAATACCATGCCTGAGTCTCGTGATGATGCACGACATGTTTTACGGAAGCTTGGCATGGACTACAATAACATCCATGCATGTATCAACGATTGCTATCTGTTTTGAGGAGAATACGAGACTATGGAGACATGTCCAAAGTGTGGTGCTCACAGGTATCAACAAGACTTGCAAGGGAAAACCATCCCTCAAAAAGTTCTCAGACACTTTTCGCTCATCCCCCGCATAAACCACATGTTTTGTACGTCCGGCATGGCGAGCTTGACAATGTGGCATGTGCAGAAAAGGTCCACGGATGGAGTTCAACGAATATCAGTGGATTTACGTGCATAGAGCCACATTGACTCTACCTTCCTAGGCTTTGTGCGAGAGCCAAGAAATCTTTGGCTCGGTCTCGCAATGGATGGCGTAAACCCATTCGGTCTGCACTTAACTTCTTACAGTGTGTGGCCTATAGTCCTTGTCAACTACAACATCCCTCCATGGCTTTCTACGAATAAAGGACATCTCATTCTTAGCTTGCTCGTCCCAGGCCGCTACAAAGTAAAAAATATGGACGTGTATCTTCGTCCATTAGTCGATGAGCTTAAGATTTTGTGGGAGGAGGGGGTCACTATGCAAGATATGAGCAGGCGCGATGCTTGGCGGTCAGCCAATATTCGAGCCATTCACATGTGGACGATGCATGACTTTTCGGGATTGGGAGAGTGCTCAGTTGAGCAGGCCTCCATTCTCGCTGGTAGTATCTATATTTTATCTCATTCAATCAAGTATTCACTAGGTCGTGGTGTTGGAACAGGTCTGGTTACCTCAGGTTATTATGCATGTCCATTGTGCGGGCTATAGTTAGACTCCCGAAGGTCACGAACCATAAAGAAGATGGTATATCAAGGACACGCCGCTTTCTTGTCGGAGAATCATGAACTCAGGGAAGGTTTCCTTGGATGACCTCCAATATGTATGAATGACGCAAGCTTGTACAAGCTAAAAATGGTCCACACGGAATCACATCCAAATGGAATGCGACAATTCTGAGTTTTCTACGAGTTGCCATATTGGACCCACTTACAGGTTAACCACTTGTTGGATCCCATGCATATTTTCAAGAATGTGGGTAGCTTGCTATGGGACCACATCACAGGAAAGAGAGACACTATAGGGGCACGAATGGATTTGAAGGAGGTAGGTAAGATGGAGGCGCTTTGGCCGCAGTCAAGTACTGATGGTCGCTGCAGCTTTCTCGCACTCCTTGGGTTTTGTCCACTAAAGAAGAGCACATTGTGAAGCAAGTAATCAAGTCTATCCGCACTCCGACAGGTATGATGCATTCTCTCAAGTTCCCATTTTCTAAAGATGACCAATTGTCGGGGCTAAAATCCAATGATTTGCATAAGATAAGTTAGGTTTGTGCTACGAATGGATTGTAATTAGCGTGGGCATTTTGAAATTTGGAAAGGGGCCATTATTCATAATGCTTTCTCATTTGTGGCAATTTATCCTACGGATCGCGATCGCAAGATGCCTTACTCCAGAAATTCACAGGGCCATTTACAAGTTGTCGACTTTGGTGCAATGGATCTCATAGAAAGAGATTAAGACATCCTCTATTGAGTCCGCGAGGCAGGGAGCAGTGGAGACGGTCTGTCTCTTTGAGAAATACCTGCCCACTAACATGCTCACGATACAAATCCACCTTCTTGTGCATCTTGTGAACAAAGTGGAGATTGCTGGACCTGTCCATACACGATGGATGTTCTTCCTGGACCGCTTCATGAAAACCCTGAAAGGCTTTGTAGGACAATGAGCTCGACCAGAAGGTGGCATGGCCGAAGGTTGGTTGGTGTCAGAGGCATTAGTGCATATTTCACAATGGCTACCAGTGGTGGAACAGACAATGAAATGCTATGGACGCTGAAGGACGATGATAGACTGACTGGAGATGTGGTGGTTGGAAATGGGGTAGAAAAAAGAATGGATGCCTCAATGGAAGAGAAGGTGAATCACTTTTGTATGTTGCACTATGCCTCCATGGAGACGTGGCTCGCCAAGTACCAGATTGCAAGGCAAGATCGAGAGGAAGTGCGAGCTGAATTCCGACATAATACGCATCATCGACCGATTCGATATCCTGAAGGTATGGAGGAGATGCCGCGGTTTATGTCAACGCGATGGTTGCATGGATCCTTGACCACAACATCTCGCGAAGGGATAGAGGTCTCAATGGAGGAGTGAAAATTATCGAGGGGATGTAGTCTGAAGGTGATGGACGCAGATGGGAGAGGACCCATCTTAGGCAGACTCCTAGGGTTTATGGATATCTGGTTGATAGTAGGTCAGGAGCCATCATCATGAATGATGAGGGGAGGAGAGTGATGGCTCGCATGAGAGAGTTGTGCCAACAAGTTTTTCGACACAACGTCCTAGATCATTGGAAGAACATACCGGAGGGGATGAAGGACTACATAGTAGCATCCTTGCACGAGGAGTTTTTGGTGCCAGCTGCAATAGATAGATTCTCTACAGGCTGGATGATGGATTGCATGCATGCATACATGTCACACAGACGATTCGATGCATGCAAGGCAATCAAGAGTGGAGCTGCAAAGCCCGAGTGGTTAGATGCAGACAACTAGCGCCAACTGAGGGAGGAGGCTACAGATTCTCCAGGATGTTGGAGTCAGCAGTGCGAGGCGATGAGGGCACGACTCGAGGCTAGAGTGGTCCATCATCTTGGGAGTGGCGGCCACATGACATATTTGGAGGACTTTGTAAGTTTTTCTTGTTTGTTTCTTTTGAAATATTCTTTGTACTGACAATCATGTTTCTAACAATTAGCATTTTGTTTTCTTTGCAGCACTCCATTACAAATCGCGATCCGATAGGCCTTGAGACTCGATATGCAGAGAGGCACGATCTCAATGCATTGATCGATCGATTGTATAGACGCAGCGGCCCTGTAAGTCACTCATATTTCTTGTCCGTAGTTACCATGAGATATTTGAATGCATTATTGTATGGTGGATTGATGTGTTATTTCTTTTTCTGCAGAGTCCGTTCGATGCTCCTTTGCGGCGGGACGAGCTTTCGGGGGACGAGGATTTATAGCTCGCCCTTGGATCCTTGGAGCTCACAGAACTTTATTTTTTAGTCGCCTGATCTATGTAGACATTTTCTATGTATTAGTGATATCATGTCATGATTGTACCAATCGCTTTTTATGCGATCATGTATTTATTTGTAATGAACAGGGATCGCAGGAATATGGCATGGGAACATACCAGTCACACTAACGATATATAAGGTGTAAGAGGGTATTTTGAGGCAGACAGAAATTATCAAGAAACTCTCTTTTCACCTTCTCAAGCTTTCATGGCTTCCTCTTCTTCTTCCTCTCTCCCTCTTTCTCTCTCTTCTTCTTGCCTTTCTCTCTCCTCTCCCTCTTCTTTTGCAATCCTTCTCTCTCTCTTTCTCCTTATTTAGGACAGTTAGGTCTTCTTCATTACAAGTGGTATTAGAGCTTTGTCCTTGATCCTTCTCTTTCCCCATAGATTTAGGGCTCTCACAGTTTCCCATAGTTAGAAAGTTCCAGTTACATCTCTTTCACAGGTACACAGGAGTACTCAGACAGGCTGTCAGCCCTCTTAAAGGTTGTGGCAGCCTTTCTTGGAGCTTTCCCAAGAACCATGGACAAATCTGGAGGCGGGCAGACAAATTTGACAGGTCGTCACTAATTTTCATGCAAGTTTTTTAGGGTTTTGGGCAAGAAGGAGGGAAGCACAGTTAGAGAAGGCCAAAAACTCAGTTACTTTTCAAGAAGATCTTCTCTCTCCTCTCTTCCCAAGCTGCCATGGAAGCTCCTGCTCAAGAATCTCAGAAATTCTGCTCCCCCTTCTCTTCCTTAGCAAGATTGGCTGGTCCTAAGGTGTTCCCCTCAATGGGAGGAGCACATTGAGCAGCAGCACCCCCTGGTTCAATCCTGCTTGTGGCCCCCAAGAGCAGCCCGAAATTTGCGGCGCAAAAAATGGGATGCTTCCTGGCCTATAAGGCAGCCCCCCTAGCCCTCCCCTCCTTCCTGGCTTCAGTCGTGGCCCTTGGCAACTCTTTTGGGCAGCATCAGGGACATTTTCCTCAGCCCTTGGACTCCCCTTGGGCACTCAAGAGACCGTGGTCTGGTGCAGTCTATGGCAGCCATGAAACCTTGGCATCAAGCTCAGAAATCCTGAAGATTTTGGTCTCTCCTTGGTCCCTAGGAGTCCCTCTTGAACATTGCTCAAGATTTCAGCCACCCATCAAGAAGAATGGGAAGAAGATTACAAGCAAGATCTGAAGGCATGCACTTGTGGGTAGCCATGGCTATGGAGTAGGACCTCCATTTCAGCAAGAACTCTCATGGGGAGGTCCTGAACCATCCTGGCCCAAGCTTGATTTCACCCTTTCTTGAGGAAGCATATCCATTTTGGAGCCATGGAGCATTCGGGATCAAATGGAGCTCTCATGGAGGACTGAGGTGGCATCAATGGTTGCCTTCTTCTCCAAAAGACTCAAGGTAACTGATTCTTGGCTCTCATTCTCTCCATTTAAGCCTCTTGTTGAATCCCATCCATTTGTTTGAGAGAATGTATGAGTCCAAGTAGATAATAGGAGACCCATACCTTGAATGCATGCTGATTAATTGTCCCAGTCATTTCTCTTTGATCTTATAGTGCTGAAATGGATTTTACTCATGCTGAAGCTTCATTGTGATTATATTTTGCTTACCCATAACCCATTTGGCTTCTTGTGAATTGGCTGAGTCAAGAAGTGATAAAAAAAATCCATTGTATAAGGGTGAGTAGGCAATGAGTCACTGCGGGTAAGCTCCCTATCCCTATTTCCCATTCCAATTCCATGCACTTCATGAAAAGCCCACAATTTTGATTTCAAACATGCATCTTATGCTGGTTGTTTAATTAATAAATTTCTTCCATGTATATTCCGAGTGAGGAAAAGCTCGATGCCAGGCGAGGTGGTAAGACAAAAGAGGGGTGACCCCCCTTGCCATCAAAGACCCTCAAGGGGTGCACAACCCGGCCCGGGGGGAACTTTGCCCACCTCCCGGTGATCTGGAGCCCAAAGAATTATTGCAGATATAGGTACATTTGATGGAATAGCCTGAATCCTGATCACTTGAGCCTACAAACCCCTACATGCAGTGGTAATGTCATAAACCGCTTGGTAATGTATGGTGGATGCAATGCAAGAAGGGCAAAGAATGCAATATGGAACTGGTCTAAGCAATAAGCTATGGATGCAAAGAATGTATGGCTTTATGGGGCATTAAGGGCTACCATTGAGGCCCTAGATGTCTAGGATAAGATGCTCACCATTGGGATAAAGAATGCTTCTTGAGGGAGCCTTTGCAGGATATTGCAGACAGCCAGTCCTACACAGTCAGCCCACAAGAATTGTTACAGCAAATCCTCTTTGTGTGACTGAGCGCAAGCTAGCTTGACTCGAATAGGGCATTTTCCCCTTCGATCTGAGCTAAAAACCTCCCCATTCTGCCCTATGGTTTGGGAGATACACTCAGTTTTGTGCCCAAAGGTACTGTGGGACAGGCAGCAGTCCTACATAGTCAGCCCACAAGAACTGATTACATCAAAGCCTTCTTGTGTGAGTAAGCATGAACTCTATAGCTTGATTCGAAGAGGGCATTTTTCCCTTTGATCTGAGCTAAAAACCTCCCCATTCCGCCCTACGTTTTGGGAGTTACACTCAGTTTTGTGCTCAGAGGTACTGTGGGACAGGCAGGAGTCCTACATAGTCAGCCCACAAAAAGTGATTACAGCAAAGCCGTGATCATTTATTGTTGGAGATATTTTTACATAGCCTTGTAGAGGGGATCGATAGCTTTCATTTGAATCAGAAAGTTTGGCAATCAGAGTTCCCTAGCTCAAGTTATCATCATTTCTGTAACAGGGGGTCTGGTAGACTGCACTTGGGATGACAGGCTACAAGGGTAAAGCAAAGGCCTAGGAGGAATTTCAGCGTGAAATAAGGGAATCCCATGCCTCAATAAATGATCCTAGTTCAGCCCAGGAGGATCGTGAAGATTTGTTTGAAGAAGGCGCCCTCGAGATAGATCGTTTGTCTCTGCTCAACCAAACCCTATGCCAACATAAGACCCGTCATGCTGATCGACATCGAGAGATGGAGCAATGCCACAGGGAGATGGAAACCTGCCAAGATCAATGTCATTCCGAGATGATGGATAAGATGGACTTACTCATAGAGGGCATGGGCGCCTTCATTCCCGCCATTGCCCCCTCCTCGGTTCGACCCAAGGAGTATGTCCCTCCCCATGAGGCTAACCGCCCTCCCCTTTGGAGACCGAGAGTAGCCCACAAGGTCTTGGTGGTACCCATGGCATCCCCCATAGCACTTATGAGATGAGCGAGCCCTCTGCTCGGCATGATGAGCCCCTCCTTCCCTCCCCCGTCTCGAATCCTTCCAGCCCATCATTGGCACCACAACTCCCCCGTAATGGAAGCTACTTGCACACTTGATGTGACCTAAAACGGGCTGGCACTGGCTCATGCACTAGCCGGACCTCTATCATGCGCTCAACAACCCTACGGCCTCGCGGCCAGGAGCGTGGATGACACATACATCATCTTTCTAAACATCTTGCGTTTGTATCACGTCTCTTAGTCCAACTCTAACCCAATTAACACTCCTCAGAGGGAGTCCCAGCACATTGCCAAATAGCACGAAGTACAAACATAGGAGGTCCTCCCACGGCTAACTACCGCTACCTCACTGCGACTCTCCTACATCTTGGGGATTGGCCCCTTGATGCGTTGCTAAACATATATAACACAATATTGCACATATTTCCACTCAAAGTACTAATTGATCGTATCCAAGAATGTACTATACCTCACTTTACTTTCCCCTTAGGACCCACGTCTACCTACATCTTGGACAACCTTACTCACTCAACGTGGGTCACGATTTAGAGAATACAAGTGCAATGCATCCAGGAGGTATTATTTGATACCTTTTATCATTTTATGCTTCATGCAAATTGTGAATGCCCACATGCTCAAATAATTAGGACAATTAGCATTTGTGCACATGTGAAAAACATCTCTTTCAATGATTTTGACTATCGCTTGTATGCGGCGTTGCATGAACCTAGCACCGATGAGCCCTCGTGCTACTAGGTTCTTAATTTTTAATTATCGACCAACCTAAATGATATGCATAAAAACCAGCAAGCTTTTCATAATTTCATTTAGCATTTAAACACCTTTTATACACTCTACCCCCTCACCCGTTTAGGTTGTGCATTATTGATCGGTTTAGGGTTCATTTTTCACATTTTTATTGTATAAAAAACCATAAAAAATCACTAGAACATAAAGGTAGGGCTGAACTAAGACTAAATCTTATACTTCAGACCCCCCATACATCCACAAACATGAATCTTATTCTTCCTTAATTTTCGGCACTCAAAATCTAAATTTTCCTCATTTTTAGTGTTTTTTTCTATTTTTTCTTGTATTTTTTGCAATATTAAATGACTAAAAATTCAAAATGAGTTGTGTGCTATGGCCCTTAGGTTCATTTGCAGCAAAAACATAAATTTAGTTGGTGTGTCTTATTATATTTTTCATTTATATATCAAAAACACCCAATTTTCCCATATTTCGCGTGTTTTACGGGTTTTACACCATTAATTTCAGTCACAACACTTATGATTTTCTGATTTTGTGAGCATAAACTCATCAAACTGATAGCAAGCAACACTATGATGCATAATCATCCCATGGGAACAAATATTCATGAAGCAAATTGCATAAAACATCAATTTCCTTTGTAAAAATGGGATTACCGTTCTTTGCGGGTTGCGGGTTTTTATTTGCCATGTCTCGGGACTAATTTCCAGCCGCCATTAATGCTCATGACAGTCCATAATCAGCAACCTTCATTTCTTTTAAACCACGGAGCAATCGGGTCTTCATTGGACAAGCATCCGTCATCCATTCTTCTTCTTCTTCTTCACTACATGAATCAGCCCTTAAAGGAGAGAGAGGGAGGAGAGAGAAAGACTGAAATCATAGATTTCCATTGAGGCCACCATTTGACGGGCGAAGACAGGCGATAAGACTAACCAAGAGAGGGAAGATCAGTCCCATGATCGATTGTATGGGTTGCTTTCAGTCTGCATACTCCATCTCCATCATGAGAGGGCGCAAAAAACGGTCGCCATGTTGCTCCACGTTTTTTCTTCATCCCTCATTCTCTCTCCACATTTTTTTGCTTCATAAGGTGCATAAAATTTTAGAGGGGGGGTCCAAACTCAAAAGGCACGCCCAATTTTGGCCTCCCAAGTGTCCACATTTTTATATCTTGACCATTTTGTGGCCATTTTCCCGTCCGGACTCTGAATTGAACTCTGAAAAATCCTGGGCATCTGGCTCGGCATTCCACATTGACCGGTAACTCTTGTCAATCCACATGACAATCTGAAAAATTATGAAAAATCAATAAGTGTCGCTCGGGCGCCTTTAAAGCACTTTGCCGCTTAAAATCGTCCTAGATCGAGCCGCTGCCTTCGACGTTGAATATTTTTCCCTTGCTATTCATAATTTTTAGCTATTTTTAAGCACTTCTCGGCATCAAAATTCTACTCTCATTGGCGACCACGGGATAGGGCTACTCAGCCCGTTGAATCCCACAGTAGATCTGCATAAAACAACCAAAGGAAGCATCAATCTGATACAAAATAGATACATATTAAACACAGCACAATGCTCACCCTACCCCCTGATAAATCCAAGGCATGACATCCACAAGGAGTAGGCCTAGCATAATCTGATAAAAGTTTCGAAGCTAGTCACTAACCAACTGCTCCAAAACGGCCAAACTAAAAAGAACTGTCGAAGAGGTTGCCCTACGTGGTGGTCTGAACTACCTACCTAACTAAGGACAACACAACTAGGAGCTCCTACTAGGCGAGGACTCCTATAGCCTAATCAAGAAGCATTTTCTTTCAGCACATGTCTCCTTCCAAGTTTTTTTTTATTTTAGTGACATACTCGGGCATGTAAAAAGGAGAGAGCTGAGCGTAGTGACCCAAGGAGAACAGGGCATCGGCCTCAGGACCTGTCTCGGTACCCAAGAACCTACCAGGCCCTCACAAGGCGACACTTAATCCTTTTCTGATGCTCACTTTTATTTTCGCACCAACCTTCCTTTTTTTTTCTTTTTAAGCAAGATGCCACCCCTAGGAAGACAAGGCATCGGCCCCGGGTCTGACTTGTCCCCAAGAACCTACCAAGCCTTCACAAGGCAATGATCAACTGCTTATAAATTTTCTTTTTTTTTTCTTTAATTTTTATAGGGGTTAGACCCCTTTTTACACACCTTTGTATATATTTATTGTCTTTTAGGATATTGAGGGTTTCTTTTCCTTTATCCTCAATTTTCCTTTTTCTACAGGCTTCTCTAACTGCCTCACAACTAAGAAGAACTCCTGAAACGGTTGCCTAGCAGGCTAGCGGAACAGGGTCACCAGAACTCCCTTCTAGAACAGGTCTTTCAATGCTTGACAATGTCTTTACAGGAGGTAACAACTATTCAGACCTCCCTCAAACATACTGAACCTAAACCTCAGGACTTCATGCCTTGGACGCCGGTCCCCAACAAGAAACGAAAAACCCCTTTAACAAGTACACAAACACATAGCATAAAAACCACAGTACTCATAAAGGAGGGATATCACTTGGATAGGGCCACAAGAAGCTTCCACGCAACAAAAGGCTCCTTCCAAGCTCTTCTTCGAACCTGTCTAGCACAAAACTCAACCAAGAAACCATTAACCGCACCTACACTAAACAGACAACTGGCCCTCTTGGCCTTACGAAATACAACATTCAGAACCTCGCAGCACTGGCTCTCTTGGCCTTACGAGATCTGGATGTAATCTCCAAAGCAGCTAGCCTTCCTAGCTTAAAACTAGATAGGTCATTTTAGTCCACGTAATACTGATGTCCTTGGCATATACATCACACCTTATCAGACTACCCAGGGTGCCAAGGATAGCATATCATAGGTCGACTAACCCCAAGCTACTCATGCAAGTTAGCTAAAAGCTTGATCTTGTATTTTTTTTCTTTTTTTTATCTTAGGGTTTTCTTCCTGTAGAGCTACAAGTCCAAGCCTTTCCACAAATAACTCATCAATAAGGCCGATCCCTTCTTGGGCACTATGAGCTGAATGAACGGCCTCCATGGGCTCGCATGTCCTACATTTATTGTAATCCGAATAAACTGGTCGTGGAAGCGGCTGAGTGGCCCCTTTGGGAGAAATAATCATAGCTTTGTACTCATTCTAACCTCCTCTATTTGGGTTTTCACAGAAATCAGTGCTGTGACCCAAACTAGGTAGAGCTTCAAGCCTAGGCACATCACATGGGTGTATCCCAAGTAGTGTATATTGTCAGATGTATATCTAGTCTTATCCGCTTGGGGGTTCAACAGAATATATCCAGATGGGATCCTTGGCCTTGCATCCGACATTCCTGCCACACTTTTGGAGATTTTGGGTCTCCAAACCCATCTCACATTTCCCTTAATATTCTTGCACTCCCTCAATTTGCTGCACTGGTCTAACGAACTCAATGCAAACTTATCCCTATGGCCAAAGGGCCTCACATCCTTATGACCTTTGTGAAGCATAGGTGGACTTTTAGCATTTTTCATCCTCTTTACAAAAGATGTCTTTACTTGTTTATGTCCATACTGCAAATTTTCTTCCATAAGAACCATGCTTTCACCAGAGGGAACAACATCCACCCGGAAGCATGATTCCAACACCAAAGGTCTCTCAAGAGCCTTACTAGCAACAAAATTAGAACCACACATAGAATTCTTATCAACACTCATAGGCCCATTGGTGCGATCCATATTTCCATCACAACTATCTCTCGTGGAAGTGTTGCAAGCCCTAATGGGACTTACATGGCTTGAAACCTGTTCACACTGAGAGGCATGTCATTACTACTCATAAGATGGCCATTTTCTGCTTTGAGATTTTGGCCACCAAGGTTCCCCTCATAGGCTGCCTTGGTATCAACAAGTGAGCTGTCTCCTTGCAGAAATGATTGGAAGCTGGGATGCACCTATACTGAGCAGGGAAAACTCCAAAAGTTTTCCCAACATCTCTGACTATGCCCCTCATAATCAATGGCATGCATTTTTGCTTCCCTTAACGACTTAGGATTCCGCAATCCCACTTGGATTTGCGTATTAATCTCTAGGCCATTCAGAAAGAGCTCACATAGCACATCATCTGCTAATGCAATGGCTCTTCTTGGCCAAAGCCTAAGAGTACTATCAAAGGCTCTAGCATACTTTTTAACAGAAAGATAGGACTCCTGTCTAAACTGCATAAGCTGCCCTAAGACCTGAATCATAGGGAGCTCCTTTTCATACTCATCTAGAAATCTATCACAAGACTCTTCAAATGATCTGATCGATCATCTTGGGAAGCTCCAGTACCATTTCCTTGCCTCTCCCTTTAGGGTACTTGGGAATACGAGCATCCGATGTATATCGTCGAACCCACTTGCCAAGCAAGTTAGGTCATATTCTCTTAAATGAATCATCGGATCCTCATCTGGCAACCCATAAAACACTAGGATATCCCTATAAAGAGGAGGACATTTAGTCCTCCCTTTTGGGATCAACACCGGGTCATTAAAATCTTCATATTCCTCTTGACCTAATACCAGTGTGTTAGGGTCTTTAATCTCTTCCATTTCCACCTTTACTAGTGTGGAAGAGTCACTAATTCCATGAACTTCCCTTTCCGCCAACTCACAAAGTGGTTTAGGGAGTCCAACACTATGCAATAGGGAATCTATCCCATCATCTGCTAGTGGTGTTCTAGTAAGCCTATTCTCATCTGCCACCACTTTGCTAGAACTTAGGATAGGTCCTAATGAAGTCTTCCTTACTAACAATGGTTTTCCACACACATGGACATCATCCAATGCTTTATGGATCTTGGCAATCACACTACGGTACCCAACTGCGTCGGGCACTAGAATCAGATGTATCTTTAGATCATAATCATCATGTCCTCCTATATGCATATTAACCATCATTGTCACAGTCTTTTCTATGAAATTATCATCATGAATTATCATGGATGATTGTGTCATCTTAGCACTACTTTCACTTTCCCTTTTTTCTAATCTCCATGGGCTGTTAATCTTAGAGGTAGCTCCATGGGTATTTTTCCCTAGTGACCCAAACTCAAGCATTGTATCACTTTCAGGGCAATGGGTAAAATATTCAATCACCCGACGTGTCAAAGATCCCACTAGACTGTTCAAGATAGACAAAGTATCATTTGGGTGTTGGGGATTTCTCGGATTGACCGTCATACTAATGACCAAGGTTTTTATCAGACTTACTTGATATCCACCGCTTCAAGGCGGCTATAGAACAATAGAATAAAGCTAACATGTCCCTTATGAGACCAAGATTCCGAGACCGCCACTTGTTAGCAGCTCCCGGCAGACGCACCACTAATGGGACCTAAAATGGGCGGGCACTGGCTCATGCACTAGCCAGACCTCTATCATGTGCTCAACAACCCCACGGCCTCGTGGCCAGGAGCATGGATGACACATACATCATCTTCCTAAACATCCTGCATTTGTATCATGTCTCGTAGTCCAACTCTAACCCAATTAACACTCCTCAGAGGGAGTCCCAACACATTGCCAAATAGCACGAAGTGCAAACATAGGAGGTCATCCCACGGCTGACTGCCGCTACCTCACTGCGACTCTCCTACATCTTGGGGATTGGCCCCTCGATGCGTCGCTAAACATATATAACACAATATCGCACATATTTCCACTCAAAGTACCAATTGATTGTATCTAGGAATGTACTATACCTCACTTTACTTTCCCCTTAGGACCCACATCTACCTACATCTTGGACAACCTTACTCACTCAACGTGGGTCACGATTTAGAGAATACAGGTGCAATGCATCCAGGAGGTATTGTCTAATACCTTTTATTATTTTATGCTTCATATAAAATGTGAATGCCTACGTGCTCAAACAATTAAGACAATCAGCATTTGTGCACATGTGAAAAACATCTCTTTCAATGATTTTGACTATTGCTCGTATGCTGTGTTGCATGAACCTAGCACCGAGGAGCCCTCATGCTACTAGGTTCTTAATTTTTAATTATCGACCAACCTAAATGGTATGCATAAAAACCAGCAAGCTTTTCATAATTTCATTCAGTATTTAAACACATTTTATACACTCTACCCCCTCACCTATTTAGGTTGTGCATTATTGATTGGTTTAGGGTTCATTTTCCACATTTTTATTGTATAAAAAATCATAAAAACTCACTAGAACATAAAGGTAGGGCTGAACTGAGACTAAACCTCATACTTCAGACCCCCCATACATCCACAAACATGAATCTTATTTTTCGTTAATTTTCGGTACTCAAAATCTATTTTTCCCTCATTTTTAGTGGTTTTTTCCTATTTTTTCTTGTATTTTTTGCAATATTAAATGACTGAAAATTCAAAATGAGTTGTGGGTTGTGGCCCTTAGGTTTATTTGCAGCAAAAACACAAATTTAGTTGGTGTGTCTTATTATATTTTCCATTTATATATAAAAAACACCCAATTTTTCCATATTTCACGTGCTTTACGGGTTTTACACCATTAATTTCAATCACAACACTTATGATTTTCTGATTTTTTGAGCATAAACTAATCAAACTCATAGCAAGCAACTCTATGATGCATAATCATCCCATGGGAACAAATATTCATGAAGCAAATTGCATAAAACATCAATTTCCTTTGTAAAAATGGGATTACCGTTCTTTGCGGGTTGCGGGTTTTTATTTGCCATGTCTCGGGACTTATTTCCAGCCGCCATTAATGGTCATGACAGTCTACAATCAGCAACCTTCATTCCTCTTGAACCACAGAGCAATCCGGTCTTCATTGGACAAGCATCCGACATCCATTCTTCTTCTTCTTCTTCACTACATGAATCTGCCCTTAAAGGAGAGAGAGAGAGGAGAGAGAAAGACTGAAATCACAGATTTCCATTGAGGCCACCCTTTGACGGGCGAAGACAGGTGATAAGACCAGCCAAGAGAGGGAAGATGAATCCCATGATCGATTGTATGGGTTGCTTTCAGCCAGCATACTCCATCTCCATCATGAGAGGGCGCAAAAAACGATCGTCATGTTGCTCCACGTTTTTTCTTCATCCCTCATTCTCTCTCCACGTTTTTTTGCTTCATAAGGTGCATAAAATGTTAGAGGGGGGGTCCAAACTCAAAAGGCATGCCCAATTTTGGCCTCCCAAGTGTCCACCCTTTCATATCTTGACCATTTTGTGGCCATTTTCCCGTCCGGACTCCGAATTGAGCTCTGAAAAATCCTGGGCGTCTGGCTCGGCATTCCGCATTGACCGGTAACTCTTTTCAACCCGCACGACAATCTGAAAAATTATGAAAAATCAACAAGTGTCGCTCGGGCGTCTTTAAAGCACTTTGTTGCTTAAAATCGTCCTAGATCGAGCCGCCGCCTTCGACGTTGAATATTTTTCCCTTGCTATTCGTAATTTTTAGCTATTTTTAAGCACTTCTCAGCATCAAAATTCCGCTCTCAACACTCAAGGGAATATGCAAACCTTGGGCATCATGGATTGCACAGAGTGCATGGGCAGCATGTATATGGTAATGGGCAGCACTGACATTTTGGACAGTAAGGTCCTAATGGGCAATTTGGTCCCCATGTAATGCACGGGCAGCATGGCCCCCATGGGAATTTTGGACAGCAAGGCATGTATGGGCAGCATGTAGCACATGGCATTCATGGGCAACCAGGCCCAAATGAGCTGTGTGACAAGATCGTATTTACAAAATTCAATGGGCAATCCTCATCCCCAGCTGAACTAGAGGAATGGACCTCTAAATTGGAAGCCTATTTTCTCATCTACCCCCGTACCGATGAAGCAAATATCATTTTTGCCTCCCTTCACTTAGAAGGTTTTTCCCACACATGGTGGAGATTTGTTTAGCGAGAAAACTAGCAGTTTCGTGATTGGGAAGAGTTCAAGATGCATATGATCCAAGTTTTTGTCTCCCCGGTGGAAAAAGAACGCTTGGCTAGGCAATGGTATCAGTTTGATCAACGAAATCTCACTGTGAGGGAGTACACCAACAAGTTTATGAACTTATCCATGTATGTTGAGGCAGCTAATGATGAGGCCAAATTGCATAAATACATTTATGGGCTGGATGTGCATCTCTAGCTGATGTAATGGCTCAAAAGCTAGCCACCCTGTTTGCAGCCATAGAATTGGCCGAACGCTATGGTCGAAAGTACCGCGGCAATGAGAGCACGCAGCCCATTGACGGACATCAAAGATACCCTAGTAGGCAACCCCCATATGCTACTAATTATTGCAGCAATAATGCAGGGAATGGCAGTCCCAAAATTTCTACTTACCCACTTTTAATGCTGAAAGGAAATATGGCAGTTTTTGAATAGCACCACCCTTCAAAAGTGACCCAAAGTATGCTAAAAATAAGGCCAGGAATGGCTTCGGTCCCAACGGTCAAAAATTCATTCCTCCTGAAGTTGTCAAGGATAGAAAAGCCAAAGGCTTGTGTTTCAAATGCAGGGATAAGTACACGACTGATCATGCATCCAAATGCCCTTTTAAGAACGCCACTGTCAAGTTTAATAGCATGTATGTACTGGAAGATAGTGACAAGCTGGAAGAGGACATGCATGACAGCTCTCAAATAATGAAACTTGCTGAAAATGCTGAATATGAGGAGGATATTGATCTCGATCATTTTTATGACTCACCGGATGGGTTCCCTTTTGACCCCGGTGGCTGCCCCGTTGATGGCATGCTTGGGAATGACCCTTGGCACCCCTCATTCACTGCCATATCAGCCTGCTCAATCTCCATGGATGCATGGACCATCTCTAGGAGTCCGAACACCTTACGGGTGCATGGTAACATTGATGGCAAGAGTGTATACATCCTCATAGATAGTGGCAACACACACAGCTTTGTAAATAAATCAACTCTTAGCGGTTTGACATGTGTTCCCACTAAATTACAGCAACCCCTTCGAGTTCAAGTGGCCAATGGAAATGAGGAAGTGAGCTCTCATGTATGCACACAAGTGTCTCTCATGTTGGCTGAAAATTACACAACAAAGGTGGACTTGATTACCCTTGATATGGGCCCCGTGGATGTTGTATTGGGATGTGATTGGCTTCATCAGTTGGGAAAAATCTCTATGGACCTCTCTCAGCTGTACATGGAGTTTGTAATGCATGGGCAGCTTGTACACTTGGAGGGAATCAAAGAAAATGCAAATTTTCAGCTTATAACAACAAGAAAACTCAAAAAGAAATTCAAGAAGCACTCCCAAATCTTTGTCTTGCATTTGCATAAGGATAATGATGACCAACACACCTTGGGGAAGCAAAATGCAGCACTAAAAGCACTTTTGGCTGAGTATGAAGACCTATTTCAGCCTCCCACTACCCTTCCCCCTAAAAGATTGGTGGATCACCCGATCGACTTGGAGCCCCATGCCAAGCCCATCAATAAACCCCCATATAGACGCTCTAAATGTGAGAGAGAGGAAGTAGCAAAGCAAGTCCAGGAGCTCACTGAGATGGGATTCATAGAGCCTAGCTCTTCCCCTTATGCCTCCCCGGTCCTATTGGTTAAGAAAAAGGACGGATCTTTCCAGTTGTGCATTGACTACCGTGATCTCAATAAGATCACCGTTAAAAATAGATACCCCATCCCTCGAATTGATGACTTGCTTGATGAACTCAAGGGTGCACGCTACTTCACTAAGATTGATTTGCGATCCGGTTACCACCAAATCAAAATGCGGGTGGGTGATGAAGTCAAAACGGCCTTTCGGACTGAGCGTGGCTTGTATCATTTCCTTGTCATGCCATTTGGGCTCACAAATGCCCCCGCCACCTTTCAAAGCTTAATGAACAAGATATTGCAGCCATGGCTTTTCAAGTTTGTGTTGGTATTCTTTGATGATATACTCATTTACAGCAAGTCAATGCATGAGCACTTGAAGCATGTTAGACAGATTTTTTATGTACTAAGAGACCACCGTCTCTTTGCCAAAGAAAGAAAGTGTGTCTTTATGCAAACGGAGGTTGAGCACTTAGGACACATCGTTAGTGAAAAAGGCATCCAAGCTGATCCTAAAAAAGTGCAATGTGTCCGGGAGTGGCCCACCCCCACTACCACTACCTCCTTGCGTGGTTTTCTTGGTCTTTCCTCCTTTTATAGGAGATTTATTCGCCATTATGCCACCATTGCAGCCCCATTAACAGACCAGCTGAAAAAAGAGGCTTTCCTATGGGATGAATTGGCAGCCCGCACTTTTCAACAGACTTGCTCACTTCAAGCCCCATCCTCGTATGCCCTGATTTTTCAAAGGATTTTACCATCCAATGCAATGCTAGTGGATGGGGTATTGGTGCAGTTTTGCTGCAGGAACATGGGGTGATAGCATTTGAGAGCCAAAAATTGGATGATAAAGAGAGAGTTGCATGTCTATGATCAGGAGATGTTGGCAGTCATTCATGCTATTCAAAAAGTGGCATCACTACTTGTATGGCAGCAGATTTAAGGTAAAAAGTGACCACCGTGTGCTCAAATATTTCTTGACTCAACCCAACCTCACTCCCAAACAACGTAGATGGGTGGCGACACTACAAAACTATGATTTTGAGATTACCCACACCCGTGGAAAGGACAATGAAGTGGCCGATGCACTCTCTCGCATGTGGGCATGTAAGGTCTCATCCATCACTGAACTCCACCATGATTGGATTGAAGAGCTCCAAGAGGCATACTTGCTTGTTGATGCTGAATTCAGCCCTCTTTTCTAGAAATTATAGCAAGGTGTCTTGGATGAGAATTCCCAATATCAGCTCCATAATGGCCTCATTTGGATCCATGGCCATATTGTGATTCCCCATGCCTCTCCCTTCACCCAAAGGATCCTTGAAGAGATGCATTCTTCCTCGATTGCTGGCCACTTAGGGGTCTTCAAAACATATGATCGAGTTTCAAAAAGCTTCCATTGGAAAGGCCTATGGCGGGATGTAAAAGACTTTGTGTCTAGATGTGTGCCTTGCCAACAAAATAAAGATAGCTCTCTTAAACCGGGTGGTTTGTTGCAGCCTTTACCTATTCCCAAAGGCAAATGGACCCACATTACAATGGATTTCATCACTGGTTTACCCACAACCAAGAAGGGTTGGGATAGCATTTACGTGGTAGTTGACCGACTCACTAAGCAGCCCATTTCAACCCTACAAAATCCCATTTTACAGCATCCCAAGTTGCCACTCAATTTATGGAGCATGTTTTTAAGTTGCATGGCTTGTCCCAAGTCATAGTACATGACTGGGACACCAAATTTATGAGTCAGTTTTGGCAGACCATTTTCAGCTCCATGGGGACCAAATTGGCTCCGTCTACAGCCTATCATCCCCAAACGGATGGGCAGACCGAAAGAGTCAATAAGTGGCTTGAGACTTATTTGTGACATTTTTGTCATGATGTGCAGAATTCTTGGGATGTATGGCTGCACTTGGTTGAATTTTCTTACAACAACTCCACTCATTCAAGCATTGGAGTCTCTCCCTTCGAAGCATTGTATGGTTATCGGGTGCCTCTTCCTATCGTGATCTTCAATGAAAAGCTCAACCCCTTGGGAAAAGAAGAGCTGGACCGCATGCAAGCTCTACTTCAACAATGCAAGGTAAACCTCAAAGGGACTCAAGAGCACATGAAGCTCCATGCTAATGCAAAAAGAAGACCCTTTGACTTTCAAGAGGGTGAAATGGTACTCCTCAAGGTCCCCAAATCCCATTATGCCACACTAAAGGATGGCTCTTGCAACAAGTTGGCACACCGTTACTATGGGCCCTACAAGATCATTAAGAAGGTTAGGGACTTGGCTTACCGCCTCCAACTCCCTTCCACCACTAAAATCCATGATGTCTTCCACATGAGCCAATTGAAACCTTTCATTGGCACTCCCAAGGATCATGTAGAGGAGCTCCCACCCATAGATGAGGAGGGCCTTATTCAGTACATTCCGGAAGCGGTCATTGGGCAATGTGAAAAGCAACTCCGCACCCGTTCCATACATGAATACTTGATCAAATGGCAAGGCCTACCAATAGAGGAAGCCTCTTGGTGCCCAGCATCTATATTGGATGAATTCCCATACCTCAAGGAGGCCGTGTTGGCTGGCACCTCACCATGACCCCTGTTTTGGGCTGCAATTCGCATCTGGACAGCCACCTATTTTGTACCAGATTTGGTCCTGGTCCACTCTAGCCCCATCCTCCATACATGGCCAGAAATTATACCTCGAGGGCTCTGTTCAGACACCTTACTTGCCCCGATCGGAGTTCCCTAGTGGAAGTTATGGCTGTTTTTCTCCAGCCATACCATCTGGGACTGCACACTAGAAATTCTTGGACAGCCCTTTATTTTGTACCAGTTTTGGTCCTAACCTGATTGCAGCCCCGCCCCAGCCACATGAGCTGAAAGTACATCTCATGGGCTCCGTAACGACACCTCAATTGTCCCATTCGGAGTTGCCGACACAAAGTTATGGCTGATTTCCTACAGCACACTCTTACAGTCCATGACTACATCCCTTGTTTTTTAGGACAAAAACTTTATGAGACGGGATGGTTTCTAATGAACGGGGATCACGGGAATATGGCTAGTGGACGGAATACAGCATTGCATTGGATGGTAAAATCCTTCTCAAGCTTTCATGGCTTCCTCTTCTTCTTCCTCTCTCCCTCTTTCTCTCTCTTCTTCTTCCCTTCTTCTCTCCTCTCCCTCTTCTTCTGCAGTCCTTCTCTTTCTCTTTTCCCTTAGTTAGGACAGTTAGGTCTTCTTCATTACATTATTTCATGTATCAATTTTATGATTTCAGTATACATTCTTTTTGTTTGCAAGCGCTTTGTATACAGTAGTGCAGAAACTATTTTGTATGGCTCTCATACAGCACACAGTGCTACAAATTTTTTTTAATCCCTGTTACCGTCGCTATTAGCGTCACAAATTTTACTGCTCGCGTCGCTATTGTTGTCGCTATGCGCGTCGCAAAATGTCGCTATTGGCGTCGCAAGCATTTGCGACGCTGATAGCAATGCCAACAGTGTCGCAAGCATTTGCGACGCTGATAGCGATGCCAATAGCGACGTTGATAGCGACGTTTCTATGGCGTCATTAATAACGACGCTTTTTGTGACGACGGGGACAAATTTTGTTGTTTGTATTTTCGTCGCTTTAAACGTCAGTATAAGGCCTATATCTTGTAGTGAATGGAGCAACTTGTAGGAATTGTGTTGAGCATGTAAACTGAATTGCTTGAGCTAAAATAGGAAGGCCAATAGTAGAGGTCACCATTATCTAATAGGGAGATTGTGACTCATCAAGTTGACTAATACTAACGCATGGGAATAGATCAATAGACTAAACTTGTAGTTAAGGGCATAAGCACACTAGAACATCTATGTGAGGAGCTTAAAAAAGACAATGCATGAGTGGTCAAAGGAAGACAAAAACTAGAAGTCAAGCTAGATGAAGTAGAAGACATAACAATCTATCAAGGAACATCGAGACCTCTAAAATCACTTGGAAGATAAGAGGAGGAGTTAGAAAAAGTAAGAAAGCAAGTCCAAGGCATGGTAAAAATTCAAAAATTAGAGCGAGTAAGCCATGGAGGGTAGTGTTTAGGGCCGAAGTGGAGCTAGAGAAAGAAAAAACAATTGTTCCAACAAAGCTAGAGGAAACTTGTCAAGTCCATGTATAAATCTAGGTATCCTTTATGGGTTTCCAAGCTTCAATCAAAGCAAGTTTGACAGGATTAGTAAACCAAGATAGAAGAAGGAGGAAATCACGTACACACAAAGATTCTTCGAAGGATTTTTGTGGACCTTACCAATATCTTTTATTGAGAAAGCCAATTGAAGGAATAGGTAGTTGTGTGTAGACACATGATCTCCTTGCAATAAGAATTGTATATAAAATATGACTACCCCTATGCCCAACACAAGTATAGAGTGGAGGTAAAAGCCTAACGAAGGAAATAATTGTTGAGTAATTTCTAGTCATGACATCCACAATAGAATACCTAGAGCCATTGAACTTTGATGCATCCATCAAGAGAGTAGAAGGAGAATCATAGGGCGTACAACAAACAATGGAAATGAGTTGTAACACCGAAGAGAGCTATGATAAGATGCTTAAAGTTCTACAAGCTCAAATATAGTTGATGATTCATCTTCCACTAGAATTTCCAATTGAAGAAGATCCATGAGATCATAAAGCATGCAAAATCTAAGGAAATGGAAGGAATTATCTTGGATTGAAGCCTAGAAAGGCATGTTAAGGAAGCTAGAATGGAAATGCACTATCCTCAAAGCTTATGAGAATGCATGGTTTAGTTATCAACCACCTAGTGAATGGATTAATGTGCTTCGTTTTCCATAACCTTTGAGACAGGGAAAAGGTTATGAAACCCAATTCTATGGAAGATATGACTTTTCAAAATTCCCTAAGGTGCAAGGTAGAGAACCTTAAAAGAAGTGCCTACTCTAGCGTATAGATGTGAAGCTATCCTTCAAAGCTTTGTAAGTAAGTTTAGGATTTGCCAAGAGCTTGCATTTAGCCCAAAGATGGATTGACACCTCTCTTCCTTGATATACACATTTGAATAGATTGTTGCACTAGCATGACCCCATTGCAGATCACTACTCCTACCATCCTATTGAAATCCCATCCTAGAAAATATGGTCCACAATCGGTTTCTCTGTTGTATGTACCCATTCTTGCTATAATCTTCTATCAAGTTGAGGAAATTTATAAAAGAGTATCTTCTCAACAAATGATCTCTATAAAAAAGGCATGCACTCTCATTGCACCTAGGCCTTGCAACCCCGAGTCTCCACACACACAATCTCTCTCTCTCTCTCTCTCTCTCTCTCTCTCTCTCTCTCTCTCTCTCTCTCTAGCTAAACTCATATTATCATATGTTTTCAAGGTCTAATAGAGAACTGCTTACTTGTGAGTTTTTCATGAATAAACAAACCCTTTCACTACTAAAAATCTAAAAACCCCGCTAATTGATACCTTCTATGTAATACTATCTAAAAATGGATTAAGAAATCCTTTCTATTAAACCTATGTGATACACATATATTTGTAAGTGACCCTCTAAGTCACACACACACACACACACACAGAGGCTCTTTCAATAAAGAAAGAAAGTAAACAAGAAAAATATTAGATTTTCTATTTGTTTTAGTACTCAAACAAAATAGACATGCACACACGCAAGTTTTTTTAATAAAAATACAAGAAAATAAGAATAAATTTTGATGTTTTCTCTTTCTCATTATGTTATTATCTCTCTCTCACATCGACAGACACAAGGTCTTCCAAAAAGTCTACAAGAAAACATCAATGTTTGTCTCTCTCATCACAGAGTAGTTTTCTTAGCACATTCTACATCACAATAGTATAGGTCATTTAATAGCTCAATTATCCAATCCTTTGTGTGTGTGTGTGTGTGTCCCTCCCTTTTCCCCTCCCTCCCTCCCTCCCTCCCTCCCTCCCTGCCACCCTCCCTCTCCCTCTCCCCTGCCCCCCTCTCTCTCTCTCTCTCTCTCTACTATGTAGATTGCGGTCCATCCAAGCTAGTTGAGATCTGAATATATCTATTTGTAATATCTAGGGCAATAACTTAAAGTAGCTGAGAAACTAATCGAACTATTGGTGAGAATATGAAGAACCAAGTCAATTGATATAGCCATCGAGCAAGATAAAATAGCAATTTGTCTTATGTGATGAATTCATAGTCCTAGGAGAGTTAATGTACGGAATCGTTGGAGGATAACTTCTAGTTTCATCCTCCATTGCGAAAGGAGAATTCACACAAGTGATGTACTCTGGTAAGTAAGCTCGGATACCATGTGATCTTAGTGCAAGGATTAGAATGATGAACATCATAACTTAGATATTACAATAGCTAGAATTAACATGACAAACATCGGAGTTTAGCTTTAGGCTCTCAAGAGGCATCACATAATACATTGGGCAAATGCGTAGTCGTTTTATGCTGGATGCTCCGCACGTGCAAAGACACGAAATCTGGAAAAGAGGAGCACAACCCTGTGATTGGCAAATCCTCACTAATTTAATATTAGAAATTGTGGGCTGATCATCGGGCGGCGTGCATACGAAGTTTGTCATCGGATGGCTACTACATTCTAGATTCTACATGGCGCTATATAACAAGATGGGTCCAGATTGATGGAACGTCGATTTCACGATGGGAGCGTTTGACATTAACAGCATCACGTCGACTGTCATGAATGTCATTGCTTGTGTGATCGGTACATTTTGCGTTGTGCGTTATCTGTCATTCTATTTACTGCGCAAATTAGCCAGGAATACGTCATTAAACGCAGATGAGATGCAAAGAAGTGACAGCATTAACCGTATTAAGGACGACCCTCAAAGACGACAAGCTGCAGGGGAAGGCGACCATGGTACAATAGCAGCTGGAGATGATGATGAAAAGAACCCAGCTGATCATCAATGGAAGCTGCTGGAGAAGAAGACCGTCAAGGAAGACCTCCCAGATTAATGGACCCGCACAAAGAAAGAATGTCCGGGACAAATTAGAGCTGAACACTCGTCATATCGGAGGTCAGAAAGAAGAAGATGTCTGAGATCAGAAGCAGAAGAAGAAGAAACGATCAGGTACTATTGCCGATGCGATAAGAAATACCCCGACCTCATTGTTGACAACCCAGGGAACGCCATCCTAGTGACCCCTCAAGCCATCGCCCAGGAACAGGCGAACCATTGCAGAGGCTACAAGACCATCATCGATGGTTTCTGTGGTTTCGGGGGCAACACTATCGAGTTTGCCAAGCTGTAAGTACATCCCGTCGCGATGCTTTTCCAGCTTCCTTAATAACAGCTAGTCTTGCTTGTGAAATAGTCCTTCTTATGAACGGTCTGGTAAGTATTACACAAGATTTCGTTATAGATTCAGTCAAACCATTATAGGTCTTTAAGGCCCTCTGTGGACTCTCATCAACCCTCTATGGATCAAATGATGATTAACCTTGGATGTGTGTCCATTCTATTTGCCCAGAGGTTGCAAGGTGATTGCAATAGAGAAAAAGAAGAATAGATTGAATCTTGCGCGAAGTAATGTCAGGAACTTTGGAGTGGATGGAAGTATAGAATTCAGGGAGGGGGACTTCTATGACCTAGCAGCAAACCCAACACTTCAGGTACTACAATCTTATATATGTAGATGTTGCATGGTTAATCAACTCTTGTATCAATGGAGTAAGTTTTAAGCATTGAATGGTGAGATAAAATCTTTGTAGAGAGAGAAGATGGTGAGATAACATTGTAGAGAGAAAAGGTGGATGTTTTATTTAGCTTTGGTCCTTATACACATGCTCCAAGTACCCTAATCTTTTTGGAACTTCTACAAGTTGTCTATCTTTATTTATAGGGGGATGTTCTTTTTCTTTCTCCACCTTGGGAAGGATATAGTAAAGATGATTCCAGATCATATGACATCGAGACCATGACGGGCACAAAAAGCTGGTAGACTCTAATCCTTGCTTAGCTACATATCATCGAGCTTTCTTTTCATTCCGGCTTGAATATGCAATTATGGCTACACTATAATTGCAGGTTCGATTTGTTCAAGGTAGGGATTCGAATCGCCCCCCGAATCATTCTATACGCTCCACCAACTACTGATGAAGGACAATTGGCTGGTCTCGCAAGGCTTTCAACTCCCGCCCTTAAGTACAAGGTGCATATACATGTACTAATTATCAGCGCAGTAATTTCAAAACCCTCCCATGCATTTATTTATGTCCTCAACCATATTGCTTTTGTCATCGACAGCTCATGTTCTTTACTTAATTGGTAAGACAATCTAGTCCAGTTAGTATATCAAGATTGGCATCAATGTCATCTAATATATTATTGCAGGTCAAGAAGCACGTGATCGACGGTCGAGTAAAAGCCTTGACTGTCTACTACGGAGATTTTCCACATATGTCAAGCGACTCCTCCGATGACGATGCCTAGGTGGAGTCAGATTCTCCCACGTCCCGTGCAGTTGCAGTGATTTGATCGGAGAGTCATGTATCTTTTTGCCAAAATTTTGCATCATGCCAAAATTTTGCATTATGCGGCCTGAACTTTTTAGATGCTGGTGAAGCATTGATTTCAGTAATTCCTATTGGTCACGGCTTCCTGGACACGCTACCCTGATTAAGCCAGTTTCTCGTTGTTTCCTGATTAATAACCACACAAATCGATCTGTCATTGTAATAAGAAATAGTCTATGGCTGTACTATAAGTCTACGTGTGACGTGAAAAAAATAGAGACATGCAGATGCAGCAGGTTCAGAGGAAGATATTATGTGGCACGTGAAACAACCATCGATTTGTACCTGCAGGGATAGCAGCTACAGCGAGCGTCGATCATGATCAATAATTCGTTGTGATAACGGAAGTTTGATTGTGCTTGTGTGTTTCACCGAGAGAGAGAAAGAGAGGGGGCGGGGGGGGAGTCTGAGAGTCGCGCGACGAGGATATACGAGGATCTCTCAAACGAGAAGAGGCGTGTCAATCAACCGGTCGACGTTTCCACTCATTATTTTTTCATCCCTAATTTACTCGAATATTCCTACAACACTGCCATCGTGGAAATGTGAATAAGGAAACAATTTGTTCACGCTAGGTGGGGATGTGGACAATAATATAGGTATCTGATCTGCGTTGGCATTAGAACACTAATATGGATGATGTTTCGGACGAGATTATTAATGTTTCTCTATCATTTTAGAAGCAATGGATTTCAATTCGGATTTCTTTCTCACAATGGCACCCATTCTCTTGCCTCGGTTTAATGTATAGAGGAATGTGAGCATGTGCAAACTCATCTAATCTTCTGAGTTTCTCTTTTCTCCCAAAGTAGCCTTTGCAAGTGGCATCACTTTGCATTGATAGATCTAGTTGAATAACACTTTATCTATTGTTAAGGTAAGCTTTGATTGGCTCAACTACCTTATCCACTAACAACTTGTGGTGGTCACCTATGACAACTGATGACTCATACCTATCACCCATTGATTGTGGATCTCACCTATGTCCCTCTTCTACTAAGAGTAATGTGGGCCTTTGCAAACTCATGTCATCCTCTAGTTTCCCTTTTGTCCTAAAGTAGCCTTCACAAGGGAGCATCACTTTGCAATAATAGTTTATATTGTTCAATGATACCTTATCTATAACTAAGACATATAAGCTTTGATTGGCTCAACTACCTTCTCTAGTAACAACTCATGGTGGTCACCTATGGCACCCAACAACTCATACCTATCACCATTGATTCTGGATCTCACCTAACTCTCTCTTATACTAAGAACAATGTAGGGCTCTGCAAGCTCATGTCTTCTCATGGTTTTTCTTTTCTCCTAAAGTAGCCTTTGGAAAGTGCTTTACTCTAAGTTGGTAGTTTCGATTTTTCAATGACAGTTTATGTATAACTAAGACAAGCTTTGATTGGCTTATCAATCTTAACCACTAACAACTCATGGTGGTCACCTATGACACTTAACTCTACCCATTGATTGTGGATCTCACCTTCCTCTCTATTACACCACGAGTAATGTTGGCCTATTGATGTTTATGCCATCTTCAAGTTTCTCTTTTCTCCCAATGTAGCCTTTACAATGGGCATCACTTTGCATTGATACTTTTAGTTGTTCAATGAAATTTTATCTATAACATAGGAATGCTTTGATTGGTTGAGCTAACTTATCCACTAACAACTTGTGGTGGTCACCGGTGATATCTAATGACGCATACCTATAACCTCGGGGGGTTCACTATATATATATCCTCTATATAATGTGCGTTCATGGCCTATTTACAAATATCCTAATCAGTGAATTTTTCTTAAATAAAACACAACCCTTTTCTATTCAATTTGTAAGTAACCCCTTTATATGACACCCTTCTATATGTAAAAAATGGTGTTTTAAAAATCCCTTATTTTGAACTCACGTTATGTATACATATATTTATGAGTGAAACCCCCCCCCCCCCCCCTTCCCCCTAGGCCACCCATTGATTGTGGATCTCGCCTATATTTCTTGTGTACTAAGAGCAATGTTAGCTTGTGGAAACTCATATCTTCCTTTAGTTTTTGATTTATCTCAAAGTAGCCATGCAAGGGGATATCACTTTGGTTCAATGATAGTTTGTCTACAAATAAGATAAGTTATGATTGGCTTAACTCTCTTATCCGCTAACAACTTTTGCTGGTAACCTATGAACCCTAATGATGCGTGCAAAAATAGTGTGTGCACAATAAAGGTGCTCTCTCAAGTGTGTGTGCAACTAAGTTTTACTACATATACCTACAGTGGGCCTCATGCCATGCTAATGCTCAATGATGGTGCTAAACATGCATCAATCCAACCCATGGCATGGTAGAATTTGATAAGATCAAGAGACAACTCTCGAGTGCAGTGCATTAGAAAAGTGCAATGTGAAGTGCTCATGATATGCAAGAATCTCAATAAGAAAACATATCTATTTCAAGGTGTTCGACAACTATTAGCGAACTCTAGCTCTAACCTGTCCAAAAAAAAAAACCAACCTCGACCAAGGCTATCAAGTTTCCATTCTCAAAAATCCAAACAAATTAACAAAAATCAATCCTAAGCTAGACAAGCACAAAAAATCCAACTATGACACGAGAAAACAAACAATCACATAAATAACTAAGCTTTCAAAAAACCTTCCTAACTAAAGTTTTTCTAGGGTTTTTTCCTTTTACAAAAACACTTGACAACATCATTGAACACATGGCTAGGAACATGACGATAGAACAAGTAAAGTTATTAAACAAAAACTTGCATAATTTGAAGTTAGAATAAATTATATTACATCACATTGACTAAATTATCCTAAGTTGTTATAAACAAACAACTGCATCAAGAATGAACTCCTTAGCACTTACAAATTGTGTAAATATTTAGAAAATGATGGTTTCATTAAGAATAATTATTTTTGCATTTATAAATCATGGAAAAATAAAAGTTACATTAAAACTAATATCTTTTGGCATTTATAAATTATATAAACATTGAAAAAGTGGAAGTTAATGTATTAGGAATAATTTTATTTTGCATTTATAAAGTATATAAACATTGATAAGATAGAATTTCTATTAATAAAAATTTTCTTTTGTATTTATAAATGATCTAAGATTAGGATTAGTGAAGTTATATTAAGAATAATTCTTTTAGTTTTTACAAATTATGTGAATGTAAGGGATAGTGAAAATTATATTAAGGATATTTCTCTTCATGCTTATAAAATTTTTAAAGATCAAGAAATACTTCTTAAGGGAGAAGTATCCCACTCTAAATTCCAAAATTTGATAAAGTTCCACAATTTAGGATTATCTCTAGATTCTTAGTAAGGTCAACGACCAATTCTTGACAAAGATTACGAACGAGGATCACAACAAAGACTAATGACAACTAAGAAAACGATCTTAGGGAGTAAGGTTAATCCAAGTTTAAAAAGAAACAAACTAGAAAAATCAAATTGGAATGGAAATTAGAAAAAATCCAAGATTTAGAAGAGAACCAAGAAGGGGTTGCCTCTCGATTAAGAACTACCTCAATTGCCTCTTTATTTAAGGATCAAAGAAGAAGGCATTCCAAAAATTGCATTCAATACAAGATATGGGCATTACAAAATCATTGTAATATCTTTTTGGTTAACCAATGTATCCACAACCTTTCATAAGTTAATGCAAGATATTTTTCGACCTTATCTCTCTTGACGAATTTGTTATTGTCTTCTTCCATGACATCCTCACCTAATCAAAGAAGGATAAAAATCATGAGTCACCACTCTGATTTGTCCTTGAAACAATGAGAATACACAAGCTTTATTCCAAGAAGAAGAAATGTGCCTTCTATAAGAGGCAGATAGATTACATTGGGTTTATAGTCTGACAAAAGGATTGCTATAGATCCTATTAAGATTAAAGATGTACAAGAATGAAAACCCCTAATGATAGCTAAGGAATTCCGAGGGCTTGATTGGATGATACATGATTTTTATCAAGGACTATGCCTCAATTGCCGCACCCTTGATTGACTTACTCAAGAAGCAAATTGACATTTTATGGACTCCCATTGAACATTCTAGCTTTGAGAAGCTTAAGCAGAGTTTGACCATAGCTCCTTTCCTAAAACTACTTGAACCAAGAATTTGAAGTTTTCATTTATGCAAGTTCTCTTTTATTAGGTTGTGTGCTCATTCAAGAATGTCATTTGATAGCCTAGTCTTCTAAGAAGCTAAAGATTCATGAGAATAACTATGTTAACCATGATCTAGAGCTACTTGTTATAGTTCATGCTCTCAAACTGCGAAGACATTTTTTACTTAGTAGCAAGTGTATCTTAGTCACCAACCATAAAATTCTCAAATGGATCTTTACTCAACTTGATATAAACATGAGGCAAGGACGACGGATTAAAGTCTCGTAGGAGTATGCTTTCTAGATTAAGTACAAGCCAGGTAATGAGAATACCATTGTGGATATCCTAAGCCGCAAAGCATTTCTCAATTCCCTTATCTTAGAAGAGAACTCCAAGGCGAGCTTTGTAAGAGTAATAATGTCAATGCCTAGTTACCCAATCACATAATTGGCTAGGAAAGAAGTAGGTAAGGATCCAAGATACCAACAAATAATAAAAGAAGTTATATCCAAAGAGAAAGACCCTAAGTTCAAGTTTAAGTATTTGAAACTCTCTACAGAAGGAGGACTTATCTACTTCAAAATGAGACTATGCATTCCAAAAATTCAAGTCCTCAAGAAAAAGATACTTTAGGAAGCCCATGATTCTTCTTTCTCTGGACATACCAACTATATAAAAACTCTTAACATGGTAAGGATAAGCTTTCATTGGGAAAATCTCAAAGGAAATATGCTTAAATATATCAATGAATGCTTGAGTTGCCAATGGGTCAAGGCTGAGCATGTCAAAAGGCCATGGAAGCTCTAACCACTTGGCATCCCACAAATGAAGTGAAAATTTATCAGCATGGATTTTATAGTTGGGTTACCTTATGTCCAAGGAGGATATAATTCAATCCTAGTTATTATGGCTATGCTAACTAAGGTTACTTACCTTATGCTAGCAAAAACCAACTACAAGGCTTCAAGTATTGCAATGATCTTTGTGAAGGAAATCTTTAGGCTATATGGACTACCTAAAAGGATCATTAGCAATCATGATTATCTCTTCACTTCTTACTTTTTGAAAAGTTTGTTTGAAGCCATTAGTACCCAAATTTTTTTTGTTAGCACTACCTATCACCCTCAAAATAATAGGTAAAATAAACGAGTCAACCAAGTCACTGAATATATACTTAGAGCTTACTACTGCATGGAGCCTGAGTAATGGATACAATACCTATTTGGTGGAGTTTTCTTCCAATGCATCCTATCATCAAAGCATTGAGATGACCCAAATTGAAGCTCTGTATGGACAAGAGTGCCTAAACCCCCTAAACTTTTCAGACCCTATATTAAATGTAGAAGCTTCTAAGAAGATGTTGAAAGAAATGAATGAGAAGTTAAGGCTATCAAACAAGATATCTAGGCTGCCAAGGATCAAAAGAAATCATATGCCAATCTAGAAAGATAAGAACAGATCTTTAAGGAAGGGGATATGGTTTTTATTCATGTTCATCTTAAGAATAGCTATTTCTAATTAGGGAAATACAAGAAGCTAAGCCCAATATATTGTGGATCTTATAAAATTCTCAAGTGTCTAGGACTCAATCCTGAACACCTGAAAGTTCACAACGTATTTCATGATATCCTTCTAAAACGTTATATTACTAATCGTGATTGTATTCTTGATGATCAAAAAGTTGTAATCCCAAGGCAAGGATTCCTTGATCTTCAACGTGATAGTATACTTGATATAAGAGAATGCATCCTTAGGAGTATAACCACTAGAGAATATCTTGTCCAATGGAAAGACTATCCTAAGGAGAATGCCACTTGGATAGACAATGATACTGTATGTCAACGACATCCCTAATTTCATTCATAATAAAGGACTAACACTCTAGATTAGCTCTAGAGGGAGGCTTACAGAACCTTGCCTATTAGAGCTTCTATCTCTAATAGGCAAAGTCGACACTCTAGACTAGGCTCACACACATCTCGCTCGACTAACAAAGGGGGTGGTTCTGGGGGGTAGTGTAGAGACATAAATGTAGTGACCCCATAGTTGATTGCTACTCCTCACTCTCGTACTAGTTCAAGAGAGGGTGGCTCAATTGAATATTATCGAGGCATCATCTCCACTGTTTGTCACATCTAAAGGGATATCTATTCTTGTGACTCTAGGCTTTGCTCCATCATTTGTAAGTGGCACCCCTATGGGTGCTACTCCAAGAGATACCACTCCCACAAGTATGCCAGATGGATAGGGATATCTTGCTTATGCTCATAAATGTGGTCGTAGGTGAGAGAGGGCGCACCTTAGATGTAACCCAACAAGATACAAATACCTCATGGATTAGAAAATAGGTGCCATAATCATGAATGATGAGAGGAGGAGGAGGATAACTCACATGAGAGAGTTGTGCCAACAAGTATTTAGGCACAATGTTTTAGACCATTTAAAAAATATACAACTTAGGAGAGCAAAGACTATGTGGTAGTGTCCTTTCATGAGGAGTTCTTGGTACTTATGGCAATAGAAAGGTTTTCCATTGGATGGATAATGGTCACCTATGATGGCACCTAACAACTCATACCTATCACCATTAATTATGGATCTCACCATTCTCTCTCTTATATTGAAAAAAATATGGGTTTACACATGTTCATCTCATCTTCTAGCTTCTTTTTTCTACTAAAATAGCCTTTGTAAGAGGAATCACTTTGCATTTATAGTTTCAATTGTTCAATGATAGTTTATCTACAACCAAGGTAAGCTTTGATTGGATCAACTACCTTATACGTTAACAATTTGTGGATGTTACATATGACACCTAATGACTCACATCTATCACTCATTGATTTTGGATCTCACCTATCTCTCTTGTATACAGAGTAATGTGAGCTTGTGCAAACTCATGTCATGTTCTACTTTCTCTTTTATCCTAAAATAGCCTCTTTAAGAAGGCATTTCTTTCCATTGACAGTTTGAATTGTTTAGTGACCTACAAGAAATTAACTTTGATTGGTTCAACTACCTAATAATAACCGTTATCTTTTTATAATCAGTCACAATACCAATCGAGCTAACCACATGGCCCAATAGCAATCCATCGGGCACTCCAAAAATGTACTTTCTGGGATTAAGAGCAATGCACAATTGCCTACAATGCCAAAATTTTTTTCCTAAAAGAACCAGTTGTCTCTCCCTTATGGTGGCTGTCCCTAGATCATTAATAAATATTTTCAACTCCTCTAGGAAAATATCACTAAATGTCTTATCATTTGTACATTGTGAAGAGCCTCGCGCATTGGATAATCCAAATGCCATAACATGATATACAAAGGTACCAAATATAGTAATAAATTTCATTTTCAACTTTTCTTCCTTTGTAATAGCCATCTGGATATATCTAGCAAAGCAGTCCATGAATAAATGGATATCTCTATCTGCCACAATTGATGCAAAATTTGGTTAATAAATGGCAGCGAATAGTAATCTTTGACTGTCTGTTTATTGAGATCCCTAAAATCTATGTAAACCCAGATTTGATTATTATTCTTTTTTCGTGATAACTATCAATGTCAAACACTACTCTCTATGTTGTACAGGAAATATCAGGCAGACTTATACAAAATTTTCAATTTCTCAAATAGTCAGTCCCTTAGCTTAAAAGGCATACACCTCACTTTTTGTTGCACAAGCTGGCTACCTTCCTTCAAGAGAATGGTATACACAACTATATTGGGAGGAATACCCCTCAGCTCATCATAGCTCGAAGCAAAGATTTCATGGAATTCTTGGATTAAGGACATGTAGTCCTTTCTTTCTTCCAGATTGAGCATAGATCCTAATTTATTAGTCATGGATCTTCCAACATATCAATGTCTAGCTCAATCACATCCATGTCTCTTATTCTATCTTGAGCTTTTATCAACTCATTTAGAGTCACCTAGTAGACATCCTTTGTAGTGGACTCCTGTTTTGATTCGTCACTTCCCACTATCAAAATATGGATCATCTAATGCATCTAATTGTGATGAAGAGAAAGGTACTCTCTTACTTTGAGAAGATTTAGGATATGCATCCTTTATTACATGTTGGGCACCTCTACTAAAAATTAGACAACTAGTGGTTATATTAACTTGACAATCGAATTACAAGATCCTTGGCCTTCCTAACAATATTCGATAGCTTAGCTGTCCTACAAACCCGATAACCCTGAATTCCACATTAGCAACAGTCATGTGGATTTTGGTAATGCAACCTTCAGATTGCCTTAAACTGTCATCAAGCATTCGGAGAATTGTGTATGCATCCTTTGGGATTTCTAGTCCTAATCTTTCCATCAATTCTGAACTCATAATATTGATAGAGGATCCCATGTCCGCAATGGCCTGTTCCACTAATATAGCATCGATGTATGTTGCTACCCTTGGGCAATGCTTTTCAGCATGTTGAAACCAATCATCTCCCATCTGAGCTATTCCCAAGCACTCAACAATATACCCAGTGTGAAGAATCTTCTTGTAAAGAATGGGATAATTAGAGGGTCTTACACGGGGTTAACACGAGGTTAGCACATGCAAATACTCGATTACACTGATGGGGTATTTAAGGTGTACAAGGACCTGATTAGGGTACCATTTGATAAATACAAATCTCTCTCCTCACCTTCACCTTCCAGCTTTCATGGCTTCCCTCCTCTTTCTCTCTCTTTTCGTGTCTTTCTCTCTCTTCTCCTAGTATTTCTCTCTCCTCCGCTCTCTCTTCTCTCTCTTCTATAGTCCTCTTCCTTCTCTCCTTCTCTCTCTCTCTTTTAGATAGATTGGTTAGGCATCCTTCATTATAGTTGGTATCAGAGCTTAGTTATTCATCCTTCATTTGTCTATGTATAACATATAGGACAGATTATCATTTGAGTTAAGGAGACTAGTGGCATGAAGAAATTCGGTGCTAGTCTCTATTAATGCCACATGTACCATTAGCTGAAAATTCATTGAAGAGTTTTTTTTGCACTTCACCTAGCTAGTTTCTCATTATAAATGCTTGAGCACAATGGTCATCCACATTTGCATTGAGCATAACATGGTATCAAACCTAGACGCATTGCAATTGTTTTCCAAACATTGACCTACGTACAGTTGAGAGGAAACCCAAGTTATAGGATAGCTGCTTGAATCTTTGAAAATTGTCAAGTGAGGACATTTATATCTTGGAGCATTTGAAATATATAAGAGTGGAGTGTGTTCATATGTGCTTTATGTTAGAGCAACAGTTTTTGGGGCCAATCCCCAAGGTGTAAGAGAGCTGCAATGGGGCCGTGGCATTCAACTGAGGGGTTGCCTCCTTTATGTTTGTATTACGTTGGTATACTACACCAAGATGTGTGGAATCTCCCTTTGAGGAGTAAAGAAAGGGCAATCGTTCGACTACGTTTCACTACAAATGCAATATCTATAGCAATGATTAGGGCAATGTGTCCCATGGATGCTCCTGTCCATGAGGCCATGTGGGGTTGTCTTTGTGAGTGTTAGAGAGGCTTGGTTAGTGCCTATAGCCAGTGTCGGGCCTATTTTAGGTCTCGAAAAAACTACTTTTTGAGAGAGACAAACATTGATGTTTTCTTATATACTTTTTTGGAAGACCTTGTGTTTGTTGATGTGAGAGAGAGATAACAACATAATGAGAAAGAGAAAAACATCAAAATTTCTTTTTATTTTCTTATTTTTTAATTGAAAAAACTTGTATATGTGTGTGACACTAGGAGAGAGAGTGTGTGTGCATGTGTGTGTGCATGTCTATTTTTTTTGAGTACTAAAACAAAGAACAATCTAATATTCTTCTTGTTTACTTACTTTTTTTATTGAAAGAGCTTGTGTGTTTATGTGTGTGTGTGTGTGTGTGTATGTGTGTGTGTGTGTGTGTGACTTAGAGGGTTACTTATAAATATGTGTATCACACAGGTTTAACCAAAAAGGATTTCTAAATCTATTTTAAGATAGTGTCACACAAAAGGGTATCAATTAGTAGGGGTATTCAGATTTTTAGTAGAGCAAGGGTTTGTTTATTGATGAAAAACTAAGAAGTAAGAAAATCTCTTTTAGACATTGAAGACATATGATAATATAAGTTTAGCTAGAGAGAGAGAGAGAGAGAGAGAGGTTATGTGTGTGGAGACTAGGGGTTACAAGGCCTAGGTGCAATGAGAGTGCATGCCCTTTTGATATTTTATATCTTAGGAAAGAGCTATAGCCTTCTAGATAGAGATCATTTGTTGAGAAAATACTCTTTTACAAATTTCCTCAACATGATAGAAGAAAATATCAAGAATGGGTACATACAACAGAGAAACCAATTGTCGACCATCTCTTGTAGGACGGGATTCCAATAGGATGGCAGGAGTAGGGATCTGATATGGGATCACACCAATGCAACAATATTTTCCAATGTGTATAATTAAGGAAGAGAGGTGGCAATCCATCCTCATACCATACAAATGGTGGCTATTTGAAAAGTCTCAATAGTAAGATATAACTACATGTTGGGCTAAATGCAAGGTCTAGGCAATTCCTCAACTTACTTACAAAGCTTTGAAGGACAACTTCACATCTATAGGCTAGAGTAGGCACTTCTTTTAAGGTTCTATACCTTGCACCTTAGGGAACCTTGGAGAATCATATATTCCATAAAGCTGGGTTTAATAACCTTTTCCCTATCTCCAAGGGTATGGAAAATGAAGCACATTAATCCACTGACTATATGGTTAGTAGTTGAACCATGCATTCTCATAAGCTTCAAGGATAGTACATTTCCATTCTAACTTCCTTGCCATGCCTTTCTAGGTTTCAATCCAAGATGCTTCCTTCCATTTCCTTAGATTTTGGTTGCTTTATGGAAGGATTCCACATTCTATTGGTTGAGCCAATTTTTGTGATGATCTCCCCTAGTTTAATCTATATTGTGATCAAGGCCCAAGGGTAAGTTATACCTAGATCTAGGCTCTTCATAGACTTGGAAACCAAATATTGTTGTGATGTTGGTCCTTTGCTTTTCTTGGTAGTAGTGAAATATTTATTTTGTATTATCTCATAGATCTTGTTGAATTGGAAATTCTAGTGGAAGCTCAATCATTAACTATATTTGAGCTTGTAGAACTTGAATCATCTTATCATAGCTCTCTTGGGTGTTACAAGCCATTTCCATTGTTTGTTGTGAGCCTTATGGTTCTCCTTCTACTCCCTTTTGATGGGTGCATGAAATTTCAATGGCTCTAGGTATTCTATTATGGATATCATGACTATAAATGACTCAACAATTATTTATTCTATTAGGATTTTAGCTCCACTCTATACTTGTCATGGGCATAGCAGTAGTCATATTTTATATACAATTCTTGTGAAGATCATGTGTCTACACACAACTACCTTTTCCTTCAATTGACTTTCTCAATAAAGGAAATTGTGAAAATCCGCAAAATCCTTTGAAGAATATTTGTGTGGACATGACTTTCTACTTCTTCTATCTTTGTTTACTAATCCTATCAAACTTGATTTGTTTGAAGCTTGGAATCCTATAAAGGATACCTAGATTTGTACATGGACCTTGGCGAGTTTCCTCTAACTGTCTTGTTGGAGCAATTGCATTTTCTTTCCCTAGCTCCACTTAAGCCCTAAACACTACTCTCCATTTCTTTCTCACTCTAATTTTTGAATTTTCTCCATGCCTTGGACTTGCTTTCTTACTTCTTCTAACTGCTTCTTTTATCTTCCAATTTGTTTTAAAGGTCTTGATGTTCCTTGATAGATTTCTTTGTCTTCTACTTCATCTAGCTTGACATCTAGTTTTTGTCTTCCTTTGACCACTCTTGTATTGTCTTTTTAAAGCTCCTCACATATATGTTCTAGTGTGCTTAATATGCCCTTAGGTACAACTATTAATCTATTGACCTATTCCCATGCATTAGTAGTAGTCAACTTGATGGGTCATTATCAATCTCCCTATTAGATAATGGTGTCCTCTACTATTAGCTTTCATATTTTAGCTCAAGCAATTCAGTCTACATGCTCAACACAATTCCCACAAGTTGCTCCATTTCAATAGGTTCCGCATTGATGTTCTCCTTACCCTCTGCTAGAGCCTTTTGTCCATCAGGCTATTTCAACTTCAACTTTTTCTACCCGATTTCATCCCTTCTATACCTATTTTTTTGACATGGTAATCACATAATTAGAATAAGATCTTTGTGTTCCTCAAGATGTTCAGCTTCTTCTAACCACACTTTCTTATGTTGCAGTTTATATGCAAGCCTTCTAATATAGGAGTAGCTATGCCATCTCATTAAAACATTAATCCCAAAGTGATTTAACTCCTATCTATAAGAGTGAAATATTTAGCAGCAAGATCAAGTTGCACAAATTCTTGTAGCATGGAGGAGAATTTGGAGGGGTCCTCTAAAAGCAATGGCCATGTTCACGTATTGAGAAGAGACTATACAATAAGTTTTGTGAAGATTTAATCATGTGCCCTTATATGGAATATAAGCATTGCACTTTTGCAATTATATCATGTTAAGTTTGATGACATTCATTAGCTTCTGGCATTCTTGGATGCCAATATAGAAGACTAATCTCATAGCTAATACCCATGCATAAATAATTTTCCTCTAGTTTCTAGTCTAACTCATAAGCATCTCACCATTTTGATCTATTTTGATATCTAACCTCACTGCTACTATGACCTATCTACAAGAGGTTACTCAAATCAACAAGCTTTTTAGGGGAATGTTGGTTTTTCTATTTGGAGATGACTTCATTGCCACAGGAAGGAGGAAGCTCAACCTATTCCAATTTGTGCAATGCATTGGTATAGAATAAGAGAAGAAAAAGAAGATCCAGCTTGAAATAGCATTCAAATATTCTAGCCTTAAAGAAATGTAAAAGAAGCCTGGTTTCTTTTGTGGGAAGTAGGAGTGTACTGTTGGGGCTAACAACACAATGACATTCTCTTAACAACATCGTCTTATACCTCATGATTATAAAATGAAGCCAAAATATGGCTTATAGCTACTCTATATCTTGCTTATGATCTAAACAATCATAGGCTAGAAACCTCTGAGCTAATCGTAACCACAGGAGAGAGAAGATAGATCACCATCCACCATGAAAGCCTAAATAAAGATTGAGAAGACAGAAGACATCCTACTATTTCAAAACATAACCAAGCCTTTTGTCTTTACCAAGGCCTTCAAGTAGTTTTTGTGTAGGAATCACCAAAAATGCTTGAAAAATCTCATTATTATAACCTCTTTTAAAACATCCAAGAAACTACCATTTCTTTTTCAAATTAGCTCCAAGAACCTCTAGAGATACTCAAGACTTACTATAGAGAACCCCCACTAGTCATAGTTTTAACTATACCAAGTGTTGTAACCAATTCTTGTACTCGCGTTGTCGAAGGGTTTGTGAAAGCAATGTCGCAACCACAGAAGTCCTTGATTAATTTCAAGATGGAAGATCAATCAAGTGAATGAATACAAATTAAGCTGCTATTGCATCTTTCCAAGTCTAAAGACTTTATTGCAACATATTCTCCAAGGGGTATACACTTTGCACGGTAGACAATAGCACTTACTCCTCTACCAATCTCCTCCATAAGCCTATAGTCAGAAGTTGCCACAGGATACATTTTCTTCTCATTTTTCAAATCCGAAAAAGAAGCCTTTCCTTGATTTCATTGTTGCTGTCGTCTGCCCTGCTGCCTTGCCCTGTGTTACTAGGCTTCAATTACACAACCTCAAAAACTCCCAAGTGTTGCACCTTGCATGCTGCAAGAGAATATGCACCTGCAATCCTGCTTAGATGGCACACCGCTTCGAAGAAGACACTCTTTTGTCCTGCTGAAACAAGCAATGCTCGGGTACATTTGTCTAAGTCCAAGGCTTGGAAACCACAATCCAACTCTCGCCTCTGTTGTTACTGTCATGTTAGCTTCTCTTTTTATTGATTAAATGAAGAGCTCTAACACTCCCTGCTCGCCTTTTCTCTTCCTCTTTTCATGCGAGGCAACTGAGCTGCGGGGGAATCTCAACTTTGCAATTCAAGGTGTCATGCAGAAAGTTTTAGGAGATCTCGACCTTCTATCTCGCTATTGCAAGTAAGTTATGCCTCTCGCCTTCGAGGTCTTTGACCTGATTCGTGATTGCACCTCAAGTAAGTTCAAGAATAAACGGCAAAGGTCCCCTAAAAGTCAAACAGAATACGAGACGCAGATCCAATGCCGCAAGCCTCGATCACAATCCCTGCATGGAAGCATTTTCCTTTCCCTGATAAAGATCTGGAGAAAATCTGCAGAAGGCGACAATCGGGAGGAAGGAAACCATGAAGGAGCTGCTGCTTCCTTGGAGAAGGGTCGCAGAAATGATCAACCCTCGTCTCCTTCCTCCTTTCTTTATGACAAAGGTCACGAACAGTGGGGGGTGAAAAGTCGCCAGAAGCCGTAATATGAAATGTTCATTTCCTTCTTTTCCTTCCTCAGATCTCCGAGGGCCTCAATAAACGCAAGCTTCAGCACGTCTTTGAGCGGGGGGCCGATACAGCTGCTGCTGCGGCAAGCGTCGCCATAGCCGCGATGTAAAGTAAGCTCCTACTTCTGCTGCGGGCGTGTGGATACGGCTCTCTGATTCCTGATGAGAGCAGGTTCTTTTCCCTCCGGCTTTCTCCCTCCTTTCCGATTCTCGACAAAAACCAGGCTCAATGCCTCCCTGATTCCGCCCTCAGTCTGCGCTTCAATCCCTGCGTGTCGACTCCTTCTCCCCTTTCGAATTCTGTTTCTTTTGATTCTCCATAATTCTCCTTTTTTAGCTCCAGAGTATCATCCTCCTTTTTCCATTTCAGATTAGCTTTTTCCCTCCCAAAATGGGCTCCTTTTCCCTAAAGCGTGGCTCCCCTGTTCCCTCTCTGAACTCCTCATAGTATTAGCCTCCTTTTCCCTCCTTCTGTTTTCTTTTTATGAACCAGAAAAAGCCCATATCCACATATCTTTAGAAGGTGAGGAAGACATCATTTCCTGAATTCCCTCTGAAGTTCAACCAAATAAGTATAGTGATCTTCTATGAGTGTAATGCCGTAATTATTTGTCGTCAACTTGAAAATATTTCGGCCCTCACATACCAAATTCGCATGACTGCATACACCCAACAAGCATGTGAACATGACAACATCCCTTTTCTTGCATACACTTGAAGAGATCTATGGTTTAGTTACCATCTAAATTTGTGCCACATCCTTTTATCATTGCATTAAAAAATGCAACATCTTGGACTGACAGACTATCAAAAATATTTAACGCCTTGGAAAGGGAATCACATTTGGCATATTTATCCTCCAATGTACTTCAATTTGCATCTCTTGGAAATAGTTTAGTACTTCCTCACAAAACCCATAATCGGCATATCTTAAAATATCAAAAAATCCCTGTTCTTCTCTGTCTTCAGCATAGAATGAAAGAGAAAACATAACAACTAAGTATGTACAAAATATCAAATCACATGCACAACTTTTGGGTGGTTTTCACACCTCGAATGCGCAGCAATACGACATCCACCCCCTCTAATCCTGCGCATCCTCCGGATGGGCCAACTACCCATGATCATTATCATCAAGATCCACAAACAAATCAATCTCTTCGTTATGCATTTCCGGTAGATCAACAAGATTTTCAGCCATATCATCTGTCTCTTCCATTGGAGTTTCTTGTCGTTGCTCTTCTCTCGAAAATTCTTCCAATGCATAATCCTCATCATCTCTTTTCTTGAAAATCTTGATTCTTTTTCCAGCAATAGGCACTCTAAGCACTGTCCCATCCAATTCTGTCACCTCATATGTTGCATTATCAAAGACATGTCTGACTATGTATGGCCCAAACCATCTTCCGAAGTGCAGTATGGTGATTTTCAAGGCTGCTATCAAAGACCAATACCCAATCTCCCTCTTCTATTGCTCTTGGTCGCAAGCGATGCCTGCTGTCAAACCTGTCCTTATTTCTCAGTCTAGCAACCTTCAACCTTTCAATAGCTAGCTGAATATCCTCAGGTCTCCTCTCCAACTGTCGAATCCGAAGAGCTAAGAGCTCCTCTCTCGTCAAATCCTCCTGCCAAGGTAAAACTGACCAAGTCAAAGCACAAGTCTCAATCGGGATAACAGGTTTCTGACCATACATCAACTCTGCAGGCATATATCCTGTGGTAACACTATGAGTCGTACGATCAGCCCATAAAGCAAATGGTAAAAGTCTTGGCCATTCTCCAATCCGTCCTCTGCATGCTTTGGCTAATGCTTTCACTATCGGTGGATGCCCTCTTTCACTCTTCCCATTTCCCTCTGGATTGTATGCTGTGGTTAGAGCCAATTTGATTCCTAGCTGAGAGAAAAACTCCCTAGCTTCATCTGCATCCAATTCACCACGATCCGCAGTGATCTTACCCACACAACCATACCTGCAGAAAATTTCCTCCAATAAGAACTTACACACTGCACTAGTGGTCTTCGTTCTCAAAGATCTGCCCTCAACATGATTGGTAAGATCCTCTCTAGCCAAAACAATGTACCTCAACTGCCATAGACCCATAGGCATGGTAACCAAATCAACTACCCACTTATAATGAATGCATAGCGGATAGGTCGGATGAAGCTCATCTCTATGACGCACTACTGAATACATCTGGCAGTCTCTGCAAGTCTCAACAAAGTGAGAAACATCTCTATACATGCCTTTCCACCAATATTTCTCCTTGATTTTCTCATAAGTAGCCCATACTCCTCTATGACCAGCCCAAGGACTCTCATGAAACTCCCTCATCACCTGTAACTGTATCTCTCTATCGCAGACAACCCGCAAAGGTAATCCGCCTCTTTTCTTCGGATGCTTCCAAAGAAATCCGTCTTTGAGAAAATAACCATAGGCTTTCCTTCTGATCTTCTTAAACTCTTCATCTGTCCATTCATCTCTTTTGCTTAGTGTACTAAGGTACCTGCCAATCTGTAACCAATCTCCAACATAGAGCTCTTCTCTGAAAGCCACAATATCATAGACATGACAAACATGATCAACCATAGTGGCTGAAATTTCTGCATCATCCTCTTCTGCAAGTAGAGTCTCCTCATCATCATACCTGGCTCTAGACAACATATCAGCCACTGGATTATCCTTCCCTGCTATGTGTTTAAATTCCAGATTTAATGACTTAATGTATGCAATCCATCTCAACATGGCTATATCCGGAGTAGAGCAACTCGTAATCATACCAATCAATGGCAAGCAATATGTTTCTACCACAACTGAAGCTCCAATAAAGTACTCCTTGTCACATTTGAGAGCCGTGACAATCCCCAATAACTCCCTCTTAATTTGCGGATATCTCCTCTGTCTCTCGTTTAGGACTTTCGCTCCAAACCGAATAGCATACCTATTTCCTTCTGCATCATCTTGACCCACAGCCCAACCTATGCCAATTGGACTAGTGTCAGCTATCAATACAATAGGCCTATCACAATTATAATCCGCTTTCCTGAGAGTAGGAGCATTCTGCAATAACTTCTTCAATTTCCGCATGGCTCTAGTGTGGCTCTCATCCCAATAAAATTTCTGCCCCTTTCGAAGCAGCTGATACAAACAATCTGCTATGTGTGCAAAATGAGGTATCCAAATCATATAAAACACACAAGCACCAATGAATCTCCGTACCTCTGAAGTAGTAGAACAATACTCTGCAATCTTGCCTATAGCATTCACCTTATCAGGTGAGGGTTTCCTGCCATAATATCCACACATATGCCCAACAATGACAACCTCATTCACTCCAAAAACAGATTTTTTCCCTGAAAGTGTCAAGTTCACTTCTTCTAACCTGGTCAAAATCTTCTCACATGCTGAAATATGATCAGCCACAAAGTATCTGCATCCCTGCTCATTTAGGCTCTCATTCTTCTCTTCTTCTGCACACCCCTTAATGGGCACATCATCCAAGAAAGGCATAGTAAGCTGAGGTATGTAATCACAAAGAACCTTATGCATGGCATTCATCATATGCGCAACAGAATTAGTGGCACCTTGAGGTAAGGTACACATCCTGACAAGCCCAATATGAGTTCTCATGGTGGTTATGTCCCTGCTTTCCAAAGCCAGCTGAAACTGATCATATCCTGAATACAAATCACCCAAAGAATAGATGGCACGTCCAGCAAATGCCTCTGCAAACTCATCCACAACTGGACCTATACCAACATTCCTGATAGTAACTCTGTTCACTGGCTACATGTCCTGAATAAATCGAAGAGTACCATTCTTCTTTGGAACTGTAAACCACCTGTTTGAGTATGGTGCAGATGAAGGCTCAAGGATTCCCATCCTGATTTTCTCATTCAATAAATCAATCAGCTTTGGCAAGTGTGCTTTAGGCACTGGAATAGGTCGGAGATTCCATGGAATATAAGGAATAGTAAAAATGACCATAGGAGCAACAATATCAGGATTCACACATCCAATCTCATGTGGGACAAAAGTAAATCCCCTTCCATGACGCTCAAGCATCTCCTGAAAGCATTGCTTCTCCATGGGTAACAAAAAATCACCATTTCCAATTTTCAATTCAGCAAGTGTCTCTGCTGAAAATTTATGACCAATATGCTCCGGATTCCTCAAAATTTGCTGTTTAGCAGCCCTCTCTATTTGCTGATCACTGTCAGGTGGAAGCGGTACAGCAACCGGCTTCACCTTCTTATCCACAGTTTTGTATTTCGTGTCAACCCTGGCTTCATTATGCTCTTCTGCATTACATAAACCTTGCTGTAAATCAGCAATTCTGCACTCCAATGGCTGAATATTCTTAGCCCTCTGCTCTATGGACTGCATAGAAACAGCCCCAAACTCTGAATGCTGAAATATTTCAGCAGTAAACTCTGTTGGCTGAAAATTTTCAGCCCTCTGTCTCTCTGAAAGCTGATCATAACCAGCTGGAAACTCTGTTTGCTGAATTTCTTCAGCACTCAACACTCTTTGCTGAGTTTCCTCAGCCTCTGACTCAATTTGTGACACAAAATCTGCAATTTCATGAAACATGTCCAGGGATTGCACTAATACATTACCATGACAATTCAGCATATCAGTTTTCAGCATATCTCCCATCTCTGACATCGTATCTGCACAAATCACACTGTCATACATACCATCTATGTGCTCATCATCCTCCAAAATTCCTGCATTTTTCAAATTTTTCTCCTTCCTGCATATATACTGCCTAGCACCTCTAGGCAACCTAGAAGTTTTCTGATAACTCATTGAACTGTTTGCTGAAATCCCAACATAACCGGAGGAGAAAACACTGCTGCTGCCAGGAGGCGAGAACTCCAATCTCCTCTCCTCTGTACCACCGTCGTCTCCCGAAACGGCGGTACCTAATGAAAACCCGAATCCCTCACAGTGGGTAAGGGTGCATCTCTGAGAGTATCCCTGTTTCTAACATGGTTCACACATACAGTCATAAACTGAACTGCTCTCATACCATCTTTACTGCGAATCTGTGCATAAGCAGATTCATCATCCATGACCTTTGTCTCCATGCGCATCTCTGTAATGAATGGCTGTCCAAGAATTATGGGATAAGAGCATGAATTGTGCACAAAGAAATGAAAATTCTCCTCTACATCACCAATAGAAACCCTGACACTAGGGCAAGCAGCATATAAATCACCTGCAGTATTATTGGCGGCTCTCATATGCCACCCATGCTCTACATCCATAGGCCATCTGTTACTCTCATAAACTCCACGAACAATGAGATTAATCTCTGAACCATGATCAAACAATGCAACATAAGGCACCTGTTTCTCTCCAATCTTTACCATCGTCTCTGTACTTGCCCTAGCCCAATGGCTCCGCGAAAAGTGACTACGCGGTATCAAAACAGGCTCATCAATTTCAGCATAATGCATAGGCTGAACCCTCTTCTCTACCTGCGGCAAAACAGAAGCATTATCAACCATAACCTCATCATCATCATCATCCAACTCTCCAATCAAAACTCCCTGTGTATCAGTGGTAGCCAATGCATGTCTTTTCCTCTTCAGGACCTCCTGAAACTGATCCTGAAACTCTCTTTTTGAGATGCCCAAAATCTTAGAAATAGTGAAAGTCACCTCACTGCCAAGTATCTTATCATTAAAGATTTTCTTCATGTCTGTAGATGTCTCAATATCGGACATCAATCTGAATCGTGGCTGCTTTCTCTCTCTAGGCTCTTGCCTCTTTTCTCTCTTTTGAGCATCCTCCATCTGTCGATCTGGCCTTGGTCTTGAAGACGGTCCTGCAGTAGGTGGAGTAACAAACTCACCCCCTCTAGTCTTCTTAGCTGCACTTGGATTGTCTTCATCCCTCTTACGCTTCTCCTCAACAAATACATCTGCACCATGAGATTTAGCCAAATAAGCATAAATAGAATACCTGTCAACAGGCGAGTCCCAACCTGTCTATGATCTGATGCTAGAGCCTGCGCTACTCAAAACAGTTTGCTGAATTTTCCCCTTGTTTGCAGTCTCCATAGCATAAGTCCATAGTGCGGACTGAGTCTCTGATCCCTTCTCAATCTGTACTCCATATGCAGAAGCATCACCTCTAGCCGTCACATAAGAAGTACGTGCAGCCATGTCCTCCACTAACTTCTTCATTCCACCTTTACCAAAGTTGGTAGCAAGTGGAGCTCCTGTCTCAGTCAACCAAATCTTACCATCTTGCCCCCAATATACCAAATTCTGCCTCCTTGCATCCTGGAAAGAGTCACAATCCCTGCAATGCTGATGCTCCGTACTATCACACCAAATACATCTCCGATCTCTCCTAGGAGCACTAGGAGCACTCCTAGGTGCAGTAGGAGCACTAGAAGAAGTAGTAGGCACAGTCGAAGCAAACTGCTCCTTCAACTTACCCACCAATTCCGCTTTGACTGACTCAAGTGTCAAATCTGTGATACCTTTGATTATGTCATCAAGAGAGGTAGGCACCGATGGAGCGGATGGTTTTGGAGCAGAAGGTGTAGGCATCGGTCGTGGAACAGGAGGAATAGGTGGAGTAGAAACAGTAGGCACTGGCATAGGCCAAGAAACTGGCTGAGGAGGAGAAGAAATAACAGGGATAGAAGTAGGCATAGGAGCAGATGATGATGTAGGTGTCATGGAACCATTCTGTAGGCGAGTCTTCCATATCCTCCTGTAATATTCCCATTTGAGAATATTACTAAACCGACCTCCCGCTCTCATCGTAAACTCGTGCAAAGATTATCACCAGTGCCAGCAGCTAATCTATAACCACACGCGAGAAATGGAGACACTCCACCTTAGGAAAATAAGGCCGGGGATTCAAACCTGCATAGCCACGGGAAAACTCCCTCTTGGGAGGAGGTTAAGGGGATAAAGGTGGAATTATTGCAAAATTTTTGAATTTATCTTCCCCAGCCGATGTGTGGCTGGGGGAAAGGGATGGGCTAGTAAGGGCAGCATGAGGAGGTGGGGGAAGAGAGCCATGCAACGGGCCACGTGGGGAGGTCCCCTCTCCCCCCCTTGGACTATAAGAACCCCCTTTGTGGAGGGGGGGAAGAGGGAGGCTGCGACAGGCTGCATAAGGCGTGAGTGAAGGAGACGGCGACCTGACTGTGGGAGGCGTTGACTCTGCCATTGTGGAGGAAGGAGGAGTGGAGGACGAATCGCCGTGCTGCGCCGTGGAGGAGAGGGAGACACCGGTGACACGTCGCCACGTGGGCTTGTTTAGCCGCCGCCAGCAAGCCTCCAAGTCGCCACGCCGCCACGTGCTGCCAGAAGCTTCTTAGAAGCTTCTCTAGGAAGCTTCTAAGGGGGCTTCTCTAAGCCCCCTTCCCGTGGAGTCCCTATAAAGCCCATTTTACCCCCGGGATTTTTAAGTCCCCTTCCCTTTGGATCTCACACAAGCCATTCCCTAGGCGGGTTTTAAAGCCCTCCCTTTTGATCCTCAATAAGCCCATCCCGGGCTTTGAAGCAAAGGAAGCTACTAAGGCCCTAGGCTCGGTTCTTCATAAAGAAGAAGAGGGGTTTCTCTAAGCCCCTTCCCACTCGATTTCCCCCATAAGCCCATTGAAGAGGGTTGCTTTAAGGCCTTTTTCAAGAACCTTTACCCCAGAATTTTGAAGAAATTAAGCATAAAGGCCTTGCCACTAATCACCCATAAGGCCCTAGGCTTGGGATTTAGAGTTCCCCTTTTCCGCAAGGCCCACAAAATCCTTCCTAAACCAGGAATTTCAAGGTGAATTAAAGCTCTCAAACCTCCATTGTCCAAGGGTCCTCATAAGAACCCTAACGCCTTCCAAAGTCAAATTCCGCAAGTCGGAACTTCGGTCAAGGAAGCCATATCTCAAAGGGAATTGCACATACAAGGGAGACGGGCCAAGGTCATAAGACTGCAAGCCAAGGCAAGAAGTTGAAATCCACAAAGGCTAACCGAAGATCGAATTCGCGATGGCCTCTAAAAAGTCACAAGGCGCAACCGCAGGAGGATCATCTCCTAATATTCATGTGGACATTTCACCGAACCCGCAAGTCCAGGTTTTCTTCCTATTTTTGATTTACGTCGAAGTAGCAATTACGCATGGTTAACTCATGGAATTAGGATGCACTTTTGCGATTGAAATACATTGGCTATTTTAAAGGAAGTAACTCACGATTGAAGATCGGTCGTTTGTATTTTTCAATGGAATGAACGAAAAAGAGCATAAGGTGTCTATGCATTTGTAGGACCTTATCAGTAAGTTTCCTTTTGTGCATTCAAAAGTGATGAGCCTAGGACAACTGTTACCTCATTACAAGGTTGAAATTATTGAGGTACACCTTTTTACTAGGCATGGAAAGATTAATGGCATGTCACATTTTTAGATAAATCTTCCTTGTAATGATTCATGAGGAAAAGGTAACACTCATAAGATGTTATTCGAAAAGAAATAGAAGAGCACGAAAATGATCTATGGACTTGCCAGTGGCATGTAAAATGGAATAAGTTAACACTAGCTTTAGTTTTGTATGAGCTTCATTGACTACACTGTAGCTAGGAGAAAGTTGCGTATTGCATAGTCGTCATGCAAAAATGTCATTCATCAGGAGCCGCATTTAGGAAAGGTTGCATGGTTTATCAAAGCATGAGATTCTAAAGTGTAGACAACCAGGTTGTAGGCATGATTATTTGATGTAAGTCCTAGTAGGACCTAGGAAAGTTAGTGTCTAGATTATCTGGCATTTTTACTTTACCAAGGAAAGATAGGGTTATTGTGAACCATGTGGTGCGTAGAAGCAATGAATCGCATGTTTACATGTATTGGTGTAGTTGTAACTATTTTTCCCTTTAGATCTAGTTTATTAGCTCTAGGAAAGACTCATCCTTGTCGCAAGACAAGTATATTGAATTGTCTAAATCATCTAACCCACAAGGGATTCATATAGGCATGGTTCAGTCGATATGATAATTATCCCAAGTGCTAACCAGGGTTTAGCGCGATAAGGATTCGACCTAGTTTTACACTTGTTGCCAAGTCAAAACCCTCAAACCCAATGATCATACCCACATTCACGAAATGTTGAGTCAATTGGATGCTCATGCATAAAACGATCTAAGGTTGCTACCCTAAGGATCATTCGACCTAGTGCTAGAACTTGGTTTGAGTTGGAATCCCTAGGACCGAACGTTGTCGGTCTAGTGCAATTAGGATTGGGGTGAGTGAGAAGACGCCCTAAACCCTACTTCGAGTCTAATCATAATTCTTGACCAGAAAACACCATTCAAAAGTGAAATGGAGGCGACACTTGTGCAACAAGTTGCAACGTCGCATAGCCTTGTGGTTTGATCACAAGAAAGTTTTGCCAATCCCTAGAATGAGGTTGGCAGATTCTTGCGCAAATTTAACTTACAAGAGGATGAGTAATCATCCTGTTACATCACCTTTCTTGGGGAATAATTGCCAAGAAAAAGGAGAGTTAGGTATTTGCCTGGAAGCAAATGACCAATCAATAAATTGAAGCGACATGGTCACCAGGATTTACTATTAATAAAACCTAAGGTATTGGTTAAGTTGGGTTAACAGGGTATGGCCCTAACCCAAGGACAAAAGGGTGAACAAACAAACCCTTGGGGATCTTGCCAAGTCGCAATTGATCCCAGATCGAATGCTGGATGCATTCGAAGAGAAAGATTCACTCCTTAACAGTTGGCCAAATAAACGACCACTGAAATTGATTGTGCTTGTAATAGTTTAGAAAGCAATGTTTGCATTGTTTGCTCAAGGAACTAAAGGATGAAAAGATATCTAAATGCTTCAGGTTGAGGGCCTGAAGGGAGAGGCAGCTTCAGTTACCCCCGACTGCCTGCCTGACCCTAACCAAGGGGGTTGTTGACCGCGTCAGGAACGTGGACCGAACCCCCCGCGAGAGGTCTTTCCGTTGAGCTCTACTTGGAGCAGGAGGACGCTTGGGTGCCAGGGGGGGCTCTGGCCGTAAATCCCTCGCCTTCCGGGTCCTGCACAAGAGGCTAACGTGACTCGAGATTGGATCTCGAGGCCCGCATACTAGTCTACGGGCAAAAACTTGGAATAGTAATCCCTATGGATTACTGGATAGCCTTCGGGCGGACTATGGACAAGCCTACGGGCGGAACTCCTTGTATTCCAAAGATAAAATGATGAAATGATAATAAAGAAGTTGTTTGATATTGTTTTTCTATGTCACGTGATAAGATTACGTGAAGGAACCAGTGCTTAACAGGGTTAATTAAAGAAGCTGATTGTTATATGTCAAATTAATGTGTTAGATAATTACATAACTAAAACAAACCGAGGAAAGTGCGGAGGATGGACCATGGGTCCGTCCTACGGATGGGTGGTCCCGGTTAGCCGAGAACTTTTCTCAAAGATCTGGAAGAGCAGCGGGAGGTTCATCGAAAGCAATGACCGAGAATTATGTTTTACCCAATTTACGCTGTTTTAGGGGAACGGAATGGGACTATGGCAGAGAGGTTGAGTTTTGCATCCCTCTCGTTTCCCATTCTCCTTGAACCAAGTGTAGCGTGATTCCGCTTCGGACCTGGCATTTCTGGGTAAAGTAGTTCGCTCGGGTCTGACGCTAGTTGCTGCTAGCTAATGACCAAACCCAAATTCAGGTCGATCCTAAGTGGGAACGGCCAGGATACTTCCGCTACATGGCAGACGCGAGAAGACCTAGATCGCAAGTCCCGTAACATTCCATGGGAGTGCCGGGCGGAGCTTTCTAGACATCCTTTCCGATGGACTGCTAAGACGTGTCCGGGATGACTCTAGGGGACACGTTACACCTCCTCTTGGTCAAAGTCGAAACTGCATCCTGAGCATCCTGCCAATCAGTTTTAAGACCCATAGGCTTCGTGCGATCTTCAAGAAGCTCACCCAATTCTTCTTGAAGAGCAGGATCTGCAGCTTGCAAGAAAAGCTCAACTTTTTCAACATCCAATGCTCTTTGTTCAATGGCATCAAGCTGACTATACCTTTCCTCAAATTCTCGAATCAACTTCGAAGCAGCAAGACCTTTGTTTGGCATGTAGACCCACTCTCGGAATGACCGTCGAGTAGCCATACCAAAGTCCTCAAGGAAATATTCTTCTTTAAGAGCCTTCTTAAAATCTTGCCAATGTGTATTTTGAATAAATAAATCAGTCACTTTTGTTCTCAAAGCAGGTGTGACAAGACGAAGGAAGCACTTACTCATAAGTCTAGCAGGAACTCCAAAAAATCCCATCTTGATCTCGTATGTCTTCAAATATGCTGAAACATTTCGCCCATCAAATAGCTTCTTCTCACTCTCAACTGCTTCAATAGCCTTAGTCACGCTGTTTGCATTCTCCTGCTCCGAATAGAGTTGCCTTTGCTAAGACAACGGTTGTTGATGAAATTGTTGTTGCTGCTACATATACATTTGTGTTTGCTGATTTTGGAGCTGCATATACATGGACATATTCTGTAAAATCTGTTTTAGATCCTCCGTTGAAGTACTTGACGCAGCAGTCATTGATGGAGCTGAAGTAGAGGCAGCTGGAGTTGTAGAGGAAGCTGAAATAGAGGCTGAAGTGTCTCCCATCCTAAAATTTCTGCGACGCTTTCACGTCGGGTTCACCAAAGATGTCGAAGGGTTTGTGAAAGCAATGTCGCAACCACAGAAGTCCTTGATTAATTTCAAGATGGAAGATCAATCAAGTGAATGAATACAAATTAAGCTGCTATTGCATCTTTCCAAGTCTAAAGACTTTATTGCAACATATTCTCCAAGGGGTATACACTTTGCACGGTAGACAATAGCACTTACTCCTCTACCAATCTCCTCCATAAGCCTGTAGTCAGAAGTTGCCACAGGATACATTTTCTTCTCATTTTTCAAATCCGAAAAAGAAGCCTTTCCTTGATTTCATTGTTGCTGTCGTCTGCCCTGCTGCCTTGCCCTGTGTTACTAGGCTTCAATTACACAACCTCAAAAACTCCCAAGTGTTGCATCTTGCATGCTACAAGAGAATATGCACCTGCAATCCTGCTTAGATGGCACACCGCTTCGAAGAAGACACTCTTTTGTCCTGCTGAAACAAGCAATGCTCGGGTACATTTGTCTAAGTCCAAGGCTTGGAAACCACAATCCAACTCTCGCCTCTGTTGTTACTGTCATGTTAGCTTCTCTTTTTATTGATTAAATGAAGAGCTCTAACACTCCCTGCTCGCCTTTTCTCTTCCTCTTTTCATGCGAGGCAATTAAGCTGCGGGGGAATCTCAACTTTGCAATTCAAGGTGTCATGCAAAAAGTTTTAGGAGATCTCGACCTTCTATCTCGCTATTGCAAGTAAGTTATGCCTCTCGCCTTCGAGGTCTTTGACCTGATTCGTGATTGCACCTCAAGTAAGTTCAAGAATAAACGACAAAGGTCCCCTGAAAGTCAAACAGAATACGAGACGTAGATCCAATGCCGCAAGCCTCGATCACAATCCCTATATGGAAGCATTTTCCTTTCCCTGATAAAGATCTGGAGAAAATTTGCAGAAGGCGACAATCGGGAGGAAGGAAACGATGAAGGAGCTGCTGCTTCCTTGGAGAAGGGTCGCAGAAACGATCAACCCTCGTCTCCTTCCTCCTTTCTTTATGACAAAGGTCACGAACAGTGGGGGGTGAAAAGTCGCCAAAAGCCGTAATATGAAATGTTCATTTCCTTCTTTTCCTTCCTCAGATCTCCGAGGGCCTCAATAAACGCAAGCTTCAGCACGTCTTTGAGCGGGGGGCCGATACAGCTACTGCTGCGACAAGCGTCGCCATAGCCGCGATGTAAAGTAAGCTCCTACTTCTGCTGCGGGCGTGTGGATACGGCTCTCTGATTCCTGATGAGAGCAGGTTCTTTTCCCTCCGGCTTTCTCCCTCCTTTCCGATTCTCGACAAAAACCAGGCTCAATGCCTCCCTGATTCTGCCCTTAGTCTGCGCTTCAATCCCTGCGTGTCGACTCCTTCTCCCCTTTCGAATTCTGTTTCTTTTGATTCTCCATAATTCTCCTTTTTTAGCTCCAGAGTATCATCCTCCTTTTTCCATTTCAGATTAGCTTTTTCCCTCCCAAAATGGGCTCCTTTTCCCTAAAGCGTGGCTCCCCTGTTCCCTCTCTGAACTCCTCATAGTATTAGCCTCCTTTTCCCTCCTTCTGTTTTCTTTTTATGAACCAGAAAAAGCCCATATCCACATATCTTTAGAAGGTGAGGAAGACATCATTTCCTGAATTCCCTCTGAAGTTCAACCAAATAAGTATAGTGATCTTCTATGAGTGTAATGCCGTAATTATTTGTCGTCAACTTGAAAATATTTCGGCCCTCACATACCAAATTCGCATGACTGCATACACCCAACAAGCATGTGAACATGACAACATCCCTTTTCTTGCATACACTTGAAGAGATCTATGGTTTAGTTACCATCTAAATTTGTGCCACATCCTTTTATCATTGCATTAAAAAATGCAACATCTTGGACTGACAGACTGTCAAAAATATTTAACGCCTTGGAAAGGGAATCACATTTGGCATATTTATCCTCCAATGTACTTCAATTTGCATCTCTTGGAAATAGTTTAGTACTTCCTCACAAAACCCATAATCGGCATATCTTAAAATATCAAAAAATCCCTGTTCTTCTCTGTCTTCAGCATAGAATGAAAGAGCAAACATTCAAAATATCAAATCACATGCACAACTTTTGGGTGGTTTTCACACCTCGAATGCGCAGCAATACGACAGCGTTATCCTATATGGTGTTAGTAACTGGATCTAATCTTGAAAATGATCTTGCCAATGGAGCAAAAATCATTCATTGATACCATTAAAATGAATTGAGTTATCTTGAATTAAAATACCAAGAAAATCAAGAAACAACATATGAGTCAATTAATCATAACCATGACATAACCTTGCATTAATATATAGCACAATGTATCCATAATTGTCTTGAATTAGGAATACAATGAGAATCATGATGAAGGTTGCTACACGAAATCCACCTCTTGCAATGGTGGGAATTGAGTATCCAACCTCAATATTGGTGGAGAGGGTATGAAACCCTCAAGATCCAAGAAAGGGAGAAATTTACAAATGTGCAAAAAGATCCTTACATTGGCACCCTCTTATCTTTTATACTTCAGCCTAAAGTAAGCTAATCCTCTAAACTAAGGGTGTACAATTTTTTTAAATACATATATTGAAAAAAATGTGCATTAGGTAGGCTGTCTATGATTCTCTTTTTGATTGACCCTCTAGTGGATATTTGAGACAAATGATCCATGATGTAATGTTTCTTCCCTTTTTGTATGACTACCAAGAAGTCGAGACTCAAGTAGAAATAGCAACCATAAAGTGATGTGACAAGTAGCACATGATTTATTAATAAGATAAAATAGAGATTTCTCATCTAGAAAGAAAGTAAAAGGTGTTGCTTGTAAATAATGATGAGACTTGTTTATCACAGATACTATTGCCAATCCTTTCCTCTTAGTGATAGAGTAGTTCATCTTGGTGTCCTTGAGGAGTTAGTGCTAGAAAATCTCACTAGGTAGTCCAATTTGTACTCACCAAGTTGGCAAAACATTGCCCCCATGGCAAACATCAAGGTATCAATATGCACATGAAAGGTTACGTTCCAATCTATGGCATGTGGAATTGGACGTGTTGTGGTTAGAACCATTTTTTGTGTCTCATACGCATGTTGGCATTCTTCTATCCACTTGAAAATGATCAAAGTCCTGTATAAAGATTGATTGATTAGTATGGATTTTAGTATAAACTATTGATAATATCTATTGTGATTGAGGAAACATTGATCTCCCTTATAGTTCGTCGATGGTGGCAATTCAACAATGAATGTCACTCTCAAGAATTATATTGCAATACCATTTTTTGATACTATGTACTCTAGAATGCAACCTTTCTTGATCCAAAACTAGCATTGTAAGGGGCTTAAAGAGAGACTATATTGCTTTTGACCACTACTCTCCAACCTTCTCAATATGTTCTTCCCAGTTGGTATGTACACCAAGGTCATCCACAAGTTGTTCCGACCATTTGCAAAGTGTATCTTTAAAATTATGCACATTAGCCATTGAAAAGTGGTAAGAGCATTAGTTAGACCAAAATGAATTATGATGTATAGAAATACTCTCCATTTGGTGGAAGATTTTATTTTATGCCTATTGTCTCGATGAACTTACACTTGGTTGTAATCTAGAAATTTGACAAGGAATTTTTAGGATTTCTTTCATGCAACTCTTTTCAACATGTGCTAAATATAAGGCGATGGATAATTATCTCCTTTTGTTACTATATTAACATTTTTGTAATTTATGCATACTCTAATCTTTCCATTTTTTTACAACACAATAATGATGGGAGAAGCCTAGTCAATCCTCTAAATTTCATAGATAAGTCCAACATTTCGGATCTTTTCTATCTCCTCCTTGACTTTGTTAGTGTGTTTAGGATTCATTAAATAAGGACCTTCTTTAAGTGGCACCACATCTGGCACCATGGGGATATTATGGGTGATGATGTTGGGGTTTATTCTCTTAAGTTTTTTAGGTAACTAGGAAAACACATCCTTAAACTCTCATAATAGATTCATAAGATTAGTCTTCTTGTCCTTAGTAAGGTCATTAGCAAATTAAAATAAGTCTAGGATTGTTGCACTCACTGGGGTGCTAAATCACTTTCTTTTAGTTTGGGTAGACCTTTGATAGGGTCATTGGTCAATCCTTTTTATTTGACCCCAAGAAGTACCATTATCTCATCTTCTTTTTTGAATTAAGTAAAGCATTTATGGAGATCTTGAGATTTGTTCTTTTTCTCAACATCGATACTTTTTGCTATATTTTTTCACTCCTTCAAACTTTTGTGCCACAAAACGATACAAACAGTTATAAATATGAAAAATTGAGACTTACATGCAGTGAAGGAATTTGTAAGTAACTCTCTAAGCTAGCTTCTAACTCTAAGTTAGAATGAGAGCCTTTCTTGGACAAAGGTGTTTCTCCTCATGGTTATACCTTAGAAGCCATCTCAACTTCATATAAAATCATTTTATTTACTTAATTGAAGCATACTACTTGCTCATAATCTAGCACTTCCAAGTACTTGGAGACAAGCTCTATCATGATTTATCTTGGCTGTTGTATCAAGAAGTAACACATGTTTCTTTAGGCCTAGAATTGACATTGATTTGTTCAACGATGTTCTTGTTAGTATCATAGTCAATTATTTCAAGCCCTATGGTCAAGTGTTGCTACCGTATCTATGTAGAATACATAATAGGACAGAAGTCTTCATGAGGCAAATACCTAATCTCACACCCAAAAATCACAGAAACTCGGAACTAATCATATGAAAGCATAGACATACTATATTTAGCACTACATATCAGAAAATCAGAAGCACAACATATGAAATAGGCTGCAAATGACACAAATACACCATAGATGATGGCCCCAACTGCCAAATCCTCAATATATTCATGTAAATCCATCATACATCAGGCGTATACATCATAATTGATTAGATAGACAAGAAGAATACACAGAATGCCTCATCAGGTCACGTTTTTGCAACTCCCCCAAAACTGCACTTCATGAGGCAGTGAACTTCATAAGACATATAAAGGCTGCTTCACATAAGAAATAACAAAGACTAAGGTAATACACCATTCTAAGGGTAAATGTAGTGTCAAGCCAATGGCTAAAACTTGGCATAGCCCGGTGGATGGCTGGCACAGCCATGACTCAAACCCTTTAATGATCCATGAAGTCAAAATGCCTTGTATCCAAAATTTAGTGAGAAATACTATGCCTTACCTATAGCCTTTCACTATGAAGTAAGCCACAGAGAGTAACCTAAGTAGAGCCTCTCTAGTAGGATACTTATAGCCCTCTACTGTAGTTGCATAAGTGCCTCAAAATATAGTCAAAACAAAACATAAAGTCATAATCCTAGAGGCATACATATCAAATATGAAATAAACATGATGGAAATAAAAATTAGATGTGACAGTGGAAACATCAAAGTAAGTCATGAACTATGAGGCTCATGAGCACCATGGCAATATGTAATAGACTGCTCCTGGACATGATGCTCTTATGATCCAAGAGATTAAACATCCATGTCATGAATCTTATCCATTGTAAGCTCCGTGATCTGCACCTGGTTATGAATATCATGCAATACATCATTAATATAAGGTTTGATAACATCAACATCAAAAGACCAATTTTTAGCATGATCAACCTACTTAACACTTTGCAAAGTAGTAACCATTGCCACAAGTCTATGATACTCAACCTGCATTTCATCAATTTTCTCCTTAAGAGCATTTTTTTCATGAATAAATGCTTCCATATTTTCAGACACAAAGGACTTCTCTAAAGCTGCATATGGTCTAGATATAAACTGTGACATCCTATTAGCAATACCCACCCATTGATCATGCATCAAATTATTCAATGTAGCTTTCATCGAAACCAAATCTTGTTGCATTAAAAAAAACCATCTAGATTAACCTTCATATCACTCAAGAGTTTCTTTTGTTTCAAATGGTCATCCAATAGTACTCTATCAACGTCCTTTAACTTAGCATTCTCCTTAGCCAACAAATCAAGTTCACATTGAATTTATCCTACATATTAGTTCATTCTTTGAAGGCAATAGAAGACAATTTACCTTTACCTAGCATATCTGCATACTCATCAATTTGCCTTCTCAAAGCACCAACCTCATTGTCATGCAATTCCCTCTTCTTTTCCATTTCAATATGCATTGTGTCCACTTTAGTCTTCATAGATGCCAATTGCTCTTGCAAAGCTTGCACTACATCCAACTTCATTACACCATTAGCATGCATTTTAGTCATAAACTGATGCAACCTTGTAGCAAAAGAGCATGCATCCTCAAGATTTTGAGGAACATATGTATCTAAAACAACTGTCCTTTCATAAATAAAAGAAACACTAACCTTGTCCACCTTTGGAGACTCTCAAAGAGATAGATGCAATGTTGGACACACAACCTGCAAGTGAGCATATAACCCAACCAACATAGATCCCCAACATAGGTCCAACCAACCCTACTCTTCTGTTGTTGCTACTTCCAAATGGTTGGAACATGAACTACGTGCATCAATTTATCATATAGAGTTCCCAGCCAATTTGGAACCCCAACATTCTCAGCATACCATAACATTCCAAAGGTATCCTTTGTGATTACATATGCCTTGATGAACAAAATAAATCTTTTTATGAACCATTTTATAAAGAACCTCCTCCTGGGATCACCATTTCTCAATACATACTAATTGCGGACACTAGTAGCAGCTCAAAATTCCTATCACATGGCTTCATTGGTACATCACTAATGTTTTAGTGTATCATTGAATTCAAGTGAAAACACTTCAGCTAAAAGAGAAGGATTAAGATCAAGTTTGCCACCAATCTTTCCACTTTCTCTAATCATTAACAACTACTGTTGAGCGTGCACATTGTTTCCCCAAGTATCCCATGGCAACTCAACAAAACTAAGCAAACCAATATGCTTTAATCACCCCTGGTATTGGGCTTATTGGTATCCATAAGAATGGAGCAATCAATAATTGGAGTAGCCAAGTCACCTTCATCCTCACTAGACATAGTAGAAGATACTTTTGGTGTGGAATCCTTGACCTTTAATGGAGTTGTATCAGGTGAACTGTCACTCCAGCCCTCATCATGCTCATGAAGAGCTCTCAACTATTGTCACCCTCTTTCCACAGGAAGCCTTGAAATCTTTCTTTGCCTTATCTTCACCACGGTAACATCACCTACGACCTACTGTGAATTAGAGGTAAAAAGAGATGAAGAAAACGATGGAGTATGATGGCATGAATTCGCAGAAAGGTGCTCTTGTATGGGCGTAGGCGTCAACACTCAAGCATTATTGGCCATACTTTGCCCTTTTTTCTCTTGCCTTACTTGAGAATGAGTTAAACTCCTTCAAAAGAGAGATAAGATAACATGCCGACGACCACTTGTACTCACAATGAGTTTGACATATGAATCTTGTCCCTTCAAATACACCTCACGCAACTGGAACTTTGTAGCTTCATATAGTTGAAGTACCAAAGGAACTGAAGTTAAAGTCAGTTGCTCTTCTAGACCATCACACCCAAATCCAAGGTTAAAAAGTAAATTTCTTTTCAATCCACAATCTCCCATAACCATGATATCACTTTGCCAAGTCATAATATCATGAGAGAAAGCTTTAGAAATATAGTCCCCACAAGGAAATTTCCAATGACCAACTTTTAATATCATATCATGCCAGCACTTCATGAAGCTCCTTTGCACTTCTAACATGACATAAAATAACTCCAAAATGTCGTGCACTTCATAGAGCACTATTGAAGTTTGCATAGCTTAAGATAACATCATCTGCCAATATCTGACAACATGCAAGTATCAAAAACTGCTCTATGGGGTAAAATCCCATTACTTGCTCCCCATGAGGTAAAACTACTGAAATTTGAATCAAATGCACTGCAATGGTGGGTTTCTCTTGAATGTCATGAGGTGATTCATCATAGTCCGATTGCACTAACCTTCTTAATCTAAACCCACTCATTGTGGGCTTGATTATTTCACCCTGCAAAGTAGCCAACACAAAAGTATCTTGCCCAATATCTTTTATAACTTCATAAGGACCAATAAGCCTCAGCTTTAGCTTTCTTGAATGCTTTCCAAGCCTTGAATTATACACCATAACCAAATATCCTTCTTTAATTATTTTCTTTTTAATGTGTCTATTAACCCATGCATGTCTTCTTGACTGCACCTCTCCTTGAAGGTAATGGGCAATAATTCGATCTTCCTCTAACTACATCAACTTCTGTAGCAGCCTATCATGAATTGATTCCTCAAGACACAACCTGTAAGTACTTGCTATTCTCAAACTAGGTACTAAGAACTCCATGGGGACAACCATCTCAAAACAATAAACCAACTTGAAAGGAGTTAAATCTATTGAAACCTTATACATTGTACGAAAGGACCATAATACTCAATCCAACTTTCTATCCCAATCCTTATAGTTATCAGCAACAATTTTCTTAAGAATTTGTAGTAAAATATGATTGGAACTTTTAGCTTGCCCATTTTCTTGAGGGTGATAGGGTGTGGACTTCTTATGAAGAATCATATCCTTAGAAGTCAGCTCCTTAATAACTTCATTCAAAAAATGTTTACCCTGATCACTTACCAACTCTATGGGGCATCCAAAGTGACTCATTATATTAGAGTATGAAAATTGCGCCACACTTGCCACTTTGTTATCCCACAAGGCTTTGACTTCAACCCACTTAGTATAATAATCAATACAAACCAAAATATATCGATTCTTACTCTAACGAGAAGCTAGCTTGATGGGGCCCACAAAGTGAATACCCCACTTTTGAAAAGGTTCCAAAGGTAAAATTGGATGATCTTGCATTCGATCCCTAGATAGAGGTTAACCTTCCTTAATACAGGTAATGCATTCTTCGACATACGTATCTGCATCCTTAATCACAGTTGGCCACCACAACCCTGCTTGAAGAATATTACTTGATGTAATCTCACCAGAGAAATGCCCTCTAGTGAGTGATGCATGTGTCTCATGCAGAACAACAGGCTACTCTTGACCAATTACACATCTTCTTAACACATTATCAATACCCCTCCTATAGAGGACTCCCAAAATAACTTGATAATTCCTGCTCTGCAATGCCAACTTTCTACGGTGGTCTCTAGACACATCAATAGGCATCACTACATGAAGCAAAAAATGTAACATGTGATCATAGAAGGAATTGAATTGACTTAAACATTAAATAGTTCTCCATCAGATCCACATGAAAAATGACTTGATTTCCCAATAAGTAATATTTTTTTCCTTCCACTCACTTTTATTTTTATTCAATCATATTTATTTATTTTTTTGGCTAGACATCATCCCTAGAAAGACAAGGAATCCACCTAGGTCTCACTCATCTCTAATAACCTACCAGGCCTTCACAAGGCAATGATCATCCACTCTTTGATTTTTCTTTCATTGCTTTTCCTTTTCTTTTGTTCAGGGGTTAGAACCTCTTTTTACCTACCTCATATTTTATATTTTCAAATATACTCATAAATTTTTTCTCTTTCTTGATTCAATTGGCTTCTCTAATTGCCTCACAACTAATAGAAACTCCTAGAAACAACAACCTAATAGGCTAGCAAAACACGATCACTAGGACTACATTCTAAAATAGTTCTTAGAGTGCTCGACAATGCCTTTATAGGAGGCAAACCATTGCTTGGACCTTCCTAGGCGTACATAACCTATTCTTGAGACTTCATCCCTCTAGGCTTTGTCAAATCTATTTGGTACAACACTAAAATAGACAATCATTGACTATACCCACACCAAACAAATACATGGCTCTCTTGGCCAAGTGGAATATATCATTCAACGGAAATGGAGCTCTTGGCGTAAAGTAATGCCCAATACAACTTATACACATGCCTTCTTAAAGTACTAATAACATACAACAATAATTTCCATTCCAAGGAGAAAAGAGGACTCCTAGCCCTAAACTAGATGCATCAAATTATGACCCATACCTCCTACATATAGAGCAAGAGGTGTATGCATAAAATGTCATCTGACCACCCTATGGATCAAGATGAAAATGGAAAATGGATCTCAACTACTCTTTGCATTACCCACACTAGCCATTGCCTACCATATAAAGCATATTTTGATAAAAGTCCCCATAAACCACCAAGTCGTGTCTCATCATCAATGGAGAGATCTAAACAAGGACCATAGTTGAAAAAGAGGTCTTGTTCATAAGCATAATTTGCTAAGGAATTAGGAAACTGATTCCAATATTGTGGAGCCAATTGAATATCAAACTTGTCAATCATGTTCATAGCAACAAAATAATACATCCCCTTTTACTAGTAAGTGGCAAATACAACCTTTCTTAGCAATATTCAATCCCATAATTAGGGTTGTATATTCTACCATATTATTAGTAAATCCTACCCCAAGGTACATAGCTAATTTTATCCTAATTCTACAATGGGGATCTCTAATGACTACCCCAATACTCCCTTTCTTATTAGGACCCCTAAATGCTTCATCAAAATATAATGTGTATGTCCATGAAGGGTTCATGCATCTAGCCATTGTCGACTCCTTTATTCCTAACTATGATAGTCAAAATTTAGCATATTCATAGGATGAACCAAAGGCTCTATCCCACCTTCTTCATTAAGTCCAACAGGATGCTCATCAAAAGCCTTAAGCAATGATGGTAGTAGACTTATAATCTGTTAGAATATCAAGCTCCCATTACTCTCCTATCAGTATGTATGACCAACATTAGCTGTGTGCAACTGTATCAGCAAGTGTGGGACATTAAATAAGTCAGTGGTCTTAGACCCAGTGTGAATGGTCCTACGGACCTTAGTACTATTGTATACACTTATGTTATGTTAGTAGTCTATGAAATAATGGAAGATGATGAATGACCTAAAGGTTAGGTTGCTGCTCCATTACATTGTCTCCCACCCTCTCTCTTTCAATATGGTATCAGAGCCATCATGGATGGGCTCTTGAAGGCATGAAGCTGTGAGAAAGACCTACAATCTGAAGACTCAGGGCAGTGGTTGAAGAGAAGCAGGCTAACAGTGTGCAGGCTGTCATTGTATCTGTGAAGGTATGCATTTTGTCATTTTGGGTTGTCATTAGACAAGAGGGTTGTCCTGGCCTGTTTGAAGCATTGTAGAGGCTTCATTGAGCACTCAAGAGCAAGCATCAACTATCCTTGTGGAGGATACCTGGTGCTGAAACCCCCAGGGCTTTTGGCGTGTTTGCGTGTGATCTTGAATGGTCATTTTCTGCTGCTAATGAAGATATCAATCACTACCTAGTTGATCTCTAGCTTGAAAATGCTTCTTGGAGGGTCCTTTTTAATGCCTTGATAAGCCATTACTTGGTCTAGAGCTGATGTATGATCTAGAACAATGAGCTTCAAATCTGAAATATAGTTCAGATCTGTTACAAACAGGGAATACACAGCATGTATGTATCTCCGACATGAGATTTGAGCATAGATATGCTTATGCAGACATATGTATTGGTTGGTATGCTTATGAGCTGAAGTCTTGGTGGCAAAAATATTCAAATCTGGAATTTTTTAATGGCTAGAAACTGTCATTGAACAAGGCAACATATACTAGAGTCCTCCTGAAGATTTGAAGCCATTTGATGAGCATTTTGAGCTCTACTGAAGTGAGGGTTCATTCACGAAACAAATGTATTGAGTTTGATGCATTTGGGTTGCATTTTACTGATAAAATAATCAGATCTGAAATTTTATGACATGCTGAAAACTGTCATAAAACTGTCATCATCATATACTCATTGCCTTGAAGAAGTACATGCCTTTTGTTACCTACAAGGAGTTGTATGGTACGGGATATGATTGTTGAATGCTATGAGCATTGAAGGATCTTAAAAACTAAAATCTGAATTTGGAAACAAATGTATTCATGCGATTGGCTGGTCATAAACAGTGAATGCATTATATGACTTTGCCTCTTACAGATAGTGTCTGCGGATGCTTGTTTGGTCATGTATTGACATGTACACACAGTGGCATATGTATGAAGTGGCTTGATGATCTCTTGGGCTGAAATACATCTTGGTTTGACAGTTTATTGGCTGTATACAATCTGTGAGTAGATTTATGTCACTTGTACTTGCTGGATATGCACTATTTTGTGCCCGTATGACTATGTATGCTGCATATACTAGCAAATCTTCAGGAGGACTCTAGTGTATGCTGCCTTCAGGAGGACTCTGTTTCTAGCCTTTAGAAAGTTTCTAGCTAGCATACAAAACAGTGCAAAAACTATCATTGAACACGGCAGCATACACTAGACACAGTCATATGGACTACATATACTAGCAAATGTCAGGGAAAGTTTAGAGCATGTATGACATGATTTAAAGTGGTTTTTTGACAGTAAAATAACTGTTGGTTACTAAAAATTGCAGGTTTTAGATTGCATATTCTCTTCACTGCAGTAAGCTTGCATGACACAGAGTTACAGTACCTGAAAAGTCTATGTATTGACTGATGTACCTATGGGTTATACCACATGTTTGTGGATGTTTTTGAGGTTGTAAAGGGCTGAACTTCCCTGGTTTTTTGCAGAGAATACCTGCAAAAAACTATCATAAATAGTCAAGGACTGAAGTTGGTTAGAGTGACTTGTTGGCTTGCAAGAAGTCAAGCAGTGTTGACATCATGGAAAATGTAGAAAGAATCGACAACATAACCCAGATTGTGGGGGAAAAGCTTGATAGTAACAATTATGCCATATGGAAGTTCTGCATGGAGAACTTCTTAATAGGAAAAGGCTATTGGGAGTTGGTGACTGGAGAAGAAGCTGAACCTGAGCTCCCACAGCTACCTACGGCTGATCAAAGACAACTACATCGAGCTTGGATAGAAAGAGCTTGTAGGGTGTTGCACTGGATGTCTCTATGTATATCAGATGCCATGGTAATGCAGATAATGAACTGCAGCTCTCCTAAGAATGCATGGGACATTTTGGTCAAGTACTATGGCACAACCACAAGTGCCAGAAAGATACAGTTGAAGCAGAAATTCAACAAGATAGAGAGAAAGAGCAAATCCATACAGGATTATGTCATGGAGATCAAGACTATTGTAGATCAACTGGCATCTGTTGGTTCACATGTTGAAGATGAAGACATGGTTGATGTGACTTTGAATGGCTTGGGGCTTGAGTATAAGTCTTTTGACACTTATGTGTTTGTTAGGGCTGAAATGCCTAATTTTAATGAGTTGGTTGCATTGCTTATACATGAGAAGGTTAAACTTGGCTTGGCTACAGGGTCAAGCAGTTCTAAAAATAAGGATGTAGTTTTTTATTCGAATTAGCGTGATTGTGGAAATCGTGGTAGAGGTTATGGATCTGGCAGAGGAGGCCAGCCAAATGCATCCTATGGCAATAACAACTAGCGGGTATCGAATGCAAGAGGTGGTTGAAACTTTAGAGGCAGGGGGAGATCTAGCCCTAGAGGCAGAGGCTCTTGGCAACATCAGCATCCATCTGACAATTTGAATAAGGATAAGGATTGTCATTACTACAGGAAGAATGGTCATATTTTCAAGGACTGTTGGAAGAAGCAGGGCAATCAGAAAGGCAAACAACATGGACACTTTGCTATGTCTAGTCAGGCAGATGATACTTCAGGAGATAGATTGTTTGCCATGTAGTATGTAAAAGACAGAGCTGCTAAAAAATCCACTGATGATGCAGTTTGGTATATTGATTCAGGGGCATCGAACCACATGATACCTCACGGTGATTGGTTCACTGATATGGTGGTTGAAAAACATGGCTATGTCTATAGAGGTGATGACACGCAGCATAGCATTGAACATAAAGGCAAAGTGCCTCTTGTGGTTCATGATGGCAGAAAGAAAAATTTGCATGATGTACTACATGTTCCATCGATTATGAAGAACTTACTATCTATCGATCAGATGAAGGAGCAGAACTTGCAGGTTAGATTCAATAAGCATGGTTGCTTTATTGAAGAGTTTGGAAATGGATGCAAGTTGATAGCTCGTGATCACAGGAATGGCAGAATGTTTACTCTTGATGCTACCTTGCCAGAGCTGAATTCAGCTACGTTTGCCAATGGTTATGGTACTATTAGAGATTTGAAAATATGGCACAAGAGAGTGGGGCATGTCAATTTGCAAAGGCTATAAATTATACAGAAAAAATAGCTTGTTACAGGTTTACCCAAGTTCCAATATTTAGATATTGGTCATGTATGTGATGCTTGCCAATTTGGTAAGCAATCCAGGTTGCCATTTGTCAAGCATGTAAGGCAGAGTACACGTCCATTGCAGTTAGTGCACTCTGATGTTTGGGGGCCAGCCCACAATGCATCTATGGGAGGCTCAAAGTATTATGTGACATTAATTGATGATTACAGTTGCTATACTTGGGTGTATATCCTGAAGACAAAGGATGAAGTGTTTGTTGTTTTTCAGCAGGCTGAAAAGGAATTTGATTGCTATATCTCTTGCTTGAGATCAGATAGCAGTGGGGAGTATGTGTCAAATGAGTTTGACAATTTTCTGGCTCAAAATGGCATATGCATGCAGCTTACCTATAGCTACACTCCTCAGCGGAATGGGGTAATTCAAAGAAAGAACAGGGTCTTGATGGAAGTTGCTCGTGCCGTGATGAATGAGAAGAAGATGCCACTCTATTATTGGGATGAGGCTGTTATGACAGTCATGTATATCTTGAATCGGACTCCCATTGCAGGTATTCATGAGATGACACCGTTTGAAAAGCTGTATGGCTATAATCCGGATATAACTCAAATGAAAGTCTTTGGTTGTCTTGCCTATGTGCACATTCCAGATGAGAAAAGGAAGAAGCTGGATCCAAAAGTGCATAAATGTGTTTTCATTGGATATTTGCAGGAGAAGAAGGCATACGAATGCTATGATCCCTCTACCAGGGAGACTTTGGTGAGCAGGGATGTTATCTTTGATGAGCTGGGCTCTTGGTATGTATCACCAGCTGTAGTGCCATCGGATATGCCTTCTTCTCATGTATCTATAGTTGATTCGTAGCATAACACTGCTATGACATGTCCTAGTGGTTAGACAGTATCCCCATGGATAGGGAGATTGAGGAGCTCACCGTCCACTGACACTAGTATGTCAGTGAGGGGAAGATATGATGTCTAGGACAGCAAAGGAAAAGAGAAAGCTACTGAGGATGTATTTGGTATGATGACACTTGGTAGAATTACTTCTGGATATGAGTCTGCTAACACTTTAGACAATGAACTTGGTATTCCGATTATCTATACGCCTGGCACAAGGAAGAGCAGGTACATTTCGCCTCATGAGAGAGGGGAATCAAGTAGTGCATCATAGCCTAGACACTCACAGAGGGTCAAATACCCTGTTGATAGGTTGACATACAGCCGCTACTCTGCAAAGCATTATGCTTACATGAAAAAGGTGATGGAGATCAAAGAACCAAGTACATATGCTGAAGCAGTAAAATATGAGAACTAGTGTGCAGCTATGGACGAAGAAATGAATGCCTTGGCTGAAAATAAAACATGGGATCTTGTGCCACTACTTGAAGGGAAAAATAACACTGGCTACAAATGGGTCTACAAAATCAAATGCAAGTCAGATGGCAGTGTGGAGAGATACAAAGCTAGGCTGGTTGCTAAGGGTTATGCCCAATAGTATGGACTTGATTATGAGGAAGCATTTAGCCATGTTGCCAAGATGGCAACCATACGCACTATGATTGCTTTGGCTGCTGCTAAAGGCTGGAAATTGCAGCAGATGGACGTTAAGAATGTATTTCTTAATGGTGACTTAGTAGAGGATGTTTATATGGTTCCGGCTTGAAGGGTATGTTCAGCTAGATTTTCAGCATTATCTATGTAAGTTGAAAAAAAAATTGTATGGGCCAAAGCAAGCTCTGAGAGCATGGCATGCAAGGATTAGTAATTCACACTCACTGATAGATATAGAGGGCAGCCCATACTCACGTCCCCATCCTGTTAGGATGAAAGCTCGCATCACTCAAGGGGTTGGTGATGAAGATCAGGTCGGCTATTATTGTCATCAAGATCTTGAAGATGAGGCATACCCAAGGAGGCAGCCTACAAATCTCATACTTCAATGATTCGTAAAAAAGGTCATCTATTAAGAAGGACAGACGAACTGATATTGCAGAAACAGCCCACCAAGGGAGGTGGCTTCAAATTACTTGTTGGAAAGGTTCTGATCGTTAGTCAGCTATCCTGAACTGCGATGTGTTACCACCTTTTTCACAGTCAGCTTCCCGCCCCAGGGTGTTTCCACCTTTTCTTGGAACGAGGCCTGTTATGGCAAGGAATTTCTTCATTTTCTCCAATATCAGTTTTGTTGGTTTTGTTTTTTGTTTTTTCTATTTTCCTTCTGTTTTTTTTTTGTTAAGAAAGAGAATGGTAGAAATACCATGTGTCAGGACCAACCTCGCCACTGTTGTTGGATCAGACGAGAGGAGAACAAAGTCGCCTGGAGATGTATCTGCGAGGGGTTAGTAGAACGAGACTACCTCATGAGGAAGATCATAAGGGCTATCAGAAGCACGATAAGAAGGACAGTGCGATGCCCAAAAGGGAGAGGGTAGGTCAACTGTGATTGTCAATATCCCCAAGGAGGGAAGTACTTCTTCAGACGATAGCCATTGATCAGGAAGGGATCATGAGAGGCATCAACGGTCTACACCTGAATAGAGCCATTAGGATTGACAGTAAGTACCTTGTATGGGCCCATCCACCGTTGTTGAAGCTTGCTAGGAAACTTGCCAAATCTTGAATCATAGGCTAAGACAAGATCACCTTCTTTGAATTCCTTGTACTTGATGAAACTGTCATGATAGGCCTTGCATCGCACTTGAGTGGTTTCCATGCACTGTAGAGCCATCTACCGTATTTCATCCAGACATTCCAAGTGCAGGAGGCGACGTTGTAGTGACTCATCATCTCCTAAGCGTTCTTTAACCGCCACTCGCAAAGAGGGCAATTCCAGCTCAACAGGGAAGATGACTTTTGTACCATACACTAGCTGGAAAGGAGTCTGTCATGTAGCTACCTTATGGGAGGTTTTGTATGCCCAGAGGGCCTCTGTAAGTCGATCCTCCATGTACGGCAATTGTTCTTGTCAGAATCGAGCAAAATATGCGATTGGTGACTTCAACTTGGCCATTAGCTCTGGGGTAATAGGGAGTGGACTTGCAATGGAGGATCTTATACAGCTCTGTCAGCTCCTCCATGATTTTGTTAAGGAAATGGGTACCTTTGTCACTTATTAGCTTGAGGGGATTGCCAAAACGGGTGATGATATTCTCGTACATGAACAGGGCTACACTGTTACTATCGTCCAGCTTCAGGGATTTAGCTTCACATCACTTTGTGACATAATCCTTACATACTAAAATGTATCTATTCTGCTTCCATCTGGTGGATGGATCAATGGGACCCACAAAATCAATCCCCCACTTCTCAAATGGCTTTAGGGAAAAAATGGGTTGCAGTAGCATGGCACTTGTTTTGGTGGGTCTCCCCATTCCTCGCTGACAAACATCACATCTCTTGCAGTAGTCATATGCATTCTTGTGAAGGGTTGACCACTAATATTATGTCAACAAAGCCTTCCTGGTTATCGCTTCTTCTACGAAGTGTCCACTACATGGTTCGTCATGGCATGCTTTCAATACTATGCCGATTTCATCCCATGCAACACATCTTCGCAACACTTCATCTTTGCCTCTCTTGTATAGTGTATCGCCTAGTAAGGTGTAGGGGGCTAATTCTAACAGAAGCCTCTTCTTCTTAGGGCTTGAGATGCCATGAGGATAATGTTGAGTTGCCAAGAGATTGGCTATGTCTACATACCAGGGAGTAACTGTTTCAACTAGAAACAAAGAAGCATTAGGAAGGTCTGGATCATCATGTTCCTCTTCTTCTGTTTGAGGGATCTGTGATAGATGATCGGCGAGGACATGGGAATAGCCAGGCTTAGTGACCACTTCAAAATTGAACTCTTGGAATAGGAGCAACCATGTCATCAGTCGTCCTTTAACATCTGCTTTGTTCATCAGGAAGGACAAGGCTTCATGATCCACGTAGAACTTAAAATGTGTTGATAATAGATAGTGTCAAAACTTCTCCAGTGCAAACACCATTGCCAAGCATTCAAGCTCTGTCACTATGTAGTTTCGTTCCCTATCGGTAATCTTCTGAATTGTATAATATATTGGCTAATCTAATTTAGAGGGGCCCTTTTGACATAGGACAGCACTTAGCTCTTCAACTAATGCATCTGTGTGCACATGGAACTCCTTCATCAAATCAGGAGGCTGCAAGATAGGTGCTTGGATAAGGCACTATTTCAAGGTGTTAAAGGATTCTTCACAGTCATCAGTCCAAAGGAAATCAACATCTTTCCTTAGGATCTTATGCAGAGGGGCTGCCTTGGTTGCGAAATGTGCAATAAATCTTCTATAATAGCCCACATGGCCAACAAATCCTCTCAATTGCTTGAGGTTTGTTGGTGCTGTCAAGGCGGTAATTTTCTCAATCTTCGTCGGGTCTGTTACAATCCCTTGTGCATAGACAATATCACCCAGAAGAACTCCTGATGAGATGCCAAAGACACACTTTTCGGGGTTGAGAGAAATCCCATACTCTCGGCATTTGTCAAAACATTGCTCTAGGTGTTCCTAGTGCTCAGAATTAAGCTATAAACACAAAATTCATCAAGATACACTCAATAAAATCATGAAGATGATTCTGGAAGGCAGCCATCATTACTCGTTGGAATGTGGTAGGAGCATTACAGAACCCAAAAAGCATCACTCTATAGACATAGGTCCCCCATTGTGTGGTGAAGGTTGTTTTGGATTGATCCTCTTCTACAAGTTGAACTTGGTTATATCTGCTAAATCCATCCAAGAGGAAATACAGCTCATGGCTTGCCACTGTGTCCAACAGTTGGTCTATAAAAGGGATAGGGAAATGATATTTCTTTGTCTTCAAATTGAGCTCTCGAAAGTCCACACATATTCAAAGTTTCCCATTCTTCTTGGGTACAACCACAATGGGTGAAACCCATTTAGTGTTAGCCACGTGATAAATAAACTCGGCTTCAAGAAGTTTCAATAATTCAGTCTTCACCAGTGTAGAATAATTAGGTTTCATACGCCTTTGTCTTTGCTTTACTGGTTTGGCATCAAGCTCTAGGTCAATGTGATGTTGGCATACTGTGGGATCAATCCCCTTTAGATCTTTATATGACCAAGAAAACATGTCTAAGTTCTCTTTGAGTAGGTCTCACAGGACCACTAGTTCTTCTTCTCAAAGATTGAGGCCCACTTTTAGGTGACGTTCAGTACTGTTAGTATCCAAGAACATCACTTGTCTTTCACCTTCCACTTTGCGGATAAATATCCCACGAATTGCTTTTGGATAGAGGTCTGACTCTTTCGAGGGAGTATTGTCCTTGTCTGATGTTCCACTAGAACCAACATCCTCCTTTTGAATAGAGGATTTGTTTGTCTGTTGAGGTTGCTGGAAGGGTATCAGAGTTTTGTTTTCTTGTGTGTGAGTAGTGATTTCTTTTGGACTTAGATATTCATCCTTAGAGGATGCGTCCAAGAATGTCACATAGCATGGACCTTCTAGAAGCCGAGGCTTTGATAGCTCTGGCTTCTGTTGGCAGGGGGCATCATCGTCATCTTTTCTCTAGACTGAACGGTTTGGGTGACAGGAGCTACTGGTGAACTTAATTTTTATGCTTTTAATCCATTGCTTATATAGATTCTACATACTTTGTGGTCCATTGGTCAACTCAAATGGAACCATGGTCATTCCATCCAACACCCTGAGATCTTCGGTCTCTGAGGTCTCTGTAGGGACATCAACAAGATCATCCACTATCAGAGAAAATTCTTCATCTAGACTTTCATAACCTACTTTGTTTTCCTCCTCATCATTTTCATACTCTTCTTGTGGAGGCTCTGTCTTTGCTTCTGTAGAGGCTTCGTAGGAGACGAACAAATCTTCTGCCTTTGCATCTGCTTCTGCTTCTATTACAATCATTGTCTCTGTGATTGTCTCTGGTTCTGTCTCTGCTCTGTATCTACTCTGTCTCTATTCTGTCTCTGTTATTGTCTCTATAACTACCATGTAACAGGGAGAATAGTACATCCATGCTTCTATTTCACTCTCAGAGGTGATTTCAGAAGTTAATTCAAGTTGAGATAGGAGGTATTCTCCCATGGACAAGGACTTTCCTTCCCTTGGTAGTTGACTTATAGTGCCCACTGTTAGGGACTGTGCCTCTGTTTTCTTGGGAAAGATTTGTTTAACAGCCTCTTCATCTCCTAATGTACCATCTGTTATCTCATTGGAGGAGTCAGTTATGACTTTGATGGATGTGGATCCATTTCCTTTTTGCGATCCATACAATTTCAATACCACATTGTTGGGTCCTTTTCCTAGAGTTAGGGTTCCTTTGAACCAGTCCGTCCTGGCTCTCGCTTCAAAAAGCCAAGGTCTTCCCAATAGCAGAGGGTTTGAGCTCCCATAAGAATTTGGTTTAACCACCAAATATGTCAACCAATAATCTCTTCCTACAAGGGTTGTTTTTACATATGGGAGGATGCCCAATGGTTTGATTCTCCTTTGGTCTGCCAATCTGATAAGCCACTGTGTAGGTTGAATTCCTTGCAACCCTAAGTCCTTCAATGTCACATCCGTCATTATGTTTACTGATGAGCCTCCATCAGTCAATGCATCTAAAATAAAGTACCCTTCAATCCATACACTAATCTCTGGGGTTCCAGGATCTAGGAAGGCATTAGCCACATCTACTTCCTTTACAAGCTCTAGGACCTTATTGGTATTGGTCGTTGTTGAAGGAGCGATCCTTAGTCTAGGTCTTCTTATCAAGATTCTTTTGAATTTATTTTGGCAGCTGGAAGATAGCATTAGAAACTGTTGGAATATTAAGTTTGGTTTAAAAGTGTCTAGGTCTTTTATCAAATCATAATCTTTGGTAGGATCCAGTGGCTTCTCTAGCCTGCTGTTGGGGAATGGGGCTACACCCATTTTAATCTTTTCTTTTTCTTCTAACAATGGTAGCATCAGCACTTCCTCTGTTTTTGGAAGTGCTTCTGTATCATCTATCTCTTGGACCTCTGGTCCTGGTTCTGAGACTATCTTTGTAACTCTCAGTGGCACTACAGTGCTCTGTACTGCATTGTTCTATCTTGTACTGCTCTATCCCTCTGTTGATAGGTTGAACTTCACAGTCTTGGCAATAGAATTATTTTCATTCTGAACAATTGGTTTGTTCTTCTTGGTGCGCGTGATAGCGGCAACTTCCAACTCTACCAAATTGGAGGCAGGCTCTTGTACCTTCTGTTGGCTATCAGTGCCATTGGCCCTTACAGGGGCTGGACTTGGACAGTCCTTTGCAGTGTGGCCTTCACCTTTGCATTGGCTGCATAAGGTCTTGTAATCCACAGATCGTCTAGGGTTTGGACAATTCGAGGAGATATGACCATTTTCTCCACACCTATAACATTCCACCCTTGATCTCTGACCACCGCCAGACTGTCGTCCTCTGTAACTTTGAGAGGGAAAACTCCTTGGACCAAAATTAGGACCAAATTTCCTATTCTTTGGTCCAATATCTTGTGTTGTCATTTTGGACTCTAACAAGTTAAATCTTGCATTTTCATCCTTCTGTCTTCGTTCATGCATCTCTTTCAGAGAGCAAATATCCTCTATATAGTTCTTCTACAAACAATATGAACAGAAGGCTCCATGAATGGTTGGTTTTCGGGTACATTCAGTGGCTAAATGTCTTGCTTGATGACACTTTCCACACCATGTATTAGAGCGCATTACATCTCTTCCAGCTTCCGTAGGGTTGGTGGTATTCACCTTCAGCGTCTGTAGCTACTCTGTAATCACATCCATAAGCTCTTTCTTGATACTTGTAATTGAGTTGGATAAGTAGTCCTTCAGATTTTACCTATTGAAGTGCTTATAGTAGGGTTTTTGGGAAGCTTCTGTAATTACTGCATACACTGGTTGGTGGGTCGATCCAGAAGGTCCTTTGTTATGGTTCTAATTCAGAGCTCATGCTAAGACTTGGGGTTGTTGATTCCAGTTAGTAGGGTTCCACTGTTGTTGAGTCGCCATTGGAGGAACTGTTTGAGGCCACTGTTGTTGTGGTTGAATCATCATTTGAGGCAATGTCATCTGCATCGACCATAGTGGATTAGGTGCATTATATTGCGGCACTATTTGCATATGAGGATAGGGATAGTGAACTATCCCTAGGACTGCATTTGGTGGGTATACCATTCTTGGCATGGGAGGAGGTAAGACTCCTCTTCTTGGAGTCATTGATAGCCTTGCTTCAACTTCATCATACAATCTTGCACCTTCCACTAAAGCTTGCAGATTGACTGGTCTTCTCAATTCCACGAACTTGCAACTTCTAGTTGTAGGCCTCTGAGAAACACTCCTTTTTGAATGCCTTCATCCAAATGATGGTTAGTCCATCTCTTCAGGATGGATTCCATTCACGAGACATAAGCTTCTACTTTTTCTCTAGATTAGGTCTGACTTAGGTTCATGAACTCCTCTCACATCCACTCTTCAAAACCTTCACACCTTAATTTAGTGAGGAAGCCAACTTCAGATCATCCCAAGTGCCAAAAGTTCTTGCTGCTTGTCTCTCATACCACTGAAATGCTACGCCCTTGAAAGTGGTGGGGAATATTGCTAACCAATGCTAAGGGGTTCTGGCATTGTTAGCCACACATGCTACCAGGAATTCTGCTACATGAAGATCAGGGTCTTCATTGTACTCTCCCTTAAAAAATGGCAATGGGACTACATTTTCTAGTCTATTATCAACATTTCTAGGACAAATCTGACTAGGAAGGGGACCTTAAGTCGCCATGGAGACTTCTATAAAGAGTTCTTTTAGGGCGTCAAAGGAGGCTTCTACTGCAAGCTCGTTCTCAACTTTGATTTTTGCCTTCTGTCTTCTCACGTACCTCTGGACTCGTTCTAACGCTTGCCACTTGATTGCGTCATTCATCAAAGGGTTGGCTCCAACCAGTTGGTTTGTACTCAATAGGATAGTATCAGAGAGGGCTTCAATATTTGGGGGATTCTTTGGCCAACATCTCCTCTACTTCCTTCTTTTCAACATCTCTAAATTCGGCTTTCAAACCACTACAGAGGTAGAGATATTTCATTCTGAAAGAATCAAAACTCATTCTTCTTAGGATCATTGTTGTGCCATCATAATAATGCCAGCTTCTGAGGGTTTCAACAGTATGTTGTGAAAAATACTCTGTCTACCAACTTCTAGTGGGTTGCTAGTTGGACAAACATAAGATTGTCAGTGCACCAAGCATCCCACGTATCTTGCCGTTGAGCATCCACGAACAAATTCTAACTCTTTTCCTTCTTGTTTTCGTGAATCTTCATAGACCACGACTCCTAAAGCTTCTTCACAATCTCCCACTCGATGATGTCTGGAAACTTCTCAATGAATACCAAATCTTCCATGGATGGTCATTCTCTTTGTTTCTACTCTTCAGTTTGTTTCCAAACAAATTTTCACCAAGATGCAAGTTTCTACTACTTCAACAGGAAGAGGAAACAGTCCACCACATAGAGCATGTATCATGATGGTGATATGTTTCCGCCATCATGGGATGAACTTCTTGTGGAAATTGGCTTTGATGATGAGAATATCCAACTCATCAGTGGAAGAAAGAACTTTGCAAACATCCATTGAATTCTCCTCTTCTTGGCAATGCCATTTCCTTCATTTTCAGCCTCTTCTGATGCTTGTTAAAGGAAAGTTTCCCCGACTGCGCACCAAAAACATGGAGCCCCAAGAGGAATACCAAGGAAAAGACGATTCTACTAAAAAAAAATCTATCTTGTAACATCAACAAGCTTTTATTTTATTCTTTTGATGACCAAAGAAAAAATCACATACCATCATAGTAGATATCTCCCACGGATTTGATAGAATCAACCATAGTCTTCAACATCTTCATAGAATACATCGATATAACAAAGAATATAAATGAATACACCATTTTTGAATGAAAATCAATCACATAGTATTCATATTCAATGCCTTCATAGTTTTCTCTCTCAATCTCTCATATACAGTTACACTGTTTTGATAGAATTGACTATCTCTAGCCCTCTCTCTCTCTCTCTCTCTCTCTCAATAATACATCATCTTCTCACTACAATACTAAATAATGACTCTCAATAATCCTTTTTAGGTTTTGGATGCACCTCCCAAGAGGTATGTTTGATGTGAAGAGGCACCAGAGCCACTACAGTGTCTCTTCACAACTCACTACTGTCACTGTCACTCGAGTCTTCTCTTCAGTCTTAAGCAGCTGCTTCTTCCATTTGTTTTAGCTCTTTTGAACTTAGATTCATCCTTTCCAAAAGGTAGAAAACTTTTCCAAAGTCACACATACACTCTACAGAACACTTACAGAAGATCTATAGAACAATACAGAATAGGAACGGAGCAGATACAGAACAAATACAGAGCACAGACAGAGGCTTTACAGAAGTTTTACAGAGGGTTATAGAAGGTCATCATAGAACATCAAATCCTCATAATTCATACTAAAACCATTCCAAAATATAAAAAACTATTCAATAAGCTCTCAAAATATTTCAACCTTAATCAATCATCAATCCATGCTTCATACAAAAGAAAATCAAAACAAAACAGAAGCTATATAGAAGGTATCAGAACCAATTAGAACCTCAAGAGAACCTATTAGAACATAACAAAGCTTCATATTTCCACTAAAAATCATCATAAGATTCCAAAATATAATCAATATCATCCAAAACACTCTCAAACACTTCCTTTAACAACCATACATCACTCTAAATCCATTAAAAATCAATCATTCAGACCTGAAAAACAACAAAAGTCAGTCAAAAATTTAGTCTTTTTCCACTCTCAACACTTAGTTGGAGTAGATACTCTTTCACTAACAACCAAAACTATGAATGTAAAGTGATGCCCCTTTGCAAACACTACTTTATGAGAAGAGATAAGCTAGAAGATGACATGAGTTAACACACACCCACATTGCTCTTAATATAGGAGAGAGGTAGGTGAGGTCCACAATCAATGGGTGACACTAGTTGTTGTAGCTGACCACCACTACTTCTAAGGGGATAAGATAGTCGACCCAATCAAAGCTTATCTTAGTTGTAGATGATATACCATTGAATAGTTGGAACTATCAATGCAAAGTGATGTCTCCTTGCAAATGCCACTTTAGGAGAAAAGAAAAACTAGAACAGGACATGAGTTTCCACATGCCCACATTGCCCTTAGTATAAGAGGGAGATAGGGGTGATGCACAATCAACGATTAATAGATATGAGTCGATAGGTCTCTTGGGTCTGTCCTAGGTGGCCACCAAAGTTCTTACTAGGTAAGGTACTTAATCCAATCACCACCCTTCTTACTTGTAGATAAACTTGTATTGAATAATTGCAATATCAATGCAAAGTGATGCCCCCTTGCAAAGGTAGCTTAGCTTTGCAATCAATAGGCAATAGGTATGAGCTGCTAGGTGTCTTATAGATAACTACCATGGGTTGTTAGTGCATAGGCTAGTTGAGCCAATCAAAGCTCAGCTTAGCTATAATGGATATGCTTTCATTGAGCAACCAAAACCATCAATGAAAATTGATGCCCTCTTGCAAAGGCTACCTTATGAGAAAAGAGAAACTTGAAGATGACATGATTTTGCACACACCCATGTGGCTCTGAGTTAAAAGAGCCATAGGATAGATACACAATAAATTGGTGATAGGTATGAGTCGTTAGGTGACGTAAGTGATAGCCAAAAGTTTTTAGTGGATGATCCAATTGAGTCAACCAAAGCTTATATTAGTTGGAGATAAATTATGATTGAGCAATTTGAACTATCAATGCAAAGTGATGCACCCTTGCAAATACAACTTAAGGAGAAAGGAGAAACTAGACGATTACATGAGTTTGCATAGGTTCACATTGCTCTTAGTATAAGAGTAAGGTAGGTGAGATCGTTAATCAATGGGTGATAGATATGAGTCATTAGGGTTCATAGGTGACCACCAGAAGTTGTTAATCCTAGATGAGGTAGTTAAGCCAATCATAGCTTACCTTATCTATATATAAACTATCATTGAAGAACTGAAATTATCAATGCAAAGTGATGTCCCCTTGCAAGGCGACTTTGGGATAAAGCAAAAACTAAAGGATGAGATGAGTTTCCACAAGTTGACATTGCTTTTAGTATAGGATAAACGTAGGTGACATCCACAATCGATGGGTTATAGGTATGAGTCATTAGGTGTCACACTTTACCACCAGGAGTGGATAAGTTAGTTGAGCCAATCCAAGCATACCTAAGTTAATCAAAGCTTAGTGGTAGTTGAACAATCAATGCAAAGTGATGCCAGTTGCAAAGGCTACTTTAAGAGAAAAGGGAAACTAGAAGATGACATGAGCTTGCACAAGCATGCATTGTTCTTAGTATAAGAGTGAGGTAGATGAGATCCATAACTAGTGGGTCATAGATATAAGTTGTTCAGTGTTGTAGGTGACCATAACAAGTTGCTAGTGGATAAAGTAGTTGAGCCTATCAAATCTTACCTTAGTTATAGATAAACTATCATTCAAAAACTCGAACTATGAATGCAAAGTGATGCCACTAACAAAGGCTGCTTTAAGAGAAAAACAAAACTAGATGATGCCATGGGCTTGCACATGCCCACATTAATCCTCTTACTATAAGAGAGAGGTAGGCAAGATCAACAATCAATAATCATAGGTATGAGTCATTAGGTATCGTAGGTGATGACCACAAGTTGTTAGTGGATAAGCTAGTTCAACCAATTGAAGGTTAGCTTAGTTGTAGATACACTATCATTGAACAAATGGAACTATCAATGCAAAATGATGTGCCTTGCAAAGGCTACTTTAGGAGAAAAGAGAAACTCGAAGATTACATGAGCTCTCATGGGTCCATATTACTCTTATTATAACAAAGAGGTAGGCGAGATGCACCATTAATGGTGATACTTATGAGTCGTAAGGTATCATAGGTGATGACAAAAAGTTGTTAGTGAATCCCTTAGATGTAGATAAACTATCATTGAACAATTTGAACTATGATGCCCCTTGCAAAGGTTATATTAGGAGAAAAGAGATGTAGAAGATGACATGAGTTTACACATGTCCATTTTGATCCTAGTAGAAGAGAGATATTGGTGACATTTGGGTGATAGATATGAGTTGCTAGGTTTTAAGGTGACCACCACAAGTTGTTATTGTATAAGGTGGTCGACCCAACCAAAGCTTATCTTAGTTGTAGAGAAGCTACCATTGAACAATTCGAACTATCACTGAAAAGTAATGCCTCCGCAAATGCCACTTTAAGAGAAAAGTGAACATGAAGATGATTGAGTTTGCACATGTCCACATTGCTCTTAGTACAAGAGAGAGATAGGTGAGATCTCGGGTAAGTTACTCATGAATATATGTGTGCATCACGTGGGTTCAAAATAAGGTATTTTCAAAATAAGATTCACGATTAATGGGTGATAGATATGAGTCTTTAGTTGTTATTGGATAAGGTAGTTAAGCCAATCATAGTTATCTTAGTTGTAGATTGCAACTATCAATGGAAAGTGATGCCTCCTTGCAAAGGCTACCTTTGGAAAAAAGAGAAACTAGAAGATGACATGAGTTTCCCCAAGCCCACATTGCATGTAGTATAATAGAGAGGTAGTTGAGCTTCAAAATCAACGGGCAATAGGTATGAGTTGTTAAGTGTCGTAGCTGACTACCATGGGTTGTTACTTGGATAAGCTACTTGAGTCAATCAAAGCTTAGCTTAGCTATAGTAGATAAGCTTTCATTGAACAACTAGAACTCTTAATGCAAAGTGATGCCCCCTTGCAAAGGCTACTTTATGAGAAAACAAAAATTGGAAGATGACATAAATTTGCATTGGCCCACGTCACTCTTAATATAAGAGAGTAGTAGGTGAGATCCACAATTAATGGATGATAGGTATGAGTTATTAGGTGTCATAGGCGATAATCGAAAATTAGTAATGGATAATCAAGTCGAGTCAATCAAAGCTTATATTAGTTGTATATAGACTATCATTGAAAATTTGAACTATCAATGCAAAGTGATGCAACCTTGCAATGGCTACTTTAGGAGAAAAGAGAAACTAGATGATAACATGAGTTTGCACAAACTCCATTGCTCTTAGTATAAGAGCAAGGTAGATGAGATCCACAATCAATGGGTGATAAATATGAGTCGTTAGGGTTCATAGGTGACCACGGGAGGTTGTAAGTGGATAAGATAGCTAAGTGGCCAATCATATCTTATCTTATTTGTAGATAAACTATCATTGAACAACTCAAACTACCAATGCAAAGTGATATCCCCTCGCAAGGCTGCTTTGAGATAAAGCAAAATCTAAAGGAAGATATGAGTTTCCACAAGCTAACATTGCTCTTAGTACACAAGAAATGTAGGTGAGATCCACAATTAATGGGTTATAAGTATGGGTTATTAGGTGTGATCGGTGACCACCAGGAGTTGTTAGTGGATAAGTTAGCTGAACCAACCAAAGGATTCCTATGTTATAGATGAACTATCATTGAACAACTTAAACTATCAATGCAAACCGATGCCCATTGTAAAGGCTACATTGGGAGAAAAGAGAAACTAGACGATGACATAAACTTCGATAGGCCAACATTATTCATGGTGTAATAGAGAGAAAGGTGAGATCCACAATCAATGGGTGGAGTTAGGTGTCATGGGTGACCACCATGAGTTGGTAGTGGTTAAGATTGATGAGCCAATCAAAGCTTGTCTTACTTATAAATAAACAATCATTGAGAAATCGAAACTATTAACTCACAGTAAAGCACTTTCCAAAGGTTACTTTAGGAGAAAAGGAAAACTATGAGAAGATTAGATGAGTTTGCACATGCTCACATTCCTCTACACAAATAGAGGCAGTGGAATGGGTGCCATCGTGAGAAAGAAATCCGAATTGAAAGCCATAGTTTCTAAAATGATAGAGAAACATTAATAACCTCATCCGAAATATCATCCATATTAGTGTTCTAATGCCAACGCAGGTCAGAATCCTATCTCATGTCCACATCCACACCTAGCGTGAACAAATTGTTTCCTTATTCACATTTCCGAGTAAATCAGGGATGAAAAAATAATGAGTGGGAACGTCGACCGGTTGATTGACACGCCTCTTCTCGTTTGAGAGATCCTCGTATATCGCGCGACTCTCAGACTCCCCCCCCCCTCTCTCTGTGGGTGAAACACACAAGCACAATCAAACTTCCGGCAGGCTCCCGTTATCACAACGAATTATTGATCATGATCGACGCTCGCTGTAGCTGCTATCCCTGCAGGTACAAATCGATGGTTGTTTCACGTGCCACATAAGATCTTCCTTTGAACCTGCTGCATCTGCATGTCTCTATTTTTTTCCCGTCCACGTAGACTTATAGTACAGCCATAGACTTTTTCTTATTACAATGACAGATCGATTGGTGTGGTTATTAATCAGGACACAACGAGAAACTGGCTTAATCAGGGTAACGCTAGTCAAGCGTGTCCAGCCAGCCGAGACCAATAGGAATTACTGAAATCAATGCTTCACCAGCATCTAAAAAGTTCAGGCCGCATGATGCAAAATTTTGTCACTCACTGTTCTGGGACAACAGCATTAATACTGGCCACCGTATGGCAAAAAGATACATGACTCTCCAATCAAATCACTGCAACTGCATGGGATCACGTGGAACGGTGGAAGAATCTGACTCGAGCTAGGCATCGTCATCGGAGGAGTTGCTTGACATATGTGGAAAATCTCCGTAGTAGACAGTCAAGGCTTTTACTCGACCGTCGATGACGTGCTTCTTGACCTGCAATAATATATTAGATGACATTGATGCCAATCTTGATATACTAACTGGACTAGATTGTCTTACCAAAGTAAAGAACATGAGCTGTCGATGACAAAAGCAATATGGTTGAGGACTTAAATAAATGCATGGGAGGGTTTTGAAATTATTGCGCTGATAATTAGTACATGTATATGCACCTTGTACTTAAGGGCGGGAGTTGAAAGCCTTGCAAGACCAGCCAATTGTCCTTCATCAGTAGTTGGTGGAGCGTATAGAATGATTCGGGGGGCGATTCGAATCCCTACCTTGAACAAATCGAACCTGCAATTATAGTGTAGCCTTATCACAGTTTCACGGAAGAGCGATTACTGATAACTTCATATTCAAGCCCAGAATGAAAAGAATGCTCGATGATATGTAGCTAAGCAAGGATGAGAGTCTACCAACTTCTTGTGCCCGTCATGGTCTCGATGTCATATGACCCGGAATCACCTTTATGATATCCTTCCCAAGGTGGAGAAAGAAAAAGAACATCCCCCTATAAATAAAGATAGACAACTTGTAGAAGTTACAAAAAGGGTAGGGTTCTTGGAGCATCTGTATTAAGGACCAAAGCTAAATAGAACATCCACCTTTTCTCTCTGTAATGTTATCTCACCACCTTCTCTCTCTACAAATAATGTTATCACATCATTGAATGCTTGAAATGTATATCATCTTATTAACAAACAATATAAGATCATCTTTCTGATTTGATACTGCAAGAGTTGGTTAACCATGCAACATCTACATATATAAGATTGTAGTACCTGAAGTGTTTGGTTTGCTGCTAGGTCATAGAAGTCCCCCTCTCTGAATTCTATACTTCCATCCACTCTAAAGTTCCTGGCATTACTTCGCGCAAGGTTCAATCTCTTCTTCTTTCTCTCCGTTGCAATCACCTTGCAACCTCTGGGCACGTAGCATGGACACGCATCCAAGGTCAATCATCATTTGATCCATAGAGGGTTGATGAGAGTCCGTAGAGGACCTTAAAGACCCATAATGGTTCGACTGAATTCATAACGAAATCTTGTGTAACACTTACCAGACCGTTCATAAGGACTACTTCACAATTAGCAAGACTAGCTGTTATTTGTAAGATTGATGGAACATTTTTAAGGAAGCTGGAAAAGCATCGCGATACGGTGTACTTACAGCTTGGCAAACTCGATAGTGTTGCCCCCGAAGCCACAGAAACCATCGATGATGGTCTTGTAGCCTCTGCAATGGTTCGCCTGTTCCTGGCATGGGCGATGGCTTGAGGGATCACTAGGATGGCGTTCCCTGGATTGTCAACAATGAGGTCGGGGTATTTCTTATCGCAGCGGCAATAGTACCTGATCGTTTCTTCTTCTTCTGCTTCTGATCTCAGACATCTTCTTCTTTCTGACCTCCGATATGACGAGTGTTCAGCTCTAATTTGTCCCAGACATTCTTTCTTTGTGCGGGTCCATTCTGGGAGGTCTTCCTTGACGGTCTTTTTCTCCAGCAGCTTCCATTGATGATCAGCTGGGTTCTTTTCATCATCATCTCCAGCTGCTATTGTACCATGGTCGCCTTCCCCTGCAGCTTGTCGTCTTTGAGGGTCGTCATTAATACGGTTGATGCTGTCACTTCTTTGCATCTCATCTGCGTTTAATGACGTATTCCTGGCTAATTTGCGCAGTAAATAGAATGACAGATAACGCACAACGCAAAATATACTGATCATACAAGCAATGACATTCATGACAGTCGACGTGATGCTGTAAATGTCAAACGCTCCCATCGTGAAATCGACGTTCCATCAATCTGGACCCAAGGGAAGTGCATCTTGTTATATAGCGCCATGTAGAATCTAGAATGTAGTAGCCATCCGATGACAAATTTCGTATGCATGCCGCTCGATAATCAGCCCACAATTTCTAATATTAAAATTAGTGAGGATTTGCCAATCACAGGGTTGTGCTCCTCTTTTCCAGATTTCGCGTCTTTGCACGTGCGGAGAATCTAACATAAAACGACTACGCATTCGCCCAATGTATTATGTGAGGTGATGCCGCTTGAGAGCTTAAAGCTAAGCTCCGATGTTTGTCATGTTAATTCTAGCTATTGTAATATCTAAGCTATGATGTTTGTCATCCTGATCCTAGCACTAAGATCACATGGTATCCGAGCTTACTTACGAGAGTGCATCACTTGTGTGAATTCTTCGTTCGTAATGGAGGATGAAACTACAAGTTATCCTCTGACGATTCCGTACATTAACTCTCTTAGGACCATGAATTCATCACATAAGTCAAATTGCTATTTTATCTTACTATATCAATTGATTGGTGCTTCATATTCTCACTAATAGTTCAATCGGTTTCTCATCTACTTTGAGTTATTGCCCTAGATATTACAAATAGATATATTCACTTCTCAACTAGCTTGGATGAACAACAATGTAGGCACGGAAAGAGAGAGAGAGAGAGAGAGAGAGAGAGAGAGAGACCTCTCCCACTGCGACCAGGCTCCTAGGCATATCTAGGAGATCCTTGTACATCTGGTGTACCTACGAGGGTTGTATCTCTCGGAGTAGCACCTATAGGGGTGCTACCTGCGGACGGCTGAGAAAAAGCTGGAGTGACTGGAGTAGGCATCCCCACAGGTGTGATAAATCCTACGGGTGACGTAACTCCAATAAAATGACGAGATAGAGACACTGCTCGGTACCTCCACAGCAACGACTCAAGCCACGCTCTCTCGAACTGCCATGAGAGTGAGGAGTAGCACTTGTATCCGGAGCCGACCACAGGCTCACTGCATCCAAATCTCTGCAGGATCCCCCTGAACCACTCCTTCTGTCTGGCCCAAGTCTGGAGCATCGACTCATCTGCTGGAAATTGAAGCATCAAAGTGTGCCGAAGTAGATCTAAAAGAATGGCATGATGGTGTTCGAGACAGCTCCTGGTCTGCCATATCTCTGAATCTCGCCATCTGATTTGGAGACATATGTGTGAAGTTCTATTTTAGCTCCTCGTCACTCATCCCTTGACTCATTGTGATGATCTAAATATTCACAAATGTCACCTATATAGACAAAGATTGATGTTAGCATAATCAATATAAATCATACAAAGCACGGTAATATAAATCTTAAAAAAATGAACTTACTTAAAATGTATATCTTAAGTAACCTTATAAGCAATTCGTCAACACATTGAGTAGGTGGATGCTCCAAGTATGAAGAAGTACCCTATGGTCCCATGTCAATCTCTTGACACAACTCCGCATACATTGGAAGGTCGATAGACATGTCACCACGAAAGGATGAGTCCACCTTGTTCTTAAAGAATTCTTGGACTCTTATATTTCCATCATTATTATCCGATGTTGGCTCCTCTACATACTCAGCTTTCGGTGGCCTCCACCCCTTGCAATATCGACCCCTCTATTTGCATACTATCCTCATCTATGCTCGAAACATCGCTTTGATTATGTACTCTCACACTTTGGGGAGCTGAAGGTATAACGTACCACCATCGAGGTTGTCGGGTATTTAGATAAAAAATTACATGTTCACAATCACGTACAAGAGAGATTTAACTATTGTGACATGTATCATATGGTAATATAATTAAAAAACACATGAGTTCATGCACCTGTTCACAATCGGCCGACAACACAAATGTGTTGCGCAGAACCCATGCAGGATGCCGTGTGGGGGAGGGAGGATCCCCTCCCCTCACCTATATAAATCTTGTGGGGGGGGGGAGTGATGGGAGAGAGAGCCACAATGCTCCCGTGGAGGAGGGCCCTGCCGTAAAGATGGCCATATCACCGCCGAGACGTGAGAAAAGTCGCGAATAACAACCGCCACAGGCTGTCGAAATTGTGTGAGGGCAGGACCTGAGATTCGTGAGGCTGAGGGTCGTGAGGGAGTGATCAGGCATGGTGAAGGAAGAAGCCCTCGGCCTCCTCCGACTAGCATAATAGTGTCCTTTCCCCCCTGTCGCTGCAAGAGGAATCTCTCCCCCCTCCGTGCTGGTGTGCAGTCGCACCCCTCCCCCCCTATGCGTTTACGGCAGAATAGGCCCCCCCTCCAATGGACGTAGTAGAGAGCTCCCCCTCCCCTTTATCGTCAAACCACAATGATCCTCATGCTGCTAGCAATAACAGTGGTCCGTCCCCCCGGTGATCCGCATGAAGGTAATGGTTCCCCCCGTGATCCACGTGAAGGTAATGGTTCCCCCCGTGATCCGCGTGAAGGCAGTGGCTCCCCCCCCCACGTGATCCGCGTGAAGGAGGAGAAATAAGAGAATTAAGGGGAAGAGAAGAGAGAGGAGAAGAGAAGGAAGAGAGGAGAAGGAGAAGGAAGATAGGAGATGAAGACGGGGAAGCCTACAAGCCCCTCCTACCAATCACCCACAAGCTGCCCTGGCCCGGGCTTTGAAGAGAAGAAGGGGAAGCCTACAAGCCCTTCCCATCAATCACCCACAAGCTCCCCTAGCCCGGGCTTTAAAGAGAAGAAGGGAAAGCATACAAGCCCTTCCCACCAATCACCCACAAGGCCAGCCCTAGGATTTTTGGAAAGGAGAAGAAGAACTCTCAAGCCTCCATTTCCGCAAGGCCCATTCACAAGAACCCTTTTCCGAACCCCCTCTTTTTCGAAATAAAGAAGGCCCAAGCCTAAAACCCTAAGGCCTTCCATCAGCCAAATTTCGCAAGTCAGTACTTCTGTCAAGGATCCGTACTTCCAAGGGGATCTCCGCGTATGGATATCTCACCGAGCCCACGAGTCCAGGTTTTCTTCCTATTTATTGATTTACGTTGAAGAATTACAATCACGCATGGTTAATTCATGGAATTAGGATACACTTATGCTTGTCAAATCCACCTAGTTTGATGAGAAAGAATTACATTGGCTATTTCAAAAATAAATAACTCAAGATTAAAGATTGGTCATTTGTAAATATCCAACGAAATGAACGAAATATGTCTATGCATTTTTAGCAAGTTGCTTTTGTATATTACAAAGTAACAAATTTAGAATAACTAATGACTATCATTACAAAGTCGAGATTATTGTTTTACACCTTCGATTGGGCATGGAAAGATTAAAACATTGCATGTCACATTATTAGACAAATCCTTCTTCGTAATAATTCATTAAGAAAGTTGCTAACAATTGTAGGAAATTGCAAGGCATGGAAATGATTCTAGGTTGCATAAAGTAGGATTAACTCTAGTCAATTGGCATAAATCTCATTCAACTACGTAGTGGTTAGGAAAGATTGCGTAATTCTCAATCAACGTACAAATATTTCATTCAGAAATGAAGTTAGGAAAAGGTTGCATGGTTTGTTTAACATAAAACCTTAAAAGCTTAGAAGCATAAGTTGTGAATGCATATCCTAGTAGAATCAATGGAAGTTATGCGAATTTTAACATGTGCTTGGTCTTAATAAGAAAAGTTAGGGATTACGAATCTAGAGGATATGAATCACATGTTTACATGAATTATGATGTATTACTACTAGTTTTTCCCCTCTTCGATCAAGACAATATCTTTAGGAATAGTTCGTCATTATCATAAGACAAGTAAATTGGATTACCCAAGACACCTAAACCACAAAGGATTCGCTTAGAAATGATTAAATCGATACAATATACTCCAAGTGCTAACTAGGGTTTAGCACGTTAAGGACTTCACCTAGTCGCACTTATTGCCAAGTCGAAACTTTCATACCCTAAAAGTCCTGCCCACATTCACGGAATGTAGGGACAATAAGACATACCTGCAAGAAACGATCTAGGGTTTCTATCCTAAGGATCGCTCGTTAAAAAGATGAAACTCGGATTGAGTTGGAACCCTAGGATCGACGAAGTTGGCCTAGTGCAATCGGGAATGGATTGTATATAAAGACACCCTAAACCATGTTTCCTATCTAATCAAGATTCAGTGATTAGAAGACGTCATGCGATGGGTGAAATAGTCCCATGACTTAGATGCAAAACTTGTGCAACAAGTTACAACGTCACATGATCTTATGGTTTGATCACAAGAGAATGGTAAATTCATCGGAATGAGATTGGCAGATTCTTACGCAAGTTTATCTTGCAAGAGGAGAAATAATCGTCGTAATATAGTACCTTTCTCGGGTAAAGTAACCAAGATATGAGGATTAGATATTTGCTTGGAAGCAAAAGACCAATTAGTAAATTGGAATAACATATCTACTGCTAATTGAACTTAAGGTATTGGTTAAATTGGGTTAGTAGGGTACGGCCCTAACCCAAGGATATAGGGTTAACAAAACAAACCCTTGGGGATCTTGCCAAGTCGCAATTGATCCTGGATCGAGTGCTGGATACATTCGGAGAGAAGGATTCACTCCTTAGAAATTGGCCAAATAAACGACCACTGGAATTGAGTGTGCTTGTAACAGTTTAGAAAGCACTGTTTGCATTGTTTGCTCAAGGAACTAAAGGATGAAAAGATATCTAAAGCTTCAGGTTGAAGGCCTGAAGGGAGAGGCAGCTTCAGTTACCCCCGACTGCTTGCCTGACCCTAACCAAGGGGGTTATTAACCGTGCTGGGAACGTGGACCGAACCCGCCGCAAGAGGTCTTTCCGTTGAGCTCTACTTGGAGCAGGAGGACGCTTGGGTGCCAAGGGGGGCTCTGGCCGTAAATCCCTCGCCTTCCGGGTCCTGCACAAGAGGCTAACGTGACTCGGGATTGGATCTCGAGGCCCGCATACTAGTCTACGGGCGGAAGCTTGGAATAGTGATCCCTGGCGGATTACTGGATAGCCTTCGGGCGGATTATGGACAGGCCTACGGGTGGAACTCCTTGTATTTCAAAGATAAAATGATGAAATGTAAAAAAAGAACTTGCTTGATATTGTTTTTCTATGTCACGTGATAAGATTATGTGAAGGAACCAGTGCTTAACAAGATTAATTAAAGAAGCTGATTGTTATATGTCAAATTAATGTGTTAGATAATTACATAACTAAAACAAACCGAGGAAAGTGCGGAGGATGGACCATGGGTCCGTCCTACGGTTGGGTGGTCCCGATTAGCCGAGAACTTTTCTCAAAAATCTCGAAGAATAGCGGGATGATCATCATCATCAAAACGAATAATGAGAGCGATGACCTAGAGTTACGTCTTACCCTATTTATGCTATTTTAGGGGAACAGAATGGGACTATGCCTTATGGCAGAGAGGTTGAGCCTTGCATCCCTCTGGTTTTCCATTCTCATTGAACCAAGTGCAACGTGAATCTGCTTCGGACCTAGCGTTTCTGCGTAAAGTAGTTCGCTCGGGTCTGACGCTAGTTGCTGTTAGCTAATGACCAAATCAGGAAAACCCTAATTCAGGTCGATCCTAAGTGGGAACGGCCAGGATACTTCCGCTACGTGGCAGACGTGGGAAGACCTAGATCGCAAGTCCCGTAACATTCCATGGGAATGCCGGGCGGAGCTTTCTAGACATACTTTTCGATGGATTGCTAAGACGTGTCTTGGATGATTCTAGTGGACACGTTACAGTTGGTATCAGAGCGAACCAACAAAAGACTTGTTTTTAAGAAATTTTAATAAGAAGAAGTAAAGCAAATGTTACTGTTCCAAACATTTCCTTACTTTCAATGATGTCTTGCAGAATTATGAAGCATGGAATAGGTTCTTAGTATTCCGAGTCATGTTTATGACCGCGATGCATTCCATGGACTATCGACAAAGGGTTGAGATGATGAACATCCTAGACCGCATTTACAATCCATCGCCTGTGTACGTGAAACAGAGATGGAAGGGTGTTTCAAGGATATATTACATAACTGCCTATCGACCTGCGTACCTTCAAATTAACTTGAAGAGAATCAAGTGGATGGAGGATTTGAAGATCGTGAAGCTATTCGTCCTTGTTGAGGCTCATACAAACGCGACCCTACAGGTCGGGGGTCGAAGGGTTAACCAGAATAAGTATATGTACGAGGAAGTGATTCAAAGAATCCCTGCCGACCGAATCAAGGTTTTGGGACGTCATGAGAAGAATGGATATCAAAGGAAAATATACCCTAATCTTCCAATGAACTATCGATTCCTAAAAATCGATGACCCCAATCCATACTACTACTCAGTTCCTATAGCTAAATGCAACATCTTATTCTCCTCGAATTAATGTATCAACTTGTTCCATCGCCCCAAGAAATAATTGTACCTCGAAAGGGCTATGCTGATATGAATGGAATAATTTTTTTAAAAAAAATCAATGATTGTCTTGACTGTGAATATTGATAAAGAAGTAAAGTGATTTGGTCACTTGGCTAAAGGAATATGCGGACGTAGTTCCTGAAGAGTTAACAGAACTCCCGCTTCAAAGAGAAGTAGATCATGAGATCAAGCTAGTAATAGGAGCTGCGCTAATTGCAAAGAGACCCTATAGAATGTTTATACCTAAAGCAATAGAGCTGAAGGAACAACTCAAGCAACTGTTAGATCAGGGCTACATCCATCCTAGCAGTTCACCATGGGAAGCACCAATACTGTTCCAGAAAAAGAAAGATGGAACACTTGGGCTATGTATTGATTATAGAGGGTTGAATCAATCAACAGTCAAGAACAAATATCATATTCCTAGAATAGATGAGCTTCTTGATAGTCTTCAGGGTGCAAAGATCTTCTCCAAGATTATCTTAAGTCTGGTTACTATCAGATAAGAATCAAGGAAGAAGATATCCCGAAGACGACCTTAAACACTAGATATGGATACTTTGAGTTTTAGTTATGTCATTAGGGCTTACGAATGCACCTACCACCTTCAATAGGTTAATGCAGGATATCTTTAGACCATATCTTGATAACTTCGTGCTCGTCTTCTTTGATGACACTCTGGTCTATTCCAAACAGGTAGGAGATCATGAACCCCAACTTCGGATTTTCCTTGAGACAAGGAGGTCACACAAGCTGTATGCTAAGATGACGAAATGTGCATTCCTCAAACATCAAATTGGTTATCTGGGATTCATCATATCAGTAGAAGAATCTCAGTGGAGCCGGCCTAAGTCAGAAATGTTCTAGGATGGCCAAATACCAACAAGTGTCAAAGAAATACGCAGCTTTCTTGGATTGACAAGATGGTACAGGGCCTTCATAAAAAACTATGCTTTGATTGCAGCACCTTTGACAGACTTACTGAAGAAGCAAACGTCCCTTGCATGGTCAACTACCGAACAAACTAGCTTTGATAGGTTGATTGAAGCAAAGTTTGGTATCAGCACCAATCCTAAAACTTCTAGACCACAATAAGGAGTTTGAGGTAGTAACTGATACTAGCATGCTTGCCTTAGGATGTGTGCTCATGTAGGAAAGTCATCCTATAGCATAATCCTCAAGAAACTAAAGAGCCATGAGAAGAATTATGCCTCCCATGATCTTGAACTTTTAGTTGTCAAGCTTTGGAGACACTACCTGCTGGGTAACAAGTTTACACTAGTGACTGATCATAAAAGTCTCAAGTGGAACTTTACCTAGAACAAGCTCAACATGAGGCAATGTCAGTGGATTGAAGTGCTGGAGGAGTATGACCTTGAAATCAAATACCGACCTAAAAAGGAGAATGTAGTTGCTTATGCACTCAGTCGCAAGGCATTCCTTAATTCTCTAATCTTGCAAAATCCATCAATAGCTAGATCTCTAGCCACAAAGGTGTCCATGCCAAACAAACCCAATACTTGAGCTAGCTAGAAAGGAAGGATGCCACGATCCAGCCTATCAAAAGATGCTAAGGGAAATCTCTATCAAGGACCATGAATAAAAGCTACAGGCTGAGTATCATTAATTCTTTGTCAATAGTGGACTTGTCTACTATAGAATGAGAGCATGTATACTGGCAAGCCAGTCACTTAAGCAGAAGATATTGTACGACGCTCATGATTGCCCTTTCGCAGACATCCTGGCTATGCTAAGACTCTTAATGCAGTTAGGAAGAGCTACCATTGGGAGAGGCTTAAAGGTGACGTTCTCAAATATGTCACTAAGTGTTTGTCTTGCCAACGTATCAAAGCCAAACATGTCATGATGCCAGGGAAACTGCAACCGCTTGACATTCCCCAAATGAAATGGGAATTCATCAGTATGGATTTTGTTGTGGGCCTACCCCAAGTCCAAGGAGGATACAATTCCATTATGGTTGACATGCTTACCAAGGTTGCACACCTTATTCCAGTAAAGACAAATTATAAATCCTCCGACATTGCGAGATTGTTTATCAAGGAGATATTCAAGCTACATGGGTTACCTAGAAGAATCATTAGTGATCGAGATTCTCTCTTCACATCACACTTCTGGAGAGCTATCTTTGAAGCTATTGGGACTCAACTCTGCTTTAGCACCGCCTACCATCCCCAAACGGATGGCCAAACAGAGCGAGTAAATCAAGTCATCGAGGATATGCTTAGGGCATACTGCTGTCGAGAGCCTAAGAGGTGGATTCAATACTTGCCTTTGGTTGAATTTGCCTACAATGCTTCTTACCAACAAAGCATTCAGATGACCCCTTTTCAAGCATTGAATGGTCATGACTATCGAAGTCCCCTAAACTTCTCAGATCCAACCTTGAGGGTTGAAGCTTCAAGGCAGATGTTGGAAGAAATGGATGACCAAATAAAGTCAAGAAGACAGGACATCCAAGCTGCCAAGGATGGACAAAAGGCATACGTGGACTTAAAGCAACAAGATAGAATCTTCGAGGAAGGAGACATGGTCTTCATTCTCGTACGACCACAGAAGAGTTCTCTATCCTTAGGAGATTGCAAGAAGCTAAGTCCAAGATACTGTTGACCATACAAGATCCTCAAGTGCCTGGGACCTAATGCTTATAGACTACAACTCCCAGAGAACCTAAAGGTTCATAATATATTCCATATCAGCCTATTGAAGAAGTATGCACCTAATCCTAACCATGTACTCAATGACCAACAAGTTCTAATGCCTAGTCGAGGAGTCCTTGAAATAAGGTCTGACAAAATTTTAGATGTTAGGGAGAGACAACTGAGATCCAGAACCTTGAGAGAATACCTCGTCCAATGGAAAGATTATCCCGAGGAGGATGCCACTTGGATAGAGGAGGGAACTCTCAACCATCAATATTCCCAGTTTATCTCGAGTTGAGGACATCTCGATTCCTCCAAGGTGGAGAGAATGTAACAATTATGATATCAAAACCCCACTTCTCACGAGAACCTCCTCTTACAAAAAAATAAAAAATAAAAAAAATCCAAATGATTAAATTGTTAGTATTATGGAAAAAAATGTATTCCCTCCTTCCCCCAGCCGACTGTCGTACTGGGGGAAAGGGAGGGAAGGTAGGATGACTAAGCATCCATGTTGGATGCCTGAGGGGGGGTGAACCCATGTAAGATGTCGTGTGGGGGAGGGAGGATCCCCTCCCCTCACCTATATAAATCTTGTGGGGGGGGGGGGGGGGGGGGGGTGAGTGATGGGAGAGAGAGCCACAATGCTCCCGTGGAGGAGGGCCCTGCCGTGGAGATGGCCATATCGCCGCCAAAACGTGAGAAAAGTCGCAAATAACAGCCGCCATAGGCTATCGAAATTGTGTGAGGGAAGGACCTAAGATTCATGAGGCTGAGGGTCGTGAGGGAGTGATCAGGCATGGTGAAGGAAGAAGCCCTCGGCCTCCTCCGACTGGCATAATAGTGTCCTTTCCCCCCTATCGCTGCAAGAGGAATCTCTCCCCCCTCCGTGCTGGTGTGCAGTCGCACCCCTCCCCCCCTCTACGTTTACGGTAGAACAGGTCCCCCCCTCTAATGGACGTAGTAGAGAGCTCCGCCTCCCCTTTATCGTCAAACCACAATGACCCCCCTGCTGCTGGCAATAACAGTGGTCCCTCCCCCCCAGTGATCTGCATGAAGGTAATGGTTCCCCCCGTGATCCACGTGAAGGTAATGGTTCCCTCCGTGATCCGCGTGAAGGTAGTGGCTCCCCCCCACGTGATCCGCGTGAAGGAGGAGAAATAAGAGAATTAAGGGGAAGAGAAGAGAGAGAAGAAGAGGAGAAGAGAAGGAAGAGAGGAGAAGGAGAAGGAAGAGAGGAGATGAAGACGGGGAAGCCTACAAGCCCTTCCTACCAATCACCCACAAGCTCCCCTGGCCCGGGCTTTGAAGAGAAGAAGGGGAAGCCTACAAGCCCTTCCCACCAATCACCCACAAGCTCCCCTAGCCCGAGCTTTGAAGAGAAGAAGGGGAAGCCTACAAGCTCTTCCCACCAATCACCCACAAGGCCAGCCCTAGGATTTTTGGAAAGGAGAAGAAGAACTCTCAAGCCTCCATTTCCGCAAGGCCCATTCACAAGAACCCTTTTCTGAACCCCCTCTTTTTTGAAATAAAGAAGGCCCAATCCTAAAACCCTAAGGCCTTCCATAAGCCAAATTTCGCAAGTCAGTACTTCTATCAAGGATCCGTACTTCCAAGGGGATCTCCGCATATGGATATCTCACCGAGTCCATAAGTCCAGGTTTTCTTCCTATTTTTTGATTTACGTTGAAGTATTACAATCACGCATGGTTAATTCATGGAATTAGGATACACTTATGCTTGTCAAATCCACCTAGTTTGATGAGAAAGAATTACATGGGCTATTTCAAAAATAAATAACTCACGATTAAAGATTGGTCATTTGTAATTTTCCAACGAAATGAACGAAATATGTCTATGCATTTTTAGCAAGTTGCTTTTGTATATTACAAAGTAACAAATTTAGAATAACTAATGACTATCATTACAAAGTCGAGATTATTGTTGTACACCTTCGATTGGGCATGGAAAGATTAAAACATTGCATGTCACATTATTAGACAAATCCTTCTTCGTAATAATTCATTAAGAAAGTTGCTAACAATTGTAGGAAATTGCAAGGCATGGAAATGATTCTAGGTTGCATAAAGTAGGATTAACTCTAGTCAATTGGCATAAATCTCATTCAACTACGTAGTGGTTAGGAAAGATTGCGTAATTCTCAATCAACGTACAAATATTTCATTCAGAAATGAAGTTAGGAAAAGGTTGCATGGTTTGTTTAACATAAAACCTTAAAAGCTTAGAAGCATAAGTTGTGAATGCATATCCTAGTAGAATCAATGGAAGTTATGCGAATTTTAACATGTGCTTGGTCTTAATAAGAAAAGTTAGGGATTACGAATCTAGAGGATATGAATCGCATGTTTACATGAATTATGATGTATTACTACTAGTTTTTCCCCTCTTCGATCAAGACAATATCTTTAGGAATAGTTCGTCATTATCATAAGACAAGTAAATTGGATTACCCAAGACACCTAAACCACAAAGGATTCGCTTAGAAATGATTAAATCGATACAATATACTCCAAGTGCTAACTAGGGTTTAGCACGTTAAGGACTTCACCTAGTCGCACTGATTGCCAAGTCGAAACTTTCATACCCTAAAAGTCCTGCCCACATTCACGGAATGTAGGGACAATAAGACATACCTGCAAGAAACGATCTAGGGTTTCTATCCTAAGGATCGCTCGTTAAAAAGATGAAACTCGGATTGAGTTGGAACCCTAGGATCGACGAAGTTGGCCTAGTGCAATCGGGAATGGATTGTATATAAAGACACCCTAAACCATGTTTCCTATCTAATCAAGATTCAGTGATTAGAAGACGTCATGCGATGGGTGAAATAGTCCCATGACTTAGATGCAAAACTTGTGCAACAAGTTACAACGTCACATGATCTTATGGTTTGATCACAAGAGAATGGTAAATTCATCGGAATGAGATTGGCAGATTCTTACGCAAGTTTATCTTGCAAGAGGAGAAATAATCGTCGTAATATAGTACCTTTCTCGGGTAAAGTAACCAAGATATGAGGATTAGATATTTGCTTGGAAGCAAAAGACCAATTAGTAAATTGGAATAACATATCTACTGCTAATTGAACTTAAGGTATTGGTTAAATTGGGTTAGTAGGGTACGGCCCTAACCCAAGGATATAGGGTTAACAAAACAAACCCTTGGGGATCTTGCCAAGTCGCAATTGATCCTGGATCGAGTGCTGGATACATTCGGAGAGAAGGATTCACTCCTTAGAAATTGGCCAAATAAACGACCACTGGAATTGAGTGTGCTTGTAACAGTTTAGAAAGCACTGTTTGCATTGTTTGCTCAAGGAACTAAAGGATGAAAAGATATCTAAAGCTTCAGGTTGAAGGCCTGAAGGGAGAGGCAGCTTCAGTTACCCCCGACTGCTTGCCTGACCCTAACCAAGGGGGTTATTAACCGTGCTGGGAACGTGGACCGAACCCGCCGCAAGAGGTCTTTCCGTTGAGCTCTACTTGGAGCAGGAGGACGCTTGGGTGCCAAGGGGGGCTCTGGCCGTAAATCCCTCGCCTTCCGGGTCCTGCACAAGAGGCTAACGTGACTCGGGATTGGATCTCGAGGCCCGCATACTAGTCTACGGGCGGAAGCTTGGAATAGTGATCCCTGGCGGATTACTGGATAGCCTTCGGGCGGATTATGGACAGGCCTACGGGTGGAACTCCTTGTATTTCAAAGATAAAATGATGAAATGTAAAAAAAGAACTTGCTTGATATTGTTTTTCTATGTCACGTGATAAGATTATGTGAAGGAACCAGTGCTTAACAAGATTAATTAAAGAAGCTGATTGTTATATGTCAAATTAATGTGTTAGATAATTACATAACTAAAACAAACCGAGGAAAGTGCGGAGGATGGACCATGGGTCCGTCCTACGGTTGGGTGGTCCCGATTAGCCGAGAACTTTTCTCAAAAATCTCGAAGAATAGCGGGATGATCATCATCATCAAAACGAATAATGAGAGCGATGACCTAGAGTTACGTCTTACCCTATTTATGCTATTTTAGGGGAACAGAATGGGACTATGCCTTATGGCAGAGAGGTTGAGCCTTGCATCCCTCTGGTTTTCCATTCTCATTGAACCAAGTGCAACGTGAATCTGCTTCGGACCTAGCGTTTCTGCGTAAAGTAGTTCGCTCGGGTCTGACGCTAGTTGCTGTTAGCTAATGACCAAATCAGGAAAACCCTAATTCAGGTCGATCCTAAGTGGGAACGGCCAGGATACTTCCGCTACGTGGCAGACGTGGGAAGACCTAGATCGCAAGTCCCGTAACATTCCATGGGAATGCCGGGCGGAGCTTTCTAGACATACTTTTCGATGGATTGCTAAGACGTGTCTTGGATGATTCTAGTGGACACGTTACAGTTGGTATCAGAGCGAACCAACAAAAGACTTGTTTTTAAGAAATTTTAATAAGAAGAAGTAAAGCAAATGTTACTGTTCCAAACATTTCCTTACTTTCAATGATGTCTTGCAGAATTATGAAGCATGGAATAGGTTCTTAGTATTCCGAGTCATGTTTATGACCGCGATGCATTCCATGGACTATCGACAAAGGGTTGAGATGATGAACATCCTAGACCGCATTTACAATCCATCGCCTGTGTACGTGAAACAGAGATGGAAGGGTGTTTCAAGGATATATTACATAACTGCCTATCGACCTGCGTACCTTCAAATTAACTTGAAGAGAATCAAGTGGATGGAGGATTTGAAGATCGTGAAGCTATTCGTCCTTGTTGAGGCTCATACAAACGCGACCCTACAGGTCGGGGGTCGAAGGGTTAACCAGAATAAGTATATGTACGAGGAAGTGATTCAAAGAATCCCTGCCGACCGAATCAAGGTTTTGGGACGTCATGAGAAGAATGGATATCAAAGGAAAATATACCCTAATCTTCCAATGAACTATCGATTCCTAAAAATCGATGACCCCAATCCATACTACTACTCAGTTCCTATAGCTAAATGCAACATCTTATTCTCCTCGAATTAATGTATCAACTTGTTCCATCGCCCCAAGAAATAATTGTACCTCGAAAGGGCTATGCTGATATGAATGGAATAATTTTTTTTAAAAAAATCAATGATTGTCTTGACTGTGAATATTGATAAAGAAGTAAAGTGATTTGGTCACTTGGCTAAAGGAATATGCGGACGTAGTTCCTGAAGAGTTAACAGAACTCCCGCTTCAAAGAGAAGTAGATCATGAGATCAAGCTAGTAATAGGAGCTGCGCTAATTGCAAAGAGACCCTATAGAATGTTTATACCTAAAGCAATAGAGCTGAAGGAACAACTCAAGCAACTGTTAGATCAGGGCTACATCCATCCTAGCAGTTCACCATGGGAAGCACCAATACTGTTCCAGAAAAAGAAAGATGGAACACTTGGGCTATGTATTGATTATAGAGGGTTGAATCAATCAACAGTCAAGAACAAATATCATATTCCTAGAATAGATGAGCTTCTTGATAGTCTTCAGGGTGCAAAGATCTTCTCCAAGATTATCTTAAGTCTGGTTACTATCAGATAAGAATCAAGGAAGAAGATATCCCGAAGACGACCTTAAACACTAGATATGGATACTTTGAGTTTTAGTTATGTCATTAGGGCTTACGAATGCACCTACCACCTTCAATAGGTTAATGCAGGATATCTTTAGACCATATCTTGATAACTTCGTGCTCGTCTTCTTTGATGACACTCTGGTCTATTCCAAACAGGTAGGAGATCATGAACCCCAACTTCGGATTTTCCTTGAGACAAGGAGGTCACACAAGCTGTATGCTAAGATGACGAAATGTGCATTCCTCAAACATCAAATTGGTTATCTGGGATTCATCATATCAGTAGAAGAATCTCAGTGGAGCCGGCCTAAGTCAGAAATGTTCTAGGATGGCCAAATACCAACAAGTGTCAAAGAAATACGCAGCTTTCTTGGATTGACAAGATGGTACAGGGCCTTCATAAAAAACTATGCTTTGATTGCAGCACCTTTGACAGACTTACTGAAGAAGCAAACGTCCCTTGCATGGTCAACTACCGAACAAACTAGCTTTGATAGGTTGATTGAAGCAAAGTTTGGTATCAGCACCAATCCTAAAACTTCTAGACCACAATAAGGAGTTTGAGGTAGTAACTGATACTAGCATGCTTGCCTTAGGATGTGTGCTCATGTAGGAAAGTCATCCTATAGCATAATCCTCAAGAAACTAAAGAGCCATGAGAAGAATTATGCCTCCCATGATCTTGAACTTTTAGTTGTCAAGCTTTGGAGACACTACCTGCTGGGTAACAAGTTTACACTAGTGACTGATCATAAAAGTCTCAAGTGGAACTTTACCTAGAACAAGCTCAACATGAGGCAATGTCAGTGGATTGAAGTGCTGGAGGAGTATGACCTTGAAATCAAATACCGACCTAAAAAGGAGAATGTAGTTGCTTATGCACTCAGTCGCAAGGCATTCCTTAATTCTCTAATCTTGCAAAATCCATCAATAGCTAGATCTCTAGCCACAAAGGTGTCCATGCCAAACAAACCCAATACTTGAGCTAGCTAGAAAGGAAGGATGCCACGATCCAGCCTATCAAAAGATGCTAAGGGAAATCTCTATCAAGGACCATGAATAAAAGCTACAGGCTGAGTATCATTAATTCTTTGTCAATAGTGGACTTGTCTACTATAGAATGAGAGCATGTATACTGGCAAGCCAGTCACTTAAGCAGAAGATATTGTACGACGCTCATGATTGCCCTTTCGCAGACATCCTGGCTATGCTAAGACTCTTAATGCAGTTAGGAAGAGCTACCATTGGGAGAGGCTTAAAGGTGACGTTCTCAAATATGTCACTAAGTGTTTGTCTTGCCAACGTATCAAAGCCAAACATGTCATGATGCCAGGGAAACTGCAACCGCTTGACATTCCCCAAATGAAATGGGAATTCATCAGTATGGATTTTGTTGTGGGCCTACCCCAAGTCCAAGGAGGATACAATTCCATTATGGTTGACATGCTTACCAAGGTTGCACACCTTATTCCAGTAAAGACAAATTATAAATCCTCCGACATTGCGAGATTGTTTATCAAGGAGATATTCAAGCTACATGGGTTACCTAGAAGAATCATTAGTGATCGAGATTCTCTCTTCACATCACACTTCTGGAGAGCTATCTTTGAAGCTATTGGGACTCAACTCTGCTTTAGCACCGCCTACCATCCCCAAACGGATGGCCAAACAGAGCGAGTAAATCAAGTCATCGAGGATATGCTTAGGGCATACTGCTGTCGAGAGCCTAAGAGGTGGATTCAATACTTGCCTTTGGTTGAATTTGCCTACAATGCTTCTTACCAACAAAGCATTCAGATGACCCCTTTTCAAGCATTGAATGGTCATGACTATCGAAGTCCCCTAAACTTCTCAGATCCAACCTTGAGGGTTGAAGCTTCAAGGCAGATGTTGGAAGAAATGGATGACCAAATAAAGTCAAGAAGACAGGACATCCAAGCTGCCAAGGATGGACAAAAGGCATACGTGGACTTAAAGCAACAAGATAGAATCTTCGAGGAAGGAGACATGGTCTTCATTCTCGTACGACCACAGAAGAGTTCTCTATCCTTAGGAGATTGCAAGAAGCTAAGTCCAAGATACTGTTGACCATACAAGATCCTCAAGTGCCTGGGACCTAATGCTTATAGACTACAACTCCCAGAGAACCTAAAGGTTCATAATATATTCCATATCAGCCTATTGAAGAAGTATGCACCTAATCCTAACCATGTACTCAATGACCAACAAGTTCTAATGCCTAGTCGAGGAGTCCTTGAAATAAGGTCTGACAAAATTTTAGATGTTAGGGAGAGACAACTGAGATCCAGAACCTTGAGAGAATACCTCGTCCAATGGAAAGATTATCCCGAGGAGGATGCCACTTGGATAGAGGAGGGAACTCTCAACCATCAATATTCCCAGTTTATCTCGAGTTGAGGACATCTCGATTCCTCCAAGGTGGAGAGAATGTAACAATTATGATATCAAAACCCCACTTCTCACGAGAACCTCCTCTTACAAAAAAATAAAAAATAAAAAAAATCCAAATGATTAAATTGTTAGTATTATGGAAAAAAATGTATTCCCTCCTTCCCCCAGCCGACTGTCGTACTGGGGGAAAGGGAGGGAAGGTAGGATGACTAAGCATCCATGTTGGATGCCTGAGGGGGGGTGAACCCATGTAAGATGTCGTGTGGGGGAGGGAGGATCCCCTCCCCTCACCTATATAAATCTTGTGGGGGGGGGGGGGGGGGGGGGGTGAGTGATGGGAGAGAGAGCCACAATGCTCCCGTGGAGGAGGGCCCTGCCGTGGAGATGGCCATATCGCCGCCAAAACGTGAGAAAAGTCGCAAATAACAGCCGCCATAGGCTATCGAAATTGTGTGAGGGAAGGACCTAAGATTCATGAGGCTGAGGGTCGTGAGGGAGTGATCAGGCATGGTGAAGGAAGAAGCCCTCGGCCTCCTCCGACTGGCATAATAGTGTCCTTTCCCCCCTATCGCTGCAAGAGGAATCTCTCCCCCCTCCGTGCTGGTGTGCAGTCGCACCCCTCCCCCCCTCTACGTTTACGGTAGAACAGGTCCCCCCCTCTAATGGACGTAGTAGAGAGCTCCGCCTCCCCTTTATCGTCAAACCACAATGACCCCCCTGCTGCTGGCAATAACAGTGGTCCCTCCCCCCCAGTGATCTGCATGAAGGTAATGGTTCCCCCCGTGATCCACGTGAAGGTAATGGTTCCCTCCGTGATCCGCGTGAAGGTAGTGGCTCCCCCCCACGTGATCCGCGTGAAGGAGGAGAAATAAGAGAATTAAGGGGAAGAGAAGAGAGAGAAGAAGAGGAGAAGAGAAGGAAGAGAGGAGAAGGAGAAGGAAGAGAGGAGATGAAGACGGGGAAGCCTACAAGCCCTTCCTACCAATCACCCACAAGCTCCCCTGGCCCGGGCTTTGAAGAGAAGAAGGGGAAGCCTACAAGCCCTTCCCACCAATCACCCACAAGCTCCCCTAGCCCGAGCTTTGAAGAGAAGAAGGGGAAGCCTACAAGCTCTTCCCACCAATCACCCACAAGGCCAGCCCTAGGATTTTTGGAAAGGAGAAGAAGAACTCTCAAGCCTCCATTTCCGCAAGGCCCATTCACAAGAACCCTTTTCTGAACCCCCTCTTTTTTGAAATAAAGAAGGCCCAATCCTAAAACCCTAAGGCCTTCCATAAGCCAAATTTCGCAAGTCAGTACTTCTATCAAGGATCCGTACTTCCAAGGGGATCTCCGCATATGGATATCTCACCGAGTCCATAAGTCCAGGTTTTCTTCCTATTTTTTGATTTACGTTGAAGTATTACAATCACGCATGGTTAATTCATGGAATTAGGATACACTTATGCTTGTCAAATCCACCTAGTTTGATGAGAAAGAATTACATGGGCTATTTCAAAAATAAATAACTCACGATTAAAGATTGGTCATTTGTAATTTTCCAACGAAATGAACGAAATATGTCTATGCATTTTTAGCAAGTTGCTTTTGTATATTACAAAGTAACAAATTTAGAATAACTAATGACTATCATTACAAAGTCGAGATTATTGTTGTACACCTTCGATTGGGCATGGAAAGATTAAAACATTGCATGTCACATTATTAGACAAATCCTTCTTCGTAATAATTCATTAAGAAAGTTGCTAACAATTGTAGGAAATTGCAAGGCATGGAAATGATTCTAGGTTGCATAAAGTAGGATTAACTCTAGTCAATTGGCATAAATCTCATTCAACTACGTAGTGGTTAGGAAAGATTGCGTAATTCTCAATCAACGTACAAATATTTCATTCAGAAATGAAGTTAGGAAAAGGTTGCATGGTTTGTTTAACATAAAACCTTAAAAGCTTAGAAGCATAAGTTGTGAATGCATATCCTAGTAGAATCAATGGAAGTTATGCGAATTTTAACATGTGCTTGGTCTTAATAAGAAAAGTTAGGGATTACGAATCTAGAGGATATGAATCGCATGTTTACATGAATTATGATGTATTACTACTAGTTTTTCCCCTCTTCGATCAAGACAATATCTTTAGGAATAGTTCGTCATTATCATAAGACAAGTAAATTGGATTACCCAAGACACCTAAACCACAAAGGATTCGCTTAGAAATGATTAAATCGATACAATATACTCCAAGTGCTAACTAGGGTTTAGCACGTTAAGGACTTCACCTAGTCGCACTGATTGCCAAGTCGAAACTTTCATACCCTAAAAGTCCTGCCCACATTCACGGAATGTAGGGACAATAAGACATACCTGCAAGAAACGATCTAGGGTTTCTATCCTAAGGATCGCTCGTTAAAAAGATGAAACTCGGATTGAGTTGGAACCCTAGGACCGACGAAGTTGGCCTAGTGCAATCGGGAATGGATTGTATATAAAGACACCCTAAACCATGTTTCCTATCTAATCAAGATTCAGTGATTAGAAGACGTCATGCGATGGGTGAAATAGTCCCATGACTTAGATGCAAAACTTGTGCAACAAGTTACAACGTCACATGATCTTATGGTTTGATCACAAGAGAATGGTAAATTCATCGGAATGAGATTGGCAGATTCTTACACAAGTTTATCTTGCAAGAGGAGAAATAATCGTCGTAATATAGTACCTTTCTTGGGTAAAGTAACCAAGATATGAGGATTAGATATTTGCTTGGAAGCAAAAGACCAATTAGTAAATTGGAATAACATATCTACTGCTAATTGAACTTAAGGTATTGGTTAAATTGGGTTAGTAGGGTACAGCCCTAACCCAAGGATATAGGGTTAACAAAACAAACCCTTGGGGATCTTGCCAAGTCGCAATTGATCCTGGATCGAGTGCTGGATACATTCAGAGAGAAGGATTCACTCCTTAGAAATTGGCCAAATAAATGACCACTGGAATTGATTGTGCTTGTAATAGTTTAGAAAGCACTGTTTGCATTGTTTGCTCAAGGAACTAAAGGATGAAAAGATATCTAAAGCTTCAGGTTGAAGGGCTGAAGGGAGAGGCAGCTTCAGTTACCCCCGACTGCCTGCCTGACCCTAACCAAGGGGCTTGTTGACCGTGCCGGGAACGTGGACCAAACCCGCCATGAGAGGTCTTTCCATTGAGCTCTACTTGGAGCAGGAGGGTGCTTGGGTGCCAGGGGGACTCTGGCCGTAAATCCCTCGCCTTCCGGGTCCTGCACAAGAGTCTAACGTGACTCGGGATTGGATCTCGAGGCCCGCATACTAGTCTACGGGCGGAAGCTTGGAATAGTGATCCCTGGCGGATTACTGGATAGCCTTCGGGCGGATTATGGACAGGCCTACGGGCGGAACTCCTTGTATTTCAAAGATAAAATGATGAAATGTAAAAAAAGAACTTGCTTGATATTGTTTTTCTATGTCACGTGATAAGATTACATGAAGGAACCAGTGCTTAACAAGATTAATTAAAGAAGCTGATTGTTATATGTCAAATTAATGTGTTAGATAATTACATAACTAAAACAAACCGAGGAAAGTGCGGAGGATGGACCATGGGTCCGTCCTACTGTTGGGTGGTCCTGGTTAGCCAGGAACTTTTCTCAAAAATCTCAAAGAACAGCGAGATGATCATCATCATCAAAACAAATAACAAGAGCGATGACCTAGAGTTACGTCTTACCCTATTTATGCTGTTTTAGGGGAACGGAATGGGACTATGCCTTATGGCAGAGAGGTTGAGCCTTACATCCCTCTCGTTTCCCATTCTCCTTGAACCAAGTGCAACGTGAATCTGCTTCGGACCTGGCGTTTCTGCGTAAAGTAGTTTGCTCGGGTCTGACGCTAGTTGCTGTTAGCTAATGACCAAATCAGGAAAACCCTAATTCAGGTCGATCCGAAGTGGGAACGGCCAGGATACTTCCGCTACGTGGCAGACGTGGGAAGACCTAGATCACAAGTCCCGTAACATTCCATGGGAATGTCGGGCGGAGCTTTCTAGACATCATTTCCGATGAAATGCTAAGACGTGTCCTGGATGATTCTAGTGGACACGTTACAACATCAAAATTTAGATTGCTCTTTCTCTCGATCTTTCCTAGCTTGCTGGTACCTAGCGAGCCACATCTCCATAAAGGCATGGTGCAACATACAAAAGCGATTCACTTTCTTTCCATTATAGCATTCATTATTTTTTCTACCCCATTTCCAACCACCACATCTGTGATCAATATATCATCATCCTTCAGCAACCATAGCATATTGTTATCGGAATCCACCGTTGGTTGCCATTGTCAAATATGCACTAATGCCTCAACAGCAACTAACCTTCAGCCATGCTACCTTCTAGCCGAGCTCATTTTCGCACAAAGCCTTTCTTGATTTTCATGAAGCACTCCAAGAAGAACATCCATCGCGTATGGATAGGTCCAACAATCTCCACTTCATCTATAAGATGCACAAGAAAGTGGATATGTATCGTGAGTATACTGGTAGGCAGGTATTTTTCAAAGAGACAGACCATCTCCACCTCTCCCCCCCTTGCGGATTCAATAGAGCACATCTTAATCTCCTTCTGTGAGATTCATTGTAGTAAAGTCGACAACCTGTAAATCGCCCTGCGTATTTTTGGAGTAAGGCATCCTACGATCGCGATCGATAGTACAAACTACCACAAACAAGAAAGCATTATGAACAATGACTATACTCCAAATAGCAAAATATGCAAGCCACTTACCATCCATTCGTAGTACCAACCTGACATATGTTATGCCAATCATGGGATTTTAGTCTTGATAATTGATCATCTTTAGAAAACGTCGACTTGAGAGAACGCATGATACCCATTGGAGTGCGGATAGACTTGACTATTTGCTTCACAATGCACTCTTCTTTAGTGGACAAAACCCAAGGAGCGCGAGGTAGCTGCAAGCGACCATTAGCACTCGAGTGCAGCCAAAGCGCCTCCATCTTGCTTACCTCCTTCAAATCCATTCGTGCCCCTATGGTGTCTCTCTTTCTTGTGATGTGGTCCCATAGTAAGCTGTCCACGTTCTTGAAAATATGCATGGGATCTAACAAGTGGTTGATCTGTAAGTGGGTCCAATATGGCAACTTGTAGAAAACTGAGAACCATTGCATCCCCTTTGGATGTGACTCCATGTAGACAATTTTTAACTCGTACCAACTTTGGGCATTTATACGTACTGGAGGTCGTCCAAGAAAACCTTCCCTCAGTTCATGACCCTCTGGCAAAAAAGCGACGTATCCTTGGTATACCATCTTCTTCATGGTTCGTGACCTTCGGGAGTCTAATTGTGACCCACACAATGGACAAGCATGATAACCTGAGGTAACCAGACCTGTCCCAACACCTCTATCTACTGAATACAAACTTGAACAAGCTATGATAGATATTACTAACAAGAATGGAAGCCTACTTACCTAAGCACTCTTTGAATCTCGGAAAGTCATGCATGGTCCACATGAGAATGGCTCCAATATTGGCAGACCGTCGACCATCACGCTTGCTCATATCTTGCAATGACCCCCTCCTCCAACCCCATATTGGGGAAAATGGAAATTTCCGATAAGTTTGGGACATGTGGTCAAATATTTGGATTTGTCATAACTTGAATATTATGACTCCAAATCAAGCGCTCTACAGCTCAATAGATTCCATTTTTCAAGCGCTTTCCAATGATAGGTCACATCATATGGTTTTGAGAAACATATGGGCATGTTATCCGGATGCAACCTTTTTAGTATTCAAAAAATGAAAATTGGAAGATTTCCAAACTCACTAATATTGTGTTCTCCCACAAAATCTTAAGCTCATCAACTAATGGACGAAGATAGACATCCATATTTTTGACTTTGTAGCGGTCGGGAACGAGCAAGCTAAATATGAGATGTCCTTTCTTCGTTGAAATCCATGGGGGGATATTATAGTTGACAAGAACTATAGGCCACACACTGTAAGAAGTTGAGCGCAGACCGAATGGGTTCACGCCATCCATAGCAAGACCGAGCCAAAGATTCCTTGGCTCTCGGGGAAGGTAGAGTCAATGTGGCTCTATGCACGTGAATCCGCTGATATTCGTTGAGCTCCATCTGTAAACCTATTCTCCACATGCCACATTGTCAAGCTCACCATGCCAGACGTATGAAACAAGTGGTTTATGCAGGGGATAAGCAGAAAGTGTCTAAGAACTTTGTGAGGGATGGTTTGCCCTTGCAAGTTCTTTCAATACCTGTGAGCACCACACTTTGGACATGTCTCCATAGTCTTGTATTCTCCTCGAAATAGTATGCAATCGTTGATACATGCATGGGTGTTGTTGTAGTCCATGCCAAGCTTTTGTAAAACATGACGCACATCTTCACAAGACTTAGGCATGGTATTTGTAAGTGGTAATATATGATACTTCAGTGACTTGAAAAAAAATCATAAAACACCTTGAAAAAGCACAAATGTTTTTTATGATAGTGCCGAAAAGAAATCAATGAAGCGTACGTACAAGGTACTTGAAAAACTTGGTCACACTCGAATCGATCCACCTGTATTTTTCTTGCACACTTAGGAGTGCAAGCAGTGTCTTCAGGCGAGATACTTGGCACCCATCATATAATGATATAGATGCTTCCTCTCTAAGCGGATCAAAAGTCTCGACATCCATGGGCATCAATGCATCGATCATTGCCTCCATCTCAAGCTCCAAGTTTGTAGGTAAGCCTAGAAGGCTGCATGTCTCCTTTGATATTGATGGTATAGATTAGGTAGTACCTTCCAAGTGGTGGATTGGCTCAGGAACTCCATCCATCGCATGCCCATGAACTCTTCTAACTGGCCGCAAAGGGTGCACTCCTCCTTGGGATGAGATGTCACCTCCGTGGATAGAAAATTTACCAGCCACACCCAATGTTTTTGTATATGGTATTCAATTAGCTTGTGAATACAATGCATGATTGATATACATTGTTCTTACCGTTTGCTCAAAATCTGAGATTGCTTGATCAATGATCTCATATTAAAACTTGCTGAAGTGTCGTACATGTTCTATAGACAATCGACATTTTCATCTAATTCCCAGCTTACATTGAGAGCAAGGACATGGGACATGTTGATTAAGATACGTCTCACGATCTTGAACATCACGACCTTCATCCTTTTCCATTTAGTCTAACTTACAACAAACAATTTATTTTTGTTATCATTCTTTTTTTCTTCCTTAAATTGTTCGAGAAGGGATTTCTTCTCTTGTAACTCAACAAAATTAACATATGTAAAGTCTCTAGCCACCCACAACTTAACGTATGTTGGAGTGTTTCCCATCTTGTGGTATTGCATCGGACCTCGCCACCACTCTCTCTTTGTTTTTTATTCATTCATTCTCTTCTCTCCTTCCATCTCTCTCTCTTTTTCTCTTTTTTTATTATGTTAAATATTTATTCCCTCTCTCTCCTCCCTTCTTTCTTTTTCACTTTCTCTCCCTCTTTCATTTGCTTTAACAAAACATCTCTCTCTCTCTACTACTACTACTACCACTACCACTACAATAAACAAAAAAAGAAGAAAAAAAAAAACAACAACAACAACTACTACTACTACAAACATGAAAAGAAGAAAAAACTACTACTACTACTACTATAACAACAACAAACAAGAAAACTAAACAACAATAAACAAGAAAAGAAAAAAAACTACTACTACTACAATAATGACAACAATAACAAACAAGAAAACTACTACTACTACTACTACTACTACTACTACTACTACTACTACTATCACGACCACGACCACGACTACGACTACGAGTACGTCAACAACAAAACACTACCACTACAATAAACAAGAAAAGAAGAAAAAACTACTACTACTACTACTACTACTACCACAATAACAAACAAGAAAACTAAACAACAATAAATAAGAAAAGAAAAAAACTACTACTACTACAACAACAGCAAACAAGAAAACCAATATTACTACTACTAGTACTACTATGATGACTATGACCACCACAACAACAACAAACAAGAAAAGAAGAAATTAAACAACTACTACCACTACCACTACCACAACCACAACAACAACAAACAAGAAATAAAAAAGAAATAAAACAACAACAACAATAACAACAACCTCTCCCTCCCTCTCTATCTTCGTCCCTTTCTCCCTCTCCCTCTCTTTCTATCTTTTTCTATTATGTTTAATGTTTTCTCCCTCTCTCTCTTGTTCCTTCTTTCCTTTTCTCTCTTCCTCTCCCTCTCTCATTTCCTTTGTTTCTCTCTCAATACACATGATTTTTAACAAAAACAAGTAAAAGAAATGGAGAAAAAAAAGAAAACAAAGCAAGAGGGAACAATGCACTCACCACAAAGACCCGAGGATGGATTCGACGGCTCCTCTTCGCCCTCCATACACTTCCTCCTCTTCTTCATAAACGGCGGCGGCGGCGGTGAAAAGCTTTCATTCTCCCTCTTTCTCTCTTTCTCTCCCTCTCCCTCTCAAATGCAAGATGGAGTTCACTCTCCTTTTTGCTCTCTCTTTCGTTCGTTCGCACAAAGTAACACGCTTGGGTTTCGAACCGCATCTTTTCATCTGAGTAACGTCGCTATTTGCGTCACATTTGTGATGCAAGTAGTGACACCGCTAATTTGCATCGAAAAGTGCTGTCGCTATGCCTCTGTATCCTTGTAGTGGAATAAAGAGACACTAAAGGATAATATGAGTTTTCACAGACCCACATTGCTCTTAGTATAAGAGATTTGTAAGTGAGATCCACAATGAATGGGTGAGCCGTTAGGTGTTTGAGGTGACCACCATGAGTTGATAGTGAATAAAATAGTTTAATCAATCAAATCTTAGCTTAGTTTTAGATAATCTATCATTGAACAACTAGAACTATGAATATAAACTAGTGCCCCCTTACAAAGGCTATTTTAGGAGAAAAGAGAAAGTAAGAGATTGTAGGAGCCTCCACAAGCCCACATTGCTCTTAGTATGAGAAAGAGGTAAGTGAGATCTACATCTAATGGTGAAAGGTATGAGTCATTAGGTGTCATATGTGACCACCACGAGTTGTGAGTGGGTAAGGTAATTGTTGGAGCTATATATAGCTCACCCTCTTTAGACTAGATCTCTACACCTATATATATGTAGATTGTGATCAATATGAAATAGTCATTGGGAGTGTACATGGTGTGTCTCTTCTCTCCCTCTTGCATCTCTACATATCTTCTCACTCTACATCTCAACATGCAATCCTCCTCTCTCTGGCAACACACCACTTTGATGTGATAACCAAGGTGCTATTAGTCTTGCTAAAGACTATGTTCAATATAACAAGTCTAAGCATATTTTTATGCATTATCATTATGTTTGATATGAAGTAAAAAGAGACACGATCATGATCGACCATTGTCCAGGTGATCCAATGATTGCATATATATTCATCAAAGGACTCAATGAAGTATGTTTCACTCTAGGCTACGCTTGAAGCTTGGAGTTGTATAAACTTCAATATTTGGGAATTAAGGTATTATGGCATTGTAGTGCCATTGTATATACTCCTTATAGGCACCATACACTTCAAACATGCACATACACCTCAGACCTCTTGGTCATCTTTGTACATACATATTCAATTTCACTTCACATGCATGGATTCTCTTTACATGCATGCAATAATCCTTCTTGATCATGGTTGTACATTTGTATATAGGAGCTCGAGTTTTTCCCTTGTGCTCCCCAAGGGATTTTTCATCCGCAACTAGAGACCTTTGTTTGAGTAGGGGTGTTGGAGCTATATATAGCTCACCCTATCTAGACTAGATCTCATCAATATATGTGTAGATTGTGATCAATATGAAATAGTATTTTTGCGAGTGTACATGGTGTGTCTCCTCTCTTCCTCTCGCATCTCTACATATATTCTCTCTCTACATCTTAACAATAATTGAGCCAATCAAAGCTTACTTTAGTTGTACATAAACACTCATTCAAGAATTGGAATTATCAATGCAAAGTGATGCCTCTTGAAAAAACTCCTTTCACAAAAAGAGAAACTAGAAGATGACATGAGTTTGCATAATAGGCCTAGATTGCTCCTAATAGGTGAGAGAGGCACGTCAAATCCATAATCAATGGGTGATGAGTATGAATTGTGAGGTGGCATAGGTGACCACGACAAGTTGCTAGTGTATAAGGTAGTTGAGAAAATCAAAGCTTATCTTAATTGTAGATAAACTATTATAAAAATTTTGGAACTATCCAATTATCCTCCCTTGCAAAGACTACTTTAGGAGGAAAATAAAATTAGAACATGACATGACTTTTCACATGACCAATTTACTCTTAGTATAAGAGAAAGGTAGGTGTTGGGACCTAGAACGGGCCCAATAATGGCTCTATAGCACTACGTTGCCTCTATTACACACCTCAAACCACCACATACGGCCTTGCAGCTAGGAGCATCTAAGGGGTATACTATCCTAACCTCGAATACAGAACTTTGCATTTTTATGGTTGTAATCCAACGAATGATCCTTCCCATACAGAATCCTCAAAGGTAGAATACATAGCCAAACGACTTCATCTAGTGGTTTTTGGCTAAGTTACCTCATGACTTATCTAGTTTATAAATTTATGACATATTCTTTGATACTTAGCTTACTCAATATCATGCTTGCTCTTGTGTGTTCTTTGTCTATTGATTAAGTCTTTTGCGATTTGTCTTGCGGTTATGAAATCAATGCGATCTTTGACATATTAAATGGAATCGGGAATGCTAAATCAAATATAATGCGAGAAAATTTATATGATCAAGCCATCATAATATTATTCTTGATGCAAGATAAAGGTATGTTAGATGAAGAGTGGAAATTTCAAAGACATTGAAATCATCCAATAACACCCTCATGAAATTTGTAAGGTAGGGCCCAAAGGTCTCCTGCATGTCTCTTTGAAAGGAGGACAAAGCATTCTTGAGACTGAACCACATCACTACTTGATTAGTTTTAGAGCTTGGTCTTCTGGAGCAAGGAATACTTGATTGTATCCACTAAAACCATAAGTAAAAGAGCACATCTCATAGCTAGCTACTTCATTTAGTATGGTATCTAGGTAAGGGATAGGGAAAGGATCCGAGATTATAGCTGCATTAAGCTTCTGGCAATCCACATAGATTTGGAGCTTCTTTTTTTTCTATGGAACAATGTCAATCAGGGATATCCAATCCATGTGATCTTATGGGGAGATGAAACCTACTCTTAGTAGTCGATTCAACTCTTCTTTGACTTGCTTAGCCATATGAGGGTCCATTCTGTAGCATTGCATCTGGACTAGAACAACATTCAATCTCAAAGAAATCCAATGCTGATAGAAATGAGGATCTAGCCCTCTCATATTTGAATATTACCATGCAAACACATCCTTGAATTTGGTCAATAGACTAACGAGTTGCTATTGAGACGAAAGGGTGGTTGCAATTTGGCATTGCTAATGAATGGTTTGGTTTTTTTCTATTTAGATAGACTGCTTCCAACTCATCTTCTTTTACTCTTGTTACTTTCTTCATCTGTCCTTCACACTCACCCTCTTGATTCAAGATCTCATTGATGTCCACATTAGAAATTTAATCAATTTTGGTGTTGCCTTCTGTGTAGTCTGGGCTCTAAGTTTTGGAATTGTTTGGACCGTTGTCTTGCTTATGCTCTTCTTAGGCTTGAGGCTGTAGACTCCAAGGTTGCATGTATTGTTCATTCATTTGAAGGACATTAATGAGACACTAGGATTGTAGGTCAATATTAGTCTTTAATAACTTCTCTTCCTCATTGTCACTGAGTCCCTTGACTATGTTAATTGTTTCAAATGCAACCGGTCAGTAGTATGGGACAGGTGGGATAACATTGGTCAAGAAGACCGTTACCTTGTGTTGATGTCTTCGGATAGTGAGTTTATCCTTATCCCAGTTTTTTGCTTGGTGTAGCCAAGGCCTTCCCAATAGTAGGTGGTAATCTTTTCTTGCCCGCATGCTCCATATTTAAGACTACTAAAGACATTAGAAACTGTACTATGGTGATTTCTAGAACGACAGACCTAATGATGCCCAAAGGTTGTACTAGCTACTGATTAGCTATCCTCACTAGGAAGGGGGATTGGTTCCCATTCCATTAATCCTAGTTGTTTTCAAGTTGCCACTATGATGATACTTACCCCAAGTAAGACATTGTGGATGATCTAGTACTTGCACCAAACATGAATCACTAGAATGATTGGATCAAATAGGGGACCTACTCGGAGTAGTTATTGCTATATTTTGTGGATTGTTTCCTAAAAGGCCTATGTTGTGATGGATGTGACTTCTGGTTCTAGTAATACTAGGTGCTTGGATTGAATCATCTTCAAGAGATGATCCTTAAAAGTTGGGACTAGGCTGAGTAAATCTCCTAGTGAAATAGTATTATTGAAAGAACCCCATCCAATTGATGCTTTGGATGTGTTTAGAATATTCAAATTTCTTGCTATGTTCCCCTCCATGATTGAAGATTAAATTCCACTACCACTAGGATTAACATCTAGGGCCATGCTTTGTTTCTATTGGGGTGATCCTCCGGATTCTTCTTTTGGGCTTTTCTAGAATGGGTATCCAACATGTGGCTTTTTTGCTTGCTAGGATGAGGTTCTAATAGCTTTCCTTTCTAACTTTCAAAACTATTACCTGGGTTCTTCTCTCCACTAGGTTTCAGATGTTCACATGCAGCATGTTTATTCTTTCCCTGGAGGGGATTTGTTTCTTTGTATCAAATCTCGCTATAGTTTGAACCTCGGAGACTCCAAATTGATGCTCAAGTTGGGACTGGGGTTTTTTCACACTAGGTGGGGATGAGTTTTTACAAACTACTATAACCCTTGAATGGGTGATATATTTTTAGTAGATTGTGGCTACTTGGAGTTGCTAGGTCAATTGTTGGGTTTATCCTTTAGACTCAAACTTAGTGTCAAATCTTCATGGCCATCAGCGCCCTAGAGCCATCCATTCTACCACTTGCTGGCAAACTTTCTCTTGCTTGGTCTATATGAGGTGCATGTGGGTTGTAATGTGGCATCCTTGTAGGTCTTATTGGATTGGGTAATCATATGTACCTTCAATTTAGATGATTCCTTGATTTCCATTGTATTGGCTCGAGCATATGTGATGGACCTTGTTCTTTCTTTTTTTGGGCATTGTATGCTTGGGCATCTAGACACTCAGCTCACCAGTGTCTATCTTGAAAGCAAAAAAAGGAAATGTTTAGCAAAGGGCCAAAAATTACCTTATTTTCTTCTACCTCGGTTATGCCCATCGCGACCACTGTTGGGTTGTAGGTAGTCGTGATTGGTATATGTCATGGCCAAGGTAGGAACCACATTGGCTAGGAGGTTTTTCCATTGGTCAGAGTTGATTGCTCTAGTCCCTTTCCATCTGCTAGGATGGGCCATCTAGTACTTTCCATTGTACTAGTAGTACTCAATGTTTTCCATGACCATGTTGCAAATGGTACACCATCCTTGGTTTAGGCCACATTCAGCCTGGATGGGATTGTTACACTATGTGCACCAGAAGGCTTTTTATCTCATTCTTCTTGGTTTTTTCTACTGTTTTCTTGCCTTTCTTTTCCTACTTTTTTGTTTCTTTCTTTCTTCCTCCTCATCCAAACTTTGTACTACTAGATTCTAGTGCTAGGTCAAAATCAAAAGTTGATTCACTACTATCACCATGTTGGTGTTTTATTGCAAACTTGCAAGACCTCTTCCCTTTTCTTGAATTTTTCTTTGATAAGAACTACTCTAATCTAAGAGCTTTCTTATAAAATAGGTTGATGTTATTACCAAATAGATCATCATAAGCAAATACTTTCTGAATAGGTTTATTGATACCTTGGACATACAAAGTATTGAGCATTTCATCTTTTGACTACACATTCAGATCGATGCAATTGTTTCGGATTGTGAACTTGGTGGTATATTCTTGGATTGATCTGTCACCTTACTTTAGATGAGAGACTTATTCAAGTTTTTTCACATCCATTTAGTATGGTTAGAACTAGATATGGAAGGCATTTAAGGCTACATTCCATGATGGCCAACCATGTTCTATCACTAACTAGGTTGCAACCTCCTTTTGCATCGAGGATTCAAATATGGCAACTTTGTGGACTCCATTGACTTGATAAGGGTAGTTGATTACATATGCCACATTCAACTATTGAATAAAAGCATATAGAACTTCATGGGAAGATCTAAAGAACTTTGGGAGGGATATGCTAGGTTGGTGTACCATTGGGGTGGAAAGGACATGGGGAGTTATGACTTTTAATGGAACACCTAACGATTTGAGTGAATCTAGGAAATGATTTGCTGGATTCAATAGTGTAATGGGAAAAAGATATAACTACCAAGTTTTATCCTAGTTGGAGTACAATTGTAATGTGCCCGTTGTCGAGGCACATTTTTAGTAGTCCATTGAGAGACGAATCTAAGCAACGTGGCTCGGCACTCCCATGGAATGTTATGAGGTTTTTCGCCTGGGGTTTCTCGATTCCACCTCACAACGAAATGTTCACAGTCGAACCCACTCCGATCAGCCTAAAATCTGGATTCCTAGTGGTCAAGATCTCCTAACAGCATTCTCGCATTGGGTCCTGGACATCCTACTTTACGCAAGGATACCCAAGCCGAAGCATACCCATACCGCACTTGGTTCAAAGAGAATGGGAAACGAGAGGACCTCTCTACCCATAGGGCATAGTCCCATTCTAGTCTCCTAAAACAGCATGAATCGGGGTTCTAACCTAACAATTTCTAAGGTCGGTAAAACCTTGTGAGAAGCCTCCTAGTTCTTTGGGACCACCCTACCATAGAGCGGATCCGTCGAGGGTTCCACCCACCCGCTTCCATCAACATACATTTTTTAGTTATCCAATTAGGTCCTATCACATTTATGTATGACATTTAAAATCAACTTCCTTAATCAAGCCTTTTAGGGAATAGGGTTTGTTCTTCGCATAATTTACAGCACAGACATGAAAACAGTGCAAGGAGTCCTTTTGACAAACAAGTTCCTTTACTTATCTTCACGTCAATATTTGTCTCTTGTCCATATAGGAGAAATTATATATCTCTTCTGCCCTGCAAAAGTACTCGGTCCAAATCACATGGAACCATAATTTCCATCCTTTATCTAGAATAGGATCTTCCAATGCCATAAACGTTGGGGGCCACAGTAGTCTTCAACTCCATTCCGGACTTGGTAAGGGGTGAGTAGAGCTCTACCTAGCCTGCCAGTAGCCTAAGAGTGAAACACCATTTCCGTGGTTGGCCTTTACACCACTCGACCTTCGGCCCATGAATTGAGTAGTACCCTTCTCAGGTTCATTCATGGTTTGATCTTGGAGGTGATTCACCGTGGAAAAAGAAACTTTCCTTAATTATTCCCAGTTAAGAATCAAACACAAAGAATGCATTCATCCCTAATATCATCTTGCAGAAAACATTCATTTATTCCCATGGCAACTTTTCATCACAAACCCCTACCATGCATTTACCATAAATCACAATCACTTGGAATAATCATCCAAATGACAATTCAACAATTAGTTGAATGTAAAAGCATGTTTGAACAACCAAAAAAAACAATGGTATTATTTTTCAAACATTGGATGAATATTCGTGATAACCTTTCCATCGCATATTTGCTCTCCCCCTTGGGATCTAAGAGCGATACTATACAAAATTTTACTTAACACTCCCTTCCTTCACCTAGGGCATATGTTAAGGGTTCAAATACTATACACAATGTAAGTTCTATAGATCACTTACATTGATCAATAACCCAACCTTCTTCCCAACACGTATAAAAGTAGTGGTCTTTTCTTTGTCTTAGGGTTTCCTAATCCTTGAGCTCTCCACTTGCCTTTGAGGCATGGAGTTGTTGTTTGTACCTAGTAGCCCGAACCCTTATGATTGTTGTTTACATAACATCAAGATTCCAATCTATTAAACATGAGCTATCAGTTCGTGTTGTTAGCAAGAGCTTGGGCAAAGCCTAGAGTTTCTAGGATGAATGTCCTTTAGACTAGTCTGTCGCTTACCATGCCATCTGTCAAGCGTGCAAGCTACACTATACCTTCAGTGTAATTTAAAAAATGTGTCTATTATTTACAAGAAAAGGGGAGTCGACAATACCTTGGAATCTTATATGATATTTATGCTATGTAAAAAATTATTGCATAGCACATAAATGCAATTTACTTCTCTTGATACCTATGCTTTACAAAATCCATCTTTCGAATATGTGAGTTGATTCGATGACCTATTCTCCTGCGGCATAGTATTGGGCCTAACATATCTCATGCGAGGATCAAAGCAATAATCTATCACTTTGGAAATACGTTACTTATGACCGGTACTCGAGGCTTCGTTGTGGGTTGTTGGATTGCGACCCGCACTCGACGCTCTTTGCTTGGGGGCCAATCCGGATATTCCTCACTTCTAGGTGCAATTCCTAGAAGACTTCAACAGCCTCTTTCTCAAATAGTGGGGGGCCAATTGGGGAGAAAATTAATCTCACGGGAAAGGGGAGAAGAATAAGCACGTGTGGCCACCCTCTAAGGAGGGGAAAATAAGGAGAATCTTCTAGAAGGTTCTCTCTCTCTCTCTCTCTCTCTCTCTCTCTCTCTCTCTCTCTCTCTCTCTCTCTCTCTCTCTCTCTTTGTTCATGCAATGTCGAGGTATCTTCCATCCCCTTACAATGGGGGGGTGGGGAGGAGGTGGAGTGGTGGTGGTGCCCCCACCAACCACTTGTCATTAACCATGGTGGCGGCAGCCTGTGGACTGTGGCCATTATGTTCTAGGGGGGGACGGGGTATTTGGCCACGTGGTCTTCCCCTCCACTTCATCTTCCTCATCATCGTCTCCTTGACGTTATCTCCTTCTTCTTCCATGTCATCGTCTTCCTCCTCCACGTTGTCTTCTTCCTTTCCCTTGTCATCATCATCGCCTCCTTCCTCCCCTCTCCACCTCTTCAGAGATAACAAGGGGGAGGGGGGAAAAATCAATTAATTTTAATGAAAATTAGGGGGGGTTCCTATGCGGGAGGTGATATATTACATCCCCTCCCCCTTAGAGAATTTGAGATGTACTCATCTCAGAAGAACTGGTGGGGATTTCATTCTAGAACATGTGAGGTAGGACCCATCACACATTTGTTGCGGCACTCTAACCACTCACAAGCACACATTCTTTTGAATCAACAACTTATTTTATTTGATATATGTGAGTTTGGATTACAAGTAAAAAGTTTATTGTAGTTACATCTCATGAATATCTTCTAGGTTTCTCCTATGTGCCTGGTAGATTCTGAATCACTTGTACAACTTTATTCCTTGTACATTCAAGTTCCCTTTTGAGTCCTATTGGGACAATTGACATGGATATGTCCAATGTTGTGGCACTCAAAGCATCACTGTTTAGGATGCTTTGGACATTCCATTTTAAAATGACCTAACTTCTTACAATAGAAATATCATGGAGCTTTATCACTTGGGGTCACAAGATTCTTTGTTGTCCTTAGTAGGATTTTCTTCTTTAGACCAAATTGTCCTAAGATCCTTTTAACAGACTGAAGTGGTCCTTTATCTCAGAAACTCTATTTTTGAATTGTCCTCTTTTTAGATCTGGACTAAGATCCATGGACTATCAGCTTCACTTGTAATACCAAAGAATACTCCCAAGCTATGACATTCTGGTAAGACCCAATCTATATTAGTTGAGAAAAAACAACTTAAGAGAAATTCATTGCAAGTTATAGCTGTCATTCCTTGCTAAAGTATCTCTGATCACTTGTAAGTTCTAGGCTCAAAATTGATGCAACTCATATTACTCGAGCTAACTATAGTTACAAGAGTAAATTTTATTCCAATACAAGTTGTATTACATATCGATCAAATTTCTAGGATTTCTAATCATCTTGAAGAGGTGTAGTGGATTCTAGGTCTTCATCTTTATCTGATTCCTCTATATATCCGAAGACTGCACTTTTGTAGCTTCATTTTCTTGGAGGCTCAGTATCTTCTAGAATTAATTCAGGATAGTTTCCTTGGACATGCCCTAGCTCATTTCAATGGAAGCATCGATGGTAGGGACATCTCCTATGGATGTACCCTATCTCTTCACACATTTGGCATCTCTTGTCTTGATCGCGGGAATCCTCTTTATAACAATTGCTTGATTTAAGTTCTTGGATGATTGGCTTTGCTCAAAGTAATTCATCTTGCAAGTTTGTTAGACGCATTGCTTCAAGACGGTGGTTTAGGCCATGCCAAAACTTTGATACTTGCTATGCAATATCCATAAGTAGAACCTATTTTGGTAGGGCTACAAACTCTGAGTAGTAAGCTTCCAAGGTTAACTCTAGTTGCTCTAACTTGAAGAATTCATTCATCCTGAGAGTCTGGTAGGTTGGCAGAAGGTATCCTCTGCGTACAACATCTTTAAGCTGAGCCCAAGTGACAGCGGTTTCAGAAATACCTTGATCTTTGCATCTTTGATTGCACCATATCCGAGCCTGGCCAACTAACCTTAGTTTGACTATCATTTCTTGATTGGCCGAAGCAGTTCTTGCAGCAAAGAAATAGTCATTCATCGATTCAATCCATATCTCTGCCTCTACTGCAACGTCTATCTCTTTTCCACCAAACTCGGGTGCCTTAATCTGCTTGAGAAGGAGATTCTTCTCTTGCATGTCAGCATTGGTGGGTGCAAAAGGTGCCTGATAATCAAGCCATACTACTTAGGTTATTCTATTTAGGATATGTCTACGAACCATACATTAATCAATTACATATCGTTATGAAGTTTCGCTTTGATACCAATTGTAACATGCCTACCTATCAGCTATTTAGGCACGTTTTAGCGGTCCATCAGGAGATGAATCTAAACAACAACGTCCAACACTCCCATGGAATGTTACAAGGTTTTTTGCCTGGGGTTTCTTAATTCTTCCTCGCAACGGAACGTTCACAACCGAACCCCCTAGGATTGACTTCAAATCCAGGTTCCTAGTGGTCAAGGTCTCCTTACAGCATTCTAGCGTCGAGGTCTTGGACATCCTACTTTACACAGAGATACCTAGCCGAAGCAGATCCATGCTGTACTTGGTTCAAACAAAATGGAAAACGAGAGGGATACGCTCAACTTCTCTACCCATAGGGCATGGTTTCATTTCGGTCCCCTAAAATGGCATGAATCAGGGTTCTAACCTAACAATTACTAAGGTTAGAGCCTTGTGAGAAGCCTCTCAATTCTCTAAGGCTGCTTTTTTGTAGGATGGACGCATCCGGGATTTTGCCCACCCGATTTCCTCAATAGGTATTCTTTAGTTATCTAATTAGGTCCTATCACATTTATGTGTGACATTTAAAATTATCTTCCTTAGTTAAGCCTTTTAGGGAACAAGGTTCGTTTGTGTAATTTACAGTAGAGACATGAAAATAGTGCAAGCAATCCTTTTGACAAACAAGTTCCTTAGCTTATCTTCACCTTAATCTTTCTCTCTTGCCCATACATGCGAAATTATATAATCCTCTTCCCTGTAGAAGTACCAAGTCCAAAACACATGCCACCATAATTTCCATCCTTTATCTAGAGCAGGATCTTCCAACACCATAGACATTGGGGCCATCGCAATCTTTAACTCTGTTCCAAACTTGGCAAGGGGTATCTAGAGTTCCACCAAGCAGTCTACGAGTGAGACATCAATTCTGTGATTGGCCTTTTCACCACTCGATCTTCGGCCCATGAATCGAGTAGTGCCCTTCTTGGATTTATCTGCTCTTGGAGATGATCCACCAATTAAGAATCAAACACAAACAAGGCATTCAGCCCTAATATCATCTTTCTGAAAACATTCTTTTATTCCCATGGCAACTTGTCATTAGAGACCCTTGCCATGCATTTACCATAAATCACAAGCACTTGGAATAATCATCCAAATGACAATTTCACAACTAGCTGAATGTAAAAGCATGTTTGAACAACCAACAAAAACAATGGTATTATTTTCTAAACATTGCAAGAATAGTCGAGATAACCTTTCCATTGCATATTTGCTCTTCCCCTTGGGATCCAAGAGTGATACTATATAAAATTTTACTTAACACTCCCTTCCTTTGACTAGGGTATATTTTAGGGGTTCAAATACTATACACGATGTAAGCTCTCACTTACATTGATCGATAACCCATCATTCTTCCCAACACATATAAAAGTAGTGGTCTTTACTTTGTCTCAAGGTTTCCTAATCCTTGAGCTCTGCACTTGTCTTTGAGGCTCGGAGTTATTGTTTGTACTTAGACCCCAAACCCCGAATAGGATTGATAAACATAGTAGCTATTGGGACGGATCCCAAGGTATGTTAGTTTTAACCCTTATGATTAGTGTTTGCATAACATCAAGATTCCAATCTATCAAACATGAGCTATCAGTTCATGTTGCTAACAAGAGCTTGGACAAAGCCTAGAGTTTCTAGGATGAATGTCCTTTAGGCTAGTCTATTGCTTACCATGCCATCTGTCAAGCGTGCAAGCTACACTATACCTTTGGTGTAATTTAAAAATTGTATCTATTATTTACAAGAAAATGGGAGTTGACAATACCTTGGAATCTTATATGATATTTATGCTATGTAAAAATTTATTACGTAGCACATAAATGCAATTTACTTCTCTTGATACTTGCGCTTTACAAAATTCATCTTTCGAATATGTGAGTTGATTCGATATTGACCTATTCTCCTACGGCATAGTATTGGGCCTAACATATCTCATGCGAGCATCTTTGCTTCCACCATATCCAAGCCTGGCCAACTAACCTTAGTTTGACTATCATTTCTTGATTGGCAGAAATAGTTCCTACAACAAAGAAATAGTCATTCATCGATTCAATCCATATCTCTACCTCTACTGTGAGGTCTATCTCTTTTCCACCAAACTCGGGTGCCTTAATCTGCTTGAGAAGGAATTTCTTCTCTTGCATGTCTGCATTGGTGGGTGCAAAAGATGCGTGATAATCAAGCCATACTACTTAGGTTATTCTATTTAGGATATGTCTACGAACCATACATTAATCAATTACATATCGTTATGAAGTTTTTCTCTAATACCAACTGTAAAGTGCCTACCTATTAGCTGTTTAGGTGTGTTTTTAGCAGTCCATCAGGAGACGAATCTAAACAACACTGCCCGACACTCCCATGGAATGTTACAGGGTTTCTTGCCTAAGGTTTCTTGAGTCTGTCTCGCAATGGAACGTTCACAACCAAACCCCCTAGGATTGACATGAAATCGGCGTTCCTAGTGGTCAAGGTCTCCTTACAGCATTCTAGTGTCAAGGTCTTGGACATCCTACTTTAGACAGAGATACCCAAGCCGAAGCCAATCCATGCTGTACTTGGTTCAAACAAAATGAAAAATGACAGGGATACACTCAACTTCTCTACCCATAGAACATAATTCCATTCCGGTCCCCTAAAATGGCATGAATCAAGGTTCTAGCCTAACAATTAATACGGTTAGAACCTTGTGAGAAGCTTCTCAATTCTCTAAGGCCACCTTGCTGTAGGATGAACCATCGGGGATTCTGCCCACCCGCTTCCCTCAATAGGCATTCTTTAGTTATCTAATAAGGTCCGATCACATTTATGTGTGACATCTAAAATCAGCTTCGTTAATTAAGCCTTTTAGCAAACAAGGTTCGTTCACGTAATTTACAGCAGAGACATGAAAATAGTGCAAGTAACCCTTTTGACAAACAAGTTTCTTAGCTTATCTTCACCTTAATCTTTCTCTCTTGCCCGTACATGAGAAATTATTTAATCCTCTTCCCTGTAGAAGTACCAGGTCCAAAACACATGGCACCATAATTTCCATCCTTTATCTAGAACAGGATCTTCCAACTCCATAGTCGCTGAGGCCATCGCAATCTTCAACTTTGTTCCAAACTTGGCAAGCGATGTCTAGAGTTCTACCAAGCAACCTATGAGTGAGACATCAATTCTGTGGTTGGCCTTTTCACCACTCGACCTTCGGCCCATGAATCAAGTAGTGCCCTTCTTGGATTTATCTACTCTTGGAGATGATCTACCCACGTAAAGAACCTTTCCTTTATTAGTCCCAATTAAGAATCAAACACAAACAAGGCATTCAGCCCTAATATCATCTTTCAGAAAACATTCTTTTATTCCCATGGAAACTTGTCATCAGAGACCCTTGCCATGCATTTACCATAAATCACAAGCACTTGGAATAATCATCCAAACAACAATTTCACAACTAGCTGAATGTAAAAGCATGTTTGAACAACCAAAAAAAAAAACAATGGTATTATTTTCCAAACATTGCAAGAATAGTCGCAATAACCTTTCCATTGCATATTTGTTCTTCCCCTTGGGATCTAAGAGTGATACTATATAAAATTTTACTTTTAACACTCCCTTCCTTTGACTATGGAATATTTTAAGGGTTCAAATACTATACATGACGTAAGTTCTATAGATCACTTACATTGATCGATAACCCAGCCTTCTTCCCAACACATATAAAAGTAGTGGTCTTTACTTTGTCTCAAGGTTTCCTAATCCTTGAGCTCTCCACTTGTCTTTGAGGCTCGGAGTTATTGTTTGTACTTAGACCCCAAACCCTGAATAGGATTGATAAACATAGTAGCTATTGGATAGATCCCAAGGTATCTTAGTTTTAACCCTTATGATCATTGTTTGCATAACATCAAGATTCCAATCTATCAAACATGAGCTATCAGTTCATGTTGTTAGCAAGAGCTTGGATAAAGCCTAGAGTTTCTAGGATGAATTTCCTTTAGGCTAGATCACTTACCATGCCATCCGTCAAGCTACAACATACCTTCTATGTGGTTTAAAAAATGTATCTATTATTTACAAGAAAAGGGGAGTCGACAATACCTTGGAATCTTATATGCTATTTATGCTGTGTACGAATTTGTTGTGTAGCAACTAAATGCAATTTACTTCTCTTGATACCTGCGCTTTGCAAACTCCATCTTTCGAATATGTGAGATGAAACCTATCCCTTTCGATGACCTATTCTCGTGAGACATAGTATGGAGCCTAACATATCTCATGCAAGAATCAAAGCAAGCATCTATCAATTTGGAAATACGTTACTTAAAACCAGTATCGTAGTTGGATTGGCAATGATGCCCTTGCCCGAGGCTTCATTGCAGGTTGTGGGATTTCCATCCACACTCGACGATCTTCGCTAAGGGGCCATTCTTGATCTTCCTGGCTTTTAGGCACATTTCCCACAAGACTTTAGCAGCCTCCTTCTCAAATAGTGGGGGCCAATTGGGGAGAAAATTAGGCTTGTGGGGTGGCGATTAATCTCGTGGGAAAGGGGAGAAGAATAAGCACATGTGACCACCCTCTAAGGAGGGGAAAAGAAGGAGAACGTTCTAGAAGGTTCTTCCCTCTCTCTCTCTCTCTCTCTCTCTCTCTCTCTCTCTCTCTCTCTCTCTCTCTCTCTCTCTCTCTCTCTCTTCCCCCTTGCCCATCCATCATCGAGGTATCTTCCATCCCCTTACAATGGGGGGGGGGGGGGGGGTTTGACATGGGGAGGAGGTGGAGTGGTGGTGGTGCCACCACCCACCACTTGTCATTGTTCGTGGTGGCGGCACTTGCGGAAGCCGTTATGCTCTAAGGGGGGGTATTTGGCCACATGGCCTCCCCCTCCACTTCATCTTGCTCATCATCGTCTCCTTAACATCATTTCACTCGTCTTCGTCATCATTAATGTCATTGCCTTCTTTCTCCACGTTATCGTCTTCCTCCTCCACGTCATCTTCTTCCTTCTTGTCATCGTCATCATTGCCTTCTTCCTCCCCTCTGTTGAGAAATAGACAAATGATGTATGCTCCAAGAGGAGCTGTCCTGAATCCCATATGCACAATGAGGAGAGTGGAACAACTCAAAGCCTATAAAGCATTGTACTTGATTATGAAATGAACACAATATCATGATGCTTGGTACTTTCAGTTAAGTGTCTTGTCATTGTCAATTCTACACAAGATTGTGTTTATGAGTCCAAGCTAATCTATCTTGGAACCTAATTCACTTGTGTAATAGTTTGTCTCTACTTGTCCATGTCATTATGAACTTGGTTTACATCTTTGATCCACCATAGCTTGTGTCATGTCCTAGATCCACATCATTTAACATGGTATCAGAGCCCAGTTGGGCATGGCACAGCTCACACTCTAAATATCTAGTCTCCCTTCATCTTTGGTGATCTCTAACCAGCCCACATTCAGCTCATATCTTCAGTTTCAACTTCAAATCTCAGTTGGACCTTGTGGCAGCCATAGCCAGCAACACCCTGTCATCTTGAAGCTCCTGTATCTCACTCCACATACCAAATCTCTATGATCTTCCTTCCGGAAAATTGTTCTCCACCTCACAAAGCTTCCCTATATCACATCAATCCATGAGATTTGTCTATCTGGACCTCAGCATTGTCACTATTGTCAATTGCTGCCATAGCCCCAGTTTGTGGCCTGCAAGACATACCTCACTTTGAGCTCTCATATCTCTCAAATCAGGCAATATTTCAGTGTGCTTTCTTCAGGAGGATTGTTCTTCTACTCAAGGAGCTTCTGCCTATCACATCTAAGCCTGACATTGATACCTACAAGCCTGGCATTGCTGAAATTCGATGTCGCTACCATATCTGCGCCTGGTTATGTTTCGCTGATCTACGCGCGGACTGCAGTACACGATCTTGACGGTTATCATGGGCTCTTGTAGAGCATGGAGTAAGCTACATTTTCATAAAAAAAGTTTCCAAAATGATCAACTCTAGCTCTAGATATCCAAAAAAAAACCAGGCCTGGGTCAAAACCCTAATCCAGGAAGCCATAGCCATCAAGGTGCAAGCTCATTTTTCCTTCAATTTCTCATTCCTTTCAACTGAGGGCACACACTGCCACTTTTATCTGAGTTTGAACTCAGTTCCCAGCAAGATTAACACTTCAAATCAACAAGCAAGAAGAAGATCAAGCACCGACATTCAATACTAAGCTCATGAATAGTATCTATTGATACTCAACTAGTGTCAGTTGACACTAACCTCCTTATGACACTTCACAAATCCCCCTTGCTGGTCTTTTCTCAGATTGGAGCTGCTCAACATGGCAGAACTTGAGCAAATAGCAAAATTCAATGGAGAAGGCTTCCATGCCTAGAAGGAAAAGACCATGTATCACCTAATGTGGAAAGACTTGTGGGACCTGTTTGAAGATGATGCAGATAACAAGAAGGAAGATGATGAAGACGGGTTCGTTGAAGAAGAACAGTTCAAATCCAAAGAATGGAAGAAGATGAATAATAAGGCACTAGGCATCATTGCCTAGGGACTAAGTGATGACGTGTTACATCATATATCTGGCATTAGAAATGCTAGAACCGCCTGGGAGGAACTTGATAAAATATTTGGTACTCAAGCAAAGAATTCAAAGGTAAAACTTCTCATGCAATTTTATAAACTGGATATCAAAGACAGTGCTTCTATGACCATACACATTAATAAGTTTAAGAGTTTAAAAACTCAACTTGCATCTCTTAAAAAGAATATTGAGGAAGATGAAGCAATAGCCGTACTGCTTGCAAGTGTAAACAAGGATCCATATGAAAATCTTGTGTCCACTTTGAGTAATGTTCCAAGCCTCACACTTAAAGATATTGAGCACTCACTACTCGATGAAGAAGGCAAAGTAAAAACCAAGAATGCAAAAGACAATGTCTCATCATCTAGGAAAAATCTTTTGTACACCAAAGGAGCTGCTAGACCTAAAGGAAGAGGTCGAGGATTCATCAACAACAATAACAAGGATCGGATTACATGTCACTATTGTGGTAAGACTGGCCATGTAACCAGTGAATGTTTCCACAAGAAGAGAGCCCAACAATTGCAAAGTGATCATCACCAGAACCAATACATGGAAGAAAGAGAAGAAGAAGAATATGCTTCCACTACCATCAACAACTCTGACAGATTGTTTTGAAGAACTTTCATTGTATCTTTCATATGTTTTAACCACATTGGATCTTTCTTTTCCTTAGTGAATTTGATTTGTACAACCCTTGCCAAGATGTAAAGTCTCAAGCTTTAACTTGACTAGGCTGCCTATGAGCTAGTCTTCCGGGCCATGTTATCATCAAGGGGGGACTCATCATTTGAGGGGGGGTGTTGAGAAATAGACAAATGATGTATGCTCCAAGAGGAGTTGTGCTGAATCCCATATGCACAATGAGGAGAGTGGAACAACTCAAAGCCTATAAAGCATTGTACTTGACTATGAAATGAACACAATATCATGATGCTTGGTACTTTCAGTTAAGTGTCTTGTCATTGTCAATTCTACACAAGATTGTGTTTATGAGTCCAAGCTAATCTATCTTGGAACCTAATTCACTTGTGTAATAGTTTGTCTCTACTTGTCCATGTCATTATGAACTTGGTTTACATCTTTGATCCACCATAGCTTGTGTCATGTCCTAGATCCACATCATTTAACACCCTCGCCACCTATTCGACGACGATAGGGGGGAGGAATTTTTTTTTCAAATAATTTTAATGAAAGTTAGGTGGGGCTCCTATGCTGGCAGGGATATTACAAGAATGTGAACAATGCTTTTGGAAAACTGGAGAAGCTTTCTATGCTTTAGGTACACCCTCACTAAGGAACGAAATAGGCTCAGAAGGTACTATCGTTTGGCACTCTTCGGGGTGCTATCCGAACCAGGACTATTGTGAATGGCCCAACACCAAACTACCTTAGGTGGAACCTTGTGAATGCATATGCATTTCGGTCTGTGCGTGGAGGAACGCTAATTGTGGTCGCCATGTGTAGTCAGTGTCCAAGCATAGCCACCACAAAAATGAAGAAACACATACTTAGAGTTGACACAATTAGATACTAACATCGCTTTCCATATATAGTACTTGTGTTCAAGAGCAAGACATAATCATAACATAGAGATCAAATACAAAGTGTACTCAAACTCAATCCAAAGTGTATAAGCGAAGTAGAGACCAACACATCAATTCGGGACCAAATGGTTGGAACATGATACAAGGGAATAAATAATTCTAGGATGATACAATGACCATGGAAATACTAATCCCAAATATAAGGACTAGGAAAATAGTAAAAGATAAGCTCTACTATGAGAGTACCAAGGATGCTAGTCAAAGAAGACTTGGTAGAAGGACTCATGTAGGATATGGCATGGAGTAAGATGACTCCTTGCTACTTGGCCTCTATGACTATGAGTATACTTGAATAACACTTGAGTACCATGATTTACTTTGTACTATTATATAGGCCATTGTCTGTAATGGGACATTCTCTCTACCCATGTGCCATGTCAAACAGTGGGATATTCTCTCTAGCCATGTGCCATGTTGGGTAGCACTCTCAATGATAAACATATCCTCAACATAGAGTACTAGAATAATAAGATTACCACCACGAGCCTTCTTTTGTAGAGACACAAATCCATAATAGTGACGGAGGAAGATTACCACTTATAGTAGTATTCCCTACATGCTTACTTGATTCCATAGAGACCCTTTCTCAACTCGTTCATGAAGTATTCATTGCCCTTTTCTACAAAGCCCTTTAGAACACTATATATAAATGTCATGATGCATGTCTCCATGTAGGAAAGCCATCATAATATACATCAAATATAATTCCAAATCTAATTGTGCAATGAAGGAAACTATCAAGTACATGATAGTCATTTTGACAATAGGAGAAAATATATCATCATAGTCAACTCCCTTTTCTTGTTTAAAACCCTTTGCAACCAAATTGACCTTATATGCTGGCTTAAAGGGACGAGGGGTTCTCTTCATCTTATGCAACCACTTGCATGACAATGTATGTTTTTCACTAGGTTAAAAAATCAAATTTCACTTATGGTTTTTCTACAATGAGTCAAACTCAATCTACATAGTCCTCTCCCAAGAAGAACTATCACCTTTGTACATAGTCTCCTTAAAAGTAAGGAACTTATCAAAATATTTTTCCATGACATAATCCATAGAGGGCTCATAATGGTCAAAATTATGCAAGGCTCTAGTAGAATATCACAAAACTAGTTGGAAATCGTGTATATCTTATCTTCTCTATCTAGGATCAGTATGATTCTACATAGCACATCAATCCTAGGCCAATAGAGCATCAATAGGAATTGCATAGTATCTAATGGGGATTTTCTCTACAATAATAAGAGGTTCCTCTTGACAGATTACTCTATTCATCTCAATCACCTACTCAGGTTTATAATGCATCTTATTCTCATAACTCACAACATCATGGCTGCAAATAACTTTCTTAGCATGTAGATCCTAAAGATGATAACCCCATGTCACCTGCTTCAACATATCCAAGAAATATACATTTGAGAGACTTTGAATCCAACTATTTACACTTGCCTTTTGGAATATGGTAAAATACCTCACATCCAAAGGTCTCAAGCAAGCATATGAAGAAAGAGGTTTACTAGGCCATACCTCCTCCATAACTCTACTACCAAGAGTAGTGCATGAGGATCTATCAACAAAGTAAAGTGCAATAATAAATACCTCAACTTGAAAGGTATGGGATAAGCTTGCATGACTGAGCATACTATGGACCCTCTCATGAATAGTCATATTCATGTACCTAACAACACCATTTTGGGGTGGAGTATAGGGATCAATCAACTGATACTTAATATCTTATTCATCATACAACTACTCAAAGGCATATGATACATACTTATCCCCATTATTTGATCTTAAAGATTTCAGCCTATGCCCTAAGTAGTTCTCAACCAAAGCAACAAAGCATTGAAAAGCAGCTAAAACATTTGATTTTTACTTTATGGGATTGGCCTTGATTTTATGTGAAAAATCATCAATAAATCCAACAAACTACTTAGCATCACCCAGAAAATAAAGGGAGTGGGACCACAAACATCAAAATGAACAAGAGACAACAACTCACCCATGCACATAAATATGGAATTTTTATGAGCACTACAAGTCTACTTGCCATATAACCAATGATCACAAGAATAAAAACAAGAACAATTGAGGGCTAGGAGATATCACAAATGATTCAAAACTTTCATACCTTTAAGTGACATGTACCCAAGGTGAAAAAGTCACAAAGATACATGAAGATAATCAATAGTGGCCAATACATGAGACAACTAGGAGATGAAGATTACCAACCTTAGCATCTCTACCAAAAAAGAGGTTGGCCCCATGAACACCATGTTGGGTAATATGGGAATTTCCCATAAGTTTGGGACACGTAGTCAAATCTTTGGATTTGTCATAACTTGAACACTATAACTCCAAATCGAGCGCTCTATAGCTCAATAGATTCCATTATTCAAGCGCTTTCCAATGATAGGTCACATCATATGGTTTTGAGAAACTTATGGGCATGTTATCTGGGTGCCACCTTTTTAGTATTCAAAAAATGGAAATTCAGAGATTCCCAAACTCACTAATATTGTGTTCATGAGTAATCTACAAGTAGAATTACCAAAAGGGAAATGATAACCTGCATCATCCAACTATCTAGTAGAGATAAGGTTTTTTGTCAAAGTGGGACATGATGCACATAATATATAAATAAAAGTAGTACCTATAGGGAACTACAAGTGAACATCATTGATGCAATTAAAAATGGCACGCACATAGTCATTTCAAAGTTATACAAAACTTGAAATGGTATGTAGGCGTAAAACCAACTATGCTATATCAAGTAACCAACAATAAGAGAATGATAATTGACCATGAATAAACTATGTGCATCAAATAAAGAATAATACATCTAAATTGTACTCGAATGCATTAGTCTCTTTAATCTTGAGAGTGGATTTAGTGATATTTTGATCATCCAATCATTTAGAACTATTTTGAATGTTTCATTTTCCTTTCTCACACCTACCCTAGTGTACCTTATGCTACTATGGCCATATGTGTCCCTATACTGCCCACAATAATGACATAAAAATAAAGACATAAGACTACCAAATTAACTATAAGCCTATGCATGAGATCTAAAGTTACACCTATTCTTCTTACTAGTCTTTACCATGATGACCATAACTATCTAGTATCATTCATGCCTCAAAATGTGATAGCACAATAGATGCGAGCTACATCAACATTATTCCTATTAACGTCTTCAGTGAATAAAGCTCCCTCTATATCTCAGCATGTAGAACTATCCTCTAGAGCATTGGTGCTAATGGCAATACGAAATGTGTCCCATGACTTAGGGAAAGTGACAAGCATGAAAATAGACTTAATATTATCATCAAACATAATCTTCTGCGATATAAGTTGATTGTAAATAGAGAGGAAATCATTCAAATGAATAGAAATAGACTTTTCTTCCTTTATATAAAGGTCCACAAGCTTCCTGAGGTGATACGATTATGAAGCCGCATTTTTCTTATCATAAAGTTCACATATCTTGTCCCATAACCACAATGCAACACCAGTAGTCTCAATAAAATTTGAAATATAATTGCTTAGACAAAGACAAACTAATGGTGGATGCATAGCTCATCAAGTTCCTCCCAAGTATCAATGTCAAGTTCTTCTAGCTTGATACCTTTGCATTTCGATGGCTTAACTTACTTCTTTTGGGCCAACACTTACCAAATATGTGTCTTCTAATGGTTGAAATCATTGCCATCCAACTTGTCAATGGTAAAGATAGCATTATCCCTAGAAGCACCTATCATAATGACTACAACATAAAGAGAGTATTAGTTACTTGAATTTCAGTAAAGTAGCCCCAAAATTGCACTAAAAGTGTACGAAAAAGGAGGAGTACAAAGCAATTGTTGCTATCCATAAAATAAAATCCTAAAATTAAAAAAATACAAGCAACGAGTGAGACTTCTTATTTGCATGTTGTTATATCTGTCCTTTTTATTAGTCATTTATATCAATGATCACATGTATTTTTCTTAATGAATATGCGATATTTTTCCTTACCTCAATAAGTATGAATTTATTAAGTAAATGTGTGGTTCACGAAAACGTGATGATAATGTATGGTATGTGAAGATTGGGTGATGTGCTATGCATTTAGATGCAATAACATATGATGCATTTGCATATATTGGTATAATCAAGTTTAATTATGTGAAAAGCACGATGCATATATGCAATAATATAACTCATATCTATACAACACATGTGTGGTACATCATAGGTAATACATGTATCCACTAGTACTTCTGATGTATACATACATAAGTAAATGGCAACACATTTCAAGAAACAAAACAAAAAATTTCACTTAAAATTTTGTAAAGTACACCTTGCATGATGAGACCACACACACACACACACACACACACACACACATATTCCATTGTTACAAAGTATTCAAAATATTTTAGATTTCCAAGCTATTACTACATAGTATATATTGCAAGACATTGTGCTATAAGTAGCAGACTCTTATCAAGAATGTTCCTTGCCATATTGTGGATGAATAATGAAGTTTGTATCTTTGTTGGTAACTACAATGCTCTTTATATGGATGGCCACCAACTACATATCTGCAACTATTTGTAGGACTCTTATGGGTGCTCTAGTCCACTTCCATTGCAATGGTCCATTCACCACTCACAACTAGCACCTTCCTAGCCCTATCAAATGCATGTCCTACAAAATTTTCCAAACCACCTTCTAAAAAGATGCCCTCAAGATAAGGAGGTCGTAGACACACTGAATGCACCTCATCTCACATAGGGAAATAATGTGTGATCTCCATCTTATCTTCATTTTTGGTGGTTTTTGTGCTCTAGGGAATCACCTGCTTGCTGGCCCAAAGGAGGCTCTACCTTATGCTTCTAGTGTGACAATGCATGTGATTTTTGTTGGGAAATGATGAGTGGCTTGCTTCGTGCATATCATTCAAGTTGAAGGAGGGGGGATGGAGGACATAGAGTAGTTGGGGATGTTAGAATGGTGGAAAGAATGAAAGCAAGATATCAAAATAGGAAGAAGAATGAACTTTTAAACCATGTAAATCCTAAACCCGATAAATGCAGCTTCATAAGCACATTCCGCCGTGTGATCATAAATCCACAATCTTTTATTGGGATGCAATAGAATTTCAACCCGTTATATAGCCAAGAGTTCACCAAAAAAATTTGGTCAAAATAATGTGAGTAGGGTCATACTCCAAAGTCTGGAATTTGAAGCCACTTGATTCATTTTTTCAATTTCTATCACATATTACTTTATATAATTGTAGACACTAGTCATACTCATTTAACTACATTGTGTGAATATGAATCTAATAATCTATTGGGTCTAAACTCCGTTATAGATAGAATTGCTTCTTATCTCTATTTCTATGTCAAAGATCAAAAGGTGACTCCAAATACCAGGGTGCTAATGGATTTTTGTAAAACCAAAAAAACTTCATGTAACTCTTGGCCACCTAGTGGGTGCATTTGTGAAGTTTCATCACATACTAATAAACTTTGGCACTTATAAAATTATCAAACTTTCAACTAAGGTCCTAATGTCTTCTTTTAAAACTAGAAAAATTTCATGGACTCTTGGCTACCCAGTAGGTGCATTTGAGAAGTTTCATCACATATTGATAAAGTTGACATTTATAAAATTATCCTACTTAAACTTATGAATGGATCAATAAGAGAATATGCTTTTCATTTTTGTAAAATATGGCCAATTCACCTGCATAGTATGCTATAGAGGCACACATAAAACATGAATAAAGTACGGACAATGACTTATACAATTCATATGCTTCTAAGATCTTGACTCTGTACATACCATATAATGTATATAACTTTTACCCCATACTTACACCATGTTTTTGTAGAAGCTATGTACAGCATGGATAAACTCTTACTTCTCTCCGTTGTCAAGTACCATATTCTTTCAAAGTAAGAGAGTCATATTTATGTGCATGTCAACAAAAAATTAAACTACATTATCTAAACCATAAAATTTTGGGAAAAGAGGAAATGGTATACACCTTGGATATTTTGAGAAGATGCTTCTTCTGATTTCTTGTACATAAAAGACTTGAATGTTGCTCATGTTCTGTTATTATAATATTATTTAAAAATGCTCTACTAAAATTTTTCTCATTAGAGGAGACCTACAACAAGTAGTGATTTTTCATCATATTCACCCTTATATAATCTTGAAATATCAATATTCAAAAAGTTTCTTTATCATATAGTCTAACAAGCTTTTTAAAAAGAAAAATTAAGATTATAAATTGGGTGGCTATGTTGAAATTCCCACCTCTTATAAATGAGCTTTTCCCAAAGAAAAACTCATCAAAATATCTCTAGATAGAGTCTTATTTTTTTTAAAAACAACACATGATCAAAATTGGAGTCTTTCTTCAAGACTCAAACCTTCCCTCAAGGTGAAGCTAAGACCCCAAAATCTAGCGAGCTAAGCAAAAATAAAGAAGTAATTAAGAGACTTTGTCATGATCTTTAATAGCAAATAAGTAGGACAATCTACTTCATGGGAAGTCATAGCCTCAAACAAAAACAAACACTTTGAAAGTAAAGAGTTAGACTAGTCATTAATTCCAACGTGGAGGGCTAAATGATTGGAGAATTAGACTACATGTCATCATGGGCTAATTTAGAAGACAATTAGGTCATTCAATATAGTCATTCCAATTAGTGTTAGTCTAGGTCCTTTCAATTAGGCATAAAATTAAATTGGTCTCACTTTAAGACTCATATGAAGGCTTGTTAGTAGGCTCACTTTGCACTGTGCTTATACAAAAAGGGACATGTGTGGTACAATTGGTGTAGATTAGATTGGTGTCACTTTGAGACTAACATGGAGGCTTATTAGTAGGCTCACTTGGTCTCACTTTGAAATTGATATGAAGGCTTATTAGTAGGCTCACTTTGGGCTATGCTTACACAAAAAGGGACACATGTGGTTCATTGGCATAAATACTACTAAGAAGCTATAGTTCTCAACTCTCAAAGACCTCTTTATAATGAACTTCACAAAGACTAGAAATGGGCACAACCTCATCGTACGTTGAATGTAAATTCACAAGAATTGGAAAATGCAAGAGATCGCATTACATTAAAGTAGCTTTTACAAGAGAACCCAAGTGGTGGAAAGACCAAATATCAAAGTCATCACCAAAGCTTATATTTAGGGTATCCACAATGAAAGAATCTATAAGGCTATGGCAAGAAACTAATATTATATGGGTACAATGTTAATAGTGTACTCAATGAAGAAATCTAAATTGAAGGCTTATTAGTAGGCTCACTTTGGGCTATGCTTACACAAAAAGAGACACATATGGTTCATTGGCATAAATACTACTAAGAAGGTGTAGTTCTCAATTCTCAAAGACCTCACTATAATGAAGTTCACAAAGACTAGAAATGGGCACAACCTCTTTGTATGACTAATGAACGTAAATTCACAAGAATTGGAAAATGGCAAGAGATTGCATTGGATTAAAGGTTTGTAGCTTTTACAAGAAATCAAGTGGTAGTGTCAGGACTAAAACGGGCCCAACACTAGCTATAGGCACTAGTTGGGACTCTATAACTCTCACAAGGCAACCCCACACGGCCACGTGGCCAAGAGTGTCAAAGGGACACACAACCCTAATCGCTACTATAGATATTGTGTTTGTATTAAAACCTAGTCCACCAACGATTACCCTTCCTTACTCCTCAAAGGGAGATTCCATACATCTTGATATAATATACCATGTTGTCCTGCCACTATATGCACACTGTGTAAAAAAATCTAGAGTGTGGCTTTCTTATTGATTTAGAGAGCCAATGCCATTTTAGACATTAGTGTTAGTGTCCATGGTTCAAAAATATTAGATTTTTGGACAAGTTTTAGCCAATTTTTGATATTTTAGATATTATGTCTTGTAAAAATCCAAAAGAAAGCATGTAGCTTTTAGCTATTTTGAGAGGATTTTATGTAAAAATAAAGATTGGCAAAATTGTGCAACAAGTTATCACTATTTTCAGGCAGTGAAATGTACTCCAAAAGTGGGAGATGAAGGAGTGATCTGGTAGAATTTTGGCCAAGTGTACAGGTATTTTACCCTTCTTTCAGAGCCAATGGAAGCATCAAATTGACAATCTGAGCAGCATAGAGGAATGTATTATTTTATACAAATTTTTGTCTAGAAGAGTTTTATCTTCTCATAATGCAAAAATAAATTGACAGGCTTCATCTCTGTTAGTATTCTTATACATTTTCTATTTCTTTCTGTGAGTATTTTTCAACGTCTTCTATTTCTTCAAACCCCTTCTCTTCTGTGGGCTAATTTGGGGTTGAGATCTTCAGCCATAGTTAGAGAATTAGCTACAACAGTGTTCTTTTAATTCATTTCTTACTCTATAGAAGATATCTTGTCAAAATATGCAAGTATTGTGTGCCCTTATGGCAGGGCAATGTTTGCAGATCATTCATAGATGCTTTGAGTTGAATTAAGAGGAGTTTTTTCTCTTATATATTGGTTGTGGTAACTTATCCTTATCAAGATCTCAATTTGAAGCTCTCTTGAAGCAAGTCTCTTTGCCCTACAAGCCTTGTAATTGACTCATAAGCTTTTGTCCCTAACAGTATACATTGAACGTAATCATCCAAAGTTTATTCATGCTATGGCATCGTGTATGAATGATGGGATGCAAAGTTGTTTATAATACATGACAACATATTGTACTTGATTTTATAATTTGTGATTGCTCTTAGAGTCAAGAAACAAGTTTGATTTGAGATCATACTCTTGTGATCTTCGCTAAGAACATGCAGTTGGAAGCTCTATTAACATCTTCAAGAACTTGGCTTGAAGCCTTCAACCCTTCTCTTATCTCTATCATCTCCGAAGCCTAAGCTCTTGAACCCCAATACATCTTTTCTCTCAAACCCCTGTGATTGACCGTGAAGTATCTCTTGAACCTTTAAACATTCACTGTAATCTACTCATCTCTTGAAGACACATCTCCATCTATTTTGTCCAGTTTTCTTGCCAAACCCCTATGGTGACATTCAACCCTATACGCTGCGACAACATAAGACAAACATAGGAGAGACAACCCCTCAACTAAATGTCGTGGCCCCACTACAGCTCTTCTACACCGAGAGGATTGGCCCCTCGATGCACTGCTCTAATATAAAGCACACACGAACAGTCTCCACTCCTATATATTTCAAATGATCTAGGAGATTTGATATTTCCTTACCAAGCTTGCCCCAAGGAATCGATTGTCTAGCCTATAGCTTAGGTTTTCTCACAACTCAACATAGGTCATGTAATTGGCAATCAATTGCTATGCATCTAGGAGTTACCATATGATATGCATAATGTAATTTTGGATGACACACCTCATGCTCAAACATTTTATGATAAAAGAAAACTAGCCATGTGAGGTGCAAAACCAATCCTTTAATTATTACCAAGCTACTCGTGATTGCGGCATTGCTAAAGACTAGCACCGAGTTTCCTCGTGCTACTAGTCTCTCTTAAATTTAAATAATGATTGGCATGTATGCTATGCATAATAAAATATATCAAAATTTAAAACATTTTCAGTGACCAATCACTTTTATAATCCCTCTTCCCTCCTACTGGTTAGGTTTTGCATTCGTTTGGTAGATGTAGGATTCATTTTTATGTAGTTTTTCATGTAAAAATTGATAAAAACACACTATAATATGCAAATAAGGCTTGATCCTCGTGCTCTAGCCTTTTTATATCCTCACGGGCATAAAATGTATTTTTTTCTAATTTTTTAGGCGAGTAAACTGTTTTTTTATTATTTTTTTCCATTTATTTAAAAAAAAGATATTTTAGAATTATGAGTTCTTAGTTATCAAGGACGCTCAGCATTATTTTCATCTCCATTTTCATCCCATATGACCCCAAAACACTCAACCAAAACCCTGAATTCCATGATTTTTATCAAAACCGCAACTTGTGGGTTTTGTGGGAAAGTATTATATCATCATATTTTTTGGTTTTCTATTTTCTTTCATATTTAAGCGAGAATGAAACATGGGAAATTAAAAAAAAACAAAATCAAGTACTTTCTTTAACCATTTTCCATAAAACAAAAGAACCACTCACTTACACATAGAAATTGCGATTCCGAGGCTCGTATCTCATAGACGGGAGACTGTTGATGCTTCCTCTTTGCCGTTGATGTACTTTCTCAACCTTATCTACTTCCTTCTTGTTCTACCATCATCATTTGCTCCAAATTCTCCATCACAACCCTCCCCTTCTATCTTGAATTGATGTATATGAACATATGTTGAGAGGAGAGAGTAGAGGGAGAAATTTTGCAGTCCCCCCCTCCTGTTCGTCAAATTTTTGGTGTTTTAAGGCTTCTTAATACGCTTAAGTTTTAAAACATTAAAATAATTGGTTCAATCTTTTGTGTTCATACTGTCCCACGAGTGGATATTTCGATTTCAGATGGGCAAACGAACTCGGACTCGCTAGATAGGTGACTTCGTAGCATTGAAATATATAAATATGGGCCCCTATCGTGCACATTTTTTCGGCTCTTGAATCTAGTAGCTGCTTTATAATGCCAAACCTTATAGGTATTAAATGGGGGGTCAAACGACCTCCGATCGACAAATTGAGACTTACGTTGGATTCTTCACGTCGAAATGCATCTAGGAAAACTTCAACTTTGCCATCCACCAATGTTTGATTTTTCATGAAAATTTGGTCTTTGGTGCTTCTCAGGCACTTCTTGCTCCAAAAACGGCTTTAAATGCTTTAAGCATAGCTCAGATGTGGCTCCTAAAATCTAGCTCTCATTTGGCGACCACGGGATAGGGTGATTCAGCCCGTCGAACCACATGAATAGATCTGTACATGGATAATCATGAAGAGCATCAAGCTGATACAAAAATCCACAACAAAACACATCACAGTTCTCACCCTATCCCCCTGAAAAAATTAAGGCATCAAAATCCATAAGAGATAGGCCCATCATAATTTGATAGAAATCAAGAGCGAGTCTCTAACCAATTGTTGGCTAAAAAGCTTATCAAAGAGGTCAACCTGGTGGTGGTATGAACTACCTACCTAACCTAGGACAATTGGACCAGGACCTCCTACTAGGTGAGGACTCCTATAGCTTGGTCATCATATTCTTATTGTAACATATTTTTCGTTCAGAGTTTCCATACTCAAGCATGTAAAAAGGAGGGAGCTGAGCGTAGAGTGACCCAAGGAGAACAGAGCATCGGGCTAGGCTCCTGACTCGGTACCCAAGAACCTACCAAGCACTCGTGAGGTGACACTTAATCCTTTTTTAGTGCTCACTTTTATTTTTTCTCCAACCTTTCTTTATTTTCTTTTTAGCTAGCTGCTACCCTTAGGAAGACAAGGCATCCGCCCCATGTCCTTGTCCCCAGGAACCGACCAGGCCTTCGCAAGGTGATAAACAATTGCTTGGAGGAATTTGTTTTCCTTTCATGTTCCTTTTGTTATTGAGGGGTTAGAACCCCTTTTTACACACCTTTGTAATTTTTATTTTTAGATAGCTCTAGAACTTGCTCTTCGCTTGATATTTTGGCTTCTTAGTCAACCACAAATATTTGACCAACACATTAAATGGGCTACTTTTATTCAAAGTTTTCTTCCACTCATACAATATCAACCCGGAAAAGAAACTGTTGTTGCAGATGCCTTAAGTAGAAGACCAACTATTCATAATATCTCTGTGATATCTTTTGACTCTCTTCTCCCTATGAAAGATACTTATGACCAAGACCCTAGTTTTCAAGCTGATTGGAATAAATTAGTTTCAAATAACTAGATTCCAATTGATTCATTGTCTTACGCTAATGGACTTATGTTCTATGAAAAAAGATTATGTGTAAATGTTCCATTTCGATCATTTGTCTTGCACGAAATTCATTGTCCCCCATACCAAGGTCATAGAGGAATTATTTCTACTTTGCGTACACTGATTGAAGATTTTTATTGGCCACAGATGGAATCAGATATATCTTGAATGTTTAATTTGTCAAAGAGTTAAACGACACCATGGTAAACAATATGGTTTATTAATGCCTTTACCAATTCCAAAACGACCATGGGAACAGATTTCAATGGATTTTATCACTGGTTTGCCTAACACTAAAGCTAATCATGATATGATTTGGATTGTTGTCGATAGGTTTAACAAACAAGCATATTTCATTCCATGCAAGAAAACGTTAACTGCATCTCAAGCTGCTCAATTGTTTTTGAAAACTGTTTTCACTAATCATGGTTTGCCAAAAGTTATTATTTCTGACCATGATTCTAGATTTTGCAATAATTTTTGGATTACTTTGTTTGCTAATTTAGGAACAAAGATTGATTTTTCATTTGCATTTCATCTTGAAACAAATGGGCAAACAGAAGCAACTAACAGTACAATTTTAGATATTTTGTGTGTATATGCAATTTCAAAACCACAAACATGGGATACATATTTACATTTACTTCAATTTGCATACAGTAACACACCACATACAACTACACACAAAGCACCATTTGAAATTATTTATGGATATAGATTGTCTATACCAGTTACATCATTGTCAAACAAAGTTCAAGCTTGCTGATGATATTGCTAACATGCATGCCACTATTTTTTATGAAGTTAAAGATATGATTGCGAAAGCCTAGCAATCATATACAAAACAAGCTAACACGAAAAGAAAAGCTATGAGTTTCAAAGTTGATGATTATGTTTGGTTACGCATTGAAAAGAGAATATTACAAAGTGTTGACATACATCCTATTGTAAAGTTAGCTCCTAGATTTTATGGACCTTTCAAGATCATTCACAAAATCAATGACAATGCATTTAAACTAGAATTACCACAACAATGGAAAATCCACAACACTTTTCATATAAGTTTATTAGTACCTTTTAGAGGCCAATTACTTGTATACCCTATCTATGAAAACCCTCCTTTGTTAGAAGAAGAAACTGAAATCCTTAAACCTGAAACTATTCCAGATACTAGCTTTATGACCACTAGAACTGGCCGTAGATATTCTAAATATTTGGTTAAGTTTAAAAATCATCATGTTGAAGAGGCCCAATGGATGCACGCTTGAGACCTAAGTGCTTACCCCTCACTGTTGGCTCCACATTGAGCTAATAGCAATTGTGGACAATTGCTATCCCACCCTGGTGTCATGCCGCTATGCACACACTGTATAAAAAATTCTAGAGTATGCCTTCCTTTTAGATTTAGAGAGCCAATACCACTTTAGGCATTAGTATTAGTGTCTATGGTTCAAAATATTAGATTTTTTTGGACAAGTTTTTAGTTAATTTTTTATATTCTAGATATTATCTCTTGTAAAAATCCATAAAACTATAGATAACTTCTAGATTAGATGGACATGTAAAAGAAAACATATAGCTTTCAGCCAATTTGAGAGGATTTTATGTAAAAAAAGAGATTAGCGAAATTGGGTGATGCGTGATTGCTGTTTTTAGGTAGTGAACAACACTCCAAAAGTGGGAGATGAAGGAGTGATCTGGCAGGATTCTGGTCAAGTGTCTTGGTATTTAACCCCCCTTTTGGAGCCATTGGAGACATCAGATTGGTGATTTGAGCAGCATAGAGGAAGGTATTATTTTGTACACGTTTTTATCTATTAGAGTTATATTTTCTCATAATGTTGAAAGAAACTGATAGGCTTCACCTTTGTTAGTATTCTTCTATATTTTCTAATTCTTTTTGGGAGTATTCTTCTACATCTTCAATCTCTTCGAACCCCTTCTCTTCCATCTACTCCTCTCCTTGAATCTACCTACACCCTCATGTCTCTTATCTTCAAGAACTTGGCTTGAAACCTTCAACCCCTCTCTTATCTCTACCATCTCCGAAGTCTAAGCTCTTGAACCCCCATACGTTCTTCTCTTGCCAAACCCCTATGGTGACCTTCAACCCTACGCGCTGCGACATTGGTGAACCTGATGTGAAGGTGAGTGTAAGAGAACTCCAAGATGGGGGATTCTTCAGGAGATACTCTACAACAATTAGTATGCATACTACAACAGACTCAGCAATAACAAATCCAAATGTTACAACAACAACAACAAAGGCAAGACAAAGAGAAGATTGATTCCACAGCTATCAAGGCCCTAGAGAAAGTTGGGCATAAATTAAAACAATTTAATGGTCAAAATGTCTCTGCTTTTATTTGCTTATATATTGAAAAAATACTCTTCTTTGGTGTACCACAACGTGCATGGAGCCGTTATTTTGCCAGACTAGCCAAGCATGGTCTTCAAGAAAGAATCCATGGTCTTTTGATTCACATTGGGCTGCATTCAAAAAATCCCTATGCAAAGAATTCTTCTTAAGAGACTCTGGCCTACTGACGAAGAAAAGTTTCACTGAATGGGTTGAAAAACCTAACAAAGGTTTAGCTGCAATAGCTCTATACCATGAGTTTGAAAGTAAATTTGGACAACTTGATGCTGAAGACCAACAAAGTAAATTTGGACAACTTGATGCTGAAGACCAACAAAGTATGGAAGGCCAGAAGATTGAATTATTCCTTAAGGCTATAGATCCCATTCTGCAAGAGAAGCTTGTTGATCGCCTAGAAGATGCTACCTCTGAATCAGGAGTGAAGACTGCATGGACAGATGTTACTGATGCAATTAACATGATTGGTCGAAGAGAGAGGATGCGATTAAGATTGGGCTCTACTTGAACTTCAACAACTCCATTGATGGAGCTTGTTCCACCTTCAAAATCCCCTATTCCTTTGACTAATCAACCAACTCTTTCTTCTTCTGTTCCTTCTAAAAATGATATAATGGATGAACTCATTAAAAGCATATGTGACCTTCATCTGAATCTTATAGAAATTAGTTTCAAAGTAGAGAAGCTGGATATCAAAGTCAAAGAGTGAGGACGAGCATAAACTCAAAGACCCATGAGAGAAAGCTTTAAGATGCATTGTATTTGGTGTGGCAGCCAACAACATGACAAGAGAAAATGTTTTGCCTTCCGTGAGGTTGAACCACAGAATCTCGTCTTTTGGAAAGACGCAAAAATTCATGCGGCTAAAACTAGTCTTCCACTAGAGCCAAATTTTCGCAATGGTGGAATGAAGAAAAGATTAGAAGATTTAGCTGTAAAGAATGCCTATGCAGCAATTGATGCAGCTACTTATGGGCTGCAAATTGAGCCAATTAAATTAAATTTGAAAGCATGTAAAGCTAATGTGAAATCTAAAGTATGGATGCATGCACTAGATCAAATGGAACGTGGTAAAGCAGCCAAAGAAGATTTGGCTAATGCCAGTCAGTATATTCGAGGATTAATTGGTTGGAAAGAATTGATAGATTCTTTTTTTTCCTTTGCACATTTGGCTGACGTCAATCATAAAGAAGTGTTGATTGAAGAAAAGAGAAGAAGAGAAGATGAACCAGGGCCTTCCTCTTCTGGCCCTCCGAAACGGGTAACTAGAAGAACGCCTGAACAACCAAAGCTTGCTAAAAATATAACCCCAGATCAAGAGATCGAAGATGTGCCACAAACAAAGAAGACCAAAGGAAAGAAGAAATGCAAGCAGCCAGGCTACAAATTGCAGTCTGACATAGAATCTGCAACCGATCTCAAATGAGTCCTAGAAGAACGAATTCTAGGAAGCAAAATTGAATTCACCTTAGGCGAAATTCTTGAAATTTCCAAACGTGAATTTCATGATGTAAGTATTAATGTAATCAAAAGGAACAGACAATATGTTGGTGATGATGAAGCTAAAAAAATAGTGCATGTTTTTTTGCAAGTTCTTTGAGTTTTCGTGCAGGATGAAGAGAGATGACTTCACAAGGAGTTCAACTTGAAGCAGCTAAAGAATTAATTGCAGTAATTGAAGCTAAAGATAAAGAAAACATGAATGCAAAAATTAAAGAAGTGAAAGCTAGAAATGTAATGGTTGGCTGGTCCAAACTAGTTGAGCAATCCACCTCTCAAAAACAAGGCCGTCTCAGCACATGCATGAGGAAGAAGAGGCTCGGTTCATTCCAAGCAGTCACTACTCTCGTAGGCATTGGGCAAGAGCAACAACGGAGATAGTCATCAAAATTAGAGAAAAAGAAACACCATGTATTGTCCTCTTAGACCATGGCTTGGAGATAAACGTCATGGCAAGGAGTTTCTATGAAAGTGGTGGATGGCCCATAGATGTTGATCCAGGTTGGCGAATGAGAGCTGCAAACAACCCTTTTGGAGAGTTATATGTTGCATGTCCTAATGTGCAAGTAAATATTGGAGATATAAAAGACAATTTTCACTTTTTTGTTCAAGACTCTTGTAGTTACCCTATCATTCTTGGGCAACCTTACATTTCTGAAGTTCACTTGGAAACAAAAGCTCTTGATGATGGTTCTTCCTATGCTCGAATCACAAGCAAGGATAATGAACAAGCTGTCCAATTTCTTACTGTGTGTGTTAACCATCATTGAATTAGAGATCGATTGCGTGATTATTTTGTGCCTCCTGATGCCCGAGAATTCAAGGGTTTTGGGGCTACACTACTATAAAGGGAGGCTATGGTAGTGCGTCATGTAAAAAGATTGAACCTCCTTATGCTACAAAAACTGTGTCTTTAGCAAATTTGTATGTATGTACAACCAATAGTATGGGATGTTATAAGTCTTTTCCGGCCATGACTAAGGCTGAAAGAAAATATATATGTCATGTAAAAAGGAAGTTGAAAAATTATGACATGACGGCTGAAAATGAAGACATTTCGGGTATTTTTTTGGACTGATTACTACTGACACATTGGCTAAAATATATGCAGTTGCTCATGCAGAAAATCAGGCTGAAAATCAGTCCATAGAATTATGTACATTGGATTTTTATCAAACAATTCAAGAATTTGTTGAATAGGAAGACAATGGTTTACTCAACAAGGCTGAAGCATAAGTGGAGAAAAAATACAAGACAATGGATAAGAAAGTCAAACCTGTGGTAGTCCCACTGTCTCCTAAAAGTGAAGGGCTCGCTGATGATAGGGCAGCAAATCAGCCAAGTCTTCGTGATCCTTTCAACATTGGTCACAAGTTTACATCTGAAAGTATAAAAGTGCTCAAAATAGGTGAAAATTTTTTCCTTTCGCTGGCTGAAAAACACTCTTTTATGCAAATGCTAATGAAACATGGAAAAGCTTTTCCATTTTAGCCAAGTGAAATAGGTTATGTGGATCCAAATATTGTGGCTCCTATGGTCATTTTTACAGTCCCACATGTGCCTTGGAACCTCAAGTCCATTCTTGTTCCAAGGGTGCATCTACCCAAATTATTAAAACTTCTAAATGAGAATATCAGAATGAAGATTTTAGAACCTTCTTTAGCACCTTACTCAAACCCATGGTTTATTGTGCCTAAGAAAAATGGATCTTTATGATCCATTCAAGATCTATAGCCTGTCAATTGTGTCACAATCCGAAATGTTGGTTCGAGTCCAATTGTTGATGAGTTTGCTGAAGCTTTTACAAGTATAGCAATTTATTCTATGGGTGACCTATATTCAGGATATGGCCAATTTTAGTAGCTTTCATTAGAAAGCTGAGACATTAACACAATGAAGACACCTCTTGGATTGGTCCGCATACTCTACCACAAGGTGCAACAAACTCTGTAGCCCATATAATGAATGCCATGCACAAAGTCATAAGGGACATTATTCCACAACTTACTCATCCATTTCTTAATGGTGTACCTATCAAGGCATGTGAAGTCAATGAAAAGAATGAGGAGCTTGATGAAGATTGTTGCAGGACATTTGTAGTTAACCATATTCATAATTGTGACATGATTTTGACAAGGCTAGAAGAGGTACATCTTACCCTTTCTAGAGCTAAGTCAACTTTTGGAGTAGAAGAAGTCCTAGTGGTCAGTCATCTATGTGGCCCCTATGGACACAAATCATCTCTAATCAAGATAGATGCCATCAACAGAATGCAAGAAAAATGCACAAATGTTTCAGAGGTGAGAAGATTTCTTGGCGCATGCGTATTCTATCTCATATGGATACCACACTTTGCTCATATAGCCGAAAATCTTTAATATCAATTATTAAGAAAATTCCAAATATTCTCTTGGAATAAAGAGCATACTCTCACTATGTGTAAATTAAAGAAGCTATTAATTTCAGCCCCCACTCTCAAAAGGGCTGACTATTCAAATGGTCAACCCATCATCCTTACTATGGATACAAGTCCCATTGGGATAGAATGGGCTATTGGCTAAGAGGATCTTGAAGGTAACAAGAATGCAATTCATTTAGGAGCAAAAGTTCTCAATGAACATCAAAGAAGGTATGCACAAGTAAAAAGGGAATTGTGGGGAGTCATAACAGCATTAAAGTGTGATCCTGAATACTTTATTGGTGCTTCCATAGTGGTAGAAATTGATTGTCTTCCACTCTTGCGCATGATTGCCAACTACTCTACACCTGACATTGCTATGCTAAGATGGATTGCATATATTAAGTCTCTCAACCCCGAATTAAAACATATTGCAAGAAAGGTGAATCCAACTGCTGACATGCTATCACGTGCAAGATATAACAATGAAGAGGAGCTGATGGAAGAAGATGAAGCTAAAGAATCTATACTTGCAAAATTTCATTCCATGGCTACTGAAAATACCTTTTCAGTTACTTTATATACTAGTCCAAAGCTGAAAACAACAGGATGGTCAACTAGAATCCAGCATGCTCATTGCATTGCTCAAGTTCTAATTCATTTCCTTGAAGAATATTATGAAGAAGATTGACTAAATATAGGCCAATATTTGAGCACAATGAAGAAGAAGGAGACTTGGACTGATGAGGACTTCAAGCATATCCAGAGGAAAGCTTATGGCTTTTTTCTTAAAGAATGACATCTATGGAAGCACGCAAAGAAGAAGAAAGGAGTGCCTGTCCGAGTTTTAGGTAACAAAAGATTGCAACAACAGGTAATGAAGGAATTTCATGAAAGCTTGTGGGCTAGCCATAGAGGCATATGGGGAATGTTTAGTAAAGTCAAAGAAAAGTATTGGTGGCAAAACATGTATCGGGACATAGCACATTTTGTTGAAACCTGTTATGTGTGTCAAATGTATTCTATGGTCAAGCATCGAGATGGGTTACAACCAACTTATCCTTTGTCTATACATTATAGATGGGTTATTGATCTTGTAACCATGCCTATAGGAATATGGAATATACGGTGTTTAGTTCTTGCAAGAGAGGATCTAACCAATCAAGTTGAAGGCAAAGCCTTAACAACCAAATCCACTCAAGTAGTTTGTCATTTTTTGCTTGAAGAAGTGTTTTGTAGATATAGTTGTGTGGGTAAAGTAACTCTAGATAGAGGAGAGTTGGATGATGATGAGGCACGCAACTTCTTTGCTCAATTGGGTATTAAGTTGGCTTTAACATCATCCTGCAACCCTAAAGGCAATGAAAAGAGGTCAAAGAGATCATCAATCTATTCTCAAAGCTCTAGCAAAGTTTTGTCGAGCAAAGATCAAAGAATGGCCTAAAAAGCTACCTTTTGCATTATGGGCTGACCGGACTACTCACAATTTAGTGAGACTGGCTATATGCCAGCTGAATTTATGCATGGACAACAACCAGTTATGCCAATTAAAGAATCTACTCTCACATGGAGTCTTCTACCTTTGGAAGAAAGGCATCAATAGAGAAAAGTTGCTAACTTTGCGCATATGGCAACTAGAAAGAAGGCCTGAAGATGTTCAAGCAGCTATTGAGAAGCTAAAGACAGCAAGACTAAAGAACAAAAGAAGATTTGATAAGCGACATCAACTTCGGCCAAGAGCAATTCAAGAAAATGACTAGGTGCTTGTCTATGACAGTAGCCTAGACAATTAATACAGTGCTTCTAGGAAGATGGTAAAGCATTGGTTTGGCGCATATGTGGTAAAGGTCGTTCATGACAATGCCACATATTCATTGGCTGAATTGGATGGTGTAAAATATTACACGGCGCAGCGAACAGAATCTGAGAAAGAGATAGAGAGTACACAACAGATAAGAGGAGAATCAGTAAAATTCTTTAACTCCAAACAACTGATACAAAGATGGCTCTGTCCACCCGTGCGCTTCCACTGTGTGAAGCTTAGATGGCGATCTAGACAGAAGATAGGTGAAGAGCTTAAGGCTAGCTGGAACAACAACTCTGACTGGGTGAAAGATGAGTGTGAGATGGCTGCGAAGGGGTTTAGCTTTTACAGCCCGCGAAGGTCGTTAGGTCGGCCTGCTGACCGACCTACCATATGAGCCTCCACTAGTCGGCCAGGGAATATTCCAGGGAATATTCCCTTTACCATCGGGCTACCAGCTTAACCACTCCGTCTAACCCAAAGATTAGACCCACAACAGTCACCTTTTTGCCATCCGGTCACATAGACCTCATCTGATATACAAGTCAGGACTCAACCAATGTCCGGGCTCACATTTGGCTTCTCCTCATAATGGGGGCCTTACAACTTTGAGCACCATGGATCATTGGTAGCACCTAATGAGGGTGGGGCATTGATCATATCTAACACCCCCCCTCAATGTCCACCCATAGGTGAACTATCTCCTCGGCCCAATGCCGAGTCTCTGAAGATGAACTTGAAGCAGATCCTTCGTAAGTGCTTTGGTGAAGATATCTGCTCCATTCTCCTCTGTTGGACAGTAGACCAATTCCACTATCCCATCCTCCATCAAATCACGCACATAGTGATACTGGATCTCTATATGTTTGGTGCGTGCATGAAACACTGGATTTTTGGCAATGGCGATGCAACTCTGATTGTCACATCTCAGCACAGTTGGTTCTTCATCCTGCACTCCCATATGCCATAGAATCCTTCTCAACCATACGGCCTCACATGCAGCAAAACAAGCTGCCTTGTACTCTGCTTCGGTAGAAGACAATGCCACTGTTGGTTGCTTCTTACTAATCCAAGAGAAAATTCCTGAACCCAAAGAGAAACAATAACCAGAAACTGACTTCCTGGAATCAATGTCTCCTGCCCAATCTGAGTCACAGTTCCCCACAAGAGAAGTTCCGAAACTGTATGTGATACCATAGTCAAGAGTTTTCTTCAAGTATCTGAGCACCCGCATCCCAGCCTTCCAATGACTCTCATGAGGTTTGTTTGAGAACCTGCTCAAAACACCAACAGCAAAACTGATATCTGGTCTGGTGTTACACAAGTAGATTAGACTGCCGACCAACCTCCTATACCTCCCAATGTCTGCAAGTGCTGATGTATCCTCAACGGATAACTTTACATTCACCTCCATAGGTGTAGCTATCTCCTTGCACTCGGTCATGCCAAATGCCTTCAAGATCTCCCATGCATACTTCTTCTGAGAGATGAAGATCTTTCCTGGCTCTTGCCAGACTTCAATCCCCAAACAATAGTGCAGCAAGCCCAAGTCTGTCATTTCAAACTCAAAACTCAAAGCCTTTCGAGTTTGGTTGATCATATCTTCATAGTCACCTGTAATAAGAAGGTCGTCCACATATAGGACAATCACTACAGACTTTTTACCATCCCTGTAAACATACAAGTTAGCATCTGAGGCACATCTTTTGAAGTTTAGGTTTAAAAAGAACCTATCTATCCGCTGGTACCATGCTCTGGGGGCTTGTTTCAGCCCATACAATGCCTTCTTCAGTTTACACACTTTGTTCTCAGAATGGGGGGCCTCAAACCCTGGTGGCTGAGCCACGTACACCTCCTCCTTGAGGTCACCATTTAAGAACGCTGACTTAACATCCATTTGGTACACTGGCCACTTCTTGTGGGCAGCCACTGCAAGTACCGTGCGAATAGTGGTCATTCTGGCAGTTGGGGCAAATGACTCTTGAAAATCAAACCCTTCAACTTGTGAAAATCCTTGGGCAACCAGTCTAGCTTTGTACTTTTCTAAGGTACCATCAGCCTTGTACTTTACCTTCCAGATCCACTTGGTGCCAATAATCTTCCGCTTTGCTGGCCGATCCACTAGCTCCCAAGTGTCATTCTTCATTATGCTGTCATACTCCGCCTGCATAGCAGCCTTCCATGATGGATCTGCAAGTGCTTCTTCTAAGTCAGTTGGCTCCTTTACTTCTCTCATAATCTCAACCATCAAGGCCATGTTGACTATGTGAGCAGAAGCCCTCCTTTGCTCCTCTATTCTCTGAGACCTCCTTGGTCCGTCTGCCTTCTCCTCAACAGATGCAGGCCTAGGATTATTGTGGTCATAGAGCTGCTTCACCCAGCGCGGCAATGGCTTTTCCGGTGGGGTGATGTCAGGTTGGTGAACTTTTTCCTCATCATCTGAAGATGATGCTTCCTCCTCCTTAAGGATAGGGATAGCTCTCGAGACAGGTTCATAGTGGACTACTTCTTCGCTTGATGATAAAGTGGAAGACCTTGCCTTCTCCTCCTCCACTGTATGCGGCTCCTCCTTGAACACCACATCACGGCTCGCGATGATCTTCTTTGCCTCTTGGTCATATAACTTGTAAGCCTTCTGCTCATCACTATAACCCAAGAAGATACATTTTCTGCTTTTTGGTTGTAACTTGTTTCTCTTCTCATCTGGAACATGTGCATAACATTCACATCCAAAAATTCTGAAATGTGAAACAGATGGTTTCTTACCAGTGTAAGCCTCATGAGGTGTTTTTCCCTTGAGAGCCTTTGTGTAGCTCCGATTTAGAATGTAGACTGCAGTATTAACAGCTTCAGCCCAAAAATGGTTAGGCAATCCCTTGCCCTTTAGCATGCATCTTGCCATCTCCACAATGGTACGATTCCTGCGTTCCACAACACCATTCTGCTGAGGTGTGTGAGGCGTCGTCAATTGACGCTTGATCCCTTTGCTCTTGCAAAAGCCTTCAAACTCCTTTGAGTTGAACTCACCACCACCATCTGTTCTAAATTTCTTCACACTTTTCCCTGTTTCATTCTCAACAAGTATTAGCCATTCTTTAAACTTACCAAAAGCTTGAGTCTTATCACGAAGGAAGTACACCCACATCTTCCTACTGTAGTCATCGACAATCAACATAAAATAAGAAGATCCCCCCAAGGCCTGTGTAGGCATCTTACCACACAAGTCAGCATGCACCAACTCTAGAGGAGCATGTGCTCTATTCTTGCTTTCTTGTGGAAATGCCTTTCTCTGTTGCTTGCCCATCATACAAGCTTCACATGGTTCCTTCAATTCAGTTATTGTAGGTAGGTGAGCAACCATACCTTGCTTTTGCATCTCCTTCAATACTGCAAATCCGATGTGTCCAAACCTTTCATGCCAAAGCTTACTTGTGTCCACTCCAGCGGTGGCTGTAAGAGCACTTAGCTCATACAGGTTGTTCCTTCTTTCTCCTTTGCCAACAATTGTGCCAGCACTATCAATAATTTCTGCACCTGTCTTCTTGAACCTCACTTCATGACCAAGATCAGTTATGGCAGCAACTGATAAGAGATTTCTCCTGATTTCGGGAACATACAACACATTTGAAAGCTTTTTGACTTCACCATTTGCAGCAACAAAAGAAATAGTACCTGTGCCCGCAGCAGGGCATTTAGCATCATTTCCAACCGTCACAGTGATGGATTCTTGTAGAGGCTGCATAGAACTGTATAGACCTTTCTTGTTGGTCATGTGACGGGAGGCCCCACTATCCAACACCCAAGAGTCAGTGGTAGATTCTTCTTGCGCCGAGGAGCACACTTCCTCAATGGTCGCCATGAATAATTCCAACTCTGCTTCAGCCGTATTGGCTGTCTCTTTCCCTTTAGTTTTAAGGGTACCATTCTTTTCATCTGCCTTCTTGACACGACAATCTGCAATTGCATGTCCTTTCTTCTTACAGTAGAAGCACTCTCCTTGAAACTTCTTCTTGCCGCCCTTTTTCTTTTTGTCACCATCATTTTTGGTGGAGGAAACACCTTTGCCTTTTGCATTGGCAGAGAATGCAGCATCTCCATTGTTGCTTCCTTCTCGGGCTTTCAGCCTCAACTCCTCCTCCATTAATAATGCACAAAACTCCTCAAAAGTCAAAGCTTGAGGTCTCACCTGAGTATTAAGGGCAGTTACTAGTCCATCAAACTTTTGTGGACAAATCCGAAGACACCTCCGAGCTAGCTCTTCGCTAGTCTTTTGTATCCCAGCGCCAGCCATCTGGTCGCACAGATTCTTAATCCGAGTGATGAATGCTTCAACCGTCTCTCCTTCAGCAAACTTCTCCGCTGCTAGTTGATTCTCCAAGTTTTGAATCCTTGTTTGGTTTCGTGTTTCATACTGACTCCTTAGTACATTCCAAGCCTCTGACGCTTTGGTTGTATGCTGAATCAGAGTCAAAACACTGTCAGAACAGCTTGTAACTAAGGCACACAATGCATCTGCATTCCTTCGTTTCCAAGCTCGTAGAAGATCTGCATTCGGAGGAATCATCACACTAGGATTTGATGGGTCGGGGGTAGGCTGTGGTTCTGCGTCAGTCCCCAGCACAGTCTCCAGAAGCTCATAAGAATCAAGGATAGTTGTAATTTTGAACTTCCACAAGGTGTAGTTTGTACCATCTAACTTGCCTTCGCTGAAGGTTGGTGGACGAATCCTCAGTGTTTGAATAGCCGGTACAGCAGCACCACCTCCTGCACCGCTTCCTGATGCGCCAGAACTGCTTCCCGGAGTCGACATCGTTTCTCTTTGCTGTTGAAGCCTTTGCCTCTTGCACGCTCTCCGATCTCTAGAGCCCCCTGGGCTCTGATACCATGTAAAATATTACACGGCGCAGCGAACAGAATCTGAGAAAGAGATAGAGAGTACACAACAGATAAGAGGAGAATCAGTAAAATTCTTTAACTCCAAACAACTGATACAAAGATGGCTCTGTCCACCCGTGCACTTCCACTGTGTGAAGCTTAGATGGCGATCTAGACAGAAGATAGGTGAAGAGCTTAAGGCTAGCTGGAACAACAACTCTGACTGGGTGAAAGATGAGTGTGAGATGGCTGCGAAGGGGTTTAGCTTTTATAGCCCGCGAAGGTCGTTAGGTCGGCCTGCTGACCGACCTACCATATGAGCCTCCACTAGTCGGCCAGGGAATATTCCAGGGAATATTCCCTTTACCATCGGGCCGGGGGCGCTGGCCCCCCTGGGACCCCCCAGCCAGGGGCCGCTTCCGCGGCCCCCGGACCCCACAATAGGGGCCCCTTTTAACTCCCTTACCACGCAACTCAATGCAATGTGCCTCGAGTTGCTACCAGCTTAACCACTCCGTCTAACCCAAAGATTAGACCCACAACAGTCACCTTTTTGCCATCCGGTCACATAGACCTCATCTGATATACAAGTCAGGACTCAACCAATGTCCGGGCTCACATTTGGCTTCTCCTCATAATGGGGGCCTTACAACTTTGAGCACCATGGATCATTGGTAGCACCTAATGAGGGTGGGGCATTGATCATATCTAACAGATGGAACAACCATAAAGATACCCATAGCTGGAAAAAGAATCAAGCTCTTCAAATGAAGAGAAAGTTAAACATATGAGCTAGAAGACTTGAATATAATTAAAGAGCATGAAGACATAGAGGAAGAAGAAGAGGCAAAAGATGAAGACATTGACATGGCGGAAGATACTTCTTCTGACACTGCAAATCTGTAAGACTTTGGCACATGCTAGAGGATGTGCAGGTTAGGAGGGGGTGGATGTCATGCCACTACGTGCACATCGTGTAAAAAAATCTAGAGTGTGGCTTCCTTTTAGATTTAGAGAGTCAATGCCACTTTAGGCATTAGTATTAGTGTCCATAGTTCAAAATATTTTTTTGGACAAGTTTTTAGTCAATTTTTTATATTCTAGATATTATCTATTGTAAAAATCCATAAAACTATAGATAACTTCTAGATTAGGAGGACATGTAAAAGAAAGCATGTAGCTTTCAGCCAATTTGAGAGGATTTTATGTAAAAAAAGAGATTATGAAATCGCGCGACGCGTGATCGCTGTTTTCAAGCAGTCAACAACACTCTGAAAGTGGGAGATGAAGAAGGAGTGATTTGGCAGAATTCTGGCCAGGTGTCATGTTATTTATCCCCCCTTTCGAAGCCATTGGAGGCATTAGATTGGCGATCTGAGTAGCATAGAGGAGGGTATTATTTTGTACACGTTTTTTCTATTAGAGTTATATTTTCTCATAATGCTGAAAGAAACTGACATGTTTCATCTCTGTTAGTATTCTTCTATATTTTCTAATTCTTTTTTGAAGTATTCTTCTACATCTTCAATCTCTTCGAGCCCCTTCTCTTCCGTCTACTCCTCTCCTTGAATCTACCTATACTCTGATGTCTCTTATCTTCAAGAACTTGGCTTGAAACCTTCAACCCTTCTCTTATCTCTACCATCTCTTAATTCTAAGCTCTTGAAGCCCCATACATTCTTCTCTTGCCAAACCCCTGTGGTGACCTTCAACCCTATGCGCTGCGACATCGGGGGTATGATACCAGGAGGCATATCTCATGGTGGATTCCGTGAGGTTTTGCAGTAGATTCCATAAAATTTTATTTATTGCGAGGCTCATACACAAGGTGGATTCCTTGTGTGAAAAGTCAATGGGGACGCCTGTCCTTTTTGGGCATCTCCTTAATTTAATGTGCAAGTGGGTGATTCCAGAGTAGGTGATTCTGCAAAATACATATTTGAATTAATGGACGTTTATGAGTTTAGAGTGCGTACTCGTAATAAAGTAAGGTTAAGATTGAGTTTTAACCAATTTATTTATTTTGTATTTGAAGACTGCTAGGTATTCACTTTTGTCGATTTAATTTTATTATTTTCTAACAATTGTGAATGCTTCAGTTGATGTGTAGAGCAGGCAACGGTGGCGTTGGGAAGCACTGGGCCATAGCGTGTATTCAAATTATTTAGAAGAAATTATCATTTTGATGGACGCGCATCTTAGGCATGGCGCCAATATTTATTTTGATGCACTTATTTATTGAAGCGCTTGACATTTATTTATTACTTTTTATGTTCATGGGCACACGATTTAAATATTTATTATTGGCCATTGTATTTGGACATAGCCCGACTCTTTGGGCACCCAACCGCTTTATTCTTTATTTGGACAAAAGAAAACACAAAAGCTAAAGTGTGCTAATTGTAAACGTGGGCTATTTTTTTAGCTTGGAGATAAATAATATATCAAATACATGCTTTGTGGAGCACTCACACCAGGCATAGGGGGAGATTGTACCCAATTGGTCTTTTTGGCTCATGTCGTATAAGTCTCCTCTCTTTTTTTTGTGCAAAAGTAGAGTTCTTTTGTTCTTGAGAACTTTTCGATGCTCACTACGTATGCATACAGCATCCCATCTATGAGCCAACTTCAGAGTGAGTGGCAAACTCATGGGGACTATGAACTTGATCTTTTGAGGGTCAGTTGTCGTGATCCCTACTAAACTAACCACATGGCCTAGTAATAGCGCATATAAAGCATCCCAAAGACGCACTTCCATGGGCTCAAAGCTATGCAAAATTTTCTACATCTCTCAAAACACTTTCTTAAAAATCAACTACCTTTCTCTTATTGTTCAACTGCTCTGGGAAGATGTCACCAAAGGTCTTGTCTGCTGTTTATTACCATGAACTAGGTGCATTGCATAAACCAAAGGCCATCACATGGTATGCAAAGGTATCGAATATATTAATGAAAGTTGTTTTTCGCTTCTCTTCTTCTACAAGCGCCATCTAGTTGTACCCTGCAAAGCAGTCCATAAATAAATATATTTTCCTACCGGCTAACTAGTCTCAAAATCTAGTAAATAAGGGGTAGTTGGTAGTAGTCCTTAATTGTCTACTTATTTAGCTCTCTAAAGTCTACATAGAGCCAGATTTGATTATTCTTCTTTTTCTTAATAACAACAGGTGAACACCATTCAATGTGCTGAATAGGGAAGATCAACCCAGCTTGTTGCAATTTTTACAACTTGTCTCATAGTTTGAAAGGCGTACGCCTTACTTTCTAACGCACAATATGGCTATCTTCCTTTAGAGGAGTGGTATAAACATCCAATCTAGAAGAAATTCCTCTCAACTCGTCATAACTCCAGGTAAATATGTCACATAACTCTTGGATAAGAGACACATAGTCCTCTCTTTCTTCCACATTGAGCATGGCCCCTAATTTAATTTGTTGTGGATCATTTGCCATACCAAGATCCAACTCAATTACATCCATGTCTCTTATTTGATCTTGAGGCTCTATTGGCTCATTTAGAGTTATTTGATATATGTCCTCTGTAGTGGACCCTTCTTTGGATTCATCACTTAATGACGTCTCACTAGCAAATACATCTTCTAATGTCTCTAATTCCATAGAGGATAAAGGAGCTCTCTTGCTTTGAAGAGACTTAGGGTATGCATCTACTACCACACGATTGGCACCTCTACCAAAACTCAAATGACCACCATGTATATCAACATGACAATTGGATAGCAAGATCCATGGCCTTTCTAATAATACTTGATAGCTTGGCCACCCTGTGAACCTAATGACCCTAAAGTCCACAGTGCATTCAACACTAGCAAGAGTCATGAGAACTTTGGTAATACAACCTTTAGGTTGTCTTAAACTGTCATATGCCATTCATAGAATTGTGGATGCATCTTTTTGGATTGCTAAACTCACTCTCTCCATCAATTCTGAACTCATGATGTTGACAGATGATCCTGTATCTACAATAGCATGATCCACTAGTGTTCCATCAACGTAGGCTACAACCCTTGGGCAATGTTTTTCAGCATGCTCCCACCAACCATCTCCTATTTGTGCTATGCCCAAAGGTTCTACGATATACCCATTACACATGATCTTTTTAAATTCCTTGTGCACTCCTAGAGACAGCTTCATGAGCTACAATAAATTCATGTTTGGTCTAACTTCACAAAGAGAGCTTGCCAAATCAAATTCGTGATTATTTGCTAGAGCTCTCTTCTCTCGCCAGACCATTCTCTCTTTTGGTCATTGAGCTGGCTTTAGTGCTTCCTTTTTAGCTTTCACCTTTCTCCTTGATAATTATTTATCCTTCTTACATCAAATTTACTCTCTACGGGTTTTAAAGGACCCCCTTCCCTATCGAGGTTAAGGACTTGCATCCCTTTGTTGTCTTGCTTAGGGTTTCCATCAGCAAGTTTTACATTATCTTTGTTTCCTTCTCTACCTTTTTTACCTCTCCTAAAATGACCTACAGATTAGAAGCTTTAGTGCCATTAACCTGTACAACCTCAATGAGGCTAACTCCACTGCCACTAGATAGCTCCTCTATAGTAGCCTTACCTCTTTGAAGTATTTGCTTCGCCCCATCATCTTGTTAAACATTGTTCCCTTGCACAGGATAGTTAACAGGACCTGGTTATCCACTACCTTATTGGAGAGAGCTAATCTTACTCCAATAGGTGGTAGCCAAATGGCCAGACTTCCCGCATATGTCACATTTGACGTTTGGACAATTTCTAGGGTAGTGCTGGCCGCTACACCATTTACAACTAAATCTTGAGTGTGCATCCTCTTCAAGGCATCTACTTCCTATTAGATTATGTTGTTTTTTAAGGAAATTGACATCAACAGCTATTTGCTCATATTGTTCAAAAATCATGTCAGTGTAGTGCTTCAACATATCCTTAACTTCACCAAGGACATTCGATACACTTGACTCATAGCCATGATCATCTATCCATTGTTCCATTGGCCTAACAATTTGATTGGGCATTGGTGCTAATTCACATGAACAACATTAGGGTTTGATGCTTGGCCTCCAACATTTGGTGGATCCATTTGACTAGCCATAGGCATAGTCACAATGGAAGGAGTTAGCAATAAAGGCACATTTTGAACCATGCTTCCTCTCACATTCAGGTTAGTCATAGCTATCTCTTGACTTCCATTGCCATTGGTCAATTCCAGATTATTTCCTACAACTAGACCCATAGTAAGATTGGTTTGAGAGGCATAGGCCGCTTGTAGTCGGGATTCTACTTCTTGTGCTCATGTAATGGCAGTGCCGATATTCAGCAAAGTGACACTACTCAACTGCACCTGAATGTTGAAATCTAGACCATGCAAAAAATATTGTAGTTGGTGGGATAGTGATAGAGGCTTGCAATTTGCTAAAAACCTCTTTTAACTTCTTGGTATATGATTGAATATCCTCATGTGGCTCTTGTCGTGTCAAATTTAGTACATGTAGCCAATATTGACCACCCCTTTTGAGGGCAAACTCCCTTCAAAAGGCTTTGAAAAATAAATTAGTAGTGGTTATGGTTTCGGTCTCTAGGCGTGATACCATATGGCAGCTCTTCCTTTGAGAGTCATTTTAAAGAACATCATTATATGTCCTTCATCTTGGATACGACAATTGAATATTAACCTTTGGAATTTGTTAATGTGTAGCTCCGCATCTTCTTCTACTAACCCATTAAAGATGGGTGAAGGGAATCCCAAAGTTGGCAAATCTACCATTTTAGCAGAGGTATAGCAATAGGTTGTGCCACCATGGTAACAACTGAATTTGCTACCATAGGGGTTCAAATAACCGGAACTAGAGCTCCAGTCGAAGTGAAGTGATTGACTAGAGGGCGGAAAGAACTAGAACTTCCTCCCCCTAATGGACTGTGTGCCAAGCTAGGGTTATAAAAACCCTACCCTTGCAAAGATATCGGGCCATTAGTTTGCAGAGAGTACCTTCTGTTTATCTCACTCCACTGTGTAGCTCATTCACCCCTTTCTTGCTTTTGGAGCTCCGCTTGATGGTCTTGTGAGTCTAGCTCACTAATTTCTAGCATACACTAGAATATAGGTTCCAATCAACCAAGGCACAAAAAATGCCACTTGTAGGCAGCTCTCGACAAATGCACTAGCTATCGAGACCTAAAACGGACCCGACATTGGCTATAGGCACTAGCTGGTTCTCTATAACTCTCACAAGACAATCCCACATGGCCTTGTGGCTAAGAGCATTGAAGGGACACACTGCCCAATCGCTATTGTAGATATTGCGTTTGTAGTAGAACGTAGTCCAATGATTACCCTTCCTTACTCCTCAGAGGGAGATCCCATACATCTTGGTATAATATACCACGTAACACAAATATATGTGTCATATCTCATTTTTTTGAAGAAATAAATGGGAAAAAATAGGAAAATTTAGGGAAAAATCAAATTTCTTGCCTAAAAATTTAGAAAAAAATACATTTTAAGCATAGGAGATATCTCCATTTTCATCCCATATGACCCCAAAACACTTTAAAAAAACCTCGAATTCCATTATTTTTATCAAAATCGCAACTTGCGGGTTTTGTGTGTTTTGTGAAAAATTATTATATCATCATATTTTCTACTTTTCTTTCATATTTCAACGAGAATGCAACATGGAAAATAAAAAACAAACAAAATCAAGCACTTTCTTTAACTATTTTCCGTAAAATAAAAGAACTGCTCACTTACGCATAGAAACTGCAATTTCGAGGCTCGTATCTCGTAGAGAGGAGGCTGCTGAGGCTTCCTCTTTGCCACTGACGTACTCTCTCAGCCTCTGATCTATGTCCTCCATCGCTCCAACATCATCATTTGCTCCAAATTCGTCATCACAACCATCCCCCTTCTCTCTTGAATTGATACATATGAACAGCCGCTAAGAGGAGAGAGGAGAGAGAAGAGAGGAGAGAGGAGAGATAAAGAACAAAAAATCAAAAATTTAAATCCTCCATAAAAATCAGCCAAATTAGAATCATCTCTTTCCTCTCTCTATGTCCTGATTGAGAATCTCTCTCTCTTGGGGAGAAAAATGGGTGTGTATTCACACCCCCTCCTATTTGTCAATTTTTGGGTGTTTTAAGGCTTCTTAATAAGCCTAAGGTTTAAGACATTAAAATAACTGGTTCAGGCTTTAGTGTTCACACTGTCCTGCAAGTGGACATTTCAATTTTGGATAGGCAAACAGACTCTGATTCAAGATCCGTCTGGATAGGTGGCTTCATAGCATTGAAAACTATAAACATGGGCCCCATTGTGCACTTTTTGGCTCTCCCAAATCCAGTATAGTTGCTTTATAATGCCAAACCTTGTGGGGATTAAATGGGGGGTCAAACTACCTCCAATCGACAAATCAAGACTTACATTGGATTCTTGATGTCAAAATGCATCTAGGAAACTCTAGCTTGGCCATCCGCCACTGTTTGATTTTTCATGAAAATTTGGTATTTAGTGCTTCCCGGGCACTTCTTGCTCCAAAAACGGCCTCAAATGCTTCACGCATGGCTCAGAAGAGGCTTTTAAAATCCAACTCTTAGGTAGAAAGGCCAAACATTGAGGTCATCACCAAAGCTTTTATTTAGGATATCCACAATGAAATAGTTTATAAGGCTATGCTAAGAAATTAATATTGTATGGGTACAATGTTAATAGTGTACTTCATGAAGCAATCTAAATTGAAGACCTCCATAGGGATAGAAGTAAATTTGTGAAATCACTGTAGCAACTAAGATCTTCTTAACAAAATGTGAAATGTATGCACTATGTGGAAGATCACCTATCATCATAATACATGAGATCCAATATTAGCTTTGGATACCAACAACACCACCAACAATAAAATTTTACCAATCATTTCCATAGTAAATGTAGTAAAATAGCGAAATCGATGTGAACACCTTTAATAGAATGTATCTTTTTTACATTACGCAAGCATATAATGATTAATAATCATTATATGCTAAGACCTCTAGTCTTCAAACATAAAACAAGGATTCTTTAATAAGATTACGATAAGGGCCATGACAAATCATAAATCCAATGATGGTCATCTTTTAATTCACCCTAAGTAAGGGAAACTTAAGAGTTGGAGCAATGGCAGATGTGGAAAATTAATTCCTTTGTCAAAGAAAAGATTCAAAGGTCCATATTCCATGAAGGGAGAGTAAGTGCAAGTAAATCAAGCCAAAGAATAAGATTAATGTTTACCCTAAAGTGTGATATCCACACTCATTTCTTTGATTTCTACCTTTATCGTATTCAATATGCTAACTTTGGATTTCAATAATAATATTAAAGTATATACTATCTTTGAACTTTACATATCACATCAATCAAACCATTAAAAATCTGTTGAATCCAAGAATCCCTAAATCCTAACTAGAGTCTGCATTAGTTTCTCATCATGTTTAAACCTGTGTAAAAATAGTATGAAATAGATTATATTTTACTAGCAAAATAAAGTGTTTAAGAACAAGTGAAATAGACTATTCAAAACTAGTGTTTAAACACACATTAAAAATCTTGTTTGAAAATATATTTAACTATAAATATGAAAATTTTCAAGCATGCATGTTTACAATGCTTCAATGCCAAAATTGAAAACATTCAATTGCAAATAGTAAAGAATAAGAATAACAAAGAAAGGCTACATACAGAAAAGGAATTGATGAAGAACCAAACCTTGGATTTTTTGAGAAGAGGTAAGGTTCTCTCCACCCTAAGAGAGAAAGCTCCCAATATTGATGGTACAAGCATAGGCACCGCATGGCATTTGAAGTCTCTCTCTCTCCCCCTCTCTCTCACTCTCTCCTCCCCTCTCCCCTCTCTTTTTCTATAGGTTTATTTACTTTTTTCTTGAATCCCTAAATATTGTCCTCTTTCCTTAGATTTTTAAAATTCCCAAACATTTTGCTCTAATTTTGAAATCCAATTTGTGTTAAAAAACATATTTAATATTGTGTAAAAGCTATCTTTTTTAATGTGTTTATCAATGATTTCACAAGTTTCTTTTTGTAGTCCATGCAATTTTACATGGTTTTCTTCCAAGAATGTAAACATGTCCACTTTTGTGCATCACCTCTCTATAGTTCTACAACCATTATGTTGTAATGTAGGGTAGAATGCTGTTCCTTGCAGATGTGTGAGCATGAAATTGAGGATGTGCTATAAGAAGCATATGCAAGGATTGGAGATAGAGATTTTGATACAAACGCTATGGCAAAGAACATTTTACACTCCTTGTTGCACTGGCCAATATTTTTCAAAGACATGGTCCCTTTCAACAAACATTGTGATGAGAGCTAGAGAAGCAAACTACTTATACAAAAAGATAAAATATAACTCTATCATGTAATCACCTAATGCCAACCCTTTGAGAAGTGGAATATAGGCTTCATTGGATCTGTTAGTCCTACTATCTAATATTTCCAAGTTCATTATAGTATGGTTGAATAGTGATTACATGAACAAGTAGGCCGAGATTAGAGCAAGTCATTTTACAATTTGACTAACATATTGATATTGTTAGTGTTACAACCAAGGAAATCATTTTCTAAATGAGGTCATTAAACATCTCTTATTCACATTCCTTGTTTTTCTTCAGCTATTTAGCCTTACTACCATCAAGTGAATAGCTAGGTAGAGGGGACTAATAAGATCCATTAGTGTGCTAACCAAAACTATCTCAACTTTGTGATCAAACTAGGATCATAAGCTTACCATTTGGGTTTTTTACACCACTTATAAGATAGCCACAAAGGAAAATTCATTCAAGCTAACTAATGGGACAAAGGTGGTCATGCCTATTGAGTTTCTTATTGATAGTCTTTGTATTATAGTACAAGAAAATTGGGAGGGCACTAAGATTTGGCTGAACATCTTATCGAACTAAAACAATTCTCATTGAAATCTAACTTCTAACAATTCACACTTTGCTTATTGGAAAACCTCAGCAAAAGACTTGGTTTGATACATGGAAGCAATGATCCTTTCAAAAATGTAAGTAGTCCTAGTATACTCATCAAAGGAAATAAACAAAAGATTAAACTTTGACCCCTTGGACCCTACTACATTTGTGCCATTAGCAAGATAGGTAACATGGAGTTAGAAACCTTGGAAGGGTAGAGTACTTGACACTTTAATGGTAGCTATAACAAATGGCATTATCCTCTAGGTTATTATTTACATGAGTGAACCATGAAGGAAGTAAACATTCCTATGAGATCCATCATGGTAGTCAGACAAACATAGTATGAAAAAATGCAACAATGCATGCAATGGCACAATCAATCTTCAATCAACTTTCTCACCATGCGCTTTAATGAGGGTGTGACCAAGGATGTGACCATGGCTAAGGATGTGACCATTGATGCACTTATTAAAATGAGGGTGCTGATTTCAATACTCTTCTTTATTAATACTAGAAAGAATTAGATCAACATTGTTGTATCTAACTAGTGCGACATTGAATTCGTGTTGAGGCTAAGCCTATTCATTGTTGGAAAAGTATGTCATACTAAAATTGATGGTGGAAACCAAAATCATTACAATCTTCTTCTACATTTTATTGAACAAAGAAGGGGTTGAAACCAAAATACTGTTAGGATGTTCATTCAAATATCTCATAGACTATAATGTTGACTACATTGACAAGTGCATCAAGAATCATGATGATGTAATTACATTTTTGTGATCTCATAATAATAACATGTTATTAGATCTATGATTTTATGTTAATAATATTAAAAATAGCATTAATAATGTGAAACTTACTATGACACTCAACCCACATTGGTTTTTAGCATCTATTGCATAATGATATGTTATAGGATTACGAGATTTTCCTTGGCCACTAGCAATATTACAGAGTTTAGAAATACATTTAAGATTTAGAGGATATAGCTAAATCTTAGCTTTATTCAAGGTAAGTTGAATTTAGTATTTCTCAAGCTATTAGTATTTTTGTGGAGAGAACAAGGGCCCTAAATTGAAAAAAGGAAGATGACGAAAGGTAAGATTGCCTTTTGGCATGAAAGGATGCTATTGGGGAGCATGAGTGTGTATTCAGAGGAGCCTAAGGATTCTAATTATGTGAGAATAAGCTTCTACATGCTTCTCGGGAGTCGTATAGAGAAGGAAGACTCGAAACACATCCTAAAAAATAACACAAGATAGAGGAAGGAGAACGATAAGAAGCAAGTAAGGGGGAATTTCTACTATTCTTTTGGGTATTGTTGATTTATTTTAGAAAGGAGAACGATAGGGAGCAATGAAGGGGAAAGTTCTATTATGCTTTTGGGTATTGTTGATTTATTTTTTATGGAAGCATGTACTTCAGTAGCTCTATCAGCATTGTCAAAAGAACCAAATGCCCACGTGAGATGGTTTGTGCCATCCATAACATCAGGATGACGGTCACCAAGAAGGGTTCTCTATGAACTAAGGTCATCACATAGAAAATGTTCAAAGGGAAAAAACCATGATCATGGTGGCAACCAACTAGATGAGCATATAGTCTAGACAAGGTAGTTATATAAACAATTGAAGAGGCCTTGTAATTAGGCCCCTAGGTCGAGTGCAATGAGGAGACCTTTGCCTTGTTATGCCTCATTGTCCTCTACTTAGATTTAGTTGTAGGACATGGAAGGTGTTCAAAGATAGACATGTGAACCCTATGTATACAAGGGTGGATAAGGGTATCTAGGTGTATAAAAGGTCACTCTCATAGTTGAGGAGAGTGTACTAGTTGTACTTGTGAACAACTCACTAAGCAAGCTCTTTTTCTTGTAGTTGACCTCTCTCTCTCCCTCTTGTGCACACTCTCATGCTTCCACTCTGATATTTCAACATGGTATCAGAGCCAACTCTGATCCAACATGTTTCCTTTAGTTATATCCTTACTTAAGTGTCCAAGAAGATCTTTTGCCTTCTCATCTACCTTCTTCTCCACCATAGCTAGCTTGGCCCCCTAACCTTGGAGGAGCTAGTGTGTGCAAATGAGGTAATATTAGCTCTTGATTTCTTTTGGAGACTTCATCCTCAGCTTAGGGTGCTCCAGCATGGTGCATCATATGCTAACATTGGGAGAGGAGGAGGGCAACATTGTGTTGTTCCCGAAATTGGTGCAGATTTGCAAGTGACATATATTGGGCTACTATGCATACTCATGAAGGCACAATCTTGGCAGCTACCATGGGGCTTTGTTAGTTCCCCCTAGCGGGCCATCTCCCTCTAAGAGGGTTTGAACTAATTCCTCTCCTATTGTCTGTTCTGACCAAAACCCTAACTGTGGGTTTTCTAGCAGCTATTCCCAAGAAGCTTCAAGCTCTTCTATTTTCACTTTTTTCAATCTCGGAATCATAAACAATGATTCTAATCAACTGAAGTCTATGTTATAAAGTTTATTCCTAATTTTTGAGAAAATCCAACACTCAAGGGACATCATAAGCTCATCGAGAAGCCAACTCTCAACATTGGAAGTATTTCACTAAGCTTGACAAGGTAAACACCTAAACATCTCAAGTGGTCTTAATCTTGAGATGAGTGCTTCTTAGCACTGAAAAGGCATTTAGTGACATTAGTTGCTATTGCCTTATGATAAAACATGAATATGGATGCAATTGAAATCTTGTCGAACTCTTCACCAAGTGTCAAAGTTATTAATTGACCTTGCACAACTAAATATTCATCCACTAAACCACAAGGTGGGGAGGAGCTAGAGGTCTAGTTCATCTCATTGAAGCGCAGGAAGATAGTAAAACCTAAATCAAGGGTTTTCCAAAGGAAAGGATCACCAAAGTCTTACCTTGAGATACTACATATGTATGATCTCCAACCTTCTCTTTTTCTTCAATTTATGCTGCCGATGAATTTAAAGAACTATTGGTGCTTTGCAATAAAATTTACTAGCCTTTTGTTGAAATATCAGAGTGGAAGCATGAGAGTGTGCATAAGAGGTAGAGACAAAGAGAGCTCAAGTACAAGAAGAATATCTTGCTTAGTGAGTTATTCACGAGTAAAACTTGTACACTCTCCTCAACTATGAGATTGACCTTTATGAAATTTATGTAGCCTCTAGATAAGTAAGGGTTAGGGTTTCCCTTTCTCCCCCTATCATCTAATTCATTTGCACCCAGCTACCCTTATCCACCCTTGTATACATAGGGTTCACATGCCTATCTTTCAACATCCCCGCTTATTGCTAGAGTGGCATTGGACTACAATGCATGTTAAGATGCCCCCCTAAACAAAATGGGATGCCTTTATAAATCAGGATACAAGAGTGCTTATAAGTAGAGGATTTAGAAAATTCTATCTTCAACTGTTTGGGAGACAAAATTGGCCTCCAATTCTTTGGGCACTTCAGGAGTGGTAGGGCCTTTACTAGTAATATGCCTTGTCTTCTTACACTTCATTTTGTTGGGATATTTTTTCCAACAATTACTGATAAGATGTCCCTTCTTATTGCAAAAGGAGCATTTAGTGGAGACAATATGCACTAGGAGTTGCTCATGGGTTGTTGAAGTAGATCATTGACTCCTCTTCTCCTCATCTAAGCAGGACTGGATGGTGCTTTCAAAAGTTGAATTAGGGATATTGGTAAGGGTAGTTACAAGGGTTGGAAAGGTATGCTAAAGGGAAAGGAGAATTCACATACATTGAAATATGGCATAAACATATTGGATATGAAAATGTACAAAGTCTAAAATTAATGATGTCCAAAAGATTAGTTACAAGGTTTCCTGCTTTTAGAGTTGTAGAATTTCACAAAGTGTGTGAAGCATGTCAGTTTGGTATAAGCATGCAAGACAACCTTTTGCACATGACAGAGACGTGAACAGAAATATACTTGATGATGTGCATGCAGATGTTTGGGGGCCTACACAGAACTTATCTCTTGGTGCCATCAAATACTTTGACATGTTTATTGATGATTGTTCAAGGAAGCTATGGGTATATTTCATGAAGGAAAGGAGTAATGCATTTGAGAACTTCAAAACTTTTCAAGGCTACTATTGAAACAAAAACAAGCTTGAAAGTTATGTGTTTCAGATCAAATGGAGGGGGAGAGTACCTCTCTATTGAGTTTAATGGCTTCTTTAGGTATCATGGAATAAACAAATAGTTTAATTGCAAGTATATCCCACAACAAAATGGGATCATAGAAAGAAAAAATATGTATATTACCAAAGTTGCACGGCATTGATGGCTAAAAACAATATGCCAAAACATTTTTGTTCTAACGAAGTAGTTCATATTGATGTCTATATTATGAATAGAACTCCCACAATTGTAGTTCATGAGATGACCCTAGAAAGAAGGTCTTATAGGCAAGAAGCTTGATGTATCACAGTTGAAAGTGTTTGACTATATTCAATATGTTCATGTGCTAGATGAGCTACAAAAGAAGCTTGATCTAAAGGTTGAAAAATGTATTTTTATTGGATACTCTTTAGAGAAGAAAGGGTATCATTATTATAACCCTATCATAGGTTAAGGCTATACAACTCACCATTATGCTTATATGGTAAAGGTATTTGAGAATGTTGAGGCCACTTTTTTGAGGATGATGTTGGTCATGCTCATTGGGATGTAGCAATGGATGAGGAGATGGTTGCATTAGAAGTCAATAAGACTTGGGATTTGGTACCTTTACCTAAGGGGAAGAAATATATTTGTTAAAGACATTTTACGGACCATACAACCCAAAAAGAAGCAGAGGAAGACCAAGGAAGCCCAAGTCAAAAAGTGAATGGAGAATCTCATTCTTCCCCTAGATGAGAAAAGTGGAAGAGAAGGCAAGCTCAAAAGAAATGCAGGAGAGCACCAAAGATTCTAGCAAGGTGCACTGAAGATTATAGCAAGGTGCATCAAATGTTTTAGTAAGGTGCATAGACTATTCTAGCCAAGAAAGTGCAGGGCACAATGTAATTCATTTTATAAAAGAGGGCCAAGATCCCTCCTATGCAAATTTTAAACATAGAAGTGCAAGAGCAAAAGAACCATGAAAAGAAGGAAGACATGGGAATGAAGACTTTGGCTAAGATGGCCGGTCATGTAAAAAAGGGGATGGGTGTCCAAAGGAATGAGGGCATGTATAAAAGTCAGAAAGTGAATGGAAAAGCTCATTCTTAGTGTGTCGCAAAGTGTCTCTCTTCTTATCTTCTCCCTACTTATGCTTGTGCTTGTGTTTAAGAGAGAGTGTGTGAGAGTGTGAGGGAGTGAGTGAGCAAGGGTGAGGGACCATGGTGGAGAAGCTCTCCATCTTCTCCTCTCTTCTTTTATTTTCTTTTCTTTTATTTGATTCTCTTTTCTTCTCTTCTCTTCTCTTCTCTTCTCTTCTCTTCTCTTACACGCACAGCTATGGACAATGGAGCTTAGAGGTGGAGGATTGAGCTTACTTGAGTTTGCATCTTAGATCATGGAGCTACCCTAATGCTTGAGGGAGGAGGCTACTCAATCAAGCATCAAGGTAAGCTCACTACACTCATAGGATCAAGAGCACATACTGATATGTGAGAGATAGCCATAGCATTTAGCTTGAAATACTTGAAACAATAAGTGGTCTATGGGTCTTGGAGATCGAGTGAAGGCTCCCACATTTTGGTTCCATTGTGCTGGGACCAACGAATTCAAGCTTTGAGTGCATTGTGTACTTGGATTTGAGCATTGAAATATGGTTTTTTCCAAACCGGTGCTTGAGATATGTAGGAAAAGCAAGGGAGTTGAAGAGGTATTCGATCTCCTCTACAAGTAAGTGTTTCTAGTTTTTTGCATTTAGAGAAGTAGATTGGAGAAGTGTGAGTTGTTACTTGCAATTTAAATGCATTTAGCTAAGAAAAAAAAAAAACACAATTGGGTGTGTGGTGTAATAGCTAGCCTAAAACAAGGAAAAAACAGGGAAAAGAGAGCTTCAATGCATAAGAGAGAAGAAGAGGAGTGGAAGATTTGAATAATCAGGGGTTTGAGAGGCCAAGAGGGCAAAGAGAGAGCTCATTTTTGTAAATTCAATTGAGAGAGAGAGAGAGAGAGAGAGTGTGTGTGTGTGTGTGTGTGTGTGTGTGAGAGAGCTATAGGGTAGGAGCATAGATCCATGCATTGATTCACATTCCCACATTCCCGACCCCTCCAGGTATGTTTTGGATGTTTTTTGAGGTTTGTTAATTAGTGTTAGCGCTGTGGTTACAATTGTCGGTAAGGCGCGAGTAGGGTTTTTCAAGGTTTTTTATCATTTGGAAACTCACAGCCACACTCGGACAACGACCCCAGGCTTCAAATGATCGAGAGTCTTGAGTAGACTCAGACATCCGAGTCACTAGTGTCTGCTAGGACAACTCAGCCTCAAAGGGCCACATTCAGCAAAGAACACTCAGCCTTAGATGATGACCTTAGACGACCACCCTTTGGACACTCAAACACTTAGATTCAGCCCACCTAGCCATGTGTCATTTGAATAGTAGGACTCGACCATTCAGCAATTTGCCCATCTGTATTTAACCCACTTAGCCTCGGACGGCAGTCCCAGTTTAGGACGTGAACCTCTGCAACATAGACCTCTACAATTTGAACCACTTCGGCTAGATGTGAAATTAGGCAAATTGACATATGCTTCCTCATCATTCGACTCTTCCACGTAGTGGATGAGGCATCGCTCGATGGGTGGGTTATGAAAGGCCCACATAGCCCAGGTATGCCTATGGGATTAAAATCCATTCTAGGGATGGCTATTTTTGTATCATTAGGTGCTGGGAGAGCCAACCATGCTCCCCTTTCAAAGAATTTTGGTGGCCTATTCCCTAAGTATGGCTGAATGTATGGAAGCTTTCTTGCTAGTCTGCACTACATAGCATCATGGCCAAACCTTCCGCAATTGGTGGATGGTCAACACTGAGGGTCTTGGCATTTTGTTGGAAGGTGGTGGTCCACTCGAGAGGACTCTTCAAAGACCCTAGCTAGTACATCTCTCTACAAGCTTGAGTTGTTTGTTAAGGCCTTGTAGAGTTTCTCGCTGTAAATTCCATTTATAAACATTGTGGAGACCACTCTTTCAGTGGGTCATTGTTAGATGGGATTCTCTTAAAGAGACTCCGCATGTGGGTAATGTAATCCCTAATGTCCTCCTTGTCCTTTATCTTGATGTTCATTAGTCATATTATGAGGTTGTCAGAATACGTAGCCTCAGAGAACCTCTTGATGAAGAGGTCATTGAGATCATTGAAGTTATTCCATTCCACCATGTATAAACTGGTGTACCATGTCCTACCCTTGTCGCCTAGGAAAAGGCCAAAGGCTTGCGAGCATTGGACAAGATCCATGAGGCCATTGGCCTCACTGACTTTCTTGAACTTCTCTATGAAGTTGTATGGGTCGTTACGTGGCTAGTATTTTTCTAACTACTTTGCAACTATAGAGATCTTTGATTGGCTCTTGGAGCTTTGTGGTTGATTCCTAACCTTGTGAGAAATGAGGTTTCTAGGGCTACTACGCTCTGCTCTAAAGTTGTATTGTCTATGAACTCCTTTTGTGAGAAGCTCACTCAATGTTAAGTCTACTTCTAGCACTCTCTCCCTCTCTACATTAGGTCCTATCGCTAGAGCTAGCACGCACCAGACTTCCCGTATCTCTATGTCTTGCTACAACTTCTTGGCCTGCAACTCATGGTTGTATGCTACTATGCACTATAGTGCTTGGTGTACTAATATCCTCTCCTCCTTGAGGTCCGCTATGACGTCCTCGGTTGGCTTACCATGGTGCTCCATCCTAGTTTTTGTAGGTCGTATTTATTGGCCATCTGTTGGATATCAACTAGAAAATCTCCCCAATCAAACTGGTCATTCTTGCGATGGCTAGAGATGGATCTTGACATGTCAATGACTTCTTGCTCCACTAGGCTATCAATCAAGGTGATTAAGTCCAGTAGCAATGTGCCTCCAATGATGTTGGTCCGTCCATACTCCATAGCTTTTAGTGTCTTGACTCTCTCTTTGGTCCTACTAGTTCGGGTTCTTAGTCATCTGTGTCTAAGTCTGAGGGTCATCCTCTATTAGTGGGTTCAATTCATTTATTATGTCTTGATGTGTTTCTTCTTATCGCAAATAGCCCTCTAATTATGTGTGCATGGTGCTCTTTTTTATATGCACTGCAAAATCAGGCTTTTAGCTTTCAAGTGCACTTCAAGTGTGAAATTTGTGTGAGGTGAAAACACTCCCCTCATTCTATTTTTGGGCAAACATGACTCTAAGCATGATTGTTTGCCACTCTCAAGGGTTGATTAGGTTCTCTATTGTGTCTCCCAGCTTGGTCAAGATGTAATCAGGGTCTTTAGGTCAATTTGGGACACTAAGTGAGGTCGAATAGCTAATGGGTTAGCTAGCGATCGCTTTTGGGTCATTAGATCATTGTTTCTTCATTCCGCATTTTGGAAGCTACACATCTCATCTGTAAGGCTTTTAGAGGTTTGTTGAGCTTGGGTCTAGGTTTGTTAGGCTCAAAGAGCTAGGAGGAAAAATCCAAGAACTGATTGCATGTTGGACTTATGGTCACCCTAGGGCATATTTGGAGCCCCAAGAGGAACAGCAAGAAAAAGGGAATTCTCTTGCAAGAAAATCTAACTTGTAACATCAACAAGCTTTTATTTCATTCTTTTGATCATCAAAACAAAGAAAACAACAATTCTTCACGCAGCATCATAGTAGATTTCTCCCACGGATTTGATAGAATCAACCATAATCTTCAACATCTTCATAAAATTCTTCAATAGAACAAAAAACACAAAGGAATACACTATCTTTGAATGGAAATCAATCACATATTATTATTCTTTAATGCTTTCATAGTTCTCTCTCTCAATCTCTCATATACAATTACACTATTTTGATAGAATTGACTATCTCTGACTCCTCTCTCTCTCTCCATCAATAGTACATCATATCCTCACTACAATACTCTCATAATAATCCTCAATAATCCTTCTTAGGTCTTGGATGCACCTCCCAAGAGGTATGTCTGATATGAAGAGTCACCAGAGCCACTACAGTGTCTTTTCAGAGCTCACTAATGTCACTGTCACTTGGTCTTCTCTTCAGTCTTCAGCAGTTGTTTCTTCCACTTATTTTAGCTCTTTTGAACTTAGATTCATCCTTTCCAAAGGTTAGAAAACTTTCCCAAAGTCACACATACATTCTACAGAACACTTATAGAAGGTCTACAAAACAGTCACAGTACAACACTAGAACAGCTACAGTACAGTTACAGTACAGAGACAGAGTAGAGACAGAGCAGAGATAGAAGCTCTACAGAGGGTTACAGAAGGTCATCAAAACCTCATAACTCATACTCAAACCATTCCAAACTATAAAAAACTATTCAATAAGCTTTCAAAATATCTCAATCTTTATCAATCATCAATCTATGCTTCATACAGAAGATAATCAGAACAAAACAGAAGCTATACAGAAGGTATACAGAACCAATCACAACCTATCAGAACATCACAAAACCTCATACCTCCACTAAGAATCATCATGAACTTCTAAAACATAATCAATATCATCCAAAACACTCTCAAATACTTCCCTTATAACCATACATAACTCTAAATCCATCAAAAATCAATCATTCAGTCCTAAAAAACAACAAAAATCAGTCAAAAAATCAGTCTTTTTCCACTCTCAACATATCCCCACACTTAGAAAGGAAGCGTCCTCGCGACCTAAGGAAAAAAGGAATATAAGTTCACTAAAGAGCCCAATTTTGCCATTCATAAAATCTTCAATAATCTCTTTAAACCACGACCCCAACTTATCACCTGTTTCTGAGAGAAAAAACTATTACTAAAGGAAAACTCCATTATTCATTAACCCATCGGATTAATCATTTAAAAGTCATAACAAATTTTTAAAGAATATAAGAGGTTCTCTTTAGCTTTCCAACATAAGCTTTCCATCCACCAGCAATCTTTTAAAAAGAGCTCTCGAACAAGTTATTCGCAATCAACACGAACTCATCACATACAATTAAGACAACACATACACAAACACTAACACAACCATCTGAATGATACCTCCAAAAAGAGAGATATATCATTAAGAATCAGCCAAGATACATCACAAAGACATCAATGAAGATGACCCCTTTTAAAGGCTTGATGGTTTCGGAAGTGATCCATGGAGAAGGATTCATCTACAAATGTCTTTGGAGGATTTTGAAAGAACTGCAAGCATCACATCTTTTCTAGCAAGACAAGGTATCTACTAGGGAGATATAGGGCATGAAAATACAGGACATCCAACTGGTGGGAGTCAATGTTCACATTGACATTCATACAAAGTTTTGGAATGGCCTTTTGATCATTATGGGAATGCCTATGCATGTATGCTAGATACCCAGCAAAATGAGCTATCAATCTCACCGAAGGATCTAGAGATTGTGAATATTGGTGAGCAAAATGAAGGTAGTTCTAGTATGCTTGACTGGCAGTTGTCCAATCTCTTGGAATAATTGGCTAGTTTATCTGAGGTCCTATAAGAGAATCACTCGAGCTCCATCCTCGTCTTCTGGGAATCTGCTTATCAAACCCTTCATATTCATGAAGTAACTGAGGGGGTTGAGAGATAGAAGTGGTAGGAGATGGAAGTGGAGTAAGTAAAAATGGATGAAGAGATGGGTAGGCAAAATCATAAAAGGAGGAATAAGTTAAAGCTGGAAATTTTAGGGAATCAATTAGGAAGGGTGTTAATTGATAAATAGGAAAGGTAGAGGGTATATGAATGGATGGAGAAGGACATGGTGGAGAAGGGGAAAATACTCTATCCTCGATAAAAGAGCAATATGTAAATATGGGAATTTGAGAAAAAGATTGAGGTTGGAAAAGAAGGGGTAAGATGGCTGTTGAATTAGTTTGATAGAGGGAAAGATATGTATCATAACGGTGAGCCATTTGTTGGTAATACAGTAGGCTAGGAACAGAGGGACCTAAAATAGATCTTCTTTGATAGGCATAAAAAAAGGTGGAATCAAATGGATTATTTTTGGAAAGGTGAGCTAAGAGATCCACCCTCAGTTGGTTAGTGCTTTGTACATAGGTAGAAGTTGTGTTCTGTCGTTGATTCAGGACCACGGAATCAATCATGGAGTGCCAGGAATTATTAGGGCAAGTAGCCACTTTTGAGGAGTAACTCTGGAACATGTCATCTATTCACAACTCCAAATAGTTGACATACAAGACAGCTTGTAAAACCGCGTCTCCCACATACCAGGCCATATCCACTTCATTTGGAATCAACAAGCCTCCCCATAGATACATATATGACATCAACATGGTATCCGTCATGATAGAATCTTCAAACACTAACCTAAGGGGGGTTAGTTAGATTAAGGTTAGGTTAAGGAGACTAGGGTTAGCTAACTAAATTAAGGTTAATTGAACTAACTTAGGGTTAACTAACCTAAGTAGGGTTAGTGTAAGTAACTTAGGGTTAACTAACCTAAGCAGGGTTAGATGAACCTAATTAAGGTTAGATTAACTTAAGGAAGGTTAGTGTAACTAATGTAGGGTTAGTTGACTAATGGAAGGTTAGTGGAACTAACCTATGGTTATAGTGGCAGGGAGGGAGGAGGAGGAGGAAGAAGTGGAGGGAGGAAGGGGCGGAGCGGCGGCGAGGATGGGAGGAGCAGCAGGAGGCGACGTCACTGCGGGGAGGGAGGGCGGCGGCTGTTGCGGGAATTCGGCGAGGAGGCGGCGGGTGCTCCCGGATGAGGGCCAGCATGTCACGCACCACGCGGGTGAGGCGGTCGCGGGAGAAGGAACCGAGGTGGGCGGTCAGCTTGGCATCCTGCTAGGGGTCGGCAGGACAGCACTGAGCTTGCTGGCGAGCACACGGGCAGTCGAGGGGTGGTGAGCCGAGGGTGGAGGCATTAGGGGCAAGGCCGGGGCTACCGGCGGGGCGGTGGCAAAGCGTGGAGGAGACAGGAGGAGTGTTGGGCGCAGAAGACCGCCGGGTAGGGGAGGGCATTGTGAGGAGGCCGAGCGGGGGAGGGAACAGGAGGAGGCGCCAAACGGGGGAGGGTGTCGTGAGGAGGCCGAGCGGTGACCTTGCTGGGAGGGAGGGGAAGGAGGGAGACAGAGAGGTGAAGGGAGGAGAGAGAGAAGAGAGGGAGGGAAAGAGAGAAGAAGAAGAAGAAGAAGAAGAAGAAGAAGAAGAAGAAGGAGAAGAAGGAGGCAAGAACGGGTAAGTACAGGTATGTATTTTTTTATTTTTTATTTTTTTAAAAATTAATTTCGTTTTTTTATATGTTTGTGTTTATTTTTTTCAATATTTGGGTATTCTAATTAAAGTTTTTTTTAATTTTTTTAAATGTTTGGTTTGGTGTTTTTTTTTTTCCTTGTTTAAATTAAAGTTAGATTTGTTATTGTTTTGTTTTGTTCTTTTTGGTGGATTGTTTTCTTATTATTTTTCTTATTTGAAGTGGTTATTGTATTTGTTTTTGTTTGAAATGGTGTGGATAGTTTTTTTTTTAAATTTGCTTTTCTGGTGATATTACATAATGAAAAAAGAATAAGAAAAGAACACATCCCCGGCCCGTGCGCATGCGCAGGCAGGGGTAAAAAAATTTGCAATGACGGATGCAAACAAATAGGGACGGGGGCGCGCGAGCCACGGGCGCCACAGGGGCGTCCCGAGGCCTTAAAACCAAAAAGGGCGTGTTCACGTGCAAGGCGAGAAACACGATTAACGGAAAAAATAAAGAAAATTTAATAAAATCCAAACTATTTGTCGGATCAAAAATTCGTAAAAAGGAAAAATGGGCCAGGAGATGAAAGAAAAATGTTGGAAACATGCAACATCAGTTCCAGGCAAAATCAGGGTGTTCACATGGGAAAAACACAAAAAATAAACCCGAAAACACAGACGGGCATTAATATTAAAAAATCCGCACATCGGAACGAAGTGCGGAAAGAAGGAAAAGTGTGCAAAACAATGTGTCCAACAACCCTATCACCTCAAAATGCAGTTTCGAGTGAGATAGGACACGTTTACATGGAAAAAACACCAAAAATGGGCTAAAAAATGGACTCGGAAATTAATACGGGAAGAACCATGCATCGGAATAGATGGCAGTAAAAACAAAAAATGTCTCAAAAAAAGGAATTCACATGACTGGCACATCAAAACTCAGTTTCGGGGAAATTAGGATGGGTTCACATGGAAAAAACACAAAAAATGCATTCGAAAACACTCAAAAAATTTAATAATTAAACATCTAGCGATCGAAAGAGAAGGGAGGAAGAAGAAAAAAGTGGGGAAAAGGCTAGTAGGACATGGCTGTCAAATCAAACTGTAATTTCGGTAAAAATCGGGTAGGTTCACATGGAAAAATATGAAAAATAGGCACGAAAAGGTCCAAAAACCCGCAAAAATTAATAACGAATAAACCCTGCATTGAAATGACATGGAAGAAAAAGGAAAAATGTCAGAGGAAAGAAGTAAAACAAGCTTGACTCATCAGATCAGGGTTCAGAAGCAATAAAGATGCGTTCACATGGAAAATTGTCCATTTTACGAGAATCGCTTTAAAAATTAATAACTTGAAAACCGTTTGGCAGAACAGGGGTTGGTAAAATGAAAAATAGGTAGTTCAAAGGGACGAACAGGACTGTAAGTTTGGATTGGAATTTAGATGAATGTAGGGTGCATTCACATGGAAGAACAATAAAATCAGGGAATGAAGGAAAACTACAAGGGAATGGCCCCAAGGGTGGATTGAAAATAGACAGGTGGGTGGGGAAGGGACCCCATCAGGGTAAAATCAAGTCAGGCATAGATGCATTAATAGGTTAAGGCAAATGCAGAGGGGTATGCAATATAGACATGCAAGGACACATCCCCACACTTAAAACCTTAACGGATAGGGTTGATGGAACGAGCAACAAGGACCTAGTACCACACAACAGACCTACCGCTAACGTCCCCATACTTAAAACATGACCGTCACTGACAACAGAAGGTGTAGGGTTAGAAAAACTTGGCCCATGTTGTCGAGAATCAAGGTTGACTGTCGATGGCACGTCCACTGTCATTGTCGGCTACAGGAGGTACCAAGGTATCTTCACAGCACACATCCTTCATGGCAAGGACCACGCGGCAGCACCCAGGGAGGTAGCTAGTTGAAGGAATCATAGGAAATTTGTCAATGATGAGGAATATTGCACTCAACTTATGGTCACTCAACTAGAATGAAAGAACCGTCACTCATCCCATTACTGACATCACTTAAGTGAATGATGAGGAAACCGAGAGCTCACACCCGATTTTAAAAATTAACAAAAGAATGATGCAGAGGGAGTATGCCATGGTGCACAATTGATGGTGCATCAGTGCGTCCAACCCGTCTGGCATAGGTGCAAGAAGAAAGGCCAGGGAGCCTTGTAGTGCAGTGTGTAGAACAAAATGATGTGTCATGTGTTGATGGCAGAAACCCAGCCCATGGGTGCATAGGAAAACGGAAATGTACCTGACTCCAAAGGTCGTAACATCCCTCAATCCTCACCTCTAGGTAATTGATTGAAGAAACTCCAGTCACACTCAGCCCACCCTCAGTCTCTCGCTCTGTTGAAATATACAGAGGGAAGCTATGTTCTGAAACCCATTAATGTAATCCTCACGGTCACTTGCACAAAGGCTGTATGCCTTGTGCGCATTTGATGGTGCAACTGTGCATCCTGCCCAGTGCCGACATACAGTGCAAGAAGGAAGGCCAGGGAGCCTTATAGTGCAATGCACAAGAACAAATCGTGCATTGTGCATTGAGAGGCCCTTCCCATGCATGCAACACTCCATTCACACACCTCACCTCTCATTTGATTTAAAGGGAAAGACTGGTCACTCACCCCACCCTCTGTCTCACTCTCTGATAGATACAGAGGGCAGCCCGTACTCATATCTCCATCCTGTTAGGATGAAAGCTCACATCACTCAAGGGGTTGGTGATGAAGATCATGTCGGTTGTTGTTTTCATCAGGATCTTGAAGCCAAGGCGTACCCAGGGAGGCAGCCTACAAATCCCGTACTTCAATGATTGGTAAGAAGAGTCGTCTGTTAAGAAGGGCAGAAGGACTGATATTGTAGAGACAGTACACCAAGGGAGGTGGCTTCGAATTGCTTGCTGAAGAGGTTTTGCTGGTGAGTCAGCTATCCTGAACTGCAGGGTGTTACCACCTTTTCCACAGTCAGCTTCTCACCCAAGGGTGTTTCCACCTTTTCTTGGAACGAGGCCTGTTATGACAGGGAATTTCTTCCTTTTCTCCCATAACAGTTTCATTTGTTTTTTTCTCCTTTTTTTTTCTCTTCTTTTTTTCTTTTTTCTCTTTTTTTTTTTCTTTTTTTAAAAAAATATTAAGAAAGAGAATGGTAGAAATACCACATATCAGGACCAACCTCGCCACTGTTGTTGGATCAGACGAGAAGGGAACAATGTCGGGTTGAGATGTTTCTGCGAGGGGGTAATAAAACGAGACCGCGTCATGAGGAGAATCATAAGGGCTATCAGAAGCACGACCAGAAGGACGGTGCAATGCCCAAAAGGGAGAGGATAGGTTGACTATGATTGTCAAGATCCCCAGGGAGGGAAGTACTTCTTCAGGCAATACCCATTAATCAGGAAAGGATCATCAGAGGCATCAACAGTCTGCACCTGAACAGAGCCATTAGGATTGACGGCCAATACTTGGTATGGGCCCATCCACCGTTGTTGGAGCTTTCTAGGAAACTTGCCAAATCTTGAATCATAGGCTAGAACAAGATCACCTTCTTTGAACTCCTTATGCTTGATGAAATTGTCATGATAGGCCTTGTGTCGTGCTTGAGTGGTTTCCATGCACTGTAGAGCCATCCGCCAGATCTCATCCAAGAATTCCAAGTACAGGAGATGACGTTGTAGTGACTCACTATCTCCCAAGCATTCTTTAACCGCCACTCGCAAGGAGGGCAATTCCAGCTCAACAGGAAAGATAGCTTCTATACCATATACTAGGTAGAAAGGGGTTTGTCCTGTAGCTGCCTTATGGGAGGTTCTATACACCCAGAGGGCCTCTGTAAGTCAATCGTCCCAGTCACAACGATGTGCGGCAATAATTCTTGTCAGAATCGAGCAAAGGATACGATTGGTGACTTCAACTTGGCCGTTGGCTCTGGGGTAATAGGGAGTGGACTTACGATGGCAGATCTTATATAGTTCCGTCAGCTCCTCCATGATTTTGTTAAGGAAATGAGTACCTTTGTCACTTACCAGCTCGAGGGGACTGCCAAAACGGGTGATAATATTCTTGTACATGAACAAGGCGACACTATTACCATCGTCCCCCTTCAGGGCTTTAGTTTCACACCACTTTGTGACATAATCCGTACATACTAGGATGTATCTATTCTGCTTCCGTTTGGTAGGTGGATCAATGGGACACACAAAATCAATCCCCCACTTCTCAAATGGCTTTAGGGGAAGAATGGGTTGAAGTGGCATGGCACTTGTTTTGGTGGGTTTCCCCATTCGCTAACAAGCATCACATCTTTTGCAGTAATCATAGGCATCCTTGTGGAGGGTCGGCCACCAGTATCCTACTAACAGAGCCTTCCTAGCCGTCACTTCTCCTGCGAAGTGTCCACCACATGGTTCTTCATGGCATGCTTTCAGTACTATGCCGATTTCATCCCCTACAACACATCTTCGCAGCACTTCATCTTTGCCTTTCCTGTACAATGCATCGCCTAGCAAGGTGTAGGGGGCTGATTCTGAGAGAAGCTTCTTTCTCTCACGACTTGAGATGCCAAGAGGATACTGTTGAGTTGCCAAGAGGTTGGCTATGTCTGCATACCAGGAAGTAACTATTTCAACTAGAAACAAGGAAGTGTTAGGAAGGTCTGGATCATATTGTTCCTCTTCTTCTGTTTGAGGGATCCGTGATAGATGATCTGCTAAGACATGGGAATGACCAGGCTTAGTGACTACTTCAAAGTCGAACTCCTGGAATAGGAGCAACCATCTCATCAGTCGTCCTTTAACATCTGCTTTATTCATCAAGAATGACAAGGCTTCATGATCCACATAGAACTTGAAATGTGTGGACAATAGATAGTGTCAAAACTTCTCTAGTGCAAACACCATTGACAAGCACTCAAGCTCTGTCACTATATAGTTCCGTTCCCTATCAATGACCTTTTGGCTTGCATAATATATCGGTTGATCTAATTTAGAGGGGCCCTTTTGACATAGGACAGCACCTAGCCCTTCAACTGATGCATCTGTGTGCACATGGAACTCCTTCGTCCAATCAGGAGGTTGCAAAATAGGTGCTTGGATCAGGCATTATTTTAGGGTATTAAAGGCTTCTTCACAGTCATCAATCCAAAGAAAGTCAGCTTCTTTTCTTAGGAGCTTGCGTAGAGGGGCTGCTTTAGTTGCAAAATGTGCAATAAATCTTCTGTAATAGCCCACATGGCCAAGAAATCCTCTCAATTGCTTGAGGTTCGTCGGTGCTGTTAAGGTGGCAATCTTTTCAATCTTTGCCAAGTCTATTGCAATTCCTTGTGCAGAGACAATATGACCCAAAAGAACTCATGAGGAGATGCCAAAGACACATTTGTCAGGGTTGAGAGAAATCCCATACTCTCGGCATCTGTCAAAACATTGCTCTAGGTGTCCCCAGTGCTCACGGTTCAAGTTATAAACACAAAAGTCATCAAGATACACCTCAATGAAATCATGCAGATGATTCTGGAAGGCACCCATCATTACTCATTGGAAGGTGACGAGAGCATTATAGAGTCCGAATGGCATCACTCTATAGGCATAGGTCCCCCATTCTGTGGTGAAGGTTGTTTTGGATTGGTCATTTTCTGCGATTTGGACTTGGTTATATGCACTGAATCCATCCAAGAGGGAATACAGCTCATGGCCTGCCACTGTGTCCAACAGTTGGTCTGTAAAAGGGATAGGGAAATGATCCTTCTTCATCTTCGAATTGAGCTTTCAAAAGTCAACACATATTCGAAGTTTCCCATTCTTCTTGGGTACTACCATAATGGGCGAAACCCATTCACTGTTAGCCACGGGATAAATGAACTTTGCTTCAAGAAGTTTCAATAATTTGGCCTTCACCAGAGCAGAGTAATTAGGATTCATATGCCTTTGTCTTTGCCTTACAGGTTTGGCATCGGGCTCTAGGTCAATGTGATGTTGACATACTGTGGGATCAATCCCCTTTAGGTCTTTATATGACCAAGCAAACACATCTAAGTTCTCCTTGAGTAGGTCTCGCAGGACCACTAGTTCTTCTTTTGGAAGATTGAGACCCACTTTCAGGTGACGTTCGGTACCCTCAGCATCCAAGAATGTTACTTGTCTTTCACCTTCCACTTCCTGGATAAATGTCCCAAGGATTGCTTCTGGGTAGAGGTCTGACTCTTTCAAGGGAGTCAGATCCTTGTCTGATGTCCCACTAGAACCAGTGTCCTCCTTCTAAACAGATGGCTCATTTTTCTATTTAAGTTGCCGGATGGGTATCAGAGCTTTGTTTGCTTTTATTTGAGTGGTGACCTCTTCAAGACTCAAGGCTTCATCGTCAAAGGATGCATCCAGAAATGTCACGTAGCACGGACCTACTAGAGGCCGTGGCTTTGAGGGCTTGGGCTTCTATGGCAGGGGGCATCATCATCATCTTTTCTTTGGACTAAACAGTCATGACGACAGGAGCCACTAGTGAACTTAATTTTTATGCTTTTAATCCATTGTTTATACAGATTCTGCATACTTTGTGGTCCATTGATCAACCCAAACGGAACCATGATCATTCCATCCAGTACCCTGAGATATTCGACCTCTGAGGTCTCTATAGGGACATCAACCAGATCATCCTCTATCAGAGGAAATTCTTCATCTGCACTTTCATAGCCTACTTCATTTTCTTCCTCATCAGTTTCATCCTTATCCTCTGGAGGCTATGTCTCTGCTTCTATAGAGGCTCTATAGGAGAAGAACAGATCTTCTGCCTCTACATCTGCTTCTGCTTCTATCACCAGCTTTGACCCTTCTTCTGGCTCTGGCTCTGGCTGTGGCTCTGTATCTGTTATTGTCTCTGTAACTATCTCTGTATCCACTCTGTATCTGCTCTGCCTCTGTACTATCTCTGCTCTGTAACTGTATTGTCTCTGTACTGGCTCTGCTCTATCTCTGCGACTGTCATGTAACAAGGAGAATAGTACATCCATGCTTGTATTTCACTGTCAGAGGTGATTTCAGAAGTTAATTCTAGTTGAGGCAAGAGGTATTCACCCATGGACAAGGATTTTACTTCCCTTAACAGTTGGCTTACAGTGCCCATTGTTAGGGATTGTGCCTTTGTTTTCTTAGGAAAGATCTACTTAACAGCCTCTTCATCTTCTGAGGTACCATCTATTACCTCGTTAGAGGAGTCAGTTATGACTTCAATGGATGTGGATCCATTTCCTTTTTGCGATCCATATAGCTTTAACACTGCTTTATTGGGTCCTCTGCCTAGGGTTAGGGTTCCTTTGAACAAGTCTGTCCTGGCTCTTGCTTCAAAAAGCCAAGGTCTTCCCAACAACAGAGGATATGAAGTCCCATAAGAATTTGGTTTGACCACCAAATATGCAAGCCAATAGTCTCTTCCTGCAAGGGTTGTTTTTACGTATGGGAGGATGCCCAACGGTTTGACTCTACTTTGGTCTGCCAATCTGATAAGCCACTGTGTAGGTTCAATTCCTTGCAACCCTAAGTCCTTCATTGTGACATCCATCATTATGTTTACTGATGAACCTCCATCAATCAATGCATTTGAAATAAAACATCCTTCTATCCATACACTAATCTCTGGGGTTCCAGGATCTAGGAATGCATTAGCCACATCTACTTCCTTCTATCCATACACTAATCTCTGGGGTTCCAGGATCTAGGAAGGCATTAGCCACATCTACTTTCTTTACAGGCTCTGGGGCCTTATTGGTCTTGGTTGCTGTTGAAGGAGTGATCCTTAGTCCACGTCTTCTTGTCAAGATGCTTTTGAATCTCTTTCGGCACAGCTCAAAGTGTCGAGGTATTTAACCAAGTCATAATCTTTGATAGGATCCAAAGGCTTCTCTAGCCGGCTGGGGAATGGGGCTACACCCATTTTCATCTTTTCTTTTTCTTCTAACAATTGCAACATTGGCACTTCCTCTATTTCTGGAAGTGCTTCTATATCATCTATCTCTTGGGCCTCTGGCCCTGTCTTTGGGACTGTCTTTGTATCCCTCTATGGCACTGTAGTGCTTTGTACTATACTGTTCTGTTCTGTATTGCTCTGTCCCTTTGTAGGTAGGTTGAACTTCATAGTCTTGGCAGGAGAGTTATTTTCATTCTGTACCATTGGTTCCTTCTTCTTGGTGCGCGTAACATTGGCAACTTCCAACTCTACTAAATTGGAAGCAGGCTCTTGTACCTTCTGTTGGCTATCAATGGCATTGGCCTTTACAGGGGCTGGACTGGGACAATCCTTTGGAGTGTGGCCTTCACCTTTACATCGGCTGCATAAGGGCTTGTAATCCATAGATCGTCCAGGGTTTGGACAATTTGGGGAGATGTGTCCCTTTTCTCCACACCTATAACATTTGAGCTCTGATCTCTGACCACCGTCAAAGTGTCATCCTCTGTAACTTTGAGAGGGAAACCTCCTTGGACCAAAATTAGGACCAAACTCTCTAGGCTTGGGTCCAATATCCTGTGTTGTCATTTTGGATTCTAGCAAGTTGAATCTTGCATTTTCATCCTTCTGTCTTCGTTCATGCATCTCTTTCAGAGAGCAAATATCCTCTGTATGGTTCTTCTGCAAACAGTAGGAACAGAAGACTCTAGGAATGGTTGGCTTTCAAGTACATTCAGTGGCTAAATGTCCCACTTGATGGCACTTTCCACACCATGTATTAGAGCACATCACATCTCTTCCAGCTCCCGCAGGAGTGGATATATTGGCAGTATTCACCTTCAGCGTCTGCAGTTGCTCTGTAATCACATTGAGAAGCTCTTTCTTGATACTTGCCAACTGAGTTGGATAAGTACTCCTTTAGATTTTCACCTCTTGAAGTACTTGTAGTAGGATTTTGGGAAGCATCTCTAATTACTGCATAAACTGGTTGGGTCGATTCAGAAGGTCCTTTGATCTGGCTCTGATTCAGAGCTCCTATTGAGACTTGGGGTTGTTGATTCTAGTTGGTAGGATTCCACTGTTGTTGAGTCGCCATTGGAGAAACTGTTTGAGGCCACTGTTGTTGTGGTTGAACCATCATCTGAGGCACTGTCGTCTGCGGTGACCACACTGGATTAGGTGCATTATACTGCGGCACTGTTTGCATCTGGGGATAGGGGTAGGGAACTGTCCCTGGGAGTGCATTGGTGGGTATACCATTCCAGGCATGGGAGGGGGTAAGACTCCTCTTCCTGGAGTCATTGACAGCCTTCCTTCAACTTCATCATACAATCTTACACCTTCCACTGCAGCTTGTAGATTGACTAGTCTTCTCAATTCCACGAACTTACAAACTTCTGGCTGTAGGCCCATGAGAAACACTCCTTTTTGGATTCCGTCATCCAAATGATGGTTAGTCCATCTCTTCAGGATGGATTCCAACATCCAAATGATGGTTAGTCCATCTCTTCAGGATGGATTCCATTCGCGAGACATAAGCTTCTACTCTTTCTCCAGAGGACTGACTTAAATTCATGAACTCCTCTCGCATCCGCTCTTCAAAACCTTCACGCCCGAATTTAGTGAGGAAGGCCAACTTTAGGTGTCCCATGTGCCAAAAGTTCCTACTGCTTGTCTCTCATACCTTTGAAACACCGCGCCCTTGAAAGTGGCGGGGAATATTGCTAGTCAACGCTCAGGGGTTCTGGCATTGTTAGCCACACATGCTACCCTAAACTTTGCTACATGAAGATCAGGGTCTTCATTGTACTCTCCCTTAAAAACTGGCAATGGGACTACATTTGCTGGTCTGTCATCAATATTTCCAGGACAAATCTGACTAGGAAGGGGACCTTGAGTCGCCATGGGGACTTCTGTAAAGAGTGCTTTTAGGGTGTCAAAGGAGGCTTCTGCTGCGAGCTCATTCTCAGCTTTGATTTTTGCCTTCTCTCTTCTCATATACCTCTGGACTCGTTCTAACACTTGCCTCTTTATTGCGTCATTTATCAGGGGATTGGCTTCAACCAGTTGGTCTGGACTCAACAGGATAGTGTCAAGAGGGCTTCAGCCTCTGATAGATTCTCTGGCCAACATCTCCTCTACTTCCTTCTTTTCAACATCTTTGAATTCAACTTTCAAACCACTACAAAGGGGAAGATATTCTATTCTGAAAGTATCAAAACTCATTCTTCTTAGGATCGTTGTTGCGCCATTATAATAATGCCAGCTTTTGAGGGTTTCAACAATGTATGTTGTGAAAAACACTCTATCCACCAACTTCCAATGGGTTGCTAATTGAACAAACAGAAGATTGTTAGTGCACCAAGCATCCCATGTATCTTGGTGTTGAGCATCCACAAACAAATTCCAACTCTTCTCCTTCTTGTTTTCGTGAACCTCTACAGACCAAGACTCTTGAAGCTTCTTCACAATCTCCCACTTGATGATGTTTGGAAACTTCTCAATGAATGCCAAATCTTCCATGGATGGTCATTCTCTATGTTTCTGCTCTTCAGTTTGTTCCCAAACAGTTTTCCACCAAGATACAAGTTTTTGCTGCTTCAACAGGAAGAGGAAATAGTCCACCACATAGAGCATGCATCATGATGGTAATATGTTTCCGCCATTGCGGGATGAACTTCTTGTGGAAAGTGGCTTTGATAATGAGAAATTCCAACTCTTCAATGGAAGAAGGAACTTTGCAAACATCCATTGAATTCTTCTCTTATTGGCAATGTCATTTCCTTCATTTTCAGCCTCTTCTGATGCTTGTTGATGGTAAGTTTCCCCAGCTGTGCACCAAAAACATGGAGCCCCAAGAGGAACACCAAGGAAAAGGGAATTCTCTTGCAATAAAATCTATATTGTAACATCAACAAGCTTTTATTTCATTCTTTTGATCATCAAAACAAAGAAAACAACAATTCTTCACGCAACATCATAGTAGATTTCTCCCACGGATTTGATAGAATCAACCATAATCTTCAACATCTTCATAAAATTCTTCAATAGAACAAAAAACACAAAGGAATACACCATCTTTGAATGGAAATCAATCACATATTATTCTTCTTCAATGTCTTCATTGTTCTCTCTCTCAATCTCTCATATACAATTACACTATTTTGATAGAATTGACTATCTCTGACTCTCTCTCTCTCTCTCTCTCTCTCTCTCTCTCTCTCTCTCTCTCTCCATCAATACTATCTCATATCCTCACTAAAATACTCTCATAATAACCCTCGATAATTTTTCTTAGGTCGTGGATGCACCTCCCAAGAGTTATTTCTAATATGAAGAGTCACCAAAGCCACTACAACGTCTTTTCAGAGCTCACTACTGTCACTGTCACTTAGTCTTCTCTTCAGTCTTCAACAACTGTTTCTTCCACTTGTTTTAGATATTTTAAACTTAGATTCATCATTTCCAAAGGTTAGAAAAATTTTCCAAAGTCACACATACATTCTACAGAACACTTACAGAAGGTCTATAGAACAATCACAGTACAACACTAGAACAGCTACAGTATAGAGACAGAGAGCAAAGATAGAGGCTCTATAGAGGGTTACAGAAGGTCATCAAAACCTCATAACTTATACTCAAACTATTCCAAACTATCAAAAACTATTCAATAAGCTTTCAAAATATCTCAATCTTCATCAATCATCAATCCATGCTTCATACAGAAGATAATCAGAACAAAACAGAAGGTATATAGAACCAATCACAACCTATCAAAACATCACAGAACCTCATATATCCACTGAGAATCATCATGAAATTCTAAAAAATAATCAATATCATCAAAAACACTCTCAAATACTTCCCTTACAACCATACATCACTCTAAATCCATCAAAAATCAATCATTCAGTCCTCAAAAACAACAAAAATCAATCAAAAATTCAGTCTTTTCCCACTCAACAATATTTCTTTGCATTTTCTCGAGAGGGAGAAAGCCAATCAAGAGAAGGTTGATCTTAGATGCCCATAGTGTGGAATCATCCACATATTTACCAAGTGCCCTATACAAAGACCACCCTCTAGTTCCATTGATCATGCCATCAGTACCATGGGGCTATTGGGAGTTGAAAAACCCAACAAAGAGGCTATGCCTATCCGATTGCATGTTATGACCCAATCATAGAAGTAGGCCAACCTATCACTACTTGGACCTAGTAGCCTTGATGTAGTCTTAATCAGAAAAAGAATTCATATAGGCGAAGGAGAAAGAGAACCGAAGCAAAGATCATGCTTATAGACGGACAATGCCATGATTCTATGACTAGGGAAAAGGTCATAGATGCAAAAGTAGAAACATCTACTTTGAAGACTTTGGAAAAGGGGAGTGCCAATGTTAGGGAGTACCCCAACCCAAAGTGCTAGCTTTGGAGCCATATATAAGGTCAAGGAGTGGATGATAAAAGCCCAAGAGCACTTGAAGAATGCTAATCCCATCCTAGAAGATCAAATCAATGAGCTCTCTAGTGTGAGCACATCAGTTTCACCTACACAACTAAAGTCAAGAGACACATCTACACCTCAAGCAGTGCCACATAGACAAAGCTTAAGTGCCACGGGTTGGTAAACTAGCCAGGGGACAAAAAACAAAGAATTAGAAGGGCAGCAAGTAGCTCACAACCTTCTTATGATACTAGTGACAAACCGTGTGAATTTATGCTTAGGAGACCTACTTAGGCAACTCCCAACATTGTGGCAAGAGTTGAAGTAGTGGGTGGAAGGACCAACCGAGCAAGAGGCAGCTGACCTACATGACCACAATGCAGTGACTCAAATACCTAGCTTGATGATGCACTTAGTGCCCAAGTCCTTACATGTTAATGCCTTCTAGGAGGGCACAGAAATGCATGCAGTCTTGCCAGTCTTAATGTTAGGAGACACCACAAGGAAAGGGATACTGGGCAGGAGAGTTGGAGTCAATGTACTTAGCTATGCGGTCCTCCAAGCTTGGGGTAACCTACCTGTTGAGAATGCTAGGTTAAACGGGACAAAAGCTAGGCCATTCGGAGTATTGAAGAATTAGTCGTTGAAGATCATAGGAGTCCAATTCTCAAATGACTTCATCATCATGAAGAGAGTCAACTATGATTGGTGCACAGATCGGATGCCGTATGCATGCATAGTGAGTGTTAAAGGTCCCAAAGAACAAAAGAACTCTACTTTTGCACACAAATCAATGTAGAAAGCTTGCATGACATGAACAAGAGACCAATTGGGTGCAATCTCCCCCTATGCCTTGTGTGAGGGCTCCACAAAGCATGTATTTCATATATTAATCATCTTCAAGCTCAAATAATAGCCCAAATTACAAAATAGCATGCTTTAGCTTTTGAGTTTACTTTTTTGCCACTAAAAAATTAAAGCTAATAGGCGCCCAAGAAGTCAGATGTACCCAAATACAATGTCCAATACAAATATCTAAATCATGCGCCCATGCGTATACAAAAATAATAAATAAATATCAAGTGCTTTGATAAATAAGCACGACAAAATATAGGCGCCATGCCTAAGATAAGCGTCCATCAAAATATTGACGATAACTTTGAATACATGCTATCCTCCAATGCTTTCCACTACCACCGCTGCTATCTCCACACATCAACTGAAGCATTCACAATCATTAGTAAAATAATACAATTAAACCGACAAATTAAACCGATAAAAGTGAATACCTAGCAGTCTTCAGCTACATAAATAAATTGGTTAGAAATCAATCCTAACCTTAATTTATCACGGGTGTGCACTCTAAACTCATAATTGTTTATTGATTTAAATATGTATTTTGCGGAAACGCCCACTATGGAATCACCCATGTACACATCAAATTAACAAAACGCGTAAAAAGGATAGGCGTCCCCATCGACTTCTCACACAAAGAATCCACTTCATTGTATTAGCCTCGGTAATAAAATCTTACAGAATCCACCATAAAACCTCACGAAATCCACCGTGGAATATGCCTCCTGGCATCATACCCCCGAGGTGGGATAACAATTGTCCTCAATTGCTATTAGCTCAATGTGGAGCTAACAAAGTGGGGAAAGCATTTAAGTCTTTAGCGTGCATCTATTGGGCCTCTTCAACAAGATGGTTTTTAAACTTGACCAAATATCTAGAATATCTATGGCTAGTTCTAGTCGTCATAAAGTCAGTATCTATAATAGTTTCAAGCTCAAGGATTTCAGTCTCATCATCTAGTAAAGGAGGGTTTTCATAGACAGGGTGTACAGGTAATTGGCCTCTAAAGGGTCGTAATAAACTAATATGGAAGGTGTTGTGGATTTTCCAATGTTGTGGTAGTTCTAGTTTAAATGCATTGCCATTGATTTTGTGAATGATCTTGAATGGTCCATAGAACCTAGGTGTTAATTTCACAATTGGATGTTTATCTACACTTTGTAATCTACATTTTTCTATGCGTAACCAAACATAATCATCAACTTTAAAATTCATGGCGTGTCTTTTCTTATTTGCTTGTTTTGTATATGATTGCCGGGCTTTGGCAATCATATCTTTAACTTCACTAAAGATAGTGGCATGCATGTTAGCAATATCATCAACAGTTTGAATTTTGTTTGATAATGATGCAATAGGTATATGCAATCTATATCCATAAATAACTTCAAATGGTGCTTTCTTTGTAGCTGTATGTGGTATATTGTTATATGCAAACTGAAGTAAATGTAGATGTGTATCCCATGTGTGTGGTTTTGAAATAGTGTAAGCACGTAAAAGATCTAAAATAGTACTGTTAGTAGCTTCTATTTGATTGTTTGTTTCAGGATGAAATGTAGATGAAAAATCAATCTTTGTTCCTAAGTTAGAAAACAAAGTAATCCAAAAATTATTATAGAATCTAGAATCACGATCAGAAATAATAACTTTTGGTAAACCGTGGTTAGTGAAAACAATTTTCAAAAACAATTGAGCAGCTTGAGATGCAGTTAAAGTTTTCTTTCATGGAATAAAATATGCTTGTTTGCTAAACCTGCTCTACAACAGTCCAAATCATATCATGGTTAGCTTTAGTGTTAGGTAAACTAGTGATAAAATCCATTGAAATCTGTTCCCATGGTCGTGATGGAATGGATAATGGCATAAGTAAACCATATTGTTTACCATGGTGTCTTTTAACTCGTTGACAAACTAAACATTCAGATACAAAGTTAGATACATCAGTGTCCATATGTGGCCAATAAAAATCTTCAATCAATGTACGCAAAGTAGATATAATTCCTCTATGACCTTGATATGGAGGACAATGAATCTCATGCAAAAAAAATGATCTAAATGGAACTCTCACACATAATCTTTTTTCATAAAACATGAATCCATTATTGTAAGACAGTGAATCAATAGGAATCCAATTATTTGCAACTAGTTTATTCCAGTCAGCTTGAAAAGTAAGATCCTGATGATAAGTATCTTTCATAGGGATAAGGGAATGAAATGATATCACAAAAATTTTATGAATTGTCGATCTTCTACTCAAAGCGTTAGCTAAACATTCTCTTTTCCTGGTTGATATTGTATAAGGGGATGAAGACTTTGAATGAAAGCTGCCCATTTAATGTGTATGTCAGATATTTGGGGTTGACTAAGGAGATGTCTAATGCTTTGTTGGTCAGTTCTGATCATAAATTTAGATCCCATTAAATAATGTTTCCATTGACGTAAGGCTTGTACTACAGCTAGCAATTCTTTATCATATGTAAAATATTTAAGTTCAGATGGTTTGAGTTTACAGCTAGAGTAGGCTATGGGATGACTATCTTGCATAAGGACGGCTCCTATTCCAGAACCACTAGCGTCAATAACTACTAAAAAGAATAGTCTATTGAAGTCAGGTAGTTGTAATACAGGAGCATGGGTTAATGCATGTTTCAATAAATCAAAGGATTTTTGTTGATTATCAGAACAGTTATAGACAATACCCTTCTTTAAAAGTTCAGTCAAAGGTAAAGCAAGTAATGAGAAATTCCTCACAAACTTTCTGTAAAAACTAGCAAGACTTAGAAAAGAATGTGACTCATGCACATTTTTGGGTATGGGCCAATTTAAAATTGCTTCTATCTTTTTAGGGTCGACTTTAATAACTTTTGATGAAACAATATGTCCTAGATATTCAATTTTTGTCTGGAAGAATTCACTCTTTTCTGGATTAGCATACAATTGATTGTCTTTTAACAACTTGAAAACTAAAGACAGATGTTTATAATGCTCATTCTCATTTTTATTGTATACTAATATATCATCAAAGAATACTATGACACAATGCTGATGTTTCAAAAGTATGCGATTCATCATACGACTAAATGTAGCTGGTGCGTTAGTTAGACTGAAAGGCATAACTAGAAATTCATAGTGTCCAAATTGTGTTCTAAATGCAGTTTTGAATATATCAGATTTATCCAATCTTACTTGATGATAACCAGATTTAAGATCTATCTGGCTGAATATGGTAGATCCTTGTAGCTTATCCATAACATCATCTACCCTAGGAATTGGATATCTATTCTTAACAGTAATTTTATTTATGCACATGTGATAAGTATTATTATTATTCTTTACTAATAAAACAGGTGCACCAAATGGAGAACTACTAGGTCTAATTAATCCTCTGTTAAACAATTCTTCTATTTGATTTTGAATTTCTTTCTGTTCAATTTGGTTATGCCTATATGGTGCTTTACATGGTGGTTGTGTTCTAGGAATTAAATTTATTTTGTGATCTTCAGGACATGAAGGTGGTAGTCCAGGTGGTAAATCATTAGCAAAAAAATCTTGAAATTGGGCAAGAAATTGTGTATGCCTAGGATGCATCTGTTTTTCTTTAGCTTGAAGTTCATTCACCCATATTAAATAAGATTTGCTACTTTTACGTAATGCACTTTTAGCCTGAGTATGAGTAAGTAGTGGAAAATTATTAAAAGCGCGCATACCATGCAATGTGATTTTTTTCCCTTGAAAATAAATTTTAATTGAATGCGTAGAATAATCTATGTTAGGATTATATTGATGACGCCAAGGCATTCATAAGATAATGTCACTAGACTGCAAAGGTACAACTAGGAAATTCCTTCGTTCAGTATATTCACCAATTTTAATTTCTAAATTATGCACTTCTTGTGTTCCATTATATCTTGTGTCTAGGAATGCAGCTTTAATGCGATAATGTGTAGAAACACTTTGTAAATTTAATTCTTTCACTAACTTTGTAGAAATAAAATCATGTGTGCTCCCATCATCATGTAAAATAGTCATTTCTTTACCATGCACAAAACATTTCATTGTTAACAAAGAATGGGGAGCTAGCATACCTGGCAAAGTATCCGAAGTAGTACCAATGTCATCATCATCTTTCGTAAAGTCAGGCATTTCCTCACGTTCTTCTTCTTTCATTGCTCCAAGATAATTGATATGGATATGTGGCTTTTTAGTTTGGCAATTGGCTGCTAGATATCTAGATTGATGGCATTTGTAACAAACTATGGGTTTGGCTTTAGATACATTGTTGATAATGGCATGAAGTTTAGGAATGTTGGGATTTGGCTGTGAGGATGGCTTAGGGTTTGGATTGGTGTTTGATGGCAAAGCAGGTGGTCGTGTCCAAGACTTACGGAATGAATATGAAAGAAAAAGACTTTGATTGAATCTTCGAAAATTTGAATTGAATTTTTTGGAACCATAGTTACCATTAGTTTGAAATTGTTGTGATCGCTTGTCTCTTTCGCGAATCTTGTCTTCAGTGTCATGCGCCAAGGAAATTGCATCTTCATGAGTTGTTGGCTTGAACATATTGACTTCAGCATAGAAATGTCCAAGTAAGCCGGACATAAATTTGCGTTTGTGAGGCGCTTCAGGTACATCTTTGAGCATGCATAGTTGTAGTAGGGCATTCCAAAAACGTTCAGTGTATTGGGAAATAGGTTCATGATCTCTTTGTTGTAGAAGATCCCATTGTTTGATGGCTTTTTCATGGAACTAAGGAGGAAGGAAATTCTGCAAAAACTTCTTTTGGAAAGTCTCCTAGGTAGTGGGACAATCAATGCTCTTGCGGACCACAGTCCACCATAAAGATGCTCAATCAACTAAATGGTTAGTGACACATTTAATTTTGTCTTTCTCAGCATATGTTTCTTCATGGAAGTAATCATCAAATTGACTGATAAATGCAAGTACAGTCTTTCCATTTCGTGATCCATTGAAAGTACGAAATTTGAAGTTTCTTTTACTTATCTTTGTTTCTTTGCAGATGGATTGGGCTTCAAGTGTCGCATCGATGGTACATCATATAAGATCTTTGGGTTGCGCTTCATCTTGGTCAGTGGTAGATCGTTGTAAATTGGCCAATTGAACTTGCAAAGCTTATCAGGCTCTTCGTTCTTCTTCGAGCTGCATCATAATCAAATCCAACTTTTGCTCCATCGGGTAAATCACCTTCAGCCATAAAATCATCCATGTTTTGTTCAGTCATCCTATAAAATCCAAAAGACCTCACACTCTCGAAATCTGATTAGCGGGATGAGCGTAGCTGAAAGGCGGGTATACAAGGCTTGTATATTTTTGTTTGGCTTTTATAGTCTTTGTCCTTTGCGATTTTGGTATTCATTGTCACAACTGTCTTCGTAGAAAAGGTGTATAATCTTCGTATGACCTGCGTATGAACTTCTGCATTTGATGAAACTGGTTTAGCAAGTCTGTAGGTGTGAACAGAGTCTACCAGAGAGCAATAAACAGATTCTGTGCTTTTGCATGTGAATTGCCCCTTTGGTAGTGGTTGAATAAGGCTTTAGTAACCTCTGTGACTTGCAGTATTTAGGAGACTTAGAAGAGTTAGTGGATTAAAGAGCTTTAAGCTTGATATTTCCTACGTGATTTTTGTGTAAGTGAGGACGTTGACGGCCGTTTTGATGCCACCCAGCACATACTCTTGCCACCATTCATCAAATTTTGTTAAGTAAGCTTTTTAAAGCTTACTATTAAGCTTATTAACCTTTGAGATAAAGCTTTTAAGCTTTTTGGCTATGGAGCTTACTGTTTGAAGATGACTTGATGTAGGAGATATCCACATGGTTCTCCACCTCCACAGGCTGGTCCTTCACGATCAGAGAGTGCAGCAGGGGGTTCTTGATCACCAGGAACACACTGGTATCGACTGTTTGTGATGAAACTAACTGTAGAGCTCGATCATTCCAGGAGCTCCGCCTTCGCGCAAGATGGTAAGCGATTGGAAGCTCTCGATATCATCTTCGCTTTGATACCACTGGTGCACAGATCAGATGCCGTATGCACGTGTAGTGAGCATCAGAAGGTCCCCAAGAACAAAAGAACTCTACTTTTTGCACACAAATCAATGTAGAAAGCTTGCATGACATGAACAAGAGACCAATTGGGTGCAATCTTCCCCCATGCCTTGTGTGAGCGCTCCACAAAGCATGTATTTCATATATTAATCATCTTCAAGCTCAAATAATAGCCCAAATTACAAAATAGCACGCTTTAGCTTTTGAGTTTGCTTTTGTGCCAACAAAGAATTAAAGCTAATGGGCACCCAAGAAGTCAGGCGTACCCAAATACAATGTCCAATACAAATATCTAAATCGTGCGCCCATGCGCATACAAAAATAATAAATAAATATCAAGCACTTTGATAAATAAGTGCGACAAAATATAGGCGCCATGCCTAAGATACACGCACATCAAAACATTGATGATAACTTTGAATACACGCTATCCTCCAATGCTTTCCATTGCCACTGCTGCTATCTCTACACATCAACTGAAGCATTCACAATAGTTAGTAAAATAATACAATTAAATCGACAAAAGTGAATACCTAGCAGTGTTCAGCTACATAAATAAATTGGTTAGAAATCAATCCTAACCTTAATTTATCACGAGTGTGCACTCTAAACTCATAAACATTTATTAATTTAAATATGTATTTTGCGAAATCACCCGCTATGGAATCACCCATGTACACATCAAATTAACAAAACGCCCGAAAAGGATAGGCATCCCCATCGACTTCTCGCACAAAGAATCCACTTTGTGTATGAGTGCTGGTAATAAAATCTTACGGAGTCCACCGTAAAACCTCATGAAATCAATCGTGGCACGGAATCCACCGTGGAATATGCCTCCTGGCATCAATGGCATCTTATTGGGGCGACCCTCGATGTGAAATGCACGAGTTATAGAAGACTAGGGAAACAATCTAATATTTTTTAGCAATCGGATGGAAGTAGTGAGAGTAGAGATGGACACTTGAAAGACCAAGGGTCATGCTCTTCAGCATAAGATTTTCTAGCTTGAGCATGACCCTTCAGCATAATATTTTTAAGCTTATGCTGAAGGGTCATGCTCAAGCTAGAAAATCTTCAGCATAATAAATCCAATCTCTCTTATGCTGAAGGGTCACGCTCAAGCTAGAAAATCTTATGAATCCCTAATGAAATATATCCCTAGCCTTGAGGATGAGTGAGATTGGATGCACATGCTAGCCACCATCCATCTACCGTTCTTGAATGAGGAGGAGGAATATGAGCAAGCTATGAAGATAGCTAGTGAGCCCATGAAGGAGCCCTTGGTACCATTATGCATGATGACCAGAAGCTCTTGTAGTCGGCCCACCACTACCATGTTCCATGTCCCGAACAACAAGATAGAGCTCTAGGGGATCTTAAAGTACTTAACAAATAAGCTATCTAGCAACCCAGTCGCTAACCTTAAACCCCTCAAAGATCTCATGGACAAACCCAAGTGAAAGTGGACCAATGTACACGATATAAACCTAACATAAATATTGGGCCTTAGTCACAGATGAGAAAGAAAGAAGGCACAGAAACCTCGGAGATGAGGAGCAGTTGGAAGAGGATAATTCGAATGAAGAGTACAAAGAATGTTGCTCCCTCACTGAAGAGAGAAAAGTAGAGATTGACACGATAGAATAGGACACTAACATGTGATTGAGAAAATACAAGCAGATTCCAATCCACGAAAGGGAGATACCTTTAAATTTGAGAGAGGAATCATGTGAATGGAGTGCAATCACACGTGGTTTGGGAAATTGATCACAAACAAGCAGGGCTCACCCAACCAAGTGCCACACAAATTTTTATAACGGAATCGCCTTTGGAGAGCTATGATCACTAGGAGAAACTCCCTCTTCTAGTGAAGATGAAGAGTTCAATTCTAAGTAAAAAGTAAGCTCAAATAGTGATCCTGAAATACCTTGACCGCCTAAGACAAATTACACCAAGGGGGACCTACCAGCCCACCTAAGATGTAGAAGGCTCAGGAAGAAGAGAAAGAGACAATCTAGGGAGTCGAAAGCTAAGCAGGAGAAAAAATCACAAGATCTACCAAAGTGATTCACGAATTTCAAGAAGGGTAATAGGGTAGTGATCTTGCCAGGTTCCAAGAGGCAAGGACAAGAGAATAAGCCCATAAAAGGGCCTACCAAAGTCAAGGAGGTAGACATGGCGAGGGAAGGGTACAAGCCCCAACTTGTCTTCATAGCTAATGACTTGACTGATCAGGAAGAAGTAAATCTCATTGCACTCCTACGAGAGTACATACACATATTCACTTGGTTCCTCGAGGAGCTAAAGGGAGTATATCCAAGTGTGGTGACTCATAATATCCCATGACACCAAATGCAACACTAGACATGGCGAGGGAAGGGTACAAGCCCCAACTTGTCTTCATAGCTAATGACTTGACTGATCAGGAAGAAGTAAATCTCATTGCACTCCTACGAGAGTACATACACATATTCACTTGGTTCCTCGAGGAGCTAAAGGGAGTATATCCAAGTGTGGTGACTCATAATATCCCATGACACCAAATGCAACACTGATGATTAAGCAACGGCCCTATCCAATGAATCCCAAGCATGATTATGCAGTCAAGGAGGAGATAGATAAGTTGTTAAGAGTTGGATTCCTCTATGAAATTGTGTACATGGACTAGGTTTTTCCCATCCTAATCGTCTCGAAGAAGAATGAAAACATCATAGTATGCATCAATTATAAGAAAGTCAATGTTGCTATGAAGAGAGACAACTATCCAGTATCATACACAAAGCATATGCTCAAGAGAGTGGCTGGAAAAAAAGCCTACAGTTTGTTGGACGGCTTCTCAAGTGACAATCACATGCAAATGCATCTTAATGACAAGCATAAGACCGCATTCACTACCGAGTGGGGTGTCTTTGCCTACATAGTCATGCCCTTTGAGGAGCTTTGCAATATCTTTTTAGGTTTAGATCTTAACATGTAATTGAGAAGATAGAATCCAATTGCTCAAAAAACTATTGATATAAGTGAGGATGCTCCAAATAACCTAGGTGCCCAAATTGAATGTTCCAAAAATCCCATGATAGATCCTATAATCCACCCTTCACATCAATCATGAAAATAAAATCCTCTCATTTCTCATCTCAATCATGTCTTATTTTGATTCAATCATAATAAAAAGAAAAAAAATCTACTTTCTTGTATACTCTAATAGACAAGAGAATATTATAATCCACATTCACATTTTTCCAAAAACAACTCATATACATGTACAATTTTCTCTCTCTTTTCCTAAGGTGGCACTACTAACTAGCTACTCTAACCAGCTAATGATATACTTAAGCTTTCATAGTTACCTAAAATTTTGTTGTGTGCAGCCAAAGAAAGCCATAAACCTAAATTTTTTTAAAAAGCTAATGGGCACTAGCCATAGGAACTAAAAAAGTCACATGACACATAGAGATAGTCTTGCATAGTGTTGAGTAGCTCTTTCCTACTAGGCTAAAACAATGCATAGTTTAAGAAGGTAAGGGTTGATTTGAAAAAAAGAATCCAATTTTATATTATTATATTTATTGTAATTCTTAGAAAAAAAGTAGTGTTGTATCACTCAGAGCCAAACTATAGTTACATGCATTGATAGAGGCATTTTGGGATACCTAAAAGCCTAGTTTGAGCCCCTCACAAGACATACTTTTTCTTGATTTGATGTTCTTCCATTTACTCATCCACTCATTGGAGATCCTTGTCAAAAATACATAAGAGTAGAGACTACAAGGCCTTGGCTTTTAAGATATGACCTAGGCAGCTGCAACTATTACATTGTGAGAGAATGTCATTGTACTCACCAATTGGACAGAGTTGACCAAACAAAACATGAACCAAAAAACTGGGAAGTAATGCCAATACAAAACAAGTGTGACATTAAATAAGGAATGGGGAATTGCATAACCTAATATCCGAATGATCTTGAACCCATAGGAAACCACTACCTGCATGAGTAACATCTAAAAGCCACAAGAAGAGAGAGAGGAAAAATTCATAAGGGAATAGTGGCATGCCATAAAGACCCATCAACATATTACTCAACGCACACAAGGATAAAGGGAATGGAACATCCCTACTATCAAGCCAGCAAGGGCCACAAAGGTAGCCTGCCTCAAGCACTCATAATGTTAACACCATACCATTTCTATCTAGATATTGATAATATCAAGGGCCGCAAAGGTTTCCTACCTCAAGCACTCATAGTGTTGAAACCATACAATTTCTATCTAGATATTGATAACATCAAACCTCCAAAGAAACATAGATAGGGACTCCCATTTCTTTATCAATGCTTATCTGCCTACATTGATCACTCAAGAACACCCTAGGACCATGACAAGGACAAGTTCCAACATACATACTCTAGAGTTTGATGTAATGGAGTTTCCCACAAATACCTAATAGCTCATTACACTTTACGATAAGTATACCTAGATAGAATATGAAAGAAGAACCACAAAAGGAAATCTTAGCTAACCTAGAAGTAGAGAGAGAATTAGGAAAAGACCTCATCAAACAAGTGGCCAGACCTACATGAAATCCAAGAGTAGAAGAAGGAAAGAAACATAATGATTAAAAATCCAATGGATTTTGGACTTAGTAAGAGGGAGAACAACTTGAGAGGAGGAACGAGAGAGTTTTGAAGCAAAAAAGAGCCCAAAGGTCGTAAAATACCAATTTTTCATGCAAAATGAAACGCTTGCATATTGATGAGCTAGAGTTTTCCAAGATGGAGTTCGATGCCAAGAACCCAACGCAAGTCTTGGTTTATTAGTCAGAGTCTATTTGTCCCCCCAATTTCATCCTTGCAAGGTTTGTCATTATGAAGTAGTTATGTGATTCAAGAGTTGGAAAGTTCATGATGGAGACCAAATTTATAGATTTCAATGTCACAAAGCTAGCTAGCTATACGGATCTCAAATTGGGGCTCATTTGCTCTACCAAAATAGAAAAAACCACTTAGGCCAAGTGCAAACACAGAGTTGGAACCGGTTTTTGTGGGGGTTAAAGTCTTAAGCCTTAGTTAGTGCTAAGAATTGAAAGGGCACCATTTTCATGAAACGACCCGGGGGGGGGGGGGGGGGGGGGGAAGGGGGCGCCATTTTTTTGGCACCTCCCAATGTTGCATTTTAAAATCAAATTTGGCTCGCTCGAATCAAGCTGGGGCAAGAATCTCCAATTTCTTCACCACCCATTGCCACAAAAATGATGCACTGAATGAAAATATATAATTTTAGTTTTTTTCTCTCCTCTTTCCACTTGTTCTATGTCCTCATGGATTAGTGTATGAGAGAGAAGGGGGTGGGCTAAGATGAACGATTTTGATCGTGTGATGATGCAAGAGCGTAAAGGGACGTAAATCAAGGTATGAAGGACAACCATAGCCATTGAAGAGCATAAGCAACAACGAGCTTCCAATTTCAAAATACATACGTCATAAGGCATGATTTCATAAGTAAGTCATCGATTTCATCGTTTCATGATAAATTTTGGTTGGAAATGATTGTATTTGATTACCAATGTTCTGATTTATCAAGCATGTTGAAGTAATCACAAAAAATCGGTCACTTAATAATTTTATGTTAAACACGCAAAACCCAATATTATATAGTTTAAGGAAAATTATGTGGTTTTTGGATTTTTTTCCATGTTTCTATTGTTCCTATGGATTGAAACATGACAAGAAAATCATTCTCAATAAGATCAATCAATCTAAACCAATAAATCAGTAGATATCAGTAATCATCTATAAATATTTTTTTAAAAAAATAAATAATAAAAGAAGGATTTTCATATCTGAAAAATACATGAAAAAGCATGAGGTTAGCCTCAGTTCAACCCTATCTCTTTGTTAAAGTGGGTTTTTACTACTTTTGTAAAAAGAAACTACATGAAAAATATGCCTTAAACCTACCAACAAATGCATAACTCTAAAGTAGGGAGAAGGGGATTGTTGAGTATTTAAAGTACATTGAATTTTGATGTTTCATGATGCATGTCATGTAGGGTTTGTTATTTTCTAAAATTAAAAGGGTCCAGTAGCACGAGAAAGATTGGTACTAGCCCTAAGTAATGCAACAATCGTGTATTCGAAGAAAAGAATGAAAAGAACTATCTTTGCACTTTTACAATGTTGATTGTTAACGAATAAATGTGTTTGAGCATGGTAGTCACACACAATTGCATTGCACGCACCATATGGTATCATCTTGGATGGATAGCACCTGTTTGTATGAGTGATAACCTATGATGAGAGTACGAGAGGTACCCTAAGATGTAGGGTTAGAGACTTCGTTCTTTGAGGGATATTTGGTGAGGTCTATCTATTCCTGAATCGATTATCAAAAGATTGGAGCATGTTTTGAATGTGTTCTATGTGTTCATGGTGCATCTTGTGGCCAATCCTTGAGGTGTAGGACAATCGTACTGGAGCTGCGATGATCAACCAAGGGGTGCTCCCTTTGTGTGTGCTTATCTGGTGTATAACACCAATATGTTTAGGGACTCCCTTTGAGGAGTGTCTATTGGACTAAAAATCATACAAACACAAAGTTCTAGATGCTCCTAGTTGTGAGGTCATGTGAGGTGATTTGAGGTGAGTAGTAGAGGCCCAACTAGTGCCTTAGAGCTAGTGTTGGGCTCGTTTTAGGTCCCAATAGGTGGTGCATTTGTCGGGAGCTGCTAATAAGTGACAATTTTTCCATCTTGGCTATAAGGGACCCATTATTTTGCTTATTTTCTAATTGGGAGCTACCTTGAAGCGCTGGATATTAAATTTAGGCTTATTAAAACTTCTGCCAACCATCAACATGATGATTAATCCAAGGAATCCCCATAACCTGAAAGATACTTTGTCCATCCTAAATGGTTTAGTGGGATCCTTGGTCAGAGTCATTTGGCCAACAATTTTATCCTTTGCCCCCAAAAGTGACACCATGCTTGAGTTTGGGCCACTATGGGAAAGTACCCCTGGAGCAACTTTTGAGATTAAAAGGCCATGGGAGTTAGAGAAAATATTAGAAAGAAAAAGTGAGGCTAAGAGGGCACAGTCATCCACTAATAATAATGACTTTTTAGGTGAAAAGACTATGATAACAATGGTTAATAGGCACACAATAATGCATGACTAGGATTGTAGAATACATTCAATGCTAGTGCCTGACATAATTGGGTATTGTATCACAATTGCTAAGATCTATGGAGCATTGGATGATGTCTATGTGTGTAGAAAACCGTTGTTAGCAAGGAAGGTTCTATTGGGACCTGTCCTAGGTTCTAGCAAAGTGGTGGTAGATGAGAATAGACTTGCTAAAGTACCATTAGTGAGTGATGGGGTAGATTCCCTATTGCATAGTGTTGGACTCCCTAAAGTGCTTTGTGAGTTGGCAAAAAAGGTAAGTCCAAAGATCTAATGACTCTTCCACACCATTAGAGGTGGGAAGAGAAGAGGTTAGAGAGCCTAAAACAGTGGTATTAAGTCAAGAGAAATACAAAGATTTTGATGACCCAGTGTTGATCCCAAAGAAGAGAACTAAATGCCCTCCTCTTTATAGGGATCTCCAAATGTTTTATGGGCTGATGGATGAGGATTCAATGCTGCCTAACTTGCTTTACAACTGGGCTTGATGATCTAGATCCAATGCTTGTCTTCTCGAGTACCCTAAAGGGAGAGGCTAGGAAATGGTATTGGAGCCTCCCAAGAGGGTCAATCAAATCATTTGAGGAATTATGTGATAGATTTTTGGATGAATATGAAAAGAATGTTCCCATGACTCAATTCGTGGGACAACATATATAGATTTGGCAAGAGTTAGCAAAGAGTACACGAGAGCCTTTGATGGCACTTTGAAGCTTTGGCCAGGGAAAGTTAGTAAAATACTAGAAGATCTGCTTGGTGAACTCTTTGTCAGTGACTTCGAAATAAATGCACAGTTCCAAGCTAGGATGAGAAACCCTAATTCATTGAAGGAGGCAAAGGTTCAAGTAGATGATTATGAGAGATACATTTAGAGGTGTTGGGAGAGCTATTGGAGTTTTCTCCGCTTCCTTGAAATCCATAAGGATTGGCAACATTTACTGAATGTTAGTCATGTTGGAGGTGTAAATGATAGGTACATTAGGTACTAAAAATGAATGGAAATATTTGTGTGTTAACTATAAGAAATTCAATGTAGCAACAAAGAGAGAAAATTGTCCTTTGCCTTACACTAAGCACATGCATGAGAGAGTGGAGAAAAAGGAAGTCTATAGCTCTATGGACATGTTTTTAGGGTATAATTAGGTGCAAGTCCACCCAGATGATAGGATAAGATGGCATTTGCTAGAGAATAGGGAGTTGCTAGAGAACAGGGAGTTTTTGGCTATATAGTCATGCCATTTGGGTTAACTAATACCCCTACCACCTTTCAATGCCTCATGTGTAATCTTCAAAGACATGCTCAAGAGATGATTACAACTATTTGTCAATGACCCTAATACAAAATCTTGATTGTTTTCAAGTAGATAGAGGAATGCTTACAAGCCTACGAGCAACTTAAACATGCTCTAACTTCAATACCCATTTTAAGAGTCCCAAGATTGGTCCATCACTTTCCATGCACACATTGATGCTTTAAAATATACTATGGGAGCAATATTGTGCCAACATGGTGAGCATAATATAGATTTCTAAGTTAGATTTGCAACCAAGAAACTCAATGATGCTCAAACAAATTAGTTAATGATGAATGGATGGGGAGAGTTTATGTATGGTGTTTGAAGAGAGAAAGCTTAGACATTATCTTTTAGTGGCATCCTATACCTTCTTTGTACAACACCAAGCATTGCTTTATCTTGTGAAAATTTCATTTGCTACCAAGGGTGCATTACCAAATGGTTACTACTTCTATTGGAGTTTGATTTCTTAGTGGTGGCTCATAAGGCCAAACAACAATACATGGATGATCACATGTCATGCATACCCATTAGAGACAGTGTTGTGAGTAAGGCACATATCTTTTCAAAATCTCTAGCAAAGAGGATGTTTCAAAAGAAGACCTTACACCTTACTAAATAGACAAAATAGTTCAAATTTTGGAAAAAGGGATCTTAGAATGCCCCATTGAGAAGGCTAGACTAAGGAAACTTATTCTGAAAGTTCATCATTATCACTTAATTGCCAATTAGCTTTATCGACTAGGGCATGATGGCTTATTAACAATACATATTTGTGAAAATGACATTCATGAAATACTCACTTATTAACAAGACATATTTGTGAAAATGACATTCATGAAATACTCACTTAGGCACATGGGGGAATTGCAAGAGCATACTTCAATGGAGACACTATTGCATGCAAAGTTCTTTAGTCTTGATTGTTATGGCATACACTCTTTTGTGCTATTGCTAAGTTTGTCAAGTATTGTGATGAATGCCAGCACACAAAAGTAGCTATGTGAAATGACAAGATGGAGTTGACACCAATGGTATCACACCAACCATTTGAAAAATGGGGATTTTACTTCATTGGACCCATTAGCCTTGGAGCCCACTTGTCAAAAGCAAAATGCCTCATTCTAGCTATCGACTACCTTATAAAATGGGGTGAAGCAAGATCGACTAGAAATTATGATGCAAGGGCTATACTAGTTAAGTTTCTTTGAAAGAAAGTGATCTCTAGGTTCAAATTCTCCATTGAACTAGTGAGCAACAAGGGCATGCACTTATTATTGAAGTCATTACCCATGTGTCGTCCACCTTCCTGTGATCCATTGAATAATAATTGTCATATTATCCCTAAGGCAATTGTTGAGTTGAAGTGACAAACAAACTTTTGACGAGCATCCTAATGGAAACTATCTCTACCTCACGAAATGACTAGGACCGCAAGTAGATGGTAGTCTTGTGGTTTACTGAACCATCTACAAAATGGCTATTAGTGGGGATGTGGACAAAAACCATTCATATTTCTAGGTTCAGCTACCCCATTGAACTAGTAAGCAACCACAACGCGCACTTCATTAATGAATTAAGTAACCATCTATTTTCCACCTTACTAGTGATCCATTAAAAATTGTCGATGTATTATCACCAGGCCAATGGTCAAGTTGCAGTGACAATTTCTTTTGGTGAGTGTCCTAACAAAAAATATATCTACCTCATGAAGAAATTAGGATAACAAGTTGATGATTTTTATGGGCTTATTGAATCACCTACAAAATAGCTATTTAAAAAGTGTCATTCAAAATTACCTACAAAACGGAAGTGATCTTTTGAGTTTAGTTCTTTGTTTCGATCCTAAGGATATTTGTGCAAGAAATATAAGGTGGCAAGGAGGCATAGACTAGTCTATTAGAGTTGGAATGGCTATCCAAAACTTGACTCATTCTCACAGATGTACTCTTGTGAGAAAGAGAGAAAAAAGGCCTGGTTTGAGAAGCATGTGAAATAATAAAATTTTGAAAAAGGTGACTTACTGTTTCTTTATTTAATTAAAGGCCTCAAATAGAAGATACAATGCTGTAGGGGCATGGACCCTTTCAAGTCCATCAGATCAGTAAGACCAACACCATGGAGCTTGAAACTTTAGATAGTGAGGGCATAGGTTTCTTAAATTGAAGTCACAATAAGAAATACTACCTATCAATGCACCTACTACAAGACCCCCTATGCTATTACTGCCTATAAATATCTAGGCAATCTAAATTAGATTGTCCTTGAGAATGAGGAACCCATCACACTAGTCTTTTTGAGAATGAGAATCACCACCAAGAGAAACCATGTCCTTGATACACTAGTTGATGGAGGATTTGACAACAACATAGTTACCTATTAGAATGTGTAACCATAGGACAACACATTCTTGAGGCATGTATCCATTGGAGGGTGAAATCTATGGTAGAACTTTGATACCCTATTGGGAGATGTCCATGGGAGGTAGGGCATATTTTAAAAGAGATACAAATTTTGAATAGTAAGCCCTTAGAATTAACCCTAGTTATTTCACATTAAAGAATTCATTCATTTTTAAGGTGCAATATGTCATGGAAAGGTATCACCTATACACAACCTTTTTTAGCTTTTCTAAGGTGATGGTTGTCTTAAAAACCTCTTGGTCTTTACACCATTATTTTTACCAAAGCTAGGATTCACTTGTCATTTTAACTTGGTTATCATAGCTTGGTTGGGAGGAGCAGTTTTTTCAATAGAAAAATAATCCTCCATGGACTCAATCCGAATCTCTTCCTTGGCTTCAACATCCTTTCCCTTGCCATCTAACTTGGGTAGTTTGATTTTCTTGAGAAGGAAATTCTTCTCTTGCACTTCGATTAGGGTAAGAGCAAGCATAGTTGGCATGGTACACTCAGATTGGGGAAGTTTACATAATTAGACATATAGTTCCTATGAACCACATATTTAGAAATTTGGAAAATTTCATAAATTTTGGGAATTCCTAATGTGATTAATATTTGGACACATGGTCAAATCTTATCCCCTTACTTGAAAGTGAAATTTTCCCTAGATACTATATTAGCAATTTCCATAAGTCCCACTCTCACATATGGGGTTAAGTTGTAGCCACTTGGTTAAATCTTTACTCCTTATTTGAAAGCGGAACTTGGGAGATTCCCAATTCTCTAATATGGTACTTATGTCTCAACTTATGTCTTTTTCTTAAAGTTTGCAGTATTAGATTCCATACTTTATATCTTTCTCCTAATGTTTGTGGTACTAGATTCCACAAATTTAAGTTTACAACATAAACTTTATATAAAAGTACACAATCTTAAAAGAAATTGAGAATATTTTCTATTATTTATAGCAATGATAATGCTAGCAAATTTTTATTACATCAAGTAAAGAAAATTACTATGTATGGATAAAAGAAGCAATGGAATCCTTTATTCATAACCAAAGGGAACAATAAATTTGATGATATGAAGTTACAAAATTGTGAAAATCTAATAGATAAACTTTATAGTAGGCAGGTGGGCTTCCATGAATATCCAAGAACCTATATTCTTGGGGAATATTGGAGAGACTCTTTACATGAAAGTCATAGTAATTAGAATGACTTTGTACAATCATCCTATCAGCTCTAGGATTACTTTGGTTTTTTTATCATAGATATAGCAATCTAAATGAATATGTTGACCATATGTAAACAAGGTAGGTTCCTTCTAGATGTGGCTTCCTCAAGAATAGTTTTTATTACCAAATAAATATGCTAGCTATGCTCAATACGTTGCGCTTAGTATTTTTTGCCATTCTAACCTCGATGTGTAAAAAGTGCCTGCAAAATACAAAAGCCTTACCAAAATCCTCCATCCACTCTGTGGGAGCCTTCGTCAACCGCCAAGACCCACGGACCGCTTATTGCTTCAAGCATTCCAAGCAAGCTCTAATGGCTATCTCTCACGTAGCCAATGCGTCGTCGATCCTACGAGTGTAGTGAGCTTACCTTGATGCTTGATCGAGTACCCTCCTCTCTCTTGCACTCCGGTAGCTCCACGATTCTTGATGCTAGCTCAAGCATCCTCAATCCTCCTCCATCTCCAAGCTCCATCCTCCATAGTCGTGTGCGCAAGAGAAGAGAAGAGAAGAGAAGAGAATAAGAGAAGAGGAGATGTTGAAGAGCTTCACCCTCTTGATCCCTCACTCCCACACACTCACTCCCTCACACTCTCACACTCCCTCTCTCAAGAGCACACACAAGCAAGAAGGAGAGAAGAAGAGAGGAAGAAGAAGACTCATTTTGCCACACACCAAAAGAATGAGCTTCTCATTCACTTTTCAACTTTATATACAAAACCTTAAATCCTTTTTGGGCGGTCATCCCCTGTTCCCTTTTTTACATGGCCGGCCGTAGCCTATGCCCTTTTTCCCATTTCCCACCATTCTAATTTATCCTATTCCCAACTAATGTGTACACTTTGCACAGGAGCGAGCCTGGTGCTCTTTTACAAGGATTTGGGAGTGCTTCCACATTTAATGGTGCGCCTTTCACTCTTTTGTTGTATCGGGGTGACACTGAGACTTTCTGAGGGTCATGCCCGAGAACTTAAATTTTTCAAGGTCTGGTTACCGATTAAGGCACCTTTTTCTACTTTTATCCTGCACCTTTTTTGCTTTTTCCTTTTTTTCCATTTTCTCGCTCATCTGTGCTGCAGTAAACACGGTAAACATTACCCCCCTCCTAGCCAAGTGCCAGTCCCATGGCACTAGGGTGGGAAGTAGTGGCTAGTTAGGTTTGCTGCTAGGCGAAACTAGTAGGTAGATGACGATGATTCAAAGGCAATCGTGTGAATGAGAAGTGATGGAGTTTAATGATAATGACTAGGAGAGATTCTGGTGTGCTATAGGCTTCATGAAGATGCGCGGCATTTCTCACACAGTTGTGGCTTCCATTCTACGACGGCTGATTGGGGTTCCAATTGGCTGGTGGAAAATATGTAGCCGGTTGTCCCTAGAGCATCAGAAATGCTTGATCAATAAGCAATCACTTAGGAGGATGGTATTGGAGGGATTTATCTTGGAGAAGCCCCCCGGAACTCTACCTTGACAAAGATCTGCTTTGTCTTCGCATTGAAAATCTATGTCTTTGATTTGAAGATCTTTGTCTTTGAGTTGAAGGTCTTCAGTGCTGCGTTGAAGATCGTCAACCTTACATTGAAAATCTTCAGGCTTGTGGAATCAATAAGCGATTCGTAGGTCTTGAGGCATTAGGCATGTATCTTTGGACGATAAGGTTCCAAGATCTATGCCAATGGCAGATCTATTACTGAGTACTTCTTTTGCTTGATTTGGTTCAATCATGGTAGCCATTAGCAGGCAGATGGTTGGCGACATGAAGCATGTTGGTCCATCCACTCCAATGCAGAAAAGCTCCTAAAACAGCAGCAATGGTGTCATGTCCGGCACATGGAAAAAGTTTTGGTCATTAAAGGATGCCGTGGGTGATCTTCTTCAGCTAAGTAGCCAGGTTCTTGAAACTCGAACATAACCTGCAAGAAAAGTTGTGCACTCCCTAAGGGGTGTGTCTGCCTCTCCGTGTAGTGCGTGGTGCCCGTGGGAGTGGAACTAGGAGATGGGTCTTACCTTGGGCAAGCCCTTGGTAATGTTCCACACTTGAGGACCCAGTTCGTGTGTCATTGGAGGTGTGGTGCAAGTCTTAGGGTGACAGGTCTGCAAGTCCTGCCCTTGATGTGCCCTAAGTGTGAAGTGGGGAGGGGGCTAGGGAGAACCCTAGGTGCAGTGACTGTGGTGCACAACAAGGCGAAGGGAAGTTGCAAGTGGATCATATGAAGTCCTCTCTCTCTTATCTTTGCTTAGTAGTAGATTCATCCCTTGGCTTTGCTATTCTTTGTTGTTGTCGCTTCTTTCCAGTTCACCTTTTCTTTTGTTGCCTTGTGGCCTTTTTCTTTTTTTTTGAAGAGGCTATACATAGATGCATGTGGTACAAGGGCATGACGGGAGTTTAATCCTTGTCATCCAAATGGCAGGTAGGGGATTGGGGAAGGCAGAGGGCTTTGTTAAGGAATCTGCGACACAACAAGTTGCCCTTGAGATTGAGGCGGGTTTTGAGAGTGGTGGTGGAAAGAAAAGGGTGGTTGCACTGTGTGAATTTGCTATCGCTCATATCCTCAAGCAGTGCAATATAGAAGGATGGCAAAAGAGTAGCGTGCATCATGAGGCGAGTCATGGTGCTGCTATCCATGGCATTGGGATCAAAGTAAAGGGGTGGGAGGTGACATTCTTGAGGTGCAGGCTCTTGGTGGATTAGGACCCTAATTAGCCTAAGATAATTACAAGTTTTTATGAAGGCAGGATCACGGCAGAATGTGAACTCACTAAGGAATCTATCTATAGAACTGTACAAATTAGGGAGGGTAAATACAAGGGTATCCTTATAGGAGGTGCTATTGGTGTTATAGATGATAGGGAAGTCAAACCTACCATGGATGGACGGATTAAAATCCACGCCTATCCTTCGAGGATACGGCATGAAAAAGGGGTCGTTTCTCTCAAAAGGGAGGGTGTTACAAAACACCATCCAAGCGTCAAGGTTGACATAAAAAATGCGTCTTCTCTAGGTGGGTTGGCAATTATAGCCTTCCACTAATCTAGGCAGCTGGAGGACTTTATCATGCCAAAATTTGCAGTCCTCGGCTCCCCAAGCAATTGGATTGGCCTCTCGCTCCGCTAGCCACTTGTCCTTGAGCCTTGCACCCATAGCGATTACATCGTTTACAAGTTCAATGGGCATTACTCTGTTTAGTATAGTGGAAAGATCAAAGCTCAAGTTGAAGGGGTTGCGGGCACATTCCTGCTATTCCCAGATAATCAACTCTGAATGGATCGGGGAGATCCTCAGGGCACGGTGGGAGAGGGGTAGGTTGTCTTGGAACAGGTCTAACGTTCAGCTTCTTCCTTGCCTTCTCTACCATTTCTCTCATGCGCTTAGCCAGGGCTGCTTTCCTCTCAGCGGATGTGTTAGTGGGTTGCAGTTCATCTTGTCATGGAGGAGGGGGTGGTGAACGTAGTCCTCTTCCTAAGGTCCTAGATTAAACTCTGATTCACCCCCTTCTGCTTGCACGTCTTCTTGTGCCTTCTCTTCTATGAAGCCAAGTTCATCGATTTCTTGCTCCTTCAGGCCTACCTGTGCAAGGTATTTTCTTTGCTCCTCTAGGCTCTGCGGCGGCGGGCCTCCTAGTTGCAGTGGTATGTGTAGGCCTGCAGTTAGGGCTCTGCGTGCAATGGCTAGCTTCTTCTTCAGCTGATCATGGGCCTCGTTTTCTTCCGTTTTGGTGGAGTGGAGCAGCGTGTTGAGGAAGGTGTGCTGCTGGGCTATCATAGAGAGCTGGGAAGCCTCTGCCTAATTCTCAGCCAACACTCTATCTCCTTCTGCTTTGGCCAGTCGGCGTGCCAGGTCTTGTACCCTCCTTTCGTTGTGGTCAGCCCATTCCTTCGCTCTCTTTTCCATATCTTCCAAGCTCTCCCCCTGATGGAGGGTCATAGCCATGAGTCGTTGCTCCTGGTCCTCGAGCTCGCAGTGTAGGCGGGAGTGCTCCTGGTGTTCATTGGCGATCTATGCATTGAGCTGATCCAGCTTCACCTGCATCCTTCGCACCTGCTCTTCTCTTAGCTGGTCTAGCTCTGCAGTCTCCTGTTTGATCTTCTCAAGCTGGTTTTGTGCCTCCAGGTTAACTGCAGTAAGCTGGTCATTCTTGCGCCGCAGGTGAGCAATGGTCTCCCTCTCTCCGTTGAGGTGTTCCATTAAGATTTTTCTTCTTCCCTCCCAGGCAGCATCACGTTCCTTTAGGGATTTTGCTTCTTTTACATCTCTATTGCTGGCTTCCTCCTTTAGCACAGCAATCTCCCTTTGGTATTCTGCTATCTGCTTAGTTTTCTCTAGCTGGAGAGTGGCTCTTGATTCTCGCTCTGTTGCCAACTCTTCCATGGAAGTTCTCTTTTCTTCCTTGGCCTTTTCTAGCTGCGAGAGCAACTCCTTAACATATTCATCGTATTGGTCTCCTGGAGGTGGGGGATGGGACATGGTGGCGGTGGTGATAGCGGCTTTTATTTTCTATCTTTTAAGCTCTGGCCTTGGCTCCATATCAGTCGTGGGTGCCCTCTTTACTCCTGATGCTCGGGTGGCCATGCTCGCTTCTCTTGCCAACTCCCTTTCCACCAGGAACTGCAGCCAAGTGACCATATTGCTCTCATTGACCTTTGGAGTGGAGCCTTGGGTGGCGGTGGTAGTGGGTGTTGTCATGATAAGAGTGGCTGGTGTGGTAGGTACGAAGAGAGGGGGAGTTGGCGTCATTGGTTCTTTGCATTTTCCTTCTGCTGGGGGCAGCGGTGCAATTTTCGGCACACTGGTACTGGAACTAGGTGCTTCTATTCTATGTGGGCTCTTTGTGCCCTCCTCGTCTCTTTTGTGCTGCTCCTCAATGGAGCGACGAGTGGCCAGCGCTATTTCTTCCTCTTCATTTCTTCTCAACTCCTCTTCAGTCTTCTTTTTTCTCTCCTCCTCATCCCTAAGCGACTCCCTTTGAGCCCTCTCCAGATCTTCTTTTTCTTTTTTCTTGCACTCTTCCTCCCTCTTTCCATGCAGGGCTTTTATTCTTTATTCTGCATGCCTCTGTGGGCTGCCCTGGGACTCTCCCTCTTCATCTTCGTCAATCTCTAGTTCATCTGAAGACCTATGCTGTACTTATGTGTGAGGTGGAGATTGTGACAGTGACTTGTCACTTCCTTCTTCGTCTCCCTTCTTATCTTCTTCTTCCCATCCTTGCCCTAGTGCTTCTTGGATTATGGTAGTAAGGATGCCTCCAAACCGTATGGTTGAGGCTTTGGAGGATGATGCCTTGCATGTTGATCTGGACAATGGGGATTCTCCTCCAATGGCTCTTCCTCCCGTTGCTGGACCCTTATCCGAAGCCTCTATGGTTCTCCTCACAAACCCATTCAGGTTTACCTCGTCCAGTGATTGTGCCGCAATGTTGTCGAGCAGAGGCATGTTGATCCGGCTCATTATGCTGTTGTACCTCTGGCTCGAGAACAAGGTGTACACCATTTTTGCTTGCACCCGGATATCTGGGTTTGGGATGTCTGCCAAGCTAATCCCATCGTTGGTATGGACCTTCACCTTGTCCATTCCCAACATGGCGTAGACGTCCCTCTTCGGCTTTCTTTCCACTTTATTTGGCAACCCCAGTGCCCTTTCCACCAATTCCGGGGTCAGCTCAATCTGTACTTGCCGGGTGGCTTCATTCTCGTGCACCGTGATGATGCCTCTGTTTCTGTTAAAGGTGCGCAAAAATTTGGCGCACTGGGTGTAGTCCACCCTCTGGCCCACTGCGTCTAGGTATCTCTGTAGATGGCACTCATCTATAATCTGGCACACTGCCGGCTCTTCGATGGCCACGTCTTCAAGGTTAAAGACGTGACAAAACTTCAACTGGTTAAAGGCTCTAGTCTCCACCGTGAGGCCGTACTTCTCTTGCTCCTCCTCCGAGAAGGGGAGCTTGCCAGCCTTGTCCTGGCTTGCCATGATCAATGCCTGCAAGTTCGGCCATTTCCACTATTAGTGCTTTTTGACAAGTAACTTGCTGAAAGAAGAAAAGCATAGCAGATTTTATTGATCTGAAATATTTTGAGTATAGCCTTAACTTTTCTTTTCAGACTTTTACCATTACATTTTACCATTGCATTTCAAATTTTATTGACATTTCATACTTGGTTCACTTTTTAAATTCCACCTTACCTCCTCCCCCTTTGGAACGAGAAGAATCCGTCCCAAGATTGGAGGTTGAGAGGACAAGGGTGTTTTGCATAAAGAGCGTCGGTCTATTTGCGCAGGAGCCAAGCATAGAAGTTGGGGTTGTACTCTAGCTGAGCTTGACGGTCTAATTCGAATGGACGGATACCCACATGTGTGATGTATGTCAGAACATCGGTTAGGAGATCGTGAGAATCGACCCGACTTGCAATGTGGAGTTCTTCCTCTATTAAGAGGCGGTCAAGGTAGGAATGCCCCTTGATGTGCTCTTCCATGGGTTGGCCACGAAGAGTGGTTAATACTCGATACGAGGTTGGCACGACGTAGGTGGCGTCGTACTCTGTTGTTTTGATTGCGCGGCACTGCTCAGTGTTGGTCATTATGTGGCACCCCTTAGCTTCTCATTGCAGCCTAAGAGTATAGCAATGCTTCAAAAACGTGGAGTCAGTATCAGCGAGCTTGGATAACTCAGTGATTTCCTGATCAGTGATAGCAGAAGTGGTTCGCTGATCGTAGGATGTGATGAGATGTTGTTTAATGGCTAGCTCTTTGGAGATCTTGCTGTTGAGCAAATCAGCAGTAGAGCAAGAAGCTTTTGCAAATGGGAATTCAAAAGTCTCCCAAGAGCAAGGCATATTGCACACTTTCGTTGCAAAGGGTTCTTCTAATAGACCTAAGTCCAAGGAGTCGTAGCTGAGGGCTAGTGACACGAAGGTGGCATCGAGTCTATCCGTCTGGCGAGGGCAGGCAGTAGCTCCTGCCGGACAATCAGCTTCCTCAAGCCACGCGCCCCACTGTAGTGGAGACTGTTCACATTCCAAGATGCAAGATGTAGGCTCATGGGAAAAACTCTGACTAACCGAACATGCATCTGTTCGGTGTGGAAGTTGCAGATGAGGAAGAAAGACTACGAAGTATGCACGTACATTTTGCAGCCAATCTGGATGGTGAGCTCCAGTCCCCCATGGTGGCCCTTGGCCGAACCATAGGGGTGATAGATGCTCCAAGTGGTACTATCAATGCATCTATCAGCCACGCTGAAAACTGCGACTCTGTACACTATTAGAAGCAGGCCACTGAAAAGTGAGAGGTCCAACAAGTTTAGCGCTTGCCAATTGGAATAGAAAAGGACCCAATGTGGAGAGGGAAAGAGCACTAGAAGCCGATCTCACATTGAGCAAGCTTCTCGTGAAGAGACTCATAGACAACATGGTTGTAGAGTAGAGTGGAGTGGCCCTAGCAACTTCATTGCTAGTGGGACTAGGAATCACTCCAAATTCGAGGAGCCAATCAAAGATACCCATAGTTAAGGTCTAGAATTTTTAGAATAGCTGTTGATGCCAAACTTTGCTTCAATCTATCAAAGCTGGTTTGTTTGGAAGTTGACCATGCAATGGATGTTTGCTTCTTTAGTAAGTCTGTCAGAGGTGGTGCAATCAAAGCATAGTTTTTTATGAAGACCCTATACCATCCTGTCAATCCAAGAAAACTGTGTATTTCTTTAACAATTGTTGGTATTGAATGCTAGCACACTTGCCTTAGGATGTGTGTTCATGCAGGAAGGTAACCTTGTAGCATACTCTTCAAGGAATCTGAAGAGCCATGAGAAGAATTATGCTACCCATGATCTAGAATTGTTAGCTGTCATCCATGCTCTAAAGCTTTGGAGGCACTACCTATTGGCTAACAAGTTTACACTAGTGACTGATCATAAAAGTCTCAAGTGGATCTTTACCTAGAACGAGCTCAATATGAGGCAACATCGGTGGATTGAAGTGCTAGAGGAGTATGACTTTGAAATCAAGTACCGAACTGGAAAGGAGAATGTAGTTGTCGATGCGCTTAGTCGCAAGGCATTCCTTAATTCATTAATCTTGCAAAATCCATCAACAGCTAGATCTCTAGCTACAAAGGTGTCCATGCCAAACAATCCAATACTTGAGCTAGCTAGAGAGAAGCCATGCCATGATCCAGTCTATCAAAAGATGCTAAGGGAGATCACTATCAAGGACTAGGACCAAAAGCTACAGGCTAAGTATCATAAATTCTCTATCAACAGTGGACTTGTCTACTATAGAACGAGAGTATGTATACTGGCAAGCCAGTCACTTAAGCAGAAGATATTGTGGGAAGCTCATGATTCCCCTTTCTCAAGACATCCTGGCTATGCCAAGACTGTCAATGCAGTTAGGAAGAGCTACTATTGGGAGAGGCTTAAAGGTGACATTCTCAAATATGTCACTGAGTGTTTGTCTTGTCAACATATCAAAGCTGAACATGTCAAAATGCCAGGAAAGTTACAACCACTTGACATTCCCCAAATGAAATGGGAATTCATCAGTATGGACTTTGTTGTTGGCCTACCCCAAGTTTAGGGAGGATACAACTCCATCATGGTTGTGGTTGACATGCTTACTAAGATTGCACACCTTATTCCAGTAAAGACAAACTATAAAGCCTCAGACATTGCAAGGTTGTTTATCAAGGAGATATTCAAGCTACATGGCACTACAACATACACATGCTATAATAACATTTATAACGACGTTTTCTTTATATATGAAAAATATCCCCGTCGTCGCTATTAACATCGCTACAAAACCGTTGCTATTTGCCTCGCTATTTTCGTTGCTAATTTCGTCGATATTAGCATCGCTAAATAGCGACGCTAATACCGACAAAATTAGTGACGAAAATAACAACGATTACAGAGGAATTTTTGACGCTAATACCGATGATTGTAGAATTATTTTCCAACGGTGATACCGACGGTTGCAGGAAAAAAAAATTTGTGGCAAAGCTGCAGATGCAGCCCTGCCACAGTTCAAGCCACACAGGGCTAAGAGACAATTCCTGTTGTCAAAGAAGTTAGACAATCGTTCCCAAATAATGACAAGACTTTGCAAACAGGTACTTTCATGACATTAATTAACACAAATGTGCACTGCATTGATAAACAAAATAATAGAACTTAAATTGAGAAGTGCTACTGCGACAAAGCAAATATGGAGTCATGCTACAACATAGAAGTCCGAATCATATACACTTAGCTATTACATATGGAGGATAGAGGCCATAAGGCCTTACATAATACAAGATGGGGAGTAATCCTATGTAGCCTAATCTACTCTCTACGACTCATCCACATCAGACAACTCCTCTCGCTATAGTGGCATACCAAAGGGAGCCTGCAACAGCAAATACATATATAATTGTGAGTACCAAATACAAACTGACATATAATGACAGATTTCTCAAATTAGGAATGATATTTATTACTACTTATAGGTTCTCCATGAGCATAGAGCTTCTCGATTAGGGCACTCAAGCCATGCTTCTCCCCGTATGTCACCTCTAGTGCAGTCAGGTCGCGATTCGTAAAACCTTGCTGTGGCACATAAAAATTGAAAAACAACGTACTTGAGATTCATGTTTGAAATACATACAACAACATGGATGTCATTAAATTAGAATAATCTACCCTATTAATACCTATGAAATCTGCCACGAATGTTGTGTGGCCGCTACCAAGGTGATGCACCGATCCTGCGTCCAAGCGCGCCTTTGTTGCATCCTTCTGTTGCTTCTGCTTCCACTTCTTTGGAGTGGATGTCACCTCATCCGGGAGATTAGTCCACTCCTCTCTATCCAGCCACTCTGGCTTCAATTTGCCCTGCTTGGCTGCTTCGCGTGCATCAGACCGCCTATGCGACTAATAGTCACGCATACGCATCATCATCCACCCTCTCGAAAATCTATCATTGCGAGAGGGCTGAGGGAAATCTCAATACAATGTATCGATTATGTACTCCTTGCTAGAATTTGGGATCTCCTTCCACTTGTCTGTAATGTTGTGCCAAAATACTTGTTGGCACAACTCATGCATCCTAGAGATGATAGCTTTTCCATCATCATTCATGTATAAATGGCCAGAGGCCTTATCTATGAGATACGAGTAACCTGTAAGATTTTGCAAACGGGTACTTTCATGACATTAACACAACTTGAATTGATAAGTGCTACTGCGAAAAAGGATGCGAAAATACATACCTGGAGGATTGGGTTTCGTGTACTTCTTTTCTTCCCGAGGAGTGATCAGTGGGTGCGTGAAGGAGTTGGAGCAGTAGACGTCTGCTCGCCACCCACTGCCAGTGAAAGACGGCGTCGACTCCTTGGTGGCAGTGCGAGTGGGAGAGACTGCATCTATATCCCCACAACAGGAGCTACCTCCTCCTCGACTACATGACTTTGAAGCAAAGCGAGATCTCCGACTGCGTCTACTAGAGACCGAAGCATCGGACCGTCTAGAGTCTGCCGATCGTGCTGAGGTGGAACGGGAAAGCTGTGAATCGGCTCTATCTTTGACTCGTGCTAGTTGCTCTAGTGAGAAACGCGCTAGCATCGCGTCAATGTCATCATCTGTAAAATCGTGACTCATCTTGTCGTCCGTGCCCAAATCCTAAACCTGCACATACAAGGAAAAATAATAATAATAGATAATGAATTGCAAGACATAATAAAACTAAGACTTAATTAGCAAGACTTCATAAAACAAAAAAATAGATAATACAAAACACCATACTCCAAAAACATACAAAATTTCCTAACAGAATTGCAAGAATTGGCATTGCTATAGTGGGAGGAACGTTTTGATCGAGTCACTTTTGTTTAGGGTTCCACAATCTCATCTTGACATAGCTCAGTATACATCGGGAGATCTATACAAAATTCTCCACAAAATGAGGAATCTGCTTCATTTTCAAAAAACCCATCCTCTATCTCCATAGGTGAGATGTCTTGGTCTTCCAGGCGGTTCATCCTAGTTTCTTGTATGCCTTCTGTCATTGCCGCTATTAAAGGTGTCTCTTCTACGATCTGTATGAGGGTTCTAGCAAACATGGGGATACTCCTAGATGTCATGGGAATGACATACCACCATTGAGGTTGTTGCGGATTAGGGAAAAAGATGACCTGATCCATATTACGATTAGTATAAAAGTCCACTTTGAGATTACTAAAGCGTATTAAGTATTAGGGACTCTTACCTGCTCACAGTGATTTGGCAAAACAAATGTATCACTCAAATCGGTCCACTTCTTCATTGAGTCAATCTCAACAAAGCCACTTGGCCCTTGCCGAACAGTTGCACCTGCTCCTTTGAGAGTAACCTTGAACCATTGCACATCAAATATGGTCACAGAGAAACTTCGATAGTCCACTGCAAGGATACTCTGTAAACATCCGAAATACTCCATCTCTACAACTACACAGTTTGGATCTGTGGCACGTCGTTGGCTTTCCTGCTCAAACATTGCCATCACTCCACAGTCCATTATCGAGTGTAACTTGTCGATGTGCTCTACTCTAAAATGTCGTCCACGTGACCATGCTACACTACGGACCTTATATTGGGAGAAGAATAAGTATATTAGTTGCGATTTGCAGTGTAGATTGTAATTTCTTGGGATTGCATACCTTGGGATTGCATCCACGTGAGAAGTCCCACTCTTCTTCAGTAACTGTTTCTCCATCTTGAGATGCTTTGGTTAGGGCCTCATGTAGACATCTAGTGGATATGAGTAGAAGCATCTCCTCTAAGCCCTTCGGATATCGAATGGGCCGTTGCCGCATACTCCGTCGAAAGTTAGATCTTGCAGACTCTCGCTCAGCTCGAGCATCCTCATACCGTTGTAGCCACTTCTCCATCGTAGTGCTATGCAGCATACAAAATCGGTTCACCTTGGACTCCATGGATGCGTCCATCTTCTTCTCTATTCCGTTTCCCACTAGGACATCTCCATTCAGACGATCATCCTCCTTAATGACCATATCAAGCCTTTGTCCCAGTCCACAGCGGACAGCCACTTAGAAATGTACACCAAGACCTCCGACACTAACCAACCTTTAGCCATGCTACCCTCAGGATGAGCCCATTGTCACACAAATCCCTTTAAGGTCTTCATGAACCATTCAAGGAAAAACATCCATCGACTATGGACTGGACCTACAACCTACAATTCATCTACGATATGCACTAGAAGATGGGTTTGTATCGTGAGCATACTAGTGGGAAGATACTTCTCCAAAAGACAAGCAGTCTCTACTGCCATGCATTTCGCAGATTCAATCAATGATGTGTGAATCTCTTTTTGGGAGACAAACTGAACCAACTCAAAAAATTTGTAAATGGCTGTCCATACCTCCGATGTCAAAGACGCCACGATTGCGATCGGCAATACGAACTGTGAAAACCATGTAATTAATATTGTGTATAAACAAACGGAGATTCTGAAATCTAATATGCAGAATCATGCCATACGCAGCCTCATACCGTACATACCTGACACATCTTATGCCAATCATGGGATTTGAGTCCTGTCAGTTGGTCATCCTTTGTGAATGCTGTCTTGAGAGAACGCATTAGGCTAGTCGGCATGCGAAAGGACTTGATGTTTTCCTTTACTCGTCGCACTTCATTGCTAGACAAAACCCAATGAGCGCACGGCAATTGCACTTGATCGTCGACGCCACTTACAGGCCAATATGGTTCCATCTTTCCCACTGCTTTCAAATCCATCCTTGCTCCTAGTGTGTCTTGCTGCCCAGTGAGGTGGTCCCATAGCAAGCTACCCACATTCTTAAAAATGTGCATGGGATCTAAAAGGTGGTTAATTTTCAACTTTTTCCAATAAGTTAGCTCATAGAAAATTGAGAAGCGTCGCATTCCACTGGGAAGTGAGTCTTTGTCCACCATCTTGCGATCAAACCAGCTCAGTGTGTTCATTCTCGTAGGAGAGCGACCAAGAAATCCTTCTCTCATGACATGACCCTCTGGCAAAAAAGCCCAATGTCCCTCAAATACCATCTCCTTCATAGATTTTGACATACAAGAATCCAACCTTGGTCCATACAGAGGACATGCATGGTAACCTGACGTGACTAGCCCTGCAGAACACACATGTACAATGAGGCATGTCATAACACCAACATCACTCAAAGAAAACTAGCAAAATAAGAAAACACGCTTTACCAGAGCATTCTCCATAACCTGGAAAGTCATGCATGGTCCACATAAGAATTGCCCTTATAGTTGCGGATCGCCTACCAATATGTTTGCTCATGTCCTCCACTACAATTCCCTCCCACAACTCCTTTAGCTCATCAATCAGTGGAGAGAGGTAGACATCCATATTCTTGACTTTGTATCGTCCAGGCACAAGCAAGCTGAGCAAAAGGTGTCCTTTCTTGGTGGAAAGTCATGGCGGTATATTGTAGTTAACAAGGACCACAAGCCATACACTATAGGAGGTGGAACATAAACCAAAAGGATTTACCCCATCCATGGCAAGACCGAATCGTAGATTCCTCGCCTCCTTTGCAAAGTTAGGAAAAGTCTCGTCAATGTGATGCCATGCTTCTAAGTTAGCTGGTGTATGATGTACACCATCAGTGGATCGATTTTCCGCATGCCATGTAGTCAACTTTGCAAAACTCTTGGTCCGAAAAATGTGACGAACACGCAGTATCAGCGGCGGAAAATGTCTCAAAACCTTCTGTGGAACAGTTTGTCCTTGCAAGTCATTTCGATACCTGTCCACACCACACTTGGGACATGTAGCCAACAATTCAAACTCTCCCCGAAAGAGAACACAATCATTGGGGCAAGCATGAATGCAATTATAATCCATGCCTAGCTTTCGCAGCACTTGTCTTGCATCATCACGAGACTCAGGCATCATGTTTTGGGTAGGCAAAATGTAAGATTTCAACGTTCTACAAATTGCAATGAAGCACGCTATTAGAGTACTACATAGCACATTTTAATGGCTTTCAATAAAGAATCATACACATCATAATATACCTGAATAGCTTTGTCACACTCGCATCGCTCCATCCATACTTTCTTTGTATGCTCAACAATGCAAGAAGTGTCTTCAAACAGGATACTCGACTCCCATCATACAATGGAATGGCAGCCTCCACGATTAAAGGATCTTGGGATTCCGAGTCCGTCGAAAGCAATGATTCGATCATGTCCTCTAACTCGAGCTCCAAAAAAGCAGGAGGATCGTCCATGTCTCCAGCATTCTCACCCATAGAAGGGGGTTGAGAGTTATCACCTTCTATGAGACAGTTAGTTATCTCGGACGACATTTATATAGAGTGCAGACGAACCCATCTTATTGGACGCAAGAGATTTGTGGACTGCAATGTATTGACATGGCCTTGACCCTGTAAAGGACGTTAAGGATCTAACTTCTCAGATAACCCCAAACTGTTATACTTAAATCAATTACATGTCATATAGTAATGAGAGAGAACTTACCGCAATCTTGTAATTCAAGACTGGTTGGTCGATTATCTCAACTCGAAACTCTCCATACCATTGCACATGCTCTATGGACAAATGATGTTTCCGACGAAATGTCCGCGAAATGTTACCGTAGTAAGTCTTTGCTATTAGCGTCGCTATTTGTGATGCTAAATAACGATGTTTTTAATGACAAAGATAGCGACGCTAATAGCGATGCTAATACCGATGCCGAAAAAAAAACGTCGCTACTTAGCGTCGCTACATGTGTGTATCCTTGTAGTGTGGGTTACCCAGAAGAATCATTAGTGATCATGACTCTCTCTTCACATCACACTTTTGGAGAGCTATCTTTGAAGCCATTGGGACTCAACTTTGTTTTAGTACAGCCTACCATCCCCAAACTATTGGCCAAAAGGAGCGAGTCAATCAAGTCATCGAGGATATGTTGAGGGCACACTGCTGTCATGAACCAAAAAGGTGGATTCAATACTTGCCTTTGGTTGAGTTTGCCTACAATGCTTCTTATCAACAAAGCATTTAGATGACCCCTTTCCAAGCATTGTATGGTCATAACTGTCGAAGTCCCCTAAACTTCTCAGATCCAACCTTGGGGGTTTAAGCTTCAAGGCAGATGTTGGAAAAGATGGATGACCAAGTAAAGACAATAAGACATGACATCCAAGCCGCCAAGGATAGACAAAAGGCCTACACGGATTTGAAGCATCAAGATAGAATCTTCGAGGAAGGAGACATGGTCTTTATTCGCATACGCCCAAGAAGAGTTCCCTATCCTTAGGAGACTGCAAGAAGCTAAGTCCAAGGTATTGTGGACCATACAAAATCCTCAAGTGCCTAGGACCTAATGCTTATAGACAGCAACTCCCTGAGAACCTAAAGGTTCATAATGTATTCCATATCAGCCTATTGAAGAAGTATGTACCCAATCCTAGTCATGTACTTGATCACCAACAAGTTGTAATGCCTAGTCAAGGAGTCCTTGAACTATGGCCTGACAGGATCTTAGATATCAGGGAGAGACAACTGAGATCTAGAACCTTGAGACAATGCCTTGTCTAGTGGAAAAATTATCCTGAGGAGGATGCCGCTTGGATAGATGAAAGCACTCTCAACCATCAATATCCCTAGTTTATCTCGAGATGAGGACATCTCGATTCCTCCAAGGGGGATAGAATCTAATATTTCTGCTGAAAATATTACGAGGCTGTGTGAAGTCTAAGGAAAATGACAATGCCGGCATTGTGGTCACGGACGGTGCACTCTTTAATTGGTACACTTTCCACTGGCAAATTGAGTCTAAGGTCTAAGAATCCTGCATAGCTTCATAAGAACCTCCTCTTGGGAGGATATCAGGATGAAATTAATTTATGGATTTTTTTTTGTATTATCCCTTCTTTTCCCCAGCCAAAGGTCGTGCTAGAGGGAAGGGAGTGAAGCGTGGATGACTTAGCATAGAGCTGGAAGCCATGGGGGGGTTAATGCCCATATAATAGGCTACGTGGGGGCCCGAGGAGGGGGGGGGAGGTCCCCCTCCCTTAAGAGCTATAAAAACCCCTTGTGGGGGGGGAAGTAAAGGGGATTCGTGGAGGAGTGTAATGCTGCTAGCCGTGAGGGAGGTGAGCTGAGTAGTCGAAAGGCTGTCGGAGAGGAGGAATAGCAGAGGAAATCTCTGCGTTAGAAGGGAGGTGAGAAGTACACCAGCTGCCGCCGCCTGAAGCTGAGTACGCTGCCAGCATCTCCATTTGCCGCTACCTGAAGTCGAGGATGCCGCCAACTGCCAAATCGATGGCTTCCTCTTCGTCCACGAGGATAATTGGCACCCACAGAAGCTTCCAAGATGCTTCTTGGAAGCTTCTAAGGGGGGGCTCTCTAAGCCCCCTTTCTCATTGATATTCCCATGCAAGTCCTTTTAACCCCCGGGTTTCTTTAAAACCCCTTTCTTATTGCCTTCTCAAGCGAGTTTTTATTAACCCTGGGTTTATTTAAAACCCCTCTTCCATTTCACTCTTACACAAGTGGTTTTTCTCCCTCGATATTTAAGCATCCTTTTTCCCCCTTGCATCCCCCATAAGCTCACCATTAGCTAGGTTTTAAACCCCCTTCCCATGGACCCTTTTTCATTGGCCCTACAAAGCGGTCTTTACACCCTCGGAATTAAGGCCTTTCCCCTTGCATCCTTGGGAATTAACCCTTTCCCTTGCATCCCCCATAAAGCTCATACTAGTCGGGTTTTAAGCCTTTTTCATAGCATTTCCACAAGGTTTTAACCTTGGGTTTCCTTTTAAAACCCTTCGCACACAAGCCTTTTAAAACCATTCCTATAAGGTCTTCTAAAGCTCGATTTCGAAAGATGGTGCAATCGGTCAAGGAAGCCGAATCATAAAGGGAGTTTCGCGTGCGAAGGAGATAGGGCAATATCATAAGTCTGCGACTAAGGCAAGAGGGTCGTGATGGCTCCTAAGAAGGCATAAGGTGCAACGGCAGGAGAATCATCCCCTAACATCCATGTGGACATTTCACCACAAGTCTAGGTTTCCTTCCTCATTTTGATTTAGGTCGTAATATTTCAATTGTGCATGGATCATTTATGGAATTAGGATGCACTTTTTCGATTGAAATACTTTGGCTAAATTAAAGGAAATAGCTTAGAATCAAAGAATCGATCATTTGTATTTTTTAAAAATAAACAAATGAAAAAAGAGCATAAGATCGTAATGAGTTTAGATCAACTAATGACCATCTTTAGAAGTTGAAATTATTGTAGTACACTTCGATTATGCATGAAAAGATAAAATCGCATGTTGCATTATTAGATATCTCTTTCTTCTCAAGGATTAATTAAAGAAGATTGCCATCAATCGTAGGAATTTGCAAGGGATGGAAATGATTCTAGGGCTGCATAAGGTAGATTAAACTTTAGTCAGTTGTTGGCATAAAAACTCAAATCAATTATGTAAGTAGTAACGAAAGGTTGTGTAATGCTCATTCAGCATATGAATAATTCGTTCATAAATGAAAATTAGAAAAGGGCTACATGGTTCATTTTGACATGAAACCCTAAAGCTTAGTAGCTGGAATCTTGAATGCATGTTCTAGAAGGATCAATAGAAATTGTGTCATAACTTAACATGCGCTTCGAGCTTAGCCAGTAAAACTAGGGTTGTAAATCTAATCATTCGTAACCAATAAATCATGTGCTTATGAGAATGGTATCGTAATGGTTTTATCGTAAACGCCTAAACCACAAAGGATTTGCTTAGAAATGGCTAAATCGATGCAACATACCCCAAGTGCTAACTAGGGTTTAGCACGTTGAGGACGTGACCTAGTTGCTCTTATTTCCAAATTGAAACTCTCATACCCTAAAAACTTGCTCACATTCACGGAATGTAGGGACAATAGGACATACTTGCGAGAAATGATCTAGGGTTTCTACCCTAAGGATCGCTCGCTAAAAAGATGAAACTCGGGTTGAATTTGGAACCCTAGGGCCGACAATGTCGGCCTAGTGAAATCAGGAACAGATTGTTATGAAGACACCCTAACCATGTTTCCTATCTAATCTTGATTTCGTGATTAGAAGACGCCGTTTGATGGGTAAAATAGTCCCATGGATTAGGTTCGACACTTGTGCAACAAGTTGCAGAGTCGCAAGATCTTGTGATTTGATCACGAGGGAATGGTCAGTTCCTCAGAATGAGATTGGGAGATTCTTGAGCAAGTTTATCTTGCAAGAGGATGAGTAGTCATCTTGACATAGCACCTTTCTTGGGAAATGTGACCAAGATAAGGGGACTAGATAATTGCTTGGAAGCAAAAGACCAATCAGTAACTTGGAATAACATGGTTATTGCTAATAGAGCTTAAGGTATTGGTTAAGTTGGGTTAATAGGGTATGACCCTAACCCAAGGATATAAGGGTTAACAAACAAACCCTTGGGGATCTTGCCAAGTTGCAATTGATCCCGGATCGAATGCTGGATGCATTCGGAGAAAAGGATTTACTCCTTAGCAGTTGGCCAAAAATAACAACCAATGGAAATGATTGTGCTTGTAACAGTTTAAAGAGCACTGTTTTGCTTTGTTTGCTCAAGGAATTAAAGGATGAAAAGATATCTAATGCTTCAGGTTGAAGGCCTGAAGGGAGAGGCAGCCTCAGTTACCCCCAACTGTCTGCCTCTGACCCTAACCAAAGGGGTTGTTAACCGCATCGGGAAGGTGGACTGAACCCGCCAAGAGAGGTCTCTCCATTGAGTGCTACTTGGAGCAGGAGGACGCTTGGGTGCCAAGGGGGCTCTGGCCGTAAATCCCTTGCTTTTCGGGCCCTGCACAAGAGGCCAATGTGACTCGGGATTGGATCTTGAGGCCCGCATACTAGTCTACGGGCAGAATCTTGGATTAGTAATCCCTGTGGATTGCTGGATAGCCTTCGGGCGGATTATGGATAAGCCTATGGGTTGGACTTTATAAATGTAGTTTAAAGATAAATATGATAACCTATTGAAAAGGAACTTGTTTGACACTGTTTTTCTATGTCATGTGCTAAGATTACGTGAAGGAATCGGTGCCTAAACGGACTAATTAAGGAAGCTGCTTGATGCATGTCCAACTAAATGTGGTAGGTAATTAGATAACTAAAACAACTTGAGGAAAGTGCGGTGGATGTGGCCATGCGTCCTACGGATGGGTGGTTCCGGTTGGCTGGGAGCTTTTCTCAATCATAAATGACAGCAAGAAGATCGTTTCAAAGGGCACGAACAGCAAGGGTGTTGACCTAGAGTCTAAGTTATAATAATCCCGATTTACGCTGTTTTAGGGGAACCGAATGGGGCTATGCCTTATGGTAGAGAGGTTGAGCTTTGCATCCCTCTCATTTCCCATTCTCCTTGAACCAAGTGCAGTGTGAATTCACTTTGGCCTTGTCGTTTCTGCGTAAAGTAGTTCGCTTGGGGTTTGACACCAGTTGCCGTTTAGGAAATGACCACTAAGGGAAACCTTGATTTAGGTCGGTCCTAAGTGGGAACGACCAGAATGCTTCCACTACGTGGCAAACATGGGAAGTCCTAGATCGCAAACCCCGTAACATTCCATGGGAGTGTCAAGCAAATCTTTCTAGATCTTTTTTTTGATGGACTGCTAAGACGTGTCCTGAAGGGAACAAGTGGACATGTTACAATTATCATTAATCTAAGGCTATAAAAGCCTTAAATTTAGGCCCCTTATGCTAGTCTTTTTTGTGTCATTATTTCACACTAAAGGAAGGAGAGAGAGAGAGAGAGAGAGAGAGAGAGAGAGAAGAAGAAGGCAGGAATAGGAGAAGGATTGGAGAAAAAGGATAAGAAAGGAAGGAAGAAGAGGATATATAGATAAAGAGAAAGAGATAGTGCAAAATAGATGTTACAATAAATAAATATATATATTACATTATGAAAATATGAAATAAATACTTATATTTTCCTTTTTATGATATCATTCATACGTTGTCATTCAAACAAATAGGATTCTTTTGTAAGAGTGCTTAGACACATAAATCCAATATTTTTGCTGTTAGATTTTTCTGAAACACTAAAGTAAATACGATAGGCCTACTAAGGGCATGGATGTTTAATCCTTGCACAAGGAGACAAAAAATAGAAGGATCCATTGACCCTTCCATCAATACATTAGAGACTTAACATCCTCTAGAGAATATGATAAAAATTAACGAAACCATTTAGTGAATGACCTCCAAGTGAGTTTCATGTACGGAAATGCAAAAAAAAGCTTTTAGTTAGAAATCTCCTTGTAATTCCCAAGGGAAACAAAAGGCAAAAGAAATGTTGAAAAGATCCCCTACTAGGATAAATCTTGCTTGTGGTTTCAATCTTGTTTCTAATTTTGATATTACATGTAAAGGACTACTTGATGCATTAAGAAAGAAGTGTTTGTATTGTACAACTTTAAGATTTTCATTAAATCAAATTACAATATGTTAAAAGGAAAGATCACACTAGACCTTTCCCAAGGCTAATTATAGAACCCTACACCAAGGGGGTTGGCTTTATTACCTTTGGAGAGCTGAGACCATGGCCCCAATGGTGAGAGGTCACTTTGTAGGGAGACCATTAGGCAGGAGGAGGAGGTGAGAGTACCGAGGAGGATCTAGCTAGTAAATCTCTTAGAATCATAGGAACTTGCTAACCACTACTTGACTCAAGATGGACTTCTTGAGAGCCCTGTTACTAGAGTTAAGGGTGGAAATATTAGTGGAAATTAAACCTTTGAATTCTTACTTCCATATGGGCAGAAGGAGAAATTGTAATAAGATCCTTCAAGATGAATAAATATTGTCTCTCAAAGGTCTATTTTCAATTGTTTGAACGTTGTGATTTTAAATTATGTGAATAAACCCAATGTCTTGAAGGATTAATTAAGGAAGTTGTCTTTATATATTGAAATATAAGAGTGGTAAATAATTAAATAACTAAAGTTGATCCATTGAGGAAAGCAGAAGGACGAGATCTCCAATGGATCCATTCTAAGGCAGGGTGGTCTCACTTAGCGAATAGATTTTTCAAAATAATGTATTAACTTGAAATTATGAGCTACAAAACTAGAAGATTAAATAGAATCCTCCCTTTCTATCATTTTAGGGAATCAGAGTGAGACTAATAAGGCTTATGGGTAGAGGGATTGACATGCTACAATAGACTCATTTCTCACTCTCTTTAAACCATGTGCAACACCAACTTGATTAATCTAGAGCATGCATATGATTCTCAAGATTGATACTCAGTGGATCAATAGGTGACCTTAGTCCGCTCTAGAAAATGAGGTTTAGGTTGATCCTTATGGGTTCTATCCACAACCTTTTGCTGCAAAGTTGACTCAAAAGAACCTGGTTGACAAACCTCATGTTATTCCAAGGAGTATTGGGTAGTGTCTCTTAGGAAGAACTCTTGATGGACCACTAAAATCACATTGAGGGCTTCTCAGTGTAGGGCATGCAACACCTAGCTTGTAAAGTGACAAATGGTAGTCATGAGGGTGGTAATGTAGTGAGGATAAACATCGCTTGTAGATCAACTACAAGAGTGAGACCCACAATGAGGGCATCATGCATAGCTGATTACCTAGTATTTACAAAATTTGGGATATCATTATTATTATTTGGAAAAAGAGTCATTGACCATTTTGACGTTGCCACATGGCTTCATATATCCATGGGTTCATACATTGCATTTAGAAGTTTTTAAATTTCAAATATTTTGGTCATCATTCTCATAGCTTGTGTTTGCCGATCACCTAGATGAAGTAAGAGCTCCAAGCAAGCACACATGTCATGTTTTTTCCAATTGCCACGATTATGACTATTTTGTTGAGGTTATACACATGCACCATTTACAGTGGTTAGAATATTTAATTCCCTTCACATGATTTTCATCTTTAATATTCAAACTTGAAGATTTTTTTCAAAAATCTTATCTATTTGTAAGTCTACATTGTTTTTATTGATATTGCTATCGATATTGACATGTTGTTGCAAGCCTTTTATGGTTTATTATCAAAATCAACTTATATTTACAAATTTAATTTGGGCTTAGATCAGGGCAAGTGTCACAAAGATATAACTCAATATCATGCAAAATATTACTGTTGTTGATTATGGCAAGAACCACGAGAGACAAGAGAGCACTATATGATCATATATTGACAAAATAAACTCAAATAGAGCAATTACAATGTTGCTTCAAATAGGAGGTGACTCTTTGAATTTTCATGCCATCTTGCATGTTGAACAAATTTAACTTCCTAATTAGTTTAAATTATAACAAGAGATGGCTTTTAGCCAAGTTGAGAAGGTCTACCTTTAGTAGTGACATCATAATATAGTTGATACTAAGCTTACATGAAGCAGCTAGATGAGATATATTGCTACTTGAGTGCATCATCCTTGGGTAGAGCTCTAAGCCTCATAGCAAGTGCATAGGAAAAGTACGGTATCTTTGTAGTTTTTTTTTGGAGTTTCCATGGGAGTTGCTCTTAGATAGGGATACTTTTATGGTATAAATGCTCTTATTTCTTCCACATGGCAGTAGTAGGTTAATGGGGTGGTTGGCCTCTATCCACTCCCAAACACTACAACACAAAAGCCAAGATTTCCTCAACAAAAAGTTTCCGAATCGATGCCACATAAGGCAAAACAAGGTTCCCTACACCAATTTCTTTCAATTGACAACTCAGTCTAGCCTTATAACAACCTAAATATTTAGCTTTACTAGTCTCCTTATTTTTAGGATTGGACCTACTCTGAGGTGTCTGTTGTCGTTGCAAGAAATGCCCACCATAGTAGGCGACTAGCATTGTAGATAATGCAAATTGCCTTTTTTAATTATATACATATATTCCAACATAAGAACCAAGGTAAAAGTTAGGGGAAAATCTTAGTCTAGAGGCTATTGTTTGGAGGTTTGCTTGGTCACTAGGTGAAATTTTTAGGCTTGAAAACTCAAAAAATAGCCCATATACACAAAAATTTACATCTTTTGACCTTAATTTTTTTCAAAAAAAGTAAAAAATAGAGTCTTCTTATAGCATTCACCCAGTTTTCCAAAATCTTCACCATTGATAAGCCAAATATTTATCCACCTATTTATATTTTAAAAATCATGGGGATCTCTTAATTTTTATCCTAATAAGAACATATGTTCCTACACATTTCCCTTGATACAAACTATAGAGCTTTAAGATCCCTACAGGTATTACCATCTACAAGACTACAAAAGACAAAGGATTATAGGAAAAAAATAACTATTTTTATTTTAAATATATATTTAGTATGAAAAAACATATATTTTAGCATACTCTTCCTAGATATACACTATGGAACTTTAGAATGTAGTGCAAGTGTTGAATACTAGTACAAGGACTACAGAACTACGTGAAACAAGTTTTTTTTTAATATTTCTATACAAGCACATGGACAAGTATATATTTGAGTATACTCTTTTCTAGTAAAACACAACGAAGCTCTCAAGATTCACAGAACCTCAGGGGTTGCAAAAAACTTGTATTATGTGAGTATGAAACATAGCCACATGAGAATGTATTTTCATTCTCAAAGAAACCTACAATTTCATAGCTTTTTCTATTGATAATCCTTCAAAATTTTCATTAAATCAAGTCACTTATTTATCCTTTAATAGAAATACATGATTTTTATGATACACTACTCCTTCAATCACCAAAACTCCCATTTTCCTTCTCCAACTAATAAGAAACATCTCATGCATTGCCTATACCATCAACAACATAGAGCAAACCAACCCTCCTTCTATTTCTCTTACCAACAACAATACCTCCAACAAAGGATTGCACTTGTCATGCTTCCTTTAGTAGGAGAAAGGAGAGGAGAGATTGAAATCAAAACCTTGCTATTGTAGTTAGAGAACAAAGAAATTAAAACAATAAATTTCACCCCACAATTCAATTCTTGATCCCTTTGTCACCATTAATCCTAAAAACCATGCTATCTCCTATCACATGTTATAGGTCTCTTGTTTGCATGCCATGTTTGTTCTCTTCTTTTTGATTGCCCACGTTTTTACTCTTTTATTAAGGTTTATCTCCCATGCCAAGTGATAGACATGCCATTATTGCTTGGTTGACCAATGAATTTGAGATTGATGTTATGTCAGCTTGGCACAATTTGGATGCATCTAAATGCAAGACTTAAAAAGCCCACAGATGATCCCAAATACCACATCAAGACTGCAAATCCTTTCAATAGGGCCGCACTTCCTGCAACAAGAATGCATTTCAAAACTAAGTGAAAGAACATATGGCAAACATGTGAGTTACCACTTAAGACTCCCTTGCATTACTATGACTCGTGCTATGGAAAATTTTTGAAAAATCAAATGAGCCACATTTTCACTACATTAGAGTGCCATTAGAAGGCAAGATGAACCATGTTGAGATTAGCTATATATCCAAATCATTAGGAGTTTTACAAAGGTGCTAAAAATTGAGTTTAGCTATAAAACTTATTGTATTCAAAAAAATTTAGCCTACTTGGCCAATTCCTATGTCATTTCATAGTTTTAGTGACAAACTCATTTTTGAATGACTAGAACCTAGTGGCTTGTAATCATTGATCCTTACGAGAGACACAATAAGGGTAAGGCACTAGTTGATTAGAGTTGGTGATTATGCTAATATTGGCAGTCAATGTTATTTGTTCTTCTTAGACATGTAGATTCTACTGGTCTAGACACCTTAGGGAAAACCAAAGGATTCATGGTGGGATACATGGGTTGATAAAACATGATGGTCTTAGAGTCCAGGTTACATGTGGTAGTGGATACCTTGAATGCCATCTTATGCAATTCTCTCTATAGCTTTGGTAGCAAGGTTGGCTTGACTTGGTCTACCTATGATTTTCATTTAAAGAAAGTTGCAGCACAAGGCTACATGAATATTATGTTTTCCATTTTTGAAAACTTATATTGATTTTTGTAGGACAAGTCAATGGATTTTGACTATATGATTATAATGGTGTGGTTTTCTTAGGGAGTTAAAGGAATCTATAACCTTGATAGTACCCTTGGATACATAGGAGAGCCTTGAATATCCATCGAGATGTCATATGCATTCTATGATGTTGCATCTATGTTTGTGGTCTCATTGTTAAGAAGAGGTGTTTGTTGAGTACAGGGAGATCCCATTTAGGATTGGGAATTAGGCCTCCACTAGATTTGGGATGATGGAGTATTAGCACTCACAAGGTGTGGATTCTGAGCTTGAATGATTAGAATCTATGAGAGAATATCCATTTTGATTGTCGGAATAGCTTGCTAAGCTAGTAGGGTAGGGATACTAATCCATATGGGTCCTAGAGATAGGTTCCTAAAATTAAATGTTGAGATAATTCATACACTATGTGTCACAAATCGCATGGTAGAAGGACTTGCTTGAGTTGTTGCACCAAACATACACCATACACACAAGAGGAAGCTCAGTCTCGAGAACACAAGAAGAGATGGAGGCCAAAATTTTTTCTTGCTTTTTTCTTATTCTTCTTTCATACACAATACAATATACACACAATAAAGATAATATACAATACAAAGAAAAATAGCCTATTAAGTCAAAGAGTGCATAACCAACTATACTAATTGATTGTCCCTATAACTATGCCAATTCTAGGTAGGTGCAATAAACCAAATATATAAGTGATAAGACATTGGACATGTGAAAATCATAATAACCATTGACATGCTAAGTGTAGATATGCAAACCCATCTAACTAGGTGGTCCATTATCAATGTTTGGATGTGTTCAGATTGCCATCTCAACATAGTGGATTTCAAGTAGATACATTGGAAAGAAGGTTTGATAAGACATTGGCCATGTGGAAATCATAATAACCATTGACATGCTAAGTGTAGATATGCAAACCCATCTAAATAGGTGGTCCATCATCAATGTTTGGATGTGTTGAGCTTGCCATCTCAACATAGTGGATTTCAAGTGAACATGTTGGAAAGAAGTTTGGTTCAACATAGATTGTCATATTACATGCATTTCTCCATGTCTTCATACCATGTTTATGAGTTGCCATGGATCTGATGGGAATGTCAGGTTCCTTCATGGGTGGCTCAAATAAGTAGTACACTAGAGGGTAACAATGTTTGATATGATTACTATCAAAGTGCCCAATACATTAGCCATCCAAAGTCTCTAACCCCATGTAAGCGTTCTTTCTCATGGAAACACAGTAGGGTTTGAGGCCTCAAAATTTAAGTATTTGTTTTTTACCTTTAATTAAGTACAACAATACTAGACTACCTTTCTAAAATGATTACTTGTTAATGTGCTTATCTAACCAAGACTTTCATTGAGATATTTTGAATAAGCAAAATATGATACACAAGTAATTGTATCTCAATAAGGCATTCAAGTTCAATAAGGTGTTTTGTTTGAGATTTAGTGACTTTCCAACATTTTTGCATTGTGATCCAAAGACTATGTATAAGGTACTCAAATGGCATAATGATATAAGTTGCATAAGTCAACTTGAAGAGTGTTTACCCTATGGCCATCCCATAAGTTGCACGTTAAACTAAGAGTGCTACCATGAGCTTATGATTTGTGTTTGATTGGAAAGTTGAGACTCTCTTAGTTGGGACAATACCCCACTTTTGAAATGGTTCCAAAGGTAAAACTGGATGATCTTGCATTCAGTCCCTAGATAGATATTGACCTTCCTTCATACAGGTAGTGCATTCTTTTGCATACTAATGTGCATCCTTAATTACAATTGGCCACCACAACCTTGCTTGAAGAACCTTCCTTGATGTAATTTCACCAGAGAAATGCCCTCTAGTGAGTCCTGCATGTACCTCATGCAGAACAATAGGCTGCTCTTGGCCAATTACACATCTTCTTAACAAATTGAACTCCCTTCTTAGTGAGTAATGTAAGTGGAGCACAAATATGGGCTAGATACTACAAATACCTACTATGCCATTTTACCTGCCCTATGAAGCGCATCACGTCTTGAATTGTTTTAGGTACAACAGCCTTCTGAACTGCTTGAATTTTCCTCAAAGCAATAGCCATACCTTCTTTAGAATGATATGCCCCAAAAGAATTCCTCTTTTGGCAGCAAAAATAGATTTTAAAGGATTAAGTGACATCCAAATTGGCGAAATCTTTCAAAACAAAGTCGAAGGTGCTGCAAATGATCCACTTTCTTGACAAATACACAAAAATCGTCTATGAAAGCCCTCATAAAAGATGTAAGATAGGGATCAAAGGCTTTATGAGCTACACCTTAAAATTCTGGGGGTCCATTCTTTAAACCGAAATTCATGACAGTACTCACAAAAGCTCCCCATTCCGTTATGCAAATTGTCTTATCCATATCATCTAGATGCATGTGGATCTGATTATATCTAGAGAAACCATCTAGAAAACTATAGATCTCATGTCTTGCCACATCATCCAATAAAGAATCCATGAATGGAAGAGGAAATGGGACAGTGATTGTTGCCGCATTCAACTTTCTATCATCTACACAAACCTGTATCTTGCCATTCTTTTTAGGCACCACCACAATTGGTGATAACCAAGTCACTCCATTAATAGGTTTGATAAAACCCACTCGAAGGAGTTTTTCAATCTCTTCCTTCACATGTTTATCATAATTGAGACACATACGGTACCATTTCTGCATAATAGGCTTTGCATCTGCTTTTAAATTAATTCTATGCTGACACACCCTCGGATCAAATCCCTTCATGTCAGTGTATTCCCAAGCAAAGACATCCTGAAAGTCCTTGCACAAATCAATCAATTGCTGCTTGAAATCTTCCTCAACAAGAATACTCACCTTTATTGGTTTAGAACTTGTTACAACTTTCGAATACACTTCTTGGACATCATCCTCAAAGACTCTAACTAACGTGTGCATGGTACGCTCATTTTTCAGCTATGCATTTATAATAGCTTGCTGACTTGGTTTTTCTAAATCCTCCTCTGCCTCTAAAGAAGGCTTCTTTTGGTCTTTAAGTGTTTCTAGATTAGTGTTTTTACTTCCCTCAAAAGTAACATTACTTTTCACCACCAAATAACTACTCTACTGCATGAAATCACTACTCTGCTCCATAGAGTCATTATTTTACTCCATGGGGCAACTGTTTTGTTGCATAGAATTAGTCTATTGCTGCATGGAGTAACTGTGTTCATCACTTGGTATAACCACATCTGATAATGATAATGCTAGAAATACATGATACTGAGACAAAATCTTTTCAACATCCACTTCAAATACTGGTACAATTGTAGGATTAGCTTGTAGAAAAAGTTCATCATCATCATCTTCAATCTTCGTTGCAATATTAATTATCTCAGGAACTAACGGATGGTACTTAGGATTCAAAACCACTTGATTAACTATAGACAACTTGACCTCCTTGCTTCCATGAGGAATAATTGTTGTATCTTAACCCCAATCCTATTTCAACTTAGCTAATCTAAACCAAGGTCTTCCCAACAACATATTATATGAATCCCCTAAACCTTTCATGCGGAGAACAAAACTGACCTTGAACTTTAGTCCATCTACCCGAATAAGATGATTCTTTAATATTCCCAATGGATGAAGTCGTCTTTGATCTGCCATTTTAACCTAAAATGGTCATGCCACAAGCCCTTGCAATTTATATGCCAAATACATCTCTTCAAGTAGAATGTTAACTCCAAAACCTCCATCCAGAAGAACATCATCAAACTTGCTACCCAAGTAGTCAACTTGAATAGTCAAAACATTGTAATTTACCACCTCCATCTGTGTGGCAATCACCACTTGATATTCTAAAGTTAGTTTCCTGGCCATAACATAATGTTTCAATGCTTTATCCTGATTGGACATAATCTTAGCTAGAAGCTTTTCCTTAAATTGTGGAATTGAATCAAGGATTGGCTCCAGAGTTAGCTACAATGAAGACTTAGTTAGTGCAATAAACAACTCATGAGAACCATGCAATGCCTCATAGGAATCCAAACTTTGAGGCTGCATACTAGACTACATTCATGTCATGAACATATCTTGTTTATTTTCCTCATGAAGCAATCGATTGTCTTAAACTTCATGAGGCAATTCTACATCTTTGAGCTGCTTGAAGTGCTTCTTCCTCTACAACTTCATGACTTCATTAGAAATTTCTTCCCTAGACATTTCTTGATCTTCCCAATTAATATTTTGCTAAGATTTTGCTTTTATAATGGCCAAAACTACTGTCTCATCTGGACAATCTTCCACAACTATGCAATTTGAGCAATCACAGCCCATCTGTAGATCTAAACCATGCTTAATGACATTTAAAACACCCTTAAATGTCACTTATTTCGGTAAAGCTTCATGAACTTGTTGGTTTAGTGGATGTCTTACTGCCTAGCCCCCCATGACTTCACATTCTTGGAAGTAGTCATTACACCCATCTCCAACAACTGCTTCTTGATTTTCTTTTCCAACCTTCTTTCCAAGGTTTTTTTTCCCTCTTTCCCTTGCCCCTTCTTCTTATCCTTAGAAGAGGTCATATGTTTCCCGAATTTCTTTTTGTATCTCTTCTACCTCAAGGCAACCGCTCGACTAAATGCCGTGGCTCCACTACAACTCTCCTACACCAAGAGGATTGGCCCCTCGATGCGCTACTCTAATATAAAGCACACACGAATAGTCTCCACTCCTATATATTTTGAATGATCCAAGAGATTTGATATTTCCTTACCAAGCTTGCCCCAAGGAAACGATCATCTAGCCTATAGCTTAGGTTTTCTCACAACTCGGCATAGGTCATGTGATTGGCAATCAATTGCTATGCATCTAGGAGTTACCATGAGATATGCGTAATGCAAGTGTGGATGACACACCTCATGCTTAAGCATTTTATGATAAAAGAAAACTAGTCACGAGAGGTGAAAAACCAATCCTTTATTGATTTCCAAGCTACTTGTAATTGCGGCGTTGCTAGAGACTAGCACCGAGTTTCCTCATTGCCGAAGGGTTTTTGAAAGCAAAGTCACGACCATAGAGGTCCTTGAGAAATTCCAAGATGGAAGATCAAGCGAAGCAAATAATCAAGACGAATATGATGCCATGGTTTAAGTGTATTACAATTTTTGGTTCAAGTATAAGCAGCAAGACGAATCAATCAAGAGAATCAATCCTCTTAAGAAAACCACATCAAGTTATAAATCAGAATACAAGAGTATCAAATATGCCATCCAATCTTCAAGAGAATGTCTTCAAAATAGACTCTTCTTCAGCTGATGGGTCAGCTAGTACATGTCTTGAGTGCAGCGCTAAAGTCAGTGCCAATGGAACTCACCCAAGTTTCAATCTTTTGCCTTTTACACTTTTCAGTCACTGGTTTTCAGTGCTAGCTGGGAGTACCTTGCCATCACAGAAACATCTGGTATTTTCAAATGTGCAAGAACTGCAACTGATGCAAACAAAGTTGCATCAAACTCTGATCCATCAGAATCAAGTCAATACACATCCAAATAGGCCATGCAATTTAGTCTCCTTCAGCTCCACATTTATGTTCTGTTGGTAGGTCGAGATGGTCAAGGAGGTCACGTTCCAAGAGCCCTCCTTCTCGAAGCCATCATTATTCACCTCGTGGTAACAGGTCAAGGGACTCTTCCATAAGCACGACTTCTCCCCTTGAATGCATCTGATAGCTTTAGAGACTCCAAAATGGGAAGCACAAAAGCTAGAGTTTTACCCTGCCCCCAGTGCAAGCTCAACCAACAAGATCATTCCCTTCATAGATGGCATTGAAGGTGAGAGCTTGAATAGGGAACGGAGCCTCTATGCCTTTTGATTTTAGCTTCTGCCTTAGAGCATCTGATATATTGAAATTGCTTACTACATAAGGATTAATGACCTCGCTTCCCTGTTCACTGTCTAGCACTGTCACTTGGTTCGCACCTTGCAAGCTTACCCCACTCTATTGCCTATTTTCGTTGCTTTTCTTTCCCCCCATTCGAGCTTAGAGGATGAGAACCCCTTTTGAAAGGCAAAAAAAGTATCATGTTTTTTCTGAGGTCCAAAAGTGCCACTCAACTATAAACTCAGCTATGCTCCTCCCTGTCCTCATCATTGTCCGACTATAAATTGAACTCCTCAGGTTGTCTGTCTACCGTCGTAAATTCCAAGTACTCTGCCACTTTAAAATATCTAACAAAAAGAGGCAAATAAAGTGTTTTGCTAGTGACAATTGTTGAAACCAAAGCTTGTTGGCATCATACATCTACAATTAACAATGATCCTGATAGTGTAACCTTCTCCCCAAGCTTGAAAGGGGGCATGCCTTTGTATGGATAGGTACTGCATCGAAAAGCATCTCCAAGCCCACAATTCCCATAGGTATATTGAGGAGTATTTAACTCTTCAGCATTCAATGACAGTTTTCCAAATGCCTCCATAACCATATAATAGTGCAGGATTCTCCCACTAATGAAAGAGCACAATGTTTAGGATTTGATTCTTCCATCAATCGATCTTCTTTGACTCCTGGTACACCTTTCATTTGTTTTATCATCTTGATGTGTTGATCTAGTGCGGCCTCAACAATTTCACTTGGATTGTCCATTTTCCAAACTTGGTGTTGTCTCCATGCACCTGTGGCTTTCAATACCATAAAATGAATGTTTGTAGCATCCTCCTCGCCCTCTTAGTTGTGACTTTGTCCAATGGCACTTTTTTTTTAGCCCATTGTCCTAAATTTTTTGTAACAAATATCAGATTCACTCCCAAACAGCACTTATCTCTTCTGTGAAATTGAACATGAACCAACTCATGGCAAAACGTTCAGGCAGAGCAAAGCACAACGTCTAAGTATGCACAAAGTAACAAATGTCACACACACAAACTTTTTGGTGGATTCCACAGCTCGGATACGCAGCAGTACGACATCCACCCCCTCTGATCCTGCGCATCCTCCAGATGGGCCAACTACCCATGATCATTATCGTCAAGATCCACGAACAGATTAATCTCTTCATTGACTATTTCCGGTATATCAGCAAGGTTATCTATCATATCATCTGACTCTTCTACTGGAGTTTCTTCTCGTTGCTCTTCTCTTGCAAATTCTTCCAATGCATAATCCTCATAATCTCTTTTCTTGAAAATCCTGATTCTTTTTCTTGCAATGGGCACTCTAAGCACTGTCTCATCCAATTCTGTCAGCTCATATGTTGCATTGTCAAAGACATGTCTGACTATGTACGGCTCAAACCATCTTTTCACCATCTTCTGAAGTGCAATATGCTGATTTTCAAGGCTGCTATCAAAGACTAATACCCACTCTCCCTCTTCTATTTCTCTAGGCCGCAAGCGAAGCCTGCTGTCAAACCTGTCCTCATTTCTAAGTCTAGCAACCTTCAACCTGTCAATAGCTAGCTGAGTATCCTTTGGCCTTCTCTCTAACTGTTGGATCCAAAGAGCTAAGAGCTTCTCTCTGGTCAAATCCTCCTGTCAAGGTATAACTGACCAAGTCAAAGCACAAGTCTCAGTCGGCATAACCAGTTTCTGACCATACATCAACTCTGCGGACATATATCTTGTGGTAACATTGTGAGTCGTACGATCAGCCCACAAAGCAAATGGTAGAAGTCTTGGCCATTCTCCAATCCGTCCTCTGCATGCTTTGGCTAATGCTTTCACTATCAGTGGATGCCCTCTTTCACTCTTTCCATTTCCCTCTGGATTGTATGTTGTAGTTAGAGCCAACCTAATTCCTAGTTGAGAGAAAAACTCCCTAGCTTCATCTGCATCTAATTCACTGCGATCTGCAGTGATCTTACCCACACAGCCATACCTGCAAAAAATTTCTTCCAATAAGAACTTACACACTGCACTAGTGGTCTTCGTTCTCAAAGGTCTGCCCTCAACATGATTGGTAAGATCCTCTCTAGCCAAAACAATATATCTCATCTGCCATAGACCCATCGGCATAGTAACCAAGTCAACTACTCACTTATAATGAATGCATAGCAGATAGGTCAGATGAAGCTCATCTCGATGACGCACTATGGAATACATCTGGCAGTCTCTGCAAGTCTCTACAAAGCGAGAAGCATCTCTGTACATGCCTTTCCACCAATATTTTTCCTTGATTTTCTCATAAGTAGCCCACACTCCTCTATGAATAGCCCAAGGACTCTCATGAAACTCTCTCATCACATGTAACTGGGTCTCTTTATTGCAGACAACCTGCAAGGGCAATCCACCTCTTTTCTTCGGGTGCTTCCAAAGAAATCCATCCTTGAGAAAATAACCATAGGCTTTTCTTCTGATCTTCTTGAACTCTTCATCTGTCCATTCATCTCTTTTTCTTAGTGTACTAAGGTACTTTCCAATATGCAACCAATCTCCAACATAGAGTTCTTCTATGAAAGCCACAATATCATAGACACGACAAACATGATCAACCATAGCACCAGCTGAAATTTCTGCATCATCCTCTTCTGCAAGTAGTGTCTCCTCATCATCATATTTGGCTCTGGACAACATATCCGCCACTGGATTATCCTTCCTCCCTGCTATGTGTTTAAATTCTGGATTTAATGACTTGATGATGACTGCCAAATCAGTGCAAATAAAGGCAAAAAAATGTGTTCAACATGGAAACATCCTTTGCAAATTAACACTTTGCTTTTGTACCCCTTTGTCAAAATTTCAAATATGAAGCAATGTAAAATGTGTAGTCCAAAAGAGACACACTATAAAATATTGCTAGGAAAAGGAAAGGTCAAATCCTTTTGTTTCATGCTAAAAATTGAAAGGTCCTTAGACCTTAGTCCATGTATGCAAATTTGATTTTTATAATGCAAGAAAGGAAAAGGAGGTGGTTGTAGCTGTGGGATTTGGGGAGGTGGGAGGTTGAGGTGGTTACACCCTCTTTCTGGTATAGGTCCACTTGTGGATGAGTTTGCAGAAGCATTTGCTGGACGTGCCATCTATTCTTTAGGTGACTTGTATTCGGGATATGATCAGTTTCAGCTGGCCTTGGAAAGCAAGGACATAACCACTATGAGAACTCCTATTGGGCTTGTTAGGATGTGTACCTTGCCTCAAAGTGCCATAACTCTGTTGCGCATATGATGAATGCCATGCATAAGGTCCTTCATGAGTATATACCTCAGCTTACCATGCCTTTCTTGGATGATGTGCCCATAGCACCTTGTGAGAAGATTTTGGCTGGGTTAGAAGAAGTGAACTTGACACTATCAGGGAAAAAATCCATTTTTGGAGTAAATGAGGTCATCCTTGTTGGACATATGTGTGGGTATTATGGCAGGAAACCTTCACCTACGAAGGTGGATGCTATAGGAAAGATTACGAAGTATTGTTCTACCACTTCAGAGGTACAGAGATTCATTGGAGCTTGTGTTTTACATGATTTGGATACCCCGTTTTGCACACATAGCAGATTGTTTATATCAGCTACTTCGAAAGGGGCAAAAATTTTATTGGGATGAGAGCCACACTAGAGATATGTGAAAATTGAAGAAGTTATCGCAGATTGCTCCTACTCTTAGGAAAGTGGATTATAATTGCGGAAGGCCTATTGTATTGACAGTTGACACTAGTCCAATTGGCATAGGTTGGGCTGTGGGTCAAGATGATGCAGATGGAAACAGGTACGCTATTCAGTTTGGGGCGAAAGTTCTAAACGAGAGACAGAGGAGGTATCCACAAATCGAGGGAATTACTTGGAATTTTTACGGCTCTCAAATGTGACAAGGAGTATTTTCTTGGAGCCCCAATTGTGGTAGAGACAGATTGCCTACCATTGATAGGTATGATTACGAGTTTATCTACTCCAGATATAGCTATGCTGAGATGGATCGCATACATCAAGTGAAGAGCACCTTGCCACGGCACAAATCAAACCACAAACTGGCTAGGTAGAGGCTGCAAATACATTGCTCGCCATGAAAACCCGCAAGAAAACTCTCCTTCTTACCAAGAACCATTGCTCCAAAACACACAAGAGGAAGGCACACAAGAAATTGAGAGAAATTCTTTCATCCTCACCCTCTTTCTCTTCCTCACTCTCCATAAGATCTTGCAAAGGAGCACAAGAGAGGGAAGCAAGAACAAGAAGGCAAGTGTTGTGCCAAAATGAGAGAGGGAGAAATGAACCGTGAGAGGAGAAGATAAAGGAACAATCCTGATAGTAACTCTGTTTACTGGTTGCATGTCCTATATAAATTGGAGAGTACCATTCTTCTTTGGAATCGTAAACCACCTATTTGAGTATGGTGCAGATGACGGCTCTAGGATTCCCATCCTGATTTTGTCATTCAACAAGTCAACTAGCTTTGGTAGGTGTGCCCTAGGCATTGGAATAGATCGAAGGTTCCATGGAATATGAGGAATAGTAAAGATCACCATAGGGGCAACAATATCCAGATTCACACATCCAATCTCATGCAAAAAGAAAGAAAACCACCTTCCATGTCGCTCAAGCATATCCTGAAAGCACTGCTTCTCTGAGGGTAGCAAGAAATCACAATTTCCAATTTCTAATTTAGCAAGAGTCTCTGCTAAAAATTTATGGCCTATATGCTCTGAATTCCTCAAAATTGGCTGCTTGGCAGCCCTCTCTATTTGCTGATCACTGTCAGGTAGAAGCAGTCTTGCTATTGGCTTCACCTTCTTATCCACAGTCTTGTATTTCGTGTCAACCTTGGTTTCATTATGATCCTCTGCACTACTCAAATATTGCTATAAATCAGCAATTCTGCCCTTTGGTGGCGCTGAATATCATCAGCCTTCTGCTCTATGGACTGCATAAGAATAGCCCTAAACTCTAGATGCTAAAATATTTCAGCAGTAAACTCTGTTGGTGGGTGGCTGAAAGTTTTCAACCCTCTGTGTCTCTGTAGGCTTATCATAATCAGCCGGAAACTCTGTTTGCTGAATTTCCTTAGCTCTCAACACTTTTTGCTGAGTCACCTCAGCCTCTGACTCTATCTGTGACACAAAATCTGAAATTTCATGAAACATGTCCAGGGACTGCACTGATACATTACTGAGACAACTTTGCATATCAGCTTTCAGCATATTTTCCATCTCTATCATCGTATCTGCACAAACCATACTATCATACATCCCATCTATATGCTCATCATCCTTTAAAATACTTGCATTTTTCAAATCTTTCTCCTTCTTGCATATGTACTACCTGGCAGCTCTAGGCAACTTAGAAATCTTCTGATAACTCATCGAACTATTTGCTGAAATTCCAATAAAATTGGAGGAGAAAACACTGCTGTTGCCAGGAGGCAAGAACTCCAATCTCCTCTTCTCTATACCACTGTCATCTCACGATATAGTGGTACCTAATGAAAACCTGAATCCCTCACAGTGGGTGAAGGTGCATCTGAAAGAGTATCCCTGTTTCTAGCATGGTTTACACACATAGTCATAAACTAGACTGCTCTCATACCATCTTTACTGCAAATCTGTGCATAAGCAAATCCATCATCCATTACTTTCGTCTCCATGCGCATCTTTGTGATGAATGGCTGTCCTAGGATTATGGGGTAAGAGCATGAATCCTGCACAAAGAAATGGAAATCCTCCTCTACATCTCCAATAGAAATCCTCACACTAGGACAGGTAGCATACAAATCACATGCAGTGTTGTTGGCGGCTCTCATACGCCACCCATGCTCTGCATCCATAGGCCATCTATTGCTTTCATAAACTCTGCGAACTATGAGATTAATCTTTGAACCATGATTCACCAAAGCAACATTAGGCACCTGTTTCTCTCCAATTTTTACCATTGTTTCTGTAGTTGCCCTAGCCCAATGACTCCGCAAAAAATGACTACACCGTACCAAGATAGGCTCATCAGTTTTAGCATAATGCATAAGCTGAACTCTCTTCTCTTTCTGCGGAAAAACAAAAGTATTCTCAACCATAACCTCATCCTCATCCTCATCCAACTCCCCAATCAAAACTCCCTGTGTATCAATAGTAGGCAATGTATGTCTTTTCCTCTTCAGGACTTCTTGGAACTGATCTTGAAACTCTCTTTTCAAGATGCCCAAAACCTCAGAAATAGTAAAAGTCACCTCACTGCCAAGTATTTTGTCATTAAAGATTTTCTTCATGTCCGTAGATGTCTCAATATCGGACATTAATCTAAATCTTGACTGCTTTCTCTATCTAGGCTCCTGCCTCTTTTCTTTCTTTTGAGCATCCTCCATTTGTCATTCTGGCCCTAGGTCTCAAAGACGGCCCTGCAGTAGGTGGAGTAACAAACTCACCCCCTCTAGTCATTTTAGCTGCATTTGGATTCTCTTCATCTCTCTTAGGCTTTTCCTCAACAAGTGCATCTGCTCCCTGAGACTTAGCCAAGTAGGCATAAATAGCATACCTATCAATAGGCAAATCCCAACCTGTCTCAGGTCTGATGCTAGAACCTGCACTAGTCAAAACAGTCTGCTGAATTTTCCCCTTGTTTGCCATCTCTAAAGCATAGGTCCATAATGCTGATTGACTCTCTAAACCTTTCTCAATCTAGACTCCATATGCAGAAGCATCTCCTCTAGCTGCCACATAAGAAGTACATGCAGCCATGTCATCTACTAATTTCTTCATTCCGCCTTTCCCAGAATTGGTAGCAAGCGGAGCTCCTGTTTCAGTCAACCAGATCTTGCCATCTTGTCCCCAAAATACCAAATTCTTCCTCGCATCTTGAAAAGATTCGCAATCCTTGCAATGCTGATGGTCCATACTATCACACCAAATACATCTTCAATCTCTCCTAGGTGCAGTAGGAGCACTAGAAGAAATAGTAGGCACAGTCAAAGAAAACAGCTCTTTCAATTTTCCCACCAATTCTGCTTTAACCGACTCCAGTGTCAAATCCATTATGCCTTTGATTATGTCATCAAGAGAGGAAGGAACCAAAGGAGCAGATGATTTTGGAGCAGAAGGAGCCGGCATCGGTCTTTGAACAGGAGGAACAGAAGGATTAGAAACAGTAGGCACTGGCATAGGCCAAGTAACTAGCTAAGGAAAGAAGAAATGACAGGGGTAGAAGTAGACATAGGAGCAAAAGACAACGTCGGTTTCATGGATCCATTCTGTAGGTGGGTCTTCCATATCCGCCTCTGGGTCAAAGTCGAGACCGCATCCTGGGCGTCTTGCCAATCTATTTTAAGACCCATATGCTTCGTCCAATCCTCAAGAATCTCTCCTAATTCTTCTTGAAGAGCAGGATCTCCAGCTTGCAAGAAAAGCTCAACTTTCTCAACATCTAATGCTCTTTGTTCAATAGCATCAAGCTGACTATACCTCTCTTCAAATTCTCGTATCAATTCTGAAGCAGCTAGACCTTTGTTTGGCATGTAGACCCACTCTCGGAATGACCGTTGTGTAGCCATCCCAAAGTCCTCAAGAAAATACTCCTCTTTCAAGGCCTTCTTAAAATCTTGCCAATGCGAATTTTGAAGGAAAAGATCAATCACTTTTACCCTCAAAGTGGGTGTGACAACGCGAAGAAAATATTTACTCATAAGTCCTATTGGTACTCCAAAAAATCCATCTTAATCTAATACGTCCTCAAATAAGCTGCTACATTACGGCCATCAAATAGCTTCTTTTCATTTTCAACTGCTCCAATTGCCTTAGTCGCGGTAATTGCATTCTCTTGCTTCGAATATAGTTGCATTTGTTGAGACAACTGTTGTTGATGTAATTGCTGCTGCTGCTGCATATACAATTGTCTGCTAATTTTGAAGCTGCATTTACATAGACATATTCTGCAAAATTTTCTTTAAATCATCCATAGAAGTCCTTGAAGTAGAAGTCAATGATGGAGTCGAAGTAGAGGACAAAGTAGGAATCGTAGAAGGGGCTGAAATTGATGCTAAAGTGTCTCCCATCCTATTTTTTTTTAAAAAAAAGCGACGCAGTCGGGTTCACCAAAGATGTCGAAGGGTTTTCAAAAGCAAAGTCACAACCACATAGGTCCTTGAGAAATTCCAAGATAGAAGATCAAGCGAAGCAAATAATCAAGACAAATATGATGCCATGGTTTAAGTGTATTACAATTTTTGGTTCAAGTACAAGCGGCAAGATGGATCAATCAAGAGAATCAATCCTCTCAAGAAAACCACATCAAGTTATAAATCAGAATACAAGAGCATCAAATATGTCATCTAGTCTTCAAGAGAATGTCTTCAAAATAGACTCTTCTTCATGGGTTAGCTAGTATGTGTCTTGAGTGCAACGCTAAAGTCAGTGCCACTAGAACTCGCCCAAGTTTCAATCTTTTGCCTTTTACACTTTTCACTGGTTTTCATCTGATCTACCATATTGAAATTTTTCTGATGTCCTGCTAGCTCGGAGTACCTTGACATCATCAGTCACAGAAACATCTAGTATTTTCAAATGTGCAAGAACTGCAACTGATGCAAACAAAGCAGCATCGAACTCTGATCCATCAGAATCAAGTCAATACACATCCAAATAGGCCATCCACGATGCCTTGCCTGGTGCAATACATAGCTCATGTAAATTTACCATTGAGGAACTTGAAAGAGCATTTGTAATTTGCTATGTGATCACTAAAGCTTCTTCAAATGGCCTGCCAGGACGGACTAAGCAATTTAGTCTCCTTCAGCTCCACATTTATGTTCTGTTGGTAGGTCGAGACGGTCAAGGAGGTCACATTCCAAGAGCCCTCCTTCTCGAAGCCATCGTTATTCACCTCGTGGGTGACAGGTCAAGGGACTCTTCCATAGGCATGACTTCTCCCCTTGAATGCATCTGATAGCTTTAGAAACTCCAAAATGGGAAGCACAAAAGCTAGAGTTTTACCCTGCCCAGTGCGAGCTCAACCAACAAGATCATTCCCTTCATAGATCGCATTCAAGGTGAGAGCTTGAATAGGGAACAGAGCCTCTATGCCTTTTGATTTTAGCTTCTGCCTTAGAGCATCTGATATTTTTAAATTGCTTACTACATAAGGATTAATGACCTCGCTTCCCTGTTCACTAACTAGCACTGTCACTTGGTTCGGACCTTGCAAGCTTACCCCCCTCTATTGCCTGTTTTCGTTGCTTTTCTTTCCCCTCATTTGAGCTTAGAGGATGAGGACCCCTTTTGAAAGGCAAAAAAAGCATCATGTTTTTTCTGAGGTCCAAAAGCGCCACTCAACTATAAACTCAGCTATGCTCCTCCCTGTCCTCATCACTATCATACTATAAATTCAACTCCTCAGGTTGCCTGTCTGCCGCCGTAAATTCCAAGTACTCTGCCACTTTAAAATATCTAACAAATTAAAGAGGCAAATAAAGTGTTTTGCTAGTGACAATTGTTGAAACCAAAGCTTGTTGGCATCATACATCTGCAGTTAACAATGATCCTGATAGTGTAACCTTCTCCCCAAGCTTGAAAGGGGGCATGCCTTTGTATGGACAGGTACTGCATCAAAAAGTATCTCCAAGCCCACAATTCCCACAGGTAGATTGAGGAGTATTTAGCTCTTCAACATTCAATGACAGTTTCCCAGATGCCTCCATAACCATATAATAGTGCAAGATTCTCCCACTAATGAAAGAGCACAATGTTTAGGATTTAATTCTTCCGTTAATTGATCTTCTTTGACTCCTGGTACACCTTTCATTTGTTTTATCATCTTGATGTGTTGATCTAGTGCAGCCTCAAGAATTTCACTTGGATCGTCCATTTTCCAAACTTGGTGTTGTCTCCATGCACCTGTGGCTTTCAATACCATAAAATGAATGTTTGTAGCATCCTCCTCGCCCTCTTAGTTGTGACTGTCCAACGGCACTCTTTTTTTTTATCCCATTCTCCTTCTAAATTGCTTGTAACAAATATCAGATTCACACCCAAACATCACTTATCTCTTCTGTGAAATTGAACATGAACCAACTGAAGGCAAAACGTTTAGGCAGAGAAAAGCACAATGTCTAAGTATGCACAAAGTAACAAATGTCACACACACAAACTTTTTGGTGGATTCCACACCTCAGATACGCAGTAGTACGACATTGTGCTACTAGTCTCTCTTAAATTTAAATAGTGATCGGCCTGTATATTATGCTCAATCAAATAAATCAAAATTTAAAACATTTTTGGTGACCACTCACTTTCATAATCTCTCTTCCCTCCTACCAGCTAGGTTTTGCATTCGTTTGGTAGATGTAGGGTTCATTTTTATGTAGTTTTTCATGTTAAAATTAATAAAAACACTCTGTAATATGGAAAAAAGGCTTGAATGAGGCTTGATCCTCATGCTCTAGCCTTTTTATATTGTTGCAGGCGTAAAATGTAAAATTTTCTAAATTTTTAGGCGATAAATTTGATTTTTCTCTAATTTTTTTATTTTTTTCATTTATTTCTTCAAAAAATGAGATATTTCAGAATTATGAGTTCTTATTAATCAAGGACACTCAACATTATTTTCATCTCCATTTTTATCCCATATGACCCCAAAACACTCAACAAAAACCCCGAATTCCATTATTTTTATCAAAACTGTAACTTGCAGGTTTTGCACGTTTTGCGGGAAATTATTATATCATCATTTTTTTGGTTTTCTTTCATATTTCAGTGAGAATGCAACATGGGAAATTAAAAACAAACAAAATCAAGTACTTTCTTCAACCATTTTTCGTAAAACAAAAGAACTGCTGACTTATGCATAGAAATCGCCATTTCGAGGCTTGTATCTTGTAGTAGATGGGAGGCCGTTGATACTTCCTCTTTGCCTTTGAGGCACTCTCTCAGCTTTATCTACATCCTGCATTGCTCCAGCATCATCATTTGCTCCAAATTTGTCATAACAACCCTCCCCTTCTCTCTTGAATTGATGCATATGAACAACCGTTGAGAGGAGAGAGGAGAGAGAAAGACTAGAAAATCAAAATTTTAAATCCTCCATAAAAATCAACCAAATTATAGCCATCTCCTTTCTCTATTCAAGTGGTACCAATGAGATTTTAAGGGGCGCAATAAATTTTGCACCCCCCTCTCCTATTCGTCAATTTTTGGGTGCTTTAAGGCTTCTTAATATGCCTAAGTTTTAAAACATTAAAATATCTGATTCAAGCTTTTGTGTTCACATTGTCCTACAAGTGGATATTTCAATTTCGGATGGGCAAACAGACTTGGATTCGAGATCCATCTAGATAGGTTGCTTCGTAGCATTGAAATCTAAAAAGATGGGCCCCATCGTGCATTTTTTTTCGGCTCTCGAATCTAGTAGCTGCTTTATAACGCCAAACCTTGCAGGGATTAAATGGGGGGTCAAATGACCTCCGATCAATGAATCAAGACTTGCATTGAATTCATCACGTTGAAATGCATCTAGGAAAACGTAAGCTTAGCCATCCGCCACTGTTTGATTTTTCATGAAAATTTGGTCTTTAGTGCTTCTTGGGCATTTCTTGCTCCAAAAACGGCCTCAAATGCTTCAAGCACAACTCAAAAGTGACTCCTAAAATCTAGCTCTCATTGGCGACCATGGGATAGGGTGATTTAGCCCATCGAACCCCACGAATAGATCTGTACATGCATAATCATGAAGAGCATCAAGCTGATACAAAAATCCACAACAAAACACATCACAATTCTCACCCTACCCCCCTTGACACAATTAAGGCATGAAAATCAGCAAGGGATATGCTCAACATAATTTGATAGAAATCCAGAGCAAATCTCTAACCAATTGTGCTGGCTAAAAGGCCTATCAAAGAGGCCATCCTAGTGGTGATTTGAACTACCTACCTAACCTAGGACAATTGGACCAAGACCTCCTACTAGGTGAGGACTCCTATAGCCTGGTCATCATATTCTTCTTGTAACACATTTTCTGTTCATAGTTTCCATACTCAGGCATGTAAAAAGGAGGGAGTTGAGTGTAGAGTGACCCAAGGAGAACAAGGCATCGGCGTGGCTCCTAACTCAGTACCCAAGAACCTACCAAGCACTCGCGAGGTGACACTTAATCCTTTTTTAGCGCTCGCTTTTATTTTTGCTCCAACCTTCCTTTATTTTCTTTTGAGCTAGCTACTATCCATGAACCGCTAACCAGGCCTTTGCAAGGTGATAAACGACTGCTCGGAGGAATTTTTTTTCCTTTCATGTTCCTTTTCTTATTGAGGGGTTAGAATCCCTTTTTACGCAACTTTTTACTTTTTAGTTTTAGATAGCTCTAGAACTTGCTCTTCACTTGATATTTTGGCAACCTTCTTTAACTGCTTCACACTACCAAGGACTCCTAGGACAACTACCTAGCAAGCAGGCATGACAGGGTCAGAAGGACTACCCTCTAGCACAGGTCTTTATCTCTTGACAATGTCGTAACAAGAGGTAGAAAACTACTCAAATCTCCCCCAGATTTATCTAACCAAGACCTAGGACTTCATGCTTTGATTGTTGATCCCCAATAAACAAAAATAAATTAACCCCTACATACACATATAACATTATCTATTTAAGGGAAAAAGACTCGGAAAGGGAACAATACCACCTTGAATGGACACAAAAGGCTCCTCTACAACAAAGGATCCCTTTAGTGACTTTGTCAACTTGTGTGATGCAATCACTAAAATAGAATGCCATTAAACATGCCTGCAGCGAAAAGACATATGGCCCTCTTGGCTTAATGAAATAGAACATTTCACTACAACCTAACTGGCTCCTCTTGGCCTAACAAAATTAAGCATTAAAACCCTAAAAAGAACAGACCCTCTTGGCCTAATGGTATCAAACAAAATAGCTTGTATATATTCCCCCATTTTGAAAACTTGCTAATATACAACAATATGCTCCATTCCAAGGAGGAAATAGGGCTTCTGCCCTAAACTAAATGCATCAGATTGTGGGGACCCATATCTCCTGCATAAATAGCAAGAGGTGTATGTATAATGTATCTTTGGACAACCTATAGGTCCAAGATAAAAAAGGTGAATGAGTCTCAGTCACTCTATGCATCACCCATACTAACCATCGTCTACCATATAGGACATGTTCTGATAAAAGCCCCCATAATCGACTGGGTCCTATCTCATCATTAATAGAGTTATTAGTAACGTGGAACCAACTAAAGAGAAACTCTCTCAAACTCGTCGAGCAGGGTCATAGCAATGCAATAATACATAGAAAGAATGGGATTTCATACTGTGTATGTCCCATTTAGGTGGGTTCAATACCAATTGGGAATCCCCCTTTACTAACAACTGACGCATACCACCCTTCTTAGCAATGTTCAGGCCCATGATTAAAGCTTTGTATTTCACCATATTATTGGTAAATCCAACCTTGAGATAACAACTAGTTTCATCACGACTCTACGTCGGGGATCTCTAATCACTACCCCTATACTCCCTTTCTTATTGGGACCCCCAGATGCTCCATCAAAATACAATGTGTATGTTGAAAAAGTGTTCACAAAGCCAGCCATTGTCACCTCTACTCATAATTGTGATAGTCAAAATTTAGCATATTCATAGGATGTACTGAAGGCTCCATCCCACCTTCTTCGTTGAATATAATAGGGATTCTTGTCAAGATTTGCAAGCAGTGATGATAGAAGACTTTGATTTTCCAAACAAATTATCCATCCTCTTGCTCAATCACTTTATATCCATTACTCCACCAAATAATCTTTCCCTGATGATATTGCTACTAAAAGTATGGGTGTTCCAAGTAAGTAATAAGCCACTCCATTAACCAATGTTTTATCTTGTAGGTTTCTAATCAGTCCCGCATTGACTTGCGAGGTATTTATTTTGTTAGTGCATTTAGAGAGATAATAAGGTTTAATGTTATTAAGACTAACCTTATTTTTAAACTCCACTCCCTCAAGATCAACTAGTAATGCCATGGACTTATTTTTTCCTATTCTTACAATATTATAGGGACCGTCCGATTTGGGCTCAAGTTTTTCTAGAAAAAGTTCTCTACGTGGATCATAATAATATAGAACCAACTATCCCTTCTTAAATGTATATTTCTTTGCTTTTAAATCATGCAGCTACTTCATCCGACGCTTAGCCACTTCTTGGTGTAATAGACTCTGTAATTTAAGCTCATCCAAGTGGGTTAGAGTCATAAAGCACTCGAAGAGGGCATCCTCATCACCCAAAGCATGATTGATTGCAAATCTTATAGTTGACAACTCAATCTCTAAGGGAAAACCACACTCCTCTCCATAGACTAACTTGAACAAGGTGCAGCCAGTGGATCTTCGTTTAAAATTCATGTTATATGCCCATACCGCCACATATAGTTTCTGATCCCAATTTGCTTCTTTTTTTACACTATTTTCAATAGAATACCAAAAAACTACTTGTTAGTACTTTCAACTTGCCCATTCGCCTGCGGGTTATAAGGAGTCATCTTATTGTGCTTCGTTTGCCATGCTTTAGTCAAGCTTTTAATCACTTTGTTTAGGAAATGGGTTCCACGGTCCGATACTAATTCTTTTGGCAGACTGAAGTGGCATATAATCTACTCTAATGGGAAACTGAAAGTCTCCTTTGCATCTTCCTTCCGCGTCGCTCATGCTTTTGATCACTTTGTAAAATAGTTAGTCGCCACTATGATGTATCTCTTCTGTGTAGAAGACGACATGGTAATAGGATCCACAAAGTCTATGCCCCACTTCTCGAATGGAAGTATAGCCATAATTGGAGTAAGTGGCCACTTCCTATTCTCCCTACTGTCATGTCATTGACAAGTATCACATCTCTTAACATACTTCAATGCATCTTGGAAAATAGATGGTCACCAATATCCGTCTTTTAAAGCTTTTTGGGTAGTTAGTCGTCCAGCAAAATGCCCTCCACAACTGGAGTCATGGCACTCTTCCAAAATGAATGGAACCTCGTCAGACATCACACATTGGCGATAGCTATCATTAACCCCTATCAATATAGTATTCTTGCAATCAAGGAAAATTTTAAAGCTTGCTGTCTAATTTTCCTCTTTTCTGATTTTGAGAAAGTAGCTCTAGCCTCTCTCATTGATAGCAGCATGCCAAGATGGGATCGAAGCTATATCAATTTTAAACATTTCCTCAATATCACTTCCTTCAGCCAAAGCCTCTTTGGGCTCCCTGAAATCCACAAGGCATTCCACGATACCGTGCAACTTTGGTGGCTTACTTCCAATCTCATAATCATATTCTTGCAAAGTGATTAACCACTTTGCTAAATGATCGAGTGATTGTAGCTTGTTCATCAGCAATCTAAGCCCATCCGCCTTCATATAAAATACTACCTTCTCATAGAGGATGTAGTGCCTAAAATTTTTAGTCACAAACACCATTGCAAGTCACAACTTCTCCATGTAGGTGTAGTTGATTTCTAATATGGCCAACTTCTAACAAGCAAAGGCTATCAAGTGATACCATTTTTCCTCCCAAATTTGGGATAAATAGCATAGCTGATAATATGCATGGTGGCTACTTAAAACATGTAGAATACTTCACTCCTTTTAGATGCTTTTAAAATTGGCACTTTTATTAGCTCCTATTTCACATCATCAAAAGATACCTTACAAGGATCACTCCATTCAAATAGATAGCTAAAGAATAATAGATTGGTTCGTGGCAGCATTCTTTCTGCCATGGCATTAATAAACCTTTGATAATACCCTAGTGATGACAGAAACCTATATACTTCCTTTAGAGTGAGTGGCGGACTCATGCCGACTATGACCTTGATCTTTTCAGGGTCAGTCATCATGATCCCTACTAAACTTTCTAATGCATATACACTTTCATGGGTTCAAAGCTATGAAAAATTCCTCTAAGGCACGAAAGTGTATATGTTCATACCATTCCTCAAAGGCACCCCAAAGATACACTTCCATGGGTTCAAAGCTATGAAAAATTGTGAGCAGCACTCAAAACACTTTCTTAAAATAATCAACTACCTTTCTCTTATGGTGGCTTTCCCCAGGTCATATATAAATACTTTCAACTCCTCTGGGGAGATGTCACTAAAAGTCTTGTATGATGTTCATTGCCATGAACCAGGTGCATTGCATAAACTAAAGGCCATCACATGGTATGCAAAGGTATCAAAGAAAATAATGAAAGTTGTTTTTGGCTTCTTTTCATTTGCAATTTTCATCTAGTTGTACTCCGCAAAGCAATCCATAAATGAATATATTTCCCTACTTACTAACTAGTCCAAAATCTAGTCAATGAAGGGTAATAGGTAGTAGTCCCTAACTGTGTGCTTATTCAACTCTCTAAAGTCTATTTAAAGCCAGATTTGATTATTTTTCTTTTTTCTAATAACAACATGTGAACACCATTCAATGTGCTGAACAAGGAAGATAAACCCAGCTTGCCCATTCAATTACATATGCGTCTCTTATTCTATCCTAAGGCTCTATTGGCTCATTTAGAGTTATTTGATATATTTCCTCTTAGTAGACCCTTCTTTGGATTCATCACTTGATGACGTCTCAGTATCAAATACATCTTCTAATGTCTCTAATTCTGTAGAGGATAAAGGAGCTCTCTCGCTTTGAGGAGACTCAGGGTATGCATCTACTACCACGCGATTGGCACCTCTACCAAAAATCAAATGATCATAATGTATATCAACTTGACAATCAGATAGCAAGATCCATGGCCTTCCTAACAATACTTGATAGCTTGGCCGCCCTGTGAACCTAATGACCCTAAAGTCCACAGTGCATTTCACACTAGCAACGGTCGCGAGGACTTTGGTAATACAACCTTTAGGTTGTCTTACTCCAAGAGGTGGTAGCGAAATGGCCAGACTTCCTGCATATGTTGCATTTGACGTTTGAACAATTTCTAGGGTAGTGCTAGCTGCCACACCATTTACAACTAAATCTTGAGTGTGCATCCTCTTCAAGGCATCTACTTCCTATCAGATTCTGTTGTTTTTTAAGGAAATTGACATCAAAAGCTATTTGCTCATATTTTTCGAAAATCACGTTAGTGTAGTGCTTCATCATATCCTTAACTTTGCCAAGGACATTGGATACACTTCACTCATAGCCATGATTGCCTATCCATCGTTCCATTGGCTTAACACTTTGATTGGGCATTGGTTGTTAACTCACATTAACAACATTAGGGTTTGATGCTTGGCCTCCAACATTTGGTGGAGCCATCTGACTAGCCATAGGCATAGTCACACTAGGAGGAGCTGGCAATAAAGGTATATTTTGGACCATGCTTCCTCTTACATTCGAGTTAGTCATAGCTATCCCTTGACTTCCATTGCCATTCATCAATGCAAATTATTTTCTACAACTAGACCCATAGTAAAATTGGTTTGAGAGGCATAGGCCACTTGTAGTCGGGATTCTACTTCTTGTGCTCTTCTAAGGGCAGTGTCCACGGAAAAGTGACGCTACTCAACTGCACCTGAATGTTGAAATCCAGACCATGCAAAAAATATTGTAGTTGGGCAGCTCCTGGGATAGTGATAGAGGCTTGAAATTTGCTAAATACCTCTTTTAACTTCTTGGCATATGCTCGAATATCATCATGTGGCTCTTGACATGTCACATTTAGTACACATAGCCAATATTGACCACCCCTTTCAGGGAAAAACTCCCTTCAAAAGGCTTCAAGAAATAAATCAGTAGTGGTTATGGTTTTGGCCTCTAGGCCGTGATACCATATGGCAGCTCTTTCTTTGAGAATCATGTTAAAGAACATCATTATATGTCCTTCATCTTGGAAACAATACTTGAACATCAACTTTTGGAATTTGTTAATGTGCAGTTCCGCATCTTCTTCTACTAACCCATTAAAGATGGGTAAAGGGAATCCCAAAGTTGGCAAATCTATCATTCAAGTAGAGGTATAGCAATAGGTTGTGCCACCATGGTAACAATTGAATTCGTTACCTTTTGTTTATCTTAGCCTGATATCTAGCTCATTCACCCCTTTCTTGCTTTTGGAGCTTTGCTTGATGGTCTTGTGAGTCTAGCTCACTAATTTTTGGCATACACTAGAAGATAGGTCCCAATCGACCAAGGCACCAAAAGTACCACTTGTAGGTAGCTCTCGACAAATGCACTACCTATCAAGACGTAAAACGGGCCCGACACTGGCTATAGGCACTAGCCGCGGGCCTTTATAACTCTCACAAGACAATCCCATATGAACTTGTGGCTAAGAGCGTCGAAGGGACACACTATCCCATACCACGTCACACAAACATATGGGTCATATCTCTCCTTTTTTGAAGAAATAAATGGAAAAAAATAAGAAAAATTAACAAAAAATAAAAAATTTAGAATATGCATAGGAGACATCTCCATTTTCATCCCATATGACCCCAAAACACTCAACAAAAACCTCGGATTCCATTATTTTTATCAAAATCGCAACTTGCGAGTTTTGTGGAAAATTATTATATCATCATATTTTTTTATTTTCTTTTATATTCCAGTGAGAATGCAACATGGAAAATAAAAACAAATAGAATCAAGCACTTTCTTCAACCATTTTCCATAAAACAAAAGAACTACTCACTTACACATAAAAACTGCAATTTCGTGGCTTGTATCTCATAGAGAGGAGGCTGTTGACGCTTCCTCTTTGCCACTGACATACTCTCTCAACCTAATCTACGTCCTCCATCGCTCCAACATCATCATTTTCTCCAAATTCATCATCACAACCATCCCCCTTCTCTCTTAAATTGATGCATATGAATAATCGCTAAGAGGAGAGAGGAGAGAGAAAGGCCAAAAAAATCAAAATTTTAAATCCTTCATAAAAATCAACCAAATTACAATCATCTCCTTCCTCTCTCTATCCTATTCAAGAATCTCTCTCTCTATCTCTCCAAACGGGTGTGTATTCACACCCCCTCCTATTCATCAATTTTTGGGTGTTTAAGGCTTCCTAATAAGATTAAGGTTTAAAACATTAAAATAACCAGTTCAGGATTTTGTGTTTACACTATCCTACAAGTGGATATTTTAATTTTGGATGGGCAAATGAACTCGGATTCGAGATCCATCTAGACAGGTGACTTCATAGCATCAAAAACTATAAACATGGGCCCCATTGTGCACTTTTTATCCAGTAGCTGCTTTATAACGCCAAACCTTGTGGGGATTAAATGCGGTGTCAAACAACCTCCAATCGAAAAACCGAGGATTGCGTTGGATTCTTGATGTTGAAATGCATAGAGTAGGAAACTTTAGCTTGGCCATCCGCCACTATTTGATTTTTCATTAAAATTTGGTCTTTAGTGCTTCCCGGTCACTCCTTGCTCAAAAAACAACCTCAAATACTTCAAGCATGGCTCAAAAGTGGCTCCTAAAATCCAACTCTCAGGTAGAAAGGCCAAACATCAAGATCATCACCAAAGCTTTTATTTAGGATATCCACAATGAAATAGTTTATAAGGCTTTGCTAAGAAATTAATATTGTATGGGTACAATGTTAATAGTGTACTTAATGAAGCAATCTAAATTGAAGACCTCCATAGGGATAGAAGTAGAGAAAAAAAGGTAATGTTGAATCAAGTTTGTGAAATCACTATAGCAACTAAGATCTTATTAACAAAATGTGAAATGTACACACTATGTGGAAGATCACCTATCATCGTAATACATGAGATCCACTTAACTATATAGGATTTGTGAATGTTTAGGCTGCATGAGATGCTATACTAATAAGTCTCAAGACAACCTTATAATCATTTTCCTTATATTAGCTTTTGATACCAGCAACACCACCAACAATAAAATTTTACCAATCATTTCCATAGTAAATGTAGTAAAGTAGTGAAATCGATGTGAACACCTTTAATAGAATGTATATTTTTTACATTACGCAAGCATATAATGATTAATAATCATGAAATGCTAAGACCTCTAGTCTTCAAGTATAAAACCAAGATTCTTTAATAAGATTAGGGCAAGGGCAATGACAAATCATAAATCCAATGATGGTCATCTTTTAATTCACCCTCAATAAGGGAAACTTAAGAGTTGGAGCAATGGCAGATGTGGAAAATTAATTCCTTTATCAAAGAAAAGATTCAAAGGTCCATATTCCATGAAGGGAGAGGAAGTGCAAGTAAATCAAGCCAAAGAATAAGATTAATGTTTACCCTAAAGTGTGATATCCACGCCCATTTCTCTGATTTCTACCTTTACCTTATTCAATATGCTAACTTTGGATTTCAATAATAATATTAAAGTATATACTATCTTTGAACCTTACATATTGCATCAATCAAACCATTAAAAATGTGTTGAATCTAAGCATCCTCAAACCCTAACTAGAGTCTGCATTAGTTTCTCATCATGTTTAAACCTATGTAAAAATAGTATGAAATAAAGTATATTTTACTAGCAAAACAAAGTGTTTAAGAACAAGTGAAACAGACTATTCAAAACTAGTGTTTAAACATACATTAAATATCTTGTTTGAAAATATATTCAACTATAAATATGAAAATTTTCAAACATGCATGTTTACAATGCTTCAATGCCAAAATTGAAAATGTTCAATCGCAAATAGTAAAGAATAAGAAAAAGAAAGAAAGGCTACATACAAAAAAGGAATTGATGAAGAACCAAACATTGGATTTTTTGAGAAGAGGTAAGGTTCTCTCCACCTTAAGAGAGAAAGCTCCCAAGATTGATGGTACAAGCATAGGCACCGCATGGCATTTGAAGTCTCTCTCTCCCCCCCTCTCATTCTCTCCTCCCCTCTCCCCTCTCTTTTTCTAGCAACCTTCACTTTCCTTCATCCCAAATGGTTCATGAGGCTCACTGTCTTGCGTTGATATGGAAGAGAGTCTAGGGGAGAGATGACTCAAGTATACTTTAGATATCTTGACTAGAGATTACATCTCTATTAGGGCCAATGCTTGCTTGGAAAAGATTATGGCCACAATCAATATTTTAGTTTAGATGTGATCAAGTTAATGACAACCAATGTCTCAACTACAGACAAAGGACTACCACAATCAATATTTTAGTTTAGATGTGATCGAGTTAATGACAACCAATGTCTCAACTACAGACAAAGTACTGCCTCTAATTGAGAAGATGGAGTTTCTTTTTCTATGGAAAACGCCTTGTTTGAATGGTCAAAACATGCTCCTCATAATGACAATATTGTAGGTTTAAATCTAGGACCTCCACTCTCTAGTGCAACAATGAAAGCCATGCTTTTTTAAACAAGTAGAGTATGTCAAGTCTTAGATCTCAATGGTTTAGTTGCTCCATTGTGAGGCAATCAAGGATTTCAATCTTAGATGGACTTGGTTGTTATGGATTTTAGAGTGTAAGATTGAGCCTAAGAAGCTTGTTTTACCTCTAGTAGATGCCCCTTGAAATAAAAAACTAATGGTATCTATTTCTTAAAAGAGAGTTTGTGATAATGGATCACCTCAAGGAATTCTTCTCTTGGCAATGAGCCATTACTCAAGTTGAACTTGACTACATTGGTGGCAAAGCAAGTCCAATGTTCAATGCCAAGAGGAAGGACCCTTATTTTTTGAAGTCCAAGAGGGCTCCAATCTTGCCCAAGTTGTACGTCTCTCAAGAGGTTGGGAAACCACATGAGTGATTTTCCAATATCTTATGATGGTCTATGGTGCAATATAGCTCAATTTCATAGTCTCCCTATGATTCCGTAACATCACAAGCTTCCCCCTTCAATTTAGATTCGAATCTTTATGGATGACTTAGTTATCTCCACCATAAATTATTAGATCACCAAATCAAGTGCATGTCATTCTTTGTAGAACCAAAAGGGCAAGCTTAGCACTAGAATATGTTTAGCCATCTACTTCCTAGATGTTAATGATTTTGTAAAGAGCTGAATTAGGGGTATAGAAAAGAGCAAAGGACACATGTATAGGTAATCAATTTTTACACAATAATACGACTTTGTCCTTCTTCTCTCTCTAGCTCCTCCTATCCTTTCATGGCTTCCAGCCATCTTTCTCCATCTCCCCTATCTTTCTCTCTCCTATTCTAGTCTTTCTCTCTCCTCGTCACTCTCTTTCTCTCTTTCCTAGGATGGAATGTAAAGAGCTAAATTAGGGGCATATCAAAGGGCAAAGGACACATGTACAGGTAATCAATTTTTACACAATAATACAACTTTATCCTTCTTCTCTCTCTAGCTCCTGTGCTCTCATGGCTTCTAGCCATCTTTCTCCTTCTTCCTTGTCATTCTCTCTCCTATTCTAGTCTTTTGTCTCTCCTAGTCACTCTCATTCCTACATTCCTCTCTCTTTTGAAGTCTCCTCTCTCCTCTTTCTCTCTTTCTAGTTCACTTCTTGACAATGATCTCCAATGAGTGGATGAGTAAATGGAAGAACATCAAATCAAGCAAAAGTATGTCTTGTGAGGGGCTCAAACTCTCGGGGGGATCACTCATGAATATATGTATATATAACGTGAGTTCAAAATAAGGGGTTTTTAAAACACCAATTTTATACATTTTATACATACAGAAGGGTGTCATATAAAGGGGTTACTTACAGATTGAATATAAAAGGGTTGTGTTTTATTCATGAAAAATTCAGAGAGTAGGATATTTATAAATAGGCCATGAACGCACGTTATATAGAGAATATATATATGGTGAACCCCCCGAGCTCAAATTAGGCTTTTAGGTATCCCAAAATGCCTCTATCAATGCATGTAACTATAGTTCGGCTCTGAGTGATACAACACTCCTTTTTTGCTAAGAATTACGATAAATATAATAATATAAAAGTGGGATTCTTTTTTTTTTTCAAATCAACACTTACCTTCTTAAACTATGCATTGTTTTTCCCTAGTAGGAAAGAGCTACTCAACACTATGGAAGACTATCTCTATGTGTCATGTGACTTTTTTAGTTCCTATGGCTAGTTCCCATTAGCTTTCAAAAAATTTGTAGGTTTATGGCTTGCTTTGACTGCACACAACAAATTTTTAGGTAACTATGAAAGCTTAAGTATATCATTAGCTAGTTAGACTAGCTAGTTAGTAGTGCCACCTTAGGAAAAGAGAGAGAAAATTGTACATGTATATGAGTTGTTTTTGGAAAAATGTGAATGTAGATTATGCTATTCTCTTAACCTGAGAAGCCATCTAAGAAACTATAGGCTTGTTTGCCAGCCACTCTCTTGAGCATATGCTTTGAGTACGATATTGGATAGTTGTCTCTCTTCATAGCAACATTGACTTTCTTATAATTAATGCATACTTTGATTTTTCCATTCTTCTTCAAGATGATTAGGATGGGAAAAACCCAGTCCGTGTGCTCAATTTCATAGAGAAATCCAGCTCTTAACAGCTTATCTATCTCCTCCTTGACTGCATAATCATGCTTGGGATTCATTGGATAGGGCTGCTGCTTAATCATCGGTGTTGCATTTGGTGTCATGGGGATATTATGAGTCACCACACTCGGATCTACTCCCTTTAGCTCCTTGAGGAACCAAGTGAATATGTATATGTACTCTCGTAGGAGTGCAATGAGATTTACTTCTTCCTGATCGGTCAAGTCATCAGCTATGAAGATAGGTTGGGGATTCTACCCTTCCCTTTTGCCAGGTCTACCTCCTTGACTTTCGTAGGGGATTCTACCCTTCCCTTGCCACGTCTACCTCCTTGACTTTGGTAGGCCCGTATATGGGGATTCTACCCTTCCCTTGCTAGGTCTACCTCCTTGACTTTGGTAGGTTGGGAATTCTACCCTTCCCTTGCCAGGTCTACCTCCTTGACTTTGCCCTGCTCGTTTATGATCAATTTCCCAAACCACGTGTGATTGCACTCGATTCGCATGATTCCTCTCTCAAATCTAAAGCTATCTCCCTTCCGCAGGTTGAAATCTGCTTGTTTTTTCTCGATCACGTATTAGTGTCCTACTCGATTGTGTCAATCTCTCATTTTCTCTCTTCAGTGAGGGAGCAACATTCTTTGTACTCTTCATCTGAATTGTCCTCCTCCAACTGCTCATCATCTTCTAGGTTTCCGTGCCTTCTTTCTTTCTTGTCTATGACCAAGGCCCAATATTTATGTTAGGTTTAGATCGTGTATGTTGTTCCCCTTTCACTTGGTTTGTCCATGAGATCTTTGAGGGGTTTACGGTTAGCTATTGGGTTGCTAGCTAGCTTATTTGTCAAGTACTCTAAGATCTCGTGGAGTTCTATCTTGTTGTTTGGGACATGGAACATGGTAGTGGTGGGCCGGCTACAAGAGCTTTTGGTCATCATGCATAATGGTACCGAGGGCTCCTTCATGGGCTCACTAGCTGTCTTGATAGCTTGCTCATATCCCTCCTCCTCATTCGAGAATGGTAGAGTGATGGTGGCTAGCATGTGCATCCAATCTCACTCATCCTCAAGGCTAGGGATATATTTCATTAAGGGCCCATAAGATTTCCTAGTTTGAGCATCACCCTTCAGCATAAGAGAGATGGCCCATAGAAAAATGTGGACACGAGAGTTGGAGTCAATGTACTTAGCCATGCGGTCCTCCAAGCTTAGGGTAACCGCATTAATGGCTAAGTACATTGACTCCAACTCTCGTGTCCACAATCCCTTTTCTCATGGTGTCTCCTAGCATTAAGATTGGTAAAACTGCATGCATTTCTATGCCCTCCTAGAAGGCATTAACATGTCAGGACTTGGGCACTAAGTGCAGCATCAAGATAGGTATTTGAGTCACTACATCATGGTCATGTAAGTCAGATGCCTCTTGCTTGGTGGGCCCTTCCATCCACTACTTCAACTCTTGGCACAATGTTGGGAGCTACCTAAGTAGGTCTCCTAAGCATAAATTCATAGGTTTGATCACTAGTGTCATAAGAAGGTTGTTAGCTACTTACTACCCTTCTAATTTCGTGTTTCTTGGCCAATGGCCCTGGCTAGTTTGCTAGCCCATGGCACTTAAGCTTTTTCTATGTGGCACTGCTTGAGGTGTAGATGTGTCTCCACTTCAATCACATAGGTGAAAGCGACGTGCTCACACTAGAGAGCTCATCAATTTCATCTTCTAGGATGAGATCAACATTGTTCAAGTGCTCTTGGGCTTTTCTCATCCACTCCTTGACCTTATCTATGGCTCCAAAGCTAGCGCTTTGGGTTGGGGTACTCCCCGACATTGACACTCCCCTTTTCCATAGTCTTTGGAATGGATGTTTCTACTTTTGCGTCTATGACCTTTTTCCCAGTGATAGAATCATGGCATTGTCCGTCTATAAGCATGATCTTTGCTTTGGTTCTCTTCCTCCTTGGCATATATGACTTCTTTTTCTGATTAAGACTACATCAAGGCTACTAGGTCCAAGTAGTGATAGGTTGGCCTACTTCTATGCTTGGGTCATAACATGCAACAGGATAGGCATAGCCTCTTCCTTGAGTGTTTCAACTCCCAATAGTCCCATGGTACTAATGGCATGATTACTAGAACTAGAGGGTGGTCTCTGTATAGGGCACTCGGCAAATAGGTGGGTGATTCCGCACTTTGGGCATCTAAGATCATCCTTCTCTTGATTGTCTTTCTCCCTCTCGAGACAATGCAAAGAAATATGCCCTAGGGGTGACCACAAGCTCTTAGATTTTCCCTCCTAGCCCTCTACCCCTACCTCTGCCTAATGCCAACACACTGGCACGGGTCGATAGTCCATGAGAATAGGACTAGCCTCTTCATCATATGAGACATAAGGTTCATGTATGCTTCCTCATCATTCAACTCTTCCGCATAGTGGACTGGGGCATCACTCGATGGGTGGGTTATGAAAGGCCCACGTAGCCTAGGTATGCATGTGGGATTAATCTCCATTCTAGGGATGGCTAGTTTTGTATCACTAGGTGCTGGGAGAGCCAACCAGGGTCCCCTTTCAAAGAATTTTGGTGGCCTATTCCCTAACTATGGCTAGTTGTACGGAAGTTTCCTTGCTAGTCTGCACTACATAGCATCATGGCCGAACCTTCTGCAATTGGTGCAAGGTCGAGACTGAGGGTCTTGGCATTTTGCTGGAAGGTGGTTTCCATCGCAATGTATGCATTGGATATGTAGGCATGTGGGTCTCCTCACTGTCTCTTGTAGCTTAGCTAGACCCAACTTCATCTTCGCTAGCTCTTGGCTCTAGTCAACACTTTTCCCTTTGTCTTGGTCACTTGGGATTGATGACCGTTTGTTCGGTGTCGTGGCTTTCGTTGAGGGTCTATAATTGGCATTATCTTGGGTTGAGCTCCTGGAACTTCTCTCCTTGAGTTGATGGTGCACTCGAAAGGACTCTTCAAAGACCCTAGCTAGTATGTCTCTCTGCAAGCTCGAGTTGCTTGTTAAGGCCTTGTAGAGTTTCTCGCTCTAAATTCCATTTATAAACACTAATGGAGACTGCTCTTTTGTTGGGTCATTATTAGATGGGATTCTCTTAAAGAGACTCTGCATGTGGGTAATGTAATCCCTAATGTCCTCCTTGTCCTTTTGCTTGATGTTCATTAGTCGTATTATGAGGTTGTCGGAATACCTAGCCTCAGAGAACCTCTTGATGAAGAGATCCTTGAGATCATTGAAGTTATTCCATTCCATCATGTCTAAACTGGTGTACCATGTCCTACCCTTGTTTCCTAGGCAAAGGCCAAATGCTTGGGAGCATTGGACAAGATCCTTGAGGCCATTGGCCTTGCAGACTTGCTCGAACTTCTCTATGAAGATGTATGGGTTGTTACATGGCTAGTATTTTTCTAACTGCTTTGGGAATATAGAGATCTTTGACTAACTCTTGGAGCTTTGTGGTTGATTCCTAACCTTGCAAGCAATGAGGTTTCTAGGGCTACCACGCTCTACTCTGAAGTTCTATTATCTATGAACCGCTTTTGTGAGAAGCTCTCTTAGTGTTAAGTATACTTCTAGCGCTCTCTCCCTCTTTACATTAGGTCCTATATCTGATTCCTATTAGCTCGATCTAGCACACATTGGACTTCTCGTATCTCTACGTCTTGCTACAAATTCGTAGCCTGCTGCTCATGGTTGTATGCTAGTATGCACTGTAGTGCTTGTTGTGCTAATCTCCTCTCCTTCTCGAGGTCCGCTATGATGTCCTCGGCTAGCCTACCAAGGTGCTCCATCCTAGTTTTTGTAGGTCGTATTTAATGAACATCTATTGGATATCAACTAGAAAATCTCCCCAATCAAGCTAGTCATTCTTGCGGCAGCTAGAGCTGGATCTTGATATGTCAATGACTTCTTGCTCCACTAGGCTATCAATCAAGCTAATTAAGTATGGTAGCAATGTGCCTCCAATGATGTCGGCATGTCCATGCTCCTGAGCTTTTAGTGTCTTGACTCTCTGTTTGGTCCTACTGATCTAAGTTCTTAGTCATCCATGTTTATTTTTGAGGGTCATTTCCTATTAGTGGGTTCAATTCATTTATTATATCTTGGTGTGCTTCTTCTTATCGCAAATGGCCCTCAAATTATGTGTGCATGGTGCTCTTTTTTGTGTGCACTTCAAGTGTGAAAATAGTGTGAGGTGCGAATGCTCCCCTCATTCTGGTTTAGGCCAAAAATGACTCTAAGCATGATTGTTGGCCACTCTCAAGGGTTGATTAGGGTCTCTATTGTGTCTCCCAGCTTGGTCAGGATGTAATCAGGGTCTACAAGTCAATTTGGGACATTAAGTGGGGTTAGATTGCTAATGGGTTAGCTAGCAATCGCTTTTGGGTCATTAGATCATTGTTTCTTCCATTCCTCATTTTGGAAGCTACACATCTCATCTGTAAGGCTTTTAGAGGTTGGTTGAGCTTGGGTCTAGGTTTGTTAGGCTCTGAGTACATCAATTTGCCTAATTTCACATCTGGTCCAAGTGGTCCAAATAGCAAAGGTCTACGTTGCAGAGGTTCAAGTCCCAGACTTGGACTGTCGTCTGAGGCTGAGTGGGTTAAATACAGATGGGCCGAATGCTGGAATGGTCAAGTCCTACTATTCAAATGGCACATGGCTAGGTGGACTGAATCTAAGTGTCTGAGTGTCCGAAGGGTGGTCGTCTAAGGCCGAATATTCTTTGCTAAATATGGCCCTCTGAGGTTGAGTTGTCCCAATAGACAATAGTGACTCAGATGTCCAAGTCTGCTCAAGACTCTCGGTCATTTGAAGCCTGCGGTCGTCATCCCAATGTGGCTGCAAGTTTTCGAATGATGAAAAATTGCGTCTTACCGACAATTGTAACCATAGTGCTGACGCTAATTAACAAGTCTCAAAAAGCAGCCAAAACATACCTGGAGGGCACGGGAATGCGGGAATGTGAATCAATGCATGGATCTATGCTCCTCCCTATAGTTCTCTCTCTCTCTCTCTCTTTCTCAATTGAATCTATAAAATTGAGCTCTCTCTTTGCCCTCTTAGCCTCTCAAGCCTCTCGTTATTCAATCTTCCATTGCTCTTCTTCTCTCTTATGCATTGAAGCTCTCTTTTCCCTATTTTTTCTTGTTTTGGGTCTGCTATTACACCACATTCCTAGTTGTGTATTTTTCTAGTTTTTTTGCTGTTTTTTCTTAGCTAAATGCGTTTAAATTGCAAGTAACAACTCAAAATTCTCCAATCTACTTCTCTAAATCCAAAAAACTAGAAAAACTTACTTGCAAAAGAGATCGAATATCTCTTCAACTCCCTTGCTTCCTACATATCTCAAGCACCGGTTTGGGAAAAACCATACTTCAATGCTCAAATCCAAGTACTCAAGCACTCAAATCTTGAATTCATTGGTCGTAGCACAATGGAACCAAAATGTGGGAGCCTTCACTTGATTACCAAGACCCATAGACCACTTATTGCTTCAAGTATTTCAAGCCAAATGCAATGGCTACCTCTCACATAGCAGTATGTGCTCTCGATCCTACAAGTGTAGTGAGTTTACCTTGATGCTTGATTGAGTAACCTCCTCCCTCAAGCACTAGGGTAGCTCTGAGATGCAAACTCAAGTAAGCTCAATCCTCCACCTCCAAGCTCAATCGTCCATAGCTGCTCGTCCATAGTCGCATGTGCAAGAGAAGAGAAGAGAAGAAAAGAAAAGAAAAGAAAAGAAAAGAAAATAAGAGAGGAGAAGATGGAGAGCTTCTCCACCATGGTCCCTCACCCTTGCTCACTCACTCCCTCACACTCTCACACACTCTCTCTCAAACACAAGCACAAGCAGAAGTAGGGAGAAGATAAGAAGAGAGACACCTTGCCACATACTAAGAATGAGCTTTTCCATTCACATTCTAATTTTTATACATATACTCATCCCTTTGGACACCCATCCCCTTTTTTACATGACCGGCCATCTTAGCCAAAGTCTTCATTCCTCATATCTTCCTTCTTTTCATGGTTCTTTTGCTATTGCACTTCTACTTTTACAATTTGTATAGGAGGGATCCTAGTGCTCTTTTATAAAATGAATTACATTGCGCCTTGCGCTTTCCTGGCTAGAATGGTTTGTGCACCTTGCTAAAATATTCGATGCACCTTGCTAGAATCTTCGGTGCTCTCCTACATTTTTTTTAGCTTTCCTTCTCTTCCACTTTTCTCATATGGGGGCAGGATGAGCTTCGCTTCCTTGGTGTTCCTCTACTTCTTTTTGGGTTGTATAGTTTGTAATATGTCTCTAACAAATAGATTTCTTGCTCTTAGGCAAGGGTACCAAATCCCAAGTCTTATTGAAATCTAATCCAACCATTCTCTCATCCATTACTGCATCTCCAATGAGCATGACCGACATCATCCTCAAACAAGTGGGCTCAACATTCTCAAAGGCCTTTACCATATAAGCATAATGGTGAGTTGTATAGCCTTAAACTATGATAGGGTTATAACAATGATACCCTTTCTTCTCTAAAGAGTATCCAATAAAAATACATTTTCAACCTTTGGATGAAGCTTCTTTTATAGCTCATCTAGCACATGAACATATGGAATATAGCCAAACACTTTCAACTATGATACATCAAGCTTCATGCCTATAAAGCATTCTTCGAGGGTCATCTCATGAACTATAATTGTGGGAGTTCTATTCATAATATAGACAGTATAATGAACTACTTCTTTAGACCAAAAATGTTTTGGCATATTGTTTTTAGCCATCAATGCCTGTGAAACGTTTGTAATATACCTATTTTTTCTTTTTGTGACCCCATTTTGCTGTGGGGTATACCTATAAGTAAACTATTTGTTTATTCCATGAGACCTCAAGAAGCCATTAAAATTAATAAAGAGGTACTCTCCCCCTCCATTTGATCTCAAACACATAACTTTCAAGCTTGTTTTTGTTTCAATAGTAGCCTTGAAAAGTTTTGAAGCTCTCAAATGCATTACTCTTTTCCTTCATAAAATATACCCACAGCTTCCTTGAAAAATCATCAATAAACATGACAAAGTATTTGTTGGCACCAAGAGATATGTTCTATGTAGGTCCCCAAACATCTATATGCACATCATCAAGTATATTTTAGCTCACATCTCTGTCATTTGCAAAAGCTTGTCTTGCCTTCTTATACCAAACTGACATGCTTCACATACTTTGTGAAATTCTACAACTCTAAAAGCAAGCAACCCTGTAACTAATATTTTATATTGCATTAATTTTAGCCTTTTTAAATTTTAATGTCCAATATGTTTATGCTATATTTCAATGTTTGTGAATGCTTCTTTTCCTTTAGCATACATATCATCATTCATACCAAGAATTTCGGCATCTATCAGTGAACATGCATATTGATCACTGTGCAATTGTTATTAAAGGTTTATGCCATATTTCAATGTGGTAATCTATTAGGGTGACTTATCTAAAAGATTTGTTACCAAAATAATTCCATCTATTAGAGTCATCTCAAAGACTTTTCCAATACATTTATGCCATATATCAATGTATGTGACTGCTCCTTTTCCTTTAGCATACATATCAACATTCATAGCAATAATTCTAGCATCTATCAATTGAATCTTTTATGCCTTTCTATTTACTGAAAATATATTCTCAAAAATTTTCTAAGTTGCATATTAAGTTTTTGCATTCTTGATATGTTCCAACATAGTATTATACATCATCTTTTTGTCCTTTGCATTCCATTCTTTCCATGCTTTTAATTCACATGTAGTTGCAATGTTACTTAGGTCTAGCTCCTTTTCTTCACCTAAAATGAACTCATAAAGGCCTTTTCCAATAAGGAAGTTTGTCGCACGGAACTTCCATGATGGGTAATTGTTCTTGTCTAGCTTCTCAATGATGGGCAACCTTTGACAACAAGTGCACAGTAATACATCAAGTAGCCTTTTTCATTGACTGCTCCATAGTCAATGTAATCTGTAACCTGTTTATACATAAAACTTATGTTTACTTTGTGGCAAACACCTCAAAAGTTACATATTTGAAATATGTAACTTGTGCACCCACCTTCCGATGACAGCCAAAATTGCACCATGCTTTGAAACTATTGTCCGCAACCTTGCGTGTCTAAAATGGGGTTGGAAATGGTTGCCAAAACGTTTTCTTGCTAGTTTTCTTTTTCTTCTTCTATACAAAATATAACGTATGCAAAGTATAGATAAGATAAAACATAAAGTAAAGTGGCCTACGAATTCAAACAATGCATAAATGACTATAATAATGTGTCAAAATTCCTTATTGGAAAAGGTCTTTATGAGTTCATAAATGATTGAGAAAAAGAAAGCCAATGTGTCAATAGTAATCAGTCCAAAAAAATGCCCGAAATATCTTCATTTTCAGCCATCATGTCATAAGTTTTGAGCTCCCTTTTTACATGACATAAATATTTTCTTTCAGCTTTATTCATGGCCGAAAGACACTTATAATAGCCCATACTATGGGCTCTACATACATACAGATTTGTTAGAGACAGAGTTTCTTTAGCATAAGGAGGTTCAATCTTTTTACATGACGCACTTCCTTAGCCTCCTTTTATAGCAGTGCAACCCAAAAACCCTTGAATTCTCAGGCAATAGGAGGCACATGATAATCACGTACTCGATCTCTGTTTCGATGATGGTTAACACACACAGTAAGAAATTGGATAGCTCGTTCATTATCCTTGCTTCGGATTCGAGCATAGGAAGAACCTTCATCAAGAGCTTTTGTTTCCAAGTAGGCTTCATAAATGTAAGGTTGTCCAAGAATACAATATTAGTGAGCTTGGGAATCTCCCAAATCCCATTTTTTGAATACTAAAAAGGTGGCACCTGATATGGCATGCACATAAGTTTCTCAAAACCATATGATGTGACCTATCATTGGAAAGCACTTGAAAAATGGAATCTATTGAGCTATAGAGTGCTCAATTTGGAGTTATAGTGTTCAAGTTATGACAAATCCTAAGATTTGACCATGTATCTCTAACTTATGAAAAATTCCCATATTCCCCAATATGGTGTTCAAGAATGATAGGATAACTACAAGATTCTTGAACAAAAAAGTAAAAATTGTCTTTTATGTCTCCAATAGTTACCTGCACATTAGGACATGAACCATATAACTCCAGAAGAGTTGTTTGCAACTCTCATTCACCAACCTGGATCAATATCTATGGGCCATCTGCCACTTTCATAGAGACTCCTTGAAGACGTTTATCTCCGAGCCATGGTCTAAGAGTGCAATACATGGTGTTTCTTTTTCTCCAATTTTGATGACTATCTCCGTTGTTGCTCTTGCCCAATGCATATGGGAGTAGTGGCTACTTGGGATGAACTAAGCCTCTTCCTCCTCATGCATGTGCTGTAGATGGCCTTCTTTTTAAGAGGTAGGCTGCCCAACTTGTTTGGACCAGTCGACTGTTACATTTTCAACTCACTTCTTTAATTTTTGCATTTATGCTTTCTTTATCTTCAACTTCAATTGCTGCATTTAATTCTTTAATTGCTTCAAGTTGAATTCCTTGTGAAGTCAACTTCTCTTCATCCTGCACAAAAACTCGAAGAACTTGCAAAAAAGCATGCACTATTTCTTCAGCTTCATCACCAACATATTATCTTTTCCTTTTGATTACATTAATAATTAGATAATGGAATTCACATTTGAAAATTCCAATAATTTTACCTAAGGTGAATTCAATTTTGCTTCCCAGAATTTGTTCTTCTAGGACTTGTTTGAGATCGGTTGCAGATTCTATGTCAGATTGCAATTTGTAGCCTCTGGCTGCCTGCCTTTCTTCTTTCCTTCGGTCTTCTTTGTTTGTGGCCCATCTTTCATCTCTTGATCTGGAGTTATATTTTTAGCAAGATTTGGTTGTTCAGGTGTTCTTCTAGTTACCCATTTTGGAGGGCGAGAAGAGGAAGGCCTCATCTTCTCTTCTTCTCTTTTCTTCAATCAAGACTTCTTTATGATTGATGTCAACCAAATGTGCAAAGACGAAAAAAAGAATCTACCCACTCTTTCCAAGCAGTTATTCCTCAAATAAACTGATTGGCGTTAGCCAAATCTTCTTTGGTTTTTTACCACATTCCATTTGTTCTAGTGCGTGCATCCATACTTTAGATTGTACATTAGCTTTACATGCTTTCAAACTTGATTTAGTTGGTTCAATTTATAGCCCATAGGTAGCTGCATCAATTGCTGTATAGGCATTCTTTACAGCTAAATCTTCTAATCTTTTATTCATTCCACCATTGCAAAAATTTAGCTCCAGTGAAAGACCAATTTCAGCTGCATGAATTTTTCATTCTTTTCAAAAGACGAGCTTATGTGCTTCATCCTTACAGAAGGTAAAACACTCCCTCTTGTCATGTTATTGGCTGTCACACCAAATATAATTCCTCTTAAAGTCTTCTCTCATGGGTCTTTGAGTTGATGAACGTCCTCGTTCTTCAACTTTGACATCCAGCTTCTCCACCTTGGAAATAATTTCTGTAAGATTCAGATAAAGGTCACTAATGCTTTCAATGAGTTCATCTAGGACATCATTTTTAGAAGGAGCAGAAGAAGAATGAGTTGGTTGATTAGTCAAAGGAATAGGGGATTTTGAAGGTGGAACAAGCTCCATCAATGGAGTTGTTGAAGTTGAAGTAGAGCCCAATCTTAGTCACATCCACTCTCTTCTAGCAATCATGTTAATTGCATCAGTAACCTCTGTCCATGCAGTCTTGACTCTTGATTCGGAGGTAGCATCTTCTAGGCAATCAATAAGCTTCTCTTGAAGAATGGGATCTATAGTGTTAAGGAATAATTCAATATTCTAACTTTCCATACTTTGTTGGTCTTCAGCATCAAGTTGTCCAAATTTACTTTCAAATTCATGGTATAAAGCTATTGTAGCTAAAACTTTGTTTGGTTTCTCAACCAATCAATGAAACTTTTCTTCGTCATTAGGCTAGAGTGTTCTAAGAAGAAATCTTCACATAGGGCTTTTTTGAATGTAGCCCAATCCGCATCTTGCTGAAAAAGACCATGGATTCTCTCTTGAAGACCATGCTTGGCTAGTCTGACGAAATAGTAACTCCATGCATGTTGTGGTACACCAAAGAAGAGCATGTTTTCAACATACAAGCGAATTAAAAAAAAGACATTTTGACCATTTAATTGTTTTAATTCACATCTAACTTCCTCTAGGGCCTTGATAGCTGTGGAATCAATCTTCTCTTCGTCTTGCCTTTGTTGTTGTAGTTGTAACATTTGGATTTGTTGTTGTTGAATCTGCTGCAGTATGCACACCAATTGTCGTAGTATCTCCTGAAAAATCCCCCATCTTGGAGTTCTCTTACATCAATCTTCATGTTGGGTTCATCAATGTCACAATGCATAGGGTTAAAGGTCACCACAGGGATTTGGCAAGAGAAGAATGTATGGGGGTTCAAGAGCTTAAACTCTGGAGATGGTAGAGATAAGAGAAGGGTTAAAGGTTTCAAGCCAAGTTCTTGAAGATAGAAGATAGCAGGGTGAAGATAGATTTAGGGAGAGGAGTAGACAGAAGAGAAGGGGTTTGACGAAATTGAAGATGTAGAAGAATACTAAAAAAAAGAATTAGAAAATGTAGAAGAATACTAATAGAGATGAAGCCAGTCAGTTTCTTTCAGCATTATGAGAAGATATAACTCTAATAGACAAAAATGTGTATAAAATAATACCTTCCTCTATGCTGTTCAAATCGCCAATTTGATGCTTCCATTGGCTCCAAAGGGGAGGTAAAATACCAGCGCACTTGGCCAGAATTCTGCCATATCACTCCTTCTTCATCTCCCAATTCGAAGTGCTATTCACTGCCTGAAAACAGTGATCGTACGTTGCACGATTTCGTCAACCTCTCTTTTTACATAAAATCCTCTCAAATGGGCTGAAAGCTACATGCTTTCTTTTACATGTCATCCTAATCTAGAAGTTGTCTATACTTTTATGGATTTTTACAAGAGATAATATCTAGAATATTAGAAATTGGCTAAAAAATTGTCCAAAAAAAATCTAATATTTTGAACCATGGACACTAACACTAATGCCTAAAGTGGCATTGGCTCTCTAAATCTAAAAGGAAGCCAGACTCTAGATTGTTTTACACAGTGTGTACGTAGCAACACGACAACCCCTATACAAAAGCACCTTCCTACAAATTTACGCCATCATACTCCATCATTTTCTTCATCTCTTTTTATCTCTGATTCACAACAGGATGTAGGTGATGTTACTGTGGTGAAGATAAGGCAAATAAAGATTTCAAAGCTTCATATGAAAAGAGGGTGACAACAACAAGCAAGGGATGTTCATGAGCATGATGAGGACTGGAGAGACACTCCACCCCCTGATACAACTCCATCAAAGGTAAAGGATTCCACACCAAAAGTATCTTCTACTATGTTTAGTGAGGATGAAGGTGACTTGGCTACTCCAATGCTTGGTTGCTCTATTATTATGGATACCAATGATCCCAATACCAGGGGGTGGTTAAAGAAGATTGGTTTCCTTAGTTTTGTTGAGTTTCCATGGGATACTTGGGGAAACAATGTGCATGCTCAACAGTAGTTGTTAATGATTAGAGAAAGTGGAAAGATTGATGGCAAACTTGAGCTTACTCCTTCTCTTTTAGCTGAAGTGTTTTCCCTTGAATTCAATGATACACCAAACATTGGCGGTGTATTGATGAAGCCATGCAACATGAATTTGGAACTGGTACTAGTGTCCACAATCAGTATGTATTGAGGCATGCTAATCCCAAGAGGAGGTTCGTTATAAAATGGTTCATGCAAAGATTTTTATTGTTCACTAATGCATATGTGATCACAAAGGATACCTTTGGAATTGTATGGTATGTTGAGAATGTTGGAATTCCAAATTGGATAGGAACTCTATATGATAAATTGATGTAGGTAGTTCATATTCCAACCATTTGGAAGTAGCAACACTAAAGTAGGGTTGGTTGGACCTATGTTGGCAGGTTTATATGCTCACTTGTAGGTTGTATGTCCAACATTGCATCCGTCTCTTTGGGAGTCTCCAAAGGTGGACAAGGTTAGTGTATTTAAGAGGCAGAAATTGGTGGATGGGATACTTGTTGACCTTTATGACAAAGATTTGTCTCATGCTCGTGCTTGGAGTGTTTCTGACAATGATAAGGCTAAAGAGTTTGTGGATCCTTTGTTCATGAGTTTTTCTTCTCATGAAGTGTCACATGTTAATACCTTGGAAAGCTCTATGCCTTTGGATATATCAGAGTGGTTGAATGCTGATGTTAAAAATGACAATGTTCATGGAGATGTTGTGATTACATGTGTCAAGAAAAAAGCTAGATCCTCCAAGGTTGAGATGGAAAGTATGCCAATGCTTAAGACCAATGATTCTTTGCAGCAATAGGTTATTGGTTTCTTTTATGAAAGGACAGTTGTTTCAGATACATATGTTCCTCAAAATCTTGAGGAGGCATGCTCTTTTGTTGCAAGGTTGCATCGGTTTATGATTGAAAAGCATGATAATGGTGCAGTGAAGTTGGATGTAGTGCAAGCTTTGTAAGAGCAATTGGCATCTATGAAGACTAAAATGAAGACAATGCATATTGAAATGGAAAATATGAGAGAATTGCATCGCAATGAGGTTGGTGCTTTGAGAAGGCAGATTGATGAGTATGCAGATATGCTAGGTAAATGTAAATTTTATTCTATTGGCTTCAAAGAATTGACAGCTAATATGCAGGATAAACTCAACGGTGAACTTGATTTGTTGTCTAAGGAGAATAATAAGTTAAAGGCTAATAAAGTACTATTGGATGCCCATTTGCAACCTCTTCTTAAAGTGCAAAAGTAAATCTTGAGTGATATGGAGGTTGATCTAGATGGGTCTATTTTTAAGTAGCAAAATTTGGTTTCAATGAGAGCTACATTGACTAATTTGATGCATGATCAGTGGCTGGGTACTGCCAATAGGATGTCACGGGTTATATCTAGACCATATGCAGTTTTACTACAGCTTTTTGTGTTTGAAAATATGGAAGCATTTATTCATGAAAAAAATTCTCTTAAGGACAAAATTGATGAAATGTAGGTTGAGTATCATAGACTTGTGGCAATGGTTACTGCTTTGCAAAGTGTTAAGTAGGTTGATCATGCTAAAAATTGGTCTTCTAATGTTGATGCTATCAAGGTTGGTATTAATGATGTATTGCATGATATTCATAACCAAGTGCAGATCAAAGAGCTTACAGTGGATAAGATTCATGACATGGATGTTTTACCTCTTTGATCACAGGAGCATCATGTCCAAGAGCAGTTTGTTACAAATTGCCATGATGCTCATGAGCCTCATAGTTCATGACTTACTTTGATGTACCACTGTCACATCTATTTCTTTATTTCCATGATGCTTATTTCATATTTGATATGTATGCCTCTAGCATTATGACATTATGTTTTGTTTTGACTGTCTTTTGAGGTGCTTATGCAACTACAGTGAGGGCTATAAGTATCCACTAGAGAGGCTCTACTTATGGTTACTCTTTGTGGCTTACTTCACAGTGAAAGGCTGTGGGTAAGGCACAATCTTTCTCACTATATATGTTGGGTTTTGGATATAAGGCATTTTGATTTCATGGATCATTCAAGGGTTTGAGTCATGGCTATGCCAGCCATCCACAAGGCTATGCCATGTGTTAGCCATTGGCTTGACACTACATTTACCCTTAGAATGGTATATTACCTTAGTCGTTGTTATTTCCTATGCGAAGTAGCCTTTATATTTCTTATGAAGTTCACTGCCTCATGAAGTGCAGTTTTGGGAACAGTTGCAAAAACGTGACCTAATGAGGCATTTTGTGTATCTAGATTACAACCAAGTGTAAGTTCATCGAAACAATAGACATAAAATAAAATCTTCCACCAAATGTTTTCAATGGCTAATGTGCATAATTTTAAAGATACACTTCGCAAATGGTTGGAACTACTTGTGGATGACCTTGGTGTACATACCAACTAGGAAGAACATATTGAGAAGGTTGGAGAGTAGTGGTCGGAAGCAATATAGTCTTTCTTTAAGCCCCTTACAGTGCTAGTTTTGGATCAAGAATGATTGCATTCTGGAGTACATAGTATCAAAAAATTGTATTGCAATATAATTCTTGAAAGTGGCATTCACTGTTGAATTGCCACAATTGACGAACTATAAGGGAGCTCAATGTTTCCTCAATCACACTAGATATTATCAATAGTTTATACAAAAATCCATACTAATCAATCCATCTTTATACAAGACTTTGATCATTTTCAAGTGGACAAAAGAATGCCAACATGTGTATGAGATACTAAAAACGGTTCTAACCACAACACCAATTCCACATGCCATAGATTGGAATGTAACCTTTCATGTGTATATTGATACCTTGATGTTTGCCATGGGAGCAATGTTGTACCAACTTGTTGAGTACAAATTGGACTACCTAGTGAGATTTTCTAGCACCGACTCCTAAAGGACACCAAGATGAACTACTCTATCACTGAGAGGAAAGGATTGGCAATAGTATTTGTGATAAAGAAGTCTTATCGTTATTTACAAGCAACATATTTTACTTTCTTTCTAGATGAGAAATCTCTATTTTATCTTGTTAATAAATCATGTGCTACTTGTCACATCACTTTATGGTTGCTATTTCTACTTAAACCCTGACTTCTTGGTAGCCATACAAAAAGGAAAGAAACATTACATCATGGATCATTTGTCTCAAATATCCAATAGACGGTCAATAAAAAAGAGAATCATAGACAACCTACCTGATGCACATGTGTTCAATATATGTAATTAAAAAAATTGTACACCCTTAGTTTAGAGGATTAACTTACTTTAGGGATGAAGTATAAAAGGTAAGAGTGTGCCAATGTAAGGATCTTTTTGCAAATTTGTAAATTTCTCCCTTTCTTGGATCTTGAAGGTTTCATACCTTCTCCACCAATATTGAGGTTGGATACTCAATTCCCACCAGTGTAAGAGGTGGATTTCATGTAGCAATGGTATGAGGATGGATTGCCACCTCTCTTCCTTAATATACACATTGGAATAGATTCTTGCATTGGCGTGACCCCATCTTAGATCACTACTACCATCCTATTGGAATCTTGTCCTACAAGAGATGGTTAATAATTGGTTTCTCTGTTGTATGTACCGATTCTTACTATTTTCTTCTATCAAGTTGAGGAAATATGTAAAAGAGTATTTTCTCAACAAATGATCTCTATCAAGAAGGCTATAGCTCTTTCCTAAGATATAAAATATAAAAAATGCATGTGTTCTCATTGCGCCTAGGCCTTGTAACCCCTACTCTCCACACACATAACCTCTCTCTCTCTCTCTCTCTCTCTCTCTCTCTCTCTAGCTAAACTTATACTATCATATGTCTTCAAGGTCTAAAATAGATTTTCTTACTTCTTAGTTTTTCATCAATAAACAAACCCTTGCTCTACTAAAAATCTGAATATCCCTACTAATTGATACCCTTTTGTGTAACACTACCTTCAAATAGATTTAGAAATCTGTTTTGGTTAATCCTATGTGATACACATATTTCTAAGTCATAGACACATACACACACACACACACACATGCATACGCATAAAAATACAAGCTCTTTCAATAAAGAAAGTAAGTAAACAAGAAGAATATTAGATTTTTCTTTGCCTTAGTGCTCACACAAAATAGACATGTACACACACACACACACACACACACTCTCTCTCTCTCTCTCTCTCTTGGAGTCACAAACATATACAAGTTTTTTCAATTAAAAAACAAGAAAATAAGAAGAAATTTTGATGTTTTTCTCTTTCTCATTATGTTGTTATCTCTCTCTCACATCAACAGACATAAGGTCTTCCAAAAAAGTATATAAGAGAGCATCAATGTTTGTCTCTCTCAAAAAGTAGTTTTGTCGGGACCTAAAATGGGCCCAAAACTAGCTATAGGCACTAGCCAAGCCTCTCTAACACTGACAAAGACAACCCCACACGGCCTTGCGGCCAAGAGCGTCCAAGGGACACACTACTCTAATCGCTACTGTAGATATTGCATTTGTCGTGAAACGTAGTCCAACGATTGCCCTTCCTTTACTCCTCAGAGGGAGATCCCACACATCTTCATGCAGTACGCCAACGTAATACAAACATAAAGGAGGCAACCCCTTGGTTAAATGCTGCAGCTTCATTACAGCTCTCCTACACCTTAGGGATTGGCCCCAAAAAGTGTTGCTCTAACATAAAGCATATACGAACACACTCTACTCTTATATATTTCGAACACTCTAGGATATAAATGTCCTCACTTGAGAAGCTCAATATAGCTTGGGTTTTCTCACAACTCCACGTAGGTCAATGTTTGGAAAACAATTGCAATGCGTCTAGGTTTGATACCATGTTATGCTCAATGCAAATGTGGATGACCATTGTGCTCAAGCATTTTATCATTAGAAACCAGCTAAGTGAAGTGCAAAAGCAACCCTTCAATGACTTTCCAACTAATGGTATATGCGGCGTTGATAGAGACTAGCATCAAATTTATTTGTACCACTAGTCTCCTTAACTCAAATGATAATTCCTCCTATATATTATGCATAGAAAAATAAATCGGAGTTTGAATCTTTTTTCAGCAACTAACCATTTTTACAAACCCTCTTCCCTCTACTATTTAGGTTTTGCGGTCATTTGATAGGTGTAATGTTCATTTTTATGTAATTTTTCACATAAAAATCAACAAAAACATATTCTAACATAGAAACAAGGCTTGACTAAGGTTTAATCCTCATGCATAGCCTTGTTATATTCTCACGAATATAAAATAAAAATTTTCCTAAATTTTTAAGACACAAAAACTAAATTTTCTCTTATTTTCTCTATTTACTTGTTTATAAATATTATGATAATTCACAATTATGATTTCTTACTAATAAGGACACTTAGTATCATATTCATATCCATTTATATCCTATATGACCCTAAAATACTCAACGAAAATCCCAACTTTCATTATTTTTTATAAAAACCACAACTTGTTGGTTTTTCGTGTTTTGTGAAAAAATATTATAACATTGTATTTTTATAATTTTCTTTTACATTTCAAAGAGAATGCAAGATGGAAAACCAAGAGCAACCAAAATCAAGCACTTTCTTTAACCATTTTCCATAAAACAAAAGAAACGATCACTTACACATAGAAACCAACGGGTTTGAGGCTCGTATCTCGTGGTTAGGAGGCCCGCTGATGCTTCTTCTTTGTTGCTGATGCACTCTTTTGGCCCGATCTACAATCTCTACCGCTCCAACGTCATCGTTTGCTCCGAATTCTTTATCACACCCCATCCCCTTCTCTCTTGAATTAATGCATAGAAACAAACCACAAGAGGAGAGAGGAGAGAGAAATACTAGATTTTATTCTTTTCATTTGCTTCATCAATTTTTTATTTGTTTTTGGTTGATGAAAGGCAAGGAAGTTTTGCAACTTAGTCCTTTGATCATGCCTCTCATCTCCCTCATTTGAAAAATCACATTTTTTAGCAAAAAATGAAACAGTTGAAAAAATGTGCCCCTCTCCCCCCATGATGTTTCATTTTTTTTTTAAAATCCCAAGCTTAATCAAGCTTAAGGGCTTAAACACTAAAATGTCTAGTTTATTTTTGGCATGTTCACACTATATAGCAAGTGGATATTTTGATTTTGGAGGGGCGAACGGACTCAAAATTGAGATCTGTCTAGACAAGGGGCTCTGTAGCATCGAAAGCCATCATCTTGGTGTCCCTCACACACTTTTTGATTCTTGAATCTAGTGGCTGCTTTATAATGTCGAACCTTGTGAGGATTAAATGGGGGGCAAATGACCTCCAATCGATAAACCGAGACTTGCGTTGGATTCCTGACGTCGAAATGCATCTAAACAAACTCCATCTCAGCCATCCACTACTATTTGATTTTTCATGAAAATTTGGTCTTTGACGCCTCTTGGGCACTTTTCTGCTCCAAAACAACCTCAAATGTTTCAAAAATGGGTTCGAGTCGGCTCCCAAAATCCAGCTCTCAAGTTTTCTTAGTAGATTTTGCATCATAGTACTATAGGTCATTCAATAACTCAAATTTCCAATCCTCTCTCTCTGCCCTCCCTCCCTCCTACCATCTCTCTCTCTCTCTCTCTCTCTCTCTCTCTCTCTCTCTCTCTTTCTCTCTCTCTTCATGCCTACATTACTGTTCATCCAAGCTAATTGAGAAGTGAATATATCTATTTGTAATATCTAGGGCAATAACTCAAAGTAGATGAGAAACTGAATGAACTATTAGTAAGAATATGAAGAACCAAGTCAATTCACTACAAGGGAATGGGGCAATAGTGACGGCCATTTGCGACGCAAAAAAGTGGTGTCACTAAAAGCGTCGCTATTTGCGTTGCTGATTCTATTAGTGATACAAATAGCGATGCATATAGCGATGCCAGAGCGTAACATTTGCCGAGAAAACATTTGCGAGAAAGAATGAAAGAGAGAGTGAGAGAGCTTAAAGCTGTGTGTGTGTGTGTGTGAGAGAGAGAGAGAGAGAGAGCTCATCACCATTGTCACTGCTGCCACCGCTATAGACGAAGAAGAAAGAGAAGTGTGCAAGGGAGAAGGGAGGGATGGTGCAAAGAGAAGGTACAAAGGGTTTCATCTTCAGGCATTTGAGGTAGATACATTGCCTCTTCTTGCTTTATTTTTGTATTGTCTTGTTTTCTTCTTTTTTTCTTTGCAAAGAGATACATGGAAAAAGAGGGAGGGAGGAAGGGAGGGAGAAGAATGAAGGGAGAGGAAAAGAGGAAGAGAGAAAGAGAGAGAGAAAGGAAACAAAGAGAAAGAGGAAGAGAGAAATGAGAGATGAAGGGAGGGAGAGAGAATGAGTGAGAAACAACGAGAGAGGAGGGGGAGAAACAAAGAGAGAGGAAACAAACAAAGGGAAATAGAGAGAGAAAGAGAGGGAGAGAGAAATAGAGAGAGGGAGAGGGAAGGAAGAGAGGAGAAGGAGGTAGAAAACAAGGGTGAAGAAAAGAGAGGAAGGAGAGTGAAAAGAAGAGAGAGAGAGGGAGAAAAAGAGATAGAGAGAAAAAACAGAGAGCAAGAGAGGGAGAGAGAAATAGGAAAACAATGAGAGAATGAGAGAGAAGGTTAATAAAGAAAAGTAAAGAGAGAGGGGGGAGAGAGAGATAAAGAGAGGTGGGGTGACATTTCTTTCAATATCTTTGTTTCTTAAGCTTTTTATTTTCTATATTTAATTGTCATTGCAATGAGATGAGTTGAGTGAGAGTGGGGAGGGAAGGAGGGAGAGAAATAGAGAGAAGAAGGGAGGGGAAGGAAGAGAGAGATGGAGAGAAATAAAAAAGGGGAGAGAGAGGGGCTTCATAAAAAAGTATCAAAACTCGAGCATGGCATTTTACAGATTTGTAAACAAGTAAGAGACAGAGAGAGAGAGAGAGAGAGAGGCCACTGCCATTGCCGCAATCCACAAAGAGGGAGGAGACAAGTGTAAAGGAGAAGGAAGGAACTCCCAAAGGAAAAAAAAAAGAGAGAAGTACGAAGGGATTCTTCTTCAAGCTTTGAGGTAAGTGCATTATCTATTCTCTCTTTGTTTTTCTCTTTTCTTTACTTCACTCTTTCTTTTTGTTGATGAAGAGTGTATAGAGAGAAGAAGTGAGAGAGATCAACGTGTGCAAGGGACATTGAGAGAGAGAGAGAGAGTGAGTGAGGTCACTGCCACCGCCAATCCATCACAAAATGAGAGGAGACAACTGCAAAGAAGAAGGAGGGACCCGTGAAGGAGAAGAATAAGGAGAGAAGCGCGAAAGGATTATTCTTCAAGGTTTGAGGTAAGTGCATTATCTCTTCTCTCTTTGTTTTTCTCTTTTCTTTACTTCTCTCTTTCTTTTTGTTGATGAAGAGTGTATAGAGAGAAGAACTGAGAGAGATCAACATAAGCAAGGGAGATTGAGAGAGATGTCGTTGCCACCTCTAATCCACCACAAATAGAGAGGGGAAAATAGCAAAGAAGAAGGAGGGAACCCATGAAGGAGAAGAAAAAGAAGGAGAGAAGCGCGAAAGGATTCTTCTTCAAGCTTTGAGGTAAGTGCATTATCTCTTCTCTCTTTGTTTTTCTCTTTTCTTTACTTCTCTCTTTCTTTTTGTTGATGAAGAGTGTATAGAGAAAAGAAGTGAGAGAGATCGTGCACAAGGGAGATTGAGAGAGAGAGAGAGAGAAAGGTCGTTGCCACTACCAATCCACCGCAAAAAGAGAGGGGACAACTGCAAAGAAGATTTTGGGCACGAGTGCGAGATAGCCCACCACTAGGAAGGTAGATTGCTACAGCTATGACGATAGAAAGAAGAGCCTACATGATGTACTACATGTACCTTCTATTACCAAGAATCTATTGTCGATTGGATAGATGGCAGAACAAAATTTGCAAGAATCTACTGTCGGTTGGATAGATGATTTCAATTGATACACATGGCTATACATTCGGAAGTACAAGGATGAGGTACTCGATGTCTTTAAGCAAATGGGTTTATAAAGAGAAATGCAAGTCAGATGGTTCATTGAAAATGTATAAAGCCCGGCTCGTTGTAAAGGGATATGTACAGCAATGCGGCCTAGATTATGAGGAGACTTTCAGCTCGGTTGCCAAGATGGAAATGGTGAGAATAGTCATTGCATTAGCGGCTTCTAAGGGTTGAAAATTATAAAAAATGAATGTCAAAATGCATTCTTGAATGGTGATTTGCTTGAAGAGGTATATATGGAGTAGCGTGAGGGTTATGTACACAACCTGAGGTGTATATGGATGCTAGTTAGCAACCCCGTCTATCATGCTAAATCCAAACACATAGAGATTCATTACAATTTCATCAGAGAAATGATACTTGCAGGACACATTGATCTACTCCGACATGTGAAGACAGAAGATCAAGTAGCCGATATCTTTACCAAATCACTTGGTAAAGAGAAATTCGTTCGTTTCAGGGATCTACTTGGAGTACAGCAACTAGCCTGAGCTCAAGAAATGGAGTTTAAGAAGGAGAAGGATGAGCTTGATTCTTTTGATCTTAAAACACCTCCATCCATTGAGATTGAGGGTGAAGAGAAGAAAGAAGAGATAGAAGATGACTTAGACGTAGGTAAAAACAAAAAGGAAGAAGTAGAGCTTAGAGATACTACCACTCCCTATATAAGTGTTTTTGGCTCCAACACCATGGTATAACTTTTACAGATGTCCAAATGCTCCCCCAAAAAGACTTAAACAAGTTTGGAATAAGCTGGAGTGAGCAGAAGATCAATGGGACTTATTCATACCTCAGGGTCCTGACTATAATGAAAGCTTGTAGAAGTGAAGCTCTTCTTCTTGGGCCTAACAAGTGATAAAAAAGCTCCTTGAGTAATACTTTTTTGAATTGATTATATCTAGCTTTTGCAATCACAAGCTCTTTTTCTTCTCAGGCCTAAGCAAGTGATGAAAAAGCTCCTTGCAAAATATCTTTTCGAATTAATTATATCTAGCTTTTGCAATCAAAGGATTTAATTTTTTTTTTTAAAATCTGGTACACAATTTTTAGACATTAGGTGTAGGTAACATTGGCAAATGAATTATGCAAGAATATCTAGTGCATATAGCTAGAAGAAGGGTGCAGCCCTGCCACTTAATTTTCCCCCCCTCTGTAATCGTTGCTATTTGCATTGGAAATTTATTCTGCAACCGTCGCTATAAGCGTCGCTATTTGCGTCACTAACCCAATTAGTGTCGCTAATAGCGACGCAAATAGCGATGAATCGATCGTGTCGCTGATAACGACGCGAATAGCAATGACGGGGGCAATTTTTTCCATGAATAATTATATCGCTTTAAACGTCGCTATTGGGTCTATATGTTGTAGTGATTGATATGACAAGATAAAATAGCAATTTGACTTATGTGATGAGTTCATGGTCCTAAGAGAGTTAATGTACGGAATCGTCAGAGGATAACTTGTAGTTTCATCCTCCATTGCGAGCGAAGAATTCACACAAGTGATGCACTCTCGTAAGTAAGCTCGGATACCATGTGATCTTAGTGCTAGGATTAGGATGGCAAACATCATAGCTTAGATATTACAATAGCTAGAATTAACATGACAAACATCGGAGCTTACTCTTTAAGCTCTCAAGCGGCATCACCTCACATAATACATTGGGCGAATGCGTAGTCGTTTTATGTTGGATTCTCCGCACGTGCAAAGACACGAAATCTGGAAAAGAGGAGCACAACCCTGTGATTGGCAAATCCTCACTAATTTTAATATTAGAAATTGTGGGCTGATTATCGAGCGGCGTGCATACGAAATTTGTCATCGGATGGCTACTACATTCTAGATTCTACATGGCGCTATATAACAAGATGCACTTCCCTTGGGTCCAGATTGATGGAACGTCGATTTCACGATGGGAGCGTTTGACATTTACAGCATCACGTCGACTGTCATGAATGTCATTGCTTGTATGATCAGTATATTTTGCGTTGTGCGTTATCTGTCATTCTATTTACTGTGCAAATTAGCCAGGAATACGTCATTAAACGCAGATGAGATGCAAAGAAGTGACAGCATCAACCGTATTAAGGACGACCCTCAAAGACGACAAGCTGCAGGGGAAGGCGACCATGGTACAATAGCAGCTGGAGATGATGATGAAAGGAACCCAGCTGATCATCAATGGAAGCTGCGGGAGAAGAAGACCGTCAAGGAAGACCTCCCAGAATGGACCCGCACAAAGAAAGAATGTCTGGGACAAATTAGAGCTGAACACTCGTCATATCGGAGGTCAGAAAAAAGAAGATGTCTGAGATCAGAAGCAGAAGAAGAAGAAACGATCAGGTACTATTGCCGATGCGATAAGAAATACCCCGACCTCATTGTTGACAATCCAGGGAACGCCATCCTAGTGATCCCTCAAGCCATCGCCCAGGAACAGGCGAACCATTGCAGAGGCTACAAGACCATCATCGATGGTTTCTGTGGTTTCGGGGGCAACACTATCGAGTTTGCCAAGCTGTAAGTACACCGTATCGCGATGCTTTTCCAGCTTCCTTAAAAATGTTCCATCAATCTTACAAATAACAGCTAGTCTTGCTAATTGTGAAGTAGTCCTTATGAACGGTCTGGTAAGTGTTACACAAGATTTCGTTATAAATTCAGTCGAACCATTATGGGTCTTTAAGGTCCTCTACGGACTCTCATCAACCCTCTATGGATCAAATGATGATTGACCTTGGATGCGTGTCCATGCTACGTGCCCAGAGGTTGCAAGGTGATTGCAACGGAGAGAAAGAAGAAGAGATTGAATTGAACCTTGCGCGAAGTAATGCCAGGAACTTTAGAGTAGATGGAAGTATAGAATTCAGAGAGGGGGACTTCTATGACCTAGCAGCAAACCAAAAACTTCAGGTACTACAATCTTATATATGTAGATGTTGCATGGTTAACCAACTCTTGCAGTATCAAATCAGAAAGATGATCTTATATTGTTTGTTAATAAGATGATATACATTTCAAGCATTCAATGATGTGATAACATTATTTGTAGAGAGAGAAGGTGGTGAGATAACATTACAGAGAGAAAAGGTGGATGTTCTATTTAGCTTTGGTCCTTAATACAGATGCTCCAAGAACCCTACCCTTTTTGTAACTTCTACAAGTTGTCTATCTTTATTTATAGGGGGATGTTCTTTTTCTTTCTCCACCTTGGGAAGGATATCATAAAGATGATTCCGGGTCATATGACATCGAGACCATGACGGGCACAAGAAGCTGGTAGACTCTCATCCTTGCTTAGCTACATATCATGGAGCATTCTTTTCATTCTGGGCTTGAATATGAAGTTATCAGTAATCGCTCTTCCGTGAAACTGTGATAAGGATATCTGCATCACAATAGCAATATGCAATTATGGCTACACTATAATTGCAGGTTCGATTTGTTCAAGGTAGGGATTCGAATCGCCCCCCGAATCATTCTATACGCTCCACCAACTACTGATGAAGGACAATTGGCTGGTCTTGCAAGGCTTTCAACTCCCGCCCTTAAGTACAAGGTGCATATACATGTACTAATTATCAGCGCAATAATTTCAAAACCCTCCCATGCATTTATTTATGTCCTCAACCATATTGCTTTTGTCATCGACAGCTCATGCTCATGTTCTTTACTTTGGTAAGACAATCTAGTCCAGTTAGTATATCAAGATTGGCATCAATGTCATCTAATATATTATTGCAGGTCAAGAAGCACGTCATCGACGGTCGAGTAAAAGCCTTGACTGTCTACTACGGAGATTTTCCACATATGTCAAGCAACTCCTCCGATGACGATGCCTAGCTCGAGTCAGATTCTTCCACCGTTCCACGTGATCCCATGCAGTTGCAGTGATTTGATTGGAGAGTCATGTATCTTTTTGCCATACGGTGGCCAGTATTAATGCTGCTGTCCCAGAACAGTCAGTGACAAAATTTTGCATCATGCGGCCTGAACTTTTTAGATGCTGGTGAAGCATTGATTTCAGTTATTCCTATTGGTCTCGGCTGGCTGGACACGCTTGACTAGCGTTACCCTGATTAAGCCAGTTTCTCGTTGTGTCCTGATTAATAACCACACCAATCGATCTGTCATTGTAATAAGAAATAGTCTATGGCTGTACTATATTAAGTCTACGTGTGACGGGAAAAAAATAGAGACATGCAGATGCAGCAGGTTCAAAGGAAGATCTTATGTGGCACGTGAAACAACCATCGATTTGTACCTGCAGGGATAGCAGCTACAGCGAGCGTCGATCATGATCAATAATTCGTTGTGATTATACGGGAGCCCGCCGGAAGTTTGATTGTGCTTGTGTGTTTCACCCAGAGAGAGAGAGGGGGGCGGCGGGGGGGTGGGCGGGGGGGAGTCTGAGAGTCGCGCGATATACGAGGATCTCTCAAACGAGAAGAGGCGTGTCAATCAACCGGTCGACGTTCCCACTCATTATTTTTTCATCCCTGATTTACTCGGAAATGTGAAAAAGGAAACAATTTGTTCACGCTAGGTGTGGATGTGGACATGAGATAGGATTCTGACCTGCGTTGGCATTAGAACACTAATATGGATGATATTTCGGATGAGGTTATTAATGTTTCTCTATCATTTTAGAAACTATGGCTTTCAATTCGGATTTCTTTCTCACGATGGCACCCATTCCACTGCCTCTATTTGTGTAGAGGAATGTGAGCATGTGCAAACTCATCTAATCTTCTCATAGTTTTTCTTTTCTCCTAAAGTAACCTTTGGAAAGTGCTTTACTGTGAGTTAATAGTTTCGATTTCTCAATGATTGTTTATTTATAAGTAAGACAAGCTTTGATTGGCTCATCAATCTTAACGACTACCAACTCATGGTGGTCACCCATGACACCTAACTCCACCCATTGATTGTGGATCTCACCTTTCTCTCTATTACACCATGAGTAATGTTGGCCTATCGAAGTTTATGTCATCGTCTAGTTTCTCTTTTCTCCCAATGTAGCCTTTACAATGGGCATCGGTTTGCATTGATAGTTTAAGTTGTTCAATGATAGTTCATCTATAACATAGGAATCCTTTGGTTGGTTCAGCTAACTTATCCACTAACAACTCCTGGTGGTCACCGATCACACCTAATAACCCATACTTATAACCCATTAATTGTGGATCTCACCTACATTTCTTGTGTACAATGGGCATCGGTTTGCATTGATAGTTTAAGTTGTTCAATGATAGTTCATCTATAACATAGGAATCCTTTGGTTGGTTCAGCTAACTTATCCACTAACAACTCCTGGTGGTCACCGATCACACCTAATAACCCATACTTATAACCCATTAATTGTGGATCTCACCTACATTTCTTGTGGAAACTCATATCTTCCTTTAGATTTTGCTTTATCTCAGCCTTGTGAGGGGATATCACTTTGCATTGGTAGTTTGAGTTGTTCAATGATAGTTTATCTACAAATTAGATAAGATATGATTGGCCACTTAGCTATCTTATCCACTTACAACCTCCCGTGGTCACCTATGAACCCTAACGACTCATATTTACCACCCATTGATTGTGGATCTCATCTACCTTGCTCTTATACTAAGAGCAATGGAGTTTGTGCAAACTCATGTTATCATCTAGTTTCTCTTTTCTCCTAAAGTAGCCATTGCAAGGTTGCATCACTTTGCATTGATAGTTCAAATTTTCAATGATAGTCTATATACAACTAATATAAGCTTTGATTGACTCGACTTGGTTATCCATTACTAATTTTCGATTATCGCCTATGACACCTAACAACTCATACCTATCATCCATTAATTGTGGATCTCACCTACTACTCTCTTATATTAAGAGTGACGTGGGCCAATGCAAATTTATGTCATCTTCCAATTTTTCTTTTCTCATAAAGTAGCCTTTGCAAGGGGGCATCACTTTGCATTAAGAGTTCTAGTTGTTCAATGAAAGCTTATCTACTATAGCTAAGCTAAGCTTTGATTGACTCAAGTAGCTTATCCAAGTAACAACCCATGGTAGTCAGCTACGACACTTAACAACCCATACCTATTGCCCGTTGATTTTGAAGCTCAACTACCTCTCTATTATGCTACATGCAATGTGGGCTTGGGGAAACTCATGTCATCTTCTAGTTTCTCTTTTTTCCAAAGGTAGCCTTTGCAAGGAGGCATCACTTTGCATTGATAGTTGCAATCTACAACTAAGATAACTATGATTGGCTTAACTACCTTATCCAATAACAACTAAAGACTCATATCTATCACCCATTAATCGTGAATCTTATTTTGAAAATACCTTATTTTGAACCCACGTGATGCACACATATATTCATGAGTAACTTACCCGAGATCTCACCTATCTCTCTCTTGTACTAAGAGCAATGTGGACATGTGCAAACTCAATCATCTTCATGTTCACTTTTCTCTTAAAGTGGCATTTGTTGCGGAGGCATTACTTTGCAGTGATAGTTCCAATTGTTCAATGGTAGCTTCTCTACAACTAAGATAAGCTTTGGTTGGGTCGACCACCTTATACAATAACAACTTGTGGTGGTCACCTTAAAACCTAGCAACTCATATCTATCACCCAAATGTCACCAATATCTCTCTTCTACTAGGATCAAAATGGACATGTGTAAACTCATGTCATCTTCTACATCTCTTTTCTCCTAATATAACCTTTGCAAGGGGCATCATAGTTCAAATTGTTCAATGATAGTTTATCTACATCTAAGGGATTCACTAACAACTTTTTGTCATCACCTATGATACCTTACGACTCATAAGTATCACCATTAATGGTGCATCTCGCCTACCTCTTTGTTATACTAAGAGTAATATGGACCCATGAGAGCTCATGTAATCTTCGAGTTTCTTTTTTCTCCTAAAGTAGCCTTTGCAAGGCACATCATTTTGCATTGATAGTTCCATTTGTTCAATGATAGTGTATCTACAACTAAGCTAACCTTCAATTGGTTGAACTAGCTTATCCACTAACAACTTGTGGTCATCACCTACGACACCTAATGACTCATACCTATCACTATTGATTGTTGATCTTGCCTACCTCTCTCTTATAGTAAGAGGATTAATGTGGGCATGTGCAGGCCCATGGCATCATCTAGTTTTGTTTTTCTCTTAAAGCAGCCTTTGTTAGTGGCATCACTTTGCATTCATAGTTTGAGTTTTTGAATGATAGTTTATCTATAACTAAGGTAAGATTTGATAGGCTCAACTACTTTATCCACTAGCAACTTGTTATGGTCACCTACAACACTGAACAACTTATATCTATGACCCACTGGTTATGGATCTCATCTACCTCACTCTTATACTAAGAACAATGCATGCTTGTGCAAGCTCATGTCATCTTCCAGTTTCCCTTTTCTCTTAAAGTAGCCTTTGTAACTGGCATCACTTTGCATTGATTGTTCAACTACCACTAAGCTTTGATTAACTTAGGTATGCTTGGATTGGCTCAACTAACTTATCCACTCCTGGTGGTAAAGTGTGACACCTAATGACTCATACCTATAACCCATCGATTGTGGATGTCACCTATGTTTCTCTTATACTAAAAGCAACATCAACTTGTGGAAACTCATCTCCTCCTTTCGTTTTTTCTTTATCGCAAAGTTGCCTTGCAAGGGGACATCAATTTGCATTGATAATTTTAGTTCTTCAATGATAGTTTATATACATATAAGGTAAGCTATGATTGGCTTAACTAGCTCATCTAGGATTAACAAATTTTGGTGGTTACCTATGAGCCCTAATGACTCATATCTATCATCCATTGATTGTGGATCTCACCTAACTTACTCTTATACTAAGAGCAATGTCAACCTATGCAAACTCATGCAAACATCTAGTTTCACTTTTCTCCTAAAGTTTTCTTTGCAAGGGCACATCACTTTGCATTGATAGTTCAAATTGCGCAATGATAGTTTATCTCCAACTAATATAAGCTTTGGTTGAATCAACTGGATTATCCACTAACAACTTTTGGCTACCACCTATATTACCTAACGACTCCTACCTATCACCCATTGATTATGTATCTATCCTACGACTCTTTTAAATAAGAGTCGCATGGGTGTGTGCAAACTCATTTCATCTTTCAGTTTCTCTTTTCTCATAAGGTAGCCTTTGCAAGAGGGCATCACTTTGCATTCATGGTTTTGGTTGCTCAATGAAAGCTTATCCATTATAGCTAAGCTAAGCTTTGATTGACTCAACTAGCCTATACACTAACAAACCATGGTAGTTATCTATAAGACAACTAGCAACTCATACCTATTGCCTATTGATTGTGGAGCTTGCAAGGGGGCATCACTTTGCATTGATATTGCAATTATTCAATAAAAGTTTATCTACAAGTAAGAAAGGTTATGATTGGCTTAAGTACCTTATCTAGTAAGAACTCTCATTGCCACCGAGGACATGTGGGAGCTTTCACTCAACCGCCAAGACCCACGGATCGCTTATTGTTTCAAGCATTCCAAGCCAAGCACTAATGGCTACCTCTCACATAACTGACGCACCATCCATATCTACAGGTGTAGTGAGCTTACCTCCATGCCGTTCGAGTTACCTCCTCTCCCGCACACTCCGGTAGCTCCACAATCCAAGTGCAAGCTTCAAGCAAGCTCCATCCTCAAGCTCCACGCTCCAAGCTCCATTGCCGCGAGCAAGACGAGAGAAGAGAAGAGAAGAGAAGAAGAGAAGAGAAGATGGAGAGCTTCTAATCCTCGGTCCCTCACCCTCACACACTCACTCCCTCACACTCTCACACTCCCTCTCTCAAGCACAAGCTCAAGCAAGCAAGAAGAAGAAGAAGAAGAAGAAAAGGAGAGCTACTTTTGGCCACACACAAGAATGAGCTTCTCATTCACTTTTCAACTTTATATACAAAACCCTAAATCCCTTTTGGGCAGTCATCCCCTTTTCCTCTTTTTTACATGGCCGGCCATAGCCTAGGCCCTTTTTCCCATTGTCCTTCTATCTTCCTAGCTTCCTTTCCACCGCCCGTCTACATTTACAAATTGCACGGGTGAGAGCCCGGCGCTCCTTGAATTAAACCATGATGCACTTGCACTCTTTTATAAAAGTTTTGACTTGCACTTTTCCTTGTGCGCCTTTCTCCCTTATTTAGGACTCTTCTCCTTGTGCATCTTTGTCTTCCGTTTCTCTTTGCCTTGGCCTTTGTCTTTGTCTTCTGCTTTAGCTTTTCTGGATTTTCCACCTTCGTTCGTTTGAGGGTTAACAGGATGGAACTAGGAGACCTATCAAATCATATCGATCACTTGTTGATTGTGCATCACCCCTATCTCCCTCTTATACTAAGGGCAATGTGGGCATGTGGAAAATCACGTCCTCTTCTAGTTTTTCTTTTCTCCCAAAGTGGCATTTGCAAGGATACAACACTTTGCATTAATAGTTCCAACTATTCAATAGTATTTTATCTACAACTAAGATAAGCTTTGATTGGATCGACTACCTTATCCCCTTACAACTAGTGATGGTTAGCTACAACAACTAATGTCACCCATTGATTGTGGACCTCACCTAACTTTCTCATATATTGAGAGCAATGTGGGTATGTGTTAACTCATGTCATCTTCTAGCTTATCTTTTCTCATAAAGTAGTGTTTGCAAAGGGGCATCACTTTACATTCATAGTTTTGGTTGTTAGTGAAAGAGTATTTACTACATCTAAGCCAAGCTTTGATTAGCTCAACTAACTTATCTAGTTACAACTCATGGTAGTCACCTATGATACATAACAACTCTTACCTATCTCCCATTGATTGTGGATCTCACCCACATGTCTATTATACTAAGAGAAATGAGGACCCTTGTAAACTCATGTCAACTTCAATTTTCATCTTTCTCCTAAAGTGGCCTTTGCAAGGAGGCATCTATTTGCATTGATAGTTCAGATTGTTCAATGATAAGCTTTAATTGGCTCAACTAACTTATCCAATAAGATCTAACATAAGCTCTAGTTGGCTTATCTACCTTATCCACTACTACAACTTGTGGTGGTCACCTAAGACACCTAATCGCTCATATCTACAACCCATTCATTGTGGATCATCTCACCTACTTCTCTCTTATATGAAGAGCAATGTGGGCCTAGGTAAACTTATGTCATCTTCTAGTTTCTCTTTTCTCCTAAACATTAAGAGAAATATGGACTCTCTTTTTTGCCCCTTAAGGAGTGAATAAAGAAATATAGGCCTAACTAATGAGAGAGCTGGGATTCCAAATTCATGTAACATGAATCTTCTAGCCATATCTTGGCCCAAATCTTCCCTCAGTAATAAAATAAGGGAAAATATGGTGAATTCAATGCTGACAGTACTTCTTGAAAGTTTGTGACTCGAATTTTCATTTTCTTTTTTTTAATGTTTGACTTTTCATTTCTCCCCTTTTCAGTTTCCCCCTCTTTCTTAGGCGGATCTCAAATTTATCATATCTCTTTCCCCACTTCTTCTTTCCTGACAAAATCTTACAACCTATTTGTTGCTTGCCCTATTTGTAACCCTTGGAAATTTCATTTCCTCTACACAAACACATAGTGAGTTTCACACGTTTTATGAGAGCAGAGCTTGTTCTACCAAAGCCCTAAGATTTTCTTCACAAAACTTTACAGGTATATTGTTCTCTTCCATGGATGTTCTATGGTAAAGTTTTATCTCGTTTGGAAAAAACATGTGCAAGTTATGTGCATTCTCTAACATGTAATTTCTTTTGTTTTGGTACTCTAGGAGTCTCTTACAGTCAAGAACAATGATCATTTGGAACACTCAACTTCTTCTTCAACATCTTACGGTTTCTTTGTAAATAAATTTACATGAATGTTGTCTTGTTTTTTTGCTACTCCATGGTTAAATTTTATCTCATTTGGACAAAATGTATGCAAGCTATATGCATATTGTTTTTTCCTTTGTTTTTTTACTCCTAAATTCTTTAAGGGTGGAAAAAAATGATTTTTTAAAACTCAACTTCGTCAACATCTTTGGGCTTCTTTGCAAAGAGATCCATATGTATATTGCCACTTTTTCTGTTGCTCCACGATTAGGTTTCAACTCATTTGGACAAAGCCTATGTAAGTTATATGTATGCTTTGACTCAATATTTCTTTTGTTTCTGTACTCTAGGAATTTTTCAGTGAAGGAACAATGGTCTTGTTATAAGTCAACTTCTTGTTCAACATCTCTAGGCTTCTTTGTGAAAAGATTTACAAGTACAATATTTTTTTAAAATAGCTCCATTTAAATTTTATTTCATTTGGAGAGAACATTTTCAAATTATACACATGCTGATACGTAACTTTTCTATTTGGTTATTATAGATATCTTCACAAATGAAAAACATCAATAACATACTTATAGTGGCGATCTTCAATAGGAAAGATAGCAGCGGTAATTGGATTTGTGATAAGTACTATAAGTTGGATCGGATTTTGATGCACCCAAGTACTCGAGGGAGTTTCAAGGTTAGGCGTAAGGATGTTGCAAACCCTAGTAAACATTGGAAATGTAGAATTTTAGAGTTTAGAAAAGTGTTCAATGGAATAAGTACAGTAACAAAAATGTTGATCCAACATGTTTATACGCATAAATAAATCTCTGTACACTATAAGAATTACTTTGCAAAATATAAACCAAACAGTAAGTTTTTAAATTTTATCATCGTTTATTCTTTTGCATCAGAGTTATTTTTAAAAATATTTGCAGTATTCTAATTCAATCTTGTTTTACTGATAGCTCTATATCCATCAACTTTGCATGAATGGCAGATTGTGAAATCTTTGAGCGGCAAGATACATGTTTGGCATGAAGACATAGGTTCTTTGATCTATGATAATAACTCTGCCAGTCAACTTGCAACTCAAAATATCTTTTTTTATAATTCATTGTATGTAGTAGAAAGCTAGAGATTGCAGCATGTCCCATTGCCGCCACTATCTAGTGGTGAATGGTTGATTGGTAGCTTAGAGTTTTCAAGAGTATATAAGTCCAAAATAAAATTTGACATCAATAGTGCTATGAAACTGACCACAGGTTCCAAAGATGTGCATCTTAGTTGGTTTATTCCATTCTTATTTTTTGCACATTTGTTTGGTTCATGTGATTTCTGAAGAAAACAAAGATTACTTATCAATGCAAGTGTCCATCTGAGGAATGGATGAGTTAGGTATTGGAGAGTCTTTGCAAGTCAAAAGAACACATTTTGATGAGACGATTGAATGCAGGGTCAACCAATCTGATATCACATTCATGTAAGTCTTTTTTACTACTTTGAATGCCTTGATTTAATTGATATAGGTATTTCTTAGATGAATTGTTGTGTTATTTCCATTTACTTACCATTATTTTTGTTTTTATTAGAGGTATTTCATCGCTAGACAAACTCTATGCATTCACTTTTGATATAGAATATGGCCAAATTTGCGAGGAGAGTGAATTAGCTTGGATCAAGATACCTGAGATGAGACACATACAGCTCTCATAGATGTGGTTATCTTGTGGAATGGTCATAATCCTTTTGTGGTCAGTGCAAAGAGCCATTGGCCCATTACTTTTTTGAGACAAGAAATCCAATTAATGTCTAATGAGCCCCTTTACAACTTCTATTTTAAGTTAGATAATAGAAAATACAAGATTCGTAGTGAGAAATTCATGACATGTAAACAATGTGCTTCTCCATATATCCTTGAGATAGTGGAATCCTTGTAAATTTTTTTAAATAAAGAACAAATATAAACTTTTTTAAACTTCTGAGTACTTTAAATTTAGATAATCTTAGTTTACTATGATCCAAGCGTACGATAACACATACTGTAATTAGTCAAATTGTGCTGGTTAAAATCACAATTAAATTGCAAACTTGAGTTCTATAATATATGTAGTATTGTCTTTGCATAATGATATATTATAGCTCATCTCTTCTACTTATTTCTTAAAATTAAATATTGAATAAGATCCAAAGGATTTTAAAGGTTTTTTAGATTTCTTTTCTTAAATTTTTTTATATTTTCTATAGTTGGACTTGAATATATTGAGCGATCCAAGTATATTCAAGGATATAATAATGTAGAACAAAGCATTTGTTTCTATGAGTAATTTTAACACTTACTTTAAAGTATTGAAATAAAGAAACTAAGGTAAGAGTTTTAATTTGAAACTTTAGCGTTAAAAAAGAACCTTTATTTAAAACCCTAGATACATAAAAACTATAACTCCAAACTCAATTTCACTTTCATTCTCTACTTCCGTACACTTGTGCTCTCCTCCCTTCTCTCTTTGTGTGCCATGGCTACTAGTCCCGCCTTTGATGCATGGATTAGCTCCACACCCTACACACACATAGGAGACAAAATATACCCTAGGTTTTGAGTGACCTTTAGTGTAGAGAGCTTGCTTTTCATGGTAGACCCTAGCTCTAGTATATTGGCATCGTTTTGTGATGTGGCAATTCCTCTCACATGCTCTATTCTGGACTCTTCTCTCAGATGGGTCCCCATAGATTTTCTATATAGTTTACGTATTGGATCAAGCCATGAAAATGTAATAAATCGAGCCCTTGTGCATGTGGGGCAGTATCTATGTCCCAGAGCAGTGCCCACCTCATCCCTGGACCACGCCATGATGGATCTCATCGAGCGCAATACAGCATTTGCCATATATATTTTGTGCACTAAGGTATAAGAGGACAATGAGGAAGACATTGACATACCCTCTCGGCCCCACAGCTAGATTATTTCAAGAGGGAGCCTGAAGAGATCACACTCAATTCAAGAGTAGAGGCAACACAAAGCTTAGCCATTGTGCACCCACCTCCTTGCCCTGTTGAGATACTAACAAGTGATGAGCCACACCTTGCTTCTCTCCATGCTATCATCATCAAGAGGGTGGAATATCTACTTATGCAAGATATACTAGAAATGTTGGAGCTAAGGGAAGAAGAGCTATATTGTATCATGGTGCATGATGCACATGATAATTTTGTGGATTTTGATATACAAGATGTGCTATCACATGTTGATGAGATGGCTCGATATGATGGCATGAGTGTCGATGATATCTCTGCCATTGTGAGCATCCAAGAGCAGATTGAGAATGCGGCACCACAGTATGAGATCTAAGATGAGAAGTTCGAGCATTTGCAAGAAAGCATTTTTGGACCTTGACCAGACTATACAGTACCTTTCCAAGAGAGAGACAAGGGTGGCCCAGTTGTAGGAGCAGAACTGGATGCTCCATTACAGCAACAGATAGATGATGCAGAGAAGGTAATGTTATCGGATTTACATCAAAATTTACCAATCGGGCCTCTAGGGCATCAGGAGTGTGCACATCAAATTTTGCTGGGATCGGGCCCAAAGAGCTACCCCCAAATTTCAGCTACAGATTCAAGTCCCCCAAATGCGAGTCTCTGGCCTACAGATTTAGCCCCCCCCAGACGTGAGCCTCCGGCCAGGGAAGATTCAGATCCCCCAAACGTGAGTCTCTAGCCAGGGCAGCTCTGGGGGCGTAATCCCGGATGAATTTGATGTGCACACTCCGGATGCCCTAGAGGCCCTATTGGTAAATTTTGATGCAAATCTAATGTATATATCTTTAACACACTCCATACATAGTGAGTTTGACACAGTGAGTCTTACACTGAACTTGTGTGATGCAGGACATTGTGTATATAGATGAATTTTCATCTAGACAAGGTGGCCAATCTAGTAGCCAAGGAAGGGTACACAACTCGACATTGAAGGAGTATATTGGCCATCTTGTGAGCGACATTTTTGTATTTCATAAGACATGCTCTCCGGTTTTTTCTGAGAACTTCTTGAAGTTGACGTCATTAACAAAGACTGGGCCCTTCAAGACCATCCCAATGAACTCTAGCTTGGAGAAAGTAGTGTTGCTTTGTAACATGTCCGCTCGTCTGCTTGTGGGACACATCTTAGCAGCCCATTGAGAGGAGGGTCTAGAAAGCTCCACCTGGCACTCGCAAGGAATGACACAAGGTTTGCAATCTAGGTCTTCTCAAGTCTGCCCCGAGCAGAAGTGTGTGGTCGTTCCCACTTGGGATCGACCTGAGTCAAGGTTCCTTTCTTATAAGAAAAGTCTCTAGGAAGAAGCTAGTATTGTGCTCCAGATGAACCACTTTGCATAGAAACAACAGAGTCATGGGAAATGAGAGGGATGCGAAGCTCAACCTCTCTGTCATAGGGCATAGTCCCATTCCTTTCTTCTAAAATAGAATAAACCAGGATTCTACATCTACTAGGTTTTCATAGTCTTGTTATCTTGTCATTTGAGAAAAGTTCCCAGCTAACCGGGACCACCCTTCCGTAGGATGGACCTAAGTCACGCCCACCACACTTTCCTCAATTTGCTTTAGTTATCTAAGTACCTACCACATTATGTTATGACATGCAAAAGCAGCTTCCTTAATTAATCAAATTAATCATGGGTTCCTTGACGCAACTTAGGCACTAACACAAAAACAATGTCAAGCAAGTTCCTTTATCTCCAATATTTGATCTTTATTTGTCATAATCCTAGAGTACATCCAAAATCATGCCTGAAGTCTATCCCAGCAATCTATAGGATTGCTGCTCCAAGTTTCGCCCATTGACTAGTACACGGGCCTCGAGATTCCATCTCGAGTCACGTCGGCCTCTTGTGCGAGATCTGGAGGCAAGGAATTTACAGCAGCCAAAGCCTCCCCTAGCACCCAAACGTCCTCCCGCTCCAAGCAGCACCCACGGAGAGGCCTCTCGCGGCGGGTTAGGTCCATATACCCGGCGCGGCTAACAACCTCCTTGGATAGGGCCAGGCAGATAGTCGAAGGTAACTATTCCTGCCTCTCCCTCCAGGCTTTTAACTTGAAGCATTAAGTGTTTTTCCCTGACTTAGTTCCTTGAACAAAGAGATCAAATAATGTACCTAAGTGTACAATCACAAACACTTCGAAGGTCGTTTGTATGACCAACTACTAAGGTGTGACTCCTTTTTCTCCGGATGCTCCTAGCATCCGATCTTGGGTCTTTTTCCCGAATGCTTCTAGCATCCGATCCTAGATCGTTCGGGACTTGGCGAGATCCCAATAATCTCAAACAAGATTACGCAAGAAAATGTTCTTGGTAAGATAACTTATTTTGACTTGCCCTTTCCCTTGGGTTTTACCTTATGGTATCTTAACCTAACCCCAGCATTAACTAGACAATCAAGGCAACGAACATGCCTTCATTCGCAACCCAACCAAAGGTCTTTTATTCTTCCAATTCTAATCAAGTTTGGTTAATACACTTGGAAACACAAGACTCTTCATTTAGGCCTTCAAGATACAGCCTAGATGCATGCATTCCTTCCATTTCTCTTAATGTGATTCTATGCAGAATTTTTCAATCAACCTTATCCATCATGCACATGGTGTGTTTAGTATAGTTGTACATCCTAAATGACCTTTATCTCTCTTCATTCCTAGAAACAAGTACTTATTCCTAATGCACCAGATCACATGTAACTTGCGTATATGAAAGTCTAGGTTTTTGTCCAATGGTGCAAGTGTATCTCATGAATGGAAACTAACATTTCATGTGTTTTTTTAAATCATGATTACGAAACATGAATTCTAAATGACTATTCATGCACTGAACTGGTTAAAAAGCTATCATTTTATGTGAAGTAAGGCGATAACCTTATCATTTTATGTGTGTAAAAGCTATCATGCATATAAACTTATGCAAATTCCATACTCTACCATTTCACACATGCAACCTAGCGCTTAGAGTAAACAAAAACCATAAGACTCGTTCTTGTTCCATGCACATAGCTAACCCCTTCATTTCTTCAACGAAAAATAATACATAATTAATTTTAAATCTTAGAACCTGGGTTTGATTCGTGACCGTAGTGACGTTTGTTGCGTTGGTCACTCCGCTCACCTCTCCAACATTACCGGTACCAATGGTAGCTTTGGCACCTACGCTTCCCGCGACTTTCTTCTTGGGACCCATTTGCCTCACGAAGATTGGACAATCTAGACCTTAACGATTTTCATGACAATAGGTTTGGGTAGGAAATATCGCTAGATGGGAGGTCCTTCACCGAGGGGGTGGTTTGAGTGCGGCTCCTTGAAGTTACTCACCAACTCTCACTCCCTCTCTTTCTTTCTCTCTCTCTCTATCTCTCTCTCTTCTTCTTCTTCTTTTTCTCTTCTTCTTCTTTTTTTCTTCTTCTCTCTCTCTCTCCTCTTCCTCTTCTACTTCTTTATCTCTTCTTCTCCTTCTTCTCTCTCTCCTTCTCTCCCTCTCCTCTTTCCCTTCTCTCTCTCCTTCCCTTTTTCTCTCCCTCTTCTCTTTCCCGTATACCTATTTTTTCTCTTCTCCTTCTTCTCTTCCTCTCCTCTTCCTTTTCTTCTTCTTTTCTCTTATTCTCATACTCTCTCTCTCTCTCTCTCATTCTCTTCTTCTCCTCTCCCTCTCCCACTTCTTTTCTCCTTCCCTCTCTTCCTCTTCTTCTTCTCTTCTTCTCTTCTTCTCTCCTTCTACCTCTTCTTCTTCTTCTTCTTCTTCTTCTACTACTCTCCTCTCTCCTTCTACCTCTTCTTCTTCTTCTTCTACTTCTCTCTCTCCTTCTCTTCTCTCCTTCTCCTTCTCTCCCTCTTCTTCTCTTCTCTCTCCCACTCCTTCTCTCCGTCTCCTTCTCTCCCTCTTCTTCCCTTCTCTCTCCCACTCCTTCTCCTTCTCTCCTTCTCCTTCTCTCCTTCTTCTTCTCTTCTCTCTCCCTCTCTCTTCTTCTCTCCTTCTACCTCTTCTTCTTCTTCTTCTTCTCTCCTTATCCTTCTCTCCCTCTTCTTCTCTTCTCTCTCTCTCTCTCTCTTCTTCTCTCCTTCTACTCTTTCTCTTCTCTCTCCCCTCCTCTTCTTCTTTCCCTCTCCTCTCTTATACCTCTTTTTCTCCTCACGAGCCCGCAGCTAGCTAGCAATAAGGGGGGGATGGCTTGATTTGCAGGCCCCAGGGGCGCTGTCCCAATAGGTCTGAGGGGGGGTGAAGACTCAAACGAAAGGCCCAAGGGGAGGCGCAGCTACCGCACGAGCAAGGAGGGGGGAGAGTCACTGACGGGAACCCAGGGCCGCACAGTTGCCATCGAAGGGAGAGGGTGAAGCAGTAGGGAGGGGGGCACTCTCTCTATCTCCCCAGGAGGGGGAGGGGCCTCCCCTTTTATATGAGGGGGGAGGAGGTGGGTGGCATGGCCACCCCTCCCACCTCGGGGCCTGCATGCCCCCCCCATACACCACATCACTTCCTCTCTCTCTCTCCTAGACGTTTTTTCGGCGGGGAGAGGGAGGGGGAGTTTAAAATTTTTTGAACTGATGTTTTTTTTTTTTGAAATTAAAAAGGGGGGGAGTTCCTATGGGGGAGAAAACATAGGAATGTTATATCCTCTCCCCCTTAGAGGAATTGAGATGTCCTCATCTCAAGAGGACCTGGGGATATTGTTGGTTGAGAGAATCTTCATCCACCCAGATGGCATCCTCTTCAGGATAATCTTTCCACTGGATGAGGTATTCTCTCAAGGTCCTTGACCTCAAATGCCTCTCCCTAACATCTAGGACTCTATCAGGCCGTAGCTCAACGACTCCTTGGATAGGCATTACAATTTTCTGATAATCAAGTACATGATTTGGATTAGGTAGGTACTTTTTCAATAGGCTAACGTGGAATACATTATAAATATTTAGGGTTGCGGGCAGCTATAGTCTGTAAGCATTAGGTCCTAGGCACTTAGTGATCCTATAAGATCCACAATACTTTGGACTTAGCTTCTTGTACTCTCCCAAGGATAGTGAGCTCTTTTTAGGGTGTACGTGAATGAAGACCATATCACCTTCAACGAAGGATCTGTCTTGCCGTCTCAAGTCAGTGTAAGCCTTTTGTTTATCCTTGGTAGCTTGGATGTCTTGTCTTATTGACTTGATTTGATCATCCATGTCTTCCAACATCTGTCTTGAAGCTTCTACCCTCAAAGTTGGATCCGAGAAGCTCAAAGGGGTACGACAATCGTGCCCATATAATGCTTGAAAAGGGGTCATCTGAATACTCTGTTTATAAGAAGCATTGTAGGAAAACTCAACCAGTGGAAAATATTGAATCCACTTTTCGGGTTCGCGACAGCAGTATGACCTAAACATATCTTCAATGACTTGATTGACTCGTTCCGTTTGACTATCAGTTTGGAGATGGTAAGCTGTACTGAAACAGAGTTGAGTCCTAATAGTGTCAAAGAAGATAGCCCTCCAGAAGTGTGATGTGAAGAGAGAGTCACAATCACTAATGATTCTTCTGGGTAACCCCTGAAGTTTGAATATTTTCTTAATGAATAATCTTGCGATGTCTGAAGCTTTATAGTTTGTCTTGAAAGGGATGAGATGTGTGACCTGGGTGAGCATATTTACTACAACCATAATAGAGTTGTATCCTCCCTGAACTTGGGATAGGCCAACAATGAATTCCACACTAATGAATTCCCATTTCATTTGTGGAATGTCAAGTGGTTGCAATTTTCCAGGAATTTTGACATGTTCTGCCTTAATGTGTTGACAAGACTAACATTCCATGACATATTTGAGAACGTCACCCTTGAGCCTATCCCAGTAATAGCTCTTTCTGACCACATTAAGGGTCTTGGCATAGCCAAGATGTCCTAAGAAAGGGGAGTCATGGGCTTCCCAAAGTATCTTCTGCTTGAGAGTTTGGCTTGTAGGGATACATAATCTTGTCCTAAAATAGACAAGTCCACTACTGACAGCGAATTCTTGATACTTTATCTTTAGCTTCGGGTCTTGATCCTTGATGGGGATCTCCCTTAGCAATTTCTGATAGACGGGGTCATGACATGCCTCTTCTTTAGCTAGCTCAAGAACTGGGTTGTTTGACATTGATACCTTTGTGGCTAAAGATCTTGCTGTTGATGGATCTTGCAAAATAAGAGAATTTAGAAATGCCTTGTGACTGAGTGCATCGGCAACTACATTCTCTTTTCCAGGCCTGTATTTGATTTCAAAATCATATTCTTCCAGCACTTCGATTCATCGACGTTGCCTCATATTGAGCTCATTCTGGGTGAAGATCCATTTAAGACTCTTGTGGTCCATCACTAAGGAAAATTTGTTACCTAGCAAGTAATGTCTCCAAAGTTTGAGAGCATGGATGACATCCAATAGCTCCAGATTGTGGGTAGCATAATTCCTTTCATGGCTCTTCAATTTCCTTGAAGAATATGCTACCGGATCACCTTCTTGCATAAGCACACATCCTAAAGCAAGTGCACTAGCATCAATTACCACTTCAAACTCCTTACTAAGATTAGGAAGTTTCAGGATGGGTGTTGATACTAAGCTTTGCTTTAGTTTGTTAAAGTTGGTCTATTTGTCAGGTGACCATACAATTACTACTTGCTTCTTTAGTAGATCAGTCAGAGATGCCTCAATCAAAGCATAATCTTTGATGAAAATCCTATACCATCCTATCAATCCAAGAAAGATATGTATTTCTTTGAGAGAAGTTGGTGTTGGCTATTCTAGAACATCTGTGACCTTAGCTTGATCTACTAAAATTCCTTCTGCCGATACAATGAATCCCAAATATTCAATCTGTCACTTGAAAAATAGACACTTCTTCTTCTTGGCATAAAGCTTGTGTGCTCTCATTGTTTCAAGAACAATGCGAAGCTAGTGTTCATGATCTTTTTCCTGTTTGGAGTAGACTAGGGTATCGTCAAAGAAGACAAGTATGAAGTCATCAAGATAGGGCCTAAAGATATCCTGCATTAACGTGTTGAATGTAGCAGGAGCATTCGTTAGCCCGAATGACATCACTAGGAATTCAAAGTGTCCATACCTTTTGTACTGAATGCAGTTTTTGGGATATCTTCTTCCTTGATCCTTATCCGATAATATCCAGATCTAAGATCTATCTTAGAGAAGATCTTCACACCTTGAAGACGGTCAAGTAATTCATCTATTCTTGGAATTGGGTATTTATTTTTTATGGTTGATTGATTCAACCCCCTATAGTCAATGCATAGACGAAGCGTTCCATCTTTCTTCTTTTGGAACAGCACTGGAGCTTCCCATGGTGAACTGCTAGGACGGATATAGCCTTGGTCTAACAATTGCTTGAGTTGGTCTTTCAGTTTGATAGCTTCTGGAATGAACATCTTATACTGCTTCTTTGCGACTGGTGTTAGCTCTTCAGGAAATACGTCTGCGTATTCCCTTAACCATGAAGGTTCTTCCCCAGATTCATAATTCTGATCTAGCTTATTCAGTTTAATCAGATAGACAAGTAGGCCCTTTCTAACACCTTTTATTATCTGTATTGCTTTTGCCAACTATATTTTTGGCTTACCAGCCTCTCCTTGAGTTGTGACTAGTTCCCCTTCAGAATTTCGGAAGGAGACTTGGCCCTTTCCACAGTGGATGTGGGCATCATTGGGTATTAGCCAATCCATTCCGAGTAAACATTTGTGGACACCTAGGTTCATTACCCTAAATCTCACCGAAGTTGGCTTCTCAACTAGTAGGAATTTCACCTTAGCAGTTTTCCTAGTACAAGAGACCTCACGACCATTTGCCAATTCCACAAGTAAAGTAGGTGTGTCTATTATGACTATCCCTAATCTTTTTGGATAGATTGGTGAAATGAAGGAATGTGTACTACCACAATTAATTAGGGTTTTGAAGCTTTTACCTTCATAATCTAATGGAGTTTGAATCACCAAGAATTGGTGATTCGGACCCTTCTTGTGAAGAGTGGCGTGAACCGTTGCCCTCTCAATGTCAGCATCCATGGATGGATCTTCTTCATCGCCCAGCTCCTTGTTGGAAACACTAGAGGTTCTCCCTCTGGCCATGACGGTGGTTCCCTGGCCATGGGCGGCTCCATGGAATTTCCCTTGGCGATGTCCTCTGCTAAGCTTGGGACACTGCCTCTTGAAGTGTCCGAGCTCATTGCAATGTAAGCAACGTGGGTTGCAGTCATTACTTTGTGTAGGAACAAAATTGTTGACAGCATTGCCTGTAGCTTTCTTTCTTTGGCCCTGATTCTGACCTGCGCTCTCTTACTCTGAGCCCTAGTCATACCCTTATTCTGATCTCTGTAAGGCCAAGTCCTGTCGTTCCTTGGTTTGGTTTGCACTTCTTGTATTATTGGACCAGCTCGAATGAGTGTGCCTTGTAGGTCCGTTGGGCGCATGGATTCCAATCGAGTATTTATGGGTGGATTCAATCCAACATAGAATTTTGACACATGTTGTGTCATATCCATTGGAGGCGTGAACTTTAGGAGTGAAACAAACTTTGAATAATATGCATTAAGGGATATTCCTAGCTACTTCAAGTTATAGAATTCGTTCATCTTTTGTGTGCGGTAGGCAGGTGGCAGATACCTCCCTCACACAGCTTCCTTAAGCTTCTCCCAAGTGACTGTCCCTTCCAAGATCGCTTGGTCTCTACACCACTGTTTCCACCAAAGTCTCGCTTTGCCTGTTAGCTTAAGTTTGGTGAGCATGGCTTGGTTAGCAAGTGTAGTTCTTGCTACCTCAAAGTAGTTCTCCATGGACTCAATCCAGATCTCGGCATCGGCTTGAATAGTCCTTCCCTTGCCATCAAACTCGGGTGGCTTCATTTGTTTGAGAAGGAACTTCTTCTCTTAAATCACAATTGAACTTAGTGCAAGAGTCGGACTTGGAACCTGCGCTTAGGGTTGCATCTGTACAATAAGATCCTTTATGTTAACATCTTATCAATCGTTCCCCATATCACATTAATATGACTTGCACAGCTTTTAGCCAAGTGACTTAATCACTTAACACCTTTGCCAACATTTAAAATCAGGATAGACAATAGTAAAAAGTCTTATTTATTCATGAGGGCATAACCCTTTGTGTACATTTTATTTTGGAAACATAGGACAAGCTGATTGATATATCAATTTGGGAAAAATAGGATTGTGTTACAATCGGCCACAGGGACTTAATAATAATATGGAGTGGGGTCATGGATTTTCAAGAAACGATAAGTCATAGGAAGCTTGGGGTATCCCTTCCTTTGATACCCGTTCTTCTAATAGCATCCTAACACTTTGATCCTGTCGGCAGAGATCACCCGAGTCACTTCTTCATAAACATACTTGTTCTGCTTGACTTGCCGACCACCAACATGCAAGGTTGCGTTTACGTGAGCTTCGACAAAGATCAACAGCTTCACGATCTTTAAATCCTCCATCCACTTTATTCTCTTCAAGTTCGTCTGAAGGTACGCGAATCGGTGGGCCGCTATGTAGTATATTCATGATTCTCCCGTCCATCTCCATTCCATATACAGAGGTGAAGGATTATAGTTGAGGTCCAGAATATTCATCATGCCTAGCCTCTGACAATAATCCGAAGCACGCATTGCAATCATGAACATTACCTGGAACACCAAGAACTTGCTCCATGCTTCGTGACTTTGCAACCTAGCATCCATAAGTGAGTAAAGAAAGGTTTTCAACAGAAAACACTACTCTATTCCACTCGCCTTCCCCTGACTATCCCCTTATTCCCTTTATTTAAGTTCCCTTGTAATCTTTGAATCTCATTGGTTTGCTCTAATACCAATTGTAACGTGTCTACTCGTCCGCTTATGGGACACCTCTTAGTAGCCCATCGGGAGGAGAGTCTAGAACGCTCCGCCTGGCACTCGCAAGGAATGACACAAGGTTTGCGATCTAGATTTTCTCGAGTCTTCCCCGAGTGGAAGTGTCCAACCATTACCACTTGGGATCGACCCGAGGTTAGGGTTCTTTTCCTATCAACAAAGTCTCTAGGAAGAAGCTAGCGTCATGCTCCAGATGAACCACTTTGTGTAGAAACAAAAGAGTCAAAGCACATTCATGCTACACTTCGTTTATGTAGAATGAGAAACGAGAGGGATGCGAAGCTCAACCTCTCTGCCATACGGCATAGTCCCATTCCTTTCTCCTAAAACAGAATAAACCAGGATTCTACATCTACTAGGTTTTCATAGTCTTGTTATCTCGTCATTTGAGAAAAGTTCCCTGCTAATCGGGATCACCCTTCTGTAGGACGGACCTAAGTCACGTCCACCGCACTTTCCTCAATTTGCTTTAGTTATCTAAGTACCTACCACATTATATTTTGACATGCAAAAGCAGCTTCCTTAATTAATCAAATTAATCACGGGTTCCTTCACGCAACTTAGGCACTGACACAAAAACAATGTCAAGCAAGTTCCTTTATCCCCAATATCTGATCTTTATTTATCATAATCCTGGAGTACATCCAATATCGTGCCCGAAGGCTATCCCAGCAATCTACAGGATTGGTGCTCCAAGTTCTGCCCGTTGACTAATACACGGGCATCGAGATCCCATCTCGAGTCACGTTGGCCTCTTGTATGAGATCTAGAGGCAAGGGATACACAGCAAGAGCCTCCCTTGGCACCCAAACATCCTCCAGCTCTAAGCAGCACACCTCTCACGGCGGGTTAGGTCCATAGCTCCTTGAACAAAGAGATCAAATAATATACCTAAGTGTACAATCACAAATACTTCGGAGGTCGTTTGTATAACTAGCTGCTAAGGTGTGACTCCTTTTTTTCCGGACATCTAATCCTTGGTCTTTTTCCCGGATGCTCCCAGCATCCGATCCTGGATCGTTCGCTACTTGGCGAGATCCCAATAATCTCAAACAAGATTACGCAAGAAAATGTTCTTGGTAAGATAACTTATTTTGACTTGCCCTTTCCCTTGGGTTTTACCTTATGGTATCTTAACCTAACCCAAGCATTCACTGGAAATCAAGGCAATGGACATGCCTTCATTCACAACCCAACCAAAGGTCTTTTATTCTTCCAATTCTAACCAAGTTGGGTTAATACACTTGGCAACATATGAATTTTCATTTAGGCCTTCAAGATACAGCCTAGATGCATGCGTTCCTTCCATTTCTCTTAGTGCAGTTCTATGCAAAATTTTCCAATCAACCTTATCCATCATGCACATGGTGCATTTAGTATAGTTGTACATCCTAAACGAACTTTATTTGTCTTCATTCCTGGCAATGAGTACTTATTCCTAATGCACTGGATCACATGTGACTTGCATATATGAAAGTCTAGGTTTTTGTCCAACAGTGCAAGTGTATCTCATGAATGGAAACTAACATTTCATGTGTTTCTTTTAATCATAATTGCAAAACATGAATTCTAAATGACTATTCATGCATTGAACTGGTTAAAAAGCTAGCATTTTTTGTGAAGGCAATAACCTTATCATTTTATGTGTATAAAAGCTATCATGCATATAAACTTATGCGAATTCCATACTCTACCATTTCATGCATGCAACCTAGTGCTTAGAGTAAACAAAAATCCTAAGACTCGTTCTTGTTCCATATACGTAGCTAACCCCTTCATTTCTTCCACAAAAAATAATACATAATTAATTTTAAATCTTAAAACCTAGGTTTGATTCATGACCGTAGGGACTTTTGTTGTGTTGGTCACTCCGCTCACCTCTCTAGCATTTCCGGTACCAATGGTAACTTTACCACCTATGCTTCCCGCGACTTTCTTCTTGGGACCCATTTGCCTCGCGGAGATTGGATAGTCCCGACCTTAATGGTTTTCACGATGATAGGTTTGGATAGGAAAGATCGCTAGATGGGGGTCGTTCGTCGAGGGGGTGGTTTGAGTGTGGCTCCTTGAAGTTACTCACCAACTCTCACTCCCTCTCTTTCTTTCTCTCTCTCTCTCTCTCTTCTTCTTTTTCTCTTCTTCTCTCTCTCTCTCTCCTCTTCCTCTTCTACTTCTTTCTCTCTTCTTCTCCTTCTTCTCTTCTTCTTCTCTCTCTCCTTCTCTTCTTCTCTCCCTCTCCTCTTTCCCTTCTCTCTCTCCTTCCCTTTTTATCTCCCTCTTCTCTTCCCCGTCTACCTATTTTTATCCTCTTCTACTTCTTCTCTTCCTCTCCTCTTCCTCTTCTTCTTATTTTCTCTTATTCTCCTACTCTCTCTCTCTCTCCTTCTCTTCTTCTCCTCTCCCTCTCCCACTTCTTTTCTCCTTCTTCTCCTTCCCTCTCTTCCTCTTCTTCTTCTCTTCTTCTCTTCTTCTATCTCTTCTTCTTCTTCTCCTTCTTCTACTACTACTTCTCTCCTCTCTCCTTCTACCTCTTCTTCTTCTTCTTCTTCTTCTCTCTCTCCTTCTCTTCTCTCATTCTCCTCTCCCTCTCCCTCTTCTTCTCTTCTCTCCCTCTTCTTCTCTTCTCTCCCTCTTCTTCTCTTCTCTCTCCATCTCTCTTCTTCTCTCCTTCTACCTCTTCTTCTTCTTCTTCTTCTCTCCTTCTCCTTCTCTCCCTCTTTTTCTCTTCTCTATCCCTCTCTCTCCTTCTCTCCTTCTCCTCTTTCTCTTCTCTCTCTCTCTCTCTTCTTCTCTCCTTCTCCTCTTTCTCTTCTCTCTCCCCTCCTCTTCTTCTTTCCCTCTCCTCTCTTCTACCTCTTTTTCTCCTCACAGGCCCATAGCTGGCTGGCAATCAGAGGGGGGTGGCTTGAGTCGTAGGCCCTAGGGGTGTTGTCGGTCAGAGGGGGGTGAAGACTCAAATAGAAGGCCCAAGGGGGAGGCACAGCTACCGCACAAGTAAGGAGGGGGGAGAGTCATTGACGAGAACCCAGGGCCGTGCAGCTGCCGTCGGAGGGAGAGGGTGAAGTAGCAGGGAGGGGGTGCTCTCTCTGTCTCCCCGGGAGGGGGAGGGGCCTCCCCTTTTATAGGAGGGGGGAGGAGGTGGGTGGCATGGCCACCCCTCCCACCTGGGGGCCTACAGGTCCCCCCATTACACCACATCACTCCCTCTCTCTCTCTCTCTCTCCCCGATGTGATGTCGGCAAAGAGAGGGAGGGGGAGTTTTAAAAATTTTAAAAAGGGGGGGAGTTCCTATGGGGGAGAAAACACGGGAATGTTACATGCTTTGATATTCGAAGCTCCTTTACTTATTCTGTAGTACTAGGTCTGGGCCACTTTTTCCATGGTGGCCTGTGGCATGGTTACTGGTGTTGAAGACCCCAATGTCATTAGGTAGGAACTACTAGGGAAAAATGTGTTGCTACCTATGATCAATAGTAGCTCTGACCATGGGGAGTCTAGCTCAAAGAATCCTAGAAGAGAGTAGATGTACTTAGTGCCAAATTATATCTCATCATGTAATGTAATTTGTAATCTTCTCTTGAAGTAATGAAAATCAATATTTGTTGGATTTGCATGCAATATAGTTTGTCATACGCGTCATTCACTACAAGAGAAAGGCCCTATAGACGCATACTATACACGCGAAATAGCAGGCGCGTTTATTAGTGCACCTATTGGCTCTAGTATATAGACGCGAAAAATGTATCTATATACCCATGTTTTTAAACGCGCTTATAGATGCGAAAATAAACGCACATATTTTTCATTTCTCATAAAGTCCCTAAATATGATCAAACATCTTAACATCTAGTATTTTTTAGAATACATTACCAACTTTACTTCTTTCTGAGTATTACAAATATACATCCAATCATTCAAAGCTAATTATATGCTATAATGAATGATCAATCTCATCTTCAATGAGATCAGCCCTTGCTAGACTATCTACCTCTAGGTCTATGTTACCAATAGGCAATGAAACAAATAAGTCTATCCCACTGTCAAATGTATTGCTATGCTCAATTTCTTCATCATCATTTGCAACCATATTGTTATCCTCTTCTACGCTTCCTTAAATATCCTCGCGAGGATCATCTTACACTTCATCATGTATATCATCGATCATGGCATCATCTTGTACATCATCATTGATTGTTGGATTGTCATCAACTATCTCTATGTTGGTAGCATTGCCATATATTGTTTTTGAACGATTAGATATGGGGATGACGTGCCACCATCGATTATTGTTTACCATTGCGTGATACACAACCTGTATTTTTTTTAAATTAAGTAACTTAGATATTTATTGTATTTTAAGAATGTATCAAGAAGTAATATATATGAAAATAAATAGCTTCTAATATACCTGCTTGCATTGTTGAGGTAGTACGAATGTGTCATTCTTGCCTTGGTGAAATTTTATAGAGTCAATCACTACAAAACCACTTGGATGACGTCAAATTGTGCAATGCTCACTCGTTGTTACTACTTCTTTAAACCACTTCACATCTAGTACATATATAAAAAATTTCCTAAATTCAAGCTTCAAAATATCTTGGATCAAGCCACAATAACTTTCCATGGTGCCATTGGTATCCTGGAAGTTTGCAAGGATACCACAATCCTAGGTATTTCTCTTACCATCTATACGTTGAGTTTGAAAATGTTTTCCTTCACACCAAATAGCATTGAACAATGTACACTAGTAGTACATTGTTGAGATCATATTAATGATTTAGTTAAAGATGAAACATGTGAAATTATTATATCATATATAACTAAAGCTAATTTATTTATAAGTATGTCTTACCTTTGATAAGCAACCTCGTGCGTATTCCTACTCCTCTTGCAATATATTCATCACCTCCTCTTTTTTCATCTTCTCCATTTCTTCATGTAACCAATCTATATCAATATGATGTGGAAGCACACTTAAATGTTCTGGATATAGGACATTACGTCCATATCTAGCACGAAATGCTTACCTTTCGCTTACTCTTCTTGCCCTTGCTTCTTTATATAGTGTCACCCATTTACTCATTACTTCGCTGTTAAGCACACAAAATACATTTAACTTACGAAGTTCCTCTTTCATTAGCACTTTGCTCCTTCCTTTTCCTTGAGGTATTATAGAGGTCATCCTCAAATATTCATCATCTTTTCATAGGCGTGGTAAAGAGGGGTCCACTTTAGTAAGATATTCAGAGATTTGTACAAGGGATGATTGCACTAACCAACCCTCAGCCATGCTTCCCTCGGGCCATGCATTTTTCTTTACAAAATCTTTTAGGGTTTTCATAAAAGATTTTGCATGAACTATCCCACAAATTGCGATCTCATCAATTAGATATATGAGTAAGTATACTTGAGTAGTCAAAATGGAGCGAGGAAAAGTTTCCTCCACAAAACAAACCACCTTGATGGACAATACTCGAGCCTCTTGCAACGTATTTGGATCGATTTCCTTCAAACTCACAAATCTACCAACATGCAATTGGGAACGATGATTAGTTTTGTCCATAAATTCAAGCGGGTTTACTACATGATGTATGTAATATGTAAACTAAAAAATAAGTATAATGCATACATACCTCGCGAGCTCACCCATCTTCTAAATGATATCACGCACATCTTTCGAAACACAATGGGATATGCTTGTAGAAAGGATGAACCATATGTAAATATTTATACATTGTTAATTAGTCTACATAGTTACTCCACTAATTAATATATTTATGGCTATGAAAATCCTTACCTGAATCATTTTGTGCCAATCGTGAGACTTCAAACCGGATAGTTGCTCCACACCTCTTTTCTTTTTCTTTATGAAGGCTCCCTTGAGGCATCTCATATATCCTGTGGGAGTTCAAAAGCTACATATCTGCTGCTTCACCATCTTTTCTTCGGTCTTCGACAACATCCAAGGTGCACATGGTAACTCGATCTTTCCTCTGGGTCCGATGCATGGCCAAGCTCGTCTCATATGTCTAATACTACGTAAATCCTCCCTTACATTGACAAAATCATGAGCCCCGATTAAGTGATCCCATAATGTAGAGGCAACATTCTTGAATATATGCATGGGGTCCAATAGGTGATTGATCTTGAGTTTAGTCCAATATGGGACACGAAAAAATATAGAGAATCTAAGGCACAAATAATATATTATTTCTTGTTCTCATAATGGAGTGTACTTTAAAGACAAACAAAAAAAGTAAACTAGCTACCGACTCATGCTGAGTGGAGAATGATCATTGGCGTGTGTCCAAGTGTCCTTCCAATCTTGAATGGTCAGAGATTGTGGAGTTCTTCCATTAGTGGGGAGTACATATTTGGGGTGGTCAATAGGAAGAAAATGATGATGATTGTCATAGATAACCTTCTTCAAGCATGTTAGTCTAGAAGAAATCAGAGAGGGACCGCAAATTGGACATGCATGATATCTTGATGTAGTTAAACCTGTAGAAACAAGTGGGTTAATGATGACATATATTTGATTAAGGGTAAGAATGAATAAAATAGAGTATGCAACTACTTGAAAACTCTCCATAGCTTGGAAAGTCATACATAGTCCACAACAACATGTCCTTTAAAGTGAAATCCCTAGAGGACAATGATGCACTCACATTTTGCATCTCAATACCTCTCCATAGCATTTCTAGCTTCTCGATCAAAGGCTCTAAGTAAACATCCATGTTTTTTACTTTGTATTTTCCAAGAATCAAAAGGGACAACATTACATGTCCTTTTTTTATTGCCATGGACAGAGGGATATTATAGTTCACTAATACCACTGGCTATACACTATATGAGGTGCTTTTGATGCCAAGTGGACTTATTCCATCTAATCCTAGACCAAATCTCAAATTTCTGGGCTCTTCTTGAAAGTAGGCCACAAATTGTCTACGTGTTGCCAAGCTGCTGTCTGAAGAAATTCTCCACTTTCCATCACTTGAATGGTGATTAGCATGCCATGACATGAGTCTCGCAATAGATTCATACTTAAACATAAGTTGAATACATGGAATAATAGAAAAATATCGCAAAACCTTACGAGGCACATCCATTGATTTCATCTCCTAGTTGTATCTTGGTTCATCACAAATAGGGCACTATCGTGCAGATGTATGATCCCCATGAAACAAGATGCAATCATTGACACATGTATGGATTTTAATGTAATCGAGACCTCCAATAGATGTCAAGAAACACCTTGCTTGCTCCCTTATAGTTGGTAATTGTCGTCATCAGTCTCTACTCTTCTTGAGGACTCTGCCTCCTCGTGTCAACACTTCACAGCCTCTCGACACCCTGGAGGAACGATTTGAGGATGTGATACCACATCCTGCTCAATTTAAAAAATGAGGTTTTATTTAATGGTGAAGACACAACATAGACCAATAATATTTGTGCAAATAAAGTAGTAAAAATTACTGGGTCTTTTTCTTGGTCCCACTCTCCGTACATGCTGAGGTATGACATTGTGATTCGACGTGCTTGAAAAAAACATCCTCGACAACAATCACACATACATTTGATTTTCCATCATAGCCAAGCATCTCAATTGTGAAGACGCAATGTCTCTTTCTCTTGGAGAATGTACTGTTTGTTGACTCAGCATGTCCCATACTAGTAGAAGATGACAACATAATTACACCTGAATCATAAGGACATATATGATTTCATTTGGTATATATGTCATATTCCCTTAATATTTTGATACTTACAACATAGAGACAAATATTTTGATATTGAAAGACTAGGAAAGTCATGTTGATCCAAAAACAACCATAAGCTAGCATTTTAGTAAGTTTAATTGTAATTGCGCGTCTATCAACGTATGTAATATGTTTTATCTGTGCATATAGACACGTAATTACACGTGCTTACAAACACGCCATGTAAATATTAAAAAAGTTTAAAAAAAGTTGTGGCTTTCTTTTCAAACCAGTGCTTTCCTGTGTTTTTCGCGTGTTTTCTGCAGTTCGAGCTCGACATCACTAATCATGTCTATCTATCACTTCATGAAGACAATGAGGGAAGGAAATAAGAGTAAAAAGAGGAGGAAGGAAGAGCCAAAGAGTAAAGAACAAGAGCCAAACAACAAGGAAGAGAAGAAGAATCAAGCAACCTACCAAGGGAAGGGAGAAGGAGGACAAGGAGCTTGCAACCTAGCCGCCACACGTCAGAATAAGCAAAGAAGGTGAGTTCTTCTTCTCTCTCTCAATCTTCTTTGCTTTCTCTTTGTCTGTTTCTCTCTCTCTCTCTCTCTCTCTCTCTCTCTCTCTCTCTCTCTCTCTCTCTCTCTCTCTCTCTCTCTCTTTGCATGCTTCAGACAATCTATGAAGGTTTTTTGCGCATTCTTTATAACAATTTTGGAAAATATGGTCTGACTTTACACGTCTGTAGGCGCGTCTAGCTAACAGTCTCAGGGGGGTCACTCATGAATATATGTATATATAACGTGAGTTCAAAATAAGGGGGTTTTATAACACCATTTTTATAAAAATTTTATATACAAAAGGTATCATATAAAGGGGTTACTTACAGATTGAATAGAAAAGGGTTGTATTTTATACAAGAAAAATTCATAAATTAGGATATTTGTAAATAGGCCATGAATGCACATTATATAGAGAATATATATATAGTGAACCCCCCAAGCTAGCTGTCTAGATGCATTTTTAGACATGTATATAGACGCGCTAACAGATGCAGGTATAGACGCAGCGTGTAATATGTTTTATCTGTGCAGGATAGTAATGAATTTTTGCTTGTGTAGATGTGGAATCCTGGATCTTCCTGTTAGATATGATCAATGCCCCACCCTCATAAGGTGCTACCAATGATCCATGGTGCTCAAAGTTGTAAGGCCCCCATTATGAGGAGAAGCCAAGTGTGAGCCCGGACATTGGTGGATTCCTGACTTGTATATTAGATGAGGTCTATGTGACCAGATGGCAAAAAGGTAACCATTGTGGGTCTAATCTTTGGGTTAGACGGAGTGTTTAAGCTGGTAGCAACTCGAGGCACATTGCATTGAGTTGCGTGGTAAGGGAGTTAAAGGGGTCCCTATTGTGGGGTTGGGGGGCTCATATTCCCTGGCCGACTAGTGGAGGCTCATATGGTAGGTCGGTCAGTAGGCCGGTCAGTAGGCCGACCTAATGAGATTCACGGGCTATAAAAGCCAAACCCCTTCACAGCCATCAATTACTCATCTTTCATCCAGTCAGAGTTGTTGTTCCAACTAGCCTTAAGCTCTTCACCTATCTTCTGTCTAGATTGCCATTTAAGCTTCACACAGTGGAAGCGCACGGATGGACAGAGTCATCTTTGTATCAGTTGTTTGAAGTTAAAGAATTTACTGATTCTCCTCTTATATGTTGTGTACTCTCTATCTCTTTCTCAGATTCAGTTCGCTGCGCCGTGTAACATTTTACATGGTATCAGAGCCCAGGGGGCTCTAGAGATCGGAGAGCGTGCAAGAGGCAAAGGCTTCAACAGCAAAGAGAAACTATGTCAACTTCTGGAAGCGGTGCAGGAGGTGGTGTTGCTGTACCGGCTATTCAAACACTGAGGATTCGTCCACCAACCTTCAGCGAAGGCAAGTTAGATGGTACAAACTACACCTTGTGGAAGTTCAAAATTACAACTATCCTTGATTCTTATGAGCTTCTAGAGACTGTGCTGGGGACTGACGCAGAACCATAGCCTACCCCCCACCCATCAAATCCTAGTGTGATGATTCCTCCGAATGCAGATCTTCTTCGAGCTTGGAAACAAAGGAATGCAGATGCATTGTGTGCCTTAGTTACAAGCTGTTCTGACAATGTTTTGACTTTGATTCAGCATTCAACCAAAGCGTCAGAGGCTTGGAATGTACTAAGGAGTTAGTATGAAACATGAAACCAAACAAGGATTCAAAACTTGGAGAATCAACTAGCAGCGGAGAAGTTTTCTGAAGGAGAGACGGTTGAAGCATTCATTACTCGGATTAAGAATCTGCGCGACTAGATGGCTGGCGCTGGGATACAAAAGACTAGTGAAGAGCTAGCTCGGAGGTGTCTTCGGATTTGTCCACAAAAGTTTGATGGACTCGTAACTGCCCTTAATACTCAGGTGAGACCTCAAGCTTTGACTTTTGAGGAGTTTTGTGCATTATTAATGGAGGAGGAGTTGAGGCTGAAAGCCCAAGAAGGAAGCAACAATGGAGATGCTGCATTCTCTGCCAATACAAAAGGCAAAGGTATTTCCTCCACCAAAAATGATGGTGACAAAAAGAAGAAGGGCGACAAGAAGAAGTTTCAAGGAGAGTGCTTCTACTGCAAGAAGAAAGGACATGCAATTGCAGATTGTCGTGTCAAGAAGGTAGATGAAAAGAATGGTACCCTTAAAAGTAAAGGGAAAGAGACAGCCAATACGGCTGAAGCAGAGTTGGAATTATTCATGGCGACCATTGAGGAAGTGTGCTCCTTGGCGCAAGAAGAATATACCACTGACTCATGGGTATTGGATAGTGGGGCCTCCCGTCACATGACCAACAAGAAAGGTCTATACAGTTCTATGCAACCTCTACAAGAATCCATCACTGTGACGGTTGGAAATGATGCTAAATGCCCTGCTGCGGGCACAGGTACTATTTCTTTTGTTGCTACAAATGGTGAAGTCAAAAAGCTTTCAAATGTGTTGTATATTCCCGAAATCAGGAGAAATCTCTTATCAGTTGCTGCCATAACTAATCTTGGTCATGAAGTGAGGTTCAAGAAGACAAATGTAGAAATTCTTGATAGTACTGGCACAATTGTTGGAAAATGAGAAAGAAGGAACAACCTGTATAAGCTCAGTGCTCTTACAGCCACCGCTGGAGTGGGCACAAGTAAGCTTTGGCATGAAAGGTTTGGACACATCGGATTTGCAGTATTGAAGGAGATGCAAAAGCAAGGTATGGTTGCTCACCTACCTACAATAACTGAATTGAAGGAACCATGTGAAGCTTGTATGATGGGCAAGCAACAGAGAAAGGAATTTCCACAAGAAAGCAAGAGTAGAGCACAGGCTCCTCTAGAGTTGGTGCATGCTGACTTGTGTGGTAAGATGCGTACACAGGCCTTGGGGGGATCTTTTTATTGTATGTTGATTGTCGACGACTACAGTAGGAAGATGTGGGTGTACTTCCTTCGTGATAAGGCTCAAGCTTTTGGTAAGTTTAAAGAATGGCTAATACTTGTTGAGAATGAAATAGGGAAAAGTGTAAAGAAATTTAGAACAGATGGTGGTGGTGAGTTCAACTGAAAGGAGTTTGAAGGCTTTTGCAAGAGCAAAGGGATCAAGCGTCAATTGACGACGCCTCACACACCTCAACAGAATGGTGTTGTGGAACGCAGGAATCGCACCATTGTGGAGATGGCAAGATGCATGCTAAATGGCAAGGGATTGCCTAACCATTTTTGGGCTAAAGCTGTTAATACTGCAGTCTACATTCTAAATCGGAGCTATACAAAGGCTCTCAAGGGAAAAACACCTCATGAGGCTTACACTGGTAAGAAACCATCTGTCTCGCATTTCAGAATTTTTGGATGTGAATGTTATGCACATGTTTCAGATGAGAAGAGAAACAAGTTACAACCAAAAAGCAGAAAATGTATCTTCTTGGGTTATAGTGATGAGCAGAAGGCTTACAAATTATATGACCAAGAGGCAAAGAAGATCATCGCGAGATGTGATGTGGTGTTCAAGGAGGAGCCGCATACAGTGGAGGAGGAGAAGGCAAGTTTCTCCACTTTATCATCAAGCGAAAAAGTAGTCCACTATGAACCTGTCCCGAGAGCTATCCCTATCCTTAAGGAGGAGGAAGCATCATCTTCAGATGATGAGGAAAAAGTTCACCAACCTGACATCACCCCACCGGAAAAGCCATTGCCGCGCTGGGTGAAGCAGCTCTATGACCACAATAATCCTATGCCTGCATCTGTTGAGGAGAAGGTAGACGGACCAAGGAGGTCTCAGAGAATAGAGGAGCAAAGGAGGGCTTCTGCTCACATAGTCAATATGGCCTTGATTGTTGAGATTATGAGAGAAGTAAAGGATCCAACTGACTTAGAAGAAGCACTAGCACATCCATCATGGAAGGCTGCTATGTAGGCAGAGTATGACATCATAATGAAGAATGACACTTGGGAGCTAGTGGATCGACCAACAAAGCGGAAGGTTATTGGCACCAAGTGGATCTGGAAGGTAAAGTACAAGGCTGATGGTACCTTAGAAAAGTACAAATCTAGACTAGTTGCCCAAGGATTTTCACAAGTTGAAGGGTTTGATTTTCAAGAGTCATTTGCCCCAACTGCCAGAATGACCACTATTTGCACGGTACTTGCAGTGGCTGCCCACAAGAAGTGGCTAGTGTACCAAATGGATGTTAAGTTAGCGTTCTTAAATGGTGACCTCAAGGAGAAGGTGTACGTGGCTCAGCCACCAGGGTTTGAGGCCCCCCATTCTGAGAACAAAGTGTGTAAGCTGAAGAAGGCATTGTATGGGCTGAAAAAAGCCCCTAGAGCATGGTACCAGTGGATAGATAGGTTCTTTTTAAACCTAAACTTCAAAAGATGTGCCTCAGATTCTAACTTCTATGTTTACAGGGATGGTAAAAAGTCTATAGTGATTGTCCTATATGTGGACGACCTTCTTATTACAGGTGACTATGAAGATATGATCAACCAAACTTGAAAGGCTTTGAGTTCTGAGTTTGAAATGACAGACTTGGGCTTGCTACACTATTGTTTGGGGATTGAATTCTAGCAAGAGCCAAGAAAGATCTTCATCTTTCAGAAGAAGTATGCATGGGAGATCTTGAAGGCATTTGGCATGACCGAGTGCAAGGAGATAGCTACACCTATGAAGGTGAATGCAAAGTTATTCGTCAAGGATACATCAACACTAGAAGACATTGGGAGGTATAGTAGGTTGGTGGGCAATCTGATCTACTTGTGTAACACCACACCAGATATCAGTTTTGCTATTGGTGTTTTGAGCAGGTTCTCAAACAAACCTCATGAGAGTCATTGGAAGGCTAGGATGCGGGTGCTCAGATACTCGAAGAAAACTCTTGATTATGGTATCACATACAGTTTCAGAACTTCTCTTATGGGGAACTGTGACTCAGATTGGGCAGGAGACATTGATTCCAGGAAGTCAGTTTCTGGTTATTGTTTCTCTTTGGGTTCAGGAATTTTCTCTTGGATTAGTAAGAAGCAACCAACAGTGGCATTGTCTTCTACTGAAGCAGAGTACAAGGCAGCTTGTTTTGCTGCATGTGAAGCAGTATGGTTGAGAAGGATTCTATGGCACATGGGAGTGCAGGATGAAGAACCAACTGTGCTAAGATGTGACAATCAGAGTTGCATCGCCATTGCCAAAATTCCAGTGTTTCATGCACGCACCAAGCATATAGAGATCCAGTATCACTATGTGTGTGATTTGATAGAGAATGGGATAGTGGAACTGGTCTACTGTCCAATAGAGGAGAATGGAGCAGATATATTCACCAAAGCACTTATGAAGGATCTGCTTCAAGTTCATCTTCAGAGACTTAGCATTGGGCCGAGGAGATAGTTCACCTTTGGGTGGACATTGAGGGGGGATGTTAGATATGATCAATGCCCCACCCTCATAAGGTGCTACCAATGATCCATGGTGCTCAAAGTTGTAAGGCCCCCATTATGAGGAGAAGCCAAGTGTGAGCCCGGACATTGGTGGAGTCTTGCCTTGTATATCAGATGAGATCTATGTGACCGGATGGCAAAAAGGTGACCATTGTGGGTCTAATCTTTGGGTTAGACAAAGAGGTTAAGTTGGTAGCAACTCGAGGCACATTGCATTGAGTTGTGTGGTAAGGGAGTTAAAAGGGGCTCCTATTGTGGGGTCCGAGGGCCGCGGAAGCGGCCCTTGGCTAGGGGCTCCCAGGGGGCCAACGGCCCCCCTGGCGGGGGTTCGGGGGCAGCGCCCCGGCCCGATGGTAAAGGGAATATTCCCTAGAATATTCCCTAGCCGACTAGTGGAGGCTCATATGGTAGGTCGGCAGTCAGCAGGCCGACCTAACGAGCTTCGCGGGCTATAAAAGCTAAACCCCTTCGCAGCCATCAATTACTCATTTTTCACCCAGTCAAAGTTGTTGTTCCAGCTAGCCTTAAGCTCTTCACCTACCTTCTATCTAGATCACCATCTAAGCTTCACACAGTGGAAGCGCACGGGTGGACAGAGCCATCTTTGTATCAGTTGTTTGAAGTTAAAGAATTTACTGATTCTCCTCTTATCTGTTGTGTACTCTCTATCTCTTTCTCAGATTTTGTTCGCTGCGCCATGTAACATTTTACACTTCTAGCACTGATCTTGAGTTGAAACGCATGAACAACACGTTAGTGGAGTTTTCTAGAGGTGTTAGTAGTTTTTTTGGAGGTTTTCCGAACAAGGAGCAATTCATGGGGAAGATGACTAGTTATCTTGGTCGCCCTCCCTCTGCAAAGGAGGTTTTTAGTGTCATATTTGGGACACCTATCACATCTTTGTCTAGCATTGCCGCACAAACACCAAACGTTGGCACACCAAACCTTGGTACACCTCTACTAATAGGTACTCCACGCATTATGCATACACATAGATCAGCTGATGCACAAGGATCAACTGAAGTACATGGATTAACCAAAGCACGTTCATCTGCAGAAGCACGTGTATCGAGTGAGGTAGAGGGTAGTTCCCGTCAAGGGAGGAGGGAGAGTCGTACGAGAGGACGAGGAGGTCGAGGGCTTTGTAGGGGTTGCCTAGGAGGTGGCTCTCGATCACCCTCATCGGGAAATGAGAGAGGTGAGCCTCCACAAATGTACTACTCTGTCACAGATGTTGGTGGTATCTTGCATAACCCTCAGGGTAGGGAAGTGATAGCCTACTTGAGGAGTGTCGTGCATGCTACATACAAAGATTGTATGATTCGCTTCAAGCACCAAAAAAGTGTCGTGTGGCAAGAGGATTCCACAGCTAGAAGAGGTATGTTTTATTTTTTACATAAAAAGTATAGGTAACTCTAATTTATTGTTTGTAATGGTATTTACATACCTTAATCCTTTGTGTAGGCGAACCCTGATGCAATCGAGAATAGCAAAGGGGGGACTAGCAGTAGCAGTGGCGGCAGCAGCATCGGCACCAGTAGTGGTGGTGATAGCGACGATGATGCCTCTTCTGAGGAGATGTAGAGGAGCCTCGTGCATGCATGCCTCCCCTTGGCCTTGTAGTTTTCATTTTTGATATGTATTACTTTCAGCTAGTGCTTGCGATCATGACCATGCTTGAGGTCACAAGCACTAAAACTCATCATGTAAAAACATTTCATCTTTATATATGAAATTTCGTGTTCTACATTGTTTTGTTTTCAGTACAAAAATCTTTGAAATATGTACAAATGTTTCAGCACAGTACGCTCATCATGTGTTATTATCAATATATGGACTTTGGCTCTCCACATTCTTTTGCTTTCAGTATAATAATCTTTCTCTGTTTTTCCTAAGCATACAATTTGATGGGGGGGAAAGAACTAGAGAGCATGTGGCTTGCAAAGCCACATGCTCTCTGGTTTTTTTTTTCATACCTCTATTTTGCGCATCTATCCGTGCATCTAAATTGCAGGAAAAATGTGTATCTATAATCGTCAAAAAATTGCAGAGTATACGTCTTTTAAGACACACAGTTACACGCCTCTATAGATGCAGAATATGAATATATCTACTCTTTTATAATATGATTATATATTTACGGAGTGCGTTAGCAGGTGTATCTATATTTGTGTCTGTTTTTGCATCTATATGCACGTGTAGTTTTCACTATAAGCACGCTTGTAGACATGAAATTTTAGATGCGCTATATGGAATCACCCACTTGGACATTAAATTAACAAGATGCCTGAAAAGGACAGGCGTTCCCATCGACTTTTTGCACAAGGAATCCACCTTGTGTACGAGCCCCAACAATAAATATAATTTTACAGAATTCACCGCAAAACCTCACAAAATCCACCATGGAATATGCCTCTTGGCAATCACTTGCTCTTGTAGGCACCTTCTCGATAGGAAGCTTGGAATGTGCCATGGTTGTGATAATGAAGGATCGAAAGGTGGAGGGTAGATTGAAGAGTTATGGGAAAAAATGAAAGGAGAGACTTGACTTAAGTACGAAACTTTTAAACTTACTGTGGTGTAAATGAACTTTAAAATTAAAAAACATCGTTGATAATTGACTTTGAAAAACATAGTGACAAACTTTCAAAATTTTAAACAAAATTTGCAAGACATCTCATGTTAAAGATAGGAGTATTGATGTGTCATTTCCTGGGTACCTATGCTCTCTCGTGGACTCTAAATGCATCAAAAGTATTATATTTATCTAGGTCTCCATTTCTTGCCATCTCTCTCTTGGGTTGCCAACCATTCTGTGTGGTGTTCTCTAGGTGTGTTGTTTTCATATCTTGCTTTTCTCACTTCATATATTGCCCTACTTATAAATTCTGCTTAAGAGGTTTTTGATGCCACCTCCATGATCAATTGCCTTTTGAAAAGCACAGTGAGCTTGCCAATGAGATCGTTCCATGCCTTGAGTTGACCATATTGCCAAACTTCCTTGATCTGCAAAGTATGGACCATGTGCTTCAAGTATATGCTACACAAGGAGATTAAAAACACAAAATAATTCAAAATGATGATATTCTTTTGTAATGGTGACAATACTACTGACCTTGTAGTGTGTTATACTATTTGTAGTCCATGCCTCCACCATGGACTTATGAAATTTAGCAACTGTCTCTTTAAATGTATTGGCATCACCATCCCTAAACCTCAACTTTTGTAAGAGAGCTGCTAATCTAACTAGGCATATCCACACTTCTGCCTTTGCAATCCTCCTTTGTCCCCCATTGCTCCAATCCGGTGCAATTTTTTCCATGCTTCATACTTCTCTAGTTGTTTTACAAGTATATTGCCTTCCTCATCTCAAGGTGGAAATATAAACTTCCTAGCCTTGGGTCCACCAAAGCATGGTTTACAAGGGATATTTCCACTCTTTTCCAATTTTTTCTCGTCCTTTTTTATTTCTACTTGGCCCCTGTGCAATCCAACTTCAGAAAGGACTTGTTCTACCTTCTTGCGTATAGCATCAGCTTCTGACACAAACTGCATCTTATATGCAAACAATATATATTCATATACTAGCTTCACAATTATTCTAACCAAATAATGCAATGTGTAAAAGTGAACCCTTGTAAGTGGTATTTCCAAAATAGGGCGCCAGTTTGGATCCACTGGAACTAGCATTCCATTTCTCATGACTTTTTTATCACATGTCAGAGCACCTTGTTGTCCTACCTTGGCAAGCCATTATTTCTTTCCATCTTTCCCTTTCTTCCTAGTTTTCATACAGTATATGTATGGAAATTTTACATTCGATGCATTTGATAAATCAAACATACACTTCAATGTTTTTAAATCACCTGCAAGATGCCATTCAACTTGATAGTCCCCAAATCCCTCGATGTGTAAAATTGCTCCATTATTCTGCTGTTGAATAATGCTCGGTATATTAGTGAGGTTTAAAAAAGCTTTAAGTACTTCATGGTCATCCTTTGGTACTTCAAATGTTGTAAGCCACCACCATATTTAATTCTCTCACTGTACACTAAAGTATAAAGGATGGTTTTCATCGATGTTGGGATCCAATGCTCGATTCATAAGTGTTATACTCACACGTTCAAGTTTTTGTCCCTTAATAATCTCACTCTCATCAAGTTTGAGGACAAACTTAAACTTGCCTCTGCATTCTTCCATAGACATATTGTAGAACTTGACCATAGCAATCTGAACCCTACGTATATCCAATACAAAGTTGTTGGATGCATTCAATACAAATGCAACTTCTTTGGAATCATACTTCAATATGTATGTATTTTCGAGATGCGTTGACTCACCAATTAGTTCTAAAACTTTCTCATTTAGTTGTTTTTTAGCATTCTTCATGTGAAATGGTTTTGGCAGAGGCATTACTCGCTTAGTTTTGAAGACTTGCTTAAATCCTGTATCCAATTGTTGATAGAGCATACTATATGACTCAGAACTCATTCCCACCTTGTCACATAATCCATGAGCATCTATAGCAGTAAACAAGTTGCTCACATCCCTAATATGTTCACTTGCAACACCATCTACAATGTCCCTGAATTTACGATTTTCCAATGCATTTTTGACCATATCCTTGCTTAGGACTTTGGCAATAGTATCATTCTCTGCATGAGGAAACATATTTCTCATTGTAGCAAATTGAGCATATATCCGTCTATTATATTGTCCACCTCCTTTGGTCAATTGGTGAATTGGTTTAACTAATCGAATGCATCGATGTGCTTCTTTGGTTTTTAAAGTGGGCCCAATCTCCAAAGTTTTTGTGAGCTTCCTCTTTATGTTTCGATTCTTCTTCTCCAAGTCCATAACTTTAGAGTGTAACTCCATATTTTACACGTGTGTAGCCTGCATAGCATCTTCAATGATAGACATTGCTTGTTGTAGGCTCTGGTTCTCCCTATCCTTCTCAGCCAATAATCTATCATTTTCCATCAAATACTGCATCTTCCCTTGTAATCTTGTATGCATATTGGTCAAGGCTTGATGAACCCCTACTAATCCTTGTGTGACAAGTCTGCATGTGTATCCAAACAATCCTTCATTGCCTTCACAAACAAACTTTACAAATGATGTAAGCCCTTCAAATTGTGGTGGCCTTTGAGTGACTGGATCGGGTGGATAAATGCACCCATCAACCTAATTAAGATCCACATATTTTTTCCCTGTATTTTTTTCTTGTTGCATCCTGTATCTTATTGCATCATCCCTTTCTACAATTCTTTTGAACATTGGTGCATATTCATCCTTCAATTGAAAGTAAATATCTCTCTTTCTCTTGGTACATCCTGCACCTGCATCCTGTAAAGAAAAATATATGCCAATTTTAACATTACACAATTACACCCCTTTGATTAATAGTAAGCTAAGGAGTCAATGCCAATTTTTGGATCAATAGCAAGAACATCTAAATATCTAGGAGTAGCAGGTCAGCATCAATCTAGTAGCATACAACTAATTTTGAATTGGCTCAAATCACACAATTACACCCCTTTGATTCACTATATCTATGTTCATTTTTTACCTAGTTGGATCTTGTCTCTTTCTCTTGATTTCAGTCATGATAGACCCTAATCAACCCCTAATCTTCCTATAATCTTATCTTTTAATCTACCTCTAATCGACATCTAATATTATCTTCTATTTTATCCAAAATATTCTCTCTCTCTCTCTCTCTCTCTCTCTCTCTCTCTCTCTCTCTCTCTCTCTGAATTGATCAAGGATATTTAAACACATTTATATAGAAGCTTGGCTAGTGGAGAGCAATAACATCATTTTATCTTCTACCCTAATTTACTATCTATCACTATCACTTATTTTCTTAGTTCATCTCACACAATCCTCTCTCTTTCATCCCTCCCTTCTCTCTCTCTCTCTCTCTGAATTGACACTTAAGGATTAAACAATAACTATGAAGAATAATAACATCATAGAGATTAAAAAAATAAAGATACCTCCATTATCACTTGATTGCTTGTAGTATAGAGTGTTAAAGAGGAAGATATCTTATAGCACAATACTGAAGAGGGAGATTGCTTGTAGCAGGGTAGAGAGTGTTTTAGATAGAGATTATTTGCTTTTAGCAAATGCTATCAACCCATACTCACATCCCCATTTGGTTAGGATGATATCTCACATCATGCAAGGTTGTCAATGAAGATCGACTTTGTCAAGTTGATGATGTCACTTGGATTGGTTGATAAAGAGGCGTACCCAGGGAGGTAGCCAACAAGTCCGGTACTTGGATTGCATATTGGAAAAATCATCTGCTCTGTAAGAGTCAGAAGCAATGATGGGGTTACAAGATTCAATGCACCAAGGGAGGCAGCTTTGGAAATACTTCTGAAAATTTTCTATTAGGGATTCAACTATATTAGACTACGGGGTGTTGCCACCTTTTTCATAGCTATTTTCATGTCTTCTCCAAGGGTGATTGCCACCTTTTCTTGGAACGAGGCTTGTTATGACAGGAAATTTTTTCATTTTCTCCTATAACAGTTTTGATTTATTTTTTCTCCCTATTCCCCAAGGTGTTTCCACCTTTTCTCGAAGAATAGGTCTGTATGATAAGGACCGAAGTTATTTTCTCTCATGAGTGTATATGTTTATTCTTTCTTTTTTTTCTTTTTGATCTTTTGCTTCATTTGAAAGAGGAGAATGGAAAAAACACCATGTATCAGAACCATCCTCGCCAGCTCTGTTGGACTAGATGGAAAAGAAGCAAAGAAGGGGTGGAAGGTGGCTGAGAGGGGCTAACAGAACAAGGCCACCTCATTAGGATAAGTAGAAGCGCTATCGATAGTGATAGGTAAAGTCATACCGACCGATGCACAAAGAATGAGGGAGCTATCGGCGATGATTGTCTGAATCCCCAAGGAGGGTAATACTTCTTGAGGCGATAGCCATTAATCAAGAAGGGGTCATCAAAAGCATCGATTGTTTGTACTTGGATAGAGCCATTAGGGTTGATGGAAAGAAATTTATAGTAGGGGCCTATCCATTGCTATTGAAGCTTTCTTGGAAACTTGCCAAATCTTGAATCATAAGCAAGGACTAAGTCACCTTCCTTGAACTCCTTATTCTTGATGAAGCTATCAGGATAAGCCTTTTTGTGAGCTTGCGGGCTTTCATACATTGTAGGGCCATCCTACGAGTCTCATTCAGACATTCTAGGTGCAAGAGATAGCATTGCATGGACTCATCATCTTCCAAGCGTTCTTTGATAGCCATGCACAAAGAGGGTAGCTCTAGCTCAACAGGGAAGATGCCTTATGGGAGGTTTTGTACTCCGAGAGGTCCCCCTATAAGTCAATCATCCCAATCACGATGATGTTCAACAATCGTTTTTGTCAAGATCAAGTAAAGGAAGCGATTAATAAATTCAACTTAATTGTTGGCTCTGGGGCAGTAAGGTGTAGACTTGTTATGGCGAATGTTATATCACAGCTCTGTCAATTCTTCCATAATATTGTTAAGAAAGTGAGTACCTCTATCACTTATGAGCTTTAGGGGATTGCCAAAAAAGGTGATGATATTCTCATACAGGAACAAGATTCTGTTATTGCCATCATCCCGCTTGAGAGCTTTGGCTTCACACCACTTAGTCACATAGTCCGTACAGACGAAGATGTATTGGTTTTGCTTCCTTCTAGTTGGCGGATCAATGGGGCCCATGAAATCAATACCCCATTTCTTGAACGACTTTAGGGAAAGGATAGGTTACAGTGGTATGGTGCCAGATTTGGTAGGCTTTTCCATTTGTTTAACAAGCATCAAAATGTTTGGAATAGTCATGGGCATCCTTGTGGAGGATTGGCCACCAATATCCTGTGAGTAAGGCCTTTTTGGCTATCGCTTCTCCTATGAAGTGTCCTCCACAAGGCTCGTCATAGCATACTTTCAACACTATCCCAATCTCATCTCTTGAAATACATCTGCGCAATACTTCGACTTTGCCTTTCTTTTATAGAGAACCATCTAATAGGATGTAGGGCATGGATTCTAATAGAAGCTTCTTCTTCTCTCAGTTGGAAATACCAGGGGGATACTATTGCATTTCCAAGAGGTTAGCTATGTATGCATACCATGGGGTTACAATTTCAACTAGAAAGAGAAAAGAATCAGAAAGGTCTGGGTCATCCTACTCTTCTTCATCATTTTGAGGGATTCACGATAGATGATTAGCCAGGACATGGGAGCAGCTGGGTTTGGTAACCACTTCAAAGTCAAACTCCTAGAATAGAAGGAGCCATCTCATCATTCTTTCCTTCACATCTACTTTGTTCACTAAGAAGGATAGAGCCTCATGGTCTACATAGAATTTTGAAATGAGTTAACAGCAAGTAGTATCGAAACTTCTCCAAGGCGAACACCATGGCTAGGAACGCAAGCTCCATCATGGTGTAGTTTCTTTCTCTGTCAGTTACTTTTTGGCTTGCATAATAGATGGGTTGATCCAACTTTGAGGAGCCTCTTTTGCATAAGATTGCACCTAGACCTTCAACTGATGCATCAATGTGCACATGGAATACCTTTTTCCAATTAGGAGGTTGTAAGATGGGTGCTTCAATCAAGCACTACTTCAAGGTGTTGAATGTCTCATCACAATCAATAGTCCACATGAATTGTGCATCTTTTTTTAGGAACTTATGCAAGCGGGCTACCTTTGTTGCAAAGTGTGCAATGGACCTTCAGTAATAGCCCAAATTTCCAAGGAATTCCCTTGATTGTTTGAGGTTGGTTGGCGCTATTAAGGTCCCAATCTTCTCAATCTTTGCAGGGTTTGTTTTGTTATCCCTTGTGTAGGGATAATGTGGCCCAAAAGAACTCCTGATAAAACTCTGAAGACGCATTTGTCAAGGTTGAGGGAGATCCCATAGCACTGCTCTAGGTGTCCCCAATGCTAACAGATTAGGCAACAAACACAAAAGTCATCTAGGTACACCTCAATGAAGTCATGCAGATGGTTCTAGAATGCAACCATCATCACTTTGAAAGGTAGAAGGATCATTACAGAGCCTAAATGGCATCACTCTGTAAGCATAGGTTCTCCATGTGGTTATGAAAGTTTTTTTGGATTTATCTTCTTTTGCGATTCGGACTTGATTGTATCCACTGAATCCATCCAAGAGGGAATAAAGTTCATGGCCTACCACTGTGTCCAATAGTTGGTTTGTGAAAGGGATAGGGAAATGATCCTTCTTAGTCTTGGAGTTTAGCTTTTGGAAGTCCACACATATTCGCAACCTTTCCATTCTTCTTGGGTACTACCACAATGGGTGAAACCCATTCACTATTGGCAGTTGGATAGATAAATTCCACTTCAAGGAGCTTCAGAAATTCAGCTTTCACTAGGGTGAAGTAATTTGGATTCATGCACCTTTGTCTTTGCCTCTCATTAACTTGGCATCAAGCTCTAGATCGATGTGATTTTGGCACAGGGTGGAATCAATCCCCTTTAGATCTTTGTATGACCATGTAAATATGTCCAAGTTCTCTTTTAGTAGGTCATGCTTGGGCTGAAGGATTGGTGGTTGTTGTTGGCAAGGTGCATCGTCATCATCTTCTCTTTAGAAGATGATGAGGATGCATCTTCTCTTTAGAAGGGTACATTAGGGTGATAAGAGCCACTGCTAAAGGAAGGATTATCCTTCGTAATCCATTTCTTATAGATAGTTTGCATATGAAACAACTCATTAATTAGTCCAAAGGGTACCAGAGTCATTTTTCTAACAACATGGAGTTTTTTGCTTCTCTAGCTTCTGAAACTTCTTCCTCTGTTGAGGCTCGAATTGCACTATATTAGTACTTTTATACCTTAATACTAGCATACATGTAGAACCAGCATATGGAAAGTGACCTAAGATGTCATATGAAGCATTCAGGTTTTTACCTGACATTCAAGCACCCTCCTGATAGTCAGGAGTTCGTGTCTTTTGTATTCCTGCATGATGAGAAATGAGATATTCTTCAGGACAGCACCAAATTCTGGTCGCTTACGTCTGGTTCTAACACTGTGTATCTGTGTCCTGAATATTTATGATGTCTGTTTCAAGTTATTTGATCAGGAGTGAATATGATGATGATGATAAACTGTGTGATAGTTTTTAGGACAATGGTTCAACATTGATGTTTACGATATGTAGATCATGTTTGCATGGTATTCCTGAAGATTAGGTATGTGTAATGGCTGTAAATTGTGTCAGGAAGTTCCATGCAGTGGTAATTTCCTACATTTCCTGTTATGGTCCTGATGGTCCATAACACTTTGGCGATCCTGCCCAGTTTCATGAGAATATTTCTCATGATTTAGGTATACGGCTTGGAAGAAATACTTACACAATTTGGCTGCAGGAATTTAGGATGCTAATGGCATTAAAGATGTACAAGGTGCCTTGCATGGGGAGTCTTTATGTCAGAGAACTATCCTCATTCCTCCAATCTTATTTTCACAAGGAGCTGATCTCAAGCATTGAGGGAGGCATTGTCAAGATAGCAACAACAATCGGTAAGGTCTAATGATATAGATGAAGTGGTGCAATTAGGCAGAGGCTGGATGAAGAGGAGTTCACAAATGTTGGACATAATCTTTTGGGGGTGGGTTCTGCTGAGGGCACTTCAACAGTATATCATTCTCATGCCACCTCTACAGCGTCCATCCCTACACCTCCAACCCCTTCCAGCATACAGATGTATCAGATAATGAAGAACCAGTATTACCTCCTGACTATCAGGGTACTCCCCTAAAACAGCCACTTGAAAGATTGCAGCATGCAATTCTAGGGAGAACATTCCTGTTAAGGAATGCAAGGGTTTTAGTTAATAAATCTTTGAATTTTAATCCTTTACCACCTCAAAGGAAACCTATGAAGAAACACAATATGAATCAAAATCAATTGTTCAACCCAAAGGTGAGGGCATCTAAATTTTCAAGCAGGAAGAAGGAAGATCCAGACTGTCATGTAGCTCAGTTTGAAACAAGGTGGACAGCAAGTGGATTTAATCAATTGTATGGAGATCAAGTTAAAGAGTAGCAGTTCACAGCCACTTTGCAAGGAAAAGCCATGGATTGGTTTTCCAGTTATGGCATGGCAACATTTAACAACTATGATGAATTGAAGAATGCATTTTTGGGCAGGTTTCGAAAAGATAAAACACCAGGAGATATTTTGAGGAAGATAAAGAGAATTAAGCAAAAGAGGATGTTGGTGGAAGATTATGCTCAAAAGTTCAGGAACTTATTGAATAGGTTGAATAATGCTGATGCACCATCAGTGGAAATGCAAATTACTTATTTCATTAAGGGTTTGCAAAGCAAGATCAGGAATCCAATTGCTAATGTAGAATTGGGACAGAATGGTACACTGGATACCATGATTAGGGATGCTATAAGAGTGGAGAGAAGGCTGGGTACTTCTCGTTCAAAAAGACATAAAGAGGATGATTCTTCAGGATCAGAGTCTGACACAGATTCAAAATCAGAATCTGAAAGCGATACTAGTGATGATGACAGTGAAAATAGTTCAGATTCAGAAAATGATGCTAATGATTCTGATAGTGAGACTTCTAGTAGGAAGAAACATAAGAAAAGGAAGAAAAAGTTAGGATCAATTCAGTCCAAAAGGAAGAAAACCAAAGACATGAATGAAAGAAAAGCTGAGGAGACTAAATTAGATAGAAAGATCAAGCAGAAGCTGAAGGATTTAGGGCTTTCAGCCACTAAGAGGAAAGAAAAGTATTGTGAGATATGCCAAAGAAATGGCCATGAAACAAGGACATGCTGGTACAATCCTAATATTAGGATGCCACAGCAGATGCCAATGGGGCAGCCTAGGCTAAGCCCTTTGCAACCAATTGCAGTAAATCAGGTTATGACTGACACAATGCCTCAAAGACCTTTCAGGGGATCTGGAAGAATACAGGCAAGACAGCCTTGGGGAAATTTAAGAACACAGCAGCAAACTACTCAAATGGGATCATGCCATTATTGTGGAGGTCAAGGATACTTTGTGGGACCAAACTGTGAACTTTGGGCAAGGCATAGGACTGAGAGAGGAATGCCAGTATAGGAACTGCAATGATGGGAGACCTGTAGGAGCATCTCATCTACAGCGTCCACATGCCCTAGTTGCAGCAGTCCTAATAGAGTTACCTGATCACGATGAGGAATGGCAAGTCCCTGCTGATACAGGAGCTATTAGTGGTAGGGAAATATAGCAAGAAGAGGTTCAAGAAGGTCAGGAGAGGGTGTCAGGTAACTTAAATGCTGCAAGTATGCATATGCAGTGTGATTGTTTTAATTGCATTAAAGTTGAGGATTGTCGTGATGAAGTTATGGTATTAGCGGTTACTAAAAGCCAAGCAGGCCGAAAGCTTGATTGACAGGAACAAGAGGAAGCCAGGAGAAAGGTGACAAAGCAGGTCAAAAGACTATAGAAAATTGCAGAGAAAGACAAATTTGAAGAGCCTGAGGATCGTCGGGCAGAGTTAGGAACACTATTTCCTGATGATCAGGATCAGTCTCCTGAAGATACAGAATCAGGAAAATTTCAGGAGGGAGGTTCAGCAGAGTTATTTCAGGCTCTAGCAAAGTGTTCCTTGCAATTAACATTGGAGCAGATCGTGGATTTGATCCCAAGGTTCAAGGAGAAGTTACTCTTGAAGATCAGGGAAAAGCAGCAGAAGGTTATTGAAAGTACATCAGTTCAAGATCAGGTACTTCCTGACTATCAAGCAATTATACCAACTCAAAAGGAGGTAGTAGATTATCAAGTGCCCACTATTCAAGTTGAATATCAAGGGAAGAAGTTTGATGATGTCCTGTTGGATGGGGATTCTGGAGTTAATATCCTTCCTGAACATACATATTTAGCAACTAAGCAAGAAGAGTTGCTATCAGCCCCATTTCAAGTCAAGATGGCAGACCAGAGGAGGTTACAACCTCTGGGAATTCTCAGGAAGCAAGAAATTCAAGTTGCTAGTCTGAAGTTCAGGGTAAGCTTTATGGTATTAAGAATGTCAGAGATTGGAGATTCTTACAAGATGCTGTTGGGAAGACCGTGGTTTAAGTTGGCTAAATTGAAGTAGGATTGGGGGAATGATTATGTCTGTATACCACGGGGATTGAAAGAGATCAGATTATCAACCATTAATAAGGTAATCTTGAAGAGTTCTTCTCGACCTGTGGTAGCTCAGACTATTAATTTGGCTGATGAAGTGGAAGATGATGAGGAGAAAATGTTTCTTCAAGCAAATCCTTTTGTAGTTCCAGTGTTTGAAATTGATGTGGATAATATTATTCAGAAGTATCAAGATTCTTCAATATCTATGAGCTGTGAAGTTCGGGACCATTCAGTGATTCAACATGCAGGAGGAAACCAGTCAGGACAACAATCTGAAGCATTTCCTGAAAGTCAAGAACAGCCTGATAGTCAAGAGAACCCAGAAAATGAAACTTATAACAGGATTCAGGATCAGGGCAGTAGTTATCCTGAAGAATTTCAGCTAGAGCAACTTGGAAATCAGCCTAAGGATGTGGATAAATGTAGGGACAGTCCAGAAGTACTTGATGAAGAGGGACAAAAAGCAATCATCCAGGCTGAGTTGAGATATGAGCACACCTTGAGAACATCTGCAAGGGTGGTAGAAGATGAGGGGCAGGAAGTCAATTTGGATTTTCAAGGGAAGGTTAAACTCATTAAGGTCAGGTTAGTATCTTTGTGGAACAAGAGTTCAAGCAAAACCTTGTTCAGTTGTGCAAAGAGTTTCAGGATATCTTTGCTTGGGATTACACAGATATGAAGGGTTTTGATCCAACTATTTGTCAACATAGAATAAATCTTAAAAAAGATGCCAAGCCAATTGTTTAGAAAAGATATAGGATGAATCCCAATTATGCCAAGCAGGTCAAGGAAGAAATTGACAAGCTTCTGAGGGTGGGATTCATCAAACCAGTCAATGAGGTCACTTGGTTATCCCCTATAGTGGTGGTACCTAAAAAGAATGGAAAGATTCAGGTTTGTGTGGATTATAGGAAATTGAATGCAGCTACTATTACTGATCCTTTTCCTATTCCTTTTACTGATTCTCTTCTTGATGATGTGGCTGGTCATGAAATATATAGTTTTCTGGATGGTTTTTCATGCTACAATCAAATAAGGATGCATCCGGAAGATATGGATAAGACAACCTTCATTACTGAATGGGGAGCATATGTTAGTACGGTCATGAATTTTGGATTGAAGAATGGGCCTCCTGAGTTTTAGGGAGCTACTCATAAGACCTTTGGGCCATATTTGACAACTTTTATGAGGGTTTTTATTGATGATTTATGTGTCTTCAACATCTTAGGTTATGTTTTGAGAGATGCAGAAAATTTGACATGTCCTTAAATCCATTGAAATCGGTATTTGCAGCAAAGAGAGGAGTGTTGTTAGGCCATATCCTCTCTAAGGAGGGTATGATCATAGATCCAAGAAAGATTGCAGTTGTTTAGAAAGCTAAAGCTCCATCCAATGTGTAGGAAGTTATGAGATTTGTCAGGCAAGTGAAGTGGCATAGCAGGTACTTGAGGTATCTATCTCATATATGTGCTCCTCTTACTAATTTAACCAAAAAGGGGATGCAATTTGTCTAGAGGGAAGATCATGATAAGGCCCTTGGTATTCTAAGAAAATGCTTATTGTAGCTCCTATATTGCAGCCTCCTGCATGGGATTTACCTTTCCATATTTTTGTTCATGCTTTTGATCTTACTGTGGGAGTTGTTTTGATGCAAGATAAGGTGCCTGGATGGTATAGACCTATTTACTATGCAAGTCGGAGATTGAGTACTGCTGAAAAGAATTATTCAGTAACGGAAAGAGAAGCACTTGGTATGGTGTACTCAATTCAGAAATTTAGACATTACTTGCTTGGGAATCAGGTTATATTTCATGTGGATCATCAAGCACTGTTGTTCCTAATCAATAAACCTCAGTTAACAGGCAGACTTGCTAGATGGATGTTGCTATTGCAGGAATTTGATTTCAAGGTTATTCATACTCCTGGGAAAGAGCATGATGTGGCTGATTATCTTAGCAGATTGGACAATGATGATATGGTAGCAGGAGTTCCTGATCAGCTTCCTGATGCTGAACTTTTTGAAGTTCAGGCTATAGATCCTGACTCTTATTATGATCAGTTACTACATTTCTTACAGGAAGGAGTGATGCCTGCACACCTTACAGCAAATTAGAGAAGGAGATTAGCTTTGAAGAGTCGGTCCTTTCAGGTTATTTTGAATCTTTTGTACAAAAGAGGAGTTGATAATGTGTTGAGGAGGTGTGTTCCTGAATTTGAGCAACCAGCAGTTCTTCATGAAGCTCGTTCCGGACTGTCAGGAGGTCACTTTTCTGGAGAAATTACAAGCAGGAAAATACTGCAAGCAGGTTTATGGTGGCCTACTGTGTTGAAGGATGCTCATCAATATGCTAAGGAGTGTTTGCAATGCTTGAAGGAAGGTCAACCTCTTGACAGGGATAGAATGCAGGATCATCCTGTATTACCACTTAAACCATTTCAGAAATGGGGAATTGATTTTGTTGGACCTATCAAACCAGCTAAAGGCACAAGTAACAAATACATTTTGGTTTGCACAGACTATGCCACAAAGTGGGTGGAAGCACAAGCCCTCAAGGATAATAAAGCAGTTAGTGTGGCAAAATTTTTGTATACTAACATTATGACTAGGTTTGGATGTCCTATTGAGCTGGTCAGTGATAGGGGTAAACATTTTTTGAATCAAGTTATTCGGGACCTAACTGTCAGGCATATGATTCTTCACAAGAAGTCAACTCCATACCATCCTCAGGCTAATGGGCAAGCTGAGAGTTCCAACAAGATCCTACTCCGTATCTTGAAGAAGATCGTTGAAGATAACAGGAAGGATTGGGATGTCAAGTTGGATTCTGATTTGTGGGCTTTCCGGACTGCATACAAGGTGACAACTGGATTAACACCTTTCATGTTAGTGTATGGATTGGAAGCTGTTGTCCCTACGGAATTTGTGGTTCCCAGTTTAAGAGTTGCTGTTGAACATAAGTTGGGATCCAGAACAGTCAGTGCAGCATCGGATGGAACAGCTCCTGAAGTCGGAGGAAGACAGAGTGTTAGCTGCTTATGCGTCAGGAATCACGCAACAAAGGAGACATGCTTGGGTAAATCGACACATGCGCAAGAAAATTTTTGAAGAGGGGGATTGGGTAGTTGTTTATGATTCTTGGTTGGGAAAATTTCCCGGAAAATTGAAGCTTAGATATGCTGGACCATTTATTATTCATAAAGATATTGGGAAAGGTACATTTCTGCTCAAAATTTTGCAGGGCAATATCCTAAAGCCTGCGGTCAATGGTTTTCAGCTTAAAAGACCATTGCAACCTTATTATTCACCTGTTAATTTAATTTTTCTTGTTAATGTAAGGGAATCAAATTGTGAAGGTTACATGTGTGAAGGGTCACTTGTGCATGATGCTGGCATGACATTTGGCACAAAACAAAGTTCACTTGCAAAAGATTTGGACTTCACTTTTCAAATGGAGAAGGAAGCAGGCATTCTTCGTGATTCTCCTCTTTCTCCATAGCCATGTGCTATGCGCCCTGTTCGTGTCGTCATGACACATACACACTGAAGCTCTGCCCGGAAGCTGGCTCTTCCAAAGCGTGCTCGCCAAGAGGAGGAGGATGATGAGGAGTATGAGCTGTCGAAAGATGATCGGCCTGGTCAACACAAGGAGGACACGTCAACACCGATGTCGATTTCTCAGTTGTCAAGCCCGAGTGCTGTGAGTACACCGTTTGTTGATTCTTCCCTGGTCCTTGACGTGGATGATGCAGTTCATAGCACTTGGCTGCAGCACATTGGATTATATGTGTTTGCATGTTTGCCATGGTCTCGGTGGGCTGCCAATGTTAATGCATCTGCCCAATTGGACATGATGAGGCAAAGTCAGGGCATGATTGCAGGCCGTATGGAATTGACTGCTTCAATGGTTGCATGGGTATTTGCATTACATGTTGATGATCAACATGTAGAGTCTGATTCTCATCAAAAGGATACTGACAGTGATAATGTTTTTGACGGCCATGAGCAACAAAAGGCTATATACAGGGACTTGGTGCAGGTCGGTTATGATGAAGTCTATGCTCTGAAAGTTGCCTTGGATTTTGTTCCAAAGAATTCTATCTCTTTGGATGATGCAGCAATTCATGAAAATCAGGGTAATGAATATTTTCTTAAGTCTGCAGGTCATGGGCATGCTAAAAAGAAATCTAGAATCGGTAAGATTTGGTTGAGAAGCATGCAGGAGTCTCAGGTTCCAGCAGTAGACTTTTTCTGAAGACCCTTTGGTATCTGCAACATCTTTGGATGTTAAAGAGCAGGTGGATGTTGTTCAGCCCAGTGTTCCCTTTGTTCCAGATTGCTCTCGGGTGGATGAAATTGCTGTTAGTAGTGTGTCAGATGCTTGGACTGTCATGAAAAAGGTGATGTCATTTTTTTGAGCACGCTGACAAAAATAGTGCTCAAACTGCAGCTGAATGTAAACAGGTCAAGTTCCTGTTAGATTTTCAGCAGAAGTAGTATGATGCCTTGGTTAAACAGTTGAAGATTAAGCAAGATTATTTTTCAAGTTTTCAGCAGATTTCAGTAATTCAAAAGTGTTTAGGTCTACTGGTAATGTCAGAATCACAGCATGGACAGCAGATACCTAAATTCTTGAAATCGGAATTTCTACAACCCGAATTCCTACAACAACAATTTTAGTTTCTGATGCAAGAAAAAGTTTGGCAATAGCTTAAAATGCAGGAATTAGACCAGAAAGTGTAGCTAGAGCATGGAAAACAACAAGTAGAGCAGCAACCTGAAGATGAGGATTTTCATGTACCTGAATGTCAGGAGATGTATGTTATATCAGTTTGGATTGATGCAAAGCAATATTTTTGGGGTGATATCGTACAGATTGAAGCTATGGATGAGTATGATGTAGATGCGGATGCAGTTCTTTATTATTTTCTTTTACAGGTTTTCTTGGATTATATTGCATATTTCTTTGGAGATACAGTTTCTTGTTCGAGATTCAAGCTATGTGGTATATTGCCATATATTTCTTATGATGCAGATGCTGAAGCGTCATCGACATATTTCTTGATCAAATTTTCTACTCTTTGCCATTGGAGTAGTGATTTATTGATTCATTCATGGTTCTATATATTTGTTCTCTATGATGTAGTATGGATGTTATTGTACTTGATCGGTTTCCAGTACTGGCATGTTGCCTTGAAATTTTACTGACACTTAGGGCTAGTTATGCAACTACACCAGAGGGCTTTGAGTATCCTAGAGGGGCTCTACTCACTGTTGCTTAGTGTGGCTTGTCAAAGGGTGCAAGGCCTTTGGCAAGGTATAACTATGTTCTTTGGGTTAGTCTGCATATCATTTAGATGCATGCTTGTGGGTTCAAGTCTTGACTGTCCCAGTCATCCATCGGGCTGTGCCAGGTATTGAGGCTCGAATTGCACTATATTAGTACTTTTATACCTTAGTACTAGTATACATGTAGAACCAACATATGGAAAGTGACCTAAGATGTTATATGAAGCATTCAGGTTTTTACCTAACATTTAGGCGCCTTCCTGACAGTCATAAGTTCGTGTCTTTTGTATTCCTGTGTGATGAGAAATGAGATATTCTTCAGGACAATGCCAGATTCTGGTCGCTTACGTCTGGTTCTAACACTGTGTATCTGTGTCCTGAATATTCATGATGTCTATTTCAAGTTATTTGATCAAGATTGAATATGATGATGATAAACTGTGTGATAGTTTTTAGGACAGTGGTTCAGCATTGATGTTTACGATATGTAGATCATGTTTGCATGGTATTCCTGAAGATTAGGTATGTGTAATGGGTGTAAATTTTGTCAATAAGTTCCGTGTAGTGCTAATTTCCTGCATTTCTTGTTATGGTCCTAATGGTCCATAACATCCTCATTAGTGCCTTTTGCAACAAGTAAGATAGATTCTTCTAGCTCTCTTTCATAGTCTTTTGCTACAATGTCTTCTTCAAACTCTCTTTCTATCTCTATGACGATTCTGTAAGAGAAGAATAATTTCTTTGTTATGCTCTCTATCTCTACTTCTGTGTCTATCGTCTCCGCTTCTATCTTTGTCTCTGTCTCTAGCTCTACTACATCCATGCTTCGAACTTGCTGTCAGAGGTGACTTCAAAAGTCATTTTGGGCTCATATAGGAGGTATTCACCCATTGACAAAGACTTTGCTTTCTTCATGAGAGTTGGCTTACAGTGCCCACTATCAAGGATTATGCCTCTATTTTCTTAGGAAAGATTTGTTTGATAGCTTCTTCATCTCCTAATGTGCCATCTGTTACTTCATTGGAAGAGTCTCTTACGACTTCAATGGAGGTGGATCCATTGCCTTTTTGCAATCTATACAACTTCAACATCACTTTTTTAGGTCCTCTGCCTAGGGTTAGGGTTCCTTTGAACCAATTGGTCCATGCCCTTGCTTCAAAAAGCCATGGTCTTCCAAGTATCACATGGTATGAGGTCCCGTAAGAATTTTGTTTTACCACCAAATAGGTCAGCCAATAGTCCCTTCCTTCGAGGGTTGTCTTCACATACGAAAGAATACCCAAAGGCTTGATTCTTCTTTGGTCTGCCAATCTGATAAGCCACTACATAGACTGCATTCCTTGCAAGCTTAGATCCTTCATTGTCACATCCATCATGATGTTCATTGATGAACCTCCATCAATCAATGCATTTGCTATAAAACATCCTTAAATCCACACACCAATCTTTGAGGCACCAGGATCCAGAAAGGCATTAGCCACATCCACTTCTTTTACATACTTTGGCTTTGTTGGAATTGGTTGAGGGTACAATCCTTAGGCCTCTTCTACTTGTTAATATGCTTTTTAATTTTTTGCGGCAGTTAGGAGACAACATCAATAACTATCAAAATGTCAGATTTGGTTTGAAGATGTCTAGGTTTTTTACCAAGTCATATTCTTTGTTAGGATCCACGGGCTTTTCCAATCGGCTAGGAAATGGGACAACACCCACTTTTATCTTACCATTTTCTTCTAAGAGCGACAACATCTACACTTCTTCTACTTTAGGAGGTACTTCGACATCCTCTATCTCCTGGACATTTGGTCCTATCTCTATAGCTGTCTCTATGGCTCTCTGTGGCACTACAGTGATCTGTACTATATTTTTTTGCTATGCACTATTCTATTTCTCCTTGGAAAGGTTTAATTTCATTGATTTAGCAAAGGGAATGTTCTCTTTTGGAACTTGGGTTCTCCTTTCTTGGTATGCGTTATCAGGACGACTTTCAATTCCACCAAATTGGAAGTAGGTTATTGGGTCTTCCTTTGGGTATCAGAGGTAGCTTTCACAGGAGCTGGACTTGGACAGTGTTTTATAGTGTGGCTTCTCCTTTGCATTGACTATATAAGGGTTTGTAGTCCATATATTTCTTGGGTTTGGATAGTTTAGTGAGATATGACCCTTTTCTCCAGATCTGTAACACTCCACCTCTAATCTCTGGCCAAACTATCCTCCTCTAGAACTTTGAGAAGGAAACCTCCTTGGGCCAAAATTTGGACCAAACTCCCTAGGCTTTGGTTCAATGTCTTGCATTTGCCAATTTGGATTCCAAGAAGTTGAACCTTGCATCTTCATCTTTCTTCCTTCTTTCATGCATGTCCTCAGAGAGTAGATATCTTCTATATGGTTCTTCCTCAAATAGTACGAATAGAAGGATCCAGGGATAGTTGGTTTTTGGATACATTTAGTGGCTAAATGTCTTACTTGATGGCACTTTCCACACCATGTATTAGACCCCATCACATCTCCTCCACCTCTTGTAGGATTGGATATATTGGTTGTATTCACCTTCAACATCTGTAGTTGTTCTATAATCACATCCATCAACTCCTTCTTGATTCTTGGGACTAAGTTAGATAGGTAGTCCTTCAAACTTTCACCTTTTAGAGTACTTGCATTAGGGTTTTGGGAAGCCTCTGTAATCACTGCATGCACTCGTTGGGTTGATCCACAAGGTCCTCTGTTCTGATTTTGATTCTCAAAGCTCCTGATGAGACTGGGGATTGTTGGTTCCAATTGGTAGGATTCCACTGTTGTTGTTGAGTTGCCATTGGGAAATTTGTTTTAGGCCACTGTTATTGTGGTTGAACCATCATTTGAGATACTGTCGTCTGCAATGGATTTGGTGCAGTGTACTACGATACTTTTTGTATCTGAGGGTAGGGGTAAAACATTGTCCCTAGGACTGCATTTGGTGGGTTTACTATTCTTGGCATGGGAAGAGGTAGGACTCCTCTTCCTAAGGTCATTAATAGCCTTGCTTAAACTTCATCATACAATCTTGCACCTTCCATTACAGCTTGCACGTTGAGTGGTCTTCTTAGGTCCACAAACTTACAAACTTTTGGTTGTAGGCCTCTAAGGAAAACTCCATTTTTTATGCCTTCATCCAAATGGTGGTTGGTCCATCTTTTCAGTATGGATTCCATTTTAAAGACATATGCTTTCACTCATTCACTAGAGGACTTCATGAACTCCTCTCACATCTACTCTTCAAAACCTTCATGCTTGAATTTAGTGAGAAATGCCAATTTTAGGTCATCTCACGTGCCAAAAGTTCTTGCTCCTTGTCTCTCATACCGCTGAAACACCATGCCTGTGAAAGTGGCAGGAAATATCGCCAACCAATGCTCAGGGATTCTGGCATTGTTAGCCACACATGCTACCATAAACTCGTGCTACGTTAAGATCAGGGTCTTCATTGTACTCTCCCTTAAAGATGGGCAATGGGACTACATTCACTGGCTTGTCATCAATATTTCCAGGATGGTTCTAACTAGGAAGGGAACCTTGAGACACCATGGAGACTTCTATAAAGAGTGCCACTAGGGCATCAAAGGAGGCTTCTACTAGCTCGTTCTTGGATTTGATTTTTACATTTTCTCTTCTCATGTACCTCTAGACTCGTTCTAGTGCTTTCCATTTGATCATGTCATTAATTAGGGAGTTAGCTCCACCCAGCCTCTCTATACTCCACAGAATAGTATCAGAGGGGGCTTCAGTATTTGGAGGACTCTCTGGTCAACATTTCTTCTACTTCCTTCTTTTTAACATCTCTGAATTTAGCTTTCAGTCCACTATAGAGGGGAAGGTATTCAATTCTAAATGTATCAAAACTCATTCTTCTAAGCACCATTGTGGTGCCATCATCATAGTAATTCTATCTTCTAATGGTTTCAATAGTGTATGTTGTAAAGAACACTCTGTCCACCAATTTCAAATGGGTTGCTAATTGGACATTGTCAGTGCATCATGCATCCCACGTATCCTGCTATTGAGCATCCACGAACAGATTCCAACTCTTTTCTTTCTTGTCCTTGTGAACCTTCACATTGACCACGACTCTTGAAGCTTCTTCACAATCTCCCACTTGATGATGTCAAAAAACTCTTCAATGAATGCTAAATCTTCCATTGATGGTCATTCTCTTTGTTTTTGCACTTCAGTTTGCTCCCAAACAATTTTACACCAAGATGCACATATTTGTTGCTTAAACAGGGAGAGGAAATAGTCCACCACATAGAGCTTACATCATGATGGTAATATATTTCCACCATTGTGGGATGAAATTTCTTGTAGAAAGTGGCTTTGGCAATGCGAATCTCCAATTCTTCAGTGGTAGAAGGAACTTTGCAAGCATCCATTGAATTCTTCTCCTCTTGGCAATGCCATTTCCTTCATTTTTAGCCCCTTCTAATGCTTGTTGATGGTAATTTTCCCACACTCTGCACCAAAAACATGGAGTCCAAAGAGAAACACCAAGAAAATGGGGAATCTACTGCAAGAAAATCTAACTTGTATCATCAACAAGCATCTTTTTCATATTTTATGTAATCAGAAACAAGGAAAAGAACACCAGGAACAAGAAATCTTCATGTAGCTTCATAGAAACAATTCTCCCACGGCTTTAACTTGAACCAAATTGATTATGTTCTTCATATTATTCATAGAATTCATCAAAAAACCACAAAAACATAAGAGAATACACCACTTTGAATGAAAATCATTACATAGTATTCTTCTTCAAAAGTTTCATAGCTTTCTCTCACAATCTCTCACTCATAGATACATTGTTTTGTATAAATTTGGCTATCTCTCACTCTCACTCTCTCTCTCATACATGCTCTCTCTCAATTGTACAATAGAATAATCAAGAATAATCATTCATAACCCCTCTTTTGTTTTGGATACCCCTCCCAAGAGGCATGTCTACTATGAAAGGTCACCTGAGCCACTAGAGTGTCCCTTGAGAGCTCACTACTGTCACTATCACTTCAGTCTTTACTTCAAGTCTTCAGCATAGCTACTTCTTTGAGCTATTTTCAAGTTATATTCATCTCTTTCCATGGTTGGAAAACTTTCCCAAGCTACACATTCATCCATCATCACACCTAAAGAGGCATACAGAACAAAACAAAAAACGGACAAAGGCTTTATAGACGGTCAACGAAGGGTTAACAAAAGGCATCAAAAAGCCTTTAGCTCACTTAAATCATTCAAAACCATCAAGAATCAATCAAGAAGCTTCCAAAAACTCTCAAAATTCATCAATAATTATTCTAACCCCTCATACAGAAGGAAAATAGAGCAAAACAGAAGCTCAACAAACCCTAATAGACACTAACATGATATCAACAGAACATCATATCTCCACTATAAACCATCATGAGCTTCCAAAACATAATCAAACTCATCCAAACACTCCCAAAAACTTCCAAAACAAGTAATCATCATTCAAAATCCATAAAAAATCAACCATTCAATCCACAAAAACAACAAAAATCAGCCAAAAAATCAAATCATCTCAACCCTCAACATAAATCAATCTCGATGATTTAGATTGCCTAGATATTTATAGGTAGTAATAGCATAGGGGGTTGTGCAGTAGGTGCATCGATAGGTAATATTTCTTATTGTGACTTCAATTTAAGAAGCATATTCCCTTACTATCTAAATTTTCAAGCTCCATGTTGTTGATCTTACTGATCTAATGGACTTGAAAGGGTCCATGCCCCTACAGCATTGTATCTTCTATTGATGGCCTTTAATTAAATAAAGAAACAGTAAGTCACCTTTTTCAAAATTTTATTATTTGACATGCTTCTCAAACCAGGTCTTTTTTCTCTCTTTCTCACAAGAGTACATGTGTGATAATGAGTCAAGTTTTGGATAGCCATTCCAACTGTACTAAACTAGTCTATGCCTCCTTGCCACCTTATATTTCTTGCACAAATATCCTTAGGCTCGAAACAAAGAACTCAACTCACAATATCACTTATGTTTTGCAGTTTAGTTTGAATGACACTTTTGAAATAGCTATTTTGTAGGCGATTCAATAAGCCCATAAAAATCACCAACTTGTTATCCTAGTTTCTCTATGAGGAAGATATATTTTTTGTTACGACACTCACAAAAAGAAAATGTCACTTCAACTTGACCATTGGCCTAGTGATAATACATCGACAATTTTTAATGGATCAGTAGTAAGGTGGACAATAGATGGGTACTTAATTCATTAATGAAGTGTGTGTTGTGGTTTCTTACTAGTTCAATGGGGTAGCTAAACCTAGAAATATGAATGGTGTTTGTCCACAGCCACTGATAGCCATTTTGTAGATGGTTCAATAAACCACAAGACTGCCATCTGCTTGTGATCCTAGTCATTTCATGAGGTAGAGATAGTTTCCATTAGGATGCTCATCAAAAGTTTGTTTGTCACTTCAACTCAACCACTTCCTTAGGGATTATATGACAATTATTATTCAATGGATCACACGAAGGTGGACGACACATGGGTAATTACTTCAATTCCCTCGTTGCTCACTAGTTCAATGGAGCATTTAAACCTAGAGATCACTTTCTTCCAAAGAAACTTAACTATTATAGCCCTTGCATCATAATTTCTAGTCACTCTTGCTTCAGCCCATTTTATAAGGTAGTCGATAGCTACAATGAGGCATTTTGCTTTTGAGAAGTGGGCTCCAAGGCTAATGGGTCCAATGAAGTAAAAGCCCCATTTTTCAAATGGTTGATGTGATACCATTGGTGTCAACTCCATCTTGTATTTCACATAGGTACTTTTGTGTGGTGGCATTCATCACAATACTTGACAAACTTAGCAATATCACAAAAGAGTGTATGCCATAACAATTGAGACTAAAGAACTTTGCATGCAATAGTGTCTCCATTGAATTATGCTCCTGCAATTCTCCCATGTGCCTAAGTGAGTATGTCATGAATCTCATTTTCATAGATATGTCTTCTTAATAGGCCATCATGCCCTAGTCGATAAAGCTAACTAGAAATTAAGTGATAATGATGAACTTTCAGAATAAGTTTCCTTAGTATAGCCCTCTCAATGGGGCATTCTAAGATCCCTTTTTCCAAAATTTAAACTATGTTGTCTATTTAGAAAGGTGTAAGGTCTTCTTTCAAAACATCCTCTTTGCTAGAGATCTTGAAAAGATATGTGCCTTACAACACTGTCTTTAGTGGGTATGCATGGCATGTGATCATCCATGTATTTTTGTTTGGCCTTATGAACCACCAGTAAGAAATAAAACTCCAATAGAAGTAGCAACCATTTGGTAATGCACCCTCCCTGGTAGCATATGACTTTTCCACAAGATAAAGCAATGTTTGGTGTTGTACAAAGAAGGTAAAGGATGCCACTAAAAGATAATGTCTAAGCTTTCTCTCTCCAAACACCATATATAAACTCTTCCCATTCATTCATCATTAACTAATTTGTTTGAGCATCATTGAGTTGCTTGGTTGCAAATCTCACTTAGAAATCTATATTATGCTCACCATGTTGGCACAATATTGCTCCCATAGTAAATTTTAAAGCATCAATGTGTGCATGGAAAGTGATGGACCAATCGAAGCTAGAGAATGTTTAAGTTGCTCGTAGGCTTGTTGGCATTCCTCTACCTACTCAAAAACAATCAAGAGTTTGTATAGGGGTCATTGACAAATACTTGTAATCATCTCTTAAACATGTCTTTGAAGATTACACACAAGGAATAGAAAGGTGGTAGGGGTATTAGTCAACCCAAATGGCATGACTATATAGCCAAACACTCTCCATTCTCTAGCAAATGCCATCTTATGCATATCCTCTAGGTGGACTTGCACTTAGTTATGCCCTAAAAATTTGTCCACAAAGCTATAGACTTCCTTTCATGCCACTCACTCAAGTATGTGCTTAGTGTAGGGCAAAGGACAATTTTGTCTCTTTGTTGCTACATTGAATTTCTTATAGTTAACACACAAATCTTTCCATTCATTTTTAGTACAATCATAGTGGGTGATGCCTAGTCAATGTGCTCCATATTATGAATGATACCAGTGCTCAAGAGCTTTTCGATCTCTTCATTTACTACATGAGTATACTTAGGACTCATGGCATAATAACTTTATTTGATTGGTGTTATGTGAGGAACCATAGTGATGTTATGAGTCACTACACTTGGAGCGATGCCTTTTAACTCTTCCATCATGGACTACACAAACACATTTGAGAAATCTTTCAAGAGATGAATGACGTTGGTCTCCTCATCCTTAGTTAGTAGGTTATCAACTATAAATATAGATTGAGGCTTGTCTCCTTCCCTTGCCAAGTTAACTTCATTGACCTTGGCAGGTCCCTCAATGGTCTCACTAGCCTAGCCTTTTCTTTTGGCTCCTAGTAACAATACTATTTGGTCACCCTTTTTAGACTTTGTGAAGCGTTTTGGTAGATTGTGGAGTTTCTTCTACCATTCTATGTTGGAGTCCTTGGGTTGTCTCTTTCTTTCCTCCTTCAATCTTCTATGTCTTAGGTGGATTGGTAGGTCACCTTTAGAGCATCAAGTCTTAGAGGGTCATGGTATCTGACTTAAACTTGAATTCTTTGCTAGGTGAGGGAGTTTCACCTAGTGGTTGGATTTTTTATGCTGATCCTTTTTCATATAGAATTGTAGATTCAAGTTGGGTTAATTTTGCTCATTCATAGTTAACCACATCTAGGTATTCCAACTAGGATGGATTGCAATACACCATTCAATCATGAATACGTTAGTCTCTTTGAACTTAGGATCCATAATTATCTGCTTAATTATCTACTAATTTGTGTCATTCAATACTATCTACTTCCTCATCACTCACTTCACTTTCAGAGTCACAATCTATGTATGCATCATTAGAGCTCTCATGTTCAAAGAGCTTGTCCTCTACTTCCTCATCATATTTGAGATTCTCATTATGTTTTAGTTGCATCTTATAATGCTATGATTGGTAGGACAATATGCATCGACATTCTTCTATAGCTTCTGTGCCATTGGGAAAGGTGTCACACTTGGAATGTTAGTTTGATTATCCTTGCTCCTCAAGCCATGTCTAGAATGTATTCCATAGATTCAGATTTTTTATCATCAGTTGCCTCAAGAATGATAATACTTGAGTGGACATGAGAGCTACTAGTAGTCCTATGTCAACCTCTTTGGTTTTGTCCCACTTGGGGGGTTACAATTTCTAGCTCATTGATTGCTTTGGGTAGTTATTTTGATTGTCCTTACTCCTCAACTTATGTCTTGAGTGAATTCCAAAAATTCTAGTTTTGTCTCACAAGTTGCCCCAAGGGCAAAAACACTTGAATGGACATGAGAGTTGCTACTAGTCCTCCATTGATCTCATTGGTTTCATTCCTTGTGGGTAATTGGAGTTATGTCCCCTCAGGTCATGTTGAGTGAAGGTGGATTCACCTGGTTGGGAGTGAGGTTTCTACCATTGCCTCGTACAAATCATATGCAAGTTGGAGAGAAGGGTGGATCTATGCTAGATATTTCCTAATCATCATGATTTGGTTTTGGTTATCCGAGCTTTCTCTACCCAACCCCTCACTTTCTTTATGATCTCCATTTCGTGCCTCAGGTCACAGTACTCTCCTACCTTAGCACTTCCCTTCATCTCAATTTCTTTGAGTTGAGGTTTTGGGTTTTGCACTTGGTACTTTTCTCCCACATCTTAGAATTGTACCACTATCACTCTTTAGATCAATAACTCTTTTTTTCTTCTTTATCATGTTTTTTCTTACCAATAGAGGAAACATCCACATTGCTTAGCCTAGATATTGATACTTTGGCTTGCTTTGCATGTGACCTAGTCATCACATTTAGTGGTATACAGGTGGCCTCATCACCTAAATATTCGATACCAAATATATCCAAGGGCACATGTTGTATACCTAACCCACTTGTTGATGCTTTTCTCCTAGGCTAGTCTGCATGCAAATGTGATACCACACTCAAGGCATCACAACTTGGCTTTGTCTTTATTAGCTTGTTTTTTCCTAGGGTATTGAAAGGAGATGTGTCCAAGGTGATTGAAATTCCAACATGTCACAAATTCCTATGACTATATTATTCCTAATCCTAGTCCTCTTCCTTTGCCCAATATCATTACCAAATTTGGCCTATAGTCCATACAAACTAGTTTCTCTCTTCATCATATGAAATGTAGGGATTTACATAAGGCTCTTTCTTTGGTGGCTCCTCATCAATAGTGTACAAGAGAATTTATTTGGGGCAAAGTTATGATTGGTGCTAGGGATCTAGGTATGCCAATTGGGTTAATGCCTACCCAAGATGTAGCTAGCCTTTGAGCATTAAGTGCTTGAAGAGCTAATTGAGCTCCTCTACCAAATTGGTATTGGAAATTCATTGGGTATTGTTGCTAGTAAGGTTGCTCATAAGACAATTGTTAAGGCAATCTGTAGGGGATAGCTTCATGTCCATACCTTTCACAATTGATACATGTCCTAGTAGGTCTAGGTTCTATAAGCATTCTCTTGAAAGGTGATTGCCTTCACAGTGCACACACCGGACATGACCTCTATTAGGTCTTTGCAAGGCATCCTGAAGGTTGAAAATATCTAGCTTCAAGATAGACATCTCTTGCAAGAAGTCTACTCCCTTGACCTTATCATGTTCTTAATATGTTTCTTGTTGTTTGGGACCTACTCTAAATAAATACAAAAAAATTATCTAAAAGACAAGACAAATATTCATGCAAACAACCAAGCACACAAAATCCTACCTACATAATACAATACTCGGGGTTTTTAGTTTACACAAAAGTGTGTGACAATGTTGTATAGAAAAAATTCTTATAGGTGGATCCCTTGGGCTTGAGAGCCCTATTACTAGTTAAGGATGGAAATCTTGGTGGAAATTAAACCTTTAGGCTATTGTTTCCATACGGGAAAAGAAAAATTTGTAGTAAGGTCCCTTCAAGATGAATAAATACTTTTTGACAAAGGATTGTTTTCTCTTGTTTGAATGTCATGATTTTAAATTACCTAGATTAACCCAGTATTCTAAAGGGTTGATTAAGGAAGATATCTTTATATATTGAAATATAATTGTGGTAGCTAATTAGATAACTAAATCTGATTCATTGAAAAAAGTGGGAGGGCAAGATGCTCGATGGATTCATCCAAAGGCAAGGTTGCCTTTGTGAGCAGAGACATTCTTGAAAATGATAATTTACCTAAAAATTATGAGTTGAAAAACTAGAAGATTAAATAGAACCTTAATTCCATGTTCTTTTAGGAGACTAGAGTGAGACTATGTCTTATGGATAGAGGAGTTGACATGCTACACTCCCCTCATTTCTCTCTCTCTTTTAGCCAAGTGCGATTAGCATCGACTTCAGTCGAGGTGATCTAGTGCAAGAAACGACTCCAAGATGATGCAAGATGAATTGATAGGTGACCTTATTCTACTCTAAATACTTAAATTCAAGTTGATCCTTATGGGTTACAACCAAAACCTTCTATTGCAAAGTGGATTCAAAAGAACCCTATTAAGAAATCTCTTGTTATTCCAAGGAATACAGGGTGGCATTGCTTAGAGAAAACTTTTGATGGACCTCTAAAATCATATCACTAAGGGCTTTTGAGTCAAGCATGTTACATATGGTGTCCAAGCACAAGAAAAGATTAGTTACAAACTGAGACATGTTTGAAAGAACTTATTAAAACTAGTAACTTAAGACAGTTTTTTCTCAAGTTTAAATTTCTTTGCTAACGTACACTAAAACTTGCTAAAGCAACAAAGCTTGGAAATGCTTCTTGGTTTTTTGAGCTATATGCATATCGTCTCTACATTCTCTTAATAACATCATATTGAAAGGTGAGAAGGATCGAAGCTTGCTTGGAAGTCAGCTATGGCAGAGAGCAAGAGCAAGAAGAGAGAGAGATACAAATGGAAACTCCAATAGTCACAATGTGTGACCAGGCCTTCCTTTATTCAAACTGTCACTAAAAGAATAAAAAATAAAGTGACGGTGACGGGCGTAGTGTGCAGTGGTGGGTATTGTTAGTGTAGTAATACATGGGCGGCTAGGAAGAGGCGCCTTTACCCCCAACAACTACCCACTTAAAGGTGAATCTGCCCCAATGAGGAGTGAAAAGAGAAAAAAAAGACTACAATGTACACATGTACAACAGGATGAGGAAAAACGTAATCTCACCCAACACCCATCAATCTCCTGAGGAAGGCAAAGCGCTCAGTAGTGGGGCTTTTCGTGAGCAGATTTGTAGGATTTTTGTCAATGGAGATCTTGACAAGGTCAAGAAACTTGTCCTCCATGACCCCAGTATGAAGTGATATCTCACCTCAATGTGTTTCGTCTTCGCATGGAAGACCAAATTCTTGGCTAGCTGAATAGCACTCATAGAATCCAAATGCAACGTAGGTATAGTATCAATCCCAAGCTCATGAACCAAATGGCCCAGCCATATGGTCTCCTTGCAAGCCTTAGTGGCCACAATATACTCAGTCTCAGTGGTAGAGAGAGCTGTACACTTCTGAACCCTGGACATCCAAGAAACATCACCTCCAACATAGGTAAAGACATAGTTGAAAGTGGACTTCCTACTATCTATATGTCCTACATAATTGGAGTATGTGTAGCCCACAACTCCTGTATCTAGCTACCATAGAAAATACACATATCTGTTGTGCCCTTTAGGTATCTCATCATACCCTTTACGACATCCCAATGCTTTTTTCCAAGGGTAGCCATATAGCATGCCACAACATCAACTGTAAAGGAAATATTTGGACAAGTGGCTATCATGGCATACATCAAATTGCCCACAACTGATGCATAAGGGATCTTGACCATCTCAGCCCTCTGCTCATCCATCCGTGGACAATCGGCCTGTGAAACCTTCACATAAGAAGGTAATGGACAACCAATAGGCTTTATGTCTTACATGCAGAAATTCTCAAGGACTTTATGAATGTACTCCCTCTGCGAGAGGTAGACTAGTCCCTAATGCCTATCCCACTTAATGCATATACCAAGAATGTGAGAGGCCTGTCCCAAATCCTTCATCTCAAAGCTCTTCTTCAACTAATATTTAAGAGCATCCAGCTCATCATGAGCTTTCCCTGCTATTAGCATATCATCCACATAAAGTACCAAAATAAGCAATGAGCCATCATGGGCTTTCTTTGTGTAAAGACACGGATCCATAGCACTTCTATTGTAGCCTTGTGACTGCATAAAGGCATCAAACTTATGATACCACTCCCTAGGTGTCTGCTTCAAGCCATAAAGTCTTTTCTTCAACTTGCACACTAGGTGCTCCCTGCCATGTTTTGCAAAGCCCTTAGTCTACTCCATGTATATCTCATCATGCAAATCCCCATGCAAGAATGTAGTCTTGACATCCATCTAGTACAAGTCTAAGTCAAGCTGTGTGACTAAGGCCAAAACCAAGCGTAGGGTGGCCATCTTGACCACATGAGAAAAGACTTCATCAAAGTCAACTCCATGCTCTTGTTTAAAACCCTTAGCAACAAGTCTTGCCTTAAAAGCCGGCTTGGGGTTTCGAGGGGTACTTTTCAGCTTGTACACCCATTTGCATGGCAAAGCCTTCTTGCCTTGAGGTAGTGCAACCAAATCCCAAGTCATATTCTTGTGCAGAGAGTTTATCTCAGACTGCATAGCGCTCTCCCAGGAGTGACTATCACCCCTGCGCATAGCCTCATCATAGCTGAGAGGCTCTCCTACATCTATAACCAAGACATAATGCATCTAGGGCTCAAATCTATCAGGTGGACGTCTATCTCTAGTAGATCGTCTCACAGTAGGCTCTGTGGCCAGTCCAACACCCTGGTCATGTGTACCAACTGCTACTGCATAGGCTGTCCAACTGGCTATGCAGGAGCACGTGGCTCCTCTTGGAATATAACCCTGTGTATCTCTACCACCTTCTCAGGCTGCCTATGCATCTTGTCTTCATGGAAGACTACATCGTGGCTGCAGATGACTTTCTATGCTTGTGGATCCCGGAGGCAGTAACCCATCTCTCATGCATCCCCATAGTCAAGGAAAATGCATTTGACACTCTTAGGATCCAACTTAGTACGCTTGTCTTTGGGCACATGGCAGAATGCCTCACATCCAAAGACACGTAGATGCGCATAAGATGGAGGTTTTCGAGTCCATACCTCCTCTACAACCTGGAAATCCAAACCACTAGAAGGTGATCTATTTATAACATGCACAGTTGTACTGACTGCCTCAACCCAAAATCTCTCTGATAAGCTTTCATGGCTAAGCATACTACATACACACTCCCGGATAGTTCTATTCATCTGCTTAGACAAACCATTCTAGGGTGGGGTATAGGGGATGTTCAATTGATTCTTAATACCCCTCTCATCACATAGTTTCTCAAAAGCACGTGAAACATATTCTTTCCCATTGTCAGTCTTAAGGAATTTCAGTCTATGCCCAGTTTGGTTTTCAACAAATGCAAGCCATCTCTGAAATATAGCCAAGACATCGGACTTAAGCTTAATGGGGTAAGCCCATACTTTATGCAAAAAATCATCAATGAATGTCACAAAATAATTTGCATCACCCATAGACTGACATGTCATGGGCCCACAGACATCCAAATGTACCAATTACAGGGGCTCACTCATGCGTGTCCTACCAGACTTCTTATGTGTATTCCTAGTATATCTGCCATAAAGACAATGCTCACATGAATCAAAACATGCATAGTCAAGGGGTGGTAAGTACTGCAAACCCGAAAGCATTTTCGTTCCCTTGAAGGACATATGGCCTAAATGGGCATGCCAAAGAGATATATGTGGGATGGAACCCTCTGACAAAATATGGTCAACAGAGGCACGGGGGATTCACTAGTAGTAATAAGGAGACATCACATGCATGCAAGAAACATATGAAAATGCCCCTTATCTACCTCTATTTATGGGACCTTACCTTTAAAAATGTACCTTCCTTCCCTTAAATAACCCCCCTCCCTTACACTCACATGGTACCATACGAGAAACCCTAGTGGACCCCCCAGGAACAAAGGACCCATCAACTACAAGAGGATAGAGGCTGCCAGCGTTGGCACCTCTAGCAAGCACAAGTCTGCCACCACGAGTGATCTTCTAGGTAGAATCCCCAAATGAAACATGAAACCCAACATCATCAAGCTGCACAGGTACATGATGTACATCGTGTAACAAAAAACTAATGCCAATATAGAGAACTACAATTGTACATCCCCAATGCCAACAATAGCAAGTGACCTGTCATCACCCAAGTGAACTCAACTAGAGACAGTGCGGTAGGAGTGGAACCACTCACGACATGGTGTAACATGAAATGAAGTACTAGAATCCAAATGCCAGCATTGTGCATACATAGAGTGAAGATCAATCAATGATGTAGCATCACAAGAACTAGCTGCAAGTATGTGCACCTCATTGGAGCCATCAGTCTACATAACATTTATCTCCTCAATTTTCACACTAGATTTCGCATGCATAATGCTATGATTAGAGAAATTTTCCAATACTTTGTCTTTCCACTTCTCTTTGCTTTTCTCATTGCGCAACTCATGACACTGTGGGCATATATGACCCTTTTTGCCGCAATGATGATATGTCACATTACCATTTCTCACACGAGACTTGCTATGTGACTTAGACCTAGACTTTTGCAAGTCTCTGCCACAGCCATTCCCATGGTCATTCTTGCCATTACCATCTCTACCTCTAAAAGTCAAAGCATGCGACACACTATAGCCATCCAAGTTCTTATGGTTGATCTCTTCCTATGCAAAGAGCACTCTCTACATCAGGCAAGTTCAAAATAGTAGCAAGAGCACATAAGGCAGTGCGGAATACATCCTGTTAAGGGTATTTTGAGAAGGCTGCAGAAAGCGCAAGTGCTGGATACTATTTTTTGGTGGATTACTATTTTGTGGAGCTTCATTGTATTACTTTGGGCACTTGTGTATTACATTTTACTCATGGACATCATCAGATTATCATGGTTGTATTATTTTGTGAGAGCCGGGCTCACTCCCGTGCACATTGTATTTATCACCCGTAGTTGTATTTGTCGCACCCGCATGTGTTGCATGGGTTGCGCACATGTAATTGTGATTAGAATATGTAGGCTTGGTCTATTTAGGCTAAGGTTCAAGCATGTTTCAAGGATTCACCGGCCTAAAGCCCACTATGTGGATAGGATGCCCAAAGAGGGTGCAAACCCTATTTCACAATTGTGGAAACCCTAAACGCAAAAGGGGCGCAAATCCTAACCCTAACCCTAAACGCAAAAGGGGCGCAAACCCTAACCCTAATTCTATATCTATATAAGGGTGGGAGATCTCAGCTGTATTCACCCCCTTTGGCACATTCATGCTGCGGAAGCTCTGTCAGTGCAACCATTCAATCTTTCTATTCTATCATCTTGCTTCCATTGTGTTGAGAGTGACTAAGAGGGAGAGAGTGAGAGGTGTGTTGAGCGAGGGACTGAGGGAAGGTGAAGCTCTTCATCGTCTTCTTGCTTTTCTCGTCGTCTCTACTAGCTCTTTGACTCGTTGGTGTGCTTGGAGGTGGATGCGAAGGAGCGACGGCATCGGATCGTGTTGATCATGGTCGTGGAACTATCTTCGAGCCTTTGAAAGGTAAGTTAGGTGAGTTCACTACAACTCGAGCTAGTCTTGTGTTCTTGCTTCCTTGAGTTGGATACGAGAATGCTTGGTTAGTTAGAGACAAGGTGAGAGATTGTCGCCAACGTGAGTTGCAGCTTCTGAAAGAATAGAAGTCCGTCCAAAGTCCCGACTGTTGGTGCGTTTGCCTCAACATTTTGGTTCCATTTCCGGGACCTAGGATGGTGCAACCGCCGAGGTTCTCACAATCCCACCGTGTGGCGGAATAGGAGGCTTGTGCATGGGCATGGATAGGATCGATGTGGTTCCGATCATCTGCGTTTGTGGCTAGCTTCCGAAACCCATGCGGCTAGGTTAGGAAGGGCCAAATCGGAAGGAACCAGTTTGTTGGATTGAGATTGGAATAGGGTAGAATAGAAGAAAACACAAACCATAAACTCAAAAACACAAAAACACAAGAAAACACAAAACTCAAAACTCAAAGCGCTCTTCTTGTTGTTGGACATCTTGTGTGGGAACGTTGGGAGATGAGGGCTCATCGTTCTTGCTTTTGTCATTGGTTACATACATGTTTATGGTTGAGATCTAACCAAATATACTGCTTGCCTTTGTACTCGTCTTCTAAAGTTCTTGGCTTGTGAGGTAGAGGAAGGAGAAAGCAAAGAAGGCCAAGAAGAAGTAGATAGAAGATGGTTGGGAAGAAGAAGAGATAGATGAAAAAAAGGGTGAAATAGAGAAAAAGGAAGGGCAAGAGGTAGTGAGGAAGAGAGCTAGAAGAAGAAGAGTAAGAAGAAGAGAAGAAGAATACAAGAAGAAGAAGAAGAAGATGCAAGGATTGAGATAGAAGAACGATAGAAGAAGAAGAAGAAGAGGAGCATAGAAAAACAAGAGAAGAAGAAAGTAAGAAGGAGTGAGGAAGAAGAATAAGAGAAGTGGAAGAAAGAGGGGAAGAAGGTGAATAAGAAGAATAAGAAGAAGGGGATAGAAGAAGATAAGAGTACGAAGAAGAGGAAGCGTAGGAGAATATGAGAAGTTGAGGAAGAAGACTAGGAGATAAGGGAAGTGGAAGAAGTTGAGAAGGAGAAGCGGAAGAAAGAGGGGAAGAAGGTGAATAAGAAGAATAAGAATAAGGGGATAGAAGAAGATAAGAGTACGAAGAAGAGGAAGCATAGGAGAATATGAGAAGTTGAGGAAGAAGACTAGGAGAGAAGGGAAGTGGAAGCAGTTGAGAAGGAGAAGCGGACTAACGAGAATAAGTAGGGAAGTCGGCCAGAAGGGTCGGTAGGGGAATAGGAAAGAGATATATATATATATATTTATTTATTTTTTCTCTTTTTTTTTCTCACCCATACTCAACTCGCACCACCTCACTTACTCGCACCACCATCCTTGAACCGCCTACGATTTGCACAATCTTACAACTCGCACCACCTCATTTGCACTAGGTCATACTCATTCGCACCACCTAGGTCATACTCATTCCCACCACCTCATTCACACCACCTAGGTCATACTCATTCGCACCACCTCATTCGCACCACCTAGGTCACACTCATTCGCACCACCTCATTCGCATTCGCACCACTTAGGTCATACTCATTCGCACCACCTAGCTCACACTCATTCACACCACCTCATTCGCACCACCTAGGTCATACTCATTCGCACCACCTAGGTCATTCGCATTCTCACCACCTAGGTCATACTCATTCGCACCACCTCATTTGCACCACCTAGGTAACACTCATTCGCACCACCTAGGTCATTCCCATTCGCACCACCTCATTCGCACCACCTAGGTCACACTCATTCACACCACCTCATTCGCATTCGCACCACCTCATTCGCACCACCTCGGTCATACTCATTTGCACCACCTCATTCGCACCACCTAGGTCATACTCATTCGCACCACCTAGGTCATACTCATTCGCACCACCTCATTCACACCCACCTAGCACCTTATTCACTCGCACCACCTCTTATCACTCACTAGTACCACCCCAACCCTATAATCCCTCACAAACCCTAATTATTACTTGCACCAATCACCCCTCACTCATACTCCTCTCTCACTAATCCCCCACTTACTTCTCCACACTCATCTCTCACTCATCCCTACTCACTCATCCTCTCTTAACTCTCACTGACATTCCCACCCATAGTCTCTTAACCTATGCCTTAAGCTTCACTCCTACTTGTTTTACTCGCATTCTAAATTTGAACCTCTTGCTTTAATTATTGGTATCAAGTGCCGTCCTTACTTGCCATATTGTCATCATGACCTGGTTGTGATACTTGGCGGAATTGCTTGTCCCCATGCACATTGTATTTGAAAGGAAGAAAGCTTGATTTCATACTTCGAGTGTTTTTCTTTAAAAATGGAAACGATGAAGAGAATGTGTGTATTTGACCAATATTGAGAGAACCCTTCAGGTACTTTTCACTCCCACTCAACAACTCAACAAAACAACCAATTCGGACGTTCTGAAACATTTGAACCATCATTCACTGAGGACCATTGCTAAGACCTAGGTTAACCTCTCATTGATTTAGTTGTATGCGCTTGCAAAACGGCAAGGTGATTCTCTCTCCTCCTAGGGAGCGGAGCCCTAGCCCCGAGACTCTTACTGTCCCAACAACCTTCACAATGGATGAAGCAACATTTTTGGACTCTCTTCCACAATATGTCCGAGAGTCCTTGGATAGCTACCAAATAGCTGCACGCTTTGATCGTGCTCGACTCTCCCCAGCAGACCTTCAAGAAAAACTCATGATCCTCAAAGACCAAGGAACTAGTACTTTTAGCAAGATCCTCGAACACACCATGGACACAAAGTAAGAACTTTTGAACATGAAAACCAAACTGGATGGGATCAAGCACATGTTGCTGAATTCTGGAACATCACGATCATCCACTAATACTTTAATGGACCTCGTCCAACGCAGGCTCTTTGATCATACCGACTTGCTCACTATGGGAGCTCACATGGCTCAAACACTGCTTACTGGGATGGGAAATACACCTTCCCAATGAGACCAAGCCAAAGTTCCCCTAGTGGCCAAGTAAATTGATAAGTATCATGCTAGCGACGACCCATACAGCTTCATAGAGCGATTTGAGCAAGTTTGCGAGGCCAATAACCTTATAGGCGATGCCAAGCAGGCTCAAGCCTTTGGGCTTTGCATGGGCAAGAAGGGTCGTACTTGGTTTACTGGCCTCGATCCAGCTGAGAAGGCTTCCTTCACAGCTCTTAATACTCTCTTCATAAAGCGATTTGTTGAGGCAGGCTATGGGGACAATTTAATTGTCTGACTCATGAATATTGAACAGCATGACGAAGAGAGCATGAGAGACTATGTGTCTCGATTAAAAGGCCTCTACAAGAGAATCCCACTAGCTGAAAAACCAGTTGCTAAAGCAGTCACGAAGGCTTTCATCAAGGGTATCCGTGATGAAAAGATCTATGAGGCACTGGCTAGCAATTCCGTGCTAGATCGAGAAAATCTCAATGGAGTCTTAGATGAAGCAATCCGCATAGAATACCTTCATAAGGAGAGAACTCGCGACAAGAAAGGAAAAAGCCTAGAATCTCAATCCCAATCTAGTAGAGGCAAACTTGAGATAGGAAACACCCAGACTCAGCATCTCATGTGGCTGATGTGATGAAACAACAGCAAGAGCTCTTAAAAATGATCGACTCATTCGAGCAGCCTCGACCATACCGACAAAACGTGTAGTGCATACATTGCGGCGGTGATCACTTGCCATCCGAATGCTCTCGCCAGAGTAGGACCTGCACAAATTGTGGGCGGTTTGGTCACGAAGCTTCTACTTGTAGAGAACCTAGGTGGCTTCCCTATGCTGCACCCTATGCAAATTGTGGGTTTCCATACCCCAGACCTGAGCAGATGGCTCTTCCTGCTTCTCCTGACCATAGACCTGTAGCTCCTCGAGCTGACATTAACCCATCCTGCATCCCACGGCCTCCAGGCCCTATCATAACTCACCCACCTAGTGATCCCCCTGTCCACTATTTTGAAGAGCCCGTTGAGGACGATGATTATACCAACCCATTTGTCTCTTATGACAAAGAAGGAAATGTGGTGCTCATGGACTATAGACCAATCCCGATCATGATGTTGGGACGGGGTCGAGGGCGCGGCTTGATACAACCCCGCGAGACTCTTGCCTGCTGAACTTGTGGCCAACCTAGTCACATCTCCACACGTTGCCCGCAAAAACAAGAACAATCAAAGGAGAACAAATCTGATCAAAGGTGTCCTAAGTTTGGAATCACTCACATGTATTCCGATTGCCCGAAGCGGAAAGCTAGCTCTAGCAAAGCTATTGTTCCCACTGTTCCCTTGACTCTCTTTGCAGTAGAAATGCTGAAAGATGAGGATGTGATTCCCATTCCGATTAATGCCATTACCCGAGCACAAGCTAAGCAGGGTGGCGTCAGTATCCCTGGCCCATCTCTAGCTACTAGCTCTATCATTGGAAAGAAGAATGCAAAGAAGAAAACTAAGCGTGCTACTCTCAAACTCAAGAGTGATGGGGTGACTTCAGTTCCCGTAGTTGCCTCGAGTGCTGAGCAAGCCACGTCTGCTCCACACACAGAAATGGTTGCTTCAGCCAAAGTAGGTGAATACCCTGATCCTGAGCATCAACTTAAGTTGATTGGCAAAGTAAAGAATTGGGTGGAAGAGGCTCAAGATGAGATTAGGGCTCAAGAAGCCAAGGATAATTTGCAACCACATGGCATCAATAGCATACTTCCCTTGGCCTCAACAATTGGCCCTAACACCTTTGGACGACCCGCTACCGACCTTGGTGCACAACCACTTGCCCAAGGTCAGCCAAGGAAGTTACAGTATCAAGAAGTAGGCCTTGGGTTGCTAGCTGCCTTAGCCTCTACCAGTGTTTCCATCCCATTGGGCATGCTCTTCAAGAACAATCCTACCATTTGGACAACATTCAAGACTTGGATTGATGGAAGCACCGAGACCCAGCCTATTGAGGACGACCCCCAACATCCATTGCCTCGCTCCCCTCCTAGCCCCATCCTCGAAGCTCTTGGAGTTGCTACATTCTGGGAGGGTGCTGAACAACATGCAGTACTCCCTGTGGAAGCACTTGGTGATTCCACGAGAAGAGGCATTATCGATACTAGAGCTAGTGTCAACATCGTGAATCAAGCAGTACTTAAGACGTGGGGCAACCCTCCAATTGAGCCTGTCCACTTTAATCTCACTGTCGCTGATGGTTCTAAGATCCGACCCTTGGGCATGTTGAAGGATTGGCCGGTGAAGATCGCTGGTGTTAAGTTCTGTGTCACATTTTTAGTCATGAAAGGCATTGACTATGACCTATTGCTTGGCCGACCCTGGATGCGTAATGCATGACTCATTGAAGATTGGGGCAATGGTCTAGTCTTTTTAGGAAATCGTACTGAGGCTGTACGCATTGAAATGGATAGCTGGAAGATTACCTCAGTCGACCTAGATGCTATCTCCAGCCTGTTGCGTGGTGACACCATCTGTCCCCCAACCCAGAAGCCCTTAAACAAATATATTCCATGTCCGGAAGATGAGCAGGACTGGCTTCATATTCTTGCTACCTTGGAGTTGCCCTTCACGGAAGAAGGAGAGTACAAAGAAGCTAACGAACGTTTGAGTCGACATAGACTTAAGGAAGCCCCTATAAACAAGCTCGATATTCCTAATGAACTTCCTTCTATGCCGTTGTTGATGATGCATGCTGGACCATCATGCACATCTAAGCCAAAAGGTTTCTGTGTACCTACTGATTGCCTTGAGCTCCGTAAACTCCTCTTCTCATGGAGACTAGCCTTCAAGAATGTGGCTGAGGCTAACCTACTGATCTTTGAAGAGCTTTTAACGTGTCCCATATGGCATTGGACTGAACTTCATCAAGTTTTGTTCGATTATCATAATAACCTTTTTGTCTCCATGATGCCTCCGGATGACTCGGACATAGAAGAGGATGGTGACTTTGAAGATGACCTGAGTGAGTATGCAAGTGATACCGGTTCTGATGTAGACTATGACTCTGATGGAAGAACCATTGAGCAAATCACAGTTGACCAAAAACCCTCCAAAAGCCCCACTTTTCACATTGATGCTGGCCTGGTCCGTGTTAAATCCGATTTAGAATGGTTGGAATACTTGCAAGCCATGGACTATGCACAGCTGGAATCCTATACTTTTGACCCCACTTCCAACCCTGATTTGTTTACTACCGAGCCCTCAGACAACCTCCCTTTTGATGCTCCACCGACGTCAGAGGAGTCTGATTCTGAGTCCGATGCTAGTACCGACTCTGATCCTGAAATCCCTCAGCCCACCCCAGCTCCATGCTCTAAGATGAACTTTTCGGTTCACTTGAGAAGGATGCATCTTAAGAAAGCTCCGAAGAACCCTGACTCTGACACAGGCTCTCAACGTAAGCCCCAAGATCTCCCTAAATGCTTTACTCGATTCAGGAAAGGGGATCGAATTGTCATTATGCTTGGTGCCAAACTCCAGGGCGCAACTAGTGAGTCTATTGAAGGCCCTGCAAAAGTAAAGGAAGTTGACCTTGCTGAGGAAGGGGAATCGCCTAAACCCGCCTCTATCGCTGAGGATTTATGCAAGGAAGATGAGGAGGCGCTCATCCAGTTGCTCAAGGAGTTTCAAGACGTGTTTTCCTAGAACTACACAGATCTCAAAGGAGTGCCACCTCAGGTACTTAGTCACACTATTCCCATGCACCCTCCTGATGTTCCTGTCAGTGCGGTCATGTTGGTTGAACAAACCTGGTATGAGTAACTTGAGCAGAAGGCAGATGCTCATAAGTTGGCTTCATCTAGCACCACACAGAATTCCTCTTCATTTTTTAATGTACGAGCTGTTTCCATTTCTTTACTTGACCCTGAGGATGACCCGGCTTCCCTTCGAATCTAGTTGACTGCTGCCAAGCAAGTCACTACTGGTTTTTCTTAGGCTTCGTCCACCGTTCCTCCGGGCTGTTCGAAGCGCCGAATGTCTTATCCGCGGGTTTCTCATTCCTTCCTACCTCCAATCACCCCGTCTCATGACGAGTCAGAGTCTACTCCCCATTCCGCTTCCCTTAACCAACCACCTCCTAATAAGAAGTCATTTCCACTACCTTCCTCTGTCTCCTCATCTCCATCTTTCACTCCGGAACCCCCTCGGAACCCCCTCCTGACCCGCTTCTCACACCTTCCCTTGGCCCCTCAACTTCCTCTGAGGCATCCTCCTCTTCCAATCTCTCTCGGCCGGTCCACCAGTTGGATCAGGCAGCCCAAGCTAAACTCCAACATGAACGCGGGGACCCGGTTCCACCTCATCTTCAGATTAGTTCCACCGCTCTTGATCCCCCTTCTGGTCTAAAACCTACGCTCATTTGCCGCTCTCTTAGTGGCATGGCTGCGAACTTGGCCACGAAGGACAACTCCTCCGACACTAGTTGGTTACTCCAATTCGATTCTATGTTTACCACCTTTGTGAAATTGTTTGCTATGATTGACCTCGGCCTTGCCGACAATGAGGCACTTGAACTTGCTACTCGATGGAATCCCACGTGGGAGGAGCATGAACATCTTTTCCGCAAAAGTCTCTTGGTGCAGGCTGAGTACATGAAGACTCTTTCTCCAAAGTGTCTCCAATCCTCCCAATTAATCTCTTCTTATGCTCCAATGACCAAATGTGTTGATTCCGCCGAGCTTGCAGCTCTTACCACCAAACAAACCACTTCTAGTCTTTTCTTACGCCTCTCGTATAACCATCGGCTTGAGATTGCTCAGGCTGGCAGTCGTCTGATGACCACTGCCGAGCAACGGCGCGCCATTAGTAACCTTCGGTCTGATCCTACATATCATTCTCATGTTTCACTCCATGCCATCATTTTGGCTCGTGACCTAGAAGTGCCTTCCAATTTGCAACACCATCCCTTGTTTAATAAAATTCTAACGGCGGAAGAACTACATGTGGCTAGTCGCTTTGCTGGTTCATGTCTCCTCACAGATATTACCACTTATTTGTGTGGTTTGGCTATGCGCCCATTTGACCTTGATACATTTGCGGAATTGGAGTATAACCCCAAGTTTTACGCTTGGTGGATGTCCATCCTTCCTTCATTTTCCCCGTCCACCCAGTTGTCTTTCCATTTTCTTTGTCCATACTTCATCTTCTTTTTCTTTTTCATTTTTGTGTTGCCCTGTCATCTTTTCCGTCCTTTGTCGCTTCCCCCTGCAAGCTAGGAAGCTTGCTAGGTCTTTTTGTTGCAGGAGGGCAATTGGCAATCCATTTTGGCATTATTTTTATAAAAAGAAAAAGGTATAGTTTGACTTTTATATTTTGTGTGATGGTTAGCTAGAAATTTCTCAAGATGTGGTCTTATCTTTTGATTAAGCAAATGACATGTTCACAGTTTGAAATGTCTACAATGTCGACATTGGTGGCTATCAAGGATCATCATTATGAGGACATGGGAGTATTCACTATGGAGCAATGCAAGGAGTTTGGTCTAGAGACCAGCATATGGAGTTTTGAGGCCTTGAAGTTTTGTCAACTTACCAACTTGGAGAATATTGTCAGCAGGTATCCTAAAATTGGAGAGTTGGTGGCTAAATGTGGGCTAACTGACTATATTAGAGCAACCAATGGGCCTATTCACTTTGCCAATTGCTACAACTTTGTTCAAAACTACAATCCTAAGACTAAAACAAGTAGGATGAGCTACTGGGATGAAAAAGAGCAAAAAGTTGGGGAGGTAGCACTTACTTCTAAGCTGATAGAACAAGCCTTAGGTCTTTGTCAAGGGTCAAGAGGGCATGGTAAAGCTAGTAAAACTCATCTAGTGGATCAAAGGTGGGAGGGTAAGCCTAATGTTACTACTGGTGGTCTATTGTTCTCTGCCATTGAGGAGTTGGATCTTAGAGCCACTGCACAGGTGTTTCACCATTTATTTACCTACAACAAAACCAGCACTCGTGCAGGGAGAATACCCAAGGGCTTCATGGAAGATATCTTATCAGACAGGATACTTGATGAGGATTTAAATAAGTTTTGGATGGATCAGATTTGTGAATCCCTTGCCAAGGCACATGAGACTCTTCCTAAAACTCCTAAAGGGAGACTCACCACTACTGAGGCCAAGATATGCATGATAAATTACGGTGGTGCACTCAGTAAGGTCATCACCACAGCCTTGGGACTCTCCGAGCCCTTTCAGGTGACACCCGCAGTTGCTGAGATGGGTCAACTGAAGGACAGACGACCAAGGGGGAAACAAGAGCCAAGTGTTGAGAGTTCACTAAAGAAGATGGGTCAAAAAAAGAGTAAGAAAGGAAAATTTAAGACAGAGCACCACGTAGCAATTGAGGAGTCGCTAGAGAATGCACAACACTTGGGGGAAGCTCTCCACAAGGAAAAGGAGAATCAAGCCACAACCATACAGGAATCATCCATTAAGGACATGAGAGGGAAGGAATCCTCCGCTCCATAGGAAGTTGAAGAAGATGTTGCTAGGAAACCTAGAGATTCTGACAAAGGAAAGGGAAAGACTCAAGGAAAACAATCGGTGATTGGTCTAGGAGATTTTCAGATGCTCATGACCACTTTACAAACCATGCAAGCCCAGATAAACATGTTGGAACATGGTAGACAGAATGAAGAAATTACAGTCACTTCTAGTGTAGAGAAGCTGCGACCGGATGAGACTACCACTAGTTCAAAAGTTTGCACAAGAAGGACATCAGCGAATTTGGATGATCTTACCACATTAGAGCTCTTATGTGAAGAGTTGAAACAGGACAAGGATCAAGCAATTCTGGAAAATTTGGAATTACAAAAGAAGTATGAGGCAGAGAGATCATCTCATCAAGAATTTTTGAAACACTCAGCCTAGCAGTTACACGACTTACAGACTCAGATTGTGGAGAACAATAAGGAGATGGAGGGGCTAAGGGAACAGTTGCAAGAAGTTGAGATCCTGAGGAAAAGGGAAGAATTTCTCTGTGCTCAGGTTGCAGATCTTGTGGTTCAGTTAAAGGAGGAAAAGGCAAGGACATCAACTCTCACCAGAGAGTTGTCAGAAGCACATCGGACTCAGATGCAGATGAAGATAGCCTTTATAGGGTTGCAAGATACAATTGCAATGAGTCTGACTACTGCTGTCAATCAAGTTGAGGAAAAAGCTAACAGAGCTTATGAGGAGATGTTACAACAGCTACTCACAGACTTGGCTCATTCCCTTCACAAGGAACGCCAGTTTAAGCTTCATGCAACTGCCTATCAACATGCACTATCATTACAGCAGGGGCTTTATCATCAGGCCATTTGCACTTTATCATCCAAAAGCACCGTTGATGTGGAGGAACTCAAAGATCAGTTGGGAATTGCTACCGGTGCCTTAGCCGCTTTTGACCAGGGTAAGGAGCTCATGTTGTTGACCTCAGACCCAACTAGCAGCCAGATGATTGATCATTTGCATGACATGGGCTATAATGATCAAGAATTGAGGGATGTAGAAATGATGCAGGTAACATATACTGAGCCATGTGACTTACAATATGAGACACTTGTTGAAGTCCCTATTGCAGTAGAGCCTTTTGAAGATATGGTTCCTTCTGAGGATTATATGGATCCTCAAGATTTTGCTGAGCAGGAAGATGGAGCTACTGAGGAAATACAGGTACCCCCAATAGTGTCGGACAAGGAACTTGAGGTCCAAGAGCGCTTTGATAGGATGGTTCACGTTCTTAGGGCTACCCCTCAAGATGTGCCAGAGTATTCCATTGACATGCAAGGCATCGAGGCACAGAGAGAGGATCTAGATGAGCCCATTAAGACCTATCATGAGAAGCAGACGAGGGAGGAGACCATCATTTTTTATTTCAATGTCTATGGAGATGCCAAATTCAGAACACCCTTACCAATCAGTACAGTGCAAAAGCTTATTAAAGTGGGAGAGAAGATTGCTAAGAAGTGGTTGAAGAAACATGATAGGTCGGCTTTGAAAGGAGCTTGTAAGATTCCCAAGGAGAAGAACAAGAGGAAGTATCTCACCGAGAAGCCACGAGAGGTGTGGAAGCTTCAACCAGAATGGCGATATCCTATCCTTGAAGCGGATGAAATGGCCCATTCCGCCTTTTGCTACTCAAATCGGAAGACAGATGTACTCCATTGCCCCTATCCGAGAAGGTATGGCAGAAACTATGATGCTAAGAAGCATGGCAGGCATAACTTTCCCAAAATTCCCAATATCAATGCTCCGCATGGGAATGATATCTATCACTTCCAGTTGCGTGATCTGCTACCCTCTTTTGACAGTTTCCTTAAACTCTACTCAAATTGCCCCGATCCTGCCTTCATAGTCACTTGCAATTATCTCCGCCTCATAGTCAAGCTCTTACAGCAGCCACCGACTCCCTATGAGGATGGCCTGCCACCCTTATTCTTCAACATCAACACAGGGATTGACCGCATTGCCATGGCAAGACTTCTTCTTGGAGCTGTATTATTCCCCTCTTACTGTGTAGCTTGGCTTGAGGATATGGTGGATAGCAGATTTGCTCGGTGTACCCATCCTTTTTATCCAGAATCACCCATTTATCTCCGAACCTTTCTTAAGCCATATCTTTTGAGCAAAGGGTGTCTTTCACTTACCTTGCAGCCACTTCCTAAGGAGTGACTCCCTTGTGCATCACATAATGAAAAAAAAAAAGAGAAAGCAAAAAAAAAAAGAATATATATATATATATGCACTCATATGCACTGCACTACACCTAGAGGTCCTCAAGTTGGATGCCTCGAGTGGCTTTGGTCGGCTGGCTCCATCCCTAACCCCCTAGCCCGTTTTCCATTTCCCCACACATTTGCTTAGGGCACATCAAGGTCAGGACATACCTAGGGAGTCTCGGCTTGCCTAGGTTAGACTTGTCTCCCTGAGTCACGTGCACTTTTCATTTCTACTTCATTTATCTCAGTAACACCACATCACCTCAGGTCACCTACCACATGTGGTTGATCCAGTGGAGAACCATGCGCTTCAAGAATTCCTTTATCTATCCCACTTAGGTGTCTCCCTTGCATCTTCAACAACAATCTTTTTTTTTCTCAGTACCTACCATTCTTTCCATCTTCATCAGATCAAGCTGCCTTTCTTCCTCATCATCGAGCATCATCATCAACAGAAGCACCCATGGAGAAGTCTTCTACCTATGTATTAGACTATGTATGCACGTGCACACACTATAGTATTTGCACCATAACCTATTCACGGTTTTGGGTCCTCAAGTGTGGGACAACACTTCAGGCTTGCCTGGAGTTCAACCCATCTCCCAAACCAACATCATCATATGTCTTGTGCACGATCAGAAGACTAGCACTTTTCCCCTAGGGAGTGACTGCATGTAAGGTTTTACTTTGCAGGTATTCGAGTTGTGGAGAATCATGCGCATCACTTCTACATCAACATTGCATCTCCCATTTTCTACGACCGTTATTCCATTTTCCAATGATCATTCAAGTTCTATTCATCAGAAGGATTAACAATCAAGTATATCTTCAGCATAGCCAACTTTTACAGGATTTGTCACCAGCAACACCATCAGTCTCACCATCTACCACAATTTGAGCAACATCATTTGTACCACCCGCAGCAGGCAACATCCTCATCTTCAACAACCACCATTCTTCATCAGCCACATCCATTTCTTCTCCATCAGGACTACTACTTGATCAGGACTGTTCCCAGCATTCCACGTCTTCGGTGCAAGCTACAGCATGCTACCTACGACGTGAGTGCCCTGGGACTGGCACTCGTCTAGGGGGGAAATAATGTTAACGGTATTTTGAGAAGGCTGCAGAAAGCGCAAGTGCTGGATACTATTTTTTGGTGGATTACTATTTTGTGGAGCTTCATTGTATTACTTTGGGCACTTGTGTATTACTTTTTACTCATGGACATCATCAAACTATCATGGTTGTATTATTTTGTGAGAGCTTGTATTTGTTGCACCCGCATGTGTTGCGTGGGTTGCGCACATGTAATTGTGATTAGAATAGTGTAGGCTTGGTCTATTTAGGCTAAGGTTCAAGCATGTTTCAAGGATTGACCGGCCTAAAGCCCACTATGTGGGTAGGATGCCCAAAGGGGGTGCAAACCCTAATTCACAGTTGTGGAAACCCTAAACGCAAAAGGGGCGCAAACCCTAACCCTAACCCTAAACGCAAAAGGGGCGCAAACCCTAACCCTAATTCTATGTCTATATAAGGGTGGGAGGTCTCAGTTGTACTCACCCCCTTTGGCACATTCATGCTGCGGAAGCTCTGTCAGCGCAACCATTCAATCTTTCTATTCTATCATCTTGCTTCCATTGTGTTGAGAGTGACTGAGAGGGAGAGAGTGAGAGGTGTGTTGAGCAAGGGACTAAGGGAAGGTGAAGCTCTTCGTCGTCTTCTTGCTTTTCTCGTCGTCTCTACTAGCTCTTCGACTCGTTGGTGTGCTTGGTGGTGGATGCGAAGGAGCGACGGCATCGGATCATGTTGATCGTGGTCGTGGAACTATCTTCGAGCCTTTGAAAGGTAAGTTAGGTGAGTTCACTACAACTCAAGCTAGTCTTGTGTTCTTGCTTCCTTGGGTTGGAGAGGAGAATGCTTGGTTAGTTAGAGACAAGGTGAGAGATTGTCGCCAACGTGAGTTGCAGCTTCTGAAAGAATAGAAGTCCGTCCAAAGTCCCGATTGTTGGTGCGTTTGCCTCAACACATCCCATGACTCACTTAAAGTCCCAAGCAAAAACAATGGATTAACCTCATCATTAAAGGTAATACCCTCCTACGAAGTCAAGTTCTTGAGAATAGCATGGAATTGGCTCAAATTAATAGACATTGTCATACTTTCCTTCATGCATAGGTCCATAAGCTACTTCAGCCACCAATACATATGACTTGCTAGACTTTTATTGTCATAGAGGTTGTTAATTTTATCCCAAAGTTTCCAAGCACTCTATGCTTCCTCAACCACATTGTAATGCACCTATTTAGTGAGAGACAAGATGAGGGTGGACTTACATAACTCATTAATCTCATCCCATTCGTGATTAGTCATAGTTTCAGGCTACTCACCGTGCATCCTTAGTGGCTTTATCTGCAATTTTTGCACCAAAACCTGCCAAACTTGGCTCTTTCAATAAGCATAATTCATATCATAAGCTTAGTGATGTTGAAGATAGCACTGTTAGTGGAAGAAGAACCCATAATCCAGTCCAAAATAGTGCAAACATTTCAAAACTGCTTGTTGTTTTTTACTATAAACAACCAAAAATACCACCAAAACCAAGGCAAAATGACCATGAACTAATAGCTAATGATGTTGCCCACCAAGTACCGTCAAAAGTACATAAAATCAGGATGATTTAGCATGAAAATTTCACATCAGTCCATACATAACTGCTTGTTGTAATAAATTACAGCTACGTACAATGAGAGCAAACTATAGGCAAAATCAATGCACCAAGTCAGCCACTGACTGTCAAAGCATAACCAGCATCAAGCAGGCATAAATCAGCATATACATCAAGTAAACACCCAAGCATGTCAAAATAATCCATCAGTAAGCCGGTATACCCCTTGTATAATAGGGCAATGTGTACACAACACTAGCAAGACCTAACACGAAGAGGTGTATGCTCAGGGAGTGCGAAACCCAAATCAGCCCAAATACATGTATGTGAACCATGGCATATCAATCATGCAACATCCAAGTAAAGAAGATCCCAGTCTCATAAGACTCAAAGCTCAATAGCATAAACCACCTGCTCAATGTCTGTCAAACATCCAACAATGCTCCCACTAGTATAAAAGCCGTATGGATCAAGCTAAGAAGCTCAAGAAGGACATATCAGAGCACCAATGACGAAAGATCCAAGACCAAACATCAATAAGACATCATGAGCATATAGGCTCTATAGCCTCCAATTAGAGCATCCATAGATATCAACTATATCCCAAATAAAACTCTGGCAAGCCAAGGAATATCCCAAGTAAGTTCTCGCAATCCAAATGCAAGCCAAGACAAGGCACTAGTAGTAATCGACTCCAAACAATGTAAGTAGCATGTAGTAGTGGTATAGGCCAAGCATGTCAAGACCGATCAGACATAGGTAACATACATGCCATATGTACATCCAAGACGGAGCATCAAATGCATTCCAAATCTAAGCTCAAGCTTAAATGAAGATCCGAAACCAAATACAAGCTCAATGTCATACCCCAAAGGTCAATACTTTGCTGCATATCCCAACGACATAGCTTGAAACCAATAGGCATAATCAAATTGGAGGTAAAATAACATGTCAACCAAGCTAGCATAAATCCCAACTAACAAGGAAGTGTCCACATCCAAATCAAGGCTCAATAGCTCTCAAATAGCATATCCGGGCATAAACCATGATGACCAAGCATCAATACATCCAACAAGACACCGGAATGTCAACAAAGAGCATTATGCATAAGCCGTCCCTGATAAAACCTTGCTGCCCAAACAATGTATAGTAGTAAATCCCTGCATAAATCGAGCTATGAAAGCTCAAACCAAGTCCCAAAGCATCTCAAAACATTGGGCAAACATCCCCAAAGTATCTGGGCATCAAATACCAAGCCTGAGGAGCATCACATAAGCTAAGAGCATGACATTTTCTTGCTGTAAATCAACTCAGATCTGTTGCAGAAAATACTTTGATCAGAATTTGGCACATCTAACATCGCCATCGCATTTGGAATATGCCAAAACCCTAAGTTAGACTCTTACCTTGCCTAAATTGGGTTTCAAATACTTGAGATATGAGAAAAAATAAAATTTTTGAGCCAGATTTTGAAACATGCACCAAAAAAAAAAGTGAGTTGACTGTGGGGCGGCCTATTGGTTATGCTGAAGATAAGGGGAAAAATGGGGGCATACAAGGTGCCCAATGAAGCCAAGGAACACTTGCAAAAAGCCTATGAGGGCTAGGGAGACGCAAGAGATGAAATCTTACATCGGGGGAAAGAAGCCATGGCTGGCATTGAAGCTCTAAACTCTAGGTTTTCAATCCAGGCTGAAGTAATGCTGGGCCAAGCTCCATGATCAAGCTCTAATCCAAAGCTCTAATACCACTTGAAAGGTGAGAAGGATCGAAGCTTGCTTAGAAGTGAGCTATGGCAGAGAGCAGGAGCAAGAAGAGAGAGAGACACAAATGATGTGTGACCGGGCCTTCCTTTATTCAAACTATCAATAAAAGAATAAAGAATAAAGTGATGGTGATGGGCACCCACCACCTATAGTGTGCAGTGGCGGGTACTATCACTATAGTAATACACGGGTGGCTAGGCAAAGGCGCTTTTATCCCCAACACATATTAGAGAATTTGAGAATTATCCAAGTTTCAATTTCAAATAAGTGATAAATATTCGACCACATGGCTAAATCTTGATCCATATTTGAAATTGGGATTTGGAAAGGTAGCTTATATAGTTTTTTAGGGTAGACTCCACCTTCAAGTAAAACAATAAGATTTGACCATGTAGTCAAATAATAAAGGTATTGGGGGTTCCTGAAATGCATGGAAATTCTCAAATTCCCTAATATAATGTTTAATTTTGAGTGGAGAAGTCAACTAATGGGTAGATTGGATTAGTTGTATGATCCATCTCCACTGTATCATGAAAGGCATTGGGTGTGGGATAAAAGATATTATTACATTGATGTTGATTATCTTCCTTACATCTGCAATAACCTCAAAAGAATAGAGTGGATGGAGGATTTGAAAGTTGGTAAGGCTTTTGTATTTTGTAGGCACTTTTCACACATCGAGGTCAGAATGGCAAAAAATACTAAGCACAACGTATTGAGCATAGCTAGCATATTTATTTGGTAATGAAAACTATTCTTGAGGAAGCCACATCTAGAAGGAACCCTACCTTGTTTACATGCAGTCAACATATTCATTTAGATTGCTATATCTATGATAAAATAACCAAAGTAATCCTAGAGCTAATAGGATGATTGTACAAAGTCATTCTAATTATTATGACTCTCATATAAATAGTCTCCCCAATCTTCCCCAAGAATATAGGTTCTTGGATATTCATAGAAGCCCACCTACCTACTATAAAGTTGATGTATTAGATTTTCATATTACAATTTTGTAACTTCCTATCATCAAAGTTATAGTTCCCTTGGGCTATGAATAAAGAAGTCCATTGCTTCTTTTATCCATATATAAGAATTTTCTTTACTTGATGTAATAAAAATTGGCTAGCATTACCACTGCTATAAATAATGGAAAAGAGTCTCAATTTCTTTTGAGATTGTGTACTTTTATATTAAGTTTATGTTGTAAGCTTAAATTTGTGGAATCTAGTACCACAAACATTAGGAGAAAGATATAAAGTATGGAATCTAATATTGCAAACTTTAAGAAAAAGACATAAGTTGTGACATAAGTACTATATTAGAGAATTGGGAATCTCCCAAGTTCCACTTTCAAATAAGGAGTAAATATTTGACCAAGTGGCTACAACTTAACCCCATATTTGAGAGTGGGACTTAGGGGGATTGCTAATATAGTATCTAGGGAAAATTTCACCTTCAAGGGGATAAAATTTCGCCATGTGTCCAAATATTGATCACATTAGGAATTCCCTAACTTTATGAAATTTTCCAAATTCCTGAATATGTGGTTCATATGAACTATGTCTAATTATGTAAATTTTCCCAATCTGAGTGTACCATGCCAACTATGCTTGCTCTTATCCCAATCAAAGTGCAAGAGAAGAATCTCCTTCTCAAGCAAATCAAACTACCCAAGTTAGATGGCAAGGGAAAGGATGTTGAAGCCAAGGAAGAGACTTGGATTGAGTCCATGGAGGATTATTTTGCTATTGAAGAAACTGCTCCTCCCAACCAAGCTATGATAACCAAGTTAAAATGACAAGTGAGTCCTAGCTTTGGTAAAAATAATGGTGTAAAGACCAAGAGGTTTTTAAGACAACTATCACCTAGGAAAAGCTAAAAAAGGTTGTGTATAGGTGATACCTTTCCATGACATATTTCACCTTAAAAATGAATGAATTCTTTAATGTGAAATAACTAGGGTTAATTCTGAGGGCTTACTATTCAAAATTGGTATCTCTTTTAAAATATGCCCTACCTCCCATGGACATCTCCGAATAGGGTATCAAAGTTCTACCACAGATTTCACCCTCCAATGGATACATGCCTCAAAAAATGTGTTGTCCTATGATTACACATTCGAATAGGTAACTATGTTGTTGTCAAATCCTTCATCAACTAGTGTATCAAGGACATGGTTTCTCTTGATGGTGATTCTCACTCTCAAAAAGACCAGTGCAATAGGTTCCTCATTCTCAAGGACAATCTAATTTATATTGCCTAGATATTTATAGGTAGTAATAGCATAGGGGGTCGTGTAGTAGGTGCATCGATAGGTAGTATTTCTTATTGTGACTTCCATATAAGAAACGTATGCCCTCACTATCTAAAATTTCAAGATCCATGATGTTCGTATTATTGATCTGATGCACTTGAAAGGGTCCATGCCCCTACAGCATTGTATCTTCTATTTTTGGCCTTAAATTAAATAAAGAAATAGTAAGTCACCTTTTTCAAAATTTTATTGTTTGACATGATTCTCAAACTAGGCCTTTTTTCTCTCTTTCTCACAAGAGTACATGTGTGATAATGAGTCAAGCTTTGAATAGCCATTCCAACTCTAATAGACTAGTCCATGCCTCCTTGCCACCTTATATTTCTTGCACAAATATCCTTAGGCTCAAAACAAAGAACTCAACTCACAAGATCACTTATGTTTTGCAGTTTAGTTTGAATGACACTTTTGAAATAGCTATTTTGTAGGCGATTCAATAAGCCCATAAAAGTCACCAACTTGTTATCCTAGTTTCTCCATGAGGTAGATATATTTTTTGTTAGGACACTCACAAGAAAAAATTGTCACTTCAACTTGACAATTAGCATGGTGATAATGCATCGACAATTTTTAATGGATCACTAGTAAGGTGGACAATAGATGGGTACTTAATTCATTAATTAAGTGCATGTTGTGGTTTCTTACTAGTTCAATGGGGTAGCTAAACCTAGAAATATGAATGGTGTTTTTCCACAACCACTGATAGCGATTTTGTAGATGGTTCAAGAAACCACAAGACTGCCATATACTTGTGGTCCTAGTTGTTTCGTGTAGTAGAGATAGTTTCCATTAGGATGCTCATCAAAAATTTGTTTGTCACTTCAACTCGACAATTGCCTTAGGGATAATATGACAATTATTATTCAATGGATCACAGGAAGGTGGACAACACATGGGTAATTACTTCAATAATAAGTGCATGCCCTCGTTGCTCACTAGCTCAACGGAGCATTTGAACCTAGAGATAAAGAAACTTAACTATTATAGCCCTTGCATCATAATTTCTAGTGGCTCTTGCTTCAGCCCATTTTATAAGGTAGTCAATAGCTACAATGAGGCATTTTGCTTTTGAGAAGTGGGCTCCAAGGCTAATTGTTCCAATGAAGTAAAATCCCCATTTTTCAAATGGTTGGTGTGATACCATTGGTGTCAACTCCATCTTGTCATTTCACATAGGTACTTTTGTGTGGTGGCATTCATCACAATACTTGGCAAACTTAGCAATATCACAAAAGAGTGTATGCCATAACAATTGAGACTAAAGAACTTTGCATGCAATAGTGTCTCCATTGAAGTATGCTCCTGCAATTCCCCCATGTGCCTAAGTGAGTATGTCATGAACCTCATTTTCACAGATATGTCTTCTTAATAAACCATTGTGCCCTACTCAATAAAGCTAACTAGCAATTAAGTGATAATGGTGAACTTCCAGAATAATTTTCCTTAGTCTAGCATTCTCAATGGGGTATTCTAAGATCCCTTTTTCCAAAATTTGAACAATGTTGTCTATTTAGAAAGGTGTAAGGTCTTCTTTTGAAACATCCTCTTTGCTAGAGATCTTGAAAAGATATGCACCTTACTCAAAACACTGTCTCTAGTGGGTATGCATGACATGTGATCATCTATGTATTGTTGTTTGGCCTTATGAACCACCACTAAGAAATAAAACTCCAGTAGAAGTAGTAACCATTTGGTAATGCACCCCCTGGTAGCATGACTTTTTCACAAGATAAAGCAATGCTTGGTGTTGTACAAAGAAGGTAAAGGATGCCACTAAAAGATAATGTCTAAGCTTTCTCTCTCCAAACACCATACATAAACTCTTCCCATTCATTCATCATTAATTAATTCATTTGAGCATCATTGAGTTTCTTGGTTGCAAATCTCACTTAGAAATCTATATTATGCTCACCATGTTGGCACAATATTGCTCCCATAGTAAATTTTAAAGCATCAATGTGTGCATGGAAAGTGATGGACCAATCTTGGGACTCTTAAAATGGGTATAGAAGTTAGAGCATGTTTAAGTTGCTCATAGGCTTGTTGGAATTCCTCTATCTACTAAAAAACAATCAAGAGTTTGTATAGGGGTCATTGACAAATACTTGTAATCATAACTTGAGCATGTCTTTGAAGATTACCCATGAGGCATTGAAAGGTGGTAGGGGTATTAGTTAACCCAAATGGCATGACTATATAGCCAAACAGCCCCTGTTCTCTAGCAAATGCCATCTTATCCTATCCTCTGGGTGGACTTGCACTTGGTTATACCCTAAAAATGTGTCCACAAAGCTATAGACTTCCTTTCCTGCCACTCTGTCATGCATGTGCTTAGTGTAAGGCAAAGGATAGTTTTCTCTCTTTGTTGCTACATTGAATTTCTTATAGTTAACACACAAATATTTCCATTCATTTTTAGTACCTAATGTACCTATCACATACACCTCCAACATGACTAGCATTTAGTAAATGTTGCCAATCCTTATGGATTTCAAGGGTGTGGGGAAAACTCCAATAGCTCTCCCAACACCTCTGAATGTATCTCTGATAATCATCTGCTTGAACCTTTGCCTCCTTCAGTGATTTAGGTTTTCTCATCCAAACTTGGAACTATGTATTTATTTTGAAGTCACTGACAAAGATTTCACCAAGCAGATCTTCCAGTATTTTATTGACTTTCCCTGGCCAAAGCTTCAAAAGGCCATCAAAGGCTCTCATGTACTCTTTGCTAACTCTTGCCAAATTTGTATAAGTTGTCCCAAGACCTGAGTCATGGGAACATTCTTTTCATGTTCATTCAAAAATCTATCACATAATTCCTCAAATGATTTGATTGACCCTCTTGGGAGGCTCCAATACCATTTCCTAGCCTCTCCCTTTAGGGTACTTGAGAACACAAGCATTCGATCTAGATGATCGAGCCCACTTGTAAAGCGAGTTAGGCCATATTCTTTCAAGTGTAGCATCGGATCCTCATCCATCAGCCCATAAAAAACTGAGAGATCCCTATAAGGAGGAGGGCATTTAGTTCTCTTCCTTGGGATCAACATTGGGTCATCAAAATCTTCGTATTCCTCTTGACTTAATACCAACATTTCAGGGTCTCTAATCTCTTCTCTTTCCACCTCTAATGGCGTGGAAGAGTCACTAGATCTTTGGACTTCCCTTTCTTCCAACTCACAAAGAAGTTTAGGGAGTCCAACACTATGCATTAGGGAATCTACCCCATCACTCACTAATGGTACTTTAGCAAGTCTATTCTCATCTGCCACCACTTTGCTAAAACCTAGGATAGATCCCACTACACATAGACAACATCCAATGCTCTATAGATCTTAGCAATTGTGATACGGTACCCAATTATGTCACGCACTAGCATTGGATGTATTATATGATCCTAGTCATGCATTATTGTGTGCCTATTAACCATTGTTATCATAGTCTTTTAATCTAAAAAGCCATCATTATTAGTGGATGACTGTGCCCTCTTAGCCTCACTTTTTATTTCTAATATTTTCTCTAATTACCATTGCCTTTTAATCTCAAAAGTTGCTCCAGGGATACTTTCCCACAATGGCCCAAACTTGAGCATGGTGTCACTTTCAGGGCAAAGGATAAAATTGACGCACCAAAGATCCTACAAAACCATTTAGGATGAACAAAGTATCTTTTAGGTTATGGGGATTCCTTGGATTAATTGTCATGTTGATGGCATAAGTTTTAATAAGCCTAAATTTAATATCCAGCGCTTCAAGGTAGCTCCCAATTAGAAAATAAGCAAAATAATGGGACCCTTATAGCCAAAATTGGAAAACCATCACTTATTAGCAGCTCTCGGCAAATGCATCGCCTGTTGGGACCTGAAACGGGCTCGACACTAGCTCTAAGACACTAGTTAGGCCTCTACTACTCACCTCAAATGACCCCACATGACCTCACAACTAGGAGCATCTAAGAACTTTGTGTTTGTATGATTTGTAGTCCAATAGACACTCCTCAAAGGGAGTCCCTAAACATATTAGTGTTATACACCACATAAGCACACACAAAGAGAGCACCCCTTGTTTGAACATCGCGGCTCCACTATGGCTCTCCTACACCTTGAGGATTGGCCACAAGTTGCACCATAAACACATAGAACACATTCGAAACAAGCTCTAATCTTTTGATAATCGATCCAGGAGATAATAGATAGACCTCACCAAATATCCCCCAAAGAACCAAATCTCTAACCCTAAACTTAGGGTACCTCTCGCACTCTCAGCATAGGTCATCGCTCATACAAATAAGTGCTATCCATCCTCCAGGATGATACCATATGGTGCGTGCAATGCAATTGTGTGTGACTACCATGCTCAAACAAGTCTATTCATTAACAATCAACATCGTGAAAGTGCAAAGATAGTTCTTTTCATTCTTTTCTTCTAATATGGGATTGTTGCGTTGCTTAGGGCTAGTACCAGGCTTTCTCGTGTTACTAGACCCTTTTAATTTTAGACAACAACAAACCCTACATGACATGCATCATGAAACATCAAAATTCAATGTACTTTAAACACTCAACAATCCCCTTCTCCCTACTTTAGAGTAATGCATTCGTTGGTAGGTTTAAGGCGTATTTTTCTTTTACAAAAGTAGTACAAATCCACTTTAACAAAGAGGCTAACCTCATGCTTTAGCTCTACCATACATTCTCAAATATAAATCTTATTTTTTCTTATTTTTCAGATACGAAAATCTTTTTTTTAACTTTTTTTAAAATTTATTTAAAGATAATTACCGATTTCTACTGATTTACTGGTTTAGATTGACTGATCTTATTGAGAATGATTTTCTTATCATGTTTCAACCCATAGGAACAACATACACATGAAAAAAAATCCAAAAACCACATAATTTCCCTTAAACTACGTACTCTCGGGTTTTGCGTGTTTAGCATAAAATTATTAAACGACTAATTTTTTGTGATTACTTCAACATGGTTGATAAATCAAAACATTGGCGATCAAATACAATCATTTCCAACCAAAATTTATCATGAAACTATGAAATAGATGACTGACTCATGAAATCATGCCTTATGACGTATGTATTTTGAAATTGGAAGCCCGTTGTTGCTGACACTCTTCAATGGCCGTTGTTATCCTTTCTACCTTGATTTACGTCCCTTTGCACTCCCCATCATCACATGATCAAAATCATTCATCTCAGCCCATCCCCTTCTCTCTCATACACTAATCCATGAGGACATACAACAAGAGGAAAGAGGAGAGAGAAAGACTAAAATTACATATTTTCATTCAGTGCATCATTTTTGCGGCAATGGACGGTGGAGAAATTGGAGATCTCATGCTCTTCTTGCCTCAGCTTGATTGGCAGAAAAAATGGCGCCCCTTCCCCCCCCACATGTTTCATGAAAACGGTGTCCTTTCAATTCTTAACACTAACTAAGGCTTAAGACTTTAACACCCACAAAAACTGGTTCCAACTCTGTGTTCGCACTCGGCCTAAGTGGTTTTTTTTGTTTTGGTGGAGCAAATGAGCTCCGATTTGAGATCCGTATGGATGGCTAGCTTTGTGACACTAAAATCTATAAACTTGGCCTCCATCATGCACTTTCCAGCTCCTGAATCACATAACTACTTCAAAAAGCCAAACCTTGTGGGGATTAAATGGGGCGACAAATAGACTCCGATTGATAAACCGAGACTTGCATTGGGTTCTTGGCATCGAATTCCAACTTGGAAAACTCTTGCTCATCGATCTGCAAGCATTTCATTTTGCATGAAAATTTGGTATTTTACGAGCTTTGGGCTCTTTTTTGCTTCAAAACTCTCTTGTTCCTCCTCTCAAGTTGTTTTCCCTCTTCATAAGTCCAAAATCCATTGGTTTTTTAATTGTTATGTTTCTTTCCTTCTTCTATCCTTGGATTTCATGTAGGTCTAGCCGCTTGTTTGATGAGGTATTTTCCTAATTTCCTCTCTACTTCTAGGTCAGCTAAGATTTCCTTTTGCGGTTCTTCTTGCATGTTCTATCTAGGTATACTGATCGTAAAGTGTAATGAGCTACTAGGTAATTGTGGGAAACTCCATTACATCAAACTCTAGAGTATGTATGCTAGAACTTGTCCTTATCATGGTCTTAGGGTGTTCTTGAGTGACCAGTGTAGGCAGATAAGCCTTGATAAAGAAATGGGAGTCCCTATCTGTCTTCCTTTGGAGGTTCGATGTTATCAATATCTAGATAGAAATTGTATGGTGTCAACATTATGAGTGCTTGAAGTAGGATACATTTGCGGCCCTTGATGTTATCAATATCTAGATAGAAATGGTATGGTGTTAACACTATGAGTGCTTGAGGTAGGCTACCTTTGTGGCTCTTGCTGGCTTGATAGTAGGGATGCTCCATTCCCTTTATCATTGTGTGTGTTGAGTAATGTGTTGATGTATCTTTATGTCATGCCACTATTCCCTTACGAATTTTTCCTCTCTCTCTTCTTGTGGCTTTTAGATGTTACTCATCCAGGTAGTGGTTTCCTATTATGGGCTCAAGATCATTGGGATATTAGGTTATGCATTCCCCCATTCCTTAGTTAATGTCACACTTGTTGTGTATTTGCATTACTTCCTAGTTTTTTGGTTCATGTTTTGTTTGGTCAACTCTATCCAATTGGTGAGTACAATGACATTCTCTCACAATGTAATAGTTGTAGCTGTCTAGGTCATATCTTAAAAGCCAAGCCCTTGTAGTCTCTACTCTTATGTATTTTACATGAGCAAGACTACCTATCTTTAAGGATTGATGGCTCTTCATGTAGTGACATCTTTATCAATTTTTTGAACCTTGACTTCCTCTCCTCATAGATTTATTCCAACTTTGGTGATTTGTGCAATGTTATGATTCAATAGAAACAACAATGTCTACTAGTTTTTGTGTTTTGATCTAGTGATGCACTCAAAATTTCTATTGTCTCAAAGGGTCTAGAGAGTGTGTAGCAACCTTCACTTTCCTTAATCCCAAATGGTTCATGAGGCTCAATGTATTGCATTGATATGGAAGAGAGTCTAGGGGAGAGATGACTCAAGTATACTTAAGATATATTGACTAGAGATTACACCTCTATTAGGGCCAATGCTTGCTTGGAAAAGATTATGGCCACAATCAATATTTTAGTTTAGATGTGATCGACTTAGTGACAACCAATGTCTCAACTAGAGACAAAGGACTGCCTCTAATTGAGAAGATGGATTTTCTTTTTCTATGGAAAATGCCTTGTTTGAATGGTTAAAACATGCTCCTCATAATGATAATATTGCAGGTTCAAATCTAGGACCTCCACTCTCTAATGCAACAATGAAAGCCATGCTTTTTTAAACAAGTAGAGTATGCCAAGTCTTGGATTGCAATGGGTTAGTTGCTCCATTGTGAGGCAATCAAGGATTTCAAGCTTAGATGGACTTGGTTGTTATGGATTTCAAAGTGTAAGATTGAGCCTAAGAAGCTTGTTTTACCTCTAGTAGATGCCCCTTGAAATAAAAAACTAATGGTCTCTATTTCTTAAAAGAGGGTTTGTGTTAATGGATCACCTCAAGGAATTCTTATCTTGGCAATGAGCCATTACTCAAGTTGAACTTGACTGCATTGGTGGCAATAGCAAGTCCAATGTTCAATGCCAAGAGGAAGGACCCTTATTTTTTGAAGTCCAAGAGGGCTCCAATCTTGCCCAAGTTGTATGTCTCTCAAGAGGTTGGGAAACCACATGAGTGATTTTCCAATCTCTTATGTTGGTCTATGGTGCAATATAGCTCAATGTCATAGTCTCCCTATGATTTTGTAAGATCACAAGCTTCCCCCTTCAAATTTAGATTAGAATCCCTATGGATGACTTAGTTATCTCCACCATAAATTATTAGATCACCAAATCAAGTGCATGTCATTCTTTGTAGAACCAAAAGGGTAAGCTCAACACTAGAATATGTTTAGTCATCTACTTCCTAGATGTTAATGATTGTAAAGAGCTAAATTAGGGCCATAGAAAAGAGCAAAGGATACATGTATAGGTAATCAATTTTTACACAATAATACAACTTTGTCCCTCTTCTCTCTCTAGCTCCTCCTCTCCTTTCATGGCTTCCAACCATCTTTCTCCTTCTTCCCTGTATTTCTCTCTCATGTTCTAGTATTTCTCTCTCCTCATCACTCTCTTTCCTAGGATGGAATGTAAAGAGCTAAATTAGGGGCATATCAAAGGGCAAAGGACACATGTACAGGTAATCAATTTTTACACAATAATACAACTTTATCCTTCTTCTCTCTCTAGCTCCCCATGTGCTCTCATGGCTTCTAGCCATCTTTCTCCTTCCTTGTCTTTCTCTCTCCTATTCTAGTCTTTCTCTCTCCTAGTCACTCTCTTTCCTGCACCCCTCTCTCTTTTGAAGTCTCCTCTCTCCTCTTTCTCTCTCTCTAGTTCACTTATTGACAATGATCTCCAATGACTGGATGAATAAATGGAAGAACCTCAAATCAAGCAAAAGCTTTTATGTATCCCAAAATGCCTCTATCAGTGCATGTAACTATAGTTCGGCTCTGAGTGATACAACACTCCTTTTTTGCTAAGAGTTACAATAAATATAATAATATAAAATTTGGATTCAATTTTTTTTTCAAATCAACCCTTACCTTCTTAAACTATGCATTGTTTTGCCCTAGTAGGCAAGAGCTACTCAACACTATGAAGACTATCTCTATGTGTCATGTGACTTTTTTATTTCCTATGGTTAGTGCCCATTAGCTTTCAAAAAGCTTGTAGTTTTATGGCTTTCTTTGGTTGCACACAACAAAATTTTAGGTAACTATGAAAGCTTAAGTATATCATTAGCTGGTTAGAGTAGCTAGTTAGTAGTGTCACCTTAGGAAAAGAGAGAGAAAATTGTACATGTATATGAGTTTTTTTTGGACAAATGTGAATGTAGATTATGCTATTCTCTTGTTTGTTAGAGTATACAAGAAAGTAGATGTTTTTTCTTTTTATTATGATTGAATCAAAAGAAGAGATGATTGAGATGAGAAATGAGAGGATTTTCATTTCATGATTGATGTAATGGGTGGACTATAGGATCTATCGTGGGGTTTTTGGAACATTGGATTTGGGTACCTAAGTTATTTGGAGTAGCATCACTTATATCAATAGTTTTTTGAACAATTGGGTTCTATCTTCTCAATTACATGTTAAGATCTAAACCTAAAAAGATATTGCAAAGCTCCTCAAAGGGCATGACTATGTAGGCAAAGACATCCCACTCGGTAGTGAATGCGGTCTTATGCTTGTCATCAAGATGCATTTGCACATGATTGTAACCAAAGCCATCCAAGAAACTATAGGCTTCTTTGCCAGCCACTCTCTTGAGCATATGCTATGTGTATGATATTGGATAGTTGTCTCTCTTCATAGCAACATTGACTTTCTTATAATTGACGCATACTCTGATTTTTTCATTCTTCTTCAAGACGATTAGGATGGGAAAAACCCAGTTCATGTGCTCAACTTCATAGAGGAATCCAGCTCTCAACAACTTATCTATCTCCGCCTTGACTACATAATCATGCTTGGGATTCATTGGATAGGGCCGCTACTTAATCGTCGGTGTTGCATTTGGCGTCATGGGGATATTATGAGTCACCACACTCGGATCTACTCCCTTAAGCTCCTCAAGGAACCAAGTGAATATGTCTACGTACACTCGTAGTAGTGCAATGAGATTTACTTCTTCCTGATCAGTCAAGTCATCAGCTATGAAGACAGGTTGGGGCTTCTACCCTCCCCTCGCCAGGTCTACCTTTGACTTTGGTAGGCCCTTCTATGGGCTCATTCACTTGTCCTTGCCTCTTGGCACCCAGCAAGATCACTACCCTATTACTCTTCTTGAACTTCGTGAATCGCTTTGGTAGATTTTGTGATTTTTTTTCATCCTTAGCTTTCGACTCCCTAGGTTGTCTCTTTCTCTTCTCCCTGAGCCTTTTGCATCTTCGGTGGTTTGGTAGGTCTCCCTTTGTGTATTTTGTCTTAGGTGGTCGAGGTATTTCAAGATCACTACTTGAGTTTACTTTTGACTCCAAATTGGACTCTTCATCTTCACTAGAAGAGGGAGTTTCTCCTAGTGGTCAGAGCTCTCTAAAGGCGATTCCATTCTAAAAATTGGTGCGACACTTGGTTGGGTGAGCCCTGCTCGTTTGTGATCAATTTCCCAAACCACGTGTGATCGCACTCCGTTCGCATGATTCCTCTCTCAAATTTAAAGGCGTCTCCCTTTCACCACCTGGAATCTGCTTGTATTTTCTCAATCGCGTGTTAGTGTCCTGCTCTATTGTGTCAATCTCTCCTTTGCTCTCTTCAATGAGGGAGCAACATTCTTTGTACTCTTCATCCGAATTGTCCTCCTCCAACTGCTCATCATCTCCTAGGTTTATGTGCCTTCTTTCTTTCTCGTCTATGACTAAGGCCCAATATTTATGTTAGGTTTAGATCGTGTACATTGGTCCACTTTTAGTTGGATTTTTCCATGAGATCTTTGAGGGGTTTAAGGTTAGCGATTGGGTTGCTAGGTAGCTTATTTGTTAAGTACTCTAAGATCCCGTGGAGTTCTATCTTGTTGTTTGGGACATGGAACATGGTAGTGGTGGGCCGGCTACACGAGCTTCTGGTCATCATGCATAATGGTACTGAGGGCTCCTTCATGGGCTCACTAGTTGTCTTGATAGCTTGCTCATATCCCTCCTCCTCGTTCGAGAATGGTAGATGGATGGTGGCTAGCATGTGCATCCAATCTTACTCATCCCTAGGGATAGGGATATATTTTGTTAGGGGCCTGTAAGATTTCCTCGCTTGAGCATCACCCTTCAGCATAAGAGAGATGGTGTTCAGGTCGACTGGTATTGACTTTCAAGTGTCCATCTCTACTCTCACTACTTCCATTTGATTGCTAAAAAAGATTAGTCTGTTTCCCTAGTCTTCTATAGCTCGTGCATTCCACTTCTAGGGTCGCCCCAACAGGACGTCATAGTTGACTCCCTTCATGATGATGAAGTCAATTGAGAACTAGACTCCTACAATCTTCAACGGCTAATTATTCAATACTTTGAATGGCTTGACTTTTGTCCCATTGACTAGTGTGACATTGAACCTAGCATTCTCAACAGGTAGGTTACCCCAAGCTTGGAGGATTGCATGGCTAAGTACATTGACTCCAACTCTCGTGTCCACTATCCCTTTCCTCATGGTGTCTCCTAGCATTAAGATTGGCAAGACTGCATGCATTTTTGTGCCCTCCTAGAAGCCATTAACATGTAAGGACTTGGGCACTAAGTGTAGCATCAAGCTAGTTATTTGAGTCGTTGCATCATGGTCATGTAGGTCAGCTTCCTCTTGCTCGGTTCGTCCTTCCACCCACTACTTCAACTCTTGCCACAACATTGGGAGCTGCCTAAGTAGGTCTCTTAAGCATAAATTCATAGGGTTTGTCACTAGTGTCTTAAGAAGTTTTTCATCTACTTGCTGCCCTTCTAATTCTGTGTTTCTTGGACAATGGCCCTGGCTAGTTTGCTAGCCCATCTTGTGGCACTTAAGCTTTGTCTATGTGGCACTGCTTGAGGTGTAGATGTGTCTCTTGACTTTAGTTGCGTAGGTGAAACCGATGTGGTCATACTAGAGAGATCATCGATTTCATCATCTAGGATGGGATCGGCATTCTTCAAGTGCTCTTGGGCTTTTCTCATCCACTCCTTGACCTTATATATGGCTCCAAAGCTAGCGCTTTGGGTTGGGGTACTCCGTGACATTGGCATTCCCCTTTTCCAAAGTTTTTAGAGTAGATGTTTTTGCTTTTGCATCTATGACCTTTTTCCCAGTGGTAGAATCATGGCACTGTCTGTCTATAAGCATGATCTTCGCTTCGGTTCTCTTCCTCCTTCGCATATATGGCTTCTTTTTCTGATTAAGACTACATCAAGACTACTAGGTTAGGTTGGCCTGCTTCTATGATTGGGTCATAACATACAATGGGATAGGCATAGCCTCTTTGTTGAGTGTTTCAACTCCCAATAGCCCCATGGTACTGATGGCATGATTGCTGGAACTAGGGGGTGGTCTCTATACAGGGCACTCAGTAAATAGGTGGGTGATTCCAATTTGGGCATCTAAGATCAACCTTCTCTGGATTGGCTTTCTCCCTCTTGAGACAATACAAAGAATATGCCCTGGGGGTGACCATAAGTCCGACATGCAATCGGTTCTAGGATTTGCCCTCCTAGCCCTCTACCCCTACTTCTGCCTAATGCCATCACACTGGCATGGGTCGATAGTCCATGAGAATAGGAATACCCTCTTCATCATATGAGACGTAAGAGTTCACATATGCTTCCTCATCATTCGACTCCTCCATGTAGTGGACTGGGGCATCACTCGGTGGATGGGTTATGAAAGGCCCACATAGCCTACGTATGCCTATGGGATCAATCTCCATTCTAGGGATGGCTAGTTTTGTATCATTAGGTGTTGGGAGAGCCAACTAGGCTCCCCTTTCAAAGAATTTTGGTGTCTTATTCCCTAAGTATGGCTAGTTTTATGGATGTTTCCTTGCTAGTCTACACTACATAGCATCATGGCCGAACCTTGCGCAATTGGTGCAAGGTCAAGACCAAGGGTCTTGGTATTTTGTTGGAAGGTTGTTTCCATCACAATGTACGCATTGGATATGTAGGCATGTAGGTCTCTTCACTGTCTCTTGTAGCTTAGCTAGCCCCAACTTCATCTCCGCTAGCTCTTGGCTCTGGTCAACGCTTTTCCCTTTGTCTTGGTTGCTTGGGATTGATGACCATTTTTTGGGTATTGTGGCTTTCTCTAAGGGTCTAGAATTGGCATTATCTTGGGTTGAGCTCCTGGAATTTCTCTCCTTGAGCTAATGATCTACTCAAAAGGACTCTTCAAAGACCCTAGCTAGTACATCTCTTCACAAGCTCGAGTTTCTTGTTAAGGCCTTATAGAGTTTCTCGTTGGAAATTCCATTTATAAACACTATGGAGACCACTCTTTCATTGGGTCATTGTTAGATGGGATTCTCTTAAAGAGACTCCGCATGTGGGTAATGTAATCCCTAATGTCCTCCTTGTCCTTTTGCTTGATGTTCATTAGTCATATTATGAGGTTGTCAGAATACCTAGCCTGAGAGAACCTCTTGATGAAGAGATCGTTGAGATCATTAAAGTTATTCCATTCCACCATGTCTAAACTAGTGTACCATGTCCTACCCTTTTCGCCTAGGCAAAGGCCAAAGGCTTGCAAGTGTTGGACAAGATCCATGAGGCCATCGGCCTTGCTGACTTTCTCGAACTTCACTATGAAGTTGTATGGGTCGTTACATGGCTAGTATTTTTCTAACTACTTTGCAACTATAGATATCTTTGACTAAATCTTGGAGCTTTGTGGTTGATTCCTAACCTTATGAGCAATGAGGTTTTTAGGGCTGCCATGCTCTACTTTGAAGTTCTATTGTCTATGAACCGCTTTTGTGAGAAGCTCGCTCAGTGTTAAGTCTACTTCTTGTGCTCTCTCCCTCTCTACATTAGGTCCTATCCGATTCCTATTGGCTAGAGCTAGCATGCATTGGACTTCACGTATCTCTATGTCTTGCTACAACTTCCTAGCCTGCTGCTCATGGTTGTATGTTGTTATGCACTGCAGTGCTCGGTGTGCTAATCTCCTCTCATCCTCAAGGTCTGTTTTGATGTCCTTGGCTAGCCTACCATGGTGCTCCATCCTGGTTTTTGTAGGTTGTATTTATTGACCATAAAGACCATATGTTGGATATCAACTAGAAAATCTCCCCAATCAAGCTGGTCATTCTTGCTATGGCTAGAGCTGGATCTTGACATGTCAATGACTTCTTGCTCCACTAGGCTATCAATCAAGGTGATTAAATTCGATAGCAATGTGCCTCCAATGATGTCAATCCATCCATGCTCCTAAGCTTTTAGTGTCTAGACTCTCTCTGTGGTCCTACTAGTCCAGGTTCTTAGTCATCTGTGTCTAAGTCTGAGGGCCGTCCCCTATTAGTGGGTTCAATTCATTTTTACATCTTGGTGTATTTCTTCTTATCCCAAATAGCCCTCAACTCATGTGTGCATGGTGCTCTTTTTTGTGTGCACTACAAAATCAAGCTTTTAGCTTTCAAGTGCACTTCAAGTGTGAAAATAGTGTGAGGTGTGAATGCTCCCCTCGTTCTGGTTTTGGTCAAACATGACTCTAAGCACGATTGTTGGCTACTCTCAAGGGTTGATTAGGGTCTTTATTGTGTCTCTTAGCTTGGTCAAGATGTAATCAAGGTCTACAGGTCAATTTGGGACACTAAGCAGGGTCGGATAGCTAATGCATTAGCTAGCGATCACTTTTGGGTCATTAGATCATTGTTTCTTCCTTTCCTCATTTTGGAAGCCACACATCTCATCTATAAGGCTTTTAGAGGTTTGTTGAGCTTGGGTCTAGGTTTTTTAGGCTCTGAGGATGTCAATTTGCCTAATTTCACATCTGGCCTAAGGTCTGTGTTGCAGAGGTTCATGTCCAAGACTTGGACTACCATTTGAGGCTAAGTGGGCTAAATACAAATGGGCGAATGGCCGAATGGTCGACTCCTACTATTCAAATGGCACATGACTAGGTGGGCTGAATCTAAGTGTCTGAGTGTCCAAAGGGTGGTTGTTTGAGGCCAGAGTGTTCTTTGCTAAATGTGGCCCTCTGAGGCTAAGTTGTCCTAGTAGACACTAGTGACTCGGACGCCTGAGCCTGCTCAATACTCTCGGTCGTTTGAAGCCTACGATCGTCATTCGAGTGTGGCTGCAAGTTGCCAAATGATGAAAACTCTTAAAAAACCTTACTCATGCCTTACCAACAATTGTAACCACAGTGCTGACACTAATTAACAAGCCTCAAACAACATCCAAAACATACATGGAGGGCTCGAGAATTTGAGAATGCGAATCAATGTACGGATCTATGCTCCTGCCCTCTCTCTCTCTCTCTCTCTCTCTCTCTCTCTCTCTCTCTCTCTCTCTCTCTCTCTCTCTCTCTCTCTCTCTCTCTCTCTCTCTCTCTCTCTCTCTCTCTCTCTCTCTCTCTCTCTCTCTCTCTCTCTCTCTCTCTCTCTCTCTCTCTCTCTCTCTCTCTCTCTCTCTCTCTCTCTCTCTCTCTCTCTCTCTCTCTCTCTCTCTCTCTCTCTCTCTCTCTCTCTCTCAATTGAATTTACAAAAATGAGCTCTCTCTTTTCTCTCTTGGCCTCTCGAACCCCTGGTTATTCAATCTTCCACTCCTCTTCTTCTCTCTTATGCATTGAAGCTCTCTTTTCTCTGTTTTTTCCTTATTTTGGGTCTACTATTACACCACACACCCATTTGTGTATTTTTCTCTTTTTTTTTCTTTTTTTCTTACCTAAATGCATTTAAATTGCAAGTAACAACTCACATTTCTCCAATCTACTTCTCTAAATCCAAAAAACCAGAAAAACTTACTTGCAAAGGAGATCGAATACCTCTTCAACTCTCTTGCTTCCTACATGTCTCAAGCACCGGTTTGGGAAAAACCATACTTCAGTGCTCAAATCCGAGTATGCAAGCACTCAAAGATTGAATTCATTGGTCCCAGCACAATGGAACCCAAATGTGGAAGCCTTCACTCGAGAGGAGAAGATGGAGAGCTTCTCCACCATGGTCCCTCCCTCTCGCTCACTCACTCCCTCACACTCTCACACATTCTCTCTCAAACACAAGCACAAGCACAAGTAGGGAGAAGATAAGAAGAGAGACACTTTTGCCACACACTAAAGATGAGCTTTTCCATTCACTTTCAAACTTTTATACATGCCCTCATCCCTTTGGACACCCATCCCCTTTTTTACATGATCGGCCATCTTAGCCAAAGTTTTCATTCCTCATGTCTTCCTTCTTTTCATGGTTCTTTTGCTCTTGCACTTCTGTGTTTACAATTTGCATAGGAGGGATCCTGGCCCTCTTTAATAAAATGAATTACATTGTACCTTGCGCTTTCCTGGCTAGAATAGTTTGTGCACCTTGCTAAAATATTCGATGCACCTTGCTAGAATCTTCAATGCACCTTACTAGAATCTTCGATGCTCTCCTACATTTTTTCTTGAGCTTTCCTTCTCTTCCACTCTTCGCGTCTGGGGGGAAATGAGCTTCTCGATTCACTTTTTTGACTTGGGATTCCTTGATCTTCCTCTACTTCTTTTTGGGTTGTATGGTCCGTAACTTGTCTCTAACAAATAAATTTATTGCCCTTAGGCAAGGGTACCAAATCCCAAGTCTTATTGACTTCTAATGCAACCATCTCCTCATCCATTGCTGCATCCCAATGAGCATGACCAACATCATCCTCAAACAAGTGGGCTCAACATTCTCAAAGACCTTTACCATATAAGCATAATGGTGAGCTGTATAGCCTTAACCTATGATAGGGTTATAACAATGATACCCTTTCTTCTCTAAAGAGTATCCAAAAAAAAATACATTTTTCAACCTTTAGATCAAGCTTATTTTGTAGCTCATCTGGCACATGAACATATGGAATATAGCCAAACACTTTCAAATGTGATACATCAAGCTTCTTGCCTATAAAGAATTCTTCTAGGGTCATCTCATGAACTACAATTGTGGGAATCCGATTCATTATATAGACAGCAATATGAACTACTTCTTTAGACCAAAATTTTTTTAGTATATTGTTTTTAGCCATCAATGCCTGTGCAACTTTTGCAATATACCTATTTTTTTTTTCTATGATCCCATTTTGTTGTGGGGTATACCTGCAAGTAAAATATTTGTTTATTCCATGAGACATCAAGAAGCCATTAAACTCAATAGAGAGGTACTCTCCCCCTCCATTTGATCTCAAACACATAACTTTCAAGATTGTTTTTGTTTCAATAGTAGCCTTGAAAAGTTATGAAGTTCTCAAATGCATTACTCTTTTCCTTCATGAAATATACCCACAGCTTCCTTGAACAATCATCAGTAAACATGACAAAGTATTTGTTGGCACAAAGAGATATGTTCTGTGTAGGCCCCCAAACATCTGCATGCACATCATCAAGTATATTTCTGCTCACATCTCTGTCATGTGCAAAAGGTTGTCTTGCTTGCTTATACCAAACTGACATGCTTCACACACTTTGTGAAATTCTACAACTCTAAAAGCAGGCATTCCTGCGACTAATCTTTTGGACTGCATTAATTTTTAGCCTTTGTAAAATTTCATGTCCAATACGTTTATGCCATATTTCAATGTATCTGAATGCTCCTTTCCCTTTAGCATACATATCATCATTCATAGCAAGAATTTCAACGTCTATCAGTGAAGATGCATATTGATCATTGTGCAATTGTTATCAAAGGTTTATGCCATATTTCAATGTGGTAATCTATTGGGGTGACTCATCTAAAAGACTTGTTGTCAAAATAATTCCGTCTATCAGGGTTACTCATCTGAAAGACTTTTCCAATACGTTTATGGCATATTTCAATGTATGTGACTGCTCCTTTTCCTTTAGCATACATATTAGCTTTCATAGCAAGAATTCTAGCATCTATCAATTGAACCTTTTGTGCCTTTCTATTTACTAAAAAAATATTCTCAAAATTTTTCTAAGCTTCATGTGAAGTTTTTGCATTCTTGATATGTCCCAACATAGTATTATACATCAACTTTTTGTCCTTTGCATTCCATTCTTTCCATGCCTTTGATTCATCTATAGTTACAATGTTACTCAGGTTTGGCTCCTTTTCTTCACCTAAAATGAACTCATAAAGGCCTTTCTCAATAGGAAGTTTGTCACATGGAACTTCTATGATGGGTAGTTGTTCTTGTCCATCTTTTCAATGATGGGCAACCTTTGACACAGTAATACACCGACGAGTAGCCTTTTTCATTGACTGCTCAATAGTCAATGTAATTTGTAACCTGTTTATAAATAAAACTTATGTTTACTTTGTGGCAAACACCTCAATATTTACATATTTGAAATATGTAACTTGTGCACCCACCTTCTGATGACACGGCCAAAATTGCACCATGCTCTGAAACCATTGTCTGCAACCTTGTGTGTCTAAAATGGGGCCGAAAATGGCCTCAAATGACCAAAAAAACCTATGACAAAGTCTTAAAGGGCATATCTATAGAATATACAATGCTCTACTCTCATACCAAATCTCACAATAATCTAAGATTTTCACTACGCCCTGCTTCCAGCACCTCCACATGCAGTATCCAAGAGAAAGAGTAGAAGAATGGGAGAGCTTCTTACTTGTTGCTTGCTTACTTGAATTATGCTTCTTCTCCTACACTTTAGCCTTCAAAACCAACCTCTCTCAGTGGCACTACTCTGATACCATGTTAGGAAGCATGTGGTGGAGGGATGTGCTTGAGTTATTGTGCCCTCAGGGGGGTCACTCATGAATATATGTATACATAACATGAGTTCAAAATAAGGGATTTTTAAAACACCATTTTTATACATTTTTTACATAGAGAAGGGTGTCATATAAAGGGGTTACTTACAGATTGAATAGAAAAGGGTTGTATTTTATTCAATAAAAATTCACAGATTAGGATATTTATAAACAAGTCATAAACGCACGTTATATAGAGAATATATATATAGTGAACCCCCCGAGATTGTGCCAAACACACATCATATGCACAAAAGGAAGCTCACTCAAGGACACAAGAAGAGAAATGGATGCCAAAACATTTTCTTGCTAGTTTTCTTTTTATTCTTCTATACAAAATACAATCTACACAAAGTATAGATAAGATACAACATAAAGTAAAGTGGCCTACGAATTCAAACAATGCATAATTGACTATATTAATCGACTAGCATTATAACTATGCCAACTATGGTGCAACAAACTAAATATAATAACTAATAAGTTAGTGGCCATGTGAGGATCATAATGACCATGGCATGCCAACTATAGGTAGGCGCAACAAACTAAATATAATAACTGATAATTTAGTAACCATGTGAGGATCATAATGACCATGACATGCTAAGTACAGACATGCAAATCCATCTAGCTAGGCAGTCCATCATTAATGTCCACACGTGTGGAGCTTGTCATCTCAACATTATACATCCTCTGGTGTACCATTATATGGACCCATTCTCAAATACACAAAGACATTGACACTAATCAACATCTCATCAACACATCCTAAAAATGCCAAGTTCTACTACTTGGATAGCATTGTAGACTTGGATATACATGATAAAATAAATATAAACACACCTTAGAAATTTCAAGTTCCAATTCTTGGATACCATTATAAACTTAAATACATATGATACAATAACATGCCCTACAAATGCCAAGTTTTGGTGCTTGGATAACATTGTCAGCTTGAACATGCCAAACCAAGCATTGGTTCTTGGATATAATTATTGAGATTATTAAGAAGCATCAATCTAGAGGGGGAGACCTTAAATATGAAATCTTGGACTCAATGTGTGTGTATAATGGGACATTTGAGCCATTAAAATGGACTAAATGAGTGACCTATCAAGTATAATTTGGAATTTAGGAACAAAAAGAGATGTTGTTTTCTAGGGGGGAAAAGTGGTGTGGATCCATGTACAAAATATTAGTTTAATCTGAGTGATTGGAAATCTAATGCATGATGGTTGTTTTATCCCTTGGATTTTTTATGAGCAATTAGCAAAACTGTAACTAATTGTAACAAGGCAAGCATTTCGCAATTCTGGCTAATAGTGTATATAGGCCCTTTATTTTTATGTGAGCATTTTATAAAGTATGTGTACATGATTGTATCATTTTTTTAACCACAATAAAGGCAAAAGGAGGACTAAGGAACACCTGGTTCAAAAGTTTTAATCACTTGTAGTTGTGGATGATTGAATCAAGGAGGAACAATACAAACTTGAATACACCAAGGAACTACCATGCATTGGTTCTTGGCAATAATTATTGAGATTTTTAAGGGACTTAAACATGCCCAAAAAATTTGAAAGCACTAGCACTAGGTATTTTGAGGGGTATTTGGAGATGAGGCTTCCATGCTCATTATAGAAAATGATGCTTGAGAAGGAAAGAGACTCGCACCTCTCCTAAGTCTTTGAGATAATTTATATAGATGAACGTTATATAATTATTAAATATCTAATGTAATATATAGTTTAAATCTAATTATGATATTTAATTAGCTTAAACTCATGCTCAAACTATGAGTAGAAGTGTGGTTAATATGATTGATGCTCAAACAATCGAAGAGGAGAGTCATCATCAAATGGGTTGTGGAGAGAGGGAGGGGAGGAGAGAGAGAAGTTGGTGAGATAGGAAAGAAGTATAATGATCCAAGGAAGAGGGGAGCAGATGCCAAGGAGGGAGAGGTTGTAATGTAGAAAGAGGGGGCTACAAGTAGGTGAGAAAGTTGGAGAAGAAGAAGAGAAGGAGAATCCTGAGGAGATGTAGAAGTATAATAAGATTATGCATGAGTAGTTGGAGAAGATTATGTCATGAAAGGATATAGAGATGAGGATGGCAAGTTGAGGAAGTTGGATGATGACATGGGTGGCACTACCATTGGGATTGAGAAACAACCCAAAATGTGGAAGGGTATAGGGAAACAGATCAACACACATGGCAGCACCTAAGGCAAAAATGGTGCGATCATGATCATTTTGGATGATAGCGGGTAGTATAGGTGCATTGAAAAAAGATATGTTTGATGCTAACACGACTATTTTCTCAAACATCGGGTCTGGCAGCATGCTCACCTTGGGGCATGCCACTACATTGTTTAGAAGCTTGGAGAATAATACAAACACGCAAAGGAAATCACTAGCTCTTGGGGATAAAACATGCCAAGGAGCTATGAAGCATCGGTGCTTGGGGATAATTACTCAGAATACTAAGATTGTTCTGCACACTCTCAGCAATTCGCTTCTTGACTTAGCACTTGTGATCTTTGAATAATCACCACCTCTCTCATTAAATCTTAATGTGGTTTAACTAGTAGATAATCATGCAGAGCTACATGATGCCTCGACAAAACCCAAATTAATATATCCCTCCTTCAATGCACATAGTCCTCTTTGGCTATCCCTTTCATGCTCATGCATGTAGTCTTGAAAACTACACTAGAAAATAACACCTTCAAACATGCTCTCTCCTCTCTTTGGTTAATGACAGTCACCACTCTCTCTTTTGGCTATAGCAGTAGTCACTAGACCTATAGGGATCCCCCAAGATTAGTCAATGATGGCAACGATCCCTAGAATGTGCTACCTCTTTACCTTGAAAATTGCCTCTTAGTTAATCAATTTCATAGCCTTCTCATTTCAAGTTGATGGAAGGACTACACCCCAAGATTACAAGTCAAGCTCCTTCTATAGTTGGTTATTAGCATCCTGCTGCACCCAACTTTCACGGTGACCTCTACAATATTCTCATAGTAGAGTCATCCCTCTAATCTGATTATGAGATGCCTCACTCCTTAATACTACTACTCAAAAGTACGAGCTTCATTGGTGTGGTGAATAGTAATCCAAATAATTATCCCCAAGTGCCAATGCTTCATAGTTCCTCGGCATGTTTTATCCTCAAGCGCCACCACTTGTTGGCAATTCCTTGGAATGTCTGTATTATTTTCCAAGATTTTGAACAATGTAGCGGCATGCCCCAAGGTGAGTGTGCTACTAGACCTTATGTTTGAGTTATTACTCGAATTACTAAGATTTCTCTCCATGTCAAGGAACTATGAAGCATCGGTACTTGGGGATAATTACTCGGATTACTAAGATTATTCTCCATGCCAAGCATTGGTGCTTGGAGATAATAATTGGTATTATTAGGATTCATTGATGAGTGGGGGACTTGAACATGCCCCAAAATTTCCAAGGACTGGTGCTTTGGAATATCAAGGGTGGGGTACTTGATGGTGAAGTTTCCATGCTTATCATAAAAAATGATGCTCAAGAAGGCAAGGGGCTCACACCTCTCCCAAGCATAATGGAGCACTGCCATAATAACCCCTCTACACCATGGTGCACAATATGATCACTCTCCTTCTTTGTATCACCATTAGTCTCTTTACTATCCACTTGCATCATAGTTTCTCGATCCTAATCCTTAGTTAATATCCTCCACCTAATTTTATCTTAGCACTCTGACAACCAATCATTTAGGTTGTCAACATGCATCTTCGACCTCCATTTCATTCCTCTTCTTCTTTTCATGTGAAATAGATGGAACTAGGATGTGTTTCTTGCCACCACTTCTCAAACTCGAGTACTTTATGTGCACATAACTCAACATGCAAGGCATGCAACACAACTAATCATAATATGAGTAGGATTTGTTGTACCTCTTATCCTCCTTTTTTTGGCTACTATCATTGTCTCTCATAATGTTACTACTATGTTGATCATCGTTCCTCCATAGCTTCTTCATGCTCTTTGATGATCTAGTTTTGCATCTAATCCATTGCTCATGGAGTTGTTTTTGCATATCCTGATATATAGTTTCCCAAATGACCCTTGATCCCAATGGCATATTTTTATTTTTGAGCTATCAAGTTGATTTTTGGAATTAATGATTGAGGGGGCAATGACTAAAAAGGAAGGATAGTTGCAAAATAAAACAAATAGAGTATGATGATGGAGTCTCCTTCTTTGAAACCAAAATGCCTACTCCTAAAGTCCTCTTTTTCAGAAACCATGGTACCTAATCTTGAGCCTTGACATTTCCTCCATTCTCTACCACCTTGTAGTCTTCACAAATGACTTCTAATGTCATCACATGCCCTTTATCTCATCTCTATCACCTCCATGTTGGTTTTAAGTATCCCCCGTCTCATTCCATTGATCGCCCCTCGAGATAACAAAGTTAAGCAAGGGTGACACCCACATCACACCAAGAGTTTCATTGAGAGCTCTCAAAGACTTGAATACAAGATATAGGGATCACCTAACTTGATCAACATGGCCCAAAAATGTTGATCACTAGCACTTCACTCCATTGTTGCAAATCATCAAGTGATTATTACCCCCTTCCTTGAAGGTGAAACTTTTTATAGATACTATAGATATGATAGTACCAAGTTACATATTCAAAAAAGGGATTAATATTTAGCCACACAATCAAATCTTTATTTCTAATTTGAGAGTGGAACTTGGGAGAATCGTGATTTCTTTGATATAGTGTTTGTACTTGGTTTACTCATCTCAAGCCATCTATGACCAACCTCCTCGTCATTGTTGGTACCACCTAGAAGCCTTAATATGAATGCCACCTCTTTAGCCTAACAACTAGATCCTCCCCCTACTAATCACCAAACACATGGTCAATTTCTAGTCACCTTAATCTTTAACAAGAGTGAGAGAGAGAGCTCTTGGCATACGATAATGTCAAAGAGGAGGAGGGACTATTACCATTAATCTAAGGCTATAAAAACCTTAGATTTAAGCCCCTTATACTAGACTTTTTTGTGTCGTTATTGCACACCTAAGGGGAGAGAGAGAGAGAGAGAGAGAGAGAGAGAGAAGAAGAAGAAGGTAGGAATAGAAGAAGGATTGGAGAAAAAGGATAAGAGAGGAAGGAAGAAGAGGAGATATAGATCAAGAGAAAGATATAGTGCAAAATAGATGTTACAATAAATGAATAAACATATTACATTATGAAAATATGAATTAAGTGCTTATATTTTCCTTTTTATGATATCATTCATACGTTGTCATTGAAACAAATCAGATTCTTTGGTAAGAGTGCCTAGACACATAAATCCAATATTTTTGCTTAAGTTAAATTTGTTTGAAACACTAAAGTAAATATGATAGGCCTACTAAGGGCATGGATGTATAATCCTTGCACAAGGAGGGAAAAAATAGAAGGATCCATTGACCCTTCCCTCAAAACATTAGAGACTTAACGACCTCTAGAGAATATGATAAACATTTACGAAACCATTTAGTGAATGACCTCCAAGTGAGTTTCATGTAGGGAAAGGCAATAAAAGCTTTTAGCTAGAAAGCTCCCCATAAGTCCCAAGGGGAAAGCGAAGACAAAAGAAATGTTGAAAAGATTTCCTACTAGGATAAATCTTGCTTGTGGTTTCAATCTTGTTTCTGATTTCGATATTACATTTAAAGGACTACTTGATGCATCAAGAAAGAAGTGTTTGTATTGTACAACTTTAGGATTCTCATTGAATCAAATTACAATATGTTAAAGGAAAAGATCACACTAGACCTTTCCCAAGGCTAATTGTAGAACCCTACACCAAGGGGGCTGGCTTTATTACCTTGGAGAGCTAAGACCATGGCCCTAATGGTGAGAGGTCACTTTGTAGGGAGACCAATAGGCAGCAGGAGGAGGTGAGGGTACTGAGGGGGATCTAACTAGTAAATCTCTTAGAATCATAGGAACTTGCTAACCATTAATTGACTCAAGATGGACTTCTTGAGAGCCCTGTTACTAGAGTTAAGGGTGGAAATTTTGGTGGAAATTAAACCTTTGAGTTCTTACTTCCATATGGGCAGAAGGAGAAATTGTAATAAGATCCTTCAAGATGAATAAATATTGTCTCTCAAAGGACTATTTTCAATTGTTTGAACGCCGTGATTTTAAATTATGTGAATAAACCCAATGTCTTGAAAAAGGATTAATTAAGGAAGTTGTCTTTATATATTGAAACATAAGCGTGGTAGGTAATTAAATAACTAAAGTTGATCCATTGAGGAAAGTAGAAGGGCAAGATCTTCAATGGATCCATTCTAAGGCAAGGTGGTCTCACTGAGCGAAGAGATTTTTCAAAATAATGTATTAACTTGAAATTATGAGCTACAAAACTAGAAGATTAAATAGAATCTTGACTTTCTATCATTTTAGGGGATCAGAGTGAGACTATGGCTTATGGGTAGAGGGATTGACATGCTACAGTGGACTCATTTCTCACTCTCTTTAAACCAAGTGCAACACTAGTTTGAGTAATCTAGAGCATGCATATGATTCTCAAAAATTGATGCTATGGATCAATAGGTGGCCTTAGTCCGCTCTAGAAAACTAGATTTAGGTTGATCCTTATGGGTTCTATCCAGAACCTTTTGTTGCAAAGTTGACTCAAAAGAACCTAGTTGACAAACCTCATGTTATTCCAAGGAGTATTGGGTAGTGTCTCTTAGGAACAACTCTTGATGGACCACTAAAATCACATTGAGGGCTTCTCAATGTAGAGCATGCAACACCTAGCTTGTAAAGTGACAAATGGTTGCCATGAGGGTGGTAATGTAGTGAGGATAAGCATTGCTTGTAGATCAACTAGAAGAGTGAGATCCACAATGAGGGCATCATCCATAGTCGATTGCCTAGTATTTACAAAATTTGGGATATCATTATTATTCTTTGGAAAAAGAGTCATTGAACATTTTGATGTTGCAACATGGCTTCATATATCCATGGTTTCATACATTGCATTTAGGAGTTTTTAAATTTCAAATATTTTGGTCATTATTCTCATAGCTTGTGTTTGCCTATCACCTAAATGAAGTAAGAGCTCCAAGCAAGCACTCAAGTCATCTTTTTTCCAATTGACAGAATCATGACTATTTTCTTGAGTTTATACACATGCACCATTTACAGTGGTTAGAAGATGTAATTCCCTTGACATTATTTTCATCTTTAATATTCAAACTTGAAGATTTTTTTCAAAAGGCTTATCTATTTGTACGTCTACATTGTTTCTATTGATATTTCTATCGAGATTGACATGTTGTTGCAAGCTTTATATGGTTTATTATTAGAATCAACTTATATTTACAAATTTAATTCGGTCTTAGATCAGGGCAAGTGTCACAAAGATATAACTCAATATCATGCAAAATATTACTATTGTTTATTATGGCAAGAACCACGAGAGACAAGAGAGCATTGTATGATCATATATTGACAAAGTAAACTCAAATAGAGCAATTACAATGTTGGTTCAAAGAGGAAGTGACTCTTTGAATTTTCATGCCATCTTGCATGTTGAATAAAATTAACTTCCTAATTAGTTTAAATTATAACAAGAGATGGCTTTTAGCCAAGTTGAGAATGTAGCTACCTTTAGTAGTGACATCATAGTATAGTTGATACTAATTTTACAAGAAGTAGCTAGATGAGATATATTGCTACTTGAATGCATCATCCTTGGGTAGAGCTCTAAGCCTCATAGCAAGTGCATAGTTAGGAAAAGTAAGGTATCTTTGCAGTTCTTTTTTGGGAGTTTGCATGAGAGTTGCTCTTAGATAGGGATGATGTTATGGTATAAATTTCAAGATTGTGGGAGAGAAGGAAGGAGTCTCACTTGTAGCTTTCTTGCTTGCACAATGGGGGAATACACACATAGGTGGAGGCTGAAAACAATTTTCCTCTTCTTAGTTGTGTAAGCCAAAAGAACTCAAGTACATAGAAATAGAAGAACCCTATATATGGGTCTCAAACCAAACTCAACTAACTAAGGTGGCATACTAATTGAGTCACGAACTAGAGTAAATAAGGATAGCTGTCATCTAGCTATTATTCATGGGCGGTGTACCAACTGCATCTGCAACTGACAAGTCGGTGACATAAATGCACAACGGTCACCCTGGCATATCACGAGTGGAGATCGATATCTCAACACTCCCCCTCGAGCTCAATCCCAATTCCTGCACACCAAGCAGGTCTCTGAACTTGCGCAGCTTCTCTATGCCCAATGCCTTCGTAAATATGTCAGCTACCTGATAGACTGGGTTATTTTCCAAGTGTATACTACTCATGTTGTCACAATAAATGACAACTGGCCCATCTGTAGGCTGATGCATATCATAAAGTAGCTTATGCAACCAAGCTACCTCACATGCAGCCATTGTTGCGCCCCTGTACTCAGCCTCTGTGCTCGACAAGGCAACTGTAGGTTGTTTCTTGCTGCTCCAAGTGACTGCAGCACTCCCAAAAGAGAACACATATCCACTAGTAGATCGTCTATCAGAAATACTACCAGCCCAATCAGCATCAGTGTATCCATGCAACTGTATCTGAACCCTAGTCTCATAAAGTAGTCCATACTGCAATGTGGACTTCACATACCTGAGTATGCGTCTAGCCGGATCCAAATGTGGTTTCCTTGGAGCCTGCATAAACTGACTTACCAATCCAACAGCATAGCTCAAATCTGGCCTGGTAATATTCATATAAATCAAACTTCCTACTATGCGCCTGTACATAGTAGGGTCTTCCAGAAGCTCACCTGCATCTGTTCTCAGCTTCACATTCTGCTCCAAAGGAACTAAAATAGGCTTACAGCCTGTCATCCCATATTTGGACAGCATGTCCAATCCATACTGCCTCTGCAAGAGCCGTATCCCACTTGGTGATCTAATCACCTCAATGCCCAAGAAATAACGTAGCTCTCCCAAATCCTTCATCTCAAACTTCTGCTTCAATAGCATTTTCACATGAAGGATATCTTCATTACTATTACCTGTCATAATCAAATCATCAACATAAATGACAAGTAGCATAATACCTTTCTCTATTTTTCTCACATAAAGTGAAAAATCTACCTTGGAAATCTGAAAGCCAATAGTGAGAAGATACTGTCCTATCTTGTCAGACCATGCTCTAGGTGCTTACTTCAAGCCATACAAGGCTTTCTTCAACCTACAAACAAACTCAAGATGAATAGCATGCACATAACCTGGTGGTTGCTCCATATAGACCTCTTCTTGCAAATCACCATGCAAGAAGGCATTCTTTACATCCATCTGATGTAAAGACTATCCCTCTGATGCAGCCATAGCAATGAGTGCTCTTACGATTGCCATCCTTGCAACCGGACTGAATGTTTCTTCATAATCAATGCCATATGTTTGTGCATACCCCTTGACTACTAATCTTGCCTTGTATCTATTCACAGAACCATCTGCATTGTGTTTCACCTTATAAACCCACTTAACCAATTGCATTCTTATATTTAGGCAAAGGTACCAATTCCCATGTAGCATTTTCTTCCAAGGCATCCATTTCTTCATCCATGGCTTTCTTCCATTTTTCTTTTCCCATGGCTTGCTCAAAAGAAGTGGGTTTTGGTTCCTGTATCACTTTGACCAATATGCATAGTGAATGGCTGCAAATCCATCATATTTCAGCCTATCCACAGGATACCTAGCTCTGGTAGACCTGCACAAAGTAGGTTCACTCCCAGGTGCTCTCAAAACATCCCTGGTCTTCCTTACTCCAGGTGTAACAATAGAAGGAATATCCAACTCATCATCAATGCTCTATTCTGAGCCACTGGATTCACCATCCACATAAGAGTGACCTGCATTCACATCAAACATGGGCTGATCTACCTTCTCTTTTCGTTTTCGTGATACATGCATATGCTCTGAGAAGATTCTCCTGATCTCAATCTACCTATCCATGGCAAAGAATGTGAACCACTGCTAGAGGATGCTCCAGGTCCACTAATATCTTGTGACTGCTACTATGAATTCTATGCAGCATTACCATTTTGTGCATCTACATTATCAATCACATTTACTAGTTTATACCAGCTACTCATCTCATCAAAAACAACATCTCTGCTCTCACTGTAAACTTACAAGTAGAAGGGTTATAGCATCTATACCCTTTTTGCTGCAAAGAATAACCAATAAAGATGCACTTCTCAGCTTTTGGATCCAACTTGGATCTCAACTCATCTGGCACATGAACATAGGCAATGCAACCAAAAAATTTTAAATGAGAAATATCTGGTTTCCTACCAGTATACCTCTCCTCTAGAGTCATGCCATGTATTGTTGCAGTGGGAGTCATGTTCATTATGTAGACTGCTGTAGCAACTGCCTCAGCCCAGTAAAAATCTGGCAAGTCTTTTTCATTGAGCATGGCACGAGATACCTCTCCAATATGCCTGTTTTTTCTTTCTACAATTCCATTTTGTTGTGGGGTATGACTGCATGAATATTGTTGCTTTATGTCATGGTCCTGCAGGAACCTTACAAACTCATTTGAGAGGTACTCTCCCCCTCCATCTGACCTTAGGCATTTTATTTGTAGGCATGTTTCTTTTTCAACCATAGTTGAAAGAGTTTTGAAATGCCCAAAAACTTCACTTTTCTTTTTCATAAAATACACCCAAACTTTTCTGCTATAGTCATCAATAAAAGTGACAAAACAATGACAGCCTCCAAGAGATGCAGCTTTAGTAGTCCACACATCAGAGTGGATTAATTCCAATGGCTTCTTACTCTCCTGAACATGTCTAGGAAATGGTTTCCTTGCCTATTTTCCAAATTGGCAAGCTTCACATACCTTATGCATTTCTGCAACCTTGAATTTAGGCAATCCTGCAACAATATTTTGGGCATGCATTGATTTAAGTCACTGTACATTAACATGACCAATGTGTTTATGCTAGGTATCAATATCTGCAACTACACCGGTCCCATATGCAAACATTGCTGCACTCAATTCAGACATGTCTGCATCCAACGTAAACATTATGTCCTTCTTCTTTCCTTTTGCTATCAAGCGACCTTTATTTTTCATATCCTCAACAAAGCATCCATGAGAGTTAAATCTGACCTACAACAAGCCCTGCTCAACCATTTGACCAATAGAAACTAGGTTCTTGGTGATATTCAAGACATGAAATACATCCGATAGGCATTTCTTTTTCCCATCCTGCATAGGCAAAGGAATTTTTCCAATCTGCACAATAGGATGTGCAGTATCATCACCAGTCTCCACAAATCCTGGTTTTTCCATTTTCCTTGCATCTTGCATCCATTCTGCATGACCTGTCATGTGGTTTGATGCACCTGAGTCAACATACCACACATCGTTTCTTTCTTCTGCACTTGTCACAGAATTGGTCATGTGCTGCACCATAAACAAATGCTCATTTCTGTCATCACCCTGTCTACTAGAAGATGCATAATTCCCTTGTTGCAATTTTCCATTCATGATGTCATTCTGCTTTTTATAGCAGTCCTTAGCCATATGACCCATTTTACCACAATAGTAGCATTCAACATTGGTGTTTTCATTTTGGCCTCTTTGCCATCCACCACAACCTCTTTGGATCCCCCAGCCTCTAAAGTTACCACGTCCTCCTCCATAGGACTGGTTTTCTTGAGTTTGCTGCATATTCTGATTTCTACCACGGCCTCCAGATCGGCCTCCTCTACCTCTGCCTCTACCTCTTCCAGCATTTGAGTAGAAGACAGCTTCTTTTAAAGTTCCTCCTGAAGAAGATGCACCACCATTTCTCTGCTCCTCAGAAATTAGAAGAGCAATCAACTCCTCAAAATCAGGAAATCTTTCACGGACGGAAATGGATGTTCGGAACTGTGCATAATCCTTTCCTAGACCATTCAAGGTCACAGAAACTAAATCATCATCTTCCACTGGCGACCCAATGGAAGCAAGTGCATCTGCAATCTTCTTCACCTTCATGTGGTAGTCATTGATGCTCATATTTTCTCTTTACACATTATGCAACTCTTGCTTGAGCTGCATTTTCCTGGCTTGCGTATTTATGCTATACATTTTTGACAAAGTATCCCATTCCTCCTTTGGTGTACTTGCATCTTGAATATGCACAATCATAGAGTCTGAAATGCTAATAGACAGCTAGTACATAACTTTCCTGGCTCTCTCATGCCATGCTTTAAATGCCTACATTTGCTGTTGATTGGGAACATCAGGAAGAACTGGTTCTTCTTCATTTCCTGTAACAAATTTCCAATATCCTTTTCCCATAAGGAAATTCGTCATTCTAAACTTCCATAATTGGAAGTTGTTCTTGTCAAGCTTTTCAGTGACAATCTGTGAAAGAGAATCAGACGCCATTACAGAACACTGCAAAAAATTATATCACTGCAAAGAACACAGCTTCAGCCTCACAAGGGCAAATCTGCAAAACTGACGAAAGTGGTATTTGACCACACAGTCACTTCCTAGTGACGATTTTGCATCAACAGGCAACAAGGATGATTCTGTAACTCCCAATGTCTCTGCGCACAGGCATACGATGCAATTTCTACAGTAACTTTTCACCGACCTGTAGAACAGTGGTCGCACAGCATAAAACTGGGCCTTTTCTTGACTGCGTGCAAAAAACTTCCACCTCCAAAATAGGCCCCGAAATGGCCTCAAATCAAAAAAGCAGGGTCACCGCATGGGCTTTAAAGCCCTCGCTCGCAGCATATACTACCCTCTTGCTTCACCGCGAAGGGCGTCTCAACCTGAGACAATGCACTCTTGCACTTTCCGGCTGTGCTACCTGCAGATACTTGCTCCCAAAATAGAAGAATGAAAGCAACACTGGTCCTCTTACCAGAACATCGCAAACTTGGCTTGCTTTCTTAAGCTCCTTACCACGAACAAGGCTCTGATACCATGTCAAGATTGTGGGAGAGAAGGAAGGAGTCTCACTTGTAGCTTTCTTACTTGCACAATGGGAGAATACACACACAGGTGGAGGCTGAAAACAATTTTCCTCTTCTTAGTTGTGTAAGCCAAAAGAACTCAAGTACATAGAAATAGAAGAACCCTATATATGGGTCTCAAACCAAACTCAGCTAACTAAGGTGGCATACTAACTGAGCCACGAACTAGAGTAAATAAGGATAGTTGTTATCTAGCTATTATTCATGGGCAGTGTACGAACCGCATTTGCAACTGACAAGTCGGTGACATAAATGCACAACGGTCACCCTGGCATATCACGAGTGGAGCTCGATATCTCAACAATAAATGCTCTTATTTCTTCCACATGGCAGTAGTAGGTAAATTGGGTGGTTGGCCTCTATCCACTCCCAAGAAAACACTACAACACAAAAGCCAATAATCTCTCTCAACAAAAAGTTTCCGAATTGATGCCACATAAGGCAAAACAAGGTTCCCTACACCACTTTCTTTCAATTGATAGCTTAGTCTAGCCTTATAACAACCTTAATATTTAGCTTTAATAGTCTCCTTATTTTTAGGATTGGACCTACTCTGAGGTGTCTATTGTCATTGCAAGTAACATCCACCATTGCAAGTGATTGGCATTGCACGTAATGTAGATTGCCTTTCTTAATTATATACATATATTCCAACATAAGAACCAAGGTAAAAGTTAGGGGAAAATCTTAGCCTAGAGGCTATTTTTTGGAGGTTTTCTTGGTCACTGGGCTAAATTTTTAGGCTTGAAAACTCAAAAAATAGCCCTTATACACAAAAATTTACATCTTTTGACCTTAAATTTTTCTGAAAAAAGCTAAAAATAGGGTCTTCTTATAGCATTCGCCCAGTTTTCTAAACTCTTCACCATTGATAAGCCAAATATTTATCCGCCTATATATAACTTAAAAATCATGGGGATCTCTTAAATTTTATCCTAATAAGAACATATGTTCCTACACATTTCCCTTGATACAAACTATAGAGCTTTAAGATCCCTACAGGTATTACCGTCTACAAGACTACAAAGACAAAGGATTATAGGGAAAAAATATATTTTTATTTTAAATATATATATTTAGTATAAAAATACATATTTTAGCATACACTTCCCAAATACACACTCTAGAACTTTAGAATGTAGCGCAAGTGTTGAATACCACTACAAGGACTACAAAACTACATGAAACAAGAAAAAATTATTTCATACTTCTATACAAGCACACGGACAAGTATATATTTGAGTATACTCTTCTCTAGTAAAACACAACAAATCTCTCAAGATTTATAGAACCTCAAGGGCTGCAGAAAACTTGTATTATGTGAGTATGAAACATAGCCACATGAGAATGTCTTTTCATTCTCAGAGAAACCTACAATTTCATAGCTTTTTCTATTGCAAATCCTTCAAATTTTTCATTAAATCAAGTCACTTATTTAGCCTTTAATAGAAATACATTATTTTTATGATATACTACTCCTTCGATCACCAAAACTCCCATTTTCCTTCTCTAACTAATAAGAAACATCTAATGCATTGCTTATACCATCAACAACATAGAGCAAACCAACCCTTCTTCTATTTCTCTTACCAACAACAATACCTCCAACAAAGGATTGCACTTGTCATTCTTCCTTTAGTAGGAGAAAGGAGAGGAGAGATTGAAATCAAAACCTTGCTATTGTAGTTAGAGAACAAAGAAATTAAAACAATAAATTTCACCCCACAATTCAATTCTTGATCCCTTTGTCACCATTAATCCTAAAAACCATGCTATCTCCTATCACATGTTATAGGTCTCTTGTTTGCATGCCATGTTTGTTCTCTTCTTTTTGATTGCCCATGTTTTTACTCTTTTATTAAGGTTTATCTCCCATGCCAAGTGATAGACATGCCATTAAATACTTAAAAAGTCCACAAATGATCCCAAATACCACATGAAGATTGCAAATCCTTTCAACAGGGCCGTACTTTCTGCAACAATAATGCATTTCAAAACTAAGTGAAAAAACATGTGGCAAACATGTGAGTTACCACTTAAGACTCCCTTGCATTAATATGACTCCTACTATGGAAAATTTTTGAAAAATCAAATGAGCCACATTTTCACTACATTTCCAGTTTATTTGGATGTAGTGATATGCCCATGCACATGGTTAAGCATTTTCACACACTAGAGTGCCATTAGACAGCAAGATGAACCATGTTGAGATTAGCTATATATCCAAATCATTATAAGGAGTTTTACAAAGATATTAAAAATTGAGTTTAGCTATAAAACTCATTGTATTAAAAAAAAAATTAGTCTACTTGGCCAATTCCTATGTCATTTCGTAGTTTTAGTAACAAATTCATTTTTGAATGACTAGAAGTTAGTGGCTCGTAATCATTGATCCTAAAGGGAGACACAATAAGGGTAAGGAACTGGTTGATCAGAGTTGGTGATGATGCTAGTATTGGCAGTCAATGTTATTTGGTCTTCTTAGACATGTAGATTCTACTAGTCTAGACACCTTAGGGAAAACCAAAGGATTCATGGTGGGATACATGGGTTGATAAAACATGATGGTCTTAGAGTCCTGGTTAGATGTGGTAGTGGATACCTTGAATGTCATCTTATGCGATGCTCTTTATAGCTTGGGTAGCAAGGTTGGCTTGGCTTGGTCTACCTACGATTTTCATTTAAAGAAACTTGCAGCACAAGGCTGCATGAATATTATGTTCTCCACTTTTGAAAACTGATATTGATTTCTGTAGGACAAGTCAATGGCTTTTGACTATATGATTATAATGGTGTGGTTTGCTTAGGGAGTTAAAGGCATCTATAGCCTTGATAGTATCGTTGGATACATAGGAGAGCCTTGAATATCCATCGAGATTTCATATGCATTCTATGATGTTGCATCTATGTTTATGGTCTTATTGTTAAGAAGAGGTGGTTTTTGAGTAGAGGGAGATCCCATTTAGGATTGGAATTAGGCCTCCACTAGATTTGGGATGATGGAGTATTAGCACTCACAAGGTGTGGATTCTGAGCTTGAATGATTAGAAGTTATGAGAGAAGACCCATTTTGATTGTGGGAATAGCTTATTAAGCTAGTAGGGTAGGGATACTAATCTATATGAGTCCTAGAGATAGGTTCCTAAAACTAAATGCTGGGATAACTCATACACTATGTGTCACAGATCGCATGGTAGGAGGACTTGCTTGAGTTGTTGCACCAAACATACACCATACACACAAGAGGAAGCTCAGTCAAGAACACAAGAAGAGAGATGGAGGCCAAAAAAATTTCTTGCTTTTTTCTTTTTTTCCTTTCATACATAGCTTTTTTCTTTTTTTTCTTTCATACACAATACACTATACACAAAGTAAAGATAAGATACAATACAAAGGAAAATAGCCTATTAAGTCAAAGAGTGCATAACCGACTATACTAATTGATTGTTCCTATAACTATGCTAGTTCTAGGTAGGTGCAATAAACCAAATATGATAAGTGATAAGGCATTGGACATGTGAAAATCATAATAATCATTGACATGCTAAGTGTAGATATGCAAACCCATCTAACTAGGTGGTCCATTATCAATGTTTGGATGTGTTGAGCTTGCCATCTCAACATAGTGGATTTCAAGTGAATATGTTGGAAAGAAGGTTTGATAAGACATTGGCTATGTGAAAATCATAATAACCATTGACATGCTAAGTGTAGATATGCAAACCCAGCTAACTAGGTGGTCCATCATCAATGTTTGGATGTGTTAAGCTTGCCATCTCAACATAGTGGATTTCAAGTGAATATGTTGGAAAGAAGGTTGGTTGAAGATAGATTGTCATATTACATGCATTTCTCCATGTTTTCATACCATTTTATTAGTTACCATGGATTTGACGGGAATGTCATATTCCTTCATGGGTAGCTCATACAAGTAGTGCACTAGAGGGTAACAATGTTTGACATGATTAGTATCAAAGTGCCCAATACATTAGCCATCCAAAGTCTCTAACCCCATGTAATCTATCTTTCTCATGGGAACACAGTAGGGTTTGAGGCCTCAAAATTTCAGTATTTGTTTTTTACCTTTGATTAATTACAACAACACTAGGCTGCCTTTCTAAAATGATTACTTGTTAATGTGCTTATCTAACCAAGACTTTCGTTAAGATATTTTCAATAAGCACAATATGATACACAAGTAATTGTATCTCAATAAGGCATTCAAGTTCAATAAGGTGTTTTGTTTAAGCTTTAGTGCCTTTCCAACATTTATGCATTGTGATCTGAAGATATGTATAAGGTACTCAAATGGCATAATGATATAAGTTGCATAAGTCAACTTGAAGGGTGTTTACCATATGGCCATCCTATAAGTTGCACGTTAATGTTGAGATATCGAGCTCCACTCGTAATATGCCAGGGTGACCATTGTGCATTTATGTCACCGACTTGTTAGCTGTAGATGGCGGTTGGTACACCGCCCATGAATAATAGCTAGATGACAGCTATCCTTATCTACTCTAGTTCGTGGCTCAGCTAGTATGCCACCTTAGTTAGTTGAGTTTGGTTTGAGACCCATATATAGGGTTCTTCTATTTCTCTGTACTAGAGTTTTTTTTGGCTTACACAACTAAGAAGAGGAAAACTATTTTCAGTCTCCACCTTTGTGTGTATTCCCCCATTGTGTAAGTGAGAAAGCTACAAGTGAGACTCCTTCCTTCTCTCCCACAATCTTGACATGGTATCAGAGCCTGGTTCATGGTAAAGAGATCAATAAAGCAAACCAAGTTCGCAGTGTTCTAGTAAGAGAAACAGTGTTGCTTTCACTTTTCGAGTTTGGGAGTAAGTCTCTGCAAGTAGCACAACCGGAAAGTGCAAGAGTGCATTGTCTCAGATTGAGATGCCTTTCGCGGTGTAGCAAGAGGGCAGTATATGCTGCGGGATAAGGGCTTTAGCCCTTGGTTGCCTTGTTTTTTTATTCGAGGCCATTTCAGGGCCTGTTTTGGAGGCGGAAGTTTTCCGCACGCACTCAGAAAAGGCCCTGTCTTTTGCTGTGTGACCATTGTTCTACAAGTCGGTGAAAAGATACCATGGAAATTGCATTGTATGCCTATGCGCAGAGACATTGGGAGTTTCCAGAATCATCATTGTTGCCTGCTAATGCAAAATCGTCACTAGGAAGTGACTGTGTGGTCAAATACCACTTTCATCAGTTTTGCAGATTTGCCCTTGTGAGACTAAAGTTGTGTTTGTTTGCAGTGATAGAATATTTTGCAGTGTACTGTAATGGCATCTGATTCTCTTTCACAGATTATCACTGAAAAGCTTGACAAGAACAACTTCCCAGCATGGAAGTTTAAAATGACGAATTTTCTTGTGAAAAAAGGATATTGGGAATTCGTTACAGGAAATGAAGAAGAACCAGTTGTTCTTGATGTTCCCAATCAACAGCAAATGCAGGCATTTAAAGGATGGCATGAGAGAGCCAGAAAAGTTATGTACTGGCTGTCTATCAGTATTTCAGACTCTATGATTGTGCATATTCAGGATGCAAGTATGCCAAAGGAGGCATAGGATACTTTGTCAAAAATGTATAGCACAAATATGCAAGCCAAGAAAATGCAACTCAAGTAAGAGTTGCACAATGTGCAAAGAGAAAGTATGAGCATCAATGACTATCACATGAATGTGAAGAAGATTGCAGATGCACTTACTTCCATTGGGTCGCCACTGGAAGATGATGATTTAGTGTCTATGACAGTTTTGGACATCCATTTCTGTCCGTGAAAGATTTCCTGATTTTGAGGAGTTGATTGCTCTTCTAATTTTTGAGGAGCAGAGAAATGGTGGTGCATCTTCTGCAGGAGGAACTTCAAAAGAAATTGTCTTCTACTCAAATGCTAGAAGAGGTAGAGGCAGAGGTAGAGGAGGCCGATCTGGAGGCCGTGGTAGAAATCAGAATATGCAGCAAACTCAAGAAAACCACTCCTATGGAGGAGGACGTGGTAACTCTAGAGGCAGGGGGAGCCAAAGAGGTCTTGGTGGATGGCAAAGAGGCCAAAATGCAAATAGCAATGTTGAATGCTACTACTGTGGTAAAATGGGTCATATGGCTAAAGACTGCTATAAAAAGTAGAATGGCATCATGAATGAAAAATTGCAACAAGGGAATTATGCATCTTCTAGTAGACAGGGTGATGACAGAAATGAGCATTTGTTTATGGTGCAGTACATGAATAATTCTATGACAAGTGTAGAAGACAGCAACGAAGTGTGATATGTTGACTCAAGTGCGTCAAACCACATGACAGGTCATGAAGAATGGATGCAGGATGCAAGGAAAATGGAAAACCTAGGATTTGTGGAGACTGGTGATGATACTGCACATCCTATTGTGCAGATTGGAAAGATTCCTTTGTCTATGCAGGATGGGAAAAAGAAATACCTGTCAGATGTATTTCATGTCCCGAATATCACCAAGAATCTGGTTTCTATTGGTCAAATGGTTGAGCAGGGCTTCCACGTCACATTTAATCCTCATGGATGCTTTGTTTAGGATATGAAAAATAAATATCACTTGATAGCAAAAGGAAAGAAGAAGGGTAGAATGTTTTACGTTGGATGTAAACATGCCTAAATTGAGTGCAGTAATGTTTGCACATGGAACCGATGTAGTTGCAGATATTAATATCTGGCATAAACGCATTGGTCATGTTAATGTACAGTGACTTAAATCAATGCAGGCCCAAAATATTGATGCAGGATTGCCTAAATTCAAGGTTGCAGAAATGTATAAGGTATGTGAAGCCTGTCAATTTGGAAAATAGGCAAGGAAACCATTTCCTAGACATGTTCAAGAGAGTAAGAAGCCATTGGAATTAATCAACTCTGATCTGTGGACAACTAAAGCTTTATCTATTGGAGGCTGTCATTATTTTGTCACTTTTATTGATGACTATAGTAGAAAATTTTGGGTGTATTTTATGAAAAAGAAAAGTGAAGTGTTTGGGAATTTCAAAACTCTTAAAGATATGGTTGAAAAAGAAACAGGCCTGCAAATAAAATGCCTAAGGTCAGATGGAGGGGGAGAGTACCTCTCAAATGAGTTTGCAAGGTTCCTGTAGGAGCATGGCATAAAGCAACAATATTCATGCAGTCATACCCCACAACAAAATGGAATTGCAGAAAGGAAAAACAGGCATATTGGAGAGGTATCTCGTGCCATGCTCAACGAAAAAGACTTGCCAGATATTCACTAGGCTGAAGCAGTTACTACACCATTCTACATAATGAACAGGACTCCCACTGCAGCAATACATGGAATGACTCCAGAGGAGAGGTATACTGGTAGGAAACCAGATATTTCTCATTTGAAAATTTTTTGTTGCATTGCCTATGTTCATGTGCCAGATGAGTTGAGATCCAAGTTGCATCCAAAAGCTGAGAAGTGCATATTTATTGGTTACTCTCTGTAGCAAAAAGGGTATAGATGCTATAACCCTTCTACTCGTAAGTTCACAGTGAGCAGAGATATTGTTTTTGATGAGATGAGTAGCTGGTATAAACCAGTAAATGTGATTGATGATGTAGATGCACAAAATGTAATGATGTACAGAATTCATAGCAGCAGTCACAAAATATTAGTGGACCTGGAGTGTCCTCTAGCAATGGTTCACATTCTTCGCCATGGACAAGCAGATTGAGATCAAGAGAATCTCCTCAAAGCAATGCAGATAGTGGTATGTAGGTTTCATGAAAAGGAAAAGAGAAGGTAGATCAGCCTATATTTGATGTGAAAGCAGGTCACTCTTATGTGGATGGTGAATCAAGTGGCTCAGAATAGAGCATTGATGATGAGTTGGGTATTCATTCTATTGTTACACCTGGAGTAAGAAAGACCAAGGATGTTTTGAGAGTACCTACGAGTGAGCCTACTTTGCGCAGGTCTACCAAAGCTAGGTATCCTGTGGATAGGCTGAAATATGATGGATTTACAGCCATTCACTATGCCTATATGGTCAAAGAAATACAGGAACCAAAACCCACTTCTTTTGAGCAAGCCATGGGAAAAGAAAAATGGGAGAAAGCCATGGATGAAGAAATGGATGCCTTGGAAGCAAATGCTACATGGAAATTGGTACCTTTGCCTAAAGATAAGAATGCAATTGGTTGTAAGTGGGTTTATAAGGTAAAGCACAATGCAGATGGTTCTGTGAACAGATACAAGGCAAGATTAGTAGTCAAGGGGTATGCACAAACATATGGCATTGATTATGAAGAAACATTTAGTCCGGTTGCAAGGATGGCAACCGTAAGAGCAGTCATTGCTATGGCTACATCAAAGGGATAGTATTTACATCAGATGGATGTAAAGAATGCCTTCTTGCATGGTGATTTGCAAGAAGAGGTCTATATGGAGCAACCACCAGGTTATGTGCATACTATTCATCCTGAGTTTGTTTGCAAGTTGAAGAAAGCCTTGTATGGTTTGAAGCAAGTACCTAGAGCATGGTCTGACAAGATAGGACAGTATCTTGTCACTATTGGCTTTCAGATTTCCAAGGCAGATTTCTCACTTTATGTGAGAAAAACAGAGAAAGGTATTATGCTACTTGTCATTTATGTTGATGATTTGATTATGACAGGTGATAGTGATGAAGATATCCTTCATGTGAAAATGTTATTGAAGCAGAAGTTTGAGATTAAGGATTTGGGAGAGCTACGTTATTTCTTGGGCATTGAGGTGATTAGATCACCAAGTGGGATATGGCTCTTGCAGAGGCAGTATGGATTGGACATGCTGTCCAAATATGGGATGACAAGCTATAAGCCTATTTCAATTCCTTTGGAGCAGAATGTGAAGCTAAGCGCAGATGCAGGTGAGCTTCTAGAAGACCCTACTATGTACAGATGCATAGTAGGAAGTTTGATTTATATGACTATTACCAAGCCAGATTTGAGCTATGCTGTTGGAATGGTAAGTCAGTTTATGCAGGCTCCAAGGAAACAGCATTTGGATGTGGCTAGACGCATACTCAGGTATGTGAAGTCCACATTGCAGTATGGACTATTTTATGAGACTGGGGTTCAGATACAGTTGCATGGATACACTGATGCTGATTGGGCTGGTAGGATTTCTGATAGACGATCTACCAGTGGATATGTGTTCTCTTTTGGGAGTGCTGCAGTCACTTGGAGCAGTAAGAAACAGCCTATAGTTGCCTTGTCGAGCATAGAGACTGAGTACAGGGGTGCAGCAATGGCTGCATGTGAGGTAGCTTGGTTGTATAAGCTACTTTATGATATGCATCAGCCTATATATGGGCCAGTTGTCATTTATTGTGACAACATGAGTAGTATACACTTGGCAAATAACCCAGTCTATCATGCTAGAACAAAGCACATTGAGGTGCATTATCACTATGTGCGGGAGAGGGTTTTACTAGGTCTTATTGATCTAGTTTATGTCAGCACAGAGGATCAGGTAGCTGACATATTTACGAAGGCATTGGGCGCAGAGAAGATGCGCAAGTTTAGAGACCTGCATGGTGTGCAGGAATTGGGATTGAGCTCGAGGGGGAGTGTTGAGATATCGAGCTCCACTTGTGATATGCCAGGGTGACCGTTGTGCATTTATGTCACCGACTTGTTAGCTGTAGATGCGGTTGGTACACCGCCCATGAATAATAGCTAGATGACAGCTATCCTTATCTACTCTAGTTCGTGGCTCAGTTAGTATGCCACATTAGTTAGTTGAGTTTGGTTTGAGACCCATATATAGGGTTCTTCTATTTCTCTATACTAGAGTTCTTTTTGGCTTACAGAACTAAGAAGAAGAAAACTGTTTTCAGCCTCCACCTTTGTGTGTATTCCCCCATTGTGTAAGTGAGAAAGCTACAAGTGAGACTCCTTCCTTCTCTCCCATAATCTTGACAGTTAAACTAAGAGTGCTACCATGAGCTTATGATTTTTGTTTGATTGGAAAGTTGAGACTCTCTTAGTTGGGACACTAAGGTGAATCTTATTTGTTTCCTCTTCTTGGCTATTTTCTTGAGGATAGTAAGGGCTACACTTGTAATGCACGACCAAGAATAGGGATAGGAGATGTTCAATGACTTCATTTAAGTAACGGATTACTTTGTTGCTGACAATTTCAATGGGGCAGCCAAATTGTGAGATGAAGTTCTTCCATAAAAGGTTTGTTCCAGTATCATTCTATCACATTGTGGCCCTAGCCTTTTATCAATAGGTACTAAAATGTAGTATGCTTCACAATATTGGGCAAAATGTCTAATAGGTCCCATAAAATCTAATCCCCACTTCTCAAAAGGTTGGTGGAAAATTATAAGAAAGAGTTCCATTTTATCCTTTTTGATCAAAAGTTTGGTATATTGGCACTTATTGCACTATTTGACGTAATGGGCCATGATCTTGAAAAGGGTTAGCCACCACAATTAGAAGTGTATAATCTTCCTCGTTATGGCATTTGCATCAAAGTGTCCTCTTACAATCCCTCAGTGTACTTCTTGTAGCACACCCTCAAATTTGTGCTCATGTATGTACCCTCGTAGAAGATAAAATCATAATAATTCAATTGTGATCATGTATGTACCCTCGTAGAAGATAAAATCATAATAATTCAATTGTGATCATCTAATAGGGTCCTGTTTTGATTTGAAGATGGGTGAAACACACCTTAATCCAAAATTAGTATTTCAAAGGATTCAAGGGGAGTTGGTACTACTGATATCTTTCAATGATGAATCAAAGTTTCTCAAAGGTGCTCCTTTCAACTAGAGTCATCAATGAATACCTCAAGTTATCATCTAAGAAAAATCTTAAAAATAGTGCACATGAGACATTGGAAAATGATCGGTGCATTGGTTAAGCCAAATGACACGAAAATGCAAGCAAACACTTTGCATTTTCTTATGGTGAAGAAGGTCTTAGGTTGATCACTAAACTACATTTTCACTTGATTATATCCTAGAAACCCAACCAAGTAGCTATAACATTCCTTATCTACCACTTGCTTGATCATATGATCTATGTACATTACTAGATGATGGTCCTATTTTGTTGCAATATTAGCTTCTTTGTAACTAAGGCATACTCAAATCTTATGATTTTTCTTGTGCACCACGACCATGGGTGACATTGAGTCTGTACGTTCAATCTCATAAATAAATCTTGCACTTTGCAGCTTTTGCAACTCTTTTCAAATGACATGTTGAAGGAAACTTTATGGTGTAAGTGGAGCTTGGCATCACATTCCAAGGGATTGTATGTGTTAGTACTTGGGGTAGTATGCCCTTAAGGTTTGAGTAGTTTTAAGGAAATATATAATCATATTCTCTTAGTATATCAACAAGATCATTTTTGTTCTCATCATTAAAATCTTCAATGGCATGAACTAGTTTAGGGGGGTACCCCCTATGTATTTAGATGTTTGTGCATCAAATGGAATTGGAGTTTTGCCTTAGTCTTGTGAGACTTGGTGAGTGGTGGAATTTTGGGATCTGAGTCATCATTTCCATTTGTCTCTGAGTCAAGAATTTTCTATAGTAGAGTGTCAAAGCTCACTTTGATTTCAAAAGAAGTAAAAACCCAGAGTCCATACCATGTAATCATAGAAGCTATGCCACATGTGGAAAGATGGATGCATGCAATATGCAAAATGCAAACATAATTGCTTGGTTAAATTACAGTCCTTAACCTCACTTCTCGACACTCATCAAATAACAAGAATATGGTCCTTATGATGTTGACCAAGTAAATAACCCTTCTTGCAACTGTAGGCATCCTTCACGACCCTCAAACTATCCCAACCATCTTTCCCACTCATCATGAGACTCCTAATTCGGTGATGAAAATCCCAACTTTCGTGCATGCAAAGAACATTTTGTGCACATGCTCTCTCCGAGGCACATGCATCTTAGGTTTATTGTATATAGCTACAACAAGTATCATGCTATGCTAATGCTCAATGATGGTGCAATGAGTGCATCAATAATCCAACCCATGGCATGGAAATAATTGATAAAATCAGGAGACGACCCCTGAGTATAGTATATCCGACAAGTGTAACATGAAGTGCTCGTGAATCCAAAAATCCTCATGATTTGCAAAGATATCACTAAGAAAATATACTTATTTCAGGATGTCCAATAGATATCATTAAGGTCCTACTTTAATCTATCCTAAAAGATACCAATATCAACCAAGTCTATCAAGTCTTCAAGCTCAACAAATCCAAAATAATGATGCAAACAATTCTTGTTCTAGAAAAATACAAAAAATATAGCTACAAAATAACAAAACAAATAGTTACACAAACGACTAAGCTAAAAAAATATTATCTATCTAATGTCTCTCTTGGGGTTTTCAGTTTATGTGAAAGCACTTGATAACATGATAAAATATTTACTGCCACCAAGAGATATGTTTTTGTATGCCCCCAAACTTCTGTATGCATAACATCAAGTATATTTGTTCTCAAATCTCTATCATGTAAAAAAGTTTGTCATGCTACTTACTTATCAAACTAACATGGTTCATACACTTTATGAAATTCTACAACTCTAAAAGTAGAAAATCCTATAACCAAACCTTTGAAGTACATTAATTTCAACCTTTGTATATTTGTATATCCAATACATTTATGCCATATTTCAATGTCTATAACTACTCCTTTGCCTCTAGCATACATAGCAGCATTCATAGTAGGAATTCTAGCATCTAAAGTAAATGTACAACCAACTCTACTTCCTTTTGCGAGAAACCTACACTCATAATTAAACTCTTCTACAAAATAACCTTTTGCATTAAATAAAATATATAGCCCTTGCTCTACCATTTGGCCAATAAAAACTTATTTGTTTGTGATGGATAGTACATATAATACATCTAAGAGATTCTTTATCTAACCATCATGCAAGGGCAAGTGAACCTTTCCAATGTGTGAAATTGGGTGGCATGAGTCATCACTCATCTACACATAACCTAGATTTTGTAAAACTTTCATTTCTCTAAACCATTCAATATAGCTGGTCATATAATTAGTTGCGCTTGAATTAACATATCATACATCATCATGTATCACATTTTTTGTAACATCATTCATCATATTCTACATACCAAATAGATGCTCATTTTTGTTTTCATTTCTTCATGAAGGAGATGTATTATTTCCTTGCTATAAATCACAGCTACAAATATCATCCTTCTTAGCATAACACTAAGTTGCAATATGACCTATTTTACCATAATTAATGATAAATAATATTAGAATTTCTAGAACTTTTTCTTTGCCATCCACCACTTCCTATAAAGCTCCCTTGCCTCTAAAGTTTCCATGGCCTGTTGAAACTTGCATTTCATTGAACAGCTGATTTAACTTGTTTTATTGGTTTATCACAAGCATGTTCCATACCATGGTCTCTTGAAAATGATCTGCTACGTCCTCTTTCTAAAACTCAAGTACAATGCTTGGAAATATTCACCATCTCTTTTAGATGATTCACCTTGCATGTTGATCTCTTCAATGATCATGACGACAGAGACTGACTCATTAATCATTGGAAATAAGTTCTCTATATACACAAAAGTGACAAAGGATTTCTAGGCCTTCTCATTATTAAGGCAACCCGAAGTAGATGAAACCAAATCACCATTGTGAAGCATTGTAACAATAGCTGCTAAGACATATGTAATGCTTCTCACTTTCAAAACATACTCATTTACAGATATCTTCTCTTGAAGCATTGTAACAATAGATGCTAAGACATCTGTAATGCTTCTCACTTTCAAAACATACTTATTTACAGATATCTTCTCTTTCTTCAAAGTACTCAACTATTACTTGAGTTGAATGTTTCATGCTCTTGTATTCATTGAAAGCACATTCTCATTAATTGTCCAAGTTACATGTGAAATTTTTACATTTTTTATATATCCCAGCATAGTATTATCAATGACTATAGATAGCCAGTACATTACATTTTTGTCTTTTGCATTCCATTCTTTTCACATCTCTAATTCTTCTATAGTCACAAGATTACTTGACTCTACCTCCTTTTTTCACCTGCAACAAACTCATAAAGGCCTTTTTCAATAAGGAAGTTCGTCACAAAAAAATTCCATGATGGATAACTATTCTTGTACAACTTCTCAATGATGGGGTTTCATTGTTCTCTATCATCTTCACAAAATTGATACAAAATAGCAAGCAAGTCTTTTGCAATCTTTTACAAGAAGTGCACAATAAACACTAAGCATCCTCTTTTACGATTTGCTTGATAGTACATGTAATCTGTAACCTATTTGTAATAAAACTTGTATTTTCTTCTTGGAAGATACCTTAAAACTTACAAATTTGATCTTTAATATGTATATGCACTTTTGATTGACACAACCAAAATTATAGTGTATCTTCAAGTTGTGGTCCATAACCTTGTATACTTAAAAGGGGGCCCCAAATGGCCTTATATAGCCAAAAAAGTAGCAAAAAAGTCCCTATTGACTTATGTGTAGAATATGAAGTGCTCTGTTTGTACACCATATCTCACAACAATCTGATATTTTTGCTCTACCTTGCTTTTGATGCCTCCATAGGCACTATCCAAGAGAAAGAGTAGAAAATGGGAGAGCTTCTTACCTGTTGCGTGCTTCCTCTAATCCTTCTTTTACTTCACTATAACTTTCAAAACTAGCATCTCTCAATGATGCCACTTGAATACAATGTCATGAATCGCATGATGAGGGGACTTGCTTGAGCTATTGTGCCAAATACATACCATACATATAAGAGGAAGCTCACTCAAGAACATAAAAAGAGAGATGGTGGTGTGCAAATTGGATGATGTATGCGTACGTAGCGAGTGCCGAAAGGTCCCCAAGAACAAATAACTCTACTTCTTACTCAAAATCCAAGAGAATAGACTTGCATGACATAAAGCAAGAAGACCAATTGGGTGCAATCTCCCCCCATGCCTTGTGTGAGCGCTCCACAAAGCATGTATTTAATATTTTATTCATCTCCAAGCTCAAAAATAGCCAAAATTTACAATTATCATGCTTTAGCTTTTGTGTTTGCTTTTGTCCAAATAGAGAATAAAGCGGTTAGGTGTCCCAAGAGTCGGGCTATGCCCAAATACAATGACCAATAATGAATATTTAAATCATGCACCCATGTGTATACAAAATAATAAATATATGTCAAACGCTTCAATAAATAAGTGCATCAATATAAATATTGACACCACACCGAAGACGTGTGTCCATAAAAAATGATAATTTCTTCTCAATAACTTGAATACATGCTATTGCCTAGTGCTTCCCAATGCCACCGTCGCTTGCTCTACACATCAACTAAAGTATTCACAATTGTTAGAAAATAATAACATTAAACCAAAAAAAGTAAATACCTAGCAGTCTTTAGCTATAAAATAAATAAATAGGTTGGAACTCTGTCCTAACCTTAATTTAATACGAGTGCGCACTCTAAACTCATAAACGTCCATTAATTTAAATATGTATTTTGCAGAATCACCCGTTATGGAATCACCCACTTGCACATTAAATTAACTTGACGCCCGAAAAGGACAGGCATCCCCATCAACTTTTTGCACAAGGAATCCACCTTGTGTAGTACGAGCCCCGACAAATAAATATAATTTTATGGAATCCACCGTAAAACCTCACGGAATCCACCATGGAATATGCCTCCTGGCATTATACCCCCGGGTGGGATAGCAATTGTCCTCAATTGCTATTAGCTCAATGTGGAGCGAGTAGTGAGGGGTAAGCACTTAGGTCACGAGCGTGCATCCATTGGGCCTCTTCAACAAGATGATTTTTAAATTTCACCAAATATATAAAATATCTACGGCCAGTTCTAGTGATCATAAAGTCGGTAACTAAAATAGTCTTAGGTTCAAGGATTTCAGTTTCTTCTTCTAACAAATGAGGATTTTCATAGACAGGGTGGACAAGTAATTAGCTTTTCTTTTCTTGTTTGCTTGTTTAGTATATGATTGATGGGCTTTTACAATCATATCTTTAACTTCATCAAAAATAGTAGCATATATATTGGCAATATCATCAGCAACTTTAAAAAAAAATTGCAATGAAGTAATAGGTATAGACAATCTATATCCATAAATGATTTCAAAATGTTCTTTTCAAGTAGCTGTATGTGGAGTGTTATTGTATGCAATCTGAAGTAAATGTAAGTGTGTATCCCATGTTTGTGGTTTTGAAATTGTGTATGCACGTAAAAGATCCAAGATTGTACTGTTTGTAGCTTCTATTTGTCCATTTTTTTCAGGATGAAATGTAGATAAAAAATCAATCTTTGTTCCTAAGTTTGCAAACAAAGTAGTCCAAAAATTATTGTAGAATCTAGAATCACGATAAGAAATAATAACTTTTGGTAAACTATGGTTAGTGAAAACAGTTTTCAAATAAGCCAATGAATCAATTGGAATCCAGTTATTGGCAATTAATTTATTCCAATCAGCTTGAAAACTGGGGTGATGCTAGGAGGCATATTACACGGTGGATTCCGTGCCATGGTGGATTCTGTGAGGTTTTACGATGGATTCCGTAAACTTTGATTACCGAGTCTCATACACAAAGTGGATTATTTGTGCGAGAAGTTGATGGGGATGCCTATCCTTTTGGGCGTTTCGTTAATTTAGTGTGCACGTGGGTAATTCCATAGCGGGTGATTCCGCAAAATACATATTAAATTAATAAACATTTATGAGTTTAGAGTGCGCACTCATGATAAATTAAGGTTAGGATTGATTTCTAACCAATTGATTTATTTATGTAGCTAAAGACTGCTAGGTATTCACTTTTGTCAGTTTAATTGTATTATTTTACTAACGATCGTGAATGCTTCGGTTGATGTGTAGAGATAGCAGCAGTGGCAGTGGAAAGCATTGGAGGATAGCGTGTATTCGAGTTATCATCTATATTTTGATGGGCACATACCTTAGGCATGGTGCCTATATTTTGTCACACCTATTTATCAAGGCGTTGGATATTTATTTATTATTTTTGTATGTGCATGGGCGCACGATTTAGTTATTTGTATTTGGACATTGTATTGGGTATGCCTAACTTCTTAGCGCCCGCTCATTAGCTTTATTTCTATTTGGCACTAAAGCAAACTCAAAAGCCAAAAGCGTGCTATTTTATAATTAGGGCTATTATTTGAGCTTGAAGATAATTAATACATAAAATACATACTTTGTGGAGCACTCACACAAGGTATGGGGGGAGATTGCACCCAATTGGTCTCTTGTTCATGTCGTGCATGCTTTCTACATTGATTTTTGTGCAAAAAGTAGAGTTCTTTTGTTCTTGGGGACCTTCCAACACTCACTACGCGCGCTTACGGCACCCGATCTGTGCATCAGTAGTATCAGAGCGAAGCTGAGATCGAGAGCTTCTAATCACTACCCATCTTGCGCGAAGGTGGAGCTCCTAGAAAGATCGAGCTCTACAGTGAGTTTCATCACGAACGATCGATACGGGTGGATTCCTGGCGGTCAAGAACCTCTGTCTACAGCCTGTGATCGCGAAGGACCGGCCTGAGGAAGCGGAGGACCACTCCTACATCTCTCTCTCCAAGTCGTTTTGTAATAGAGAATACAGATAAGGTCCATAACTTCAAAAAGCTTAAAAGCTTTGATTATTATTAAGCTTAATAATAAAGCTTAGAGCTTCAAAAATCGGCGACTGGGCAGCAACAGCATGCTGACACAGTAAACGGTGTCAAAAATGGACCCCCCCTTAAAAATCGACGACAGGCAGTTCTCTTTCTTAAGCTTAAGTCACATAAGCTTTACAAAAGCTTAATCACTAAAGTTCTCCAAGTCTTGTGATTACTGTAAGTCACAAAGGTCAAACAAGTCAGAGAAGTCATTACAGAATAATTCCAATAACTCCCATAAGGACTGTTCCTGCGCAGAAGCACAGAACTACAAAATTTCTCCCTGGAAGACTCTGTTCACATACGCAGACTTGCTGAACCAATTTCAGCACACGTAGAAGGTCATACGCAGTTTCTACAAAGACTACAAATCCCGTAACTACAAAATACGAAGACCGTAAAAGCCAAATAAAAATCTATAATCCTTGTATACCCGACTTTGAGCTACGCTCATCCCACTAATTGGACTTTGAGAGAGTGAGGTCTTTTGGATTTTTACAGGATGACGGAACAAAATATGGACAATTTAATGGCTGAAGGTGATCTTCCCGAACCTACGATGGAACAAAAATTGGATTTAATTATGATGCAGCTTGATGAAGAATGAAGAGCTCGACAAGCTTTGCAAGTTCAATTGGCCAATTTGCAATGATCTACTACCGACAAAGATGGACCACAACCCGAAGATCTTATCCGACTACCATTGATGCGACACTCGAAGCTCAATCCATCCGCAAAGAAATAAAGATAAGTAAAAGAAATTTCAAATTCCATACTTTCAATGGAACTCGAGATGGAAAGACTATACTTGCATTTATCAGTCTGTTTGATGATTACTTTCATGAAGAGACATACGTTGAAAAAGACAAAATTAAATATGTCACTAATCATTTAGTCGATCGAGCATCTCTTTGGTGGACCGTGGTTCACAAGAGCATTGATTGTCCCACTACCTGGGAGAGTTTCAAAAAGAAGTTTCTGTAGAATTTCCTTCCTCCTCAATTCCATGAAAAATCCATAAAGAAATGGGATCTTCTACAGCAAAGAGATCATGAGCCTATTTCCCAATGCACCGAACGTTTTTGGAATGCCTTATTGCAACTCCGAATGCTTGAAGACGTACCTGAAGCGACTCACAAACGCAAGTTTATGTCTGGCTTACTTGCACATTACTACGCTAAAGTCAATATGTTCAAGCCTACAACCCTTGAAGATGCATTTTCTTTGGCTCATGACACTGAAGACAAGATTCGAGGAAGAGATAAGCGTCCACAACAATTTCAAGCAAATGGTAACTATGGTTCCAAGCAATTCAATTCAAATTTTAGAAGGTTCAATCAAAGTTGTTTTCCTTCATCATCTTTCCATAAGTCTTGGACAAAACCACCTGCTTTGCCATCAAATACCAATCAAAACCCTAAGCCATCCTCATAGCCAAATCCTAATATTCCTAGACTTCCTGCCATTGCCAACAATGTATCTAAAGCCAAACCAATAGTTTGTTACAAATTCCATCAATCTGGACATCTAGCAGCCAATTGCCAATCAAAGAAGCCACCTGTCCATATCAATTATCTTGGAGCAATGGAAGATGAAAAACGTGAGGAAATACCTGACTTTACGGAAGATGAAGACGACATTGCTACTCCTTCAGATACTTTACCAAGTATGCCAACTCCACATTCTTTGTTGATAATGAAATGTTTAGTACATGGAAAAGAAAAGATTATTTTGCATGATAATGGTAGCACACATGATTTTATTTCTGCAAAGTTAGTGAAAGAATTGAATTTACAAACTATTTCTACACATTATCGCATTAAAGCAGCATTCTTATGCACAAGATATAATGGAACACAAGAGGTGCATGACTTAGAAATTAAAATTGGTTAATACACTGAATGAAGGAATTTTCTAGTTGTACCTTTGAAGTCCAGTGATATTATCCTAGGTATGCCTTGGTGTCATCAGTATAATCCTGACATAGATTATTCCATGCATTCAATTAAAATTCATTTTCAAGGAAAACAAATTACATTGCATGGTATGCATACATCCAATAATTTTCCACTGCTTACTCATACTCAAGCTAAACGTGCATTATGTAAAAGTAGCAAATCTTCTCTAATTTGGGTGAATGAACTTCAAGCTAAAGAAAAACATATGCATCCTAGGCATAAACAATTTCTTGCTCAATTTAAAGATTGTTTTGTTGATGATTTACCACCTGGACTACCACCTTCACGTCATGAAGATCACAAAATAGATTTAATTCCTGGTACACAACCACCATGTAAAGCACCATATAGGCATAACCAAATTGAACAGAAAGAAATTCAAAATCAAGTAGAGGAATTGCTAAATAGAGGATTAATTAGACCTAGTAGTTCTCCATTTGGTGCACCTGTTTTATTGGTAAAGAAGAATAATAATACTTATCGCATGTGCATTGATTATCGTGCCCTAAATAAAATTACTGTAAAGAATAGATATCTAATTCCTAGGGTAGATGATCTTATGGATAGACTATAAGGTTCTGCTATATTTAGTAAGATAGATCTTAAATCCGATTATCATCAAGTGAGATTAGATAAATCTGATATATTCAAAACTGCATTTAGAACACAATTTGGACATTATGAGTTTTTAGTGATTCCTTTTGGATTGACTAATGCATTTGCTACATTTAGTCAAATGATGAATCGCATATTCTTGAAATATCAGCATTGAGTTATAGTATTCTTTGATGATATCTTAATATTCAATAAAAATGAGAATGAGCATTATGAACATCTGTCTTTAGTTTTCAAGTTGTTGAAAGATAATCAATTGTATGCTAATCTGGAAAAGAGTGAATTCTTTCAAACAGAAATTGAATATTTAGGTCATATTGTTTCATCAGAAGGTATTAAGGTTGACCCTAAGAAGATAGAAGCAATATTGAATTGGCCCATACCCAAAAACGTGCATGAGTTACGTTCTTTTCTAGGTCTTGCTAGTTTTTACAGGAAGTTTGTGTGAAATTTTTCATTACTTGCCTTGCCTTTGACTAAAATTTTAAAGAAATGTATTGTTTATCATTGGTCTGATAATCAACAAAAATCTTTTGATTTATTGAAACATGCATTAACCCATGCTCCAGTGTTACAACTACCTGATTTCAATAGACCATTCTTTTTAGTAGTTACTGATGCTAGTGGATCTAGAATAGGAGCTGTACTTATGCAAGATAATCATCCCATAGCCTACTCTAGCTGTAAAGTGAAACCATCTAAACTTAAATATTCTACATATGATAAAGAATTGTTAGCTGTAGTACAAGCCTTACGTCAATGGAAACATTACTTAATGGGTTCTAAGTTTATGATTAAGACTGACCAACAAAGTATTAGACATCTCCTTAGTAAACCCCAAATCTCTAACCAACATATTAAATGGGCAGCTTTCATTCAAAGTTTTCATCCTCTTATACAATATCAACCAGGAAAAGAGAATGTAGTAGCCGATGCTTTAAGTAGAAGACCGACCATTCATAATATCTCTGTCATATCATTTGATTCTCTTACCCTTATGAAAGATACTTATCATTAGGACATTACTTTTCAAGCTAATTGGAATAAATTAGTTGCAAATAACTGGATTCCTATTGATTCACTATCTTACAATGATGGATTCATGTTTTATGAAAAGAGATTATGTGTTACAATTCCATTTAGATCTTTTGTTTTGAATGAGATTCATTGTCCTCCATATCAAGGTCATAGAGGTATTATATCTACTTTGCCTACATTGACTAAAGATTTTTATTGGCCACATATGGACACTGATGTATCTAACTTTGTTTCTGAATGTTTAGTTTGTCAAAGAGTTAAGAGACATCATGGTAAACAGTATGGTTTATTAATGCCTTTACCTATTCCATCACAACCATGGGAACAGATTTCTATGGATTTTATTACTGGTTTACCTAACACTAAAGCTAACCATGATATGATTTGGACTGTTGTAGACAGGTTTAGCAAACAAGCATATTTCATTCCATGCAAGAAAACTTTAACAGCATCTCAAGCAGCTCAATTATTTTTGAAAACTGTTTTCACTAACCATGGATTACTCTGTTTGCTAACTTAGGAACAAAGATTGATCGTGATTCTAGATTCTGTAATAATTTTTGGATTACTCTGTTTGCTAACTTAGGAACAAAGATTGATTTTTCATCTGCATTTCATCCTGAAACAAATGGTCAAACAGAAGCTACTAATAGTACTATTTTAGATCTTTTACGTGCTTACACTATTTCAAAATCACATACATGGGATACATATTTACATTTACTTTAGTTTGCATATAATAATACACCACACACAGCTACAAAGAATGCACCATTTGAAGTTATTTATGGTTATAGATTGTCTACACCTGTTGCATCTTTATCAAATAAAATTCAGAGTGCTGATGATATTGCTAACATGCACGGTACTATTTTTGATGAAGTTAAAGACATGATTGCCAAAGCCCAACAATCATATACAAAGCAAGCAAATAAGAAAAGACAGGCCATGAATTTCAAAGTTGATGACTATGTTTGGTTACGTATAGAAAAACGTAGATTACAAAGTGTAGATAAACACCCAGTTGTGAAATTAGCACCTAGATTCTATGGACCATTCAAGATCATACACAAAATCAATGACAATGCATTTAAACTAGAACTACCACCACATTGGAAAATTCACAACACCTTTCATATTAGTTTATTATGACCCTTTAAAGGCCAATTATCTGTACACCCTGTTTATGAAAACCCACCTTTGTTAGATGAAGAGACTGAAATCCTTGAACCTGAAGCTATTATAGATACTAACTTCATGACCACTAGAACTGGCCGTAGATATTCTAGATATTTGGTCAAGTTTAAAAATCATCCTGTTGAAGAGGCCTAATGGATGCACGCTAGAGACTTAAATGCTTTCCCCACTCTGTTAGCTCCACATTGAGCTAATAGCAATTGCGGACAATTGCTATCCCACCCCGGGGGTATGATGCCAGGAGACATATTACACAGTGGATTCCGTGCCACTGTGGAATCTGCGAGGTTTTACGATGGATTCTGTAAACTTTGATTACTGGGGCTCATACACAAAGTGGATTATTTGTGTGAGAAGTTGATGGGGACGCCTATCCTTTTCGAGCGTTTCGTTAATTTAGTGTGTACGTGGGTGATTCCATAAAATACATATTAAATTAATAAATGTTTATGAGATTAGAGTGCACACTCGTGATAAATTAAGGTTAGGATTGATTTCTAACCAATTGATTTATTTATGTAGCTCAAGACTGCTAGGTATTCACTTTTTTCGATTTAATTGTATTACTTTACTAACGATCGTGAATGCTTCAATTGATGTGTAGAGATAGCAGCAGTGGCGGTGGAAAGCATTGGAGGATAGCGTGTATTCAAGTTATCATCTATATTTTGATGGGCGCTTACCTTAGGCATGGCGCCTATATTTTGTCGTGCCTATTTATCAAGGCGTTGGATATTTATTTATTATTTTTGTATGCGCATGGGTGCACGATTTAGATATTTGTATTTGGACATTATATTGGGTATGCCTAAGTTCTTGGGTACCCGCCCATTAGCTTTATTTCTATTTGGCACTAAAGCAAACTCAAAAGCCAAAAGCGTGCTATTTTATAATTGGGGCTATTATTTGAGCTTGAAGATGATTAATACATAAAATACATGCTTTGTGGAGTGCTCACACAAGGCATGGGGGGAGATTGCACCCAATTGGTCTCTTATTCATGTCGTGCATGCTTTTTACATTGAGTTTTGTGCAAAAAGTAGAGTTCTTTTGTTCTTGGGGACCTTCTGACGCTCACTACGCATACTTACAGCATCCGATCTGTGCACCATGGGGTCTTAATCATAGGTATCTTTCATAGGGATAAGGGAATCAAAAGATATCACAGAGATATTATGAATAGTTGGTCTTCTTCTCAAGGCATCAGCAACAACATTTTTTTTTCTAGGTTGATATTGGATAAGTGGATGAAAATTTAAATAAAAGTAGCCCATTTAATATGTCGATTAGAGATTTGTGACTAACTAAGGAGATGTTTGATACTTTGTTGGTCAATTTTAATCATGAATTCAAATCCCATTAAATAGTGATTCCATTGACGTAAAGCTTGTACTACAGCTAGCTATTCCTTATCATAGGTAGAATATTTAAGTTCAGAGGGTTTAAGCTTGCAACTAGAGTAGGCTATGGGATGGGAATCTTGCATAAGTACAGCTCCTATTCCAAATCCACTAGCGTTAGTGACTACTAGGAAAAATGGTCTATTAAAGTCAGGGAGTTGCAATACAAAAGCATGTGTTAAGAGATGTTTCAGTAAATCAAAAGACTTTTGCTGATTTTCAAACCAATGATATACAATACCTTTCTTTAATAATTTTGTCAAAGGCAATGCAAGCAATAAAAAATTTCTCACAAATTTTCTGTAAAAGCTAGCAAGACCTAAGAAAGAAGGTAATTCATGCACATTTTTAAGTATCGGCCAATTCAAAATTGCTTCTATCTTTTTAGGGTCAACTTTAATGCCTTTAGATTAAACAATATGTCCTAAGTATTCAATTTATGTTTGGGAAAATTCACTCTTTTCAAGAAATGCTAATGTTTCAAAAATATGCAATTCATTATACTACTGAATATGGCTGGTGCATTAGTTAAACCAAAAGGCATAACAAGGAGTTAATAATGTCCAAATTGAGTTCTAAATGTAGTTTTGAAAATGTCAGATGCGTCCAGGTGTACTTGATGGCATCCAAATTTAAGATCTATTTTGCTAAATATTGTAGCCCCTTGTAGTTTATCTATGAGGTTTTCTACCCTAGGGATCGGATATCTATTCTTGACAGTGATCTTATTTAGGGTACAATAATCAATGCACATCCTATAGGTGTTGTTTTTCTTTTTAACTAATAGGACAGGTGCACCAAATGGAGAACTGTTGGGCCTAATGAGTCCTCAAGTTAACAATTCTTCAACTTGAGTTTGAATTTCTTTCTGGTCAATTTGATTATGTCGATAAGGTACTTTACATGGTGGTTGAGAACTTGGAATTAAGTCTATTTTATGATCTTTAGGATGTGTGGATGGTAAACTAGGTGGTAAGTCAGCAACAAAACAGTCTTTAAATTGTGAAAGAAATTGTGAGTGCTTAGGATGCATCTTATTTTCCTTAACTTCAATTTCATTCACCTAGATTAAGTACGATTTGCTACCTTTTCTTAGCGCACATTTAGCCTATGTATGACTAAGCAATGGAAAATTATCAAAAGTGTGCATACCATCCAATGTGATTTGCTTTCCATTAGAATAGATCTTCATTGAATGCGTGGAATAATCTATATCGAGATTATATTGATGACGTCAAGGCATTCCTAAGATAATGTCACTAGATTGCAGAGGCACAACTAAGAAATTTCTATGTTCAACATAATCACCAATTTTAATTTCTAAGTCATGCACTTCTTGTGTTCCATTGTATCTAGAGCCTAACAATGCAGCCTTGATGCGATAATGAGTAGAAACAGTATGTAAATTCAATTCTTTGACCAAATTTACAGAAATAAAATCTTATGTGCTCCCATCATCATGTAAAACAGTCTTTTCATCATTTAGAAACAGTATATAAGTTCAATTCTTTGACCAAATTTACAAAAATAAAATCGTGTGTGCTCCCATCATCATGTAAAACAGACTTTTCTTTACCATGCACAAGACATTTCATTGTTAATAAAGAATGAGGATTTGGTATACTTGGTAAAGTATCTGAAGTAGTGTTGTTATCGTCATCGTCTTCTGTGAAATCTGGCATTTCTTCATGGTCCTCATCTTCAGTCACTCCCAAATAGTTGATGTGAACAGTTGCCTTTTTGGATTGAAAATTCACTACTAGATATCCAGGTTGATGGCATTTATAACATACTATGGATTTGGCTTTAGAAAAATTATTGGTAATAGCGAGAAGTTTTGGAATGTTGGATTTGGCTGAAGAGATGGTTGAGGATTTGGATTTGTGTTTGATGGTAAAGCAAAGGTTCGTGTCCAAGATTTACGAAATGGAGATGGAACAAAGTGGTTTTAATTGAATCTTTGAAAGTTAGAATTGAATTGCTTGGTACCAAAATTACCATTGTTTGAGAATTGTTGTGGTCACTTATCTCGTCCTCAAATTTTGCCTTCATCATCATGGGCCAAGGAAATTGCATCCTGGAGAATCGTTGGCTTGAACATGTTCACTTCCACATAGAAGTGACCAAGCAAACAAAACATAAATTGCCCTTATGGGTCACCTCAGGTACATCTTCAAGCATTCAAAGTTGCAATAAATCATTCCAAAAACGCTCGGTATATCGTGAAATAGGCTCACGATCTCTTTGTTGCAAAAGATCCCACGATTTGATTGCTCTTTCGTGGAATTGAGGTGGAATAAAATTCTGTAAAATTTTCTTTTGAAAAGTCTCCCAAGTAGTAGAACAATCAATGCTTTTGTGGACAACAGTCCACTATAGGGATGCTCTGTCCACTAAATGATTAGTGACACACTTAATTTTGTTATTTTTTGGCATATTGTTCTTCATGGAAATAATCATCAAACTGACTGATAAAAGCAAGTATAGTCTTTCCATTGTGTAATCCATTGAAAGTACAAAATTTAAAATTTATTTTACTTATCTTGGCTTCTTTCCGAATAGATTATGCTTCAAGTGTTGCATCGATCGTACGTCATATAATATCTTCAAGTTGCGGTCCATCTTGATCGGCAGTAGATCGTTAAAGACTGGCCAATTGAGCTTGCAAAGTTTGACGTGCTCTTCATTCCTCTTGAAGCTGCATCACAATTAGGTCCAGTTTTTGTTTCATCGTTGGTTCCGGTAGATCACCTTCGGCCATAAAATCTTCCATATTTTGATCAGTCATCCTGCAAAATTTCAAACAACCTCACACACTCAAAATCTTGTTAGCGGGATGAGCGTAGCTCAAGGTCGGGTTTACAAGGCTTTCTTTTTCTTTAAGTGGCTTTTTAGCAATATTTCTTCTTCACGGTTACGAAAATTGATGTCGGCCTTCTTCCAAGCAGATACGTCTTGCGTATAGTCTGCATGTGATTCTCTACTTGCTAGAATTCGTCTCTGTCACAGCGCAGGTGTGAACAAGCGCTTACAAGGAGTTGAAAACTGGTTCGGGATAAGACGAATATGAATGCCTGCTTGAGAGGAGGTTTAAACTTGAAAATTTGAAGCCTTAGTAAGCTTAAAAACTTAAGCTTAATAAAATCTTAATAGCTTTTTTTTAAATTAACGGGACTTCAAGAGATTTTTGACATCGTCGTCGGTCTACAGTACGTCCTTCCGCCACACCGTCATCAATTTTTGAAAAGCTTAAGTAAAGCTTAAGCTTAAGCTTGTTCTTAATATGATTTTTACTTTTTGTTATCTCTGAGAAGAAAAACAACTTTCAAGAGACTTTCCCAATGGTCCTCAGAGTGGTCCCTCGCGATCGACTATGTAGCAGAGGGTTCTTCACCGCTAGGAATGCACTGGTATTGAACGGATTTTCACGAGACTGACTAAAGAGCCTGTTCGTTCTCAGAGTTTTTCCTTCGCACGAGATGGTAAGTGATTGGAAGCCCTTGATCTCAGCAAAGCTCTCATGTATCACTGGTGCGCAAATCCGATGTCGTATGCATATATAGCGAGTGCCAAAAGGTCCCTAAGAACAAAGAACTCTACTTTTTGCTCAAAATCCAAGAGAATAGACTTGCACGACATGAAGTAAGAAGACCAATTGGATACAATCTCCCCCCATGCCTTGTGTGAGAGTCCACAAAGCATGTATTTAATATTTTATTCATCTCCAAGCTCAAAAATAGCTAAAATTTACAATTAGCATGCTTTAGCTTTTGTGTTTGCTTTTGTCTAAATAAATAATAAAGCGGTTGGGCACCCCAAGAGTCGGGTTGTGCCTAAATACAATGACCAATAATGAATATTTAAATCGTGTGCCCATGTGCATACAAAATAATAAATATATGTCAAGTGCTTCAAGAAATAAGCTCATCAAAATAAATATTTTCGCCACGCCTAAGACGCGTGCCCATCAAAAATGATAATTTTTTCTAAATAACTTGAATACAGGCTATCATCCATCGGTGCTTCCCAACGCCACTATCGCTTGCTCTACACATCAACTAAAGCATTCAAAATTGTTAGAAAATAATAAAATTAAACTAAAAAAGTGAATACCTAGCACTTTTCAGCTACAAAATAAATAAATAGGTTGGAACTCTATCCTAATCTTAATTTAATACGAGTGCGCACTCTAAACTCATAAACATCCATTAATTTAAATATGTATTTTGCGAAATCACCCACTGACACATTAAATTAACTTGACTCCTGAAAAGGACAGGCGTCCCCATCAATTTTTCGCACAAGGAATCCACCTTGTGTATGAGCCGCGGCAAATAAATATAATTTTACGGAATCCACCACAAAACCTCATGGAATCCACCATGGAATATGCCTACTAGCATCAGATGGAGGCTGAAACATTTTCTTGCTAATTTCTTCCTATTATTTTTTACACAATACAATGTACAAAAAGTATAGACAATATACAACATAAAGAAAAGTAGTCTACTTAGTTAAATAGTGCATAACTAACTATACTAATGGACTAGTACTATAAATATATCATTTGTAGATAGCAAGAAACCAAATATAATAAGTAATAAGTTAGTGGCCATGTGACAATCATAATGACCATGAATGTGCCAATTATATATGTGTAGAGCCATCTAATCATGTGTTCTACCATCAATATCCACATGTATTGAGTTTTTCATCTCAATACTCATGCTCTAATAAGGTTGTATCATAGAGTGGTGAAGTGCAGCCTATTTGGCAGATGATGCCTTGTGGTTAAGATGGGCCAAAAATATTGATGGGTTTATAGGGAGTCTAATGTACTTGTTATGTCACTCATTCCCTCTCTAAGGGGTGTGTCTATCTTACCTGTGTCGTGAGTGGTACATGTACTTGTTCAACTAGGAGAGTGGGCTAATTCCAAGTAAACTTGGAATGTTGTCCCACACTTAAGGACCCATTTGTTGTGAAGTTATTGTGCTATGGTGATCTTAGGTTGAGTAAGTTTGAGGTGTCCTACCCTTGATGTGCCACCCAAAGATTGTGGTATGGGGGTCGGGGGGTTAGAGAGATGAAGCCGGTTGACCAAATCCATCGGACATTGAGCACTTAGATTGCAATGAAAGTGTGAGAGAGATGATTTTCTCTGTCTTTTTCTTTTATTGTTTTCCCCTTTTCCCTTGAAATTAAAATGCAAATGAACACCTAAAGTGTAACACACTACTCAAAAAGAGGCAAGAGCTTTTAGTGGAGGCATCCTTTTTTGAGAAGATATTCCTGTATAAATTTACACAATTTTAAGGATGGATCGAGGTAAAAAGGGTGGGCATATATAGTAGCAAACCTACCATCCACTATGTCTTCTAGCAACTAGACACAAAATGTGGATAACAAGCTAGGTCTACTACATGCCTATATTTATGCCGAAATTTTTTGGCAAGAGCCCATCTTCATATGGTGCGATGGGTTGTTGTAGTAGCTTTATGAGGAGCCTAAGGTACTTACATATTGTCATGGAGGGACCAAGGGAGTTGGTGAGTTCTCTCACAAAGTGACTAATGGATGGTAATAGGTTTGTGGAGTAAAATAGGTAAGTCTTACTAACATGAGTGGCTTTTATATTTGAAATCCTCAAGAAGTTTTACCTACCATATTTTCTATCTTCATAATCCTTGCCATGCTACTCTAGGTAAGGAAAATATAATGGATTCACCCTCTTGACTTCTTGTGAGTATCGAAAGACTTCTTATACCCTCTTGTTGTTCCAAGATGGGGTATCACCATTATAGGCAACTTGGACAAGCTTCCCTTGGTTTCAACTTGACATACTTATATGTAGTTCCTTTATTTTCCATAATTCCTTTTATAAATAGTGAGATCTAGAGGGTCAAGCTACTTCATTACTATATATTTCTTCTATTTGTATAAGCAACGGCATTATATGTAAGTGGAGTGTTCTTTTGAACTTTCTTTATTCATTCATCTTGGAGACAAAGACTACCAAGCTACTCAATCCTGGTCTCTCTTAGTACCTTTAATTGATATCCTTTGCATTTTCATATTCTTCCTATGGTAGGAGATCAAGGTGAATAGGATAACATGCCACCTTATGTGACTTGCTATTAGGCTCTATACCATGGTGGCATATGCCCCCTTCTACTCTAGATGTTCTTGTTCTTTTTTTTTTCTATTACTTTGATTATTCTACATTAAACTTTAGTTCTTTATGAACATTAATGCAAGGTGACATGATTCTGGATGGTTTTGTGGCAATGGGGGATATTGGATGGAGTATTTGAGATTACAAGGATATGATGTCTTTAGTTCATGATCTTCATAAATTTTCTTTTCCGAATTGCAGATCATGTCTTCTTTAGTTTTCTCTACAAACATTAGGTTGATCTCTTAGATTTGCTCCATGCCTTTGCAAGTGCTAGAAACAATTCCTAGTTAAGCCTTGAGCTCTTTAAGGTCTTTCATTTGGAAAGTGTGAACCAATAGTGTTGCTTTCTTAATGAGTTCTTGATGCTTAGCCATGACAAAATTGTAAGCCTACAATTGGACCTTATGCTAACTTCACTATAGTGCTACTCCTAGGTCATTAGATAACATCATTCATGTTGTTTCATGAATTTTAAGATTTCACCTTCCATTAAGCTAATAACTCTTATCACACTACTAGCTATTATTTATTATAGGCTTGCATATGCAACCTTCCATTAGCCATGTCTCTATCGATACTCTAGTGATAATGTTTCATGCAAATATATTTTTAAATATTAAAAACATTTAAATATATTATCATTTAAGTTATACTTATACATATATTTAAACTATTATTTAAACACTAATTCTAAATTTAAATATAGAGAAGCCACAATTACTCTCTCTCTCTCTCTCTCTCTCTCTCTCTCTCTCTCTCTCTCACATTGTATAGTGTGTGAGGAAGAAAAGGATTGCCAATGGACCTGTGTGTCGTAAGGTAGCATGTCATGAGTGAATATTTTTCCATCACACATAGCCGACGCGCATAGCTGACGCGCAATGCCTACCTTGCGGGTGTAGTGAGCTTACCTTGATGCTCGATCAAGTTCCCTCCTCTCTCTTGCACTTCGGTAGCTCCACGATCCTTGTGGCAAGCTCAAGCAACATCAAGCCCTCTCCGTCAAGCTCCAACCTCCATAGCCATGCGAGAAAAGAGAAGAGAAGAAGAGGAGGGAAGATGAAGAGAGAAGATGGGGAGCTTCTTCTCCACGATCCCTCACTCTCACACACTCACTCCCTCACACTCCCTCAATCCCTCACTCAAGCACAAGCATGAAGGTAAGAAACAAGAGAAGACGAAGAAGAAGCTTTAGCCACACCCAAGAATGAACTTCTCATTCACTTTTGAACTTTATATACATGCCCTACTTTTTGGGCGGTCATCCCCACTTTTTACATGGCCAGCCATTAGCCTAGGCCCTCTTTTCCTATTTCCCACCGTTCTAACTTATCATGTTCCCACTAATGCATACAATTTGCACAGGAGTGAGCCCGGCACTCTTTTTACAAGGATTCGGGAGCGCCTTCATATTTAATGGCACACTTTTACTCTTTTCTTTTCTCGAGGCAACACCATCATTCAAATTTTCAGAGTTTGACCTCCATCCAGGATGCCTTTTCCTTCCTTTGTCCTATGCCTTCTTGGTTGTCTCCTTCTTCCATTTTTTCTCGCACTTCTGCTCCATTTTCCATTTGTCTGTGCTGTGGTAAACATTACCCCCTCCTAGCGGAGTGCCAATCCCATGGCACTGGGGTGGGGAGCAACAAGGTAGTTGGGGTTGGTGCTAAGTGGAATTGGCGAGTAGATGACCACTATCGAAAAGGTGGTGCTGTGAATGAGAGATGATGGGGTGTTGATTCCTGATGATTTGGAGAGATTCCGGCTTGCTTTGATCTTCATGAAGATGCTCGGCCTTTGTTACACAGTTGGAATTTGTTGTCAGTGATGACAGTCAAAACCGGGGCTCCGTAATCAGTTGTTGAAGAACACGTGGTTCCAAGATCTATGCCAATGGCGGGCCCCGATTGAGTTACAAACAGCTTGCAAGAGAAATTTGTGTACTCCCTAAGGGGTGTGTCTATCTCACGGTGAGGTGTAAGTACATATGTAGTGGAACTGGGAGATGGGTCCCTCGGTAATGTCCCACAATTGAGGACCCAGTTCGTGTGTTGTTGGAGGTGCAGTGCAGAGCTTAGAGTGATAGGTCTGGAAGTCTTGCCCTTGATGTGCCCTAAGCGTGAAGTGGGGAGAGGGGCTAGGGGTGAACCCTAGGTGTGGTGACCAAAGTGAGGCTTCGTGCCTTTTTCTTTCTTTCTTTTCTTCTTTTCTTTTTTTTCCCTTTTCTTTTCTTTTCTTTTCTTTTCTTTTTTTTTTTGAAGATTGTATACGTAGAAGGCATTTTGGCTAGTGCCTATCACCTTCAGCAAAGCGTGGGGTAGTCGAAGAAAAGTCCGTGAGGTAGCGGTTGATGGATGGAAGGATATCCTCTACTCTAAAAACTAGGCATTCCTCAAGAGTTCAGGCATTTACATTATATATTCAAGGAAAATCAAAATCCCCATGAATAGTGCAGTCATAATCCACTCCATGCCGGTAGGGGTAGGGCATGTAGGTGGGATCGTTCCGTTCTTCGGAAAGTGAACTGCAGAAGGCGGTCTAGGCGTCAAAATTGGTGTCAAAATTGCCACTTCGGATGCGCCTCATGGCCTTGGACGGATTTGGAAATCCGGTTCACCTTGTCATGCCAGTAATCTATGGGCTCTTGCCTCCACCTAGTTATAATAAGGCTCCTCTTTTCTATCCATCTATTCGCCAGGTCATTGGCCAGGTCCTTGATCTTGGATAGGATGCCTAGAGGCAACGCATGGTCCAGCGAGCGTGGATAGGAAAATGACAACTCGAATGGTCTCTTTTGGAACTCTCGGTCACGGTAGATGATCAATTCCTGAGGCCAATCGATAGGGTTGGGGTCCCCTCATAGTGGCACCGGTTCGTCAGGGAATTGTCTGGGTAGTGACCGTGCTCTGTGTTGTGCATCCTCTGCCAGTTCCTGCCTCCTTCTTCTGGCTGCCAGGATGCGCTCAAGCATGTGGGCATCTTCAGGCTCGTCTGGCAGGAGGTCCGGTAGAGGCAGACTGGGCATTTTTTGTTGTTCTTCTTCGGCCTCTTGCTCCAAGTCTGAGCCCTCTTCGGTATTTTGCTCGACCACTGCTAGGGTCGCTTGTGGTGGTGGTGCGGGCTACTCCTGTTCTTCGAACCCCATTTCCTTGAGCTCAACCGTGGAGAGGGCAGCACGGCACAGGTAGTGGAATTGCTGCTCCTTGGTGATTCCTATGCTGGTGGGGAGCTCCCATTCCTAAAGGCCATATCTTAGCACTCGGGTAGTCAACTCTAGCTTCCTTCTCACCCTCTCCACTGAATCATCGCCCTCTGCTTGGATGACATGTAGCATGCTGCTGAGAAAGGCTTGCCTCTGTGCGTTGGCGCATACATCGGCTGCTTCAGCCTTGGATTCAACAAGCACTCTTTCGCACTCAGTCGCTATCAAGCGCTCTGCTAATTGCCTAATTCTTTCAAAGTTGTTCTCTTCCCACGCGTTGGCTCTTTCATCCATCTTTCTCCTTCCTTCTTCCAGCTCACTTGTTAATGTGGTTACCACCTGCTGTGATGTTCGTTTGTTAAGGCCGAGAGTTGGTGCCACTCCCTGGACTTCCAAGCCAGCTATTCTTTGGCGATTTCTTTCACTTGATTTGCAATACTGAACCTCTTTTCTACCTCAGCAATTAGTTTTGATTTTTCATGTGCTAGCTACTCTCTCGTGGCTCTGGATCTCCACAAGGTGCAGTCTTCGTTGTGTGAAGCCCATGGCCATGAGGGTCTCTGTCTTCCTTGGCAACTTCCAATGCACCTTGCAGTTGTTGTGCCTCCTCTTGCTGCCCTTGTGCTTCTAGTGCGATGGTTGCCGGCCTTTCCCGTACTAGGAACTCTATCTCTCTCTCGAGCCTATCTTGTTCCTCGAGTTCATATTGTAGCTTTGCCATGGTATTCTCCTTCCGCTCACTCGGCTCGCCCTCTTGAGCTGCCAACTGTCCATACCCTTCTAGTCTAGCCATTCTCTATTCTAGGTTAGCATATTGCTGCACCAGTAACTTTAAGCTCCGCTGCTCGGCCACCAGGTTTTGTTCTGTGTCCTCTAGCCTCTGTCTCAAGCGGCTTTCGTTATCCTGGGCATCTCTCATTTTTGCCTCTAGCTGATCTTGCAGCACTTTTACCTCCCTTTGTCGATTGGCTCCTTGCCTTGAAACTTCGAGCCTCAAGGCTGCCAAAGTTTCCCTTTTCTTTTCCAGCTCCAACAGGGCCACCTTCTTTTCTTCCTTTGTTTTATCCAACTGCACCAGGAGCTCAGCCACGTAGGCATCGTAGTCCGCACCAAGTGGCATGGGAATAGGAGCTGTGGTGGTTGACACTTCTAGCTTTTTCCATTTTGGGTCTTTCCTAGACTCAACATCTGCTGTGGCAGGTCTTTTCACTCTAGTCTCTGGGACAATCTCAACCACTTTACTGACAAGCATCTGCATCATGCTCATCAGTTGGGTCGTGTCCAGATAGGGCGTGGGTTGCAGGGCAATTGTGGTGTTTGTTGTGGCGTCGGCACGAAGGAGGAAGGAAGGGGGTGTAACAGTGACTTTCCCTTGCCTACGATCACCGGGGCTGATCTCGCGCTGCCGCTTGCTTCGGCCTCATGGTGTGGGCTCAAGGGGTTGATCTCTCCTCTTCCATGAGTTTCTTCAATAGATCTGCGAGTGGCTTCTATCAACTCAGTTAGTTCCATCATCCTCAGCTCGTGGGCTTCCTCCTCCGCCCTTCTTTGCCTTTCCTCTTCTGCCTTTTTCTTTGATCCCTCTTCACTTTGGCCCACTCCTCTTTGCTCAGTCTCTCCTCCATCTTTTTCTGGCTCTTGTCGTTCTTTATTTGCCTCTGAGGCTTAGCCATTTGAGTGGGTGGTATTTCAGGCTCTCCTTTGTCGCTTGCCATCTTTTCACTCAAGCCTTCCTCCTCATGATGTGGTGAGCCTTGGTGCTTAACTTGCTCTTCCTCCACACCGGCATCCTTGATAGCCTCGTCAATGATTGCTGTGAGGATACCTCCGTACCTGATTGTAGAGGCTTTAGTGGCAGGTTTCTTTCTTGTGGATCGTACGATAGAGGCCGGAGATTCCCCGCCAGCTGATGCTGCGGCTGGAGCTAGAAAGGCAACTGAACTCCTGATAGTCTTCTGGACAAAGCCATTCCAGTCCACCTCCTCCAAAACTCTTTCCGCAATGCTTTACAGCAGTGGCACGCTGATTCTATTCATGAGTGCATTGTATCGATGGCCCGAGAAAAGAGCGTGGATCATCTTAGCCTGCATCCTCATCATAGGGTCTGGAATGTCAGCTAGACTAATTTCATCAACCGTGTGCACGTCCTCTTTTCTGACTCTCAGCATGGCATACACATCTCTTTTTGGGCGTCTTTCTTTTTTGGGCACAAGTCCTAGGGCTCTCTCGACAATGACTGCGTTAAGGGGCACTTGCACCCTTCTTTCTTGATCACCCGCCCTTACTGTGGCTGTGCCGTAGCTCCATCCTTCATCAAGGTTCCTTAAGGAATCTGCACACATGCTGTAGTCTACTACCTGCCCGACCTTCTCTATGTACTTTTGGAGGTTACATTTGTCCACCAGCTCCCTCATGGCCGGCTCTTTCAATATGGCTTCATTTAGATTCATGGTATGCTTGAATGTGAATTGGCTAAATCCCTACGTCTTGATGCTAATTCCATACTTCATCAACTCCGCTTCCGTAAATGGGAGTCTACCCTGTCCTACCATGGTAGGTGCATGTCATCACCCAAGTCAACGTTAGAGTTACAACTTGATTCATTCCTAGCAAATCCCAAGAAAAAATGTGTGTGACAGTTTTTCGTGTGGATTCAGAGGGATGAAACTTAGAAATAATTCACAACCAACATCTACTTCCTCCTTGCTTTCTTTCCTATTTGAATTTAGTTGAGCACTTCCAGCCTTTACACCTCTTGCTACATCACTTGGTTCGTCACTTGGTTGTCACTTGCTCTTCCCCCCCTTTTTCCTAAGTGTTATGGGAATCCTTTTTAGGATTTGTGAGGGGAGGAGGAGGGCTTGCATGGGCTGTGTGGGGCGAGCTACTTGGCCAACAGCCAAGTATAAAGGTTAGGGTTATACTCAAACTGGGCATGACGATCAAGTTCGCATGGTTTTATGGAAGCTTGAGTGATATAGGTCAAGACATCATGAAATATGTCCCTGGAGTTGAGGCGACTGGCAACATGCAACTCCTCTTCCGTGAGGAACTGGTCAATGTACGAGTGGGCCAATACCTGATCATCTAAGTGCATGTTGCGTGTAATGGCCAAAAATCTAAATGAAAGAGGTGCCACATAAGTAGGGTTGCGTTCAATTGTTTTGATTGCCCTCCTTTGCTCAGCATTGGTCATGATACGGTGGCCTTTTTTCTCCCATTGGAGTTGTAAGGCATACCACAGTTGTCAGAATGGAGAAGCAGAGCTGGCAAGCTGCGTGAGCTCCTCCAATTCTCATTCAAGTGTAGAGCGAGCAGGCTTGCAATACGAGGTGACTAGTCATCTGAGAACAACTTGCTCCTTTGAGATTTCTCCATTAGCGATTAGCTCGACTGTAATTTTGGGAAATTTGATGGTCATAAACTCGTAGTCTTCCCAAGTGCACGGCAATGCGCGAACATGAGAAGCAAGTGGTTTATCAAGAAGTCCCAGGTCAAGCCTCTCATAGCTTCTAGTGAATGTAATGAAGGTGTCATCCAACTCCTTGATGCATGTCACTATGTCATTCCCTGAGGTCTCAGCAAGATCCTTGGCCCCACTGAAAGGAAAGATCGTCTTTCGTACGAAGGCTTAAGACCTGCTGATGGTGATGGCACAGTTGGGCTAGGCAGTGGTGACTCCCTTGCTAGCATCACAAATGGGACTTTGCACTCTGGAGCACTTAGAGATACTGCAATGGGCTTCTATGGCATAGGAGGCGTGCTGCATTCTATTCGAGCCGGCATGGGGGTGCGCACCTCCTCTGACCTAGATGGTGCTAGGACATCCGGCTTGGGACAATGAATGTGTTGGGGGTCCTTAATCATCACTGGTGCTAGTTCGGCGTTCTTTGTGACTTGTGCTTTGCAAGTGCCAACCTGTCCAGCTGGAGTGGGGTTGCTCAAAGTTGAGCTTCTTGAGTGTCCACTCTTAGGCACCCATATCCAAGGGTTGCCCTCATAGTATCCTTGTGCTCGCAGGAGATCTTTCGATATCCATCGTGGCGTGGCAGTGCACTTGTGTCGATAGTATCTGGGCTGCCTCTTAGGCTGGGACTAATATTTTTTGTGTTTAGAAGTATGTTTCTGCGGTGGCCCTCACCGTTTTGGCACCCATATGCACGTGGGCTCTTTGGCCATGTGAATGGCTTGGGTGAGTTTGATTCTGGAAGTTGGAGCACGGGGTAAGATATCCATGCCCTTCTCCTTAGGCTTGGTCATGGGGGTCTCTATCAGGGCTGTGCAGTTGTAGAAGGCGCATGATTGCGCTTGTTGAAAGTAGTTACTATGCACACATTGCCTACAGCAAGATGGATGTGATCTAGGTTGTAGTCCACATCGCAGCTTTTCTACTTTTTGAAAGTGTGGCCTAGTAGTGATTTATCACTGGCCCCCTTAGTGTTTGTTAGCACATAAAAGACGACTAGGATGCTTTCAGACTTGATGGAGATAGCCACTTTAAGACTGGGACGCTTTCAAACTCGACGCGGATAGCCACTTGGCATTTTCCTAAGAGAGAGTAAGTGTTGCCCCCAAATGGGTCAAGTTTCGCGTTTGTGGGCTATAATTTAGGCTGACCAATGCGTGTCCAATGGTCATGCGTCAAGATATTACGGTCGGCACCTTCGTCGATCAGGGCATCAAAAGAATATGTCCGTTCTGTGGTGACCGTGATTCCTAGCTAGGCAGGTGGTACTGCTTCTTCATCTTGATCTATTAGTTCGGTAATTGTGGCCATGCAGGCGTTGACAAGAGCTTCGCGCATAGGTGGCTCGTGCAACGAATGGGAAGGAGGATAGTACTTTTTCATGCGACTGCCATCGAAGAAGCCTATTCCTTCCCCTTCGAGTGTCTCCAACTCGACCTTGCCCGTTCTACTAATTGCATGCACCCGAAAAGGTCCCAGTCCTCGAAGTTTCATTTTATGTTTGTGACCTTTCACCAAGTAGAGTAGGACAAGGTCTCCTCGATCAAAGTTGCGTTAGTTGACATGCTTGTCAAACCACATATTTCGTCGCGCCTTCTCACAGATCAGAGCATGGGTGGCTAAAAGTTGAGTCTGCGTGAGACGCTCTAGCTCCAATAAGCAATTAGTCCAAGCCTCTCTTCCCAACAAGCTAGACGTCTCTTCCCAATAAGCAGCTCCAATAAGCTAGGGACAAAGAACTCTAAAGGTAGAATGGCCTCTGTTCCGTAGGTCAGCCTAAAGGGCGTTTGTCCAATAGCCGTCTTATAAGCTATCCGATAGGCCCACAAGGCCGCCATCGGTTTATTATAAGCTGTCCGATAGGCCCATAAGGCTGCCATCAGTTTATCCGATAAGCTGTCTGATAGGCCCACAAGGCCGCCATCAGTTTATTATCCCAGTCTCTTCGTGATGTGGATACTATCTTAGTAAGCACGTTGACTAGGATTTTATTTGTGGACTCCGCTTGGCCATTTGCTTGAGGGTAGTAGGGAGACGACCTTCTATGAATGATTAGGAAGGTTGAGAGCAGGTGGGATATCACTTCATTAATGAAGTGTGTGCCTTGATCACTCACTAGTTTGATTGGACAACCAAACCGTGAAAAGACCTGCTCCCACACGAAGTTCGCAATGGTTCTAGCATCGTTCTTTCTAGTGGCTCTTGCCTCCACCCACTTTGTCAAGTAATCCATTTCCACAATGATGTAGCATGCCTAGGAGTATTGCGCCGTAGGACTGATAGGTCCGATGAAGTCAATGTCCCATTTTTTGAAGGGTTGTTGCGCTATTACAGGGGTCAAATCCATCTTATCTTTGCGCATGGGCCCCTTAGTCCTCTAGCACTCATCGCAGTGTTTGACGAACTTAGCGGCGTCACAAAATAGGATGGGCCACCATAGTTGGGATTGTAGCACCTTACAGGTGGTTACATCCCCACTAAAGTGCCCACCAGCTATCCCACCATGCACCTCTCTTAATACATCGTGCATCTCGTACTCGCACACACATTTACGCAACAACCCATCCTACCCCAACCTTTAGAGTTGGCCAGCGATCAATTGGTATGGCTGGATTTTTAAGATAAGTCTCCTTTTCCTGGCTTTCTCAATAGGCCTCTCAGGCAGACCATTTTCTAGCTCTTGGACTACATCATCGGCCCAATATGGCATCAAATCAGCCCTAAACAAGTCTCATTCACTAGACGGGCCAAAGAGATGCGCGCCCGGTAAGTCGTCAGGTATGCCTTTTCCAGTAGCTTCCCCTGTGGGTATGCAGGACATGTGATCTACCATGAAGTGCTACTTTCTCTTACGTACAACCACCGAGAAATCAAACTCCAATAGGAGAAGTAACCATCTCGCTATGCGACCTGTAGCGCACGGCTTGTTCACAAGATAAAGCAAGTCTTGATGGTCAACAAAAAAGACGAAGGGTGTGCCCAACAGATAATGCCTAAATTTCTTTACAGCAAACACCATGGCTAGCCCTTCCCTTTCTGTAGTGGAATAGTTCATCTCCGTTTCAGTGAGCTACCTGCTGGCAAAGCTCACAAGGTAATCAAGATTATGTTCACCAGGTTGGCATAGAATAGCTCCGATAGCAAACTTAGAGGCATCTATGTGTACATGGAACGTTACACTCCAGTCTGGGGCTCGTAAGATTGGTGCAATGGTGAGATCCTTCTTTAACTATTCATACGCACGTTGGCATTCCTCAGTCCACTCAAATACAATCAGCAACTTGTACAATGGTCTAGCAATCAGCCTGTAGTTCAGCACAAAGTGTTGGTAGTATCTCGTGTGGCCTAAGAAAAAATGAACACCCTTGTAGTTTATGGGTGGTGGGAGGTCGACAATAACCTTGAATTTTGAGAAGTTGGTGGCAATGCCATTCCTTGACACTACGTGCCCTAGGATACATCCGTACTTCACCCAGAATTGGCACTTCAAGGGGTTCAGATAGAGTACAAAGGTGTTGTAACTGTAGCATGTGAGGTAGCTTGGTTATGCAAGCTACTTGGTGATTTGGGGATGCATGTGGACAAGAAAGTTATCATTTATTGTGATAACCTTATTACCATTCAATTGGCTAGGAATCGAGTGTATCGTGAGCGGATGGTGCACAAATCGCATATCATATGCGTACATAGCGAGTGCCGGAAGGTCCCTAAGAACAAAGAACTCTACTTTTTTCTCAAAACCCAAGAGAGAAAATTTGCACGACATGAAGCAAGAAGACTAATTGGGTATAATCTTCCCCCATGCCTTTTGTGAGCGCTCCACAAAGCATGTATTTAATATATTATTCATCTCCAAGCTCAAAAATAGCCCAAATTTACAATTAGCATGCTTTAGCTTTTGTGTTTGCTTTTGTCCAAATAAAGAATAAGGCGGTTACGCATCGGGCTGTGCCCAAATACAATGTCCAATAACAAATATTTAAATTGTGCGTCCATGCGCATACAAAATAATAAATATATGTCAAGCACTTTAATAAATAAGAGCGTCAAAATAAATATTGGCACCACGCCTAAGATGCACACCCATCAAAAATGATAATTTCTTTTAAATAACTTGAATACACGCTGTCACCTAGTGCTTCCCACCTGCTCTACACATCAACTGAAGCATTCACAATTGTTAGACATTAATAAAATTAAACCGAAAAATGTGAATACCTAGCAATCTTCAGCTACAAAATAAATAAATAGGTTAGAACTCAGTCCTAACCTTAATTTATCACGAGTGTGCACTCTAAACTCATAAACGTCCATTAATTTAAATATGTATTTTGCGAAATCACTCGCTATGGAATCACCCACTTGTATATTAAATTAACGAGACGCCTGAAAAGGACATGCGTCCCCATCGATTTTTCGTACAAGGAATCCACCTTGTGTACGAGCCCTGACAAATAAATATAATTTTACAAAATCCACTGTAAAACCTCACGGAATCCACCGTGGAATATGCCTCCTGGCATCATACCCCCAGGGTGGGATAACAATTGACCTCAATTGCTATTAGCTCAATGTGGAGCGAGCAGTGAGGGATAAGCACTTAGGTCACGGCGTGCATCCATTGGGCCTCTTCAACAGGATGATTTTTAAATTTCACCAAATATCTATAATATCTACGGCAGGTTCTAGTGGTCATAAAGTCAGTATCTAGAATAGTCTCAGGTTTAAGGATTTCAATTTCATCTTCTAACAAAGGGGGATTTTCATAAACGGGATGGACAAGTAATTCGCCTTTGAAAGGTCGTAACAAACTAATATGAAAAGTGTTGTGGATTTTCCAATGTTGGGGTAGTTCTAGTTTAAAGGCATTATCATTGATTTTGTGAATGATTTTGAAAGGTCCATAAAATCTAGGAGCTAACTTTACAACAGGGTGTTTCTCAACACTTTGTAGTCTTCGATTTTCAATTCGTAACTAGACATAATCATCAACTGTAAAATTCATAGCTTTTTTTTTCTTGTTTGCTTGTTTAGTATATGATTGTTGGGCTTTCGCAATCATATTTTTAACTTCATCGAAAATAGTAGCATGCATGTAGGCAATATCGTCAGCAGCTTTAACTTTGTTTAACAATGAAGTAAGAGGTGTAGGCAATCTATATCCATAGATGATTTCAAAAGGTGCTTTTGGTGTAGCTGTATGGGGTGTGTTATTGTATTCAAACTGAAGTAAATGCAATTGTGTATCCCAGGTTTGTGGTTTTGAAATTGTGTATGCACGTAAAAGATCTAAGATTGTGGCTTCTATTTGCCCATTTGTTTCAGGATGAAATGCAGATGAAAAATCAATTTTTGTTCCTAAGTTAGCAAACAAAGTAGTCCAAAACTTATTGCAGAATCTAGAATCTCGATCAGAAATAATAACTTCTGGTAAACCATAGTTAGTGAAAACAATTTTTAGAAACAATTGAGCAGCTTGAGATGTAGTTAATGTTTTCTTGCATAGAATGAAATATGCATGTTTGCTAAATCGATCTACAATAGTCCATATCATATCGTGATTAGCTTGAGTGTTAGGTAGACCAATAATAAAATCCATTGAAATATGCTCCCATGGTCTTTCAGGGATTGGTAAAGGCATTAACAAACCATACTGCTTACCATGGTGTCGTTTAACTCTTTGAAAAATTAAACACTCAGATACAAATTTAGAAACATCAGATTCTATCTGTGGCCAATAAAAATCTTCAATCAAAGTACATAAAGTAGTAATAATACCTCTATGGCCTTGATATGGGGGGCAATGAATTTCGTGCAACACAAAGGATATAAATGGAACAATTACACATAACCTTTTCTCATAAAACATAAATCCATCAGCGTAAGACAATGAATCAATTGGAATCCAGTAATTGGTAATTAATTTATTCCAATCAACTTGAAAACTAGGGTCTTGGTCATAGGTATCTTTCATAGGGATAAGAGAATCAAAAGATATCACAGAGATATTATGAATAGTTGGTCTTCTACTTAAGGCATCGGCAATAATATTTTCTTTTCCAGGTTGATATTGTATAAGTGGATGAAAACTTTGAATAAAAGTAGCCCATTTAATGTGTTGGTCAGATATTTGTGGCTGACTAAGGAGATGTTTAATACTTTGTTGGTCAGTTTTGATCATGAATTCAGATCCCATTAAATAGTGTTTTCATTGACCTAAAGCTTGTACTATAGCTAGCAATTCCTTATCATAAGTAGAGTACTTGAGTTCAGAGGGTTTAAGCTTGCATCTGGAGTAAGCTATGGGATGAGATTCTTGCATAAGGACAGCTCCTATTCCAGATCCACTAGCGTCAGTGACTACTAGGAAAAATGGTCTAGTAAAATCGGAAAGTTGCAATACAGGAGCATGAGTTAAAGCATATTTCAGTAAATCAAAGGACTTTTGTTGATTGTCAGATCAATGATACACAATACCTTTCTTTCATAACTTTGTCAAAGGTAATGCAAGCAATGGAAAATTTCTCACAAATTTTCTGTAAAAGCTAGCAAGACCTAAAAAAGAACATAATTCATGCACATTTTTAGGTGTCGGCCAATTCAAAATTGCTTCTATCTTTTTAGGATCAACTTTAATACCTTCAGATGAAACAATATGTCCTAAGTATTCAATTTGTGTAAAATTCACTCTTTTCAAGGTTAGCATATAATTGATTCTCTTTCAGTAATTTGAAAACCAAAGATAAATGCTCATAATGTTCATTTTCATTCTTGCTAAAAACCAATATGTCATCAAAGAAAACAATGACACAATGTTCATGCTTCAAAAAGATGTGATTCATCATACGACTAAATGTAGCTGGTGCATTAGTTAATCCAAAAGGCATAACTAGGAATTCATAATGTCCAAATTGAGTTCTAAATGTAGTTTTGAAAATGTCAGATGGGTCCAGTCATAGTTGATGGTATCCAGATTTAAGATCTATTTTGCAAAATATTGCAGCCCCTTGTAATTTGTCCATAAGATCATCTATCCTAGGAATGGGATATCTATTTTTAACAGTGATTTTATTTAGGGCACAATAATCAATGCACATTCTATAAGTGTTGTTTTTCTTTTTAACTAATAGAATATGTGCACCAAATGGAGATCTACTGGGTCTATTGAGTCCTCGGGTTAATAATTCTTCAACTTGAGTTTGAATTTCTTTCTATTCAATTTGATTATGTCTATAAGGTGCTTTACATGGTAGTTGAGAACCTAGAATTAGGTCTATTTTATGAGCTTCAAGATGTGTGGGTGGTAAACCAAGTAGTCAGTAGCAAAACAGTCTTTAAATTGTGAAAGAAATTGTGTGTGCCTAGGATGCATCTTATTTTCCTTAACTTCAATTTCATTCACCCAGATTAAATAAGATTTGCTACATTTTCTTAATGCTAGTTTAGCCTATGTATGACTAAGCAATGGAAAATTATCAAAAGTGTGCATACCATGTAATGTGATTAGTTTTCCATGAGAATGAATCTTCATTGAATGCATAGAATAATCTATATCGGGATTATACTGATGACGACCCCAAGGCATGCCTAGAATAATGTCACTAGATTGCAAATGCACAATTAGAAAATTTCTACGTTCAACATAATCACCAATTTTAATTTCTAAGTCATGCAATTCTTGTGTTCCATTGTATCTAGTGCCTAAGAATGCAGCCTTGATGCGATAATGAGTAGAAACAGTATGTAATTTCAATTCTTTGACCAATTTTGCAGAAATAAAGCCGTGTGTACTCCCATCATCATGTAAAATAGTCTTTTCTTTACCATGCACAAAACATTTCATCATTAATAAAGAATGGGGATTTGGTATACCTAGTAAATTATCTGAAATATTAGCGTTATCGTCATCGTCTTCCATGAAATCTGACATTTCTTCATGGTCTTCATCTTCTGTCACTCCCAAATAGTTAATATGAATAGTTGGCTTTTTGGATTGAGAATTTGCCGCTAGATGTCCAGGTTGATGGCATTTGTAACAGACTATGGATTTGGCTTTAGACACATTATTGGTAATAGCGGGAAGTTTAGGAATGTTGGAATTTAACTAAAGAGATAGCTTAGGATTTGGATTTGTGTTTAATGGTAAAGCAGGGGGGCGTGTCTAAGATTTACGGAATGAAGATGGAAGGAAATGGTTTTGATTGAATATTCGAAAATTAGAATGAATTTTTTTGTACCAAAGTTACCATTGTTTGAAAATTATTGTGGTCGCTTCTCTCATCCTCAAATCTTGTCTTCAACATCATGGGCCAAGGAAATTGCATCTTCAAGAGTCATTGGCTTAAACATGTTCACTTCCGCATAGAAGTGACCAAGTAACCTAGACATAAACTTTCGCTTATGAGTCGCCTTAGGTACATCTTCAAGCATTCGTAGTTGCAATAAAGCATTCCAAAAACGCTCGGTATATGGGAAAATAGGCTCATGATCTCTTTGTTGCAGAAGATCTCATTGTTTGATTGCTTTTTCGTGGAATTGGGGTGGAAGAAAATTCTACAAAAAATTCTTTTGGAAAGTCTCCCAAGTAGCAAGAAAATCAATGCTTCTACGGACAATAGTCCACCATAAGGATGCTCTGTCCACTAAATGATTAGTGACACACTTAATTTTGTCTTTTTCAGCATATTGTTCTTCATGGAAATAATCATCAAACTAACTAATAAAAGCAAGTACAGTCTTTCCATCGCGTGACCCATTGAAAGTAAGGAATTTGAAATTTCTTTTACTTATCTTTATTTCTTTCTAAATAGATTGCGCTTCAAGTGTTGCATCGATTGTACGTTGTATAATATCTTCAGATTGCGATCCATCTTGATCGATAGTAGATCGTTTGCAAACTAGCCAATTGAGCTTCCAAGGTTTGACATGCTCTTCGTTCCTCTTGAAGCTGCATCATAATTATGTCCAGTTTTTTCCTCATTGTTGGTTCCAGTAAGTCACGTTCGGCCATAAAATCTTCCATATTTTGATCGGTTCTCCTGCAAAATTTCAAACAACCTCACACACTCAAAATCATGTTAGTGGGATAAGCATAGCTCAAGTTCGAGATTACAAGACTTGTTTTTTTTTTAATATTTCTTCTTCACGGCTATGGAAATGAATGTTGACCTTCTTCCAAGAGGATATTTCGTCCATGTAGACTACATATAGCAATCTGTGTGTTGGAATTTGGCTCTGTCAGAGCACATGTGCTAACAGATGCTTGCAGGGAGGCCGAAAACCAATTCAGAATAAGTCAAGTGTGAATGCTCGCTTGAGAAGGTTGAAACTTAATGGTTTGTAACTTTAGTAGCTTTAGAAAATAGTTAATTTTTAATTAAAAAGCTTTGACTAACTAATCGCTGACAACCAAGACAAGAGGATGTTGTCGATGGATTCAACGCGGCAAAATAGAACTTCTTCTTTCTGTTTGAAAACTCAGAAAAAAAAACATCTTGATAAGGGAGCTTTCTAGGTGGCGGTCTTCCGCCTGTAGAGTTTGGTCCTTCACAATCCGAGTGCATAGCAGGGGGTTCTTCACTGCCAGGAATACATTGATATTGACAGATTGTCATGAGACTGATTGCAAAGCTCAATCATTCCAGGAGCTTCACCTTCACATGAGGTGGTAAGCGATTCGAAGCCCTCGATCTTAGCTTCACTCTGATACCACTGGTGTTAACCCCAACACAAAGAAAGCTTTTGGAAATAAAAAAGACGCAGGGCAAAGGCGGAAAAAATGTACTTTTGGAAATAAAAAAGACACAGGGCAAAGGCGGAAAAAAGGTAGCCTGACTAAAGAAAGAATAGGAGAAAAGGCCAAAAGCGCAAGGGCAACCTTAAAAGTCCAAGGAAAATACAAAAGGGGAAAGGCGCATTTTTAAATAAAAAGGCGCACCCTGAAATCTTGTAAAAGAGCGCCAAGCTCTCACCCGTGCAATTTGTAAATGTAGATGGGCGGTGGAAAGGAAGCTAGGAAGATAGAAGGACAATGGGGAAAAGGGCCTAGGCTATGGCCGGCCATGTAAAAAAGAGGAAAAGGGGATGACCGCCCAAAATGGATTTAGGGTTTTTTATATAAAGTTGAAAAGTGAATGAGAAGCTCATTCTTTGTTGTGTGGCAAAAGGAGTCTTCTTCTTCCTCTCTTCTTCTCTCTTTCTTGCTTGTGTGTGCTCTTGCGAGAGGGAGTGTGAGAGTGTGAGGGAGTGAGTGTGTGTGAGAGTGAGGGATCAAGAGGGTGAAGCTCTTCACCATCTCCTCTCCTCTTCTTCTCTTCTCTTCTCTTCTCTCCTCTTGCACGCGCGGCTATGGAGGATGGAGCTTGGAGATGGAGGAGGCTTGAGGATGCTTGAGCTAGCATCTAGGATCATGGAGCTACCGGAGTGCGAGAGGGAGGAGGGTACTCGATCGAGCATCAAGGTAAGCTCACTACACCTGTAGGATCGACGGCACGTCGACTAGGTGAGAGATAGCCATTAGAGCTCGCTTGAAATGCTTGAAAGAATAAGCGGTCCGAGGGTCTTGGCGGTTGAGCGAAAGCTCCCACATTTTGGTTCCGTTGCCGGGACCACGGATTCAAGCTTGAGCACTTGCGCGCCTCATATCGAGCATCGAAGTAGGGTGTTCATCCCCGAAACGGAGCTTGAGATAGGTAGGAAGTTGGGTGTTTTCGATCTTCAGAACATGTAAGTATTTTTGGATATTCTGGTTGTTTGATGATTGGAAAACATGGAAAAACTAGTTCAGTGTTTTGCTTTCGATTTATGTTGTGTTTAGGGTAGATTAACAATAGGAAATCACACACGAAGAGGCAGAGGGTTGCTACTGTGAAACAAGGAGAAAATCGCAGAAAACAGGGGGGAAAATAGAGTAAATGCGAAGGTAACTGCGTAGGAAACTCCAGGAGAGGGATCTGTAGTGTTCAGGGAAGGACCAGAATCGGACACTCGGACCTTGAGACTGCCACTCAGCCCTAATACACCTGGTCCGATTCCCAGAATCGGACCACTGGTAAATCGGACCACTGGTAAATTGGACCACTGGTAAATCGGACCACTGGTAAATCGGACATCCGATTCCCAGAGTCAAACCAAAACAAAAACTTGACCCATCTAGGGACACATTGGGGCACTCCCTAGCGATCCACCCCCGCGCGAACAACAGGAAGCAGCACAAGACCTTAGAACCCATAGAACGGCCAGGACTGGAGTAGCAAAGCCTATCAGGCCCGAAACGAGCGAGAGTGAGTGAGACGCCGGGGAATTGCTCGCAGCACTCATGTTGAATTTCCACACTTGAAGTACACTTAGGAAAGCTGAAAGCCTGATTGAGCACAAGTGCACGAGGAACAACACACTCACGAGTGACCATAAGTTGAGCACTACATTCAAAAATTAAAGGAACTCACTCAGAAAAATCACTCAAAAAACCCACCAATAGGAGAAGACCCAAGGTATAGGCAAATGCGCGAAGCGCAGGGTAGAATCAAGCAAGGAGCGTCAACGACAAGGATCTGTCTCACGACCGGGCGCAAGAATTCAACCATGACAGAAGGAGGCTCAGACCATCGGTTTACCGAGGAGCTCGATGTGAGCGCATTCCCAGACACTATACAGCAGATGGTGAGCAGTTACGATGCGCATGCCCGGTACGAGCACCGTGGCAGGATGGCAGATGCAATCATTGCGGACCTAGAGGAGGAGAAAAGGCTAGCCCGCAAGGCATTGCAGGGCATAGCTGAGTATAATAGGGATCAACAAACCAGGAGCCTAAGGCAAAGCATGGAGCTGCATGAGGTGCAGCGAGTGCTGAACTTGGCTGGTCGGAACCGGACAGCAGACCAGGAAAGAGCACTAGAGGGAGAGTGCACTTGTGCTCAATCAGGCTGCTTGATAACACCGCAGTAGAGCAGAGTGCCACTGTGCTAACAACGTCGCTGCTTACAGAGTTGGGGGCAAACCAGGGCTCAAAGAGCCAAGCTAAAATACCTATTGTCGCCAAGCAACTCAACAAGTACTAGCCACCTGACGACCCGTACAGCTTTATCGAGCAGTTTGACCAAGTTTGCGAAGCCAATGGCCTCAACGACCAGGCTCAACGTTCGCAAGCATTCGGACTTTGCTTAAGCGATAAGGGTAGGACGTGGTATACAAGCCTGGACACCATAGAATGAGCCAACTTCAATAACCTCAAGGACCTTTTTGTCAAGAGGTTTGCCGAACCCGGATACTCTGACAACCTGCTAGTATGCCTAATGAATGTCAAGCAGAAGGAGGAGGGCATCCGCAACTATGTGACCCATGTGAGAAGCCTCCTTAAAAGAATCCCCTTAGGCGAGAGACCGACTGACAGGGCAGTATCGACTGTATTCATCAGCGGAATTCGAGATGAGGAATTGTACAAGGCACTGGCAGGCAACTCAAGCTTGCAGCGAGACGTGGTGGCTAGGGTTTTTGAGGAAGCCATGAGAGTCGATGACCAGCTGAAAGAGTGGAGCTCCACAAGCTCAAACCTAGAGGAAACCAACCCACGGAGTTTAGAGCGAATGTCAACCTCTAGCGAGCGATCAAACCCATCATCCCAAGATAAGGGAAAGACCACCGAGAAGGACCAAGGCTTGGACGAGGTCAAGATGGAATTGGCCAAAATACAAGACATGTTGAGGCGATCGACGCGTTTGCACGTCCAGTGCATGTACTGTGGAGGAAACCACCTGCTAGCAGAGTGTCAAGACCCTGCGCTAACTGCGGTAGGTTCAGCCATGATGCTGCACACTGGAGACTACCATGAAGACTACCATACGTGCAACCCTACAACCAGCCTTATCCGGCTAACAGGCCGTAGCCATTCTTCGGACGGGGAGCCCCACTAGCCCTACCTGCACCTAATGATATGAAACCAGATGTCCCTAGGCTGGATATAAATCCTACAAACATTCCTAGACCGCCTGGTCCCTATGTGACCCACCCACCGAGTGACACTCCCGTACACTACGTAGAGGAGCCCAGTGACGAAGAGACCTACATATACCCTTACGTCTCGCATGCCGACAAAGGCAATGCGGTCCTCATGGATTACCAACCCGTGCCGATGATGGCATTAGGACAAGGACGAGGTAGAGGCCTAGGAGGGCAGCCACAGTTGGACTTGTGGACATCCCGGTCATGTCTCATCGTGCTGCCCCGAAAGAGAGCAGCAAAACAGGGACAAAGCTGACCAAAGGTGCGCAGAGTGCGGAATCACTCATCTTTTCATAGACTGCCCAAAACGGAAGTTGCCCTTCGGTTCAGCTAATTTGCCATCCGTCCCGTTGGGGCTGTTTGGTGTTGAAAACCCCGATGGGGAGGCCACACCTATTCCCTTGCGAGTTATGACCCGAGCACAAACGAAGCAGGCCAGCATCTCTCTGCCAAGACCTAGCAATCTTGACGCGACCTCAGTAGGAAAGAAAAGCCGTAGGCGGAAAAAGAAGAGATCGGAGGCTAAGGTCGCACTAAAAACCACAAAAATCGACAGTATTACGACCTTACCTCATGGGAAGAAAGTCTCAGATGCAGAGGTAGAGACTTCAACCCCTAAAATAGCCCAAAAGGGAAGCGCTAAGATAGGGGAATACCCACACCCCAAGTGGCAATTAGAGGCCATAGAAAAGGTGAAGGAATTGGTGAGAGAGGCTCAACAGCACCTCAAAGATGTTGAACCCATCACGGAGGACGAGATCGATGAACTCTCCAGCATAAGCACGCCAATGTCACCGCCTCAATCTAAGTTAGCCGAGGCTACCATGCCACAAGCAGTGCCATTGAGGCCAAGCCTAGACGCAACAAAGCCGCAGATCAGCCGCGGCCATTGGCCCGGACAGTCTAGGCTAAAGGAAGGACGAGTGTTTAGCAATCTCCTGACCACACTAGTAACCACCCCTGTAACGTTTGGCCTGGGAGATTTGCTTAAGCAGCACCCTGCCCTATGGCAAGACCTCAAGCAGTGGGTTGAGGGATCGCAAGAGCAGGCCACGGCAAATCCTCAAGACCAAGATGCGGAAACACAATTGCCAAGTTTGACGCTACACTCCGGGCCTAAATCCTTGCATGTCAACGCCTTCTGGGAGGGCTCGGAGATGCACGCAATCCTACCGGTCCTAGCCTTGGGGGACGCAACGAGGAAGGGAATTGTAGACACAGGAGCTGGGGTTAGTGTGCTTACCCACGCAGTGCTGCAGACGTGGGGAAACCCGCCTGTCAAAGCTACTCAATTTAATGTCACGCTAGCAAACAGTATGCGAGTGAAGCCATTCGAGGTCTTGAAGAATTGGTCAGTAAAGATTGCAGGAGTCCAGTTCTCTGTCAACTTTATAGTCATGAAGGGAGTGGACTATGATATCCTATTGGGTCGACCCTAGATGCGCAATGCTAGGGTTATCGAAGATTGGGGTAACAGCCTGATCTTCCTTGGCAACCGAATTGACGCCGTAAGAATAGAGATGGACACTTGGAAGACCTCACCAGTCGACCTAGACGCCATCTCTACTATGCTCAAAGGGAACACTCAAGTCAAGGAACCCTATGGGTCCTTAACTAAGTATATCCCATGCCCAGAGGACGAGCGGGATTGGATGCACGTTCTCGCTACACTTGACCTACCATTCTCAGACCATGAGGCGTATGAGCAGGCTATCAAAACATTTGGCAAGCCAAACGAAACACTCTCTACACCTGTCTACATGATGGCAGCAAGCCTCCATGAAGGGCCTAAGCCTGTCATATTCCAAGTACCTTCCAACAAGAGGGAACTCCAGGGAATACTGGAGCACTTAACGAACCGACTGGCAGGCAACACAGCCGCCAACCTCAAGCCACTCCAGGACCTCTTGGAAGAGTCCGAGTGGAAGTGGACCAGGGTACACAACCTGAACCTCAGGTATAATTGGGCTTTGGTTCCCGAACAACAAGATGAAGCAGAGCAAGCCTTGGGAGACGATGAGCAGTCGAGCGATAAAGATTCCTGTGATGAATACAAAGATTGCCAATCCTTCGATGATGAAAGTGAGGGTGAGGTGGATACCATAGAATACGACACCGAAGGGCGAGAAATTGAGTAGATACGGGCAGATGCTAAGCCGCAGAAGAGACAGGCCCTTAGAGTGGACCAAGGTGTTATGTGTACGAAATGTGATCGTGTTTGGTTGGAACGAATAGGAGCAGTAGACCTTGAGCAAGCTGGCCTAGCCCAACCAGGAACGGTAGCACTGCTTAGAACCGAATCAGCATCTGAACTGTGGCCACCAGGGGAGACCACCTCCTCTAGTGAAAATGGGGGGTTTAACTCTGAATCGGAAGTTACTTCGAACAGTGACCCAGAAATCCCTAGGCCACCCATGACCAAACGCACCAAGGGGGACTTACCTGTCCACCTGAGGCGCAGACGGTTGTGGCAGGATGAGGCAAAGCGTCCCAAGGATGCACAATCAGAGGAACAAAGGAAGCCGCAAGACCTCCCTAAACGCTTCTCTAAATTCAAAAAAGGGGACAGGGTAGTGGTTCTGCTAAGTGCCAAGCGCGAAGGGCAAACCAGCGAACCAATCGAAGGGCCAGCCAAGGTCAAGGAGGCAAACCTAGCCCTGGAAGGGGAAGTACCCCAACCAGTGTTCATTGCCGAGGACTTGACTACTGAAGAGGAGTCCAGTCTTGTCACTCTTTTGCGGGAGTACATAGGCGTATTTGCTTGGTCCTTAGATGAGCTACGAGGGGTAGATCCGAGTGTTGTGACTCACAACATACCCATGATGACGGATGCAACGCCGGTCAAGCAACGACCGTACCCCATGAATCCAAAGCACGCTCATGCTGTCAAGGAGGAAATCGACAAGCTGATGAGAGCTGGATTCATTTACGAAATTGAGCACACAGACTAGGTGTCACCCATAGTCATTGTGATGAAGAAAAACGACAAGATTCGAGTGTGCGTCAATTACAAGAAGGTGAACGCTGCTACAAAGAGAGACAACTACCCCTTGCTGTACACCGAGCACATGCTTGAGAGAGTGGCAGGTAAGGAAGTCTATAGTTTCCTAGATGGCTTCTCGGGGTACAATCAGGTGCAAGTGCATCCTGCAGACAGGCACAATACTGCCTTCGCCACTGAGTGGGGCATCTTTGCGTACGTAGTCATGCCCTTCGGGTTAACCAATGCCCCCGCCACCTTTCAATGCCTCATATGCACCATATTCAAGGACATGCTTCACAAGGAGTTAGAGGTCTTTGTCGATGACCTGTGTGTCCATTCAACCTGGATTGAACATCTAGACAAACTCCGCGCGGTCTTTGAACGGTGTCGCTTATACCGTTTCTCCCTGAACCCCTTGAAATGTCAGTTTTGGGTAAAGCACGGATGCATCTCAGGACATGTGGTGTCAAAGAACGGCATTGCCATGGACTTCTCAAAGGTCAAAGTTATCGTTGACCTTCCACCCCCAGGTAATTACAGGGGAGTTCAATGCTTCTTAGGTCACACAGGATACTATCGGCGGTTTGTACTGAACTACGCGTTGATCGCTAGGCCATTGTACAAGCTGCTAATTGTCTTCGAGTGGACCGAAGCATGCCAACGGGTGTACGAAGAATTGAAAAAGGCTCTAACAACGGCACCTATTCTACGAGCCCCAGATTGGACCATTACTTTCCACGTACACATTGATGCCTCTAAGTTTGCCGTGGGGGCAGTGTTGTGCCAACCTGGTGAGCATAACCTAGATTACCAGTAAGTTTTGCTAGTAGGCAACTCACTAAGACGGAGATGAATTATTCGACAATGGAAAGGGAGGGATTAGCCATGGCGTTCGCCATGAAGAAGTTCCGGCATTACCTGCTGGCCACCCCCTTCACCTTCTTCGTAGACCATCAAGCCCTACTCTATTTAGTGAACAAACCTTGTGCTACAGGACGTATAGCTCGATGGCTTCTCCTGCTCCTAGAGTTCGATTTCTCCGTGGTGGTGCGGAAGGGAAAGCAACATTACATGGCTGATCATTTGTCTCGTATACCCACAGGAGAAGCCATTGGACAAGGCATCATGGACGAGTTACCAGACAACCACTTATTCCATCTGTCCAGCGAAGGAGACCTATTCAGATCTGACACCATACTGGGCAGACGACATAGTCCAAGTGCTTGAGCATGGGCTGCCCGAACGAGCAATAGAACGGGCACGGCTTAGGCACTTGATCCTGAAAATCCAGCCCTACCAGCTGATTGCAGGCCAGCTCTATAGGCTGGGGCAAGATAGATTGCTACGTGGGTGCGTATGTGAGCATGAGATGCATGATGTGCTCTCAGAGGCGCACAACGGTATTGCAGGAGGACACTTTAGCGGAGACACGACAGCATGGAAGGTGCTGCAGTCCCAACTATGGTGGCCCACACTTTTCCACGATGCTACACAATTTGTCAGGCATTGTGACGAATGCCAACGGACAAAATTCCCGATTTATAAAGATCAGATGGAGTTAACCCCTGTTATTGCTCGCCAACCCTTCGAAAAATGGGGGATTGACTTCATAGGACCCATCAGCCCCGCGACGCAATACTCACAAGCCAAGTACATCGTGGTGGCCACGGATTACCTCACCAAATGGGCAGAGGCGAGAACCGTGCGGAGAAACGATGCTAGGACGACTGCCAAGTTCTTATGGGAGCAAGTAATCTCGTGCTTTGATTGCCCCATCGAACTGGTTAGCGACCAGGGAACACACTTCATCAATGAAGTGATAGCCCATCTCCTATCCGCCTTTCTCATCATCCATCGCAAATCCTCACCATACTACCCTCAGGCTAATGGCCAGGTGCAATCAACCAACAAAATTCTCATCAATGTCCTGACTAAAGTGGTCTCAGCCTCACGAAGCGATTGGGATAACAAGTTGATGGCAGCCTTGTGGGCCTACCGAACAGCTTATAAAACGGATGTCAGTCAAACACCTTTTAGGCTGACCTATGGGACGGAAGCCATTCTCCCATTAGAATTCTTTGTCCCTAGCCTGAGGATAGCGCTCCAAGAACGGTGGGAAGGGAAGGAAGCATGGACGCAACGCTTGGTTGAGCTGGAACGCCTGTCAGAGATTCATCTTCTACCCACCCACGCACTTATCTGCGAGAAAGCCTGACGCAAAAGCTGGTTTGACAAACATGTCAAGCAACGGGAGTTTGAGCAGGGTGACCTAGTGCTCCTCTACTCAGTTAAAGGACATAAGCAAAAGATGAAATTCAAAGGTCTCGGACCCTTCAAGGTCCGGGCAATCAGCCAAACTGGTAATGTCGAGCTGGAGACACTGGATGGTGAAGGAATGGGCTTCTTCAATGGCAATCGGGTCAAGAAGTACTACCCGCCCACCCATCCTTTGCATGAGCCACCAATGGTAGCCACAATTACGAAAATCTATGAGAATGAGGAGGAGCCTGTAGAACCCGCCTACCTCCGTGTCACGGTCACTGCCAAGCAAACGTGCTCCTTCAACGCCCTGATTGATGAGGGGGTGGATTTTAACGTTTTAACACACAAGCATTGGATCCAGCTTGGCACGCCAATACTTCATCCCACAATAGCCAAATTAAGCCCATACGGGGCTCAATCCTACCCGCTTCTCGGCACATGTCGAGTCGTCGTTTCTATCGAGTCTGAAACTATCCCCATGCTGTTTTACATGTTCCCAAGTACCATGGATGAAAGCACAGAGTCATTGCTTGGGCGAACCTTTAAAAAGCAGACCCACTGCAATGTTGATTATGAGTCGTAACGCATCCACTTAATGATCGGCAACGTGCGTATTGTCACGACTTTCAGCAAAGGGCCTCGTAACCCTATCACCGCTCACACGGCCACCGATAGAAACAGCCGTAGCTAGGACTAAGGAGGGGAGCCATGCATATCTACCGCACCCAGATCCCCATAAACCGCAGCCTGCAGCACCCAAAGCAAAACCCCAATAGCCTCACTTGCAATGGGTACCTAAGCAGCCTCGAGAACCGCCTAGAACTAGACGCGCATGTCTGCAGAAGACCTACAAATATAAACCTAGGAAACCAAGATGCCATCACCGCAAGTGCCGCGTGATTAAACAAATATGGGTCCCTAAAATCCTCATGCGTGCACAAGGCTACTATGAGGGGAATGCCTCGCTGTGGATCCCTAAAATCCCAACTGCCAAATGCACTAGTTCTACATCGACCTCAAGTCTAATCAATCCTTGTCCCCCGACGCCTCAAGACCATGAATCGCAGGGCTCACCCCACTCATCCGACCCATCTACGTGTCAACCCAAGAGTGTCGCACATGCCTATCGGCCCAAACAACGGCCATCACCACAAGTGGAATCATCCAACCAACTCAACCCGCCGCTCTGCAGCCTAGCTGACTACAACAGCATAGCTCCTGAGATCAAACCCAACCCATCCATCTTGCCAACACCCAGGTTGTCGACTCAAATGGACCCCCAGCTGCAACTCTGTACTGTCAGAACCTCCAGCTCAGCAAACCTCAACCACCCACCGGCCTTAAGCCCTCCTATGAACGAAAGTCATTTCTAACACTAGCCATGCTGACCTTGTAGAGGACACTGGAGATGATGTGGTGGACTGTATCAAACAGCTCGATGCCACCTTTGTTGCAGTGGCCCTCAGCTATGATCGCTTGGACTTGGGACTATTAGCAGAACCCTTTGCAATAGACATGCGCAATATGCCTTGCTCTTGGGAGACTTTTGAATTCGCCTTTGCACAGGCTTCTCGCTCTGCCGAGGCCGCTAAGTTGCTCGCTAGCAAGGTCTCCAAAGAGCAAGCCATTAAGAAACGCCTCATCACATCATTTGACCCACGGACAACGTCGGCCATCACTGACCAAGAGAGCGCAAGGTTATCCCACCTGGCAGATACGGGATCACCCTTCTTGAAGTAGTGGTACGCTCTTAGGTTGAAATGGGAAGTCAACAGATGCCGCATAATGACCAACGCCGAACAATGACGAGCCATCAAAATGGCCGAGTATGATCCCACCTACGTCGCACCTACCTTGTATAGAGTGTTAACCACTCTTCGGGGTCAGCATCATATCTCAGGGCACCCCTATCTCGACTGCCTCTTAACAGAGGAAGATCTCCACATCGCAAGTCGGGTTGACTTCGGTGATTTTCTCACAGATGTCCTCACATACATCACACATGTAGGTATTCGACCCTGTGACCTGGACTGCGCTGCACAACTGGAATATAACCCCAACTTCTATGTTTGGCTCCTACACAAATAAACATGAACGCCTTGGCCCCACAACCTCCAATCTTGGGACGGATTCTTCTTTTCCAAAAGGGGGAAGGGGCAGTAAGGGGATGAACGAAGTAAAATCTAAAAAGTAAACCAAGTGTGAAATGCTCAAAATTGAAATGCCATATAAAAGGAGGTGATAGAAGTCTGAAAGGAAAAGTTAGGGCTATGGGCAATAAAATCTGCTATGCTATTGGTCGTCCAACAAATTAGTTGCCAAAAAATACTAAAAAGGGAAATGGCTAAATGTGCAGGTGGCGACCATGGCAAGCTAGGACAAAGCAGGCAAGCTCCCCTTCTCGGAGGAAAAACAAGTAAAGTACGGCCTCATAGTGGAAACAAGAGCGTTCAACCAGCTAAAGTTCCGCCACGTATTCAACCTGGAAGACGTAGTCATCGAAGAACCGGCAGTACGTCAAATTATAGATCAATGCCGCCTACAAAAGTACCTGGACACAGTGGGCTAGAGGATAAACTACACCCTGTGTGCTAAGTTCTTACGTATCTTCAACAGAAACAGGGGCACTGTCACGGTGCAGGACAGGGAAGCTACTAGACAGGTGCAGATCGAGCTAACCCCCGAGCTGGTGGAAAGGGCACTAGGGCTGCCAAACAAGGTGGAAAGGAAGCCAAAAAGAGACATCTATGCCATGTTGGGGATGGATAAAGTGAAGGTTCACACCAACGACAGAATCAGCCTGGCAGACATCCCCAACCAAGAAATTCAGCTGCAGGCAAAGATGATGCACACCTTGTTCTCAAGCTAGCGGTACAACAGCATTATGACCAAAATTAATGTATCTCTGCTCGACAGCATCGCGGCGCAATCGTTGGACGAGGTGAACCTCAATGGGTTCGTAAGAAAGACAATTGAGGCTTTGGCAAAGGCCCTGGCGATAGGAGGAAGAGCCGTGGCAGGAGAATCCCCTTCACCCCGATCGACCCGCAAAGCCTCATCCTCCAAGGCCTCCACCATAGGGTTTGGAGGTGTCCTTACTGCAATCATTCAAGAAGCGATAGGGCAGGGACAAGCAGGAGAAGACAACCAGGGAGGTGACGAGAAAAGTGGCAAATCACTGTCACAGTCCCAACCTCACACGGAAGAGTAGTCTGATGAAACGGAAACAGACACAGATGAGGAGGGACAACCCTAGGCTACACCACAAAGGAAGGCGGAACAACGAACTAAGGCCCTACATGGAAAAAGAGAGGAGGAGCGAAAGAAGAAGGATAAGGAAGATCTCGAATGGGCCCAAAGGGAGTCGGTGAGGGATGAGGAGGAAAGAAAAAAGAAGGCTGAGGAGAAGCTGAGAAGGAAGGAAGAGGAAGATTTGGAGCTGGCAACCCGTCGCTCCATCGAGGAACAGCAAAGAAGAGATGAGGAAGGAGCAAGGGGTCCGCACCAACCTGAGGCACCCGGTCCCAGTACTGGTGTGTCGGAAATTGCGCCCCTGCCCCCTACAGAAGGAAAAGGAAAGGACCTAATCAGGCGGCTTCCCCTCTCCTTATGCCACCCATGCAAGCCACCCCTATCATGATGACACCCCCTGCCACCGCCACCCAGGGGCACACCCCAAAAGTCGACGAGAGCAATGTGGTCACCTAGCTGTAGTTTTTGGTGGAAAGGGAGCTGGCAAGGGAAGCAGCCGTGGCCACCCCAGCTTCAAGAGCCAAAAGGGCAGCCACGGCCGGAACTAGAGCCAAGGTCGGAATTGAAAAGGCAAAAATTAGAAGAGGTTGCCACCACTACAACCATGCCCCACCCCCCACCTCCAGCAGGCCACTACGACGAGTACGTAAAGGAGCTGCTCGCGCAGTTGCAAAGAGCCAGACAGGAAAGGAGGATAGCCGTGGAGGAGCTGGCAGCGGAACGAGAATCACAAGCCGCCCTCCAGCTGAAAAGAATGAAGCAAATAATAGAATATCAAAGGGAAATCGATGTGCTCAGGGAGGAAGCCAGCACTAAGGAGGCGGAAGAACTAAAAGCCCTGAAGGAACGAGACGCTGCCTGGGAGGGAAGAAGAAAAATCTTGATGGAGCGTCTCAACAGGGAGAGGGAAACAAATGCCCACCTGCGGCGCAAAAATGATCAGTTATCTGCAGTCAACCTGGAAGCGCAAAGCCAGCTTGACAAAATCAGACAGGAGGCTGCAGAGTTGGACCAATTAAGGGCAGAACAGGCGCGAAGGATACAGGTGAAGCTGGACCAGCTCAATGCGCAAATCACAGAGGAACGCCAGGAGTAGTCCCGCCTGCATCGTGAGCTCGAGGCCCATCAATAAACAACTCATGGCAATGACCCTCCATCAGGGGGAGAGCGTGGAAGATATGGAAAGAAGGGCAAAAGAATGGTCCGATCATAACGAGCATAGAGTACGGGACTTAGCACACCGGCTAGCCAAGGCCGAAGGAGACAAGGTGCTGGCTAAGAATCAGGTAGAAGCGGCCCAGCTCTCCATGATAGCCCAGCAGCACACCTTTCTCAATACGCTACTCCACGCCACCAGACCAGAAGGAGATGAAGCCAATGATCAACTGCAAAAGAAACTAACCATTGCGAGCAGAGCTCTCACAGCAGGCCTGCACGTGCCGCTGCAGCTAGAAGGCCCGCCGCAGAGCCTAAAAGAGCAGAGAAGATATCTTGCACAGGTAGGCCTGACGGCGCAGGAGATAGATGACCTCGGTTTCACAGAGGAAAAAACACAAGAAGACGAGCAAGCAGAAGGGGGTGAACCGGAGCTCGATCTAGGACCTCAGGAGGAGGAATACGTCCCACCACCCCCTCAACCACAACAAGCCAAAGTGCAGCCCCCTGATACATCTGCCGAGCGAAGAGAGGCCCAAACCAACCATAGGAAAGAGATGGTGGAGAAGGCAAGAAGAAAGCTGAATGCCAGACCTGTCCCGAGAGAGCCTGCCCCTCTCCTACTGCGCACCCAAGATTCCCCTGCTGAATTCTGTGCCGAAATGATTATCTGGGAACAGCAGGAGTATAACCGCGACCCCTTCGACTTGCTCTTTGAGTTTCCCACTGCCTTGAATAGGGTACTGCCCATTCAACCGGTGGAGGATGTCATTGCCATGGGGGCAAGGCTCAAAGCCAAATGGTTAGCGGAGCGTGAGGCTCACCCAACTGCTTGGGGAGCCGAGGACCGCGAGTTTTGGCAAGATAAAGTCCTCTAGGTGCCAAGATCAGTGGAAGGCTATAATTGCCAACCCATCTGGAGGAGACGCATTTTTGACATCAACCTGGAAGCGTGGATGGCATTTTGCAGCACCCTCCCTTCAGAGAGAAACAACCCCACTTTTATGTTGTATCCTCAAAGGGTAAGAGTGGACTTCAATCCGTCCATCCACGGCAGGTTCGATTTCCCCATCATCTATAATACCAATAGCACCTCCCATAGAAACGCCCTTCTTTTCACCCTCCCCGACTTGTATAGCTCTATAGATAAATTTCTTAGCGAGTTCACCTCTTGCCCCGACCCCGCATTCATCACCACTTGTAATTATCTTAGGTTAATTAGGATCCTAGTCCACCAAGAGCCCGCACCCCAAGAATGCCACCTCCCACCCCTCTATTTTGACCCCAATGCCATAGACAGCAATACCATGACTCGCCTCATGATGCGTGCTTCTCTTTTTCCATCTTTCTGTGGTGCACTACTCGAAGACATGAACGACAGCAAATTCACCCAGTGCAACCACCCCTTCCTTTCTACCACCACCCTCAAAACTCGCCTCCACATCAAAGGCTACTTGTTGAGTCGAAAATTCCTTAGCAAGGCCCCCTGCCCTCCACCAACCCCTACCTACTATTCAGATGACGAGGCGTAAGCTCCTGTCATGCCCTTGTACCGCTTGCCTCCATGTATACGCCTCCTCATGCTATTATATTGGAAAAAAAAAAGCACACACGATCACAGCACCGCACCTAGGGGTCCTCAAATTAGGTATGTCTAGCGACCTTGGTCGGCTGGCTCCATCCCTAATCCCCTAGCCCTTTCATACATCCCCCACACTTGTTCAGGGCACATTAAGGGCAGGACATACCTAGGGAGCTCGCCTCGCCTATGATTAAACCTGTCACCCTGAACCACTTGCACAATCCTTTTGCACTAATCTCAATGCCGTTACAACCCACAGTGGTAAGCAAGGCTTGAAAGACAATGGAAAGACCATAATGACGTCCCAAGCAATCTTCAAGTGTACTCCCCGTCTTCATTGACAAATTTTTCCATCAACTTAGCCCCTTGCTTCACCGACCCCTTGCTATACAAGGAACCAGGCCGACAGTCTTCTAACTAAGTAATATCTAAGTATGCACAAGCACTCACATAATACCTGCACTGAAGTATATACGCAGTTTAGGTCCTCAAGTGCAGGTCAATACTCTCAGCTTGCTTAGAGTTTGACCTATCTCCCAAACTAATCAAATATGTCTTGTGCACAATGGAGAAGACTAGCACTACCCTTAGGGAGAGACCACCTGAGAGGTTTTCAATTGCAGGTGTTGAAGACCACAACGGAAGTGTCATTCGTTCTTCATCAAACACCCAACTCTGACTGCTTATCCCTCACCATCCGACAAGCCCGGAAAGAATAGTCCTGTGCAGAATCCCCAACAAACCAATACGTGTGCCGGCCACCAATGCAAACCCCACACAGAATATCCCTACCACCAACACTTCTTCACGAAAACCACAGGCGTCCTTGTCACCCACGTCTTCGGTGCATGCTACCGCCTACTACCTACGACAAGGAGTGCCATGGGACTGGAACTCATCTAGGAGGGGGGTAATGTTAACCCCAACACGAAGAAAGCTTTTGGAAATAAAAAAGACGCAGGGCAAAGGTGGAAAAAATGTACTTTTGGAAATAAAAAAGACGCAGGGCAAAGGCAGAAAAAAGGTAGCCTGACTGAAGAAAGAATATGAGAAAAGGCCAAAAGTGCAAGAGCAACCTTAAAATTCCAAGGCAAATACAAAAGGGGAAATGAGCATTTTTAAATAAAAAAACGCACCCTGAAATCTTGTAAAAGAGCGCCGGGCTCTCACCCGTGCAATTTGTAAATGCAGATGGGCGGTGGAAAGGAAGCTAGGAAGATAGAAGGACAATGGGGAAAAGGGTCTAGGCTATGGCCGGCCATGTAAAAAAGAGGAAAAGGGGATGACCGCCCAAAAGGGATTTAGGGTTTTGTATATAAAGTTGAAAAGTGAATGAGAATCTCATTCTTTGGTGTGTGGCAAAAGGAGTCTTCTTCTTCCTCTCTTCTTCTCTCTTTCTTGCTTGTGTGTGCTCTTGAGAGAGGGAGTGTGAGAGTGTGAGGGAGTGAGTGTGTGTGAGAGTGAGGGATCAAGAGGGTGAAGCTCTTCACCATCTCCTCTCCTCTTCTTCTCTTCTCTTCTCTTCTCTCCTCTTGTACGCACGGCTATGGAGGATGGAGCTTGGAGATGGAGGAGGCTTGAGGATGCTTGAGCTAGCATCTAGGATCGTGGAGCTACCAGAGTGCGAGAGGGAGGAGGGTACTCGATCGAGCATCAAGGTAAGCTCACTACACTCGTAGGATCGACGGCGCGTCGGCTAGGTGAGAGATAGCCATTAGAGCTCGCTTGAAACGCTTGAAAGAATAAGCGGTCCGAGGGTCTTGGCGGTTGAGCAAAAGCTCCCACAACTGGTGCACAAATCAGATGTCGTATGCGTACGTAGCGAGTACAGGAAGGTCCCCAAGAACAAAGAACTCTACTTTTTACTCAAAAACCAAGAGAGAAAATTTTCACAACATGAAGCAAGAAGACTAATTGGGTACAATCTCCCCCCATGCCTTATGTGAGAGCTCCACAAAGCATGTATTTAATATATTATTCATCTCCAAGTTAAAAAATAGCCCAATTTTACAATCAGCACGCTTTAGCTTTTGTGTTTACCTTTGTCCAAATAAAGAATAAGGCTATTGTGCCCAAAGAGTCGGGTTGTGCTCAAATACAATGCCCAACAATAAATATTTAAATCGTGCGACCATGCACATATAAAATAATAAATATATGTCAAGTGCTTTAATAAATAAGTGCGTCAAAATAAATATTGGCACCACACCTAAAGATGCGTGCCCATCAAAAATGATAATTTTCTCTAAATAACTTGAATACACGCTATCGCCTAGTGCTTCCCAGCGCCACCGCCACCTGGTTTACACATCAACTGAAGCATTCACAATTGTTAGAAATTAATAAAATTAAACCAACAAAAGTGAATATCTAGCAGTCTTCAACTATAAAATAAATAAATAGGTTAGAACTCAGTCCTAACCTTAATTTATTACGAGTGCGCACTCTAAACTCATAAACTTCCATTAATTTAAATATGTATTTTGTGGAATCACCCGCTATGGAATCACCCACTTGCACATTAAATTAACGAGATGCCCAAAAAGGACAGGCGTCCTGGAGCCCCAAGAGGAACACCAAGGAAAAATGAATTCTCTTGCATGAAAATCTATCTTGTAACATCAACAAGCTTGTTTATCATGTTTCATATGATCACAATGAAGAAAAGAACACCATGCACAACAAATATTCATACAGCATTATGTAGATCTCCCACGGATTTGATAGAATCAACTATATTCTTCAATATCTTCATAAAATCCATCAATAGAACAAAGAAAGCAAAGAAATACACCATCTTTGAAATGGAAATACATCACATAGTATTCATCTTCAATATCTTCATAGTCTTCTCTCTCAATCTCTCATATACAATCACTTTGTTTGAGTAGAATTGGCTATCTCTGACTCTCTCTCTCTCTCTCCATCAATAATACATCATATCCTCACTACAATCTCTCAAAGTCACTCTCAATAATCCCTTTTAGGTCGTGGATACCCCTCCCAAGAGGTATGTCTGATATGAAGGGTCACCAGAGCCACTACAGTGTCCTTTCATAGCTCACTACTGTCACTTCACTCTAGTCTTCTCTTGAGTCTTCAGTAGCTACTTCTTCCACTTCCTCCAGCTCTTTTGCACTTGTATTCACCTCTTTCCAAGGCTAGAAAACTTTCCAAAGCTACACTCTCATCCATCAAAACACATACAGAAGCATACAGAACAGTCTACTGAACAGTACCAGAACAGCAACAGTACAGAACAGAACAGAACAGAGACAGAAGCTCTACAGAAGACCTACAGAAGGTTACAGAAGGTCATCAAAACCTCATAACTCATTCTCAAACCATTCCAAACTCTCACAAACCATTCAATAAGCTTTCTCAATATCTCAATCTTCATCAATCAATACTACATCCCTCCTTACAGAAGATAATCAGATCAAAACAGACCAAAACAGAGCAAAACAGAACAAAACAGAAGGTATACAGAACCAATCAGAACCTATCAAAACATCACAGAACCACTAACAAACATCATGAACTTCCAAAACACAATCATTATCATCCAAAACACTCTCAAACCTCTTCCATATCAATCAATCATCTCATAAAATCAACCATTCAGCTCTCAAAAACAACAAAAATCAGCCAAAAAACAAGTCATCTCAACACTCAACATATCCCCACACTTAATAAGGAAACGTCCTCGCGACCCAGGAAAAAGGGAATACAAGTTCATTGAAAAGCTCAACTTTGATCGTCAATATCTCTTCAAAAAGAATCCATCCACCATGACCCCAACTTATAACCTGTTTCTGATATAAAAATACAAAGAAAGGAAAACCCTTTATACATTAACACCTCTTATTAAACTAAAAATCACAACAAATTTTGTAAAGGATATAAAAGTTTGCTTCGTCTTCATCTGCATCTGCTTCAATTCTCCAACCACGACCCCATCACCACAAATCTCCAAAATGTAGCTCGTACATGAAATCCAATCCAAGAGAAAACCACCACGCGCGTTTGACATAAATGAACTCACAACACAAACACTAATACACAACACAACCATCTGAATGACTCCTCCAAAAAGAGAGTTGTTCATTAAAAAGCTTCCACCATACATTGGAAAGATATCAATGAAGATGATCCCTCTTAAAAGATTGATGTTATCGAAAACGATCCATAGATAAGGATTCATCTACAAAGTTTTTAGGAGGATTTTGAAAAAATTGAAGACAGCACATCCTTTCCAACAGAACCAGGTATCTGCTAGGCAAACAGAGGGCATGAAAATACAATATCTCCAGCTGCTGGGAATCAATGCTTACATTGACATTCATGCACAACTTTGGAATAGGCTTGGAATCATTATGAGAGTGCCTATGCATATACGCCAGGTACCAAGCAAAGTGAGCAGTTAATCTCACTGAGGGATCTGCAGACTGTGAATACTGCTGAGCAAAATGACATAGTTCTGATAAGCTTGACTGGAAGCTGTCCATTCTCCTGGAATTACTGGCCAATTAATCTGAGGTCCTGTAAGGCAATCATCCGAACTCCATCCCCTTCTTCTGGAAATCTGATTATCAAACCCGTCACAGTCACTAACCAACTGAGGTGGTTGAGATATAGAAGTGTTAGGAGAGGGTAGTGGAATAAGGAAGAGTGGATGAAGGGAAGGATAGGAAAAATCATAAAAAGAAGAAAAGGTTAAAGAAGGAGTGGCAGAAATTTGTAGGGAATCACTAAGGAAGGGTGTTAACTGATAAATAGGAAATGTGGAGGGTACATTAATGGAGGGAGAAGGACAGGGTGGAGAAGGGGAAAATACCCTATCCTCAATAAAGGAACAATATGTGAAAATGGGAATTTGAGGGAAAGATGAAGGTTGGAAAAGAAGGGGTAAAATAATGGTGGAATTAGATTGACAAAGGGAAAGATATATAGCATAGCGGTGAGCCATTTGTTGGTAATAGAGGAGGGTAGGAACAGAAGGTCCTAAAAGAGATCGTCGATGATAGGCATCAAAGAAGGTAGCATCAAACGGATTATGTGTTGAAAGATAGGCTAAGAGATCCATCCTCAGTTGATTAGTACTCTGGGCAAAGGTAGGAGCTGTGTTTTGTCTTTGATTTAGGACCACCGAATCAATCATGGGATGCCACGAATTATCATGACAATCAGCCACTTTGGAGGAATAACTCTGGAACATGTCAGCTATGCGCAACTCCAAATGATTGACATACAAAACAGCCTGTAAGACCACATCCCCCACATACCATGCCATATCCACCTCATCGAGAATTAACAAGTCTCCTCGTAGATACATGTATGACATCAACATGGTATCTGGCGTGACAGAATCCTCAAAGACCATTCTGACTACCTCTGTCAACAACTCAACAGACCAAGCCCCACTCCATCCATCCTCTGGAAGAGGTAAATCCATCGTGGAAAGCTTCATGTAGAAAACCAACTTCTGTAAGTGGTAGTGGACAAAGAAAGAATGGTCTGGTAGAACATATTCTTGAAACTGCTCAAAGGTAGACCATAACAAGTCCATTCTGGACTGTAATCTTTCCACTTTATCTTGGAATAGAGGGCACAAAGTAGCCTGTCTCTGAAGAGCAGCCAAGTCCTGTTGTGAAAGAGAAGGAATCAATGGAACATTAGGGCTTGGAGGAACAGAGCGGGATTTTGCAAGTTGATCTTGCAATTGCTTGATTTGGGAGGCTTGGTTGGCCACTGTGTCATTAGCAATCTGTAAAGCTGAAAGTTTGTCATCTAAGATAGCTTGGAACTCCTTCGCTTCTCTGGACATTTTCTCCTTCTCTTCTGAAAGGCTAGTAACCTAGGATTGAGCCTCGAGTAACTGGATCTTCAAAGAAGAAATCTCATCGCTTTGGGTAGCAACCAGTTGGGTTTGCTGTTCCATTCGCGTAAATAAATCTGCTAGAGTATCCTTAGCAGAAGCTAACTCAGATGTTGCCTTATGCAACTGGTCCTTAGACTGCATGAGCTCTTCATAAAAGGACGCGTACAGCTGTTGAACACAGGCTGTCACTGACAATTCAATGGAACTTTGAATATCTTTACAAAGGAAAGGAATGGCATCTCCTGAGACTAGATTGTTCAGGGAGGGAACTGAGATGTCCAATGATCCTTCTCGATGTGCTCGAAATAGGTTAGTACAAGTGAGATACCTAGGGAGTTCACTGCCAGAAGTAGCAGGGATAGGTATTGAAGGAAGTACTGAAGGAGCTTTATCCGCTACCCTCTTCAAGCGTTTGCGCTGTATGACCAGGGGAGGCGGAGAATCATCATCCTCTATGTCAATGGGTTCTGACTCATCTGAAGGTGGAGGAGGAGGTACGGGATCTGATGGAGGAGGTGGAGGCATAGTCTTCTGTAAACCTGAATAGGTCAAGAAGGCAGACAAATAGGATCCATATGTGACATTGGTAACATTACCCCTGGTGACTTTGACGAAATGCTGATCCATTTTAGTAAGGAGGTAAGTGCTCCAATCAATAGCAACTCCTTTCAACACCATCCTGGAAGCTGTGAAAAGCTCTTTGGACAAATACTGGGATGGCGTTTTGGCAGGCATAAACCTGTCCTGAAGAAACTGACAGATCGTCTTCCATACGGGATCAGTGATCATAGAAAAGGAAACTCCTGAAGAGTTTATCACCTTCTTAACATCGAGGATTTCCCTTGTCTGCTTTTGCAACAGCTTTAGAATCTCTTCATTAGAGAAAAGCTGACGAGTGGTCACAAGAGGTTCACCTTTGGAGGGTAGAGACAGAGCCTTCCCTAAGCCTCGAGGTGTCAAAGTCATAGAAATTCCTTGGACTAGTCCTGTCTTCTTGCTATAAGAGGCCAAGAACTCATCACATAACGACGGATCCGCTGGAAGCAACGGAAAAGAAGTAGCCACAAAAGCAGCAAGTCCCGCCTTCGTGAGAGGCTCAAAAGTAAGTAGGGAAGAGTAATCCCTACTAACTAGTGGGACGTACTGGATAGGGGGAGGAGCATGAGAAGGCGCCATTCAGATGGTTACACATACACCACAAACATAGACAATCAAGGAGAATGCCTGCAAAGCAACAGACAAAAAACCAAAGATAAGAGAACAACCAATAAAACGTGACACGACCAACTAACCCCAAGCAAACCACATCCTAGAAAAAATTTGACATGACCTGGAGACAAATGCGACCGAAAGCTTCATACAATGCATCAGACAAACACCCAGAACCCCGTAACAGGCAAGAAAAGAAAAAACTGCATACCGTACCCGTAACCGTAACTGAGAGCGGAATTTAGGAGACGGCAAGTGCTTAAAAATAGCTAAAAATTATGAATATCAAGGGAAAAATATTCACTGTCAAAGGCGGCGGCTCGATCTAGGACGATTTTAAGCGCCAAAGTGCTTTAAAGGCGCCCGAGCGACACTTGTTGATTTTTCATAATTTTTCAGACAGTTGTGCGGGTTGACACAAGCTACTGGCCAATGCGGGATGCTAAGCCGGACGCCCAGGATTTTTCAGAGCTCAATTCGGAGTCCGGACAGGAAAATGGCCAAGGAAACGGTCAAGATATGAAAAGGTGGACACTTGGGAGGCCAAATTTGAGCATGCCTTTTGAGTTTGGACCCCCCCCAAAAAATTTATGCACCTTATGAAGCAAAAAACGTGGAGAGAGAATGAAGAGGCATGAAAAAACGTGGAAGAAGATGGCGCCCGAAAAATGCGCCATGAATGGAGAGAGGGCATCATGGCTGCTGCAAACAACCCCCCCAATGGATTATGGGGCTTCATTCCCCTCCGTATCCTGACTCTATCGCCGCCCTTCGCCCGTGGAATGATGGCCTGGTTTGAAATTTCTGATTCTAGTCTTTCTCTCTCCTCCCTCTCTCTCTTCTAAGAGGCAGTTCATGTGGGAAGAAGGAGCAATGAAGAAAGAATGATGGAGACTTGTCCGGCATGGACCGGATTGCTACACGGGCTGAGAATGGTGATTTGTGATGTTGCTGGACATGAAGTGTTGCTGTTTTCCAAATCTACAGCCATGGACACAAAACCCGAAACACGCGTTTAAGCGGTAAACCAAAAAATTACAAAGAAAATTTAGTGTTTTATGCTTTTGATTGATGGAATGCCGTTCATATGGACTAAGATTTGATTATGTTGCTGATTCTTCTGTGTTCTTACTGTTTATAACCAGAAATTATGAAAAACATGCATTTCATGGCTCGAAATAATGTCAAGAAACCCGAAAATGCATGAAAAATGGGGAAAAACAAGGGTTTTGGGCATATAAATGGGGAAAACCGTCGATACACATCAACTAATCTTTCAATTTTGTTGCAAATGAACTAAGGGCCACAGCCCACAAACTGGTTTTCATTTTCAGCAATTTAAAAAATACAAGAAAATGAAGAAAATGGCGGAAAAATGATAAAAAAACCATGAAAAATAGGGGAAAAATACATTTGGGGCTACGAAAAATATAGAAAAATAGGATTTATGTTTGTTGATGTATAGCAAGGCTGGGGCATGAAGTTATGCTTCAGTTCAGCCTTGTTTATATGTTGTAGTGCGTGTTTCCTTCCTTTCTCCACATAAAATGACAAGAAAACCCTAAAAGAAATGAATGCAATGATGCACTATCAACGGGGAAGGGTAGAGTTGTGGAAAAATGGTTAAATGCCGTTGAGCATGAGGAATAATTTGCTGATTTTATATGCATTGCAACTAGGACGGAATAATAATGATAAAAATTAAAACCTAGTAGCACGAAGATCACTTCGGTGCTAGGTGTTGCAGCGAAGCACAAAGCGGTTAGAAAGAAAAGCATGAAAGAGATGTTTTGCACTTGCACGCTGGTGGTTTTTAAAATGTTTGAGCACTAGGCATCCACCTCTTTGCATGATCATTTAGAGGAAATTAAAAGTATCAGAGTTAGCTCCTGGATACGCATAGCAATTGTTTTCAGTAGGCCTGTGACCCACCGTTGAGAGTGTGAGGTTCCCATGCTGTAGGCTAGTCGTGGGATCATAAATGGGAAGTCAAATAAGGACAATGGTACATTCCTGGATACGTTTATTTGGTACCTTGAGTGACGTTTGTGCGAAATGTCTAAATGTTGAGCGGCGCATCGAGGGGCCAATCCCCAAGGTGTAGGAGAGTCGCAGAGGGTTGACGGCATTCAGCCGTAGGAGGAACCCCATGTGTATGTGATTCGAGCCTTTTGGCTATGTGAAAGGGACTCCCTCTGAGGAGCAATATTGGGTTAGGGTCAGTTGGACTACAACGTATTACAAACGCAATGTTTAGGAAGGCAGAGATTTTGATAGACGCTCCTGGCCGCGAGGCCGAGGGGGTTGTCTTGCGCATAGTGACGAGGTCCGGCTAGTGCATGAGCCAGTGCCGGCCCGTTTTTAGGTCCATCAGTGGTGCGTCTGCCGGGAGCTGCTTAAAAGTGGCGGTTCTCGAATCCTGGTTGTTTAAGGACCAACTAGCAGTTTATGCCAGAGGATACTGAGCTTGACCCATTATTTATTGATAAGCATCGTCTAGCAGAAATCCAAAAGCAAGAAAGAGACGAGAGAGCTAGGCGACGTGCTGAAATCTTTAGGAGATATTCCCCTAAGCGTAGCGGTGCTGAACCCTTACGAGGGAGTGGATCTAGTGGTCTTGGGACCACGAGCAATAAGTTAGGAGAAGGTGGAAGCTCTAGTGCTCCCCTTGCTTCTATAAGCCAGTCCACGTCAAGTACGGGAGGTGTAACCCCACCGGTCTTTATTCCTAGTGCAAATCCAATCCGCGTCATGGCGCAGCCTATTGCAATTCCAGCAGGAACCACGGATTTGCCGGCTCTAGGTTACCCGCTACCCATTTTTAATGGGCTAGTTGAGGAAGATGCGGAACTCCACATTAGGGAGTTTCAAAAGCTGATGTTTAACTGTCGCATTCAAGAAGAAGGACATTTAATGATGTTCTTCAACATGACTCTCAAAGGAAGAGCCGCTATATGGTATCATGGTTTAGAAGCCGGAACCATATTGAACATTGATGCATTTTATGGAGCTTTTCGAAGGGAGTTTGCCCCTGAAAGGGGTGGGCAATATTGGTTGCGTGTACTCAACGTGACCCGCCAAGATCCACACGAGGATATTCGTGCGTATGCAAAGAAGATAAAAGAGGTCTTCCGTAAGTTGGACACCTCTATTCCTATCCCCGCAGCTGCCCAATTGCAATATTTCCTACATGGGTTGGACTTCAATATCCAATTACAGTTGAGTAGTGTCCCCTTGGGGGATATAGATACTGCCATTACACGAGCACAAGAGGTGGAATCCCGATTACAAGCAGCCTATGCTTCTCGCGGCAATTCGAATATGGGTTTAGTATTGGGAAACAATATGTCAATGGCCAATGGCAGTAGTGGTCAAGGGATACCGATGGCTAACCCTAATGGGAGAGGGAACATGATGCAGAATGTCCCTTTATTACCAGCTCCCCCTAGCATGTCGATGCCTATGGGCAGTCAAATGGCTCCAAGTAGTGGAGGCCAGGCGGTCAATTCTAACACCATGCCTGCAGCTCAACAGCCTGTGCCTAATCGAATTGTTAGGCCGATGGAGCGACATGGTAATGACCAAGGCTATGAGTCGAGTTCTTCCAATGTTCTTGGCGAGGTTAAGGACATGATGAAGCATTATACCGACATGATTACGGAGCAGTATCGACAAATAGCCGTTGATGTCAACTTCCTTAAAAAACAACAAAATTTGATAGGAAGTAGATACCCAGAAGAGGGTGCGCCGTCGAGGTTTAGTTGCAAATGGTGTGGTGGGCAGCACTATCCAAGAAATTGCCCAAATGTTAAGTGCGATATTTGTGGAAAATCCGGCCATCTAGCGGCTACTTGCTGGAGTAAGATCAGTTCTCTCCAGCGGGGAAGTCGGCAACCAGGGCCTGTCAATCATCGTGCTCAAGGAAATGATTCCCAGCCAGAAAATGGGCCTAAACAAATACTTCAACGACCAAACACTACGGTGGAAGAACTACCAAGTGGTAGTGGGGTTAGTTTGATTGAGGCTGTACGCGTTAATGATGCTGAAACCTCTAATCTACGAGCTGTCCTTACAAGAGGTAAAAAGGGTAGAGAAGCCGACATGGATAAGCCTGTCGACGGAAACCCTAAACAAGGCGACAAAGGAACGCAAGTTTTGGATCCTGCCCTAGAAGGGGGACCTTTGAAGCCCGTAGAGAGTAAAGCCGATAAGGAAGCACCAAAGAAGAAGGTGAAAGTTAAGAAAGAGGCAATAAAGCCAGCTCAGCGACCTAAAGAGCGGATGATTTGGCGTGAAAAGCGAGCTCTTTCGAACTATCATGAATTCGATTTGGCGGGCTCTCTTTGCGAAGTCAAGCCGGATGTGAACCTTTTGCAGCTTATTAAGCTTTCCCCAGGAGTACGCAAGGAATTTAGAAAGATCCTACGTACCGGGTATATCGTAGAACCTTTGGGTATTGCGCGAGTTGGTGATGACTGGTTTGAGCATGCTGAGAAGCATTGCCCAAGGGTTGCAGCCTATGTCGATGGGATATTAGTAGATTATGCCATTGTCGACACGGGATCATCTGTTAACATTATGAGTTCTGAACTGATGGAAAGGTTGGGCCTTGCGATCCAAAAAGATACCTCCACAATTCTCAGAATGGCAGATGACAGTTTGAGACAGCCGGAAGGCTGCATTACTAAGGTCCATGTCACTGTTGCAAATGTAGAATGCCTGTTGGACTTTAGGGTGATTCGTTTTGCAGGGCGGCCAAGTTACCAAGTATTACTTGGACGACCTTGGATCTTGCAAGCGGATTGCCAAGTGGATATACCTGCCGGTCGATTAATATTCGGCAGAGGTGCCCAGCGTGTGGTGGTTGATGCTTATCCTGAGTCCCCGTAGAGTGAGAGAGCTCCTCTATCTTCTACAGAATTGGAGACATTAGAAGATTCATCTGTTAGTGAGACATCATCGAGCGATGAGTCCAAAGAGGGATCCACCACGGAGGACATCTATCAGATCACTTTGAACGAGCCGATAGAGGCCCAAGATCGTATAAGAGATGCAGATGTTATCGAGCTAGACCTTGGTACGCTTGATGATTCGCGGCCAATCAAATTAGGCTCTATGCTCAGCTCAGCAGAAAGGGAGGACTATGTGGCCTTGATCCAGGAATTCCGTGATATCTTTGCCTGGAGTTATGATGAGTTGAGAGGCATCCCTCCCAGTCTTGCTGTTCATACAATTCCGTTGAAAGAGGGCAGTCGTCCTGTACGGCAGAAAGTAAGGCGTATGCCTTTTGAATTGAGGGACGGGCTGTTTGAAGAGTTAGAGAAGCTTCGAAAAGCGGGTTTGATTTTTCCTGTGCAACACACAGAATGGTGTTCGCCAGTTGTGATTAGAAAGAAGAAGAATAATCAGATCCGTTTATGTGTAGACTTTAGGGAGCTGAATAAGCAGACAGTTAAGGACTACTACCCATTACCATTTATTGACCAGATTTTGGATCAATTAGCGGGTAGGGAGATATATTCGTTTATGGATTGCTTTGCAGGATACAACCAAATGGCAATTGCAGAAGAGGACAAGTTGAAAACAACTTTTATCACTGTATTTGGCACTTTTGCTTACCACGTGATGGCTTTTGGTTTATGCAATGCGCCTGGTTCGTGGCAACGAACAGCCGATAAGACATTCGGTGACATATCCCCTGAAGAGTTGAGGGTGTTTATTGATGACTTAGGGGCCGCCACCGTGAGAGAAAGGCAGGTGATCATTTTGAGAAAATGCTTTGAGCGCTGTAGACAATTTTGCATCGCCCTAAACCCACGGAAGTGCGCTTTTGGAGTACCTTATGGGCTATTGTTGGGTCATGTGGTCAGTTCGGTAGGAATTGCGACAGACCCCGAAAAGGTCAAAGTTATAATTGCCATGGGTCCACCACGCACTCCGAAAGAGGTTCATAGCTTTCTGTCTTCGGTTGGTTACTACCGTAGATTCATTAACACCTTAGCAGAAAGAACATTGCCACTTACAAATTTATTGTCCTTTAGCTGTTCGTTTGTATGGGGTGACCCTTGTAAGGTAGCATTCGAGGATGTGAAACAAGAGCTAGCAAGAGCGCCCGTTTTAAAAGCACCTAAAAGAGGTGAGGTGTTCTATATATTCTCAGCAGCCACCATGTATAGTATCAGCTGCTGTTTAGCCCAAATTTGGGAAGAGAAGTGGTACCACCCGATTGCTTTTGCTAGTCGGAAGCTGGGGGTATCCGAAATCAATTACACCTACATGGAGAAGCTGTGTCTAGCGATGGTCTTTGGGACCAAGAAGTTCAGGCATTACATTCTCTATGAGAAAGTCGTGCTTTATACGAAGGCGGAGGGACTTCGACTATTGATGAATAAGTTACAGCCGCCTGATCGTTTAGCGAAGTGGTTGATCACTTTGCAGGAATTTGATTATGAAATCAAGAGTAAGCCACCAAGGTTGCAAGGCATCGTGGAATGTCTAGTGGACTTTGGGGAGCCGAAAGAATCTGTGGCTGAAGGTAGTGACATGGAGATGATATTTAAAATAGATACGGCATCTATTCCCTCCTGGTATGCTGCAATAACGCGATCCTTTGTATGTACCATCATACTGCCATAGCCCTGCTAGACGAATTCGATCGAGTGTCTTTTCAGCTGATTCCACGAAATTGGAACCAGTTTGCCGATTCATTGGCTAATCTTGCGTATGAAGAGGACCTCTTCTTTAATTGTGGCCCTTGTTCCGATATATCTATTGATGGTGAGACAGGACCTGGTCGTTTGTGGGGTATGCTTTCTGAACATGCCCTCTTTGGCAGACGATGGTTGATTTGGGTGATGCAGAGGGTAAGCGAGACTCATCTACCTTTATTATCTCGGACCCATAGACTGATTCGACGACATGTGATGCGAACACCTCTTGCGATATACGCAGGAGGGATAGGTCATAATTTAATGCACCTAGTTTAGGGCTACCAGCCCTGTTCCCCTGGGAATAGTATGCTTTGATGTCTATCATGGTTGTTTCCAGGTGGATGTTTTGCCTAGTATTGTTTGATTTCATTAGGCCAAGAGGGCCGATTCAGTTTTGTGGCAAAGTCATGTCTGATTTCATTAGGCCAAGAGGGCCATTTCCCTGTCTAGTGCGGGTGCGTTTAATTGGGTTTTTGTTTAGTGTTGTGCTGGACAGGTTTCGTGGTGCGTCGAATTTGGTGGAGCCTGGAGGAGCCTTTGCTGCGATGGAAGCTTCTTGTGGCCACTCCAGGTGATACCTCTCCTTTACGAGTACCTTTCTTTCCTGTTATATGTGTATTTGTACTTGTTGAGGGGATACTTTTTGTTGGGGACCGGCGACCAAGGCATGAAGTCCCAGGTTTAGGCTACGTATGTTTGAGGGAGGTCGGAGTAGTCATTGCCTCCTGTAAAGACATTGTTAGACATTGAAAGATTTGTTTTAGAAGGACGTCCTAGTGGCCCTGTCCTGCTAACCTGTTAGGCAGCCGTTCTAGGAGTTCTTGTTAGTAGTGAGGCAGTTAGAGAAGCCTGCTAGAAGATAATAATAATGATGCCAAGAAATCCTGAACATCCCAAAAGATGAATATCAATACGAAGGTGTGTAAAAAGGGGTTCTAACCCCTATCAATGAAAAGAAAAGACATGAAAATATATAAGCAGTTGATCATCGCCTTGCGAAGGCCTGGTAGGTTCCTGGGGACGAGTCAGACCCGGGGCCGATACCTTGTCTTCCTCGGGGTGGCTTCTTGCTGGAAAAATAATATCAAAACAAGGAAGGTTGGAGCGAAAATAAAAGTGAGCGTTAGAAAAGGATTAAGTGTCGCCTTGCGAGGGCTTGGTAGGTTCTTGGGTGCCGAGACAAGTCCTGAGACCGATGCCCTGTTCTCCTTGGGTCACTACGCTCAGCTCCCTCCTTTTTACATGCCCAAGTATGTTCATCCAATCAAAACCCTCAAAGAAGAAATGGACTGAAAGAAAATATCCTTTGCTCAGGCTATAGGAGTCCTCGCCTTGTAGGAGCTCCTAGTTGCGTTGTCTTTAGTTGGTCAGTAGTTCAGACTACCACTTAGGGCAACCTCTTTGGCAGTTCTTTTTAGTTTGGCTGTGTTGGAGCAGCTGGTTAGTGACTCACTTCGGATCTTCTATTAGATGATGCTAGGCCTATTCCTTGTGGATGTCATGCCTTGGTTCTGTCCAGGGGTAGGGGAGCATTGTGTTGAGTTTTATAATGATAATTGTTTTGTATCAGTTTGATGCTTCTTTGGTTGTTTATGTGCAGATATGTTCGTGGATTCGACGGGCTGAGTCGCCCTATCCCGTGGTCGCCAATGAGAGCGGAATTTAGGAGACGGCAAGTGCTTAAAAATAGCTAAAAATTATGAATATCAAGGGAAAAATATTCACTGTCAAAGGCGGCGGCTCGATCTAGGACGATTTTAAGCGCCAAAGTGCTTTAAAGGCGCCCGAGCGACACTTGTTGATTTTTCATAATTTTTCAGACAGTTGTGCGGGTTGACACAAGCTACTGGCCAATGCGGGATGCTAAGCCGGACGCCCAGGATTTTTCAGAGCTCAATTCGGAGTCCGGACAGGAAAATGGCCAAGGAAACGGTCAAGATATGAAAAGGTGGACACTTGGGAGGCCAAATTTGAGCATGCCTTTTGAGTTTGGACCCCCCCCAAAAAATTTATGCACCTTATGAAGCAAAAAACGTGGAGAGAGAATGAAGAGGCATGAAAAAACGTGGAAGAAGATGGCGCCCGAAAAATGCGCCATGAATGGAGAGAGGGCATCATGGCTGCTGCAAACAACCCCCCCAATGGATTATGGGGCTTCATTCCCCTCCGTATCCTGACTCTATCGCCGCCCTTCGCCCGTGGAATGATGGCCTGGTTTGAAATTTCTGATTCTAGTCTTTCTCTCTCCTCCCTCTCTCTCTTCTAAGAGGCAGTTCATGTGGGAAGAAGGAGCAATGAAGAAAGAATGATGGAGACTTGTCCGGCATGGACCGGATTGCTACACGGGCTGAGAATGGTGATTTGTGATGTTGCTGGACATGAAGTGTTGCTGTTTTCCAAATCTACAGCCATGGACACAAAACCCGAAACACGCGTTTAAGCGGTAAACCAAAAAATTACAAAGAAAATTTAGTGTTTTATGCTTTTGATTGATGGAATGCCGTTCATATGGACTAAGATTTGATTATGTTGCTGATTCTTCTGTGTTCTTACTGTTTATAACCAGAAATTATGAAAAACATGCATTTCATGGCTCGAAATAATGTCAAGAAACCCGAAAATGCATGAAAAATGGGGAAAAACAAGGGTTTTGGGCATATAAATGGGGAAAACCGTCGATACACATCAACTAATCTTTCAATTTTGTTGCAAATGAACTAAGGGCCACAGCCCACAAACTGGTTTTCATTTTCAGCAATTTAAAAAATACAAGAAAATGAAGAAAATGGCGGAAAAATGATAAAAAAACCATGAAAAATAGGGGAAAAATACATTTGGGGCTACGAAAAATATAGAAAAATAGGATTTATGTTTGTTGATGTATAGCAAGGCTGGGGCATGAAGTTATGCTTCAGTTCAGCCTTGTTTATATGTTGTAGTGCGTGTTTCCTTCCTTTCTCCACATAAAATGACAAGAAAACCCTAAAAGAAATGAATGCAATGATGCACTATCAACGGGGAAGGGTAGAGTTGTGGAAAAATGGTTAAATGCCGTTGAGCATGAGGAATAATTTGCTGATTTTATATGCATTGCAACTAGGACGGAATAATAATGATAAAAATTAAAACCTAGTAGCACGAAGATCACTTCGGTGCTAGGTGTTGCAGCGAAGCACAAAGCGGTTAGAAAGAAAAGCATGAAAGAGATGTTTTGCACTTGCACGCTGGTGGTTTTTAAAATGTTTGAGCACTAGGCATCCACCTCTTTGCATGATCATTTAGAGGAAATTAAAAGTATCAGAGTTAGCTCCTGGATACGCATAGCAATTGTTTTCAGTAGGCCTGTGACCCACCGTTGAGAGTGTGAGGTTCCCATGCTGTAGGCTAGTCGTGGGATCATAAATGGGAAGTCAAATAAGGACAATGGTACATTCCTGGATACGTTTATTTGGTACCTTGAGTGACGTTTGTGCGAAATGTCTAAATGTTGAGCGGCGCATCGAGGGGCCAATCCCCAAGGTGTAGGAGAGTCGCAGAGGGTTGACGGCATTCAGCCGTAGGAGGAACCCCATGTGTATGTGATTCGAGCCTTTTGGCTATGTGAAAGGGACTCCCTCTGAGGAGCAATATTGGGTTAGGGTCAGTTGGACTACAACGTATTACAAACGCAATGTTTAGGAAGGCAGAGATTTTGATAGACGCTCCTGGCCGCGAGGCCGAGGGGGTTGTCTTGCGCATAGTGACGAGGTCCGGCTAGTGCATGAGCCAGTGCCGGCCCGTTTTTAGGTCCATCAGTAACAAAGACAATAAACCAAAACAATACCATATCTGACACATATCAATACTACATCGATGATAAACCAGGACTGGACCAAGAAAATAACTCTAATGACCGCGCATACCCATCCTACGAAACGGTTCAATAAAAAGGGGAATTAAGTGCAGTGAAGGGGAATTAATTTAATGAAGGGTGGATTTTAATAAATTATTAAGAATGGGTGAATTTTTATTAGGTGATAAACCTTAGCAAGAAAACGGTGGTTCCTTATTATAAATTTAATTACCAATTATTAGGTGAAAACGGTGCGTTAATTTGAATCTCGGACTTTGATACCCGACTCGGTCTCTAAATGCAAGTTCATTGATTACAAATTAAGGTGATGTGGAGCGCTTTTTTTGCCAACGCGTGCTCATGTGACGGCTGGTTCATTTTAATTAAAAATTAAAGTGCCTCTTTAGCGCACGTAGCGCGTGCTAAGTGAACGGCGGGTTTATTTTAATTAAAAAGTATGTGTGTGTTGAGCGCGAATGCGCGTGGAAACTGTGGGTGAATAAAGAGTTCATTTTAACAATTAATTTGTGATTAAGGGGGAAATGAAAATAAATAAATCACATAAAATAAATACCTGGAAGGGATGTGTATGTAATGTAGAAATGCACACGGAAGAGTCCCCCAAAAGAAGTGAATCCAGTAAAGGAAAAGTAAAGATCACTGATGAAACAACAAACGCAACACCTTAGCAGATGTGTTGATTTGGTTTTTGTTGGTTTTTTGAATTTGTGTAAGTTGTGATTATTTATGGTTGAATAAATGGAAAATGATCAAGGGAGGTGAGGGGAATTTTTTAGAATTTTTTAGATTTTTTATTAACTTTTTTTACTATTTTTAAATGAATTTGCTACATTTATTGGCAATTTAGGGGTAAAATTAGGAAATATTTAATTTTCAGAAATTGTAGGGTGGGTAATTTCCAGCGGACAACCTCCCAAAAATGGGCAAAAAGCAAAGGGAATTTTTAGAAATTTTTCTGAATTATTTTGATGGAAAAATTAATTTAGAAATTAATTAAATCATATAAATCATGGTAATCAGATAAGTCAATTAGAAGTAAGTCAGTTAAGTCTGGTTAGTCTGGGTAAGTCATGGTAGTCACAGGAAGTCAAGTCAGGTTAGGTTAGTCAGGTTGGATAAGTCAGATAAGTCCAGTTAGTAGAAACTAACCTAAAGGGGGTTAAGTAACCTAAGGTGGGTTAGGGTTAGGGTTAGGGTTAGGGTTAAGGTTAGGGTTAGGGACAACTAACTAGGGTAAGTTGGTGAAACTAACTAGGGTTAGTTAAGGAAACTAACTAGGGTTAGTTAAGGAAACTAACTAGGGTTAGTGTTTTAACTAGAGTGAAGTTAGTTGTTAACCTAATTGAACTTAGGTTAGTGTTAACTAAACCAAGGTTAGTAACTAACCTGAGTGTGGTTAGAGGAGGAGGAGGTGGTTAGAGGAGGTGGAGGTGGTGGGGGAGGTGGAGGAGAAGGAGGCGGCGGCACGGAGGTGGAGGTGGAGGCGGCGACGGCACGGCTGGGGAGCTTCCAACGGCGACGGCGGCGAGTCGGCCAGTCGGCGGCTCTGGTCAAGCGACAGCGGGCACTCCACACGGCGGCGGCGCGGTCCACAACGGCGGCGGCGGCACAATGACGGGCAAGAGGCGGGGGAGGGAGGGGAAGAGTAGGGAGGAGGAGAAGATGGAGGGGAGGGAGAAGGCGAGTGGGAGGAAGAAGGGAAAGAAGAAGGGGAAGGAGGAGTAGGAGGAGGAGGGAATGCAGGAGGGGGAGGGGAATGCAGGAGGAGGAGGGGAGAGGGAGGAAGAAGGAGAAAGCAGGGAGGAAGAAGGGGAGGGAGGAGGAGGCAGGGGACGCAGGGAGAGGGAGAAGAAGGGGAAGGTGGGAGGAGGCGGGAGAGGGAGGAAGAAGAGGAAGAAGGAGGGGAAGGAGGAAGAAGGAGAGGGTGGGAGGAGGGGAGAGGAGGGAGGGACGCAGGGATGCAGGGAGAGGGAGGTGGTTGGGGGGAAGGGGTGGGTAGGGTGGGTGGGCAGGGGCAATGGGCGGGGGAAATAGGTAGGGTAGGGGAGGGGCAATGGGCGAGGGGAAAGGGTGGATGGGCAGGTTGGGTGGGCAGGGCCCAAGGGGGGTAGGGGGTTGGGCAGGGTCAAAGGGTTGGGGTGGGCAGGGTCAAGGGGAATAGGGGGTGGGCAGGGCCAAAAGGGCACGTATCCCCGTCCCGCGCACGTGCGCGGGGCGGGGTAAAAAAATTTGCCATGACGGGATTGAAATGGCGCTGGGATGACGGTACGGGTCATGCGGACATGACCACGGCGCGTCGAGACGCGTAAAATCGAAAAAGCGCGCGTTCACGCGCAAAACGGGCGCGCGAATACACGTAAAAATAAAGAAAAATTAATAACTCCCAATCCGGACGGCAAAACGAAATAGCGTAAAAACAAAAAGTGGGCAGGACGGCAGGGGGAAAACAAGAAAAATATATGATGGAGGGTTCGGGAGGGGGAAAGGGTGGTCACGTGCAAAAAACACAAAAAACGAACCAAAAAACGCAATTAAAAATTAATATCGAAAAATCCGTGCATCAGAATGAGGTGCAAAAAAAAGGAAAACTGTGCAGAAAGATGTGCCCGACAATCCTATCACAGCAAAACATAATTCCGACGGAGATAAGACGCGTTCACATGGGGAAAACCCAAAAAACAAACACAAAAATGGGATCGGAAATTAATATCGGATGAACCGTTCACCGAAATGATATGCAGTAAGAAGGAAAAATGTCCGTAGGAAGAAGTGGCACAGGGTTATCACATTAAAACGCAGTTTCGGTGGAAGTAGGAGGGGTTCACATGTGAAAAACTCCAAAAATACGCCCGAAAACGTAATTAAAAATTAATAAGTAAAAATCCGAAAGTCGAAAGAGAGAGGAGGAAAAAGTAAAAAGATGGGGGAAGATACAAGGGACACAGCTGGCAGATCAAATTGGAATTCCGATGCAAACAGGGCAGGTTCACATGAAAAAATGTCAAAAATACGCATGAAAAAATCGTGAAAACCCGAAAAATTAATAACGGACAAACCGTGTATTGGAATGATACGGAGGAAAAAGGAAAAATGTCAGGGGAAAAGTGGTTGGCAGGGCTATGATGTCAAAGCATGGTTCCCAAGCAAGAAAAGCGCATTCACATGGAAAACCGGCTAAATTGTGCAAAATGCTTCAAAAATTAATAACTCAAAAGCCGTGCACCGGAACAAGGGTAGGTGAAAAGGAAAAATGGTCAGGGCAAAGGGAGGAACAGGGCTATAAGGTTGGATTTGGACTTCAGTGAACGTAGGGTGCGTTCACATAGTAGGACCTCAAAATCAAGGAATGAAGGAAAACTGCAAGGGAACAGCCCCAAGGGTGGGTAGAACATAACCGGGTGGATGGGAAGGGACCCCATGAGGGTAAAAGCAATTCATGGTATACATGCATGAACAGGGTAAGGCATATGCAAAAGGGTATGCAATGTAGACGCGCAGGGACGCGTCCCCACACTTAAGACCTTAACGGATAGGGTTAACCGAGCAACAGGGACCTAGGACCACGCCACGGACCATCCACTAACTTCCCCACACTTAAAACATGAACATCGCTAAGAAACAGAAGTTGTAGGGTTAGAAAAACTTGGCCTATTTCGTCAAAAAGCAAGGTTGAGTGTCGATGGCACGTCCAGTGTGGTTATCGGCGCTGGAGGGACCAAGGCATCTTCTCGGCACATGTTCATCATGGCAGGGGCCACGTGGCAGCACCCAGGGAGGTAGCTGGTTGAAGGAATCGCAGGAAATTCGTCGATGATGATGAGGGATACTACACTCAACTCATAGTCACTCAATTGGAATGAAAGAACAGTCACTCGCCCCATGACTAATATCACTCGAGGAATAATGATGGAAACCCATATCTCATACCCGATTGAGGAATCAACAAGGGGGAAATGGTGCAGAAAGAGTATGCCAGGGTGCACAGTTGATGGTGCAGTAGTGCGTCCAACCCGTCTGGCATAAGTTCAAGGAGGAAGGCAAGGGAGCCTTACAGTGCAGTGTACAGAACAGGGTGGCATGTATTGTGATGACGGCAAAGACCCATCCTGTGGGTGCATAGGGAAACGGGAACATACCTGACTCCAAGTGTCGTAACGTCCCTCAATCTCACCTCTCGGTAATTGATTGAAGAAACTCCAGTCACACTCATCCCACCCTCTGTCTCACTCTTTGTTGATAGATACAGGAGGGCAGCCTTTTCCTGAAACCCGTTGATGTAATCCTCACGGTCACTTGTGCAAAGGTTATATGCCTTGTGCGCATTTGATGATGCAACAATGCATCCCGCCATGTGCCGGCATACGGTGCAAGAAGGAAGGCCAGGGAGCCTTATAGTGTAATGCACAAAAACAAATTGTGCTTTGTGCATTGAGAGGCCCATCCCGTGCGTGCAACACTTCATTCACACTTCTCACCTCTCATTTGATTTGAAGGGGAAAGACTGGTCTCTCGCCCCACCCTCTGTCTCACGCTCTGTTGATAATTATAGAGGGCAACCATACTCACTTCCCCATCTGGTTAGGATGAAAGCTCACATCACTCAATTGTTTGTCGATGAAGATCACGTCATCAGTTGCTAAAGAGGCATACCCAGGGAGGTAGCCATCAAATCGAACGTTGTGTTGAATAGGACATGTCATCTGCTAGAGGACAGGTAGTCACTTTGCAAAGAGACCCAGGACACAGCGTACCAAGGGAGGCAGCTTCGGAATTGGATCCTGGAAATATCAATTAATGAATCCACTTTCTGGACTACTGGGTGTTGCCACCTTTTCCACAGCCAGCTTCTCGCCCAAGGGTGTTTACCACCTTTTCTTGGAACGAGGCCTGCTATGACAGGGAATTGCTTCCTTTTCTCTCATAACAGTTTTTTTTTTTCTTTTTCTTTTTCTTGTTTTCCCCTATTCCCAAGGGTGTTTCCACCTTTTCTTGAAGAATAGGTCAGCATGAGAGGGACCTAAGTCCTTTTCTCCCATGACCGATATGTTTTGTTTTTTTTTTCTTTTTTTTTCTTCAAATTGAGCAAGGGAATAGTAGAAATACCATTTGTTAGAACCAACCTCGCCACTGTCGCTGGTGGAAAATAGAGGATAAGAGATCAAGGCTGGAAGATGGAGTTGAGGGGACAGAGGGTTGCATCCACTTCATCAGGAATGACTGAAGAACGGCTATCAGAAGTAGCATCATAAGAAGTACAGTACCGTGCCAATGAGGGAAAAGATCAAGTGACCATAATTGTCAAGATCCCTAAGGAGGGAAGTACTTCTTCAGGCGATATCCATTGATCAGAAAGGGATCATTAGAGGCATCAACGGTCTGTACTTGGACAGAGCCATTAGGGTTGACGGCAAGTACCTTATAGGGGCCCATCCACCGCTGTTGGAGCTTGCCAGGAAACTTGCCAAAACGTGAATCATAGGCTAGGACCAAATCACCTTCTTTGAACTCCTTATGCTTGATGAAGCTATCATGGTAAGCCTTGCGTCGAGCTTGCGTGGCTTCCATGCACTGTAGAGCCATCCTACGAATTTCGTCCAAACATTCCAAATGCAGGAGACGGCGTTGCAGTGAATCATCGTCCCCAAACGCTCTTTGATGGCCACTCTCAAAGAGGGTAGCTCCAATTCAACAGGAAAAACTGCTTCTGTACCATACACCAATTGGAAAGGTGTATGTCATGTTGCTTCTTTATGGGAGGTTCTGTACGCCCAGAGGGCCTCTGTAAGTCGATCATCCCAATCACGACGATGTGCGGCAATTGTTCTTGTCAGAATCGAGCAGAGGATGCGATTCGTGACTTCGACTTGGCCGTTGGCTCTGGGGTAATAAGGAGTGGACTTGCGATAGCGGATCTTATACAACTCTGTCAACTCTTCCATGACTTTGTTGAGGAAATGAGTACCTCTGTCACTTACCAGCTCTAAGGGACTGCCAAAACGGGTGATGATATTCTCGTATATAAACAGGGCCACACTGTTACCATCGTCCCGCTTTAGGGCTTTAGCTTCACACCACTTTGTAACATAATCCGTACATACAAGGATGTATCGGTTCTGTTTCCTTCTGGTAGGAGAATCGATTGGACCTACGAAGTCGATGCCCCACTTCTCAAACGGCTTCAACGGAAGGATAGGTTGCAGTGGCATGGCACTTGTCTTCATGGGTTTTCCCATTCTTTGACAAGCATCACATATTTTACAGTAATCATAGGAATCTTTGTGAATGGTAGGCCACCAATAACCTGCTAGCAGAGCCTTCCTGGCTGTAGCTTCTCCTGCAAAGTGACCTCCACATGGCTCGTCATGGCAAGCCTTCAGAACAATCCCAATCTCATCTCCTGCAACACATCTTCTGAGCACTTCATCTTTGCCTTTCTTATACAGTGCACCGCCTAGCAGGGTGTAGGGGGCTGATTCCAGCATGAGCTTCTTCCTTTCCCGACTAGAAATACCAGGAGGGTACTGTTGGGTTGCCAGCAGATTGGCAATGTCTGCATACCAAGGAGTTACAGTTTCTACCAAGAATAGGGAAGCATCAAGGAGGTCTGGATCATCTTGCTCCTCGTCTGCAGTTTGTGGGATACGCGACAGATGATCAGCCAGAACATGGGAACGACCAGGCTTAGTAATCACCTCAAAGTCGAACTCCTGAAATAGAAGGAGCCATCTCATCATTCGTCCTTTCACATCTGCTTTGTTCATCAGGAAGGATAGGGCCTCATGATCCACATAAAATTTAAAGTGGGTGGATAGGAGATAGTGGCGGAACTTCTCCAGGGAAAACACCATTGCCAAGCACTCCAGCTCTGTCACTGTATAGTTCCGTTCCCTATCAGTGACTTTTCGGCTTGCGTAATAGATCGGTTGATCCAGCTTCGAGGAGCCCTTTTGGCAGAGGACAGCACCTAAGCCTTCAATTGATGCATCCGTGTGTACATGGAACTCTTTCGTCCAATTAGGAGGTTGCAGAATGGGTGCCTCAATCAGACACTGCTTCAGAGTGTGGAAGGCTTTGTCACATTCTTCTGTCCAAGTAAACTCTGCATCTTTCCTCAGGAGCTTGTGCAAGGAGGTTGCCTTTGTCGCAAAATGGGCTATAAACCTTCTGTAGTAACCCACATGGCCTAGGAATCCCCTCAACTGTTTGAGGTCGGTGGGTGCTGCCAGAGCTGCGATCTTTTTTATCTTTGCAGGGTCTGTTGATATCCCTTGTGCAGAGACAATATGGCCCAACAGGACTCCAGAAGAAACCCCAAAGATGCATTTGTCGGGGTTGAGGGAAATCCCATACTCCCGGCATCGGTCAAAGCATTGTTCCAGGTGTTCCCAGTGTTCACGGATCAAACTATAGACACAGAAGTCATCCAAATATACCTCAATGAAGTCGTGCAGATGATTTTGAAATGCGGCCATCATGACTCATTGGAAAGTAGCAGGGGCATTGCAGAGCCCAAATGGCATCACTCGGTAAGCGTAGGTCCCCCATTCTGTGGTGAAGGTTGTTTTGGACTGGTCTTCTTCTGCGACTTGGACTTAGTTGTATCCGCTGAATCCATCCAAAAGAGAATAAAGCTCATGTCCTGCCACTGTGTCCAACAGTTGGTCTGTGAAAGGGATAGGAAAATGATCCTTCTTCGTCTTGGAATTAAGCTTTCGGAAATCCACACATATTCGCAATTTGCCATTCTTCTTGGATACAACCACGATGGGTGAAACCCATTCACTATTTGCCACTGGATAGATGAACTCGGCTTCCAGAAGCTTCAGCAACTCCGCTTTCACCAATATGGAATAATTCGGATTCATTCGCCTCTGTCGTTGCCGTACTGGCTTGGCATCAGGCTCCAAGTCAATATGATGTTGACATATTGTGGGATCAATCCCCTTTAGGTCTTTGTAGGACCACGCAAACACGTCCAAATTCTCTTTCAACAAGTTATACAAGGTTGACAACTCCTCTTCTGGGAGGCTACTACCCACCTTCAAGTGGCGTTCAGTGCCTTCTACATCCACAAAGGTTAACTGCCTTTCACCTTCTACTTCACGGATGAAGGTCCCGCGGACCGCTTCTGGATACAGATCCGCCTCCTTCAAGGGAGTGGTGTCCTCTTCTGATGTCCCAGTAGAACCAACTTCTTCTTTTGGTGGAGACTTAGGTTGCTCCTTAAGATGTTGGAATGGGATTAGAGCTGTTTCGGGTTTGGTTTCAAAATTAATTACCTCTTGGCTTGAAGACTCATCTTCTGATGATACATCCAGGAACGTCACATAATAGGGACCCTCTGATGCCTGTTGGGTTAGTTGGATTGGTGCTTGTTGGCACGGTGCATCATCATCATCTTTCTTTGGCAAGGATGGGTTAGGACGGCATGAGTCATTGCTAAAAGACGGCTTGTTCTTCTTAATCCATTTCTTATAAAGGTTTTGCATATGAGAAGATCCATTTACCAAACCAAATGGTACCATCATCCTTCTGTCCCATAGCATGAGCTCGTCGGCTTCTGATGCTTCTGGAACTTCTTCCTCAAATGTATCCTCTTCAAGTGGGATAGATTCTTCTGACTCACTTTCATAACCTTCTTCGTCCATATCATATCCAACCTCTTCTGTCTCTGTCTCTGCTTCTGTTTCTGCTTCTGCTTCTGTCTCTGCTTCTACTTCTGTCTCTGCTTCTGCTTCTGTAGGAGCTCTGTAACAGAAGAACAGATTCTCTGTTTCCTCTCCTGCCTCTGTCTCTGGCTCTGCTATGGCCATGTAACAGGGAGAGTAGTACATCCATGCTTCTATCTCACTGTCAGAAGTGATTTCAGAAGTCATTCCTAGTTCAGGCAGGAAGTATTCACCCATTGATAATGACTTTGCATCTTTTGGAAGTCGACTTACAATATCCACTATTAAGGAACGTGCCACTATTTTCTTGGGAAGGATCTGTTTGACAGCATCTTCGTCTGATGATGTTCCATCCGTAGCCTCATTAGGGGAGTCAGAAGATAATTCCAAGGAGGTGGATCCATGTCCTTTTTGAGAACCATACAGTTTCAGCACCACTTTGTTGGGTCCTCTACCCAAGGTCAAAGTTCCTTTGAACCAATCCGTCCTTGCTCGGGCTTCAAAAAGCCATGGTCTGCCCAGTAATAGAGGATAGGATGTACCATAAGAGTTTGGCTTCACCACCAGATAGGTCAGCCAATAATCTTTTCCAGCCACTGTAGTCTTCACATATGGGAGAATGCCCAAAGGCTTTATTCTACTCTGATCCGCCAATCTGATGAGCCATTGGGTGGGTTGCACACCTTGTAGGCCTAGATCCTTCATTGTAACATCCGTCATAATGTTCACAGATGAACCACCATCAATTAGTGTATTTGAAATAAAGCAACCTTCTATCCATACGCCAGTCTCTGGAGTACTTGGATCTAGGAAAGCGTTAGCCACATCCACTTCTTTTACAGGCTCTGGAGCCTTGTTGGACTTTGTTGCTATTGAGGGAGCAATCCTTAAACCACGTCTTCTTGTCAGTATACTTTTGAACCTTTTCCGGCAACTCGGAGACAACATCAATAATTGTCGAAATGTGAGGTTTGGTCTAAAGGTATCTAGATCTCTAACTAGATCGTATTCCTTAATAGGATCCACTGGCTTCTCTAACCGGTTAGGGAATGGGGCAACACCCATTTTCATTTTCCCTCTTTCTTCCAACAGAGGAATTACAGGAACTTCTTCTGCCACTTGTGGCACTTCCTCCTCTTCTGTCTCCTGGACCTCTGGTCCTGTCTCTGTAACTGTCTCTGTAACTCTCTGTGGCACTGTAGGGCTCTGTACGGCACTGTTAGGCTCTGTTCTGTTCTGTTCTTCTGGTGGAAGATTGAACTTCACTGTTCTGGCAGGAGGGTTATTTTCTTTCTGGATAGGAGGTTCCTTCTGCTTTGCACGCGTGATGGCAGCAACTTCCAATTCCACCAAATTGGAGGTAGGCTCTTGGGCCTTGGCCGGACTATCAGTAGCACTGTTTTTCACTGGGCTGGGCTTGGACAGTCTTTTGCAGTGTGGCCTTCTCCTTTGCATCGACTACATAAGGGCTTGTAATCCACTGACCTTCGAGGATTTGGACAATTTGGTGACATGTGTCCCTTTTCTCCGCATCTGTAACATTCCACTTCTGATCTCTGACCACCGCCAGACTGTCTTCCTCTGTAACTTTGAGAGGGAAATCTTCTGGGTCCGAAATTAGGACCAAACTCTCTAGGCTTGGGTCCAATATCCTGTGTTGTCATTTTGGATTCCAACAAGTTGAATCTTGCGTCTTCTTCCTTCCTTCTCCTATCACGCATCTCCTTCAGAGAGCAAATTTCCTCTGTATGGTTCTTCCGCAAACAGTAGGAACAGAAGGCTCCAGGGATGGTTGGTTTTCGTGTACATTCAGTGGCTAAATGGCCTGCTTGATGACACTTACCACACCAAGTGTTTGACCGCATCACATCTCTTCCCGCTCCTGCAACATTGGATATGCTAGCGGTATTCACTTTCAACGTCTGTAGCTGCTCTGTAATCACATCCATCAACTCCTTTTTTATGTTTGCAACTGAGTTGGATAAATAATCCTTCAAGCTTTCTCCTCCGGACGTACTGGTAGGAGGGTTTTGAGGAGTCTCTATAATCACTGCATAAACCGGTTGGGCTGGGACAGAGGGGTCTCTGTTCTGGTTTTGATTCAGAGCTCCTATTTGAACTGTTGGCTGTTGGCTCCAGTTGGTAGGATTCCACTGTTGCTGCTGATTTGGCATTGAGGAAATTGGTTGGGACCATTGTTGTTGTGGTTGAACCACCATTTGAGGCATGGATTGTGGCCACTGTGGATTTGGTGCACTGTACTGTGATACCGGGGACATCTGTTGGTAAGGGTAGGAAACAGTCCCAGGAACTGCATTTGGTGGATACATCATTCCTGGCATCAGAGGAGGTAGGACTCCTCTTCTTGTATTCATCGCTAGTCTAGCTTCCACTTCATCGTACAGTCTTGCACCTTCTATTACAGCTTGCAGTGTGGCTGGTCTTTGCAGCTCTACAAACTTACGGACTTCTCGTTGTAATCCTCTGAGAAATACCCCCTTTTGAATGCCATCATCTAGATTATGATTAGTCCATCTCTTCAGGATGGATTCCATTCGTGAGACATAAGCTTCTACTCTTTATCCAGAGGATTGACTTAGGTTCATAAATTCCTCTCTCATCCGCTCTTCAAAACCTTCACGCCTGAATTTAGTGAGGAAGGCCAACTTCAGGTCGTCCCATGTGCCAAAAGTTCATGCTGCTTGTCTCTCATACCACTGAAATGCCGCGCCCTTGAAAGTGGCGGGGAATATTGCTAACCAATGCTCAAGGGTTCTAGCATTGTTAGCCACACACGCTACCATAAACTCTGCTACATGAAGATCGGGGTCTTCATTGTACTCTCCCTTAAAAACTGGCAATGGGACTACATTCGCTGGTCTGTCATCAATATTTCCAGGACGGATCTGGCTTGGAAGTGGACCTCCAGTAGGAGGAAGGGCTTGATGTGCCATTGGGACTTCTGTAAAGAGTTCCGCAAGGGCGTCAAAGGCAGCTTCTGCTGCTAGCTCGTTCTCAGCCTTGATTTTTACTTTCTCTCTTCTCACGTACCTCTGGACTCGTTCTAACGCTTGCCTCTTTATTGCGTCATTCATCAGGGGTGTGGCTCCACTAGGTTGTTAGTACTCCACAGAGGGTTAACAAAAGGCTTCAGTCTCTGGAGGACTCTCTTGCCAACATTTCTTCTACTTCTTTCTTTTCAACGTCCCTGAATTCTGCTTTCATGCCACTGCACAGGGGAAGATATTCGGTTCGGAAGGTGTCAAAATGCAAGTTTCTGCTGCTTCAACAGGGAGAGGAAAATGTCCACCACATAGAGCATGCATCATGATGGTGATGTGTTTCCGCCATTGTGGGATGAACTTCTTGTGGAAAGTGGCTTTGATTATGAGGAATTCCAACTCTTCAGTGGAAGAAGGAACTTTACAAACATCCATTGAATTCTTCTCTTCTTGGCAATGCCATTTCCTTCATTTTCAGCCTCTTCTGGTGCTTGTTGATGGCAAGTTTCCCCGGCTGCGCACCAAAAACATGGAGCCCCAAGAGGAACACCAAGGAAAAAGGAATTCTCTTGCAAGAAAATCTATCTTGTAACATCAACAAGCTTGTTTATCATGTTTCATATGATCACAATGAAGAAAAGAACACCAGGCACAACAAATCTTCATACAGCATTATGTAGATCTCCCACGGATTTGATAGAATCAACCATATTCTTCAATATCTTCATAAAATCCATCAATAGAACAAAGAAAGCAAAGGAATACACCATCTTTGAAATGGAAATACATCACATAGTATTCATCTTCAATATCTTCATAGTCTTCTCTCTCAATCTCTCATATACAATCACTTTGTTTGAGTAGAATTGGCTATCTCTGACTCTCTCTCTCTCTCTCTCTCCATCAATAATACATCATATCCTCACTACAATCTCTCAAAATCACTCTCAATAATCCCTCTTAGGTCGTGGATACCCCTCCCAAGAGGTATGTCTGATATGAAGGGTCACCAGAGCCACTACAGTGTCCTTTCATAGCTCACTACTGTCACTTCACTCTAGTCTTCTCTTGAGTCTTCAGTAGCTACTTCTTCCACTTCCTCCAGCTCTTTTGCACTTGTATTCACCTCTTTCCAAGGCTAGAAAACTTTCCCAAGCTACACTCTCATCCATCAGAACACATACAGAAGCATACAGAACAGTCTACAGAACAGTACCAGAACAGCAACAGTACAGAACAGAACAGAACAGAGACAGAAGCTCTACAGAAGACCTACAGAAGGTTACAGAAGGTCATCAAAACCTCATAACTCATTCTCAAACCATTCCAAACTCTCACAAACCATTCAATAAGCTTTCTCAATATCTCAATCTTCATCAATCAATACTCCATCCCTCCTTACAGAAGATAATCAGATCAAACAGACCAAAACAGAGCAAAACAGAACAAAACAGAAGGTATACAGAACCAATCAGAACCTATCAGAACATCACAAAACCACTAACAAACATCATGAACTTCCAAAACACAATCATTATCATCCAAAACACTCTCAAACCTCTTCCATATCAATCAATCATCTCATAAAATCAACCATTCAGCTCTCAAAAACAACAAAAATCAGCCAAAAAACAAGTCATCTCAACACTCAACACGTCCCCATTGACTTTTCGCACAAGGAATCCACCTTGTGTACGAGCCCCAAAAAATAAATATAATTTTATGGAATCCATCACAAAACCTCACGGAATCCACCGTGGAATATGCCTCCTGACATTATCGAACCAAACATAGAGATCCATTATCATTTCATTGGAGAGTGTGTTTTGGCAAGTGATATTGAATTGGCTTATGTCAGTGTAGAGGATCAAGTTGTTGACATTTTCACTAAGGCCTTGGGAGATGAGAAGCTCTAGTGCATCAGGAGTATACTTGGAGTTCACGAGCTCGTTGAGCTTAAGCTCATGTTGAGCTTGGGGGGAGTGTTGACATTTCAAGCTCTACATGAGTTGGCATCCACTACACGTCTTGGTCATGTGGCAGGATGTTATTCATTGGCATGTTAGGTGACCGACATGAGGATACAATAGTGATTCTATAGTTGGACTATACCCATGTAGCCCATCCTTGGTTATGGAATATTCATTGTGTCACCTTCATTCCTTAGTAGATTTACACTTAGTGATTGACCACATGTACGTACATTACGATACTTTCATATTAGTCTTTTATCATTTTGTAGACTTAGTTCTTTTTTTGTGGAAGAAGAAGAAGAAGAAAGAAAAAGAAGAATATTTTAGCTCTATCTCTCTATGTGCTCAAGTCTCCATCGCTTTTATGTGTGTGCTCTTAGTTTCTTCATCTTTCTCCCCTCTTATCTATTTTCAAGATGATGTAAGGCAACACAAGTTACAATATTAGGAGATAGAACATAGCAATTTTTGTATCCTTACATCTATGAATGTCTCAATTTCACTTGGAGTTCTAATGAAAGGAAGCACTGCCATATGGCAAGCATTCAAAAGCTAGATGGATGGAGCATATCTTCTATGAGATCAACACACAATCTGTAACCCATCTTTCTAGCTACACCTATTTTCAGGAATTGGGATCAACACCGTTTGGAAAGGCATAGAGCATCACATTATTCTCCTAATGGATGCCTTCGAGGACTCTACTAGTGAGGAATCATTGATATGAGATTTTGAGTTATCATAGTTAATAAAGATGTGTTTAATTCCCAAGGAAACCCATCAATCAAACCTATACATTTTAATTTGACTATCACTAATGAATTCAAAGTCCACCCACAAGGTGTGTTCAAAGATTAGCTAGTCAAAATTGTAGGGGGTGCAATTTTTGATAACCCTATTTCTTAGATGTCCTTAGATGCAGAACACATGACTTATTGAGGACTGAGGTGATGATCTTGTCTTCTTAGGGAATAGGAAGAGTGTAGTATAAGTAGAAATATATACCTGGAAAATATCTCCAATTGTGATCTTAATGCAATTTCAACATGCTAGTCAGAGATATTGACTACCTTCTTGTCCAACAACGTCTCACAGATTACATCATGTGTCTCAAGAACTAGCCAAAGTAGATACACATGGTTGGCACTATAGAATTGCCATTCACAAAGAAAGCCTATGAACACTTGAGTCAATAGGAAGCATAAGGTCTTAGCAATCAAATGATGCATCCTCAATTAGAGTGCATCTTAGTGTTTCTTTTTATAATAACCCCTAACTCAATGTTGCAAATCTCTCACACGGGCTATCCTACTCCTACAAACAGGCTTGAGCAACACAAGTTATTGTAAATCTCTCCCAAGGGCTATCCTATTCCTACAAACAAGCTTGAGCAACACAAGTTATTGATCTAATGGTGGCTATGGTCTATGGTAAAACAAAAGCCAACTTCTTAATGTTTGAGGAGATACTCAATAGCCCCAATGGAAAATGGAATATCCTCCATTAAGTCCTACCTAATTTTCACAACCACCTCTTCATCCCCTAATGCAAGAGTAGGGTGTGGTCATCAAGGATAAAAGTGAACTTGAGGAGGATGCACTGATGGATGACAAAGACACGGACAATGCTACCACTCTCAAACCAAAGTTAGCACAACTAGAGTATTTACATGCATTAGATTATGAATGAATGCTATGTCAACCTACAAAATTAATTTTCACTTTTGAGATACTCATGCTAGTCAATAACGAAAATGACACAATCTTTGACACTCCACTGATGGAAAATATTTACTCAAAAACAAATAGGAGTGATGATTCAAATCCCAAAATCCCACTACCTTCCAAGTCTCACCGGGATAAGGGAAAGCTCCCATGCACAAACACCTTTAAAAATTTACACCAAACAATGAGTCAGAGACTAAGAGCTAGAAGATGCTACAAGATTTTTCCAAACAATTTATAATGTCCAAAAAATGACATTGAATCATTGTTTTTCTTAGTGCAAAGAGAGAAGGGTAGACTAGCAAAATCATTAAGGCCCTAGCAAAGGTAAAGGAACCCTACTTAACTAGTGGAAATACCTAAACTAGCTTATGTTGACCAAGATGTTAATGTAGAAGATAAAGAATGTCTTATAGATCTACTCAAGGAGTATCATAATGTGTTCATCTAGAACTACTCAAACGTTTAGGACATGCTACCCCAAGTAATGACACATATTATCCTTCTAAAGCCCGATGCCAAGCCTTTAAACAATCCTACCCCATGGATCATTGCTACATGTATCATGTAGCAATGATCCATGTATCATGTTCAAGAAGAGCTAGAAATGGGTATCATCCATCATTGTGATACTCAAGAAAAATGAAAATATGAGAATATGCATTAACCATAAAAAATTCAATGTTATGATCAAATGATACTATTATGATTGAACATATGGAAAACAAGGAAAATTGCAACTTCTTGGATGGTTTTCTTGGTTATAATCAAGTGCAAGCATATCCTAATGATCGACCTAAGATTTCCTTCACCATCGAATGGGGAGTGTTTGCCTACATTGTCATGCCATTTGGCTTGACTAATGCACTGACCACTTTCTAGCACCTCATGTACACTATTTTTAAGGATGTGCTGAGATGGTGGATCAAGATATTTAGTGATGATATTTATGTCTATGCTAGTTGGGAGAAACACCTCGAAAAAATTTTATTAGTCTCTAGAAGATATCAATAGTACCAACTCTCCTTGAACCCCTTGAAGTGCTAATTCTTGAGTTAAACATAGCATCATTTTGGGCAATGTAGTTCTAAAGATGGCATTACAATGGATATTGCTAAGATTAAGGAAACAATGAATCTCCTATCACCCACTAATCATAAGGGCATTCCATGTTTCCTTGGACATATTGAATATTATTACCACTTTGTGGTGAGCTATGCTTCCATAACACAACTAGTTTATAATTGGTTTGTTATTTGGGAATGGATGGATGAATGCCAAGCTTTATATGAAGGACTAAAAATTATTCCAATAACCACACCAATTTTACAAGCCTGAGATTGGATGATAACCTTTCACGTGCAAATGGATGCTTCCAAAACTTGCAATTGGAGTTGTATTGTGCTAGTCTAATTAGCATAATATGGATTTTCTTGGTGAGCTTGCAAATAGCTCATGAAGTTGAGATAAACTATTCCATGATAGAATGGAAAGAATTAGCAATGGTATACACCATCAAGAATTTTTATCACTACTTTTTGGCTACTCCATTCATATTGACGTTCTTATATAATCCATCACAGTAATTGAGTGAACCTAGTACAAGCAAATAGAGCAACTCATGCAATCAACAATCAATCTTCAGTGAGGATTCTTCCCAAAAAATTCAACATTGGACCACAACTATTGTTCATTTAGGATCAAAGGGATTACCTCATAATTTTTCCCACTTATCTTTGTATCTATTTGACTCCAACCAAGGATGTGACTATTTACGCAGTTGACTTCAACACCCTTCCATACTTCTAGTAAAGAGAATTGGGCCAAATGCTACTATAGCCCACTAATTCCAAATTGAATCCATATGGAGGCCAACCATATTTGTTCCAAGAAAACTATAGATCAAAACTAACTATGGTAATTGAAACTATTTTGATATTCTTCTACGCTTTATTGAATAAAGAAGTAATTGGAATTGAAATCCTATTAGGCCACCCATTCAAATTCCTCATAGACTAAAATGTCAATTATATTGACAAACATATCCACTTGAAATTCATCATAGTTCATGGATTATCTCAACATTCAATCCTAGAAGTATAACTCTATGGATAGAACTAATCAGTACCCCCACTTGTCACCCCAACAAACCACTCAATTGATGTGGGGCTTCTCTCACAACTTTTAAACTACTCAGAACCAAAACAAACAATGTGTGAGTACCAAGACTCCACCATCTCAAATCCACTTTAGAACCATGTCCCAATCTTGTGTAGGATCGAAATCTAATCATACCATTGCCAATTCCCAACAAACATGCTATAAAGATTGCTTCACTTAGTATAAGTTATGTATGAGTAACCAAGGCTCTCCTACACACCCAAGGATACTATTAAGACTGTAAGTATCTTTGGCTCCCTAAGAAAACCACAACCATGTAATAATATTTTTAGGATCCCTTGCCTTATCCTACATTGGCTAGTTTGAATTCTTCTTTTCTTAGTGGGTTCACACTTAGTGACCACATGTACATACATTGTCATAATTTCATTTTAGTCTTTTATCATATTATAGACTTAGTTCTTTTGTGTGGAAGACGAAGAAAGAAAAAGAATAAGATTTCAGCCCTCTCCCTCTATGCTCTTAAGTCTCCATTTTACTTTTGTGTGTATGCTCTCTATTTCTTCACTCTCTCCCCTCTTGTTTGTTTTCATGGTATTAGAGCCATCTCATGGCTACATGGAGCTTGATTGAAGGCTGAGGTGAAGGTGTTGGAGCATGATGGCTATTTTTTAGTGTCATAGATAGCATGATGGCCTATTTATAGGAATCTAATACCCCTGCTATTGCATGGAAGAATTTGATTATGTTGTTAAAGTAAGAAGAAAGACAATAGTTTCTAATAGGCAACAGAATTCTGGTGATAGTAGGGACTGTTGGCATTGTGGTCCAAAAAGGTTGTATTTCTAAAAACTACTTTAAAAAGAAGATTAAATTAGAAATGGAAGAAAGTAGCAAGATAATTATACATCCAATAGTAGAAATACTGATGATAGAAGTGAAGAGTTATTTGTTATGTAGTACTTTATGAGTATATGACTATTGATGGTTCATTAAATAATGATATATGGTATGTAGTTTCATGTGCCTCTAACCACATGACTTCTCATGGAGAGTGGTTTAGAGAGATGCACAGTCTAGAGTCTCCAAGCTATGTGGAGATAGGGGATGATACAACTCACCTCATTACTCATGTCAAAAATGTTCCTTTGACTATGCAAGACGATAAAATTAAGTACTTGGCTAATGTGTTGCATGTGCCAAATATTACCAAAAACTTGGTTTATGTTTATCAGATGATAGAACATGGATTACAGGTTCAGTTTTTATCCAATGGTTGTTATGTAGAATATCTAAAAAATGATTACAAATTGATTGCAAAAGAAAAACATACTAGTAGATTATTTGCTCTTGATGTAAGTTTTTTTGAAATGAATGTTGTCATATTCACACAAGGTTCAGGTATTGTGGCCAATATTGAAATTTGGCATGAGAGAATTGGTCATGTGAACGTGTAGCAACTAAAAAACATGCATTCAAAACAACTTGTAAAGTATGGGTTTCCTTCATTGATGATCATGCTTGCAAAGTATGAGTTTACTTTATGCATGAGAAAAGTGAGGTGTTCACTCACTTTAAAAGTTTTAAGGCTTTGGTTAAGAAGGAGATAAGGTTGCATATTAAATGCCTAAGGTCGGATGGAGGGGGGGAATATCTCTCTAATGAGTTTTTTAGTTTCTTATAGAAAATTAACATATAGAGGTAGTATACATATAGATATACTCCACAAAAAATGGAGTTGTTTAGTAGAAAAATAGACATATTGCAGTGGCGGCTTGTGCATCAATGTCAAAAAGAAACTTGTCTCATCACTACTAGACTGAAATAGTTGCTATCAATGTATCCATTATGAATATGATATCCACTACATGGATATACATGGTATGATACTTGACGAGAAGTTTATATGTAAAAAGCCAAATCTATCCCATTTGAAAGTATTTGGATGTATTGCTTATGTGCATATTCCTAATGAGTTGTGCAGCAAATTCTATCCCAAAGCAGAAAAATATATATCGATTACATATTTTCTTGATCAGAAGGGATATAGATGTTGTAAACCTATTACATATGAGTTGAGAGCTAGCAAGGATGCTGTTTTTTATTAAATGAGTAGTTGGTACAATAATGTGTATAATGCAATTGGAGTTAATGAGCATGAGAGTGTTGCTATGCAAAAAATAGGTCGGTAGTCACGGAGATTGAGTGGACTACAAGAGTCTTCTAGTCATAGTTCTATTGATAGACCTTGGAGTGGCAGATTGAGGTCACAGGTTACTACACCAAATATATCACATATATCAAGAAAAGGTAAAGAGAAAATTATGGATTCACTTATTATGACAAATGTATAATGAGGTTTTTCTCATGTTAATGCTAATTTAGATGGCTTTGAGCAAAGCTCAGATGAGAAATTTGAAATTCTATCTACTAAAAAACCTGGTGTGCAAAAGGCACAAGAGCATGCTAAAGCACTTGCTAGTGATCCAAGTCCACACAGGTCAAGTAGAGTAAGAAAGTTAATGCAATAATTGACGTATGGTAGTAATGTAACTCGTCAATATGCATACATTGCTAAGATTGTGCAGGATATGGAACCCACTTGTTTTGAGGATGCAATAGGTACTAAGATTTGGGATCTTGTTATGGATGAAAAAATCATTGTACTTATGGATAATGACACATGGAAATTGGTGCCTTTATCTGAAGGCAAGAAAGCTATTGGCTACAAATGGATTTACGAGGTCAAGCATTGAGCATTATAAGGTACAATTGGTTGCCACAAAATCATGCTATTGATTATGAAGAGACTTTTTCTCTAGTGGCTAAAATGACTACTATAAGGGCTATCAGAGTAGTGACTACATCAAAACATTAGATCATACATCAAATGGATGTTAAGAATGTCTTCTTGCAAGGGAAGTTATAAGAGAAAGTTAATGTGAGCATCCACGTAATTATGTGGATGAGAATCATCTAGCTTATGTAGGCAAGCTTTGTAAGGTCTTGTATAAAATGAAAGCAAGCATCGAGGGTATGCCATGTTAGGATTGTAGAATACCTTATCAGCATTGGATTTTATAGAGCATAGGCTGATCACTCTATGTTTATGGGAGTGATGTAAGTCTTGTGGTTATTACTATATGTGTGGATGATTTGATCATTGTGGGTGATATTGAGATATAGATTGACGATATGAAGGGTCTCCTAAAGATTGAATTTGAGATGAAGAATTTGCTATTTTCTTAGCATAGAGATAATCAATACTCTAGAGGATATATGGTTGTCACACAGAGAGAGCATGCATTGGATAAGTTGAAGAAGTATGGCATGGCTAGTTGCCTATTTCTATACCTTTGGATATTAATGCTAAGCTTAATGTACATGAGGGTGACTTGATTAGGGATGTCATTATATATTGAAAATTTATGGATAGCCTTATCTATTTGATGATCACCATGCCAGACCTAAACTACACAATTGGTTTGGAGATTTACTTTATATAGCTTCCAGGGAAGTCACATTTAGATGCACTATGGCACACATTACGTTATGTCAAGTTCAAATTGGACTGTGTCTTATTCAATGGTGCATGCATACCATTGGAGTGCATGCTTACAAAGATGCAAATTGGATAGGTAGAATTTCATATAAGAGGTCTACCTTTGGTTTTATGTTTTCCTTTGGCAATAATGATGTTACTTAAAGCAAGAAACAACCAAAAGTTATATTGTCTAGTTTACAGAGGTGCTACAATTGCAACATATGAGGTAGCTTGGTTACACAAAAGCTACTTGGTGATTTGGGGATGCATGTGAACAAGAAGGTTATAATCTAATGTGATAACCTTAGTAGCATTCAATTGACTAAGAACTTAGTATATCATGTGCGGACCCAACACATAGAGGTCCATTACCATTTCATTCAAGAGTGGATTCTAACAGGTGATGTTGACTTGGTTTATATCAAGGGGGAGTATTGAAAAGTCAAGCTCTACATGAGATGGCATCCACTATGTGCCTTGGTGATATGGCAGGATATTACTCACTGGCATATTAGGTGACCAACATGAGGATACACCAATGATTCTACAATTGGACCAAACCTACATAGTCCATCCTTAGTTATGGCACATTTATTGTGCCACTTTTTCTTTCCTAGCAGGTTCACATTTAGTGATCATGTGTATATATGTTGTGGTACTTTCATATCAATCTTTTATCATGTTGTAGACTTAGTTATTTTTTGTGGAAGAAGAAGATTTCAACCCCATCTCTCTGTGTTCTCAAGTCTCCATTCCTTTTGTATGTATGCTCTTTGACTCTTTACCTCTCTCCCATCTTGTATGTTTTCAATATGAAGAGCTCAAGAGGGAAAAACTTAAACCTATAGTAGCAAGGTTGGAACTTTAGAAACAATTGGACGAAACCCAAAAAGCATACGTGAAGTTTCTTATCGAATCCAAAGACCATGTGCAAGAACTCTAAAATCAAGTTAATGAAAGGGATTTGGAGCTTCAAGAAAAAGACTTTGAGCTTTGAGAGAGAGGCGTACAATCAAGGTTAAGCAGGAACATGTGGACAAGTTGTGCAAAGGGGTATGCAAAATGAATTAGAAATTGATATATACCTCTCTCTAGCTAACCCAAGAAAATGCCAAAACATACTTGCACAAAAAACAAACAATAGATCATTTGCAAGCATAGAGCCAGTGGAAATCTGCATATGCATGGCTTCAAGAAACAATCACTACCACCTTAATACACTATACAATGAGAGCCAACATAAGATGTAACTAGAAGCATATGAGGTTATCATGGCTAAGCAATAGAAACTATTTAGGGAAGTAGCATTGTTGTCTTGATCCCCACAAACTTATAAGATCCTAAATAGCTTAAGGCTTAGCTAGGATTGACCTCAAATACCTTGGAATGGATGGAGAAAATCAGAGAGATCAACCTAATGAATGAAGAGATAACCAAACAAAACTTAATTTTCCACTTGAGTAAGAGAGGATATGAAGAACATAAACTAAAGGCAACAAGTCTCCTACAATGCAAAACACCTTACTCAATGTCTTCCATCATTTTAGAGCCACCCATAGTCATGACACCAACTCTCAACATTGGAAGTATTTCACTAAGTTTGACAAGGTAAATACCTAAACATCTCAAGTGGTCTTAATCTTGAGATGAGTGCTTCTTAGCACTGAAAAGGCATTTAGTGACATTAGTTGCTATTGCCTTATGATGAAACATGAATATGGATGCAATTGAAATCTCGCCGGACTCTTCACCAAGTGTCAAAGTTATTGATTGACCTTGCACAACCAAATATTCATCCACTAAACCACAAGGTGGGGAGGAGCTAGAGGTCCAATTCATCTCATTAAAGCCCAGGAAGATAGTAAAACCTAAATCAAGGGTTGTCTAAAGGAAAGGACTGCCAAAAGTCTTACCTTGAAGTACTACATATGTATGATCTCCAACCTTCTCCTTTTCTTCAATTTATGCTGCCAATGAAGTTGGTTTCCCACCATTTTAAAAGAACTATTGGTGCTTTGCAATAAAATTTACCATCCTTCTGTTGAAATATCAAAGGGGAAGCATGAGAGTGTGCAGAAGAGGGAGAGAGAGAGAGCTCAAGTACAAGAAGAAGATCTTGCTTAGTGAGTTGTTCACAAGTACAACTAGTACACTCTCCTCAACTGTGAGAGTGACCTTTAGGCTGTAAAATATTACACGGCGCAGCGAACAGAATCTGAGAAAGAGATAGAGAGTACACAACAGATAAGAGGAGAATCAGTAAAATTCTTTAACTCCAAACAACTGATACAAAGATGGCTCTGTCCACCCGTGCGCTTGCACTGTGTGAAGCTTAGATGGCGATCTAGACAGAAGATAGGTGAAGAGCTTAAGGCTAGCTGGAACAACAACTCTGACTGGGTGAAAGATGAGTGTGAGATGGCTGCGAAGGGGTTTAGCTTTTATAGCCCGCGAAGGTCGTTAGGTCGGCCTGCTGACCGACCTACCATATGAGCCTCCACTAGTCGGCCAGGGAATATTCCAGGGAATATTCCCTTTACCATCGGGCCGGGGGCGCTGCCCCCGGACCCCCGCCAAGGGGGCCGCTGGCCCCCCTGGGACCCCCCAGCCAGGGGCCGCTTCCGCGGCCCCCGGACCCCACAATAGGGGCCCCTTTTAACTCCCTTACCACGCAACTCAATGCAATGTGCCTCGAGTTGCTACCAGCTTAACCACTCCGTCTAACCCAAAGATTAGACCCACAACAGTCACCTTTTTGCCATCCGGTCACATAGACCTCATCTGATATACAAGTCAGGACTCAACCAATGTCCGGGCTCACATTTGGCTTCTCCTCATAATGGGGGCCTTACAACTTTGAGCACCATGGATCATTGGTAGCACCTAATGAGGGTGGGGCATTGATCATATCTAACACCCCCCCTCAATGTCCACCCATAGGTGAACTATCTCCTCGGCCCAATGCCGAGTCTCTGAAGATGAACTTGAAGCAGATCCTTCGTAAGTGCTTTGGTGAAGATATCTGCTCCATTCTCCTCTGTTGGACAGTAGACCAATTCCACTATCCCATCCTCCATCAAATCACGCACATAGTGATACTGGATCTCTATATGTTTGGTGCGTGCATGAAACACTGGATTTTTGGCAATGGCGATGCAACTCTGATTGTCACATCTCAGCACAGTTGGTTCTTCATCCTGCACTCCCATATGCCATAGAATCCTTCTCAACCATACGGCCTCACATGCAGCAAAACAAGCTGCCTTGTACTCTGCTTCGGTAGAAGACAATGCCACTGTTGGTTGCTTCTTACTAATCCAAGAGAAAATTCCTGAACCCAGAGAGAAACAATAACCAGAAACTGACTTCCTGGAATCAATGTCTCCTGCCCAATCTGAGTCACAGTTCCCCACAAGAGAAGTTCCGAAACTGTATGTGATACCATAGTCAAGAGTTTTCTTCAAGTATCTGAGCACCCGCATCCCAGCCTTCCAATGACTCTCATGAGGTTTGTTTGAGAACCTGCTCAAAACACCAACAGCAAAACTGATATCTGGTCTGGTGTTACGCAAGTAGATTAGACTGCCGACCAACCTCCTATACCTCCCAATGTCTGCTAGTGCTGATGTATCCTCAACGGATAACTTTACATTCACCTCCATAGGTGTAGCTATCTCCTTGCACTCGGTCATGCCAAATGCCTTCAAGATCTCCCATGCATACTTCTTCTGAGAGATGAAGATCTTTCCTGGCTCTTGCCAGACTTCAATCCCCAAACAATAGTGCAGCAAGCCCAAGTCTGTCATTTCAAACTCAAAACTCAAAGCCTTTCGAGTTTGGTTGATCATATCTTCATAGTCACCTGTAATAAGAAGGTCGTCCACATATAGGACAATCACTGCAGACTTTTTACCATCCCTGTAAACATACAAGTTAGCATCTGAGGCACATCTTTTGAAGTTTAGGTTTAAAAAGAACCTATCTATCCGTTGGTACCATGCTCTGGGGGCTTGTTTCAGCCCATACAATGCCTTCTTCAGTTTACACACTTTGTTCTCAGAATGGGGGGCCTCAAACCCTGGTGGCTGAGCCACGTACACCTCCTCCTTGAGGTCACCATTTAAGAACGCTGACTTAACATCCATTTGGTACACTGGCCACTTCTTGTGGGCAGCCACTGCAAGTACCGTGCGAATAGTGGTCATTCTGGCAGTTGGGGCAAATGACTCTTGAAAATCAAACCCTTCAACTTGTGAAAATCCTTGGGCAACCAGTCTAGCTTTGTACTTTTCTAAGGTACCATCAGCCTTGTACTTTACCTTCCAGATCCACTTGGTGCCAATAATCTTCCGCTTTGCTGGCCGATCCACTAGCTCCCAAGTGTCATTCTTCATTATGCTGTCATACTCCGCCTGCATAGCAGCCTTCCATGATGGATCTGCAAGTGCTTCTTCTAAGTCAGTTGGCTCCTTTACTTCTCTCATAATCTCAACCATCAAGGCCATGTTGACTATGTGATCAGAAGCCCTCCTTTGCTCCTCTATTCTCTGAGACCTCCTTGGTCCGTCTGCCTTCTCCTCAACAGATGCAGGCATAGGATTATTGTGGTCATAGAGCTGCTTCACCCAGCGCGGCAATGGCTTTTCCGGTGGGGTGATGTCAGGTTGGTGAACTTTTTCCTCATCATCTGAAGATGATGCTTCCTCCTCCTTAAGGATAGGGATAGCTCTCGGGACAGGTTCATAGTGGACTACTTCTTCGCTTGATGATAAAGTGGAAGACCTTGCCTTCTCCTCCTCCACTGTATGCGGCTCCTCCTTGAACACCACATCACGGCTCGCGATGATCTTCTTTGCCTCTTGGTCATATAACTTGTAAGCCTTCTGCTCATCACTATAACTCAAGAAGATACATTTTCTGCTTTTTGGTTGTAACTTGTTTCTCTTCTCATCTGGAACATGTGCATAACATTCACATCCAAAAATTCTGAAATGTGAAACAGATGGTTTCTTACCAGTGTAAGCCTCATGAGGTGTTTTTCCCTTGAGAGCCTTTGTGTAGCTCCGATTTAGAATGTAGACTGCAGTATTAACAGCTTCAGCCCAAAAATGGTTAGGCAATCCCTTGCCCTTTAGCATGCATCTTGCCATCTCCACAATGGTACGATTCCTGCGTTCCACAACACCATTCTGCTGAGGTGTGTGAGGCGTCGTCAATTGACGCTTGATCCCTTTGCTCTTGCAAAAGCCTTCAAACTCCTTTGAGTTGAACTCACCACCACCATCTGTTCTAAATTTCTTCACACTTTTCCCTGTTTCATTCTCAACAAGTATTAGCCATTCTTTAAACTTACCAAAAGCTTGAGCCTTATCACGAAGGAAGTACACCCACATCTTCCTACTGTAGTCATCGACAATCAACATAAAATAAGACGATCCCCCCAAGGCCTGTGTAGGCATCTTACCACACAAGTCAGCATGCACCAACTCTAGAGGAGCATGTGCTCTATTCTTGCTTTCTTGTGGAAATGCCTTTCTCTGTTGCTTGCCCATCATACAAGCTTCACATGGTTCCTTCAATTCAGCTATTGTAGGTAGGTGAGCAACCATACCTTGCTTTTGCATCTCCTTCAATACTGCAAATCCGATGTGTCCAAACCTTTCATGCCAAAGCTTACTTGTGCCCACTCCAGCGGTGGCTGTAAGAGCACTTAGCTCATACAGGTTGTTCCTCCTTTCTCCTTTGCCAACAATTGTGCCAGCACTATCAATAATTTCTGCACCTGTCTTCTTGAACCTTACTTCATGACCAAGATCAGTTATGGCAGCAACTGATAAGAGATTTCTTCTGATTTCGGGAACATACAACACATTTGAAAGCTTTTTGACTTCACCATTTGCAGCAACAAAAGAAATAGTACCTGTGCCCGCAGCAGGGCATTTAGCATCATTTCCAACCGTCACAGTGATGGATTCTTGTAGAGGCTGCATAGAACTGTATAGACCTTTCTTGTTGGTCATGTGACGGGAGGCCCCACTATCCAACACCCAAGAGTCAGTGGTAGATTCTTCTTGCGCCGAGGAGCACACTTCCTCAATGGTCGCCATGAATAATTCCAACTCTGCTTCAGCCGTATTGGCTGTCTCTTTCCCTTTACTTTTAAGGGTACCATTCTTTTCATCTACCTTCTTGACACGACAATCTGCAATTGCATGTCCTTTCTTCTTACAGTAGAAGCACTCTCCTTGAAACTTCTTCTTGCCGCCCTTCTTCTTTTTGTCACCATCATTTTTGGTGGAGGAAACACCTTTGCCTTTTGCATTGGCAGAGAATGCAGCATCTCCATTGTTGCTTCCTTCTCGGGCTTTCAGCCTCAACTCCTCCTCCATTAATAATGCACAAAACTCCTCAAAAGTCAAAGCTTGAGGTCTCACCTGAGTATTAAGGGCAGTTACTAGTCCATCAAACTTTTGTGGACAAATCCGAAGACACCTCCGAGCTAGCTCTTCGCTAGTCTTTTGTATCCCAGCGCCAGCCATCTGGTCGCGCAGATTCTTAATCCGAGTGATGAATGCTTCAACCGTCTCTCCTTCAGCAAACTTCTCCGCTGCTAGTTGATTCTCCAAGTTTTGAATCCTTGTTTGGTTTCGTGTTTCATACTGACTCCTTAGTACATTCCAAGCCTCTGACGCTTTGGTTGTATGCTGAATCAGAGTCAAAACACTGTCAGAACAGCTTGTAACTAAGGCACACAATGCATCTGCATTCCTTCGTTTCCAAGCTCGTAGAAGATCTGCATTCGGAGGAATCATCACACTAGGATTTGATGGGTCGGGGGTAGGCTGTGGTTCTGCGTCAGTCCCCAGCACAGTCTCCAGAAGCTCATAAGAATCAAGGATAGTAGTAATTTTGAACTTCCACAAGGTGTAGTTTGTACCATCTAACTTGCCTTCGCTGAAGGTTGGTGGACGAATCCTCAGTGTTTGAATAGCCGGTACAGCAGCACCACCTCCTGCACCGCTTCCTGATGCGCCAGAACTGCTTCCCGGAGTCGACATCGTTTCTCTTTGCTGTTGAAGCCTTTGCCTCTTGCACTCTCTCCGATCTCTAGAGCCCCCTGGGCTCTGATACCATGTAAAATATTACACGGCGCAGCGAACAGAATCTGAGAAAGAGATAGAGAGTACACAACAGATAAGAGGAGAATCAGTAAAATTCTTTAACTCCAAACAACTGATACAAAGATGGCTCTGTCCACCCGTGCGCTTGCACTGTGTGAAGCTTAGATGGCGATCTAGACAGAAGATAGGTGAAGAGCTTAAGGCTAGCTGGAACAACAACTCTGACTGGGTGAAAGATGAGTGTGAGATGGCTGCGAAGGGGTTTAGCTTTTATAGCCCGCGAAGGTCGTTAGGTCGGCCTACTGACCGACCTACCATATGAGCCTCCACTAGTCGGCCAGGGAATATTCCAGGGAATATTCCCTTTACCATCGGGCCGGGGGCGCTGCCCCCGGACCCCCGCCAGGGGGGCCGCTGGCCCCCCTGGGACCCCCCAGCCAGGGGCCGCTTCCGCGGCCCTCGGACCCCACAATAGGGGCCCCTTTTAACTCCCTTACCACGCAACTCAATGCAATGTGCCTCGAGTTGCTACCAGCTTAACCACTCCGTCTAACCCAAAGATTAGACCCACAACAGTCACCTTTTTGCCATCCGGTCACATAGACCTCATCTGATATACAAGTCAGGACTCAACCAATGTCCGGGCTCACATTTGGCTTCTCCTCATAATGGGGGCCTTACAACTTTGAGCACCATGGATCATTGGTAGCACCTAATGAGGGTGGGGCATTGATCATATCTAACATAGGCAGTTTATGTAGCCTCTACAGAAGTAAGGGTTAGGGTTTCCCCTACTCCCCCTATCCTCTAGTTCATTTGCACCTAACTACCCTTATCCACCCTTGTATGCATAGGGTTCACATGCCTATCTTTCAACATCCCCCCTTATTGCTAGAGTGGCATTGGACTACAATGCATGTTAAGATGCCCCCCTAAACAAAATGGGATGCATTTATAAATCTGGCTACAAGAGTGCTTATAAGTAGAGGATTTAGAAAAGTCTATCTTTAGATGTTTGGGAGACAAAGTTGGCCTCCAATTCTTTGGGCACTTCAGGAGTGGTAGGACATTTACTAGTAATATGCCTTGTCTTCTTACACTTGTTATACTTCATTTTGTTGGGATATTTTTTCCAAAAATTACTGATAGGATGTCCCTTCTTATTGCAAAAGGAGAATTTGGTGGAGACAATATGCACTAGGAGTTGCTCATGGGTCGTTGAAGTAGATCATTGACTCCTCTTCTCCTCATCTAAGCAGGATTGGATGGTGCTTTCGAAAGTTGAATTAGGGATATTGGTAAGGGTAGTTACAAGGGTTGGAGAGACTTTCTTTATAGCCTTCAAAACAATGGCAATGGCATCTTCATCATGAATTGGTGCTTGAATTGAGACCAGCTGTGGCATGAGCCCCTTCATATGTGAAATAATCTTACCTAGGTCTTCTCCTTGTTTATACTCCAAGCTTAAAAATTCGATCTAGAAAAATCTTGCAGTTCTTCCTTTTAGCACCATAGAGCTTTTCAAGCTCATCCCATTTCTCCTTGGCAGTGGAGAGTTAGTCAATATGATGAATTAGGGACTCATCCAGATGAAGCATGATGATGGCTTGAGATCTTTCATCATCTTCTACATCAAGTGGATTTGATGGATCAATAACCTTGGTCCCTTTTATAAAGGGCCAGTAGCCTTTCCATCATTTTATATTTTACCATGACTTGCCAGGGATGGAAATCTTTTCCATTAAACTTGCATATTTGAGGCCTAACATCTGCATAAACCATGGTCATAATAGGAAGGTCTTACCGATTTCCCTAGGCAATGGCAGCCATTGAGTGCTAAATAAGATGACTAATAGTACCTTTTTCTAGAAGTTTTCTAGAGTATTCTAGGTTTCTTAGTATCCATGAAATAAAAAAATATCAATGATCAATTCTCAGTTATAAAATTTTTTATGTCTTTATCATTTTGATAAGTAATTATAATTATCAACTATTAATTGTTATTGATTATTAATTTTCAAATACTTTTCCTTAATCCAATACTAGCTTATATTGCTTATTTGTTTGTTTGCTTGTTCCATAGTTTGTTTTCCAAGAGTTAATACATTTGTAGAGGCACTTACACATTTCCCATTGCATTAGCTTTGTCTTTGTGTCACATACATGATTATGGATTATTGGTATCTAGTGATAAGAGGTTCAAAATAGAGAAGATAATATAACGAATATTCAAGTATTGGAAGCAAGCAATAGAAATTCTTTCTAGAAAAAGATATCGTTTGGATTGTAAAAAGATTTAGTCTTAAATAATCATGAATTCAAGTGGTCTAAAAATTTTCAAACACATTGCTAGGTCTATCTATTCATAATTATTTTATTGACACATTGAATGCACTTTCAAGAATAAATAAATTTACAAACAATAGCTTTAAAGAGTTGATGCTATATATAAAGATTGCTAAGGCAAAAGGAGAAGTCCATTTTCATCTACACACTTTGTATCCACAAAGTGATAGTAAATGTCTACTTTAAGGATTAAAGGTAATTGTATGAGCTATACTTGACCTTGTGTCATAGCAAACTCTATGCATATCATCAAATTTTTAAAATTAAAAAATATCATTCCTAAAATCATTTATTCTTGAGGGCATTTTCAATACATCCCCAAAATAATAATGAATAAATGAGCTTCTTATGTCTCTAAAGCTTTTCAAACTACTTTTAAATTTATGATTATTTGAGTAGCCCAAGCCCATCTTTACCAACAAGGTTCTCCTCATTCTTGCTTCAATTGCTTAAATACAGTTTATGCTCTCATGTCTCTTTTAGAACTCTCCTCCATGTTTGGCATACACACCTTGTACTTAATCATTCTTTATGACATGTTTAATGAGAGAGAGAGAGAGAGAGAGAGAATACACATGCACGTGGAGTTTTCATATATACAGACAATGAGTGATAAAAATGGATTATCTCATTAGTCATCATTACATGCATATATAAAGTTCATGGCATATACCAATAGGATGGTTCTTTCATCACACATGTATGTGCATACACATACTCATGCACACACACTAAATGGTACAAGAAGATTGTCACTCGTGACATGCTATCATCAAATTCATGATGCATGTCAATCAAAAATCATCCCCTACCACACACATCATAAAATAATATATATGTGTGTGTGTATATATATATAATTAATAATAATATAAGAATTATAATGTATTTGACTTCTATTTATGTTTAAAAAGAGCAAATATGATTAATATTAAAAATATTACTAAATATCTTTTTAGAAAAAAAAAATTAAGAAGAACCCTTTAAAATATATTGAATTACAATTATGATTAAGCGAGAAATTAGAATAGTGAGTGTTTACCGCAGCACAGAATGTTTACCGCAACATAGAGGAACGGAAAATGGAGCAGAAGTGCGGGAAAAATGGAAGGAGACAACCAAGAAGGCGCAGGACAAAGGAAGGAAAAGATGTCCTGGATGGAGGTCAGACTCTGAAAATTTGAATGACGGTGTTGCCTCGAGAAAAGAAAAGAGTAAAAGCGCTGTCGTGTTGCTGCGCATCTGAGCCGTGAACACCTCCATTTTTGTTGTGCATCTGTGTTATCTTATTGCGCGTGTTTCAATAAAAATATGCAAAACTGATGCCAAAGAATATTATTAAGCTGTCAATTTCAATGATGAATTTTAAGTAAAGCGCTGGACAAACTTCAAATCCCCAAAACAAACAAGATGTGCTTTGGTGATGGAGACCCGCAAAAACATGGGAACATCGAAGTTGATATTGAAGATGGAGATGATGGTAAAATTGTGTAGTTTATCTAAGGATTTTTGGAACTTAAGTAAATCTTACATCCCCAAATGACCATGACATGAATGATGAGAATTACGTGGATCACCTTGCTAATAGGAACAACTAAATTTGTTGGGCCTTTTTGCCTATTCTGGGAAAAAGAAGGGGGATATTTTTGAAAAGTCGAATATGGCGGGCTGTGGGAGAAAGATGCGGACTCTTGGGCCCAGCGAGCAGAGATGTTCGAACGGGAAAAGACCAGAGCTTGGGAACCTTGTTGAGGAGTTCTACCGAGTGTCTCTTCTGATGAGTCGTCCCTTGCAGCAGACAACCTGACTGCCCAGCTTGCGTTTCTGAAGAGTTGTTGCAGTTATCCTACTTGACTCGCTTAGGCTTATGATGAAGCTGCAACGCAGCCCATCACATTCATGGTGGTGGGACACTCATAACAGTCCCAGGCACTCTCGGTGGCTCCAGTCCAATCTTCAAGAGCTTGATATGGCGTGAGGAGAGGGGGATGTAGACCAGATGGACGATGATTTGCTCATTAGGGAATCACAAACAACTGAGGCCATTGCTGTGCCTGAACAAGATAGTTCTTGGCGTCAGGTTTTGACACAAAGGGCGAAATCTGCTCTTGTTCGACTCTATCCATTGATTCACGCGACTCATGAAGATGCATCCTTTGCAGAGTCCCTGTATGGGTTGCGCAGAAGGCCAGCTGGCATAAAGATACCAGTTAATGATAAAACTGTGGACAGGGCTTCTCTAACAAGGCGACAACGAGTGCTTTCACTTATGTTCTTGGATGGCAGCCTCTGTATTCGATTGTCGCTTTTGCATGTGAGTGAAGACGATGTGAAGAAGACAAGCAGGACGATTTGATAGATGCAGTCAGGCTATGCCATGGTGAAGAAAGCTTTGAAGGTGAAAGGAAATATCATGGAGCTCAGAGAAATAAACTGCGCCAGTCGAGGTCCCTGGGACTGACAGCTGTTGAGAAACAGCATATACTGACGTGGATCTTCTTCCTTCAGGGGATCAGTAATGCACACATGTGGACACGTATCTCTGGATTGTCAACTGTAGCAATTCGCTGTGGTTTTACTTTTTGAACAGATGATGATAGCTACTAGTCTGTTTTGCTAATATCAGCACTGAGATAGGGCTTTTGGCATGATGAAGATGGTTGGTGGGCGGTGCTACACTTGTTAGTTGCTTCAAGGGAACATGCAGGATGATAGTGTGCTTAACTATGGCTATTCAAAGTCATTCTTCTTTGCAGTATCGGAGGCAGATTGATCAATTTCTGCGCACACTTCTTGGAAAGTCTTTAACGACACTGGTGTTCCTATGGTTTCTTATCTCTGGTTTCTGCCCTCTCATCGTTAATATCGGACGTCTTCATCTTCATGAATTGGGTTTGCGAAGCATGGAGGCGATTCAGCAAGACTGGAGCTACAAAACTGGAATGACCAGTTCGATGTTGTCACAGGAGATTTGGCTGATCCTGTAGAAGGTGGACCTTGTTATCGCTTGTATACCAAGGACTTCTATGACGCTATTGTGAAGCCACGGTTATGTCCTGGAGGTATTTTTGTCACACTGGCTGGTCCTGCGGGAATCTTATCTCACAGGGAAGTGTTCATATCAATCTACAGCACATTGCGTAGTGTTTTTGAATATGTTATAGCTTACACAGCTCATATACCTTCTTATGCTGATACCAGGGGATGGCCCCAATTCTATGCTTCATTTCTCATTGGAATTGTGTACAAAAACGTTTGCAGATGACAATCGTTATCGTTCTGATGTGAGGTTCATAAGGACTTGGATACGATATTGAGAATACTGTTCCCTAAATGGACATGTTTTGGGTCATCGACATGATTCACAGCTGATCATACCACTCACCGCACCATTTCTTTCATCAACGGCAGCCCTTTATGTCTAAAGAGCTAACTCACGTTCCCAGTAGTCCACATCAAGGTTATATTGCAAGAGAGATGGATATGTCTAAAGATACACTGATTAGGCAAGTAATACAAGTGCCTAAAACTGACTGGAGCTTACAGCCACAGTCAGGGTCTTAAAGCACTAAGAAATACTATTGGAGAGGGCATTTAAAATGGCTGCAAATCAAAATTCTAAGCAAGGAAGGTCATTGATGATGCTCGAATGGAGATGCTGTCTGTGATAAGAGGTAGAAATGCAGGATTTATGTAAACGATTTGTACCAATGCTGAATATCCTCTGCTTGGTTGTTTTTCTGTCCTTGATATGAGGCAAACAGTGGCTATGAGTGTCTTCAAGAGGTTATGCTGGAAAACAGAGAATAATTATTTTTATGTATACACAATCTCAGTTGAGAACCCTTGATAATCAAAAATAGGAGTTGGATTGCTGAAAGCTTTTGCTGGTCTGATTATAGAATGTTCATGCTGATGTGATCCAAATTTGTTAGAAATCTTTGAAAGCATCTGAAATCAGACGTGTGGAACAACAGAAGGTTCTCTGCACTAAAGGACATGCTTGAGTGGATTATTATTTAATGCCCATTGTTCTGCTCAATTTAGCTGTTATCATACACCTGAATGTAAACACTTTTTGAGATACTTCAGATTTTTCTGTACAAGAGTTTCCTGTAACTCACCTGACAAGGAATATAATGAACTTTGACATCAAAAATTTGAGTTCTTCTTGTTAGTCTCTTCCATTGCTGTGCCTTGAACCCCTTGTTCTGCAGCCCTTACACGAAATCTACGACATTTCTGGTGAACCTGACGTGAAAGTGCTGCGTCATCAGCAAGATGGGAGACTCGCAAGAAGAGATGACAGATGATAATGTTATGAAGAACCTGTTTCAGTCATTTACCATGTATATGCAGCAGCAAGTTCATGCAAAACGAGACAATGATGCTATGGATGCCTTGAAAGCTGTCCAACAGGAGATGAAGCAGTTTAATGGCCAACAAGTGTCAACCTACCTGCATTTGTATGAAGAAAAGATGAAGTTTTTTGGAGTTTCTCAAGATGTTTGGAGCCGCTACTTCTTGCGGATCGTGGTGCGCGCTCTTGAAGGTCGAATTGCAGAAATTCAAGAGGCACATGCAGGTTGGGCTGAATTTAAAAAGGCATTAAAAGATGAATATTTCCTGGAGGATACAGGTCTTATGAATCGCAGGAATTTTTTAGCATGGGTTTCTATGCCTAATAAGGGACTTTCTGTTACCGCTCTTCTGCGAGAGTTTGAAAGCCGTTATGATCAGTTGGATGGGACTGAACAGCAAGCTTTGGAGATGCAGAAAGTGGAGTTATTTTTGCAAGCTGCAGATGCTGATTTACAGGAAAAGTTGGATGATCTTTTGAAAGATCAAGCTACTGATTCAGGTTTAAAGACTGAGTGGAGACATGTCATTGATGCTGTGAATGCTCTTGTCAAGAAGCAGCGCAGGAGAGTCAGATTGCATCGAAATACAGGAACAGTTCCTGAAAAATCCTTGGAGACTTCTTCTTCTACCCCTACTGCTTCTTTGCCTAAGCCTACTCCTCCTGTTGTAAATCCACCAGTTCCTGCTGCTCCAGTGCCCTTATCTGTAGATGATGTTATTAAAGGCTTGGCGGATTTGACGATTGAAGCAGTCAAAGCTGAAGTTGGTAAGTTAAAGGAGCAACTTATGTCAGTACCTGCTGTAGCACCTGCTCCAGTGACTGCTTTTCCAGCTGGTCAAAGAAAAGGGCGACGATGTATTTGGTGTGATAGTACAGAGCACCAACACTGCAGAGATTGTGATGCTTTTCAGGAAGCACGTAAGAAGAATGTAGTGTTCTGGGGACAAGATGGGAAGATATGGCTGACAGAGACTGGCGCTCCTCTTGACACGAACTTTGGTAAGGGAGGTATGAAGAAGCTTGTTGATGATATGGCGGCGCGATCAGCTTACGTGAGTGTTAGAGGAGATGCTTCAGCTTTTGGAGTCCAGCTTGAGCAGAAATCTGATGGAGACTCTGCTTTATGGTCTTCTGCCTTGGAGATAGCGAGAAAAGGGAAAGTTCAAACTTCTACTATGACTTGTGTGGGCTCTAGCATCCGTGGAGAAACAGGATGGGATTCTCCTGTTGACAGGTATTCTATTTTTGCTTATATGGCTAAAATGCAGGGTTTAGATGCCATGGTTGAGGAAAAGAGAAGAAGAGATGAGGAGGGTCCTAGCTCCTCCAAAAAGACTAGAGGGGGTGACTTTGTTTCACCACCTGTTACAGCTCCACCTATGTCAAATTCTCCAGTTCAAACAGATTCTAATCAACCAATGGGAGACAAGCAGAAAGAAAAGAGGCAACCAAGAAAAGAGCCAGGATTCAAGCTCTTGTCAGACCTTGATATGCAAACGGATATGAGTAAGATTTTTCATGAAAGAATTTTGAATAGTGAAGTCACTTTTACTGTTGGAGAGGCTCTTGGGATTGCTAGAAGAGAAATACAGGATCAGATGCAGGATCTTTTGCGGAGGAAACGGCATGCGATGGAAGGACCTGCTTTACAGGGATTGTGGCATGGAGCTCTTGGGGAAGAGCATGATGATGCAGTGATGGTTGAGAATGCTTCTGTTAATCCGCAATCGGAGAAAATAGTGCAGCCTATGCAGTATGAAGATGATGAGACCCCTATTCTTATTCCTTGCAGCCATTTTTCACGAAGTCATTGGGCTAGAGCAACCACTGAGACAGTGGTAAGGATTGGAGAGAAACAAATTCCCTTGATTGCTTTAGTTGATCATGGTTCTGAGATTAATCTTATTGCTCGAGGTGTTTATGAGAGTGGCAAGTGGCCTATGGATGCAGAGCATGGCTGGCGCATGAGAGCCGCCAACAATACTTCTGGTGATATGTATGCTGCTTGTCCGAGTATCAGAATGTCTATTGGTAATGTTGAAGAGGATTATCATTGCTTTGTTCAGGATTCATGCTCTTATCCGATTATTCTTGGACAGCCTTTTATTACAGAAGCAAGAATGGAAACAAAAGTGATGGATGATGGGTCAGCTTATGCGCGGATACGCAGTAAAGATGGTATGCGAGCTGTTCAGTTTATGACTGTTGGGGTAAATCATCCGAGAAACAGGGACTCCTTGCGTGAGGCACCACTACCTGCGAAGGAGTTGGATTTTCATTAGGTACCGCTGTCTTGCGAGACGCCAGTGGTACGGAGCGGAGAAAAGAGGAGATCTCGCCTCCTGGCAGCCAGTCTTTCTCCAATAACTTTGTTGGGTTTACTTCAGATAGTTCAGTGAGTTATCAGAAAATTTCAGATTTGCCTAGAGCTGCCAGGCAGTACATTGGTCGTAAGGAGAAAGAGTTAAAGAATGCAGGTATCTTGCATGCAGAAGAGCATGTGGATGGATTGTATGAAGGGATGTCTTATGCAGATACATTGTTTGAGATGAGAGCAATGCTGAAAACTGATGTATGCAAGGGTTCAAAGATCATACCTGTGCAAACCTTGGATATGTTTCAGGAAATTTCTGGTTTTATGCTGCAAACAGAGTTAGAGGCTGAGAAAACTTAGCAAACTGAATTTATGGCTGATCTTGATCAGCTAATAGAATTGCAGAGGGCTGAATCCATTCAGCCAATAGAGTTGAATGCAGAAAAATTTTTGCATACAGAGTTTCAGGATGCATCTATGCAGTCCATAGAGCCGAGGGCTGAATTTATTCAGCCAACAGAGTTGAATGCAGAAAAATTTCTGCATACAGAGTTTCAGGCTGCACCCATGCAGTCCATAGAGCTAAAGGCTGAAATTTTTCAGCCAACAGAGTTGAAAGATGCTGAAAATTTGCAGAAATTGCAGCAAAGAAAAGAGTGCTTGAATGATGCCAAGGTTGACACAAAATATAAAATAGTTGATAAGAAGGTTAAGCCGGTTGCAGGTCCGCTTCCTTCTGATAGTGATGAACAGATTGAAAAAGCTATGAAGCAGCCTATGTTGAGGGATCCTGCAAATATTGGACATAAGTTTACAGCTGAAACTCTTGCAGAATTGAAGATTGGAAATGATGATTTTTTCCTTCCAGTGGAAAAAGAATGTTTTAGAGAGATGCTTGGACGTCATGGTAAGGCATTTGCTTTCTTTCCACATGAAATTGGCTGCATTAGTCCTGAATTGGTTGCACCTATGGTCATCTTCACTGTTCCTCATGTACCATGGAATATACGTCCTATACCTGTGCCTAAAGCACACTTGCCAAAGCTGATAGAGTTGCTGAATGAGAAGATTAAAATGGGGATTTTGGAACCCTCTTCTGCACCCTATTCTAACAGGTGGTTTACTGTACCAAAGAAGAATGGTACTTTGAGATTTATTCAAGATATGCAGCCCGTGAACAAAGTGACAATCAGGAATGTGGGAACAGGTCCAGTTGTGGATGAATTTGCTGAGGCTTTTGCAGGACGAGCCATCTATTCACTAGGTGACTTGTATTCAGGTTATGATCAGTTTCAGCTTGCCTTGGAAAGCAGGGATATTACTACTATGCGGACACCTATTGGTCTTGTGAGGATGTGTACCTTGCCACAAGGTGCTACAAACTCAGTTGCTCATATGATGAATGCTATGCATAGAGTTCTTCGGGACTATATTCCGCAGTATACCATGCCTTTTCTAGATGATGTGCCTATTAAGGGTTGTGCAGAAGAAGAAAAGAATGAAAGTCTTGATTTGCGTGGATGTAGACAGTTTGTGGCTGACCACTTGATTGCTTGTGAGCAAATATTGACACGATTAGAGGAGGTAAATTTGACACTTTCAGGGCTGAAATCTGTCTTTGCTGTTAATGAAGTCATCATAGTTGGGCACATGGTTGGATACTATGGCAGAAAGCCTTCTCCTGCAAAGGTGGATGCCATAAACAGGATTGCAGAATATTGCTCGACTACTTCAGAGGTGCGGAGATTTGTGGGAGCTTGTGTATTTTATATGATTTGGATTCCTCATTTTGCTCATATTGCAGATGTTCTCTATCAGCTGCTTCGAAAGGGGCAGAAATTTCATTGGGATGAGAAGCATTCAAAAGCCATGCGTAAGCTCAAAAAGCTGTTGCAATCAGCTCCTACTCTACGCAAGGCGGATTATCAGTGTGGACGGCCTATCATGTTGACAGTTGATACTAGCCCTATTGGCATAGGTTGGGCTGTGGGACAGGATGATGCTGATGGAAATAGGTATGCTATCCGCTTTGGAGCTAAAGTTCTTAATGAGCGACAAAGGAGATATCCGCAGATCAAAAGAGAGTTGTGGGGAGTAGTCACTGCACTGAAGTGTGATAAAGGGTATTTTATTGGAGCTTCAGTTATTGTGGAAACAGATTGTTTGCCTTTGCTTGGCATGATTACTAGTTGCTCGACTCCAGATATAGCGATGCTTCGGTGGATTGCCTATATCAAATCATTGAATCCAGAATTTCGACACATAGCAGGGAAAGATAATCCAGTTGCTGACATGCTTTCTAGAGCGAGATATGAGGATGAGGAGTCAATGCTTGCAGAAGATGATGAGACAGAGTTTGCTACTTCTGTCCATATTCATGATTGTCATATATCTACTGTTGAAGCTTTTATTGAAGAACTTTATGTTGATGAGTGGCTGCAAATTGGACAGTATCTAAGTTCATTGACTCGAAGAGCTGATTGGACAGATGATGAATTCAAGAAAATCAGAAGGAAGGCTTATGGGTATTTCTTGAAGGATGGTTTTCTTTGGAAGCATCCAAGAAAGAGAGGAGGTTTGCCCTTGAGAGTAGTTTGTGATGTAGCAATGCAAATACAGATTATGCGAGAGTTTCATGAGAGCTCATGGGCTGGACATAGAGGTGTGTGGGCTACCTATGAGAAAATCAAAGAAAGATACTGGTGGAAAGGGATGTATAAAGATGTTTCTCACTTTGTGGAGACTTGCAGGGATTGCCAGCTTTACTCTTTAGTGCGACATCGTGATGAGTTGCATCCGACTTATCCACTATGTATGCATTACAAGTGGGTGGTAGACTTGGTTACTTTGCCAGTGGGACTTTGGCAGATGAGATATCTTGTCTTGGCTAGGGAGGATCTTACAAACTATGTTGAAGGTAGACCGTTGCGGACGAAGACCACCACTACAGTATGTAAATTCTTGTTGGAAGAAATATTTTGCAGGTATGGATGTATAGGCAAGATTACAGCTGATCGTGGAGAGCTAGATGCTGATGAAGCTAGAGAATTCTTCTCACGGCTTGGAATTAAATTAGCTCTTACTACTGCCTATAATCCAGAGGGAAATGGCAAAAGTGAAAGAGGACATCCGCCAATAGTTAAAGCATTGGCAAAAGCTTGTAGAGGTCGGATTGGAGATTGGCCGAGATTACTACCTTTTGCATTGTGGGCTGATCGCTCTACACATAGTGTGACTACTGGATACATGCCTGCGGAGTTGATGTATGGGCAAAAACCTGTTATGCCTACTGAAATTTGTGCTCTCACTTGGAGTGTTCTTCCATGGCATGAGAATTTATCAAGGGAAGAGCTGTTAGCCCTTCGGATTCGTCAACTAGAGAGAAGGACAGAAGATGTGCAGCTAGCTGTTGACCGTTTGAAGGCAGCCCATCTCAGAAATAAGGACAGGTTTGATTTAAGGCATCGCTTGAGGCCTAGAGCCATAAAAGAAGGAGATTGGGTTCTAGTCTACGACAGTAGTCTAGAAAATCAGCATAGTAGTATGAGAAAAATGGTTCAAAGATGGTTTGGACCGTATGAAGTGAAAAAGGTTTTTGACAATGGTACTTATGAGCTGGCTGAATTAGATGGAACAGTATTGAGGGTGCCTATTGCTGGAAAACGAGTCAAGATTTTCAAGAGAAGAGAAGATGAAGAATATGCACTTGAAGCATTGACAGAAGAAGAGCAGATAGGTGAAAGTCAAGCAGAAGAGACAGAAGACATAGATGAAGAAGCCGATGGAGAAAAAGGACTACTAGAATCAGAAGATGGACTTGACCTGTTTGTGGACTTGAATGATCCTGGATAGTTGGCACATCCGGAGGATGCGCAGGTTTAGAGGGGGTGGATGTCGTGTTGCTGCGCATCTGAGCCGTGAACACCTCCATTTTTGTTGTGCATCTGTGTTATCTTATTGCGCGTGTTTCAATAAAAATATGCAAAACTGATGCCAAAGAATATTATTAAGCTGTCAATTTCAATGATGAATTTTAAGTAAAGCGCTGGACAAACTTCAAATCCCCAAAACAAACAAGATGTGCTTTGGTGATGGAGACCCGCAAAAACATGGGAACATCGAAGTTGATATTGAAGATGGAGATGATGGTAAAATTGTGTAGTTTATCTAAGGATTTTTGGAACTTAAGTAAATCTTACATCCCCAAATGACCATGACATGAATGATGAGAATTACGTGGATCACCTTGCTAATAGGAACAACTAAATTTGTTGGGCCTTTTTGCCTATTCTGGGAAAAAGAAGGGGGATATTTTTGAAAAGTCGAATATGGCGGGCTGTGGGAGAAAGATGCGGACTCTTGGGCCCAGCGAGCAGAGATGTTCGAACGGGAAAAGACCAGAGCTTGGGAACCTTGTTGAGGAGTTCTACCGAGTGTCTCTTCTGATGAGTCGTCCCTTGCAGCAGACAACCTGACTGCCCAGCTTGCGTTTCTGAAGAGTTGTTGCAGTTATCCTACTTGACTCGCTTAGGCTTATGATGAAGCTGCAACGCAACCCATCACATTCATGGTGGTGGGACACTCATAACAGTCCCAGGCACTCTCGGTGGCTCCAGTCCAATCTTCAAGAGCTTGATATGGCGTGAGGAGAGGGGGATGTAGACCAGATGGACGATGATTTGCTCAGTAGGGAATCACAAACAACTGAGGCCATTGCTGTGCCTGAACAAGATAGTTCTTGGCGTCAGGTTTTGACACAAAGGGCGAAATCTGCTCTTGTTCGACTCTATCCATTGATTCACGCGACTCATGAAGATGCATCCTTTGCAGAGTCCCTGTATGGGTTGCGCAGAAGGCCAGCTGGCATAAAGATACCAGTTAATGATAAAACTGTGGACAGGGCTTCTCTAACAAGGCGACAACGAGTGCTTTCACTTATGTTCTTGGATGGTAGCCTCTGTATTCGATTGTCGCTTTTGCATGTGAGTGAAGACGATGTGAAGAAGACAAGCAGGACGATTTGATAGATGCAGTCAGGCTATGCCATGGTGAAGAAAGCTTTGAAGGTGAAAGGAAATATCATGGAGCTCAGAGAAATAAACTGTGCCAGTCGAGGTCCCTGGGACTGAAAGCTGTTGAGAAACAGCATATACTGACGTGGATCTTCTTCCTTCAGGGGATCAGTAATGCACACATGTGGACACGTATCTCTGGATTGTCAACTGTAGCAATTCGCTGTGGTTTTACTTTTTGAACAGATGATGATAGCTACTAGTCTGTTTCGCTAATATCAGCACTGAGATAGGGCTTTTGGCATGATGAAGATGGTTGGTGGGTGGTGCTACACTTGTTAGTTGCTTCAAGGGAACATGCAGGATGATAGTGTGCTTAACTATGGCTATTCAAAGTCATTCTTCTTTGCAGTATCGGAGGCAGATTGATCAATTTCTGCGCACACTTCTTGGAAAGTATTTAACGACACTGGTGTTCCTATGGTTTCTTATCTCTGGTTTCTGCCCTCTCATCGTTAATATCGGACGTCTTCATCTTCATGAATTGGGTTTGCGAAGCATGGAGGCGATTCAGCAAGACTGGAGCTACAAAACTGGAATGACCAGTTCGATGTTTTCATAGGAGATTTGGCTGATCCTGTAGAAGGTGGACCTTGTTATCGCTTGTATACCAAGGACTTCTATGACGCTATTGTGAAGCCACGGTTATGTCCTGGAGGTATTTTTGTCACACTGGCTGGTCCTGCGGGAATCTTATCTCACAGGGAAGTGTTCATATCAATCTACAGCACATTGCGCAGTGTTTTTGAATATGTTATAGCTTACACAGCTCATATACCTTCTTATGCTGATACCAGGGGATGGCCCCAATTCTATGCTTCATTTCTCATTGGAATTGTGTACAAAAACGTTTGCAGATGACAATCGTTATCGTTCTGATGTGAGGTTCATAAGGACTTGGATACGATATTGAGAATACTGTTTCCTAAATGGACATGTTTTGGGTCATCGACATGATTCACAGCTGATCATACCACTCACCGCACCATTTCTTTCATCAACGGCAGCCCTTTATGTCTAAAGAGCTAACTGACGTTCCCAGTAGTCTACATCAAGGTTATATTGCAAGAGAGATGGATATGTCTAAAGATACACTGATTAGGCAAGTAATACAAGTGCCTAAAACTGACTGGAGCTTACAGCCACAGTCAGGGTCTTAAAGCACTAAGAAATACTATTGGAGAGGGCATTTAAAATGGCTGCAAATCAGAATTCTAAGCAAGGAAGGTCATTGATGATGCTCTAATGGAGATGCTGTCTGTGATAAGAGGTAGAAATGCAAGATTTATGTAAACGATTTGTACCAATGCTGAATATCCTCTGCTTGGTTGTTTTTTTGTCCTTGATATGAGGCAAACAGTGGCTATGAGTGTCTTCAAGAGGTTATGCTGGAAAACAGAGAATAATTATTTTTATGTATACACAATCTCAGTTGAGAACCCTTGATAATCAAAAACAGGAGTTGGATTGCTAAAAGCTTTTGCTGGACTGATTATAGAATGTTCATGCTGATGTGATCCAAATTTGTTAGAAATCTTTGAAAGCATCGGAAATCAGACGTGTGGAACAACAGAAGGTTCTCTGCACTAAAGGACTTGCTTGAGTGGATTATTATTTAATGCCCATTGTTCTGCTCAATTTAGCTGTTATCATACACCTGAATGTAAACACTTTTTGAGATACTTCAGATTTTTCTGTACAAGAGTTTCCTGTAACTCACCTGACAAGGAATATAATGAACTTTGACATCAAAAATTTGAGTTCTTCTTGTTAGTCTCTTCCATTGCTGTGCCTTGAACCCCGTGTTCTGCAGCCCTTACACGAAATCTACGACAGCGCGCCATTAAATATGAAGGCGCTCCCGAATCCTTGTAAAAAGAGCGCCGGGCTCACTCTTGTGCGAATTGTATGCATTAGTGGGAACAGGATAAGTTAGAACGGTGGGAAATAGGAAAAGAGGGCCTAGGCTAATGGCCAGCCATGTAAAAAGTGGGGATGACCGCCCAAAAAGTAGGGCATGTATATAAAGTTCAAAAGTGAATGAGAAGTTCATTCTTGGGTGTGGCTAAAGCTTCTTCTTCTTCTTCTCTTATTTCTTACCTTCATGCTTTTGCTTGAGTGAGGGATTGAGGGAGGTGAGGGAGTGAGGGAGTGTGTGTGTGAGAGTGAGGGATTGTGGAGAAGAAGCTCCCCATCTTCTCTCTTCATCTTCCCTCCTCTTCTTCTCTTCTCTTTTCTCGCGTGGCTATGGAGGATGGAGCTTGACGGAGGGGGCTTGAGGTTGCTTGATCTTGCCACAAGGATCGTGGAGCTACGGAAATGCAAGAGAGAGGAGGGAACTCGGTCGAGCATCAAGGTAAGCTCACTACACCCGCAAGGTAGGCATTGTGCATCGGCTATATGAGAGGTAGCCATGGCCGCTCAGCTTGAAACGCTTGATCAATAAGCAATCCATAGGTCTTGGGGTAGAGATCCATAGCTCCCCTACATTTTGGTTCTGTTGTCAGGACCGACGGAATCGAGCCTTGAGCGCCGCGCGCATCGAATCGAGCATAGCAGTAGGGTTTGCAGCCTGAACCAATGCTCGAGATAGTTAGGAGATTTAGGAGGTTTTAATCCCTGAAGCAAGTAAGTATTTTGATTTGTTGTTGAATATTAGAGTAGAACCGTCCATCTCTATCTCTGTTTTTTATTTATGTTGCATTAGGTTAAGTGTAGGATATGAAAAAGAAGGAAACAGAAGGGTTTTGCTGCTGCTGGAGATAGGGAAGTAGGGGCACAAATTCAGACATCTGGCTAGAAGAGTGTGTGAGATTAATCTCTGAGTCTATAGCAAGCTAGGATTAGGTAATAAGGGGCCCAGGGAGCCAGGGAATGCCACATTTAACATTCTGACTTCTGAGAAGAGAGTGAGCTTGAGAGCCAGGAGAGAGCAAGAGAGAGACAGCTGCGGGAAATCGCGAAGTGCTAATCGATTCAAGTGCCACATCGCTTCGAGGTATGCCAGGTGGTTCCCTCTATTGCTTTGCATCTATTTGGAAGGGACGGCACGATTCCGTAGAGTAGACATTGACGTAGAGACATCGCGTGTAACTCATGGGCCGTCATCCACGCCATCGAACCAGTGCGTCCGAGTCCCAAAATAGGACTGTTTGATTTTAGTAGTCGGATTGTCTGACTCCAAAAATCGGATCACTTGTCCAATCCGATATCCAGAATTGGACCAGCCAAAAATCGGACCACTTGTTTGATCCGATTCCCAAAATCGGACCCGGTGTCAAAGTCAGGCCACGTGTCCTAGTCCGGGACTTGGACCACTCGACCCATTGCAATAGTCGGACCACCCCTGTCCGACTAGGGAAGTCAGACCTAAGTAAAATTGGACCCGCCCATCTGATTGCTATAATCGGGCCAGCCCATCCGATCGCTAGAATTGAACCATCCCGTCCGATTCCCAAAATCGAACCAGTTTACCAGAGTTTGAATAGAAGGTTTTTAAACCTGTCCCACAGTCCTGGTCACCTTGGTCACATCTCTAATTCCCCAAGGAACCCAGTTTAACCTTAGAAGTTAGAGGCCAGACAGGGTGACTAAAGATTCACCCCGAACAGCTAGACACTGGGCACGACATTGGGCAAACCAAATTTGGAATTGGATGTGACATTCGGTGACCAGCTAACCAACTAACCAACCCTGAAGCAAAATAGAGAATGCAGCAGGGCCTTTTAGTAAAACTTTAGATCGGCCAGAACCTACACTTAGAGCCACATCAGGCAACGGACGTAAGGGGTAGGGTGGAGTCTGCATTGAGCATTTCGTGGATCCTCACCTCACTTTTTGATTTCATCACCTAAGGTGCACTACAAGGAAAGGAAATGCCTGTTTTCGCACTGAGCACTAGAAAGCACGAAGCACAAGTTGTGGATAAGATTGACGACTGTTTCCAATAACAAGGAGCTCATTAGGAAACATAATAACATCAAGGCACCCAATACTAGGAGAAGATCCCAAAATATAGCTAGCTACTAGAGAGCCCCATCAGTAGGACCCTAAGAGGACACAAAGATCCAGAAGGCAACAACATAGAGGATCGGACGCTGCTGGAGTTACTCAAGTTGATCGATGACCTTGTGGAGCTAGAAGTGGAAGCAATGTCAGGATCACAAGGCGGACAAGGAGAGGACCGATTGGACTTGGGAGAATTCCCAGTCATGGTGCAGGAGTTAGTCAATGAGTATGACTTGTTGGCTAGGACGGTAGTTCAGGGTAGGCCAGTAGAGGAAGTGGTAGCAACCCTAGAAGAGGAAAGAAAGGCGATCAAAAGGGCGCTAGAGAGCATGATTGCCTATAACCACGAGCAAAAGGCTAGGAAACTCCAACAAGATGTAGATATGTACAAGACCCAACACGTCCTAGCCCTAGCTGGAGCAGCCAAAGCAGGACCAAATGCAGAGAGAGAGCGAGCAATAGAGGCTAACTTATCATTAAGTGGACTTGTAGCCAGGCGGCTCATGGACAACACATCTGTTGAGCAGAGCGCAGTAGCCTTAGCCACAGCATTACTCTCAGGATTAGGGGTCACGCAAGGGGCAAAGGGGCAATCTAGGATCCCTATAGTGGCAAAGCAACTAAACAAGTATGAACCTAGCAATGACCCATATAGCTTTGTGGAGCAGTTCGAGCAAGTTTGAGAAGCAAATGGTCTCACGGACCTTGCACAACACTCTCAAGCTTTTGGGCTATGTTTAGGTGATAAGGGGAGAATTTGGTACACTAGTTTAGATGCAGCCGAGTGCACGAAATTTGCCCGTCTTAAAGACCATTTTATCAAGAGGTTCTCTGAGGCAGCATACTCTAACAACCTCATCGTCTGGTTGATGAATGTGAGTCAGAGGGAAAACGAGGACGTAAGAGTCTACGTCACTCATGTGCGTAGCCTCTTCAAGAGGATCCCGGCCAATGAGTGACCTAACGAGAAGGCTGTGTCTACGATGTTTATAAATGGAATCCAAATCGAGGAGCTCTACAAGGCCTTGGCTAGTAACTCAACCCTACACAGAGATGTGTTAGCTAGGGTTTTTTGAAGAGGCAATGAGGATGGATGATTAGCTTAGGGAGCAAAGCATGAGGAACTCCAATCGGGATAGTACAAGCCAGAGAGCTTCAGAGCGGACAACGACATTGGGAGAGAGAGAGAACTCTAGCATATGGGATAAGGGAAAGGGTGTTGACCAAGGCCAAGACCTGGCTAAGGTAAGAATGGAGCTTGCACGATTGCAAGAACAAATAAGGAAGCCTACGCAAACTCATGTGCAGTGTATACACTGTGGTGGAAACCACCTCCCAGCCGAGTGTCAAGATCCTAGATCTAGGCCATGTTCGAACTGTGGTAGGTTCGGTCATGACGCATTGCATTGTAGATTGCCTAGGAGGTTCCCATATGCGCAGCAATACCACCCTCCATACTTAGGCAACAGGCCATCTAACTTCTTTGGCAGGGGAGCCCAGCTGGCGCTTCCAGCACCAAATGACGCGGGACCAGCCATTCCTAGGCTAGAGATGAACCCAACATGCATACCCAGACCAACAAGACCCTATGTAACCCAACCACCGAGTAATGCTCCTATTCACTATGTGGAAGAACCTAGTGAAGAAGAAAGCTATGTGAACCCATACATCTCCTATGATGAGGAAGGCAATTCAGTCCTGATGGACTATCGACCGATACCAGTGATGGCGCTCGGCAAAGGAAGAGGTAGAGGCTTTGGAGGACCAAGCTAGGATCCAATCTCATGCTGGACTTGCGGTCACCCACACCATATTTCATCACGTTGCTCGGAAAGGAAATAGGCAAACCAAGATAAAGCTGACCTTCGATGCATCGAGTGTGGGATCACACACCTATTTCCTGATTGCCCTAGACAGAAACCATCAACCAGTTATGCCAATGTGCCCTCTATACCCTTGGGACTATTCAGTGTGGAGACCTTTGGTGGGGAGGATATGCCCATCCCACTGCATGTCATGATGCGAGCGCAAACAAAATGAACAGGCATCTCGTAACCTGGGCCAAGTAACCTGGATGCATCCTTGTTGGGAAAGAAAAGCCAGAGGAGAAGGAGAAAGAGAACAGGCGCAAAGATTACCCTTAAGACTGAGGAAGCGACAACCTTAGTGGCAGGAAAGGGGGTCACTGATGTCGAGGCAAAAACCTCAGCTCCTAAGACAGCAAAACTAGGGAGTGCCAAGGTAGGGGAATACCCCCATCCTAGACGGCAACTCGAAGCTATAGCCAAAGTTAAGGAGTGGGTCAGGGACCCCCAAGAACACCTTAAAGTTGTAGAACCCATACTGGAAGACCAAATGGAAGACCTCTCTAGTGTGAGCACACCCGTTTTGCCATTGCGACCTCAATCGGGGAATGCACCCACACCACGAGAGATGCCACAAAGGCAAGACTAGGGAGAAGCTTGTCAACAAGCTAACCAGGACATATGGCCAAAGAATGGTGACCAAGGAGGAAGCCAACTACCCAAAAACCTCCTCACCACTTTAGTAACCACCCCAATGACCATGAGCCTTGGAGATTTGCTTAGGCAACACCCTCTCTTATGGCAAGAATTAAAGCACTGGGTGGAGGGAAAGGGGGAGCATACTGCCGCTGACTTGCAAGAGCAGGATGCAATCATGCAAATTCCAAGTCTAACGCTACACTTAGTTCCAAGGTCACTGCACATCAATGCTTTCTGGGAAGGTACGGAGATGCATGCAGTCATACCTATTTTAGTCTTGGGGGATGCAACACGAAAAGGAATCGTAGACACCGGTGTCGCGGTCAGTGTCTTGAGCCACGCAGTTCTACAGGCTTGGGGAAACCCACCTGTGGAAGCGGCTAGGTTTTAATGTTACATTGGCCAACCGAATGAAGGTCAGACCATTCAGGGTCCTAAAGAACTGGCCAGTGAAGGTCGCAGGAGTGCAGTTTTTCATAAACTTCATTGTCATGAAGGGTGTGGACTACGACATACTACTAGGCTGACCCTGGATGAGGAATGTGCGAGTTATTGAAGATTGGGGAAACAACCTCATCTTCTTGGGGAATAGGACGGAAGCGGTAAGGGTTGAGATGGAAACCTGGAAGACTACCCAACTGACCTCAATGCTATCTTGACCATGCTAAAAGGTGATGCCTAGGCAAGCAAACCCTATGGGTCATTGACCAAGTACATCCCCTGTCCTGAGGACGAGAGGGATTGGATGCATGTCTTGGCAATTGTTGACCTACCATTCTCAGATGAGGAAGAGCTGTATAAGCAAGCTGCTAAATCACCAAGCATGCCAGTAAAGGAGCCCACTGTGCCACTCTGCATGATGGTAGGAAGCTCACGTGACCCAGGGATACCGGTCTCATTCCATATCCCCACCAACAAGCTCGAGCTTCAGGAAATCGTAGAGTGCCTGACCAATAAACTGAAAGGAAACAAGGCGGCTAATCTAAAACCCCTAAGTGATCTCTTGGCTCGGCCTGAGTGGAAATGAACTAAAATTCACAATCTTAACCTATTATACAATTGGGCTTTAGTCGCCGGCGAGAAGAGGAGATTGGAGAGGAAAACCTGGGGAATGACAAGCCGTCAAAGGGGCAAGATCCTGATGATGAGGGGTACGAGCACTATTGCTCTATCGGGAACGAGAGCGAAGAGGAGTTAGACACAATAGAATATGACATTTAAGGGAGAACAATTGAGCAAATCAAGGCAGACTCTAGGCCTAGAAGGGAAAGGGTAGGCCAGAATGAAAAAGGAGTCATGCTGACGGAGTGAGATAGGTCCTTGTTGGAGCACATGGGAGCCATGGATTACGAGCATGTAGGGGTGGCACAATCACTAGTAGCTCCAATACTGAAGATGGATTCACCTAACCGAACTACGACCCCCTAGAAAAACCCCTTCCTCAAGCGAGGGATGTGAGTTTAACTCGGAGTCTGAAGTCAGTACAAAGAGTGATCCTAAAATACCCCAACCCTCTAAGGTCAAACGCACCAAAGGGGACTTGCCAGTCCACTTAAGGCACAGACAGTTAAGGAAGGAGGCCAAGAAGCAAACTAAAGACTCAAAAGCAGAGAGGCAAAAGAAGCGGCAGGACCTCCCCAAATGCTTCACGAAGTTTAAGAAGGGTGATAGAGTGGTGGTTTTGCTAGGATCAAAGAGACAAGGGCAAGCCAGTGAACCAATTGAGGGACCCACTAGGGTCAAGGAAGTAGACCTGGCAAGGGAAGGCAAGAAGCCTCAACCTATGTTCATCACTGACGACTTGACCAAGGAGGAGGAGGCTAGACTGGTTACTGTCCTGCAAGAGTATGTCAATGTGTTTGCCTGGTCCTTGGAGTAACTAAGAGGAGTTGATCCTAGGGTTGTGACCCATAATATTCCAATGGTTCCAAAAGCGGTGCCAACAAAGCAATGACCTTGCCCTATGAATCCCAAACACGCCCATGCAGTGAAGGAAGAAATCGATAAGCTCATGAAGGCGGGATTTATATATGAAATCGAGCACACGAATTGGGTATCGCCCATATTGATCGTTATGAAAAAGAACGATAAAATTCGGGTGTGCATGAATTACAAGAAGGTTAATGCCGCTACGAAGAGGGATAACTACCCCTTGCCATATACTGAGCACATGCTAGAGAGGGTGGCAAGCAAAGAAGCTTACAGCTTCTTGGATGGTTTCTCTGGCTATAATCAAGTGCAAGTGCACCCTGACGACAAACACAAGACTGCCTTCGCCACGGAGTGGGGTGTATTTGCCTACATCATTATGCCCTTTGGGCTAATGAATGCACCTGCAACCTTCCAACGATTAATGTGCACCATCTTCAAGGATATGCTATGACACAAGTTAGAGGTGTTCGTAGAATATACTAGACAAGGCAAGTATTAGTTTTTTCTTATTGCTCCAAGTAACAGCAACACTACCAAAGGAGAATATAAAATCGCTGGTAGATCTCATGTCTAAAATGCTACTAGCCCAATCTGCATCTATGTAACTATATAAGTCCAATGATATACCTACACCATAAAATATGGTATATTCCAATATGAACTTGACGTAGCATAATGTGTATCACACTGCATCCAAATGCGGCTTCCATGGAAACTGCATAAACTAACTCTACAAACCAATTGTGTATTTCAAGTCGAGCCTAGTAATCATCAAAGAGATAAGGCTTCCTACAATGTTCTGATACATAGTGACATCCTTAATCAAGTTACCATCATGTGCACTAAGCTTAGCATTAACATACAATGGTATAGAAATAAGAGGAATCCAAGCCAAGGTTCTTCTCCTCAAGTATCAACATTGAAATCAAGTCTACAAAATCAAGAATAGTATTCCTCGTATTCATAGATGACGTGAAGCTCTTGTATTCATCTCCAATTCCATCTAAGCATGTATGCACAACATCATTAATGGATAGGTGTCCTCTTTTCACTTGGTTCAACTCCTCTAACTTGAGGTGTAGCTTTTGGTCTTTGTGTTTACTTTGAATAGCCTTACTAGATTCTTCCATGCAATAGTGGGGGTATCAAATTCTTACAAATAGCCCATCATGCTATCTCTGACACACTGATGACAAATAGCCAATACATAACTTTACTCTATGTTTGCTCTCAACCTTTCTTAGCCTTTATCTATTCTGCAGTAGCATTTTGCATAGGAACTTCAAGTATTATTGCTATGTCTCCTTCAATGTAATTCCAAACACCTTTTCCCTTCAAGAAATTTGTCATCACGAACCATACATGCACGATAATAATTCTTATCAAGCTTCTTGCTAACAATCTAGTTAAAGTTGTCAAACATTTTGACAAAATAGATAACTTGTAGAAAACTGCAACTTGTAAGCAACTTGATACCACATCACCACAATTAAATACGCAATCTTTTTCACTGACTACACAATAATAATCACAATTTGCAATCTATATATAGATTTTTTTGGTATCTAAAATCCAATAAATATAATGTGAGACCTTACAAATTCAAAATATATAACCTATGCACTTGTAAATAGCTGATACATTCAAAACTACAGTATACCCAAAAAGACTTGTTGAGACCACTTTTACTGGTCTAGAACGGAGGCCAAAATAACATCTAATGACAAAAATCTCAATGGAATCATGCAACATGGAAGAGCTTCTTACCCGTTGCTTTTTTACTTGCTTTGTGATCCCATGCCTTCATCTCAGCCTCCTTCAATCGAGCTCCATGCAACCATGGGATGGCTCCGATACCATGAAAACAAACAAAAGAGAAGAGAGGTGAAAAAACCAAGAACACATACACAAAAGCAATGAATACTTGAGCACACAAAGAGATAGGGCTTAAATTTTCTTTTTCTTTCACACAAAAAGAACTAAGTCTACAACATGAAGAAAGACTAATATGAAAGTACTAAAATATATGTACATGCGGTCACTAAGTGTAAACATGCTAAGAAAAGAAGAGGCAGCACAATAAATGTGCCATAACCAAGGATGGACTAGATGGTTGTAGTCCAATGGTAGAATCACTAGCATATTCTCATATTGATCACCTACCATTTTAGTGAATAATATCTTGCCACATCACTAAGACACGTAGTGGATGCTAGCTCATGTAGAGCTCAACATCTCAACATATCTAAAGTGGTAATTTCTTGCTCATGCATACATTGGCCAAAGAAGAGTTATTCGATGTAGTAGAGTTTCTAAGGTTTGAGGATTGAGCAGGTGGAGATACATTTGAAGTATTCTAGAGGCTAGGGAGATTGATGGTCTCTAAGGCTATCTCAGGTGCAATTCCTTCTATATCGCTTTCATCTATTCCTTGACCTTATCTATTATGGCCAATTGCTACTCAGGATCAAGGTATGCTCCTAGATTTGATATAGTGGCCTTCTCTATTTGGGGTACTCCTGTTGTGAGTTTGGCAGTTCATTTATGAGCTATGTCTTACTGAGTAACTCAGTCTTCAACTTTTGGTTTAAGGTGAACATGCTTTCTTAATTTCCTAGTGTTCTTTCTCCCTACTATTGACTTGTTTACTATAGTTGGGTCCCTCAATGGTGACTTCAACTTTTTCACTTTGTGCTCTCATGATGGCATTGATTGGAATCATGATGACGTCTTTATCTTCGATCATTTGAATGGTGAAGAGACTCAAGAGTACTAAGGATACATTTGCCTTGCTATTGCTAGCTTTTGGTATCAGTCATGATTGAAAGGAAAGAAAATCCATGGTTTTTTGCTTTTTTTCCTAGAGGGAAAGGTTTATGGAGAAGAGGGAAGAAAAGGGGCCCGGCATGCTATTAGCTTTTCCCTTGCTTTTTTTGGCTTTTCTTTTTCTGAAGGAACTTAGTTGAGTGTGCCTTCTTAAAAGTATGTCTCTTCTTTTGGCTTGTTTTTCGCCTTTTCTATTTTTGGAAAATAGTAATTTTGAATTTCCATTTACCATCCAAAATGTATTTTCTCTTTCTCCCTTATGTTTTATTCCAAGAGTCCTTTTATAGTATATCCTACTAGCAATCTCTAGTACGCCACTGGTATCGGATTTGGGTGTTGTGAAATTATACAATGACTAATTTTTTGGGATGATCACATTCGAACAGCAAGTATTCAAGCTCTTGATCATCTAAATAACACGATATTAAAACCAACTGAAAACAAGATGGTATACCTTAGTGACTATGGTGAACTTATGAAAGCCCTTCACAAATACTTCCAAAAGAAAAAATCCATACAAATATTCATGCAAGAACAACTTACGATTGTATCTTATTCTAGAAAAGGTTTCTAGCTTGCATTGGTAAAAAGTCCTTACAAATGTGCTACCATTGTCATAAGCCCTAAAATACTCTTTTTCAAGGAAACCCAAGATAACACTTGCACTTCTAGAAAATATATAGCCTAAGGAGAAAATCTTGGAAATGACATGTTTATTAGCCATGTTTAATAAGAGTGCAATGCTTTGATTGAAGTCCCTTAAAACAAATTCATATCCTTAAAACCAAGGAGAGACATTCATTAGAAATTTAGAACTCCACACATGTTTTAAGTTTGATGTATATATTAACTTGTCCAAGTAAGGTCTTTTAATCCTAGCACTGCAAGGGAATGGGGACATAGCGATGCCAGTTTGCAACACAAAATAGCAGGATCGCAAATAATGTCACTAAGTTGGTTAGCCACACTAACTGCGATGTTGATAGTGATGCTTTGTGATGCAAATAGTGACGCTACTTTGAGAAAAAAAAGGAGTGAAAAGTCAAGGCTCGACATTTGCAACAAAAATTTTCATGAGAAAGCGAGACAGTCTGTCACCTTGAGAGGGAGAGGGAGAGGAAGAGGGAAAGAGAAAGGAGAGCTCCTCACCGCCATCGCCACCATCGCCATACACGAAGAAGAGGGAGAAGTGCACAAGGGAGAAAGAAAGGGTGTAGCGAAGAGGAGGCGGAAAATTATTCATCCTTGAGTCTTTGTGGTAGGTACCTCTTCTTGCTTTGTTTTTTTGTTTTCTTCCTTTCTTTTTTTTTTTCTTTGTAATGAGATGCATTGAAAGAGAAAGAGGAAGAGAGGAAAGGAGGGAGGGAGAAGAAGAAAGGAGGAGGAAGAGAGAACGATAGAGAGAGAAAAAGAGGAAAGGTAACACACACACACACAGAGGCAAAGAGAAACAAGATATGAAGGGAGAGAGAGAGAGAGACAGAGAGAGAGAGAGAGAGAGAGAGAGAGAGAGAGAGAGAGAGAGAGAGAGAGGAAGGGTAACAAAGAGAGAGAGGAAGATAGAAATGATAAATGAAGGGGGAAGGAGAGAGGAGAATGAGTGAGAGAAACAACGAGGGGGGAGAGAAAGAGAGAAAGGAGGGAAGGGTAACAAAGAGAGAGATGAAGAGAGAAATGAGAAATGAAGGGAGGAAGAGAGGAGAATGAGTGAGAGAAACAACCTCAAAGGCAACAAAGAAAGAGCAAAAGAGAAAGAAAGAGAGAGGGGAGAGAAAGAGAAACAGAGAATGAAGAAAGAGGTGGAAAAAAAGGGTGGGTTAAGGAGAGGAAGGAAAGTGAAAAGAAAAGGGAGAGAGGGAGGTGAAGAAAAAGGGACATAGCTAGAGAGAAAAATAGAGATAGAGAGAAAAATAGGGGGGGCGAGAGAGAAACAAAGAAGGATGAAGGGATGCGAATAAAACAAGAGAAAGAGGGATGGGGAGAGAAACAAAGAAGGATGAAGGGAGCCAAATGGACAAAGAGAGATGGATGGAGGAAAACAAATAAAGGGAAAGGAAAAGGGAAAGAATAAGAAGTAGAGGTTAAAATGGAGGAAGATCACCAATGAGGTAAACAAAAACATATTGTTTGCTGTAACATAGACCAAATGGAAAAATAGTGATGGTCATGATGTCCATGATCGCGAGGCATATATCTTAATCAACGTACCCATGTCCTTGCACTCAATGCAAGCTAGTAATTAGACGAATGTATCGTTTATCCATAGAACACATACGACACTTTGGCGAGTTTCAATTCGAAGATCGTTGATCAAGCAATCTCAGACTTTGAGCGAATAGTAAGAAAAGTATGTATTGAGGGTTGATAAGATGAATGGGTTGCCTCTTACCCAGCCTCTTACCCATTCAACCTCCAATCCTCACTCTAAGAGAACTAAAGAAGGGCACCACCTAGCCAAAGGGAGGATGGGCTAGGACATCCCTTTTCTCAAAGAGAATCAAAAGAACCAAGACACAACTTCACAAGAGAGAATATATGTACTAGACACCATATTAGAATATGAGAGAGAGAGAGAGAGAGAGAGAGGAGAGGGAGACAAGAGGAGAAGAGGTAGAGGAAGCTTGCCATTATGTATTCATGGAATGAGAAGATGAGAAGAGAGGAAAACCAGAGGAGAAGAGGTAGAGGAAGCTTGCCATTATGCTACATAATAAAAGAACTCATTCATAGATTACCTCAAATAGATGGATTAGCATGAGGGTATTCTAGAGTGCTCTCATGTGCTTGTCATTGTCATTCTCCTTCTTTACATCTCCATGGGCTCCTTATATAGCCTTCATGAGGAATTAGATTAAGCTAATCTTCTTGATTAACATAATCCTAGATTATATATGGCATCTTTAAAAATATGGAGAATAGTGGATGCGACAAGTCCCCACCTTGGTCATCATGCAAGAAGACAAGGGTGGTGGTAGACAAAATAGAGAAAGGGAGCTAGATTACATGAGGTGGATGCCCAAAGCACATTATTATAATATATTTACAAGAAGGATAGAATGGAAAGTTGATGTGGTGAAAGAGAGAAGAAATCTGCATGTAGCCAACAGTCTGCGCCTTCGTAACTTCAAATCGCTGAAGAATCTTAAAAATTTTCTTTTGTAACTTTGTAGACCAGATCGAAACCAATTGGGCAACGTGAAAATTTTCATGAAATTTGCTTTTTCTTGGGAGTTATTGAGATTATAAAAAACATCTTCCAAAAGTTGCTTTGACTATAGTTCCTTATATATATATATATAAATGCATATAAGCATGTGACAGAAGGGATCCCATGCTTGTAAGCTTTTGTGTAAGATCCAAATGACACCATGATGTGGATATTGACTCGTGTACTAGGGTGAGGTGTCCTCTAATGATGGTAATAGATTCCAAATTTTAGTGATGTAGGCAGAACCCACGTGTAGTTGGAGGCTAGTCCTTTGAAAAATCTATGCACTCACTCAACTCCTAGGTGTAATCCATTTCCATCTTCACTAAGATAACCATCCCTTTTACCCTTTATATTGACATTCCTCCTAAGAAATTGTTTCCCCCATTTGCTAGAGTTATCATAATCGAGAAGCAATGTAGCATACATAGTGCTTGAAGAGTAAACCCAAAGTGATATAGTAAGGCTCTTGATAGGGGTTTTGGCCAAATTTTGTGGTAGAAATCTGATTTGTAAAAAACCTGGATCAGTATCAATCATGCTTTACATTTTCAAAGTAATTAAATATCATATATAAAATTATTAGATGTGCCCATGAAATTTGTACAAAGAGGTGACACTTCATCCCAAGGAATATAGCTATTGCGGCCCCCCATTAGAAAAGTTTGTGGGCGTGTGATGGATGGACTGCCAAAGCCAATATACCAATTGAAGGGCATGTCGTAGACAACACTCTTGATATGAAAGGAGACAATGGGCCTTTTAGACCTTCCTGCAATCTTGGAACCTAAGGAGACAATAATCAATGTATTAACGCCCATGAACGTTGAATCATTTGATCCATTGAGAGAAAAAGCATCTATACCATTATATAATGGGTGCCGAGTATCTCACCTAACGATGCTGCTTGTTCTCCAAAGTGTGTGAGCAAAGTACAAGTGAAGCGATGCGCGTGTAACCGAGTTGTTCAAGTACATTCTACGCTCCATTGATTTTTTTAACTCTATTATAAGATAAAAAGCATTTCTTATGCTCTTAAAGGCGTCTTCTGATTTTTTTTCAAGTTGCTAAAGTATCATATATTACCACACTTGGAAACACGATGCGTGAGTCCCATGATGATGCACAATTGGTGATACAAAAGCTTGGCATGGACTACAATACTATCATGCATGTATAACGATTGTGTGCTGTTTCGAGGGGATTAGGACTATGGAGATATGTTCAAAGTTTGATGCTCACAGGTATCGACAGGACTTGTAAGGGAAAACCATCCCTCAGAAGGTTCTCAAAAACTTTTCACTTATATTGAGTATACGTAATATGTTTCTTCGTACGTCAAATGGCGAGCTTAACAACGTGGCATGCGTAGGATAGATCCACAAATGGAGTCCAACAAATATCAACAGATTCACGCACATGGAGCCACATTGACTCTACCTTTCCAAGCTTTGTACGAGAGCCAAGGAATCTTCGGCTCAGTCTTGTTATATGGATGGCATGAATCCATTTGGTCTCCATTCAACTTCTTACAGTGTGTGGCCTGTAATTCTTATTAACTACAACATGGCTTTCTACAAAGAAAGAACAATTGATCCTTAGATTGCTCATTCTTGGGTGCTACAAAGTCAAGAACATGGACTTCTATCTCCATTCATTTATTAATGAGCTCAAGATTTTGTGGGAGGATGGGATAGTTGTGGAAGAAATGAGCAAGCACGATGGCCAACAGTCTTCTAATATACGAGCCATTCTCGTGTGGACCATGCATGACATTTCAAGATTCGGGGAGTGCTCAAGTAAGTGGGCTCATTCAAGTTTGTGATATCTAACATAGCTCGTTCAAGTTTGTGTTGACTAGATAGGGGTGATGCAACAAGTTTAGTTACCTCAGGTTATCATCAGCATGTCCTTTGTGTGGACCATAGTTAGACTCCCAAAGGTCATGGACCATGAAGAATGTATATCAAGGACATGTTTCTTTCTTGCCAAAGGGTCATGAACTGAGGGAAGGTTTTCTTGGATGACCTCCATCACGAATGAGTGCCCAAAGCTAGTCAGTTGAAAATGGTCCACAAGGATTCACATCCAAGCAGAATGCGATGGTTCTTGATTTTCTACTAGTTGTCGTATTTGACCCACCTATATATCAACCATTTGTTGGATCCTATGCATATTTCAAGAATGTGGGTGGCTTATTATGGGACCATATCACAAGAAAGAGAGACAGTAAGGGGTACGTATAGATTTGAATGAGGTAGGCAAGATAGAGACACTTTGGCCACAATCGAGCAATGATGGTCGCTTGCAACTACCTCACACTCCTTAGGTCATGTCCACTGAAGAAGAGTGCATCGTGAAGCAAATTATCAAATCTATCCACACCCCAATGGGTATGATGTGTTCCCTCGGGTCTACTTTCTCTAAAGATGACCAACTCTTAGGACTGAAAAGCCCATGATTGGCATAAGATATGCTAGGTTTGTCTTGATGTTGATTGCAAGTAGCCTCAATATTTTGCTATTTAGTGTCTACTCAATGTTTGTAATACTTTGTTATTTTTGATAGTTTGTATTGTTGATCGCGATTGCATTGATTTAAGTCGCTGTACATTAACATGACCAATGCGTTTATGCCAGATATCAATATCTGCAACTACACCGGTCCCATGTGCAAACATTGTTGCACTCAATTCAGGCATATCTGCATCCAACGTAAACATTCTGCCCTTCTTCTTTCCTTTTGCTATCAAGCGACCATTATTTTTCATATCCTCAACAAAGCATCCATGAGGATTAAATCTAACTTACAAGCCCTGCTCAACCATTTGACCGACAGAAACCAGATTCTTGGTGATATTTGGGACATGAAATACATCTGATAGGTATTTCTTTTTCCCATCCTACATAGACAAAGGAATTTTTCCAATATGCACAATAGGATGTGCAGTATCATCACCAGTCTCCACAAATCTTGGTTTTTCCATTTTCCTTGCATCCTACATCCATTCTGCATGACCTGTCATGTGGTTTGACACACCTGAGTCAACATACCACACTCCGTTGCTTTCTTCTGCACTTGTCTCGCAGAATTGTTCATGTGCTGCACCATAAACAAATGCTCATTTCTGTCATCACACTGTCTACTAAAAGATACATAATTCACTTGTTGCAATTTTCCATTCATGATGTCATTCTTCTTTTTATAGCAGTCTTTAGCCATATGACCCATTTTACCACAGTAGTAGCATTCAACATTGATGTTTGCATTTTGGCCTCTTTGCCATCTACCACGACCTCTTTGGCTCCCCCTTCCTCTAGAGTTACCACGTTCTCCTCCATAGGACTAGTTTTCTTGAGTTTGCTGTATATTCTGATTTCTACCATGGCCTCCAGATCGGCCTCCTCTACCTCTGCCTCTACCTCTTCCAACATTTGAGTAGAAGACAATTTCTTTTGAAGTTCCTCCTGAAGAAGATGCACCACCATTTCTCTGCTCCTCAGAAATTAGAAGAGCAATCAACTCCTCAAAATTAGGAAATCTTTCACGGATGAAAATGGATGTTCAGAACTCTGCATAATCCTTTCCTAGACCATTCAAGGTCACAGAAACTAAATCATCATCTTCCACTGGCGACCCAATGGAAGCAAGTGCATCTGCAATCTTCTTCACCTTCATGTGGTAGTCATTGATGCTCATACTTTCTCTTTGCACATTGTGCAACTCTTGCTTGAGCTTCATTTTCCTGGCTTGCGTATTTGTGCTATATATTTTTGACAAAGTATCCCATGCCTCCTTTGGCGTACTTGCATCCTGAATATGCACAATCATAGAGTCTGAAATACTGATAGACAGCCAATACATAACTTTTCTGGCTCTCTCATGCTATCCTTTAAATGCACCTAATGAGGGTGGGACATTGATCATATCTAACATAGTGGCATTCTTGCATAAGGAGTTTTCGGTACCTATGATGGTAGAGAGGTTCTCCATTGGGTGGATGATGGAGTGTATGTGTGCGTACATGTCACATAAACAATTAGATTATGCACGCAAGGCAATTAAGAATGGTGCCTCAAAGCATAAGTGGCTAGATATAGAGGATTGACGGAGACTCAGGGAGAAGGCCACAGATTCTCCGGGACGATAAAGCGGTAGTAGTGGAAGGTAGCTAGCGAGGACACGATTGGAGGTAGGGGTCGTGCATCATCTAGGGAGTGGCAGCCATATGACTTATCTAGAAGAATTTATAAGTTTTCTTTTGGTTCTTCTCGCTTTCTTATTTGGAATGTCACTTGTACTAACAATCATGTTTCTAACAATGCTATTCTATTTTCTTTGTAATACTTCATCACAAACCTCAATCCCACAAGTTTGGAGACTCTATATGCAGAGAGACATGGTCTCACTACACTTATCAATAGATTATACACATGAGGCAGCCCAACAAGTCAATCCTCTTTCTTGTCGATAGTCACTAGTTTTTTTAATGATGCATTATGTATAGGAGACTAATTTTTCGGTTGTTCATTTTGTAGAGTCCGTTCGACGCTCCTTTGCGTCGAGATGAGCTTTTAGATAGCAAGGATCTGTAGCATGCGCTTGGATTTGTGGAGCGCACGTCATCCTCTTTTTTGGTATTGTGATTTGTGCAGGCCTCTCCCATCTCCTATGTAGCATTTATTCGATGCACTTATCATCCTTTGTGTATAAATTCACACTTTGCGATATTTACATATAGATTTTCATGTTTGTTTTGGCTCTCATCTCTATAGTTCCATGTCATTTCATGAGTTGCCATTACTAGTCTTGTACAAATTTTATGAGTTATTAGTCTTGTGGTTTTAAGTAGTTTTTGTGCCTGCCTTGATGTCAACGATTTGTGTATCCATTATGTAGTTGCTTTGCAGAATTTTGCATAGCACATGGTGCTATGGGTGGCATGGTAGCTTTTGCTACCCTTCCATTTTTAAAACAGAATTCCTATGTAATTGTCGATATTTGCGTCACAAATTTACTGCACATGTCACTATTAGTGTCGCAATAAGCATTGCTATTTGCGACACAAATAGTGACGCCCTTTGCGATGAATTTATAGAGATACTTTTAGCGAGGACAAAGGTAATTTTTTAAATGAGCATTTGCCTCGCTTTGAACGTCGGTATGAGACATGTTTCTTGTAATGTAGTCTATTAAGACAGTGTCCAAAAATAGGTGACATCATGTGACAATTATAAAGTGCTTTTGTCAAGATAATTCTCCATAGAAGGGCTCTTTGAAGACTAAAATTAATGTATTCATCGACACATAGCATATATGTAGACAACCCTTAGGTTCAAATGATTAGTATTCAATGAGAGCTCTAACTTAAAAGTAAAGCTAAAATACTTGCAAAAGTTAATGGCTCTTAAAGTAGTGGGAACTCATTTAAAGCACTTGATCATAATATTCCGATCACCCAACTAGAGGTTTGCTGAAGGATGAAAGGTCGCTTGGTATGTTGGGACCATGCATGGCTGCTTGATGTCTGGAATTACAAGGTCTAATGATAGTATTTCAATAGATATTCCACTCTCGTATGCAACTGCAAGCGCACCAACTCGACTGCTGCAATCATCGCATGATGCCACATGTAGTCCTACCTTGCCTCTCAATCCACGCGGAACAACGTATATCGGGTGACAGAGGACGCAACCCACGGGTCAGTCGGGTAGCATCAATGATGATTGTGTAGGCTATGTTGAATTCAATCAACGTGTACATGTATGTGCTTGTGTAGGTGAGTATATATCCTAGTGTTAAAGAGTATCTATAATATCAAGAAGTATGAGAGCATCTATAATATCATGTGGTACTAACAATAAAGAGACAAATATTAATGTGTTTGTGAGTGTGCTTCACACTAAAGGGACAATTACTAATGTGTGAACATGTGCGTGTGTGTGTGCGTGTGTGTGTGTGTGTGTGTGCGATTGCTATAAAAGTCTGATAGTTAGCATGTACAAGTTAAATCTATGCAAGGAGTTGGAGAGTGAAAAGGGAATGTCATGTGGTTTTTATGTGTGCATGTGTGGGCCTATGAGAGCAAAAGTATACATGCATCTTAGTTTAGCTCAATTTTACATGTGTGTATATTTGTATGTGCTTGTGATGCAAGAGAAGGCAGAGTGTTTAGAAGAGGTATCATTGGAGTATCTATGTGTGAGCTTGTCCATGGAAAGATAACCACAATTGTGGTGATCTTAGCACTGACTAACCACCATAGAAAGGAGTGGACTAGGTTTCTCCAAGTAATAAATGAAGAAGATGTATAAGTGCTTTTTATGAAAAATAAAGAAAAAAGGGAGAATGCAGTTGTACGTGTAAGAGTATAGAGGTAATGTATCTTTTTATTTTGACTAAGAACTAGCCCAACTAAAATTATTTGTATGTGTATAAAGGAGGAGCAAGGACAAGTAGCAATTATGTGTGTGTAGAAAAGAAGCAAGGACAAGTTGTGTATGTGTGTGCTAGTAAGAAATATTTAATTCATAAGGGCAATGCTTTTTATCATGAATGTGACATGGATGAGAGCTAGCAACACAACCTTTATTCATATTATACACCTCAAAATAACATATGCAAATCACTACGATGTCAAAGACATGATTTCGCTCTTTGCCCATTTCCCAAATGATACATTTCAAGAGGAGTGGACATGTCATTCATTAGTGAGAACCATACGAAACTGACTTATGTTGTGGGTGTCAAAAGCCCATCCTAGTTGCTATCACTACACCCTCTCAAATAACCATAGCGTGTTTGAGTCCATCGTTGAGGGAGTCCTAAGACCATTTATGCAATAAAAGACCACTAGCATAAACATTTTGTTATGGTTCCCTTTATTTGATTGCTTGATTTCAGAACTAGATCGGTGTAATGTGTTAAATAATGGCATAATGATTAGGCTCACATCCTCACTACTACAAACAGACAATCAGAGTGGAATCAAACTTGCAATGGTTGTCCCTCATTTTGGAAGAGTCTTTGGCTAAGGAAGCTTGTGGTCAAGCAAGGGACTTCATTAAAAAGAGATCGAGTGTTAAGAACAATCTCTACTCCTCAATCATAGAAGACTCGCTCTCAATGGAAGGAATTAGCAAAAAGCTTGAAATGCAGAAAAGAGAAATTGGTGGACTACTAGATGTTGGCTAAAGAACACTAACTCTTTTTGTAGCAAATTGTGGGCATCCATCCATTAAGTAGATTGGATAGAAGCACTAGAGGATCTCATCTTGATAACCCCTAGATCATAAGGGAGGGACCTAATTTTAGAAAAAATAACTATCATTGGCATCTCTCTCTATCTCATTAAAGATGGTCTAATCTTTCTGATAATATCTAGTAGATCGAAATCCCCATCAAAATCTCCAATCTTCTTTTTCTTATTCTTCAGAAAGCTATTTGGACCAATGAAAAAGTAGCCTCCTTTGGAATAGAAATGTGTGGTGTCTAAGAGAAGGAATCTACGGGCCATCTATTTACAACCTGTGCAATGACCAACTTTGCACTACTGTCTATGGGAAAAGCTAGTATTAGAACAACTTACTCTCAGAACTCTTCCCCCCTTATCAATACTTACTGGGCTCTAGGCTATACAATCAAAAAGTTTATATGGGGGGCTATGTGCCTTTCTAGAAAGGAGGTCCTTTGTTAAAAAATCATCAATAGTAATTACATCTTTAATCCTTTCATTTATTTTTAAAAATAAGATCATCAACTTCATTGACCCTTTCACGAATGCAAATTCCGGTTCCATCAACGAACGAATGGCAAAATTGCGAAAGAAGTTGAAGATCAATGGAACAAGGGCATGCTGGGTTCCATTTCTGATATATATTACCCACTCTTCCCTCCCCCCCCGCCCCCCCCCCCCCCCCCCAGCATAGGGTATCCCTACATTTTCAATCTCTCATTCATGCCTGCCATAGCAGAGAAAAAGGCATGGAGTTGGGCGGTCAGAGAGTTCCCTCTAGCTTGGGAAGTTGTACTTAACGAAGTGGCTCAATGGGGCTTTGCAAGTTCCACTCTGCAACTATCGATTGCAAACTAGGTTTGTTGGTTTAAATGGACAAAGCTCTTTGTTGCCCAAATTCTGGTATCTCAAGTTCCACCAAAACAGTTAGCACAACTATAATATGACAACAGCAGCAGCAGCAGCAGCAGCAGCAGCAAACGCATTGTGAAATTGATGCCTTTATAAGCCCAGCTTCTTAAGGGCGTTTACATGCTGCTGACACAATTTGCTGAGTTGTTCCGCAGCAGACATTAGCATACCATGCCCTTGAGACTCAACCTCAACATAAAGAGTAGCATTATTAGCTAGGTAGATCCTTAATAGCCTAGGATTAGCTCTAAAGAGGTGGAAAGAAACATCAGTTTGCAGTGAGAGTCTTGAAGGTGAAAGTTGAAACAACCAAGCTAGTCAAAAGGTTTCAGAATAAATTATGTAAGTTAGTGAAACCCCAAGACAGAGTAGGAAGGGCCTCGTGCATGAATAAAATGTCAATGTCGCATAAGCAAACAGATTACGTTGTGCATTGGGAAAGGCCAGTTCTCATACTACAGGTCCCAGGACACAATCAAGAAGTATCCTCTGGGAAACATGCAGGTCGCTTTGTGACTGTACCTAGTCCCTTGTCTGACCCCATATCAGCTTTCCTGTAGACGTTATGTTCTCGGTAGAGATTTCCACAGAATAGTAGTGAGACGGTTTGAAGTTCTACAAAAACTCCATTTCTAGTATAAATTCCTAGGAGCACACCAAACCTTCAATTCAGTGTAGCCTGATCCATGAGGATTATGCAGCATGGGGCTGTTTCAATTGTGTCTGTTATATTAGATTTTTAAATGGTCTTAGCTATACCGATTTGGCAAATGGTACATTGGAGGAAAATTGTGCACGTCTAACAAAGTTCATAATGAGGGACAAACCTGCTAGGAACCCGGTCACCACTTTGACCAATCTTTGTGAAAGCCACCCATGGCATACATTATAATATCCTTGTACATGACTAGATGAAATGTTTGCTTTGATTTAGGACTTAAGTAAATCCAATGGATCAGTGTTGTCAAAAGGACAGCACAGACCCACACTATCCCAATAAAACTAATCCTTGGGAAAGTAGCAAATAGCACACATCCTTGTGTACAAATTACCAATACAATCAAGCCTTGAACTTGAAAATCTTTGTAGCAGCCTCAGTTCCACAAGATAAGAGGTCTGTTTCCATGATGGGTATTGAGCTTCACTTCAGTATGATACATTTATGATTGCTCTGGACTGAAGCAGTCAGACACCTTAGCAAATCATACATCTCACCATGAGAACCTTTCCACTGAGAAAAGGAAGAATGTGTTAGGTAAATGCAGGGAGAATGCTTAGCCAGAAACCCTGTTCATTTATCAAAAGAACTCAAAATCCAAGTAGTGAGCATTGGCATTTGAACCTCCACCACCCTCGACTTTCTTCTCTCCAGCAGAATTGGAGGAGGTTGCCTTTGTCAGGAGCTCTGGTTCAAAAGCCTTAGGGATCTGTGGAGGGACTGTGCAGCGTATAAGGGCCCAATTGACACCTTCAAAGAAAGGATGTTGCTTGATTTCTGTAGCCCCTCTCTTATAGCCTAGCCTGTGTTGAGGTTCCTTTACCAGTAAGCCTCGGATTAGATCCCGAGCTCCAAAATTAACACTAGGTGACTCTGGAAATCGGAGAGGCTGTCCAACCACATTGAACAGAGTTGCACGATTTCCAGGCCCTTTGAAGGGAGTCTTTCCAAAAAGCAGCTCATAAACAAAAATACCAAAGGTCCACCAGTCAACTGCACTACCATGCCCCTCTCCTTTGATTATTTCTGGGGCAAGATACTCGTGAGTGCCAACAAAAGACATTGATTTGGCTCCTGTTGGCTCAGCTATGAGCTCAGGCAGTGGAGTCACTTGGTTTCCAAGGTCGTTCTTTGTCTTCCTTTTCTTTTTTGAGACCAAAAATCGTGGAACAAAGCATGATGGCTGCACACAAACTGGCTGAACACATGATGGCTCCACGCAAGAAGGCTGTATGCAGTATGCTGAAATTCGCTTGCCTGAATCATGATCAGAAGATGACGACTTGACCAGTGTTGGACTTACTACACACCTTAATGAAAGGTCAAAGTCTGAAAGCATGATGTGGCCATCATCTCTTACAAGCACATTCTCAGGTTTCAAATCTCTGTACACAATTCCCAGCATGTGAAGATATTCTAAGCCCATTAAGACTTCAGCAGCATAAAATCTGCAAGTAATATTGAAACAGCAATTGTCAGTATACTTTCTGGTAGACGTTAGGAATCAAGATGCTAGCAGCAAAATGAGATACGAAACACAATTATAAACATAATGGGCACTAAGCAAACAAGAAGAATGAACACTTCCTAAAACAACAGCACAACACAATCAGCACCTTAGATTTCACTTAGCTATCAAGCTCTGTGGCGTTGAGATCACAAGCAAAATGATCAGAACAAAAGGGCCTTGTATTTGTTATAGAAGGGAAATATTTGAACTTGGAGTGAAACAAGTGAACAAACCCTTTTTAAAGAAGCGGCTGGACGACAAACTTACTGCTGTCCACTGCACCTCTCCTGATTCGTGCTCTCCCTGCCATCATATTGCTGCAGTTTCACCCATCTGTTGCCATGCCTAACTTCATCATCTTCCTTGCTACCAACTTCCCACTACATCCTCATTAGGTGTCACACCATGTAACCCACTAGTCCACATGGCAAAATCACAAACCTGCAAAGCGCCCAAATGGAGCCGATGGTGGATGTGCACACATGAGGATAAGAGACCGAGAAAGGAAGACAGTTGTGCCCAAACTGCAATCTCGAAAGACTCGCACAATCAAATACATTACATTTACCTGAGAGTCTCTCGTTGGCTCAATCTACTAAAAACTCTGATTTCCAGAGAACGATGCCATGCAGTAGATGCAGCACACTGCAATACTCTCTCGAGATTACTGCGAGAGTACTGCTCATCTAACTGTGCTACTTAACTAAAACTGAGTCGCAAAATTGTTCAGTCTGACAGGTAGAACAAGACTGCAGAGGGACTCCAACAGGAACTCCACCTGAAAGGATGCGTCCTGGAAGTATCCTGTACATACTGGCCATCTGTTGTCAATCTGGCATGGGAAACAAATTTGTAGATTGTTGCATTGAAGATTCTACAATCCCCAAGAAACTCTTTTAAGTCAAGAGCCTGACAGCTGAAATTCCTGATGTTTTGAAAGTGTCCCAACTGAGATGAAAGCTAGGTGGTGGAGGTCTGTTGATTGAACTGACTAATGTGGGTATAATTTCAGCTGTTTGAAAGTGTCCCCACTGAGATAAAAGTGAGGTGGTGGTCTGTTGATTGAACTCACTAATACAGGTACACTTCCTCATTATGCTCAACACTAGGTACAGGAGGTCTAATTCTAGCGCTAGCAAAAGAGCCCCCAAAAATAAAACATGATTGATGAAGTGGCAAAATGACACTTCTTGCGTCCACCTTCCTCTGTTTCCTCTTGAGAGTGTTGGCAAAGACTTTGCAGCCAGTTGATTTGAGAGCACCCCCAGCCCCAGCCGCTCCCCGCCCCTGCCCCCCCCCAAAAAAAAAACCACAAAAACAAGGTAGCTGAAGGAGATTGATGAAGAGCTCTTCATAAGAAATGTTATGTCAAAGGTCTTCGGAAGCCATCATACAGGACACATCCCCCTGACCAAAGCAATGCTTAGAAAGCCAAAGCATTGCCTCTAGCATTGCGAAACAAGGCACATTTGGCAAGTTATTTCTCAAAGGAGCATACGAGATCCTTAATTAGGCATCAGTTGGGACCTTTTCTTTGTTAGTTCGTTAGCTTAGAGCGTCACCTTGTGTAAGAGGTTCGTGTGCATAGATCCATCTTAATCATGGAAGGGACATCCAATTGGCTTAGAAGCACTCCCTTAGAGGAGAAATATAAGCCACAGCAACTTGATCATCAAAGATTTGGAATATTATCAAAAGCCTCAGAAGATGGAAAACCTAAGAAGGCCCACTATCTCCTAGTGTTCAGCAAATAAGGCAATGGTGCCCACTACTCTCAAGTCTCACGGTTCTGCAGTTCTATCATTCACACCCTCAAGACAGCAACAGTATCAGCTATAGCTGTGACACTAGCAAGACTTGCATGTTTCCTTGTCTACACTTGAAAATACATCTATTCTTCACATAGCAAGGTGACAGCATTGTTGGACATCCCATGCCCCCCCCCCCCAAAAAAAAGAAAACAAGGGCTCCCAACCCCTGTTGTGGCTTCTTTACATCTCCCCAACCCAAATACCACCTTAAGAGGCTTTTTAATCTAGCTCCACCTTTATTGTTAAGCCTGTCCGAGCTCCAGCCATGTTGTTGAACCCTTGTACAAAATCCCCTCACCTTCCTTGTCCAACTTCTAGAGGAGACTGGATGCCAGTTTCAAACCTCAGAAGACCCCAATAGTTTGTTCTAGAGAAGACTGGATGCCAGTTTTCAAACCTCAGAAGACCCCAATAGTTTGTGCTAATGCAAAGAAACGCTATGTAGCCCCCTAGTAGCTTGTGCAAGGTCCACAGAGAGAGAGAGAGAGAGAGAGAGAGAGAAGACACAAATGCGCTACTTATGGGATTGCCCCCTAGACTAGGAGGTGTGGAGGAGAGCTCTTAGAATGGCCTCCCATGCCACAGCTGAGACTATGATTCAGAATGCAGCCACAAGGATATTCAATGGCGTCAATCTTTTCTTATTTCTAGACAGTATAGCAGAGTGTGATTCCACACCAAACTTCTCACAGACCGAATGCATCATGGTATGGGACTTCATCACAAATGCAAGCTGACTGCTAGTAATATCCTTGGTACATCCAGAAAACAAGAAGCAATACAAATTACAATCATGCCAGGACACACAGAATGTATCCACAACAAAGGCCCTCTCTAGGATCTGAATATAGATCACGCATATGCTTCATGGGAGATGGGGGAGAAGAGATGCTTTTCTTGATACATGGGACCCCAGCACTTTTCACCACCTAGAGCAACATGTGGTTTGCTGACCTCCAAATTGGCTTTTCATACAGCCCTTATATTAGACTCTGTCTTGTCATGTGGTGTTGTATGATTACTGTCCTATATTGGCTTGATTTTATTTTTGCTTTGATCTCTTTTGATTGAGATTATAACCAATGAAAAGCTTGTATTTGGATTGACAGTTTACCTTGTATTAGGCAATGTATGAACAAGCTTATAACCATTGAAAAGAGACGGGAATAGGGGCTTGATAATGCCTAGTCTACGGTATATTCCCTATATGGGACTGCCCTCCGTCCCCACCTAGCAACCTCAAACCAGACCCCAATCCTCCCACCCAAAAACCCTGCGGCCATCCCCCCAGGACTCCTGCACTACGACATGCATAAATGCATGCATATGTGTCTAATATGAGCAATAATCATTCTTTATTTTAAGAGTTGGAATATCAGCAATGCTACCATCCTACAAAAATGATAAAGTAAATTGGATGTTTCTTTGGGAAAGCATACAGGTTGTGATGAGATTGCTCAAACTAATTATAACGTGAGGTAGAAGTGCATGCTGTAGATGCAGACATGGGAGCAAAATAACTACACTTTTTTTCAAGCTTGTATTAAAAACAGTACAAAAATGAAATATTGTCAAGGTAGAGTACATGAAATAGTCAGGAATTCCCCCCATCAAAGGTTTCATGGATTTAAGTGACTGCTGATGGAAATTTTCCTATTGGAAAAAACAAACAATCATTCAAAACATAGAGCTTATGTTAGCTTTGGAAATGTTCAGTCAAATTTGGAGAGACACTTTCCCAATTTGGGGAACATACATGAAACACTGGAGTTTTGGGGAAACATTGGAGAATCAGTAAAATTGTCTGAAATTGGTGAAATTTTCAAGATTCTAGGAGAGATTTACTCAATATAGTTGGAAATAGGTGAAATCAGCTTGGTTAAACTCGAATGGACCCTACACAATCAGGTGAAATGCTTCCAAGTAATGCCATGATGACTAGTACTTAAAACTGAGATCTCAAATTCGCTACTGAGCACGCCCATGCCAAGGCACCTCTTCAGTCTAGTAAAGCGCAGTCATTGTATCCACCTTCTTAGGTCTTCATCTACCAAGTGCGGTGCTTCCATGGCCTGAAATGTCTAGAGTGGAATTTACTGAAAAAGAAGCTCAACTGCATGAGGAGCTTGGAAAGATATGGAAGACAGTCTGGGGAATCGAAGCAGTAATGTATGCATTCACATATGAAGTCTTCATGGGACAACACTCAGCAGAGTTTGCTGGAGAGGTACCATGCAAATGGCATCACCTACTGCTTTATTGCTTCTGAACTGTCTGACAGGTGACACAAAGATGCAAGGCAGGCTCTTATTTGTCCCAATGTAGGATCAGAAATCTTCTTGTTACGCTGTTTATGCACTGTGCGGGTTAAGAGCTGGGTATTGACTAGGTGCAAAAGTATGTTGTTTGTGCAACTAATCATAGCATCAAAGCACAGCCAAGATAACATCACTAAGTGAAAAGCGAGCCTAACACATTCACTTCTTTTCCGTAGTGCATGTACACACTTGCACCTCTCGGGAGTTTTGCTCCTCAAAAGGCCTTGAAAGCTCTATGTGAACAAGTAGACGAACCATCATGACCATGCACAAAATGTAAACTCATCAGGTCACGCCCTGAGCCACTCTTAGAAAGAATATCAATAGGTTCACCATCCACAATCCCCCAAGTGAATATGATTTCTTGATAGCCCAATGCAGTTGAACATCATCACAAGCATCAAGAAAACAGCTCTCTGAGAGGGTAAGTCTCTGATCACCTAAACAATCTTCTTCTTTGGTCTTTTTGTTGTTGAAGGAAGGCAAGGGGTGAGTCTCTTTTGCATGGCCCTTCTTGGCACTATAAAAGTCACGTGCCTTTTTTCTAGACTGGAACTCTTCGGTTTGACAAAGGGGGAGGAATATTGATGAAATGTCAAATCACCTGCAGCAAGAGTGCAAGAATCGAAAGGAATAAAGAAAAAAGGCTCAAGACCATGCATCAATCTCTTGTCTCAGCAATTCAATTTGCTCTCACTTCTTGCATAGACTCCATAAATCGAACTTGATAGGGGAATGATTATGAACTAGAATGCAGGGGTTCATCTGAATCTTGACACAAAGTGAAACAAGGAGAATTGCCATCCCCTTAAAACATCCAAAGTTTGTAGGATGCAACCCTATCTTGCATACCTGGGTTTGTAATGATGAGACATCCTCATAGGTCCCGCTGAAGGAAGGAGGCTTCAAAACTATGAGTAACACATCAGGCTCCTTGTCCAAAAGAGAGGATCAGGGACTAGCTGAAATGACTACATGTTGGGTGGGCAGCAAGCCACTACTTCTGCTGAAGTCCAACTAAGAGGAAAAACTAGGATCTCCAAACACTTAATGCTTTTGCTGTGAAGAAGAGCAAACCCGTAAGAGAAGAAGTTAGACACATAAGAAGGGGGACTTTTACGTGTGACAAACCAAAATAAACTCCAGGTGAGCGGCAGCACTGTGTACATACACAAATTGATGCAATCCAATCTTCAATGGCAAGGCTTATACCAATTACATGTTTTCTTCCACCTTTTCCATCTGTGCACATGTGAAATGCGCTCCAGAGGGACTCACTATTGAACAACAAGAAGCTGGCATAGACCCGTGGCTTCTCCTAATTGCATGAGCATATGCCAAGTCCCACCAGAGTAACCATTGTCACTAACACACCTCTCCATTGTTGTGAACACCTAAAACTCTGGGAGCAAACTGTCTGAGATAAAAGTCATCCGACAAACTAAATTCCTCCCAAAGTTCAACATGAAAGAGCTTGTGTCTTGAACTCAAGAAAGCTCAATCTGCTCATGATCCTGGAGGAATGAGTCACGTGTACATCTGGCATAACCTAAAGTTTCTTTCCACCAACTTCTATAAGGAACTCTGCCCTTAGGTTTAAGTGCCAACTGAGATTGTTCACGAATATTTTAAATATGTCCATCTGCATACTGTATTGAGAAGCTTACCATGTGCAATTTCTCTGACTGGCCTCCTGTCCATGTTTCATGCTGTGGTCCTCCTTTGCTGCTACTACTGGCCTCAAATCAGTACAGATGCTCCATTACTGCTTTTAAACATCCTTCCCTGTGTCTAGGCAGATTATAATTAGAGGCTGCTTGACTTGTCAGAGTCTGAAGGAACTGGGCATAGTAATGCAACTTATTAGAAATTTGTGAAGAACACCTCATAAGGAATACTTAACACAGCAGGAAATGCAAATTAGTATGAAAATAGTCACACAAGCATTGGTGCTCTCTCAAAATCAAACTAGTGGATCATACCAAAATGAGAACTTCAACTGCTTTTTGTAGGTTGCATGTCCTGCACTTTGTGCAATCAACTAGGAGAAGTTCAATATTGTGTGGATCAAAAACTAAATTATGCCTGTCACAATAGGTGTCATAGGGCATCAATCCCATCTTCTAACTAGTTCGGAAAACCTTATCAAACAGACTCCAGACTTACTCTGCTAGCAGCCCTGTGGGGACTGGGAACTCACACATACATGTGAAGGCTCATCAGAAACTACTGGCAATAGCATAATCCTAACACAAATCCACACTAACTGTACAATCATGTCACCTTGAGCCAAGTGCTAGTAGTGCATCTGATATCACCTGCAATTAATACCTATAAGGAAGTGAATCCATGTAAATAGAATAGTACTGTACAGAAAATCTCCCAGCCTTAGAGGCAGAATGAGTCTAGAATCCAATTCTGAGTGACTTGAAACATCAACTCTGGTAACCACATTCTTCTCAAACTTTAAATTAGACTCTGACGTCCACATTCTTAATGCTACACAACAGTAACCTGCAACGAAGACAGTAGACCATGCACTTTATTTGTCTCATATGCCAAGAGAAGTACTTAATCTATCCAATACTCCAACCTTCAATGCAATGCTATATAAGTCAGTGTGCTAAGTTTCTGACTCTAGCAGGCTGCAGAATATACTTGCTCGAAATATCTTTTTCCCACAAACATATTGGAAATTGCCATTGTGACATGGGACAGCTTTAAGGAACCGTGACAGGCACAGGGATTGCCATCCCCTACCACCATGAGAGGGGACTCTAGCATGGGAACAGGACTGGGATGGTACTGGGACAGTATGGGACTGGGATGGGAAGCTAGAAAATGACCATCCCATGTCATGATATAAGGCACACTCACCCAACCACACTCTTTCACACCAAAAACTAGTTGCTCTTTATAACAAAGCAGTAAGAACAGTGAATCTCTCATGTAATTCATTCCCTTTAAAAACTAAGCATTGTTAAATGGGATAGCTTGACAAGAGACAACATACAAGCAATTCTTCATAACATCCAAATGGCTATGAGAAGATAATCAGGAAAGTGACACAAACATACCGAGCTGCCAGCTCAGAGAAATGTTTTCCTGGTTGTTGCTGCCTGAGTGTATGAAGATCTCCACCGGGACAGTATTCCATGACCAGGCAAGAAAACTTGTCAGTTTCAAAATGTGCATATAAAGTCGGTAGAAAGGGGTGGTCTAACAATGCCAAAATCTCTCTTTCAGTCTGAGCCCGCAAAAGCTTCTTCCGGCTTGCTAAAGATCCTTTGTCCATCACTTTCATGGCGAAATAGCATTTACTGCCACTCAGCTCTGCAAGATAAACACTCCCAATATCTCCACATCCCAGCCGCTTGAGCAACCTGAAATGGCTTAAGCCCAGATTGCTATCCCGTGCACGAACTACTTGAATAGCATCCCATCTAGGATCGTTCGCCTTATGAGGCTTGTTTGGGGCTCCAAAGATGCTGCTTGTGGCACTCTCATCGCTTGCTGTGCTGCTGATACTGGCTCGACTAAGACTGCTCTTTACACTCTCTGCAGAATCTCCCCGATCGCTACCTTTGGTTTCACTTCCAACGGTATCACTTCTTTTTCCGTCAGTGACATCAGCAGTTCCACTTGTACTACCTTTATCCAGAACTAAGATGCTCCTGAATAAATCAGAGGCCTTGTGCACAGCATCCACATTATCTGCAGAAGCTGCAGATGACTGAAAACTTGCCATTCCTAGGATTTGGGGTAATCATGCATCCCCATCAGAACTTTCTTGCCAAATGAAATGAAAGAGCAGTGTCATGCACAGTCAAGTTTGTTAAGCTTTCATTTGCAGAAAACAGTCAACTGTGGCTGCCAGTAGTACAAGACCTTTTATAGAAACTGCAACATCTTCCTGAAAGAAACAAGACAGAAATAACATGAGCAATAAGCCACATCTTCCTGAAAGAAACAAGACAGAAATAACATGAGCAATAAGCCAACATTTGTCTAGCAGCAAGCCATTATATATAGCTTGTAATGTCAAGATTGGGGTGTCTACAAGGTTGAAGTTCCTTCAGGGACAATACAAGTAAAAAATGTCAAATTTTAATACTCGCCAACAGTACTGGGTCACAACTAGAAAAAAGCCCTAAATGTGAAGTGATGTGCATTGAAGACAATTTCCACACCAGGTCCTTCATCAGTGTTGCTCACAAAAAGAGCCATATCCAACACAGAACTGTGTCAATCCCCTTCTATTTGGTGTCCATCTGGGAGCTCCCAAGATGCCAACACAAAAAGAGTGATGTGGATGTAAATTGGTGTAGCGGCCACAAAACAAAACAGCCAAATAGATCAAGTGGCAAAAACTATGGCTAAGAGCAGGTATACCTGTGACAGAGCAAATCTAAAACTGATGAACCACCCATGAACTTCCGATCTGTCAAAAGCATGTCTATAACCCAATAAGCTTTAGGTCAGGTTTGGGAGTAACACAGAACTTGCTTCTACGACTTCATTCACCGGTGTTGCTCCTGTCTAATGGTTTGACGTGTGGGGAGCTGAGATTAATCACGTCCTGATCCTTCTTTTTCCTGCCTGCACCGACCACCCCTTTTCGGATAAATGAGGACAACCCACTTGATGCCACTCAAAGGCCTTCTCCTTAAATTTGAGATCTGATGGGAAATGGAGCTGAGTATAACGAGGTTGATGCAAAGATCAATAAATGGCCAAATTTGGAGTAGATATCAATCTCAAGAAGGGGAATCAATCTGACGGACGGGGGTTGTAGAAAAGGGTGCTCAATAATGCAAGGTAATGGCACAGCAACAATTAAATCAGAGGTTCTAAAGGACAGGATTTAGTTCACAGAAACCCACGAAAGAAAAAAGAAGGGAAATTGAGGGCGGGGAGGCTTTGGTAACCATTGTTCTACTTCTTCCTCCTTCTCAATCAAAGGCACCAGCTTTCAGTTATGATAACACAAATAACAACAGCAAAGGAGAGAGAGAGAGAGAGTGTGTGTGTGTGTGTGTGTGTGTGCGCGCCCCCATCTGCTCAATCAAAAAATGCCCAGCACACAACAAATAAGAACCTTTACCTTCCTTTACAAGTCAACCAGAAGGACCCCCATTGTCTCCCTCCTTTCTTTCCTCCCTCCCTGCCTCCCTCTTTGCACCCTGTAAACACAAGATCAACAAGGCCACCCTTTCCACCTATAGCCCAGAATGATTGCTGCACACATTCAGATAGCTCTCTTTACCACATAATGCCATCATGCCAAAAGCCTATTCCCAATTATAAGTGCAGGTAATTTATGTGCCTCCAGGCTCTGTATGTTTGTGTGAATGTGTCTGTGTGTCTGTGAGAGAGAGAGAGAGAGAGAGAGAGAGAGAGTCTCAGAGAGCGAGAGAGAGAGAGAGAGAGAGAAGGAAGGACTCTTTACAAAAAGATAGAAAATATTATACCCCCATCTGTCAGCAAGACAAGGCAAGAGAATCATCCACAGGAGTGTCTTAATGGAGTGCAAACTCAAACTCTTTTGATAGATCCCTTTTCACTAATTCCAAACATGATTTTTAATAAATCATTTTTTAATTTATCCCATTAAATTTAAGATTTTGTCCCAGTATTTGTAGTAAATCATTTTTGTTTATCCCATTAAATTTTTTAAAAATCCTTATACTGCGGCACCCTGTTAAAGTTTTGAGAGGCTTTCCTTTATCCAAATAAGCAAATAATACTTACAAAAATAAAATTCATTAGATCCGTTTTTATTTATCCGTGTGAATAAACAAATGCTTGATGTTGTCATAGGCTATAGCCTTTTGAGTATATCTTTTATTTATGCCAACAAATAGATAAACAAATGCTTGATGTTGTGGTAGCCTTTTGAGAATGGCTTTCAGGGAAAATTCCTCTTTATTGCAGCTGAAGTACATGCATGCTACAAAGCAAATTCATATTCTTAAGTCTAGTCTTTGCTTTAATTTTTATGCTACCATATCCTTCTGCACCAAGCTGTTAAACAAGGGCCAATACTGGCTATGGCCTGCAGCCAACCATACAATTTGACCTTGCTTCAACCTTAGGCACAGTCACATTGTGTTTCTTTAAGAACCTCATTCTCTTTTTGTAAGGTTGTAAATTTCACTTAACATATATTCTTAATTCGACCTTACATTATGTGACATCATTTGTTTTGCTTATTTTCGTTCCCTTATGCACAGTGTTCATATGTTTAAGCCACACACTGTTCAACAAAAATTAGTGCTATATGCTCTAAAGATAGTGACAATTGAAAAAAAATAAACCTTTGCATCCTCAAAGAAGAGTCTTGAACATTTTTAAGAGTCAAATCAATGGAGTTATATTTTTGTGAAATTGCAACACTTGAAAAAAGAACCTCCAAATTGTCAATGGTAAGATTTTTATGAGTTGGGAAATACCATTAAGAAAGGACCCACAACTCTTTTAGTTGAAGGTTTAGATGTTCATTCCCAAAACTAGACTGTGGACATTGGCAAATATTATGAATTTCTTGCACACACTAAAGCGGAAGACACAAGAAGAGTCTTGAGCCCACAGTAGATGAACAATAGAACACATGTACCTTATGCAAGCTAACCTCCTAGAACAATACTACATATGTACCGTACACAAGGGCACCACCTAGAACCATGGGCCACAATGGGTGGACAATACAACAATGAAGGGTAACTTCCCTCCTAACAGAATAACGATTACTAATAATCACGTGCAAAATACAACCACCACCAACCTTTGTTTCCAAGTAAGTGTCATTGCTTGGACAAGAAGACGCAAAAAAAGCCTTTGAGTAAACTTACGAGACAAAAGGGATGGTAGCAATGTAATACTTCAAATGCATTTCTTTACGAAGGCGTCTTGGTGATCACAAAGATGCACACAACTAGAGCATCAAAACACCCTTTTTCAAGGCTCCCATAGTTTCTCATACTATGAGATAGTGTGACTTGTCTCATAGAAAAGGAAACTTGAAAAGAACACATCGCTTGCATGTGTGCACCATACCTCTAATTTAGTCTCCTTCTCCATCTCTTACTATCATGTCAGGCATAAAAGTCCAAACATTGTGAGATGTAGACTCATGGGCTCCCATAAGCATTGTTGTTCATGTCAAAGGCAAAATTTGAGGCCCTGGACTCTCCCTCATAAATAACAATAATATGTTCCCTTTAGCTACTTTGAGATAGACTTCAAAGCTTCATCTTCAACTTAGGTAAAGATTTTCTACATTGAACAGGAGTTTGGAAACTTTAGTTAAGGGATATACATGTGTGTGTGTGTGTGTGTGTCTGCGTGTGTGTGTGTGCGCGCGTGTGTGTGTGTGTGTGTGTGTGTGTGTGTGTGTGTGTGTGTGTGTGTGTGTGTGTGTGTGTGTGTGTGTGTGTGCGCGCGCGTGCGTGCGTGCGTGCGTGCGTGTGCGTGCGCGCGCGCGCACGTGCATGCATGCGTGCGTGTGCGCACGCGCGTGCATGCTCACACATATACAAGTGCATAGATATATATATACATGTCTAAGTTTGAGCCTTCTGCATGAATTAATATCAATATGCACGTGGTTGTCCATGTTAGTGCCAATTAACGAACGGACCCTTATGATTCTAAATGCAAAATGATTTTGTAATAATTGATTGTCAGGGTTTACATCGATGCTTGTAGTTGAGGGGCCCTCAAACCCTTTAACATGGATTTTTACAAGTGGTCCCATTACAATGTCCATCTTGGTGACCAACCAACTGAGCCATAATCAACGTCTTACATTATATATCATACAAGGTGTTGCACCACTACCTATAAGAATGGAAACCCCTATGATTTCTTAACTATAAATAGGTGGGCAAATGTTTTGTCAATCAAAGGCCAAGTGTTTAGAAAAGGAGGTGATATATTTTTTAAAAATCTTATTATTGAGCGTTTGGTGAATCAAAGCCCATGAATTTAGCCTTCTCAACTAAAACACCTCCAAAAAAAAAAAACCATTAGCTAACATTTTCTTCTAAGTTTTAGCCTCAAACTTACTTTAAGAATGTAAAAGGTAATGAATTTAGTACATACTATTAGGCTTGCAAAGTGTATACTACTAGGCCTACAAGAACATAATTTGTGTGCAAATGATTATCTTTGTTTCTTGGAGATTATACATGTAGCAATCAATCTTTTACTTGGTTCTTAAGTGCATGATTGCATTACTTTCTCTTTATCAAGTTAAACTCTTCAAGAGTCCAGTGAATAAAGTATGAGTAACCCTTTGAAGTCACAACTTGTTGGGTCCAACCTTTTTTTGAGCCACTCTTTATCTAGCATCATTAACCATCATTGCTTGTAGCATATATTGAGTTTGTTACACCCTATGTTTCAATTATCGAGGAGCTTGAATTCACATCACATGGAGCCTATGTAGTAAGGTTAGTTCTCACACTCATTCTTGCAACATTTTAAAAAGGAGACAATCGTACATGCATATTGACCTTTATATAATTATCAACATAACACAAAAGAATAACTTTAGATAATCAAGATAAGCACCAACTGTGGAAAACACACACTCACACACACACACACACACACACTCTCTCTCTCTCTCTCTCTCTCTCTCTCTCTCTCTCTCTCTCTCTCTCTCTCTCTCTCTCTCTCTCTCTCTCTCTCTCTCTCTCTCTCTCTCTCTCTCTCTCTCTCTCTCTCTCTCTCTCTCTCTCTCTCTCTCTCTCTCTCTCTCTAATCCAACATGTGGAACTCTCTTTTGATCAACATAGTGTGGCTATGTTAAAGTGATGAAGAGACCGAAATATCCAAATAAAAAATCCTCATGTACGAGCACAAGCAAGTAAGAAGGGTTGTGAGTGGAGAAGAAACTTGATTCTCAAGTATGGATGGTTAACAAGCTTAGTGATCCTTCACATCAACCATGAATGTTTTTTTTTTGACTTGTTACTTTTAGTATCTTTTAATATTGTTTATTGTTAATTAGGATTTTTTTAAAAAGATGGTTTTATTTGTTGAGGATCTTTGACTAAGATGAAAAAGATGTCCTTATAATGCAAATATCATTAGAAATGCAAATCCCTAGAACAAACATATTAATCAAGTACATTCTTTTAAGATCTAAAAACAAGAAATTGAGACTCTTTAGGACAATGTTGTCTAAGCACTTTTTGCACATGGGTTTTCAAGCTTTGTGATATTCTTTGGCCCTTCATCACTATGAATCATGATTTCCAGCCATAAATTACTAGAGCTACTATGAGTGCATTGTTAAACTTGTATTGCAAAAGAATCACCTCATGAGCTTTCTAAAGTTGTCTAGTAAACAACTTTATAAGGCCACTACATGAGAAGCTAGGGAAGAGTGCACAATGACAATATTGATAAAAGTAGTGGAAGCTTCATAGAGAATGTAATGCATGTATTGTAAAGGAGGTCAAGGAGCACTATCTGAGAAAGCATTAAAAAATAGCCCATTGTTTTTATTTCTTCTCTCAAGTGTCGGTTCATCCCAATTTTACCTGAGTTTGCTACATGCAATAAATATTGTAATTATATCGATTCTCACAAATGAAGTTGTCTTCATCCAAATTTAACATGAGCTTGCTAACACATGTAATAGATATTGTAATCATATTAGTTCTCACAAATGAAGTTGTCTTTGATGCACGGTAAGTGTTTGCAAAAGCTCTTGAAATCTCTCAACAATGGCATTCAAGAGTGTTTTTTCCTATTTGACATTACACTTGAAATCTTATTATTTCCAATGTGCAAGGATGATTTTAAAATGTTAAAGTAGTTTCCTTACCAACAATCATTACCTTTCTTAACACAAGACAATACTCAAATGTAAATATAACTAGCTCAAGTAGACTTGGTTTAGATCCACACTCCAACACACATGATTGCGCACATTATACATATGTGCACAACATGAATTGTAGGTACATGAATTTAGAGTATGTCTTAAAGAAAGTTTAGCATGGTTTCTCTCCTTGATAAGTTCATTCTTACATTATAATGAAAAACTAGTAACAATTGTTAATCAAATTCATAATGCCTAGTATTAGCTACAAGCTCGTAGCAAATGAATAGGTGAGCTTCTATATTCTTATTGTGTCAACACGAGTCTATGGTTTAATTATGGCACAATTTGCTTGTAATAAAGCTTAGAAAGTAAATTGTCAACTTTGTGTAGCATCATGAATGTTATTAGTTGATTGTAAGGTTGTAGTGATTAAATAACTGCCAAAGAAACTTTAAATTTTGGAAGCTTATGTTCACATAAAAATGTGAAAATACTAGAATTCCTTATCACTTCATCTTATAGCAATCTATCAACCTACATGAGGGGATCTTGTATGATTTTTCAGAGTCATGTTGCGAACACTTCATATAAATAAAGACACTAGTTATTTCTAATAAAGATGTGACCACTCCACTCTAGATCATATAAAGTATTTACAAGTTGTATTAAGCAAATTATTCACAAATAGAAGAATGGCAACGACCTATCAAACCTACAAATGTGAGCTTACATCCAATTTATATCTCAAAAATAGTTTAAAAGGAAGTACTTTATAAAATGGCATACATGCTTGCCATTGATATTACTAATACAACTTGTAGGTGTGGGATTTAATACTAAGCATAACAATACAAACTTGAAATTTGAAATGAGTTGGGGAGTTTGAAGGTTTGATATCTAAGAGATCACTCACACACATACTCCAAACTACAAGCTTATTGCATACATGTTCCACAATCTTTCTAGTTAATTATTTCTTATATAGAGAACTTGTTCACAAAACTATGGCAAAATTCTTACTACTATTGCATAGAATCACTTCCAATGTTGTAACACACACACACACACACACACACACACACACACTCTCTCTCTCTCTCTCTCTCTCTCTCTCTCTCTCTCTCTCTCTCTCTCTCTCTCTCTCTCTCTCTCTCTCTCTCTCTCTCTCTCTCTCTCTCTCTCTCTCTCTCTCTCTCTCTCTCTCTCTCTCTCTAAGGGAGTGAAAGTAATTCTAATCACCATTCTAGAATTCTAGATGGAAATATTACAATACGTGTCCTTTTGTGAGCACTACTCTACATGGACGTGCACGTGCACTTTCATGCACAAACTAGAGTGACAACACTACAAGACACATGTATTGCAAGCTACAGAATGTGAAAATGTGCAAAAGAAACCAATGGAAGTGCCTTGCATGGATGTATTGTGAAGTTGACATGCACCTTCTTGTAATAAGTGATGGAAAAAGAGATGGGACATGCAATCTAAGTGTGGAAAGGTATGCAAAAATGAAAAGGAAAGGAAAATGTGGAAATAGGAAATGTCCTAAGACATATGCAAGTAGTTGGGGACATGCTTGAATGAAAAACATAATGATTGAGACATTTTACAAGGGGTTACAAAATGTAAAGAACTAGAAAACCTTGAAGAGAAGATCTTTCACACATAAGATGCCAAAAAAGATCAAAACAAAATTACATGAGATAAAAGCATATATAACAAGATGAAGATGTGAACACATAGGATATGCTAATAATAAATCCTTAAAACCAATGTTGAGGAAAGCTTTAATTGAATTGGCATGGTTTTGGAAAGGGACGTCATAACAATAAAGAAGATACAATAAATGATATAATTTGGTGAGCAAGGCAAAGAAGGTTCTCAACATTCTTTTAGCATTGGCACTCATGGATCATAGGGTGGAAATAATCAGCCTTTGCAAGAGGATATCACAAGCTTTTACACTAAAATGGTTACAATTAATATGCCTTTTTTGAGTGCATGAAGAATGGACAAGGATGTGATAAGAAGTTCTTGGAGTGTGGTGGGCTCAAGAGAGGGTGGGAGAGAAGAGAAAGTGTGTGCATGTTTATGAATTTACAAACTCATGCACATACATATAATAAGATGATGCAAAAAGCAACAAGGATAATAAAAAATTAGCTCAATAATAATATATATCACACAAGATTTTCTCCAAAGTTAGTAGTCAAGTGCATGCAAAGAGTGAGTTTTTGGAGTGCTTTTTTTTGTAAGCAATTGTATTTTGTTCCATCCTTACCCCCCATCTACGACCACATCCATCATCACCCTTATCATCATTGTTGGTACCATTGCCACCACCACAACCCTAAATACACACACACACACATGCCCATGCGCATACATATATACCCACATTTATTCATTCATTTATTTAGTTATCTATGTATCCATGTTTTCGTGCTACTTGCTTGCCTTTTAGCATTAGCATGGAGGCATAATCATCTTAAACATCTATATGACAATCATGGTTTAGTAGCAAAAGCATAGCTTTATTCAAGCTAAGTTGAATTTAGTCTTTCTCAAGCTATAAGTAATTTTGTGGAGAGAACAAGGGCCCTAAATTGAAAAAAGGAAGATGACAAAAGGTAAGATTGCCTTTTGGCATGCAAGGATGCTAGTGGGGAGCATGAGTGTGTATTCAGAGCAGCCTAAGGACTCTAAATATGTGGGAAATAAGCTTATGCATGCTTTTCGAGAGTTGTATAGAGAAGGAAGACTCAAAACGCATCCTAAGAAATAACACAAGATAGAGGAAGGAGAACAATAAGAAGCAAGTAAGGGGAATTTTCTATTATTCTTTTGGGTATTGTTGATTTAAAGGAGAACGATAGGGAGCAATGAAGGGGAAAGTTCTATTATGCTTTTGGGTATTGTTGATTTATTTGGATGGTAGCATCTACTTCAGCATCTCTATCAGCATTGTCAAAAGAACCAAAGGCCCACACGAGATGGTTTGTGCCATCGATAACAGCAGGATGACGGTCACCAAGAAGTGTTCTCTATGAACTGAGGTCATGACATAGAAAAGGTTCAAAGGGAAGATGGAGATATGTCATCCTAGCAAATAACAAGAGGGCACATAAAGCGTTCTATTACACATGTGAAGAAGAACATGCAGATCCACTCTATTTCCCTTATGCATGATGGCATGGAAAGGAGTATCAAGAGAACTAACACAATAGATAAAATTATCTAAAGATCCCCAACATAAGAGCCACCCATACTAATGAAACCTACATGTTCTAGCCCATAGACTGAGTGCTCTCTTTCAGCCACTTTGTAAGAGTGTTTATCAACTACTCCAACCCCTCTTCATCATTACACGTAATTATCTCAAGCTCCTCATCAAGCTACTCTAGCAACTAGTGGCACCATATGAAGATGACCTTCCACCACTATTCTTTAACATAAAGGTAAGTATTGATCGAGTGACACTGGTTCAACTTCACCTTCCAACTACACATTACTAACCATATTTTGTATATAGTTACTAGATGGCATGGTGGATAGTAGATTTGCCATGTGTACACGCCCTTTCTATCCAAATTCCCCATTGCAATTGCACAAATCAATCAAAGAGTACATTCTTTGCATAGGATTTCTTTAGTTAAACACTTGGACCACTTTAAGAGTTGTGTCTTCTCTTATGCAGTCACTTGTATTTAGTCCATTTATTACATCAAAGAAAAAAGAAGAAACAAGAAAAACAAAAGAAAAAGAAGTAAAAAAGCACATTGCATATTCATGCCACCTAGGGTAGTTCCCTAGCCCACTCTTCCACATCACCATCTAAGGATACATCAAGGGTAGGATATCTTGGGCATGCTCGGATGACCTATCATCGTGGGAATTAGCACAACACCATAATTTCACACCAATTGGATCCTCAAATATGGGACAACATTCCAAGTTTACTTGGAATTTGACTTAGCTCCTAGATACACATACATATGCACCACCCACTGCACAAGTAAGGTAGACACACTCCGTAGAGAGAGCACAAGTGATATAGTAGGTATACTAGACCTCTCATAAGACCCATCAATATCTGTGACCTATAATAACCATGATCCATCAAGCATTAGCTAGCCTTCACTCCACCTCTCTTTGAGGCAACCTATCAAATAATGAAATCCTTCAACATCACCATTAGGTCCTTAAATAGATACCAATAAAGAGAATGACATAACAAGCAATGACTCCACTACAAATGCCAAAGATTAACCATGACAACAAGTAAACAAAGGTACAAAGAGGCATATCATATGGGATCTTTAGCCCATAGCAAAGGGAAGTTTGATGAATCCAAATGGAGCAATATGGATCATTGTTTCTTTAAATATTAGAAGGTATAAAACCATTAGGAAAAATTATGAGCCAAAAAGGGACCTTTAAGATTTTGGATTAGTTTCTTAATCACATCTTGAGTAGATTAAAATAGAGGAGGAAAGATATGAGCCCATTCCTAAAGATTTTGTTTAAGACCTTAAACCTCAAAAATAACATCCATCTCCTAAGAAATTTTATTATGATCTCTAGCTATTGACTTTAATTCTATCACATTTTATTTTTAATATTAATATTTTTCAAATCTTTCTCTTTTTTACTTTCTATATATTCTTTTGTTGTTTTTAAATTTTTTTTCTCTTCTTCCTTCTCTTTTATTCTCAATTTTTTAATTTCTCTATATTCCATCCATGCATTACATTGGAGAAAGTCTTCTCAACAATTCTCTTTCTTTGTATTGTAACTATGCCATTAGAAGAAGCTTGAGTAAGCATTTTTATTGCAAGAGGCAAGAAGATCATGAAGTTATTATTTTCAGTACTACCAAGAATACACTATTTAATTATATTTACATTTGCAAGGATTTAAGAAGATTTTTCCATTGCTTTGTTTGTCTTTTTTATTTTCATCCATTACCCTTGTTATTTTGTGTCTTCATAAACTCCATTGGAAGTAGCTTGCATTTCCATTGGATTAACCAAAGAGCCATGGATTCTCTTTTTGCTATTTTTAGCTTTGTCATTATTTGTTAATTGCAAGGAGCAATGAGCAAAGAAAAGCAAGAAGAAGGAGGCTAATTTTTGGGTTATTATTCATGACACAATCTGCATGAAGTAGGTGCACATTTGAATTGCTAAGAGGTCACATCAATTGTATTACTTCGTCATTTCATAGATTGGGCTTGGTCCCATGCAATTTGTAATGTTGAAATAGGCTTTTCTGGTAAAACCACAAAGGTTCTATTCTATTCTCACCATAAGAAGAGAGTGTTTTGATCCGTAACATCATTAAAAAGATTGTTTTGCACATTCTTATAAGGACATGATAGCATTTTTTCATTTATTATTTATTTAAAAGTATTGTTTTGAATTGGGAGGACAACTTTGTTAAAAAAATTTGATGGTGATCTTGTTGAAAAAAAATTGGTTTTTGATTGGTCATAACGTTGAACAAGAGGAGAAGAGAAAAGAAGGAGAAGAAATAAAAAGAAGAAACAAAAGAAGAAGAATGAATGAGTGGAAAAAAGAAGAAGAAGGAAAAAAGAGAAAATATAGGAGAAGAATAAGAATAAGAAGAAAGGAAGGAAATAAAGAGAAGAAGAATAAGAAAGGAAGAAAGAAAGAGAGAAAGACAGAGAAGAAAGAAAGAAAGAAAGAAGAAGAATAAGAAAAAAGAAAAAGAAAAAACCTTACTTGGGAGAACCTTAGATTGTTGAGTTTTCCCCCTTCTGATTTATCTCTTGTGCCACTATATAACATGTATTATTACATCAATATGCAATGATAAGTCTTTAAATATATCAAATCTAAAGAACTTGTGTTATTCTATATCATGACCCTATTACACACAATGGTGTTGAATTGCCTCTTTGCATGCCATAGGGTCCAAGCCGATTTCAATATTAGATGTTGCTTATTTACCCTATTTATGGTTTTCTTTTTCACACTTAAGTTGAAATGCAAGTTCAAGACGAGAACAAGAAAGCAACCACACCATTTGGTCATACAGAGCCTCTAAAAGGTCGAGACATTATATACACATTGTGTCGTGGATATTAATCCAAAAAATTAGGCTCCTTCTTTGTGTTTTACTTTTCACATTGCTTCTTGTAGTTAACATTACCCTCTTCCTGGATGAGTGCCAATCCCATGGCACTCACCATCATAGATAGCCAGCTCTTGCTTACACCAAAGACATGGATGCTAGGGACAGATGTGTTTCATCTTGGAGGAGGAATACTTATGGATTTGCTAATGAAAAATGCTTGTTGCACTAGGTCGACTATGGTTAGAGTGATGGTAGTTGACATGGCTAGTGAAATTGTTGGTATACTTGGGATTTTCGTATACATTTCAAGGAAGGAAATCAAAACATATAATAGCTCCAAAGTCGCTTCCAATGCTACCAAAAAGAAATCACCTCACAAAAAGAGGTGGAGATCTAGGGGATACTAGCACAAACATTGATGGAGAGCTAGCATAATGCCATGATAGGTCTCCAAAGTGTTGCTATGTGCTCAAGGGTATTACATAGGAAATCAATGGATTTGGTTATCCAAACCACTTGTGTCACCACCTGTTAGCCGAAGCTCAAGCCATAGCCCAAACCTCACTCAAAGTAAAGAAACAAAGGAAAAGACCAAAACAAAGCTCTAGTTCTAGGACAAAAACCATGCAAGAGAGTGACCCAACTAAGATAGAAACCAAGAAGTTGAACTTTACCTATCAAACTAAGATAGACACACTTAGGGAGTTTGTCTAGACATGAAACCCTGAGCCGCTTGCACATTTCTTTCTCATTCCATCTCAATGCCATCTTAATCAACCACAAAGCAAGGTAGAAATACATTAGGAAAGGACACAATTCTCTTTGATCACTATAAGTAGCTCCAAAGGCTACTGAAAAATTCAGATATCAATTCACTTGTTTATGATATAATGCCTTATTTGAGACAATGATGTCTCAAGAATCCTTTCAAGTGTACTTTTCCTTAGCATTGAAAACTTTTCCCATCTAATGGCACCCCATGCTTCATCGATTACCCCACTATGAGGAACCAAGATGATTGTCTTCTAACTATGTAATACCTAAGGATACATGTGCACTCACATAATTTCTACAACCACAATTTATGCACAATTTGGGTTCTCAAGCGTGGGACAACACTCTAGGCTTGCTTGGATTTTGACTCGTCTCCCAAACCAACAAAATACCCCTAAGAAGAGACCACACGAGAGGTTTTCTAATCACAAGTATTGAGGATTCCAAAAATTAATGCACCATCAACTCTTCCTCAACCTTTAGCCCAATACTTCTATCCTTCATCTTACTAGCCAAGCTTACCATAGGAGAATTATTAGCATCAGAATTCATATAGGAACCTGCTTCTATGCTTGCACTTTGAGCAATTCTTCAAGGAATTCCTTAGTTTCCTCTTTAGGATTTCATGGTGGCTTAGAGATAGGTTGCTTGCACTCCTAGCAATTCTTCAAGGAATTCCTTAGTTTCCTCTTTAGGATTTTATGGTGGCTTAGAGATAAGTTGCTTGTGCTCTTAGCAATTCTTCAAGGAATTCCTTAGTTTCCTCTTTAGGATTTCGTGGTGGCTTAGAGACAGGTTGCTCTCTTTTTCTCTACGCATCAGCAAGGTTGCACTTGCTAAAAATCATAATTATCTTGACACTAGGTAGGATCAGGTATATTTGATGTGCTTCATAGTCCACATCATAGTTAGTTGCATGCTTCGTCTTCTAAGTAGAATTTCCCTTATGACGTCCTCTCTATCGGGAAGCATGTAAAACATAGTTGGTAAGCTTTTCATCTCTAGAGTAGGTAGAATTTTGCAATTTCATAGGGAAGAGTATGGGGTTCCCCCATATGGATTGACTGTAGGATTAGTATGCATAAGCTTTGATTGTCCTACATAAGTCCAAACATCATAGGTGAGGATATTGTAATCAGCTCCTTTGTCAATGAGAGCTTCAGTGATGTGCTCTCACTTTGCAAGAAGATTTTGACCCTAAGGTAAGTAGGCATGATTAGCGCATGTCAATGGTGATAGCCTTAGCCATACATGTGGAGATAGCAAGCCTACCATGAATGTGAGAATTGCTATTGGGTACCCTAAATCGATCACATATATTTTGCATTTTGCATTGCAATTAGGTTGTCTTATTGTGGAGTCAGAGAAGAAGGTTGGAATTTCTAAACATGTGTTCCTTTTCCAAGTTTTGGTCATCCAAAGAATTAAGAGTTCCTTGTTCTAGGTCAAGATCATTGGTGGATTCATCCATGACAATATTAGAGCACTTGCTCCTCTCACTTCTATAGTATCTACTAGCCAATTTGTATCGTAGTCATTCACCTTTATGAAAATTGGGGTCATTGTGGAGAGGTCTAATTTTATAATGCATAGAAGAGAATTCATGATTGTTAGAAAATTATCAATACTTTTGCTAACATAGGGTTTCCATTCTTAATGGGGATTAGAATAGAAGAAGAGAGTTGGAAGTCCTAGGTTTTGGTCACATGTTGATTATCATAAGCACAAAGACTAAACCTTTTCTTGATTTCAATTACATGCAAGTGCCTAATGTGCAAGCATGCTTTACTTCCTTACAAACACTTGTGAATGCTTAAAACAACTTGTGACACTTTACATAAGCTAACTGTAAGTCAACAATGATGTTAATTATTGTAGTACATTTTGCTTTTCTTGGCTCTCGAGTTTCAAGACTCTCAGGCTCCTCGTATTTCAATTTTTGCTCTCCTCAAATCCTTGTATTTTTGCTTTTGGTTTAGTATCCATGCCTTAAAGTTCACCTACACAAGGTCTATACGTGCAATGGTGCAATGTGACCTATATGTCCTAGACCTATACATGTGTGGATGTGAGATGCAAGGTGAATGTGTAGGTATGTGGATCCTAGGATGGGTGTGTGTAAGGGTTAGCATGTGTGTGCAGCTACTAGTGCCGAAGTGTACGGGCTAGGTCATACATAGATGTGTGATGATAGTGCACTAGGAAGTTGCAAACATGTGCGAGAATGTGTGTCTATACATGAAGTATGCAAGAAGAGAGGGTGGTGCATTAATGCACAAGGAATATGCAATGGACTATTTTGCTACTCTAATATATGTGTGCCTCAAACATTGCATACTTGTGTTGTGCACCTACCCATTAATGTAATGCCCTAGGGGATCTCATGGGTGCATTGAAAGATGTTCTAGAGTTGGGTACGTGTGCCCTAGATTTTTCATCCCAAAGGAATGCAGCAATAAGCAAGGATGGTGCTTTTCCTACAATGTGCATGCCTGTGTGACTTATAATGCAAGGTAAACGAGTGTTACTTGTGATGGTTGTGGCAAATGATGGGAGAATGGTAGTGTACACTCTAGGTGTGAGTGAATGGATAGTGCAAAAAGTGCACTATGTACACTAATTATGTGTTCATACTCTAGATGGAATATGAGCCATGCGCAACTCCAAGAGCTTGCGCATATGTGAGTGCGAGTGCGAGTGCTTAATGCAAGTGCATGATACACTGCAAAGTAGATTAACCCATTTTAGTGGAATGGGTTTATGTGAGTGCGACACTTATGTGCACATAGGTATGATTGCATACGTGCACATAGGTATGATTTCAGTTATGAATGCACATGTGCAGCACCAAGGGGATGCTACTGCACTTAAGTGCACTAGTCATATTGATCTCATGCATGTGTGTGCTTGTGAGCTCCTAAGGTGTACTGAACTAGTGCATGGTGTGAGTGGTTGTGAAAGATTAGCATGCCCTAACGCATTCAAGGAGCTGATTTAGTATGTGTGGTGTGCCTTAGTGGGTGTAGTAATGAGGTGTCAAAGTTCATGTGCAATGGGTCCTATGTGTAAGGGTGTTTACTAGCACATAGTGTATACTAGTGTAGTGCACATGTAGCTATGTGCTTATGTGCACTCAAATGCACATGAGTATCCTTTTGTGTTTATGAAAGCACTTAAGGGTAGAGTGAGTGCACTAGGTATAACGTGTCTGGTTAGAGGCTTAGGCACATGTGTGATGGGAGAGTACTAGGTTTTGTGGGCACTAAAGTGATGTTAATGCAATTGTGTGTGTAACTAGGGAGCAAGTGTCTGTGTAGGGGTGTTGTGTGTGTATGTGTATGCACAATACACCATGTTGTGTGTGCATGTGCATGTGAGGCTAATAAGTAGTGATGTGAGTGTGGGTGTATGTATATGTGAGTCTATGTATGTGTGCATGTAAACATATATATCTACATGGTTGTTGTGCGCATGTGTAATAGTCCATGTGCATGGGTCTATGTGCAAGGATATGTGCACATGTATGTGTCTCTTTGTGTGTGTAGGGGTATACACATAGGGATATTGTATGTGTGTACATGTGCAAGGGTATTGTGCAATATCCTAAGGCCAAGACCTATGTGTGACGACCCATGTGCATGTGCATGGGTGTATATGCATGTGTGGAAGACTATGTGTAGAGTGACTATGTGTGTAGGGATCCTAGTGCATGGGAACGTGTGTGCATGCACGTGTGCACATGTGATAGTTTATACGCATGTGCACTTGTGCAAGTGCAAGGGTCTCTATGTAAGTACATGTGTGCATGTGCACATGTCTACATGCAAGTGTACAAGGGCTATGTGCAAATGTCTATGTGTAGGTGTCTATGTGTCGGGGTATCTTGTGTACGTGCCTATGTGCATGTGCCTAAACATGTGTGCATGGGTCTTATGCAAGTGCACAAAGGTTGTGTGCATGTGTATTGGCCTATGTGCAAGTGAGTGTGCATGGGCCTATGAGCTTATGCATAGGGGTGTTGTGTAAATACACATGGGTTGTGTGCATGTGTGTGGGTCTACATGCACATGTCCAGGTGTGTGTGCAAGGTTAGTGCGTGTGAGTATCTATGTGTGTGGATGTAGGTGTGTGATGTGAGTCTATGTGTCCATCTTATGTATGTGTAATGTGCATCTATGCATAGGTCTATGTGTGTGTACAGTGTGTGTCCACCATGTGTAGTGTTTGTGTAGGGTGTAATGTCGGGTGTAGGGTGTAGAGTGCATTTATGTGTGTATATGTATATGTCATACAAGTGAGGGACACTAAGCCACTTGCTTCCTCTCCCACTTCCTACAATCCTTCCTATCGAGTAGGTTGGGTGTTGTTTGTGGGGAGGGAGCAAGGACTTCGACGTGTGCATGTGTTGTGCTTATGTGTGTGGGTATATATGCTTGTCTTTATGTATCTATGTGTGCTTATGTTAGTGTGTGTGGGTGTGTAGCACGTAGCATTTGTGTATAGGTGTGGATATGATGTGTTGTGAGTGATGTGTGTGGTATGTGTATGTGTCTAGTGTAATGTGTATGGGGTAGTGTGTGAGTATATGTGGTGCAGTTAGTGAGAGTGGGATTTTACGACTCAAAGAAAGCCAAAATTATGCCAAATTTTATCAACTTGAGGCAAAACTCCAAGCTCATTAGAAGTGGAGGATGCGGATCTGATAAATTTAAGCAATCGTATTTAAAAGCGATTCTAAATCTTGCAATGGTCTCAAAATTTTCATACTTTTTCTAGGTTCCAAAATGAAGAGAAACAAGTACCCAGACGACAAAGGAGGGTCAAAGAGACCAAAAAGGATAGTGCGAAGAGGACTTGTGGGTGAAGGGTTGTGACCCTTAGGGCCCCCCAACCCCCAAAAAGTTGATGCGATGGGGGGGACATCGTTTTTTAGGCGAGAAAAAAGGAGGCGCCTTTCTGTTGATGAGATGATTTGGAGAGGGGGCTATAAAGCTTGAGAAGACTCATACAATCTAATCATAGCTATTTTCCCTCAAAATTTTCACTCCATATAACCGATCTTGACTTTGCAATTGATGGCTTGAACATAAAGATACAAAATCAATCTTTCTCTCTTCTCCCTCTCTCTCCTCCAATGGGCTATTCATGCGGGAATTATTTAGAGAAGATAAGGATGAAGATTGGTTATCTGGCTTGAACTAGATTGAAGTGGGATTATGCCAACAATGAGAGTGATGACTAGCACTATTTGGAGACCAATAATAGGTCCGTGGCCACTATGTCAGTAAAATCAATTCTTGAGACCTGAAACATGAAAAATGGTAGTAAGCCTCTTTTTTAATAGAAATTTGAATTCTTTTTTACATTTCATGGTGCAAATCTTGTTCATATGTGATGAAAATTTGTTTGAAGCTTGGTTGTGATGTGTTTGATTAGAGTATGAGTTAATTCTTTGACTCAGAAAATTCAAAAAATATATTATTTTATATTTAAAAAACAAAAATTACTTTAAAATGTGGTTTTGGGACAAAGAAAATAGGAAAATAATAATTATTATCCAAAAACTATAAATAAATAGAATGATATTTGTGCAAGTATAATGGAGGTAAAGAATGAGGATTTGCCTGGGTTTACCGTTATTTGTATGTCAGTGCGTGTTTATCACTTTCTACATAAAGAAAATTGACATGAAATACATGAAATACCCTTTTAACCTACCCATGAAATGCAAAATCTTAAACAGTAGGGGGAAGGGGATTGTGGGAGCTAAGTATAATTTGAATTCTAATTTTTGGCATATTGTAGCATATTTGAATCATTTGATTAAGTCTTAAAAAAGGTAGTAGCATGGGCTATTCAAGTGTTATCTAAGCAACGAAGCAATAGGCTAGAGTGAAATCATGAAAGGGCTGTTTATGCACATCCACATTGATTGATTTATAAGTGTACTTATTTGAGCACATATGTCATTCACCTTGCATTTGCATTTTCATACATGGTATCAAGAGAACTATCTCATGGATATATAGCACTTGATTTCGAACTATTGACCCATGTTGAGTATGAGGATCCCTTGAGATGTAGGTTGAGTGTAATCGTTTCCTTGGGGATTGATTTGGTGAGGATTATACTATCTCTTGGAATGAATATTATAATGAGTGGACTTTGTGCATGTGTATTATATGTTGAGACGGTGCATCCTAGGGCTAATTTCTAGGGTGTAGGAGAGCTGTAGTGGGGCCACAACGATAAGCTGGTATGATTCCTTTGTTTGTGTTATGAGGTGCTAGCCAATGATATGTTTGGTCACTTCTTTCGCTTAAAGTCGGGAAGGGCATCATGTTGGACTACAATCTAGAGATGTTATCTACAAATGCATTCTTTCGATAAACCAATTTATAGTGTCTATACGCTTCTAGCTATGCAGCCATGATGTTGTTTGGTGAGTATAAGAGGCTTGGCTAGAGCCCTAGAGCTAGTGTCAGGCCCATTTTTGGTCCTGATAGTTAGTGGGTGAGGCATATGTATGAGTTAATGCACATAGGAGTGGAGGTGTGAGTTAGTGTATTGTGTGTATTTAGTGTGCATAAGTGTATTGTGTGTATTTAGTGTGCATATGTGTGTGTGAGTGAGTGTCTCGTGTGTGTGTGTTTGTGTGTGTGTGTGTGTGTGTGTGTGTGTGTGTGTGTGTGTGTGTGTGTGTGTGTGTGTGTGTGTGTGTGTGTGTGTGTGTGTGTGTGTGTGTGTGTGTGTGTGTGTGTGTGTGTGTGTGTCTCGATTCATGCTAGTGGATTTGAACAGTAAGTGGACAGTCAGGTGGTGACAGTGTGGTGGAGGTGTTGCGGCGAGTCTATGTGGGTGTGGTGCTCAAGCCAAGCACAGGCAACATCAAGTGGCTCATGCAGCAACAGTGTGGTGGTGTTGTGGCAAGGATGTGTGGGTGGCTGGTTGGAGCCTAAACAGTGGTGGGCAATTAATTTACGGTGGTATATGTGTTTAGTTTACTGGAGCTCTTGGAGGCAGTAGCAACGTTTTGTGGCCATGTGACAACTGTTGGCAGACTTGTGAGTGGGTTGATTGGGGGGAGTGGGTGCAAAGGCAAGGTGGTGGCAAGGTTGTGGAGCAAGAGGGAGGGGTGGGGAAGGAGAGATAGGAGGGGGTGGTGGAGAAGAGGTGACACAGAGGAGAAGAGGTGGAGGGGGTGCAGGAGTAGAAGAGGAGGGGAGATGAGTGGCATAGGTGGCACACATATAGCAACCTTAATTGGAAAATATAAGAAATTGACCACATACATGAAAACGCCTAGCATCACTTCATTAAGAGAGCTATATTTCATTCTTAACAATAGGGCACATGTAATCGAACCTCTTCGAATTAGACTTTAGGTTCAAACTTAGTTGTTACCAATATCCATACTACTAAGTGAATATGACATAAGATACATTGCATGACACATTGAAGACCTTATTGGTACTATCAAAGGATTAAGTTTATTTAGATTTATAAAGAAATAAAAATCACTTCTTGGTTGAAAATTCCTCTTCATTGATGATGATTTCTTATTCAAAATAATGGTATTTTATGCCAAGTTCATCTGAACATTTTGTATCAACTCTTATTTCCTCTATGTACTAGTAACATGAATTACTTGGTGAAAAGAAAAATAGTTTAAAGTTGACATTGTAATCTTAAGGAGTATGATAACAATACTTGGAGACAAAGTATGATAATACGAACTATTTAGAGAAAAATATAGTACTATGAGACGAAGTTTGATGTGTAAGGCAAACACAAGTAGAAATATAAAAAACCTTGATGAATATTCTTTAAAATGAGGATTTTGATCACTTTAAGTCCACAAATGAGCTCAAAAGATCCATTCCAATAATTTTGAGTACAAACATGACCCCATCCTAAGTTGGATAGTGGAAGTATGGCATATTTGTAGAGGGACCTTTTGCCCATCATAGGGTCTCCTGATCAAACTACACCACAAAATACACCATGACTTCCACTCAAGAGCTCATAAAAAAATACGCTATGAATTCCACTCAAGAGCTCATAACAAGGTCATGTTTATACTCAAAATGATCAAAACATGCCTATAGGCCTTGCATTTCAACCTTGTTGGATGGCCTCCTTGCATGTTGTAGGGTCTGCATTCTTATCTAGCCTTATTTGTGCACTTTATAATTTTTTTTTGGTATCACTATACATTTTGAGCCTTTTTAGAAAAACAATGTGCCATATACTTTGATTGGTTTGCATGTGTTATGTCCCAATCATTCGATCTGAAAATCATTTTATAGATGTCTCCTAGTTATAGTGCCACAAAACAAGTAAAAAAGATTACATATAGTGGACTCCTTGATTTCTATCAAGGAAAATGCTTCAATTATTATAGACTTCTTCTTAGAGTTTTTGAGCCCTAATGATCTGCAATAGGTTATCATTCCATATCATAGGGGTAAGTTTTTATATTTTGATAATGTTTAAATAAGAGGTAGAAATTGAATGCATTTTTTGGTTTTCACACTTAGCTTACATGTATACATGTAGATCATACTGGAATAGTGCCATCTTGGACCTAAGGTTCAAAAAATATTCTTGGTGAATTCCCTCCATTGTTTTGCATAGAGATGTTAGATTGTAAGTGAAAAAAAATTTTAAGCTTTTGAATTTTAAGCATAAGTTGGTGTTTTCTAAATGTTTTCTCAATAGTTTTCCAAAAAGTATTTGAACCATTAGATGATAAGTATACATCCTTAAAAAGGGACAAGGATATCATTTTTCACATCAAGCCCTCACAGCTAGACAGCTCCTATAGTTGGAGGGTATTTGCCAATAGCTAGAGGTTTATGGAGTCCAAGTTTATGCTTGAAGAGAAAATAATAACTCAAATGGATTGTCTATTTGTTTCTTTTATGAGATATGATTCTTAATCTTATGCCTTATAGCATTTATGCTTTCATTCTTGCAATTTGTTGAAGATGGCTACAAAGAGGAATATGGCTAGTGGGTCAAGGCACAAGCAATCAAAGCTCTATTAACAAGCATGTTGATTTACTACCAAACCCAAACTCCCCAAAGTTTTTAAAGGGGGAGGTTACATTAAAGAAGGAACTTGTAACTAAGAAGCTAGTTGTAAGAAAGAAGCTAGGTAGCCAAGAAGTTATGTGTTGAGATGGCAAGCTCAACAGGTGCAGTCATTGATGATGGACTGCCTGGCTAGATGGGCCTGCACATCTACACTTAGCACATCAGTGGTCATTATGATCCTCACATGACCACTAACTTATCACTTATTATATTTTGTTTGTTGGAACTACTTACAACTGGCATAATTATAGTGCTAGTTGATTAGTATAGTCAGTTATGCATTGTTTGACTTAGTAGGCCACTTTTCTTTATGTTGTATCTTATCTATACTTTGTGTACATTATATTGTGTGTGGAAGAAGAATTAAAAAAACTAGCAAGAAAATGTTTCGGGCCTCCATCTCTCTTCTTGTGTTCTTAAGTGAGCTTCCTCTTGTGTGCACGGTGTGTGTTTGGTGCAACAGCTCAAGCAAGTCCCCCCACCATGCGATTCTTGACAGAAACTTCCTACCAAAGTCATGCTTGGAAGATTGATGGCAATTAACACAAAATTTGTGTTTTATGCAACTTAGATGGAGATAGTTAAGCACTTCTTTAAGTCATGTAGAGAGGCAAGGGTATTGTGGAGAAAGATTAAGGACTGGTTCAGGACAACTGGTTTGAATGATATGATTAAAATGCATACAACACTTTTTGGAGATTAATGTCAACTAGATAAGGGGACCTGGAAGTTGTGAAATGTGATTAGGGAATTAGCTATCAAAAGCATTTGGAACTACACAAATAGGGTGCATATGAGGAAGGGGAGGAAGTTTGCCATTGATGAGGTATTTAAACTTGTTAGATAAGAGAGCTTAGGTATCTTTAGCTTCTTGAGGAAAAATGTGCATGTGATTAAAGTAACTCATAAGTAACTTTCTCGAGGCTAAGATTTTGAGGCACATGACTTGATGGTTTATATATCTTTTATTTTCTTTTCTTGCATTTAATGTATAACTTGCATTATTATTAAAAAATTGATAAAACACACACTTTATGTAAGATTGAAAATCCAATCATATTTGCATCAACAATGTTAATATTCCACCATGAATCACAAATTCATAGGCCAATATACATTGGCATAGAATACAAGGAAAATAAAGAGACTAATGCACTAAGAGGATCATGACACAAATTGGGTGCAATCATCCCCCCATACATTGGGAGGACTCTTCCCAATGCATATATTTATAGAATTGTATTGCTCTTGTGCCCAAATAGCATACTATATCGATGAGCTTCTCTCCTTTTGTGAAGGGCTCCCCTCTCTCTAATATTTAAACAATACCATAAAAGTTATAGAATATCCTAGGCTCAATAGTAATAATTGCCAACTTTTTAAGCATACAACAATATGTCTAGCACTTTATGTGGGCAAATATATTATTAAAATGGCTAGTCTTTCATGCATAAAAACACATTATTTTACCGAAACTAACTATTGCACTTTATCCATTGCTTCACAAATTTCGAGACCTTGATCATTTTCCCTTATCTGAATATCTTTTCATCAACATCATAAATCACATTAATTGCGTGACAAATCGCTAGAACATAAAATCCATGCAAGATTTAAAAAATCAATTTTCTAGTCATTGCAAATCAATAATCAATCAAACAAATTAATAATTTAGTATTCATAACATTGACAGGGGGTAGAAGAGCAATTGCCATCAGTTTTGACACGTTAAATAAATAGCAAGGGTGATTAGCTTCACGTAGTAGATTTGCACTAAGCCAACCAAGAGTTAATATTTACAACAATGAATGTGTTGCATCAAGTAGTGAATCTATTCAAATAAAAGTCACCATGTACAACAAACACTACCTTGTATGGCACATTGATGTTTGATTAATATTTTAATGTATTTGTGAGTGGTAGGTAGAAATTGGATAATCAAAGGTTGGAGAAAGTTAGTTCTTTGGGATTTCTTGTGATTATTCTACTAAATGGTTTGATGATACTCATGACTAGTTTGTATAATAGTTTCCTTGTGATCGAAGATAATTTTTGGTGTGTTAGAACCTTAGTATCTTGGTCAAATAGTTGTGGATTAACAAACCATTGGAGTAACATGTGGACTGATTTTAAAGGGTTTTAATGAACTAGTTTGGAAAGAATTAAAGATTTGTTAGTCGAGTGGTGTGCCTTGACAAAAAGCCTTATCGTTAAGCTTGTGAATAATTTTGAAAGGTCCATAATATCTTGTAGCAAGTTTAATTGTGGGAGGCCATTCAATGGATTTCAATTGTGTTTTCCCAATTCGAAGCCATACCAAACCATTTTCTTTAAATATCATAGCTTTACAGTGTCTATTTGCTTGAGCAGTGTATTATAGTTAAGATTGGAAAAATTATATGAGTGACTTCATAGAAGATTTTCATATGGTCATTGGCTATTGATTTAGCTATAGGTACATCAAGTAAATGTTGATGCCAATTAGTGAGGATAACCAATTATAGTGTAAGACTAAGAAGATCTATAATAGTGCTATTGGTTGCTTCAGTCTTTGGCCGTTGCTCCTAGGGTGGAAAACAAATGTAAAATCCATTCTTGCACCTAAATTTTTGAAGAGAATGATCCAAAAATGATTGGAAAACTTGTCATCTTGATCATGATGAGGAAAGATATCATGAACGAATACTTGAACAACCTAAGGGGTAGATAGGGTCTTTTTATAGGTATGAAATAAGCTTGTTTTCTAAATCTGTCACTAGTTATCCAAATCATGTCATTATGGAAAGATATAGGATGTAAACTAGTTATGAAATCCATAGGAATTTGTTCCTATGAGCCATTAGGTATAGGCAAAGACATGACTAAACCATGAGATTTACCATGATGACGTTTGATACACTAACAAACAATATATTTAGAGACATACTTAGCAACATCATGCTTTAATTTATGCCAATAAAAATATTCTTTAGATGTAGCTAAGACAGATTGAATTCCTCTATGTCCCATGTATAGTGGCACATGCATTTCTTCCATACGAATGGCCCTATAAGATGCATTTATACATGATTTGCAATTTTTATTGGCAATCAAGAGTGATTTATATATGCAAAAGGTCACTTGTATATGTGTATCAATTAATAATAATAACATTTGAATTACGAAATTGTTGCCACACATGACCAAAAACATTATTAGATGCATATGTAGGAATCATTGAACCAAAAGTTTGACTTTTAATGGTAGAAATATGATTTGAACTGGCATGCTTAATCTTATCAAAGCCAAGTGCATGATGCAATGAAATATGTTCATAAGGACTTTGACCATGTGCACAAGCAACATTATTAAAATGCCCAAGTTGATATTAGAGCATATGGTGAAAATATTGTATAGAGAAGGTGCACTTAATATGCTTGTTGAAAATTAAGGATTGACAAAGCAAATGTTTAATAGTTTGTCGATCCATTTTAATAGGAACTTCAGAAAATCCCATGCAATAATGGTTCCATATATCTAGAGTATGTATGATCTCTAGTAAATATTTATTATATATACTATAATTATACTCAAAAGATTTTAGTTTTTGGCTTGCCTAGGCAAGCGACATCTCATTTTGCATTAAAACTGCACCTATGCTTGATTCTTAGCATGAGTTTATTAACAATTAAAAAGAAAGGTTGAGAAAAATTTGGCAATTAAAGTACAAGTGCATGGGTCAAAAGGTATTTCAAGGTATCAAACGAATATTATTAGCTAAGACCCCATCCGAAGACAATGTTTTTATGCAACAACATGGTGAAAAGCAAAGCAATCAATGAAAAATTTAGCAAAAGCTACATGTTTCAAGAACTCAATTTGATTTTGAAAGAATAAACTTTTATCAAGATTAAACTCAAAACTCCTAGAAGACTTGTTCGTATGCAAAAACTCTGAACTGGAAAGTTGTTCGCAGCAAGCTGTTCTATCTATCTATAAGTTCGTTGAAGTACTTTCAGCAAACGGATACATAAATATTGCAGATTTTCTGAAAATTGAAGAAGAAATACCCAAAAATACATAGCCTTGTAACCCCAAATTTGAGCTACACTCATCCCGCTAACTTGATTTTGAGAGAGAAAGGTTTATTGAGTTTTACAGGATGACTACCCCACATATGGATGATCCTATGACTGAAGACGACTTACCTGAGCCTACCATGGAACAAAAGCTGGATCTTATTATGCTGCAATTGGAAGAAGAGCGAAGGGCTAGGCAAGCATTGCAAGCGCAATTGACAAAACTTCAAAGAGCGTCCACCGATAAAGAAGAACCTCAAGCTGAAGATTTGATTCGCCGTACCATCGACGCCACTCTTGAAGCACAAACCATTTGCAAGGAATCCAAGATAAGTAAACGAAATTTCAAGTTTCGCACTTTCAATGGTATACGAGAAGGAAAGACTGTTTTATCATTCATTAGCCAGTTTGATGACTATTTCCATGAGGAAACTTATCCCGAAAAAGATAAAATCAAGTGTGTTACTAATCATCTGATAGACAGAGCATCACTTTGGTGGACTGTAGTCCGCAAGAGCATAGAATGTCCTGCTACTTGGGAAGATTTCAAGAAGAAGTTCATGCAGAATTTCCTTCCACCGCAATTTCATGAGAAGGCTATCAAGCAATGGGATTTACTTCAACAGCGAGATCGTGAGCCTATTCCACAGTATACAGAGCGTTTTTGGAATGCACTCCTACAGTACGCATGCTTGAAGACGTACCAGAGATGACACATAAGCGAAAGTATATGTCTGGACTTCTTGGACATTACTACGCTGAAGTGAACATGTTCAAGCCTGCTACCCTTGAAGACGCCATCTCCTTAGCTCACGACACTGAAGATAAGTTACGCGGAAGAGATAGACGACCACAGCAATTCCAAGCCAACGGTAATTATGGATCTAAACAATTCAATTCCAATTTTAGAAGGTTTAATCCAGGTCGTTTCTCATCACCATCTTTCCGCAAGAATTGGCCTAAACCACCTGCATTACCATCCACTGTCAATCCAAATCCAAAGCCTATTCCACAAGCAAATCCAAATGTACCCAGACTTCCAGCCATTGCAAATAATGTAACCAAAGCCAAGCCAATAGTATGCTACAAGTGTCACCAGCCAAGGCATCTCGCAGCAAATTGTCATTCAAAGAAGCCACCAGCACATATCAACTACCTTGGAGCCATGGACGAAGATGAGCATGAGGATATGCCAGATTTTACTGAAGATGAGGATGATCCTACTACTACTTCCGACACTTTATCAGGTATGCCTACTCCACATTCATTGTTGACTATGAAATGTATGGTGCATGGAAAAGAAAGAACTATCTTGCATGATGATGGTAGTACCCATGACTTTATTTCAGCAAAATTGGTAAAGGAATTGAAATTGCATACAGTACCTACGCATTATCGCATAAAAGCTGCATTTTTAGGCACTAGGTACAATGGCACACAAGAAGTACAAGATTTAGAAATTCAAATTGGTCCATACATTGAAAGAAGAAATTTCTTAGTTGTCCCATTACAGTCAAGCGACATTATTTTAGGAATGCCATGGAGACACCAGCATAATCCAAATATAGATTATTCCACGCACACAATGAATATTAATTTTCAAGGAAAATCTATTACATTATATGGTATGCATGCATCTCATATTTTTCCACTGCTTTCGCATACTCAAGCGAAACGTGCACTACGCAAGAATACTAAATCATATCTCATTTGGTTGAATGAACTGCACGCAAAGGAAAATCATATGCACCCTAGGCATAATGAATTTCTTGCATATTTTAAGGACTGTTTTGTAGAAGACCTACCACCAGGTTTACCACCATCACGTCCAGAAGACCATAAGATTGATTTAATTCCTGGCACACAACCACCTTGCAAAGCACCATATAGGCACAATCAAATAGAGTAAAAAGAAATCCAGAGTCAAGTTGAAGAATTACTAAATAGAGGCTTAATTCGACCTAGCAGTTCCCCATTCGGAGCACCTGTACTCTTAGTCAAGAAAAAGAATAATACTTATCGTATGTGTATTGACTACCGAGCATTAAATAAGATCACTGTAAAGAATAGGTATCCTATACCTAGAGTTGATGACCTTATGGACAAACTGCAAGGATCTTCTATATTTAGTAAAATTGACCTTAAGTCTGGATATCATCAGGTGAGGCTAGATAGATCCGACATATTTAAGACTGCATTCAGGACACAGTTTGGCCATTACGAATTCTTAGTCATGCCATTCGGATTAACTAATGCACCTGCTACTTTCAGTAGAATGTTGAACCGTATCTTCCTGAAATATTAGTATTGTGTGATTGTTTTCTTTGATGATATTTTGGTGTTTAGTCAAAGTGAAAAAGAGCATTATGAGCATTTATCATTAGTTTTTCAATTACTGAAAGAAAATCAATTGTTTGCAAATCCTGACAAGAGTGAATTCTTTAAGACAGAAATTGAGTATTTGGGTCATATTGTATCAAAAGAAGGAATTAAAGTTGATCCTAAGAAAATTGATGCAATATTGCATTGGCCTGTTCCTAAAAATGTACATGAATTATGCTCATTCCTTGGTCTTGCTAGTTTCTATAGGAAGTTTGTACGTAATTTTTCATTACTTGCTTTACCATTAACAAAACTTCTTAAGAAAGGAATTGTTTATCAATGGACTGAAACTCAGCAGAAATCCTTCGATTTATTGAAACGTGCATTAACCAATGCCCCTGTTTTACAGTTACCTGACTTTAATAGACCATTCTTTCTAGTTGTGACCGATGCTAGCGGATCAGGAATAGGAGCCGTACTAATGCAAGACAACCATCCAATAGCATATTCTAGTTCTAAGCTGAAACCCTCTGAGCTCAAATATTCCACTTATGACAAAGAACTATTAGCAGTTGTACAAGCATTAAAATGATGGAAGCATTATTTAATGGGTTCAGAATTCATGATAAAGACTGACCAGCAAAGCATTAGACATCTACTTAGCCAACCCCAAATTTCTGACCGTCATATCAAATGGGCTTCCTTCATTCAAAGTTTTCATCCTATCATTCAATACTAACCTGGAAAAGAAAATGTAGTTGCTGATGCATTGAGTAGAAGACCTGCAATTCATAATATTTCTATCATATCTTTTGATTCTTTGATTGCTATGAAAGACACATATCACCAGGATATTACTTTTCATTCTGATTGGCAAAAATTAGTTCAAAATAATTTCATTCCTATTGATTCATTATCATATAATGATGGATTTATGTTTTTTGAAAAGAGACTGTGTGTTACTATTCCATTCCGATCTTTTGTTTTGAATGAAATTCATTGTCCCCCATATCAAGGTCATAGAGGTATCATATCTACATTACGCATGTTAATTGAAGATTTTTATTGGCCGCATATGGATGCAGATGTATCTAATTTCGTTTCTGAATGTTTGATTTGTCAAAGAGTAAAGAGACATCATGGTAAACAGTATGGATTATTAATGCCTTTGTCTATTCCATCTAAACCTTGGGAACATATATCTATGGATTTCATTACTGGTTTACCAAATACTAAATCTAACCATGACATGATTTGGACAATTGTAGATAGATTTAGTAAGCAAGCATATTTCATTGCATGTAAGAAAACTTTAACAGCATCACAAGCAGCACAATTATTTTTGAAAATTGTTTTTACTAACCATGGATTGCCAAAAGTGATTATTTCAGATCGAGATTCTAGATTTTGTAATACTTTTTGGATTACACTGTTTGCAAATCTAGGCACAAAGATTGATTTCTCATCTGCATTTCATCCAGAAACAAATGGACAAATAGAAGCCACCAATAGTACCATTTTAGATCTTTTACGTGCATATACTATCTCTAAACCTCAGACATAGGATACTCATTTACATTTATTACAGTTTGCATATAACAATACACCGCACACATCTACAAAGAAAGCACCTTTTGAAGTCATTTATGGATATAGATTATCTACACCTGTTGCATCTTTGTCTAATAGAATTCAGAGTGCTGATGATATTACTACTATGCACAACAATATTTTTGATGAGGTTAAGGATATGATTGCTAAAGCCCAACAATCATATACCAAACAAGCCAACAAGAAAAGACAAGCTATGAATTTCAAAGTTGATGATTATGTTTGGCTTAGAATAGAAAAGCGTAGACTGCAAAGTGTAGATAGACATCCAGTTGTCAAATTAGCTCCTAGATTCTATGGACCATTTAGAATTATTCATAAGATTAATGACAATGCCTTCAAGTTAGAATTGCCATCTCATTGGAAAATTCATAATACATTTCATATTAGTTTATTGAGACCCTTTAGAGGCCAATTACCTATCCACCCTGTTTATGAAAACCCACCTTTATTAGAAGAACAGACTGAAATACTTGAACCAGAAGCCATCATAGACACTGACTACATGACCACTAGAACTGGCCGAAGGTATTCTAGATATCTAGTAAAATTTAAGAACCATCCTGTAGAGGAAGCACAATGGATGCACGCTAGAGACTTAAATGCTTTCCCCACTCTGTTAGCTCCACATTGAGCTAATAGCAATTGAGGTCAATTGCTATCCTACCCCGGGGGTATGATTCCAGGAGGCATATTCCACGGTGGATTCCGTGCCACGGTGGATTCCGTGAGGTTTTACGGTGGATTCCGTAAACTTAGATGACCGGGGCTCATACACAAAGAGGATTCTTTGTGCGAGAAGTTGATGGGGATGCCTGTCCTTTTCGGGCGTTTCAATTAATTTAGTGTGTACATGGGTGATTCCATAGCGGGTGATTCCGCAAAATGCATATTAAATTAATAAACGTTTATGAGTTTAGAGTGCGCACTTGTAATAAATTAAGGTTAGGATTTATTTCTAACTAGTTGATTTATTTATGTAGCTGAACACTGCTAGGTATTCACTTTTGTCGGTTTAATTGTATTATTTTACTAACGATTGTGAATGCTTCAGTTGATGTGTAGAGATAGCAGCAGTGGCGGAGGAAAGCATTGGAGTCTAGCGAGTATTCGACCTTTGGACTATATTTTGATAGGCGCTACGCCTATATTTTGTTATGTTTATTGAGACATTGATTATTGATTATTATTTTGTATGCGCCTATGGGCACGGATATGTTATTTCTATTTGGACATTGAGATTGGGAGTGCCAGACTCTATGGGCACCGTCCATTAGCTTTATTTTCCTATTTTTGTAGAAAGTAAACTCAAAAGCTAAAAGCTTGTCATATTTTTGTAATTGGGCTATTATTGAGCATGAAGATTGGAAATATACATAAAATACATGCTTTGTGAAGCGCTCACACAAGGCATGGGGGAGATTGAACCCAATTTGTCTCTTGCCTCTTGTCGTGCATGCTTTTACATTGTTTTTTGTGCAAAAAGGTAGAGTTCATTGTTCTTGGGGACCTTCAGGGATTCACTACGTGAGCTATCTGCGACCGATCTGCGCACCAGAAGTACAAAAAAGGAATCAGGGTCAATCCTAGCCAAGTAGTGGCCGAGTGCAATGTCTTTGGTGGTGTTACTAGCAGCTCTCGATCCTTTGCCACGCCCCAAGAAGTTATCTGTATCAGCAATCTCCAACTGCAAATAAAACCCATACTGAATGAGCATGAAATGTAAACCTACCAATGTGTAAAAGCAAATTCAAAATTATCTTACCACTTGATTTTCATCGTACTCCAATTTAAATTGATTCCATAAATTAATTGATGATGCTGTCTCATTGGTGTTAGTCAATTCTTTAACATATTCAGGCTCCTCTCTTCCAAAATTGGAAATCCCGAGTTCGCTTTGAATGCGATCGAAGTCCTCATCAGTAATACTCAACTCTTTCTCAGCTTCTTTGGCCTTTTCAAAACAAAGAGAGAGGGCCTCACCAGCATCAATAAACTTATCATCTAGAGTTTCTTTATCAAGTTTCAGAATCTCTTCCTTTGATTCATTTTCTGTGTCAATTATCCCATTTGCAGCATCAGAAGCCTCTGCAATAATTGCAAGACAATAATCTTCCCTGAGATTAAAAAGTTTTTGAATATCTGACAGTAAAATGTACTCCTTGTCCTTGAAAGGTATACATGGTAGGGAAGGAACAATATGGTGAGAACTCTCATCAGGTTGAGGGTTTGTATCTCCTTGGCTCTCCTCAATGATAGTCTCAGCTTTGAAGTGAGCAACATCCAAATTCTCAGCAATAGAAGCCTCAAAATCTGTATCTACAACCTCCTCTGTTTCCTTTTCATCTACCAGATCATCTAACATGCAAAAGCTGGCAGACTTTGCTCCTTCCAACTGTTGCTCCTCAGCTTTCACAGGGTATTTGACAAGGCTGAAAACAATAAAAGCACCAGATTTTCTCATCATCTTGCAGTTTTTGGAATGAGTGCAGCAAAATATGTCTCTTGAATAAAACCTCTCCAGAGAGTGGGCCCTGCACTTTTTAGTAAATACTGACTTTTCATTTCCTGTTGACCCAATGGGAACATGGACATATTCAATTGTGCCAACTTCAACAGAAGGACCTGGAAGATTTTCAAGCTCCAAAAAGTCATCCACAATATATTTTTCACAAGATTTCAGAACTTTGTCAAGTTCCCAATCAGGATTAAACACATTTTTCACAACTCCATAGAATGAGAGATCCATTCCATTCTGAAGCATAAAATCAAGTAGCCTCTCTGATGGAGTGATATCAGTGAGCTCTGATACTCCTTAACCTCTCACTACCGACGTTCGCTTCCCTGGAGATGTACTTGGCCTTCTCACACTGGTGGCAGAGGATGGAGAGGAAAAAGAATGCACAGGCTCATCACATGTTGATGCCCTTGAGCCTTTTGAAAGCCTTCTTCTTTTACCAGTTCCTGGAGAAACCTTGGATCCTAGGAATTCTATGGGTTCAGACATGTTTACAACTTCTGCCGATACGGCGCGATAAGAGAGAAACGATTCAGACGGATAGGCCCCCTCGCGCCGTATCGGTGATTCCAGTAAGAAGCCCGAACGCCACAACGGTGGTCACACGAGCTTGGGCAGAATGAGCTTGAGAGGAGAGCTGAAAGAAGACTCTGCAGAACCTCCAAAACGACGCGAAGAGAGGAAAGCGAAGAAGGCAAACAATCACCCTTGCGCCATATTAGCAATACAAACAGAGCTCTCGAAAAACCGAAAAAAAACGTACGGATAAGGAACACACCCTTATGTAGGCGCGGAATTATGCCACCTGGCAGTATCCGTTGGTTTCCGACACGTGGCAGTAGCCATTGGCCAACACGTGGCTGATAACCACGTGGCAAAGAAGTGGACCGGTTGTTACTTGACACGTAGCACACGGACCATAAATGCAGATACGTGGCACAATCAGCATCGGACACGTGTCCGACACATATCATGATTGACGTGGGTATATAAGTGGTAATTTTTTCTACGTGTACACTTTTCATTTCTCGAGCTCTTCCCGCCTTGCTTACCGATACAGTGCGATAGAAAGACTTGCGTCTTCTCCGTTTCTTAACTCTCGCGTTGTATCGGTGGTCTTTCGGCTCGGTTCTATATTCGCTAGTAAAAAAGAGGTGTGTCGATACGGAGCGAGGGCGTCCGAACGCTGTTCTCGTTTCCTCCATATCGCGCCGTATCAGCAGTTTGGTCTCACCAATACGGACCAGGTCTATTGACATTCCACTTTTGTCATTGCCAATATGAAGCAAAGGCGTCCATACGCTGTGTTCGTTTGCTCCATATCGCGCCGTATCAGCATTTCGGTCTCACCCTTGTGTCATTGCCAATACGAAGCGAGGGCGTCCATACACAGTCTTGGTTTCCTCCATATCGCGCCGTATCGGCATTCTGGTGTCCAATACGGAGCGAGGGCGCTATTCCATTGTGCTCGTTTTGTTCATATTGCGCCGTATTGGAGTTGCTCATTTCGTCCCTTTTCGCGCCAATTAGCCTGTTTGATTTACTATATCAGATATTGTCCTTCTGGTTGTTATTTTTGCATTTCTGGACGGCAAGGACAAAGCAAACTGCAAGAAGAGTGTATCTGGATAGGAAGGACAGTGGGGGTAAAAGAAAGTTAAAATTTGATGAATTTGAGGAGGAGCCCTCTTCCAAGTTTACTGAAGCTGGTCCATCACAGGCCCCAGAGCATTTTACAACAGAAATCCCCCCTACACCTAGTGTTGGCCTTACATCTTCTATAAATGTTTCTTCTCCTGAAGTTGAGGAAGCAAAGGGTGATTCTTGCCCTGTGAAAGACTCATTCCCTACAATGGCACCTGAGGCTACATCTACTGAAGCCACTGAACCTCCCAAGCCACAAAAGAGAAAGAGGAAGTCCAGGTTCTTCTATATGCAGAGATGTTTCAGTGAGATAAGGAAAGCCCAAAGAGCTACACAGCATGTCATTCCAAAAGCTGCTTTTATAAGGGTCGTTAAAGAGATCTCTGATAGATTGTCTCAAGTGGCAACTGTCTCTGGTCTAAATAAGAAGTGACAACTCTCAGCCATTCTTGCCCTACAAGAGGCCATAGAAGATTTTGTTATTGATTTCATGAACGACGCTTACATTGCTGCCGCCCATGCTCATAGGATCACCCTTATGAATAAAGATTTCAGCATCATCAGCAGAGTCAGGTATAGGTTTGACAAAGTGCTGAGGCCCTTGCCTTCCAATGATCAAAAAGCCTTTGAAATCCTTAACGTTCCCCCAAAATTGTCCAGGAAAGAGAAAAAGCTAAATGTTGAGGATGTTACTCACCTTTACCCTACAAGGGGTGCCACCCAGCAGGAGGCTTTCTTGAGTGAAAAAAATCAGGAGGTGCTTGAAACTGAAGACGATGTTTACAAGAGGAAAACCGCATTACTTGCTCCCGTCAACAACGAGAGGATGGGCAAAGTGTATGGGCAGATTCTTGTGAATGTCTCTGCGGAACCTGAGGAGGAATATCTTAGTATATCTCCCGAGGACAAGCCCATGTTGGAAAAAAGGGATGTCCAACTATCTGACTCCGTGGTTTTTTATTGCATAAGGTAAGGTTTATATATTTTTTTTGCGTAAGTTAAGTCTTTAAGGTTCAAGTATATTTTGGATGAAATTTGTATTGAATAGCTTTTGCTATTGTCTACAGGGCATTGGTCTCCTCGCTCACTATCGATATCCGAAGAACCATATACATTGTTGATCTACTTCTCTCTGTGGAACTTTTTGCAAAATCTGGTTCTAATATTTCACCATTTTTTCGTAGCTTCGATAGTGTGACAAATTACCACATCTTTTTCCCTTATGTAGAAAGGTATTTTTCTTTTTCTGTAGAGGAAAATTTATATTCATTTGCTTTCATCCTTCTACTCACCTCTTTTATGAATTTGCAGAGGGCATTGGAGTCTCATCTACATTAATTGTCTTTCAAGGAAAATTATCTTTATGAACTCTCTCAGCGGTGTTCATGGTCAAGCACGAATGTATGTTGAAAGAAAATTACTTACTTTGATTTTATTTATAAAGAAAATTTTGAACTTACAAAGTTTCCTTTTGCAGTGCTGGTAGACTTGTTTCTACATTTTTTGATACAACATACGAGGATCTTGCTGATCCTCAAAGGCCTTATACTTTTCTTCTACAAGAAGTTCCATTGCAAAGCGATGCGCATTCTTGTGGATGGAGAGTTATCTCAAACATTTGCAGAACAGTGTATTCAAAGTTGTTACAAATAGAAGGAGTGAATGTAAGTTAATTTCATTTGATGTTTGTGCAACCCTTATCATGATTTCTTTTCACTAACTTATAACATTGATTCTTATAGTGTAAGGACTATCCCGAATCATATGTTTGGTGGATAAGGGAGAGATGCATCGAGCTGATTCTGGACAAGGCAATCACACCATATGATCCTGACTCCCCTCTTCCTCCCAAAACTTCAATGGCCAAGGGCACAAGCAAGGGAAAGGTCAAGGGAAAGGGTAAGGACAATGGCAATGGTAAAGGCAAGGGCAAAGGCAATGGGACCACTGCTGCAGAGTCAAAGAAAAAAGGAATGCCAATGCTCTCTCCTCTTAAATTTGATCCATCCCCTCTTAAGCCCCAAGAAAAGAGACTACCTGTAAAGGTGAATTTTTTTCAACAATCAAAGAAAGGCCCTATGAGAAAAAATATCTTTGAAGAAATCGATAAAGAATGAAAATTGCAAACATAAGCATACACGAGCCTTATTATTTTGGCTTTGTACAATTTTATGCAATTTTTGTACCTCATTGTGTAATGAAAATTTTCACTTGTAAATCGAATGTAATGTACATTTTATTTATACACATTCGAAAGGTAACTTGCTTCCTTATGAGTTCCTATTAAAAAATATCTTAAGGATAGTCTATTAAGATAAATTCGTGCCAAGTTTTCATTCTCAAGGCTCAAAACTCACAATTGTGGGAGACAAACAACTCGTACAAAAGAAAGAGCGCTCGGCTCTTTTACCAATTGTTACACCATTCACGTTGAACTTATATCTAGGGGATGTATTGTCTAGCAATTCCAAGGTATCCCTCACATCTTTCAGACTCCAATTGGAAGTAACATTCACCTTCTTTACTTCTTCATGTGGCAAAACGTGCACCGCAAGTTTATATGGTGTGTAATCTGTATCGGAATCCAAGGGAACCCAAATACCCAATCTTAGTTTGTATCTCCTGTAATCAAAGCCCAAAGCAAGAGTTTGGCGAGGGATACTGTAAGCCAAAGCCAAGGATTGAGGGTATGCACTGCACCTCAAGATATCACCCTTATGATTGCACTCTCTAGATTTCCAATGCGTCCCTATAGTGTTGTCCAAATCCTCTTCCGAAAAGTTTCTACTTAGCCAGGATACCTTCGTTCTTTGTAAATTTGCTGTTTTGAAGCAAGCCACGAAGATATGGAGGGGTACAAACCATGATAAACGTATTCTTCTTGAGATCCTTCCAGTTGTCATGGACTTTTTAATATCCTGAGATATTTTGAATTTGAAACTCTGCACCGTTACCTTGTCAGGAATCTCCCAGTTTAGAGATGAAAGACTTGGCAATGGCAAATCTTCAATATTCCCATACCTATCCGCTTTAGAGGGAACCACATACTGTGCATAATATATAAAAACCTTGCATTCACTATAAAAAGACACAGTTTGATCGGCATAAATAATGTCTGCCAATACCTTATGAATGGCATGAAAAATCCCACTTAGGCTTTCCACAGGTTGCCATTCAATACTTGTTGATGGAAAGATATCTACAATGATGAACCGTTTGTTAGAACTTGCATAAATGGAAAAGAATTATATACGTTATTCAACTTATAACTTACAATGTGTTTGTTGGGGAACACGTTCGTTTGGAGGCAAGTGCATATCCTTGGCCATGTAAACATGTTGCACCTTGACAAACCAGCCTTCGGGCATAATTTTGAAGGCAATGATACGCCCCTTCCAGTGATGTTTTATATCTTCTCGTTTTCTTCTTTTTACCTTATGAGAGCCCTTGCAAGAAGGCAGCATGGTAACCCAATCATTTACAGCAAAGGTTTTGGGCTCAAAATTTCCATCTACTCCCTGGCTATAGACTGTGGAAGAGTGTATTAAACGAGAAGGGCACCTGGAGGAAGCCATGAAAAGAAAGAAAGCGCAGAGAAAGAAGCTCAAAGAGAGGTGAATGAACTAAAAAGTAGTGCCAAGAACCCAAATGAGTATGTATTGGGTGCCAAAAACAATATTGAAAGATCTCCGGACTTTCAAAAAACTCATTATTAATTTCATCACATCTCTGTCACGTATTTTGTCAGATTTGTAAGTAAATAACGTCTTTGGGACTTCAAAACATGTCAGACTTTAGGGGTTTTGGCTAAAAAAGAAGAGAGAATCACGAAATGGACTCCACTATCTCTAAAAAAGAGGAGACAAGAATACCATATTCTTGCACACATGGCGAACTCTCTTTGGCCCTTTCCTTAATCCCGTGATTAACAAAAGTGCATTTTTTGAAGCGTTTTTGGCCCTAATGAATCACGTGCATTCAACAATTCACCAATTTCCCTCCAAGTCCCTACATCAAGTAAAACACGAACTTCATAAGCCTCTTCATATGCAGAGAGAGAATTTGCATATGCAATGGCTATCTCCTCCACTTCAGGCTCTTCCAAGGCGTCCACAATATGGCTATTCAATGCACCAATAGTTTCTATAATCTCTCTTTTTGCTTTTCTGCATCACATAAAATAAGAGTTTCATAGGTCTCTTCAACAGCCCTTGGAAAATCTGCATATGCAAGGTCGGTCTCCTTTGGTTTTCACATATGAAGTGCCTCCTCTGTCTATCTTCTTACTTCTTCCTCTTTCCACCTCCTTTGTGCTTCCTCTTCCTGTTTCAATAGTTGTTGATAATTATATGATGCAACAAGCCTCATGCATAAATCCCCAAGTTTTCTCGAAATTTCGCGGTCTACATACCCAAGCTCAATCATTCGTATACTGGAATCCACCATTGGGTGTATATTTTGTGCACAAAGCATATTGTTATCCATAGAACCTTTTTGTTTCACTAGGTGCTTTTACATTGCAACGAGCTTCTAACAAACATCCAAAAGTTGCTTCCCAACTACATAATCTATAGACCTAAGCTTAAGTAGCTATATAATGTAATCTAGGATCTGTTGTACTCTTACCAAGAAAGCACATTTGTATTTGCATCCATTCGTGACTCTTCACCATAGCCTTTATGTTAGGTCCACCAAAGACGTTGGATGGAGCTAATATGTGTGAAAAATGAGAGGGAAAAGCACAAGAAAACAATGTTGTAGACACACTCTATTAGATCCTTTGACCCAAATCACAATCTCATAGAGAAACATAAGGAACACTCTCGGTTGTTAGCCCTCCACTTCATCCACTCCTAAGCGACCCTAGCATGGGTTACATGCATGCTTGCATGACAAAGGATAAGCAAGTGAGGATTTATTTGCATATGCCACTACATGTATCTAAAAGTGTTATTGTGAACCACTCATATAATTTCTTTGTCTTATTATTTCCATTAGCTTATAGTTGCCCATCACATGCAATACTCTGAGCTTTCACACAGAGGATGAAAAGCAGCATGATAGTGCACATTAGTTCAAAATTTGTGAGCAAAGACATAGTCACCCTTGCAAGCATAATATCATCTACTTGTGCACTTCATAGAAGCATTGAAATACCATCTTATAGGCCCCCACTAAAATCATACCATCAACATACAGAAGGAACTCTAGTAGGAACTAGAACCCTCTTGCATTTGAGTTTGCATAAGGAAGCTTGGGTGCACCCTTAGACCTTGTGCCTTTGTTAAAGAGTCCCATTGGGAGTTATAGTTCCTTAGAAGACCTTGTTAGAAGCATTGCACAACTACTTGCATGCCAATGTACAATGTTAAAGCCTTGGGTCGTAGTTACATCTCCAACAGGGCACTTGACCATGCATCATCACCTTGACCAACTCCATTAGGCCTCAACAAACTTACACTACACTTAGGACTCACCAGCTATAACTAAAGAAGATGAGGAGACCATACCCAAGTAAAAGTAATAGTGTGCATAAAAGTAAAGGTGTCGGCTACATTTCATAGTGGTAAGAACTTGGTTGTGAAGAACATAGTATTGATTGCACAAGCTTGACAAAGGGCACTTGAAGTGTGACAAAACATATTAGATATGACAATTGATTTGTTTGCACATACACTCGTTTGGCACAAAATTCTAGGAAAAGAAGTGCTCACTTAACCATGCAAAGAGATTGAGAAGAAATGTGAAGCATGAAAATGGCCCGAGTGGAGCTACTAACTAGTAGTAACAGTCAAAACCTTGGACCTTAGTGCAACTAGACCACTAAGAAAGAATGACTACATCTAGAGAGATGGCTAACCCTAAGACGACCATGACCTTGCCCTAATTATCCTATAAATATTCACAAAGTGGTTTGGCCATAACAAAAATAGTATCTAGATTATGTAGTGTGTGAAAGTTAATTGGTTGAATGCTTATTTGCACACGTAACAATAGCATTGGTAATTAAATAGCCTACTTAAGAATCACCGTCACAAAGATAATTGCATTTTCATTGAGTCATACTAGTTGTGGAAAATGAAAAGCTTGCTTATGCATGATGCACTTGCATATAGTTGTATAAGTTGGTAAAATGATGGGTTGCTTGCAGAAGGGACACAAAACACATGAGGAGATAGACCCAAAAAAGGAGTCAAGAAAAGCACAATTTAAATAATCCCTAACCCTAAACCCAATCGAGTGAGACTTAAGCATGGAGAGACAAAATTCTAAGAAATTTAGAACAGAAGGACCAAATATCAATCATTGAGGAAACTCAACAATCACAACTTAGTAAAAAAAGGCACTTTGAGAACAAACCTTATCATCAGAAACATTCTAAGTCCCACATGTAATAGAGACCGCATCACTTAATGAGCCTTACTAGACAAGCATGCAAATTAGGCAACAACCTATTCAACAAGTAGCATGCAACATGTAAACATATGACAAATTCTTAGAGTGGAAGGTGTCTTCCCTTGGAGCCATGCTTCCTTGTCTAAACTAATCATCCCTATCGAGAACCTAGTCAGCAAGAGGAGTCAAGAACATAGGAGATCATGCGACCGAATTGAATAAAGTCCAATAGATCCTAGAGTTTGTAAGAAGAATGGGATCATGAGAAATGATGATAGGGAGAGACCTCTCAAAGTAGATCTTAGCTTGACCAAAAGACTACTTGATAATTTAGCCAATGAAAGATGTAGCATGCCATTGGCAGCCTTGATCTTGATCAAACTTAGAATCTAGCCAATGAAACATGTAGCACCACAAGACAAAGGTAAGGGTGTGGACCTCACTGAGGAAATGGATAATATTAAACTATATTTCATGAAGCTTCGAGATGCTCTGAAATGCCCTATGAGGCCACATGTTTAATGCATCCATTGTAGTGGTGCAATGACCTTCTCACAGAATGCCTTGATCCCTGACCCATGCATTTGCACAAATTGCAAATGGTTTAAACATTAGGCCATGCATTGTAGACTGATTAGGAGGTAGAATGTCATATCTACATCCCCACTTTTAATAATTTTATCCAATGAATAGACAACTCAATTATGAAAGGGAAGCTCCATTGGTGTTGCTAGCACCTAATGAGTAGTGACTTATAGCACCTAAGAAATATAGAAATGTGATAGGAATACCTAGACTACCTAGACCCATTATCACCCATCCACTTAATGATGCACCTGTTCACTTCATGGAGGAACAACTAGAAAAGGAAACTTACCTAATTTTGATGAGGAATGGTCTCCAATCCTTAAGGATTTTAGACCAATTCCAATGATGGCCTTGGGGAGAAAAAGAAGTTGAGGTATGGTGGGAACTCAAAAACCCCTCACCTATTGGACTTGCAGTCATCCATGGTACATTTCATCACAATGTCCAAAAAATAAGCAAGCTAACAAAGACATGGTTGATCTAAGGTATTGAGATTGTGGCATCACACATTTATATGCCAAGTGCTCTAGATAGATACCCTCCACTAGCTCGAAAATCATGCTTTTAGTGCCACTTTTATTCTTTAGCATGGAAGCACCAGATGATGATAGCACCACAATATCCTTATATGTAATGCTAACTAGAGCCAAAATGTAATGATTACAACTCGAGCAAAGTAGGCTGGCATCTTAATGCTGGGGCCTAGTGATCTAAACACCTCATCAGTCAAAAAAAGGAACTAGAATGAGAGAAAGAAGAGAGCTAAAGTAGAGATCACCTAAGAGATGGATAGTGCCACAACATTGACCAAAGGAAACAAGTCCTTGATGTAGAAGCAAAACCATTTGCAGCAAAGATGAAGGAAAAGGGAAATGTAAGATTTGAAGAGTACCGTAACCCAAAGAAACATTGGAAAATAGTAGAAAAAGTCAAAAATTGGGTGAGAGAAGTGTTGGTACATCTCGAGGATGTAGAATTGATAATGGAAAATGAGCTACACAATCTCATGAGCATGAGCTTGCCTTCATCCCCCACATACATTGGATTGGAGGCAAAATCAAATGCCTAAAGTGCTTGATCAAGAGCCAAGTGGCAATGCAGCTTAACATAGGCCTTGAGCAATGGTGACAGAGCATTAGAACGTATAAGAATGAAGGGACGGATGCCAATTTTCTCACCATGCTAAAAGAAAGTCTTGTACTTTGGGAAGCATTGAAGGAATGGATAGAACTAGTACAACTAGAAATATGAGTCACATAGTAAAGGTATGATGCTAAAACACAAATGCCAAGTGATGTTTTTCAAGAATGAAAGCCTTCCTAATATAGACGGTTCAAGTAAAAGAGAGCAAGACAATATGTGGGAAGTTCAATAGTCATAATGTGTGAGTTGCCTTCTCTTATTCTATTATCATAGAAAGAATAAAGAATAAAGTGACAATGACAAGTGGACACTACCTATGTGTACAGGTGTATGGCCAATGAGTACAAGTAAATATAGGCGGCTAGGCATATGCATCTTGTAACCCCTAACGACCTTCCATTTAAAGGAAAATGTGCTTGAGTGTGGAGAAAACAAGAAAGAAAAGTAAAAAAGTACAAAGCGTACATAGAAGTACAACAAGAAGAGGAATATAAGTCATCTCATCTTACGTCCATCATCTTCCTAAGAAAGGCATAACATTCTACTGGGAGACATTTAGTGAGTAGATGTGTAGGATCCTCTCAATCGAGATCTTTTTGCTCTATTTGCTTGTCCTCAATTATCTCTCTAATTAAGTGATAGGATACCTCAATGTACTTGGTCTTCCCATGGAAGTCCGGATTATGTGCCCATTGGATGGTACTCGTAGAGTCTGAATGCAATGTAGGAGTCGTAATCATGCTAAGGTCTGCAACCAAATAGCCTAATTATAAGGCCTCGTTTCATGCCTCAATGGTTGCAATGTACTCAACATTTTGTAGTAGACAAGGCCGTGTGCTTTCTACTCCTTGGATATACAAGAAATAACACCTCTAGCAAAGGTGAAGACATAGCTAGAGGTGGATTTCCTACTATCTTCATATCTTACAGAATTAGAGTTTGTGTAGCCCATGACTCTCGTATCTCGACCATCAAAAAATGCACATATCTACAGTTCCCTTAAGGTATCTCGTGATACCCTTCATGATATCCAAATGTCATCAACCAACTATTGCCATATAATGAGCCACAACTTCCATTGCAAATGTCACATCAAGTCTAGTGGCTATTATGTATATATCAAGCTATCCACCAATATGGATGCATATTATGGGATCTTAGCCATTTTGGCCTTTTCATCATTTAACTAGGGACAATCTAGCTGGCCAACCTTCACATGAGAGAATAATGGGTAGCCAATAAGCTTACCACCCTATGTATGGAATCACTCAAGTACTTTGTGCATGTACTCTCTATATAGCACAACTAGAGAAGTCTCATATAGCGATTGCATGTAATGCACATACCAAGTATAAGAGGCATACCCCATGTCCTTCATCTCAAAGCTCTTCTTAAGCTAAGTCTTCAAAGCATCTAGCTCAACATGAGCACTCGAGTAATAAGCATATCATCAATATATGGTACCAATATGATAAGGCTACCATCTCTGGCATTCTTCATGTAAATACATGAATCCATAGTGCTATGGAAACAACCTTGCAAATGCATAAAAGCATTAAAATTGTGGTACCATTCCCTATGTGCCTACTTAAGTTCATAGAGATTCTTTCTCAACTTGTACTAGGTCTTCCTTACCCTTTTTTATAAATCACGTGGGCTACCGTACATAAATGCAATGATATAGGTCCCCATGTAAGAAAGTCATTTTCATACCCATCTAATAAAGCTCCAAATCTAACTACGTAAGCAAGGCCAAAACCAAGCCCAAGTTAGTCATCTTGACCAAAACAAAGAACATCTCATCAAATTCAACTCCCTTTTCTTGTTTAAAACCATTTGCAACCAAAGGTGCCTTGTATGTTGGCTTAGGGTGACCGTAATGCTCTTTGAAGAGCCCAAGGACAGCACCTAATCTGCCAAGTGAACATGCCTCATGGTGGCATCTACAATGTATGTGCCCTTGAAAACTTGCAAGAAACATGAAACATCCTTCCTCTCACCAAGAACTCATCTCTCAAAACACACAAGAGAGAGGCACACAAGAAATTGGGATATTCTTCCATCCTCACCCCCTTTCTCTTCCTCTTCCTCTTCCTCACTCTCCATTAGATTAGGGAATGAAGCACAAGAGAAAGAAATGAGAGCAAGAAGGCAAGTATTGTGTCAAAATGAGAGAGAGCGAAATGAAGCGTGAAAGGAGAAGATAAAGGAAGAGAGAGGTTGTAACTACCTCAACCTCCCACCTGCCCAAATCACTTGACAAGCCTCTTCCTTTTCCTTGATATATAAAATTGAATTTGCGTACATCTTGGTGGCTAAGGTCTAAAGACCCTTCAATTTTTGGAATGGGACAAAAGGTGTTGACATTTCTTTTTCCTTCAACATTTTATAGTGTGATCTTTGGACCCAAAAGTTGCATTGCTTCATATTTGATTTTTTGACAAGAAGTACAAAAGCAAAATACATTTTTGCCAAAGATGTTTCCATGTTGAGCACATTTTGGTGCCTTTATTTGCATATATTTCCTAGTTATCATTGCCTCCCACGCTTAAGTGTGAAGCGTCCTTGTAAACAAATTTGAAGAAGAACCATGATCAACTCTAGCAAATTTTCATCTTCATCTTTGGTCTTCACTATAGAGCACACCCTTGTAAGGGATATTATGATGGGAGTTCTCCACTTGAAAAATGTGTTTCAGAAAAGGAAAGGGAAGTTGGTTTTATAGAAGCTAAAACAAAAAGAAATAGAAAAGACTCTTGTGTTTATTTTGGGGAAAGGTGATCTTGATGTAAAGGTCGTGTAAGAGAAGAGGACACATGTGAATGAGCTTTAGGAAAGTTTTTCTTATTATGGGCTTGAAATCTTTGCTTTACTATGTTCAAGATTAAGATGATGTAAAACGACATTAAAAACGAAAGAAATTGCAGAAATAAGATAAGGTCAAGAAGCCACCGTTAGTGACGTGTGAAGATAAGAGGTTGAGAAAAGGGCATTGTTTTCATATGAAGGAGAAAGGAGGAGCTAGAGAAGGGTGAAATGTCATCTTTCAAGGCTCGTTGTGTTCTTGAGACAAACCTCATGGTAGATGGAAGCATATACATGGAGTGCAAGGTGTTGAATTTGTGTTGACTTTGGAGTAGGTTGCAATGCTTTGCAAGGGGGCCTAGAGGATTTGACCTGGTATTACTAAAGTGCATTTTGTGCTATGGAGATGATGTGGAGATGATCTGTAAGAAGTTGGGAATAAGGAATTAGTGTAAATAACATTAATATTATGCCATGTCACACTGACATTGGTATAAAAGGAGAGGACATGTAAATTTTCACATTTTTTTGACACATTAATACAATTACAGTTTTTCTCTCCCATCTTGCTCACAGCTTCTATGGCTTCTCCCTCTTTCCTATCTTTCTCTCTCTAAATCTAGCCTTTCTCTCTCTTCATCGCTCTTCTTCTCTCTCTTCCTGCAGTCTTTCTCTCTCTTCTGCAATCTTCTCACTCCTCTTTCTCTCTCCCTAGTTCTCTCTGTTGAGATATCGAGCTCCACTCGTGATACGCCAGGGTGACCGTTGTGTATTTATGTCACCGACTTGTCAGTTGCAAACGCGGTTGGTACACCGCCCATGAATAATAGCTACATGATAGCTATCCTTATCTACTCTAGTTCGTGGCTCAGTTAGTATGCCACCTTAGTTAGTTGAGTTTGGTTTGAGACCCATATATAGGGTTCTTCTATTTCTTTGTACTAGAGTTCTTTTGGCTTACACAACTAAGAAGAGGAAAACTGTTTTCAGCCTCCACCCTTGTGTGTCTTCCCCCATTGTGCAAGCAAGAAAGCTTCAAGCGAGACTCCTTCCTTCTCTCCCACAATCTTGACATGGTATCAGAGCCTTGTTCGTGGTAAGGAGCTCAAGAAAGCAAGCCAAGCTCGCGGTGGTCTGGTAAGAGGAGCAGTGTTGCTTTCATTTCCTGTTTTGGGAGCAGATCTCTGCAGGTAGCACAGCCGGAAATTGCAGGAGTGCATTGTCTCAGGTTGAGACGCCCTTCGCGGTGAAGCAAGAGGGCAGTATATGCTGCGGGAAAGGGCTTTAGCCCTTGGCGACCTTGTTTTTTTGATTTGAGGCCATTTCGGGGCCTGTTTTGCAGACGGAAGTTTTCTGCACGCACTCAAGAAAAGGCTCAGTTTTATGCTGTGCGACCACTGTTCTACAGGTCGGTGAAAAGTTACTGTAGAAATTGCATCGTATGCTTGTGCGCAGAGACATTGGGAGTTTCAGAATCATCCTTGGTTCCTGTTTATGCAAAATCGTCACTAGGAAGTGACTGTGTGGTCAAATACCACTTTCGCCAGTTTTGCAGATTTGCCCTTGTGAGGGTGAAGCTGTGTTTTTTGCAGTGACAGAATTTCTTGCAGTATTCTGTAATGGCGTCTGATTCTCTTTCACAGATTGTCACTGAAAAGCTTGACAAGAACAACTTCCAGGCATGGAAGTTTAGAATGACGAATTTCCTTATGGGAAAAGGATATTGGGAATTTGTTGCAGGAAATGAAGAAGAACCAGTTCTTCCTGATGTTCCCAATCAACAACAAATGCAGGCATTTAAAACATGGCATGAGAGAGCCAGGAAAGTTATGTATTGGCTGTCTATCAGTATTTCAAACTCTATGATTGTGCATATTCAGGATGCAAGTACGCCAAAGGAGGCATGGGATACTTTGTCAAAAATGTATAGCACAAATACGCAAGCCAGGAAAATGCAGCTCAAGCAAGAGTTGCATAATGTGCAAAGAGAAAGTATGAGCATCAACGACTACCACATGAAGGTGAAGAAGATTGCAGATGCACTTGCTTCCATTGGGTCGCCAGTGGAAGATGATGATTTAGTTTCCGTGACCTTGAATGGTCTAGGAAAGGATTATGCACAGTTTCGGACATCCATTTCAGTTCGTGAAAGATTTCCTGATTTTGAGGAGTTGATTGCTCTTCTAATTTCTGAGGAACAGAGAAATGGTGGTGCATCTTCTTCAGGAGGAACTTCAAAAGAAGCTGTCTTCTACTCAAATGCTGGAAGAGGTAGAGGCAGAGGTAGAGGAGGCCGATTTGGAGGCCGTGGCAGAAATCAGAATATGCAGCAAACTCAAGAAAACCAGTCCTATGGAGGAGGACGTGGTAACTCTAGAGGCAGGGGGAGCCAAAGAGGTCGTGGTGGATGGCAAAGAGGCCAAAATGCAAACAGTAATGTTGAATGCTACTACTGTGGTAAAATGGGTCATATGGCTAAAGACTGCTATAAAAAGCAGAATGACATCATGAATGGAAAACTGCAACAAGGGAATTATGCATCTTCTAGTAGACAGGGTGATGACAGAAATGAGCATTTGTTCATGGTGCAGCACATGAACAATTCTATGACAAGTGCAGAAGAAAGCAATGATGTATGGTATGTTGACTCAGGTGCATCAAACCACATGACAGGTCATGCAGAATGGATGGAGGATGCAAGGAAAATGGAAAAACCAGGATTTGTGGAGACTGGTGATGATACTGCACATCCTATTGTGCAGATTGGAAAAATTCCCTTGTCTATGCAGGGAGGGAAAAAGAAATACCTGTCCGATGTATTTCATGTCCCGAATATTACCAAGAATCTGGTTTCAGTTGGTCAAATGGTTGAACAGGGCTTGCAGGTCAGATTTAATCCTCATGGATGCTTTGTTGAGGATATGAAAAATAAAGGTCGCTTGATAGCAAAAGGAAAGAAGAAGGGCAGAATGTTTACATTGGATGCAGACATGTCTGAATTGAGTGCAGCAATGTTTGCACATGGGACCGGTGTAGTTGCAGATATTGATATCTGGCATAAACGCATTGGTCATGTTAATGTACAGCGACTTAAATCAATGCAGGCCCAAAATATTGTTGCAGGATTGCCCAAATTCAAGGTTGCAGAAATGCATAAGGTATGTGAAGCCTGTCAGTTTGGAAAACAGGCAAGGAAACCATTTCCTAGACATGTTCAAGAGAGTGAGAAGCCATTGGAATTAATTCACTCTGATGTGTGGACAACTAAAGCTGCATCTCTTGGAGGCTGTCATTATTTTGTCAGTTTTATTGATGACTATAGCAGAAAAGTTTGGGTGTATTTTATGAAAAAGAAAAGTGAAGTTTTTGGGCATTTCAAAACTCTTAAAGCTATGGTTGAAAAAGAAACAGGCTTGCAGATAAAATGCCTAAGGTCAGATGGAGGGGGAGAGTACCTCTCAAATGAGTTTGCAAAGTTCTTGCAGGAGCATGGCATAAAGCAGCAATATTCATGCAGTTATACCCCACAACAAAATGGAATTGCAGAAAGGAAAAACAGGCATATTGGAGAGGTATCTCGTGCCATGCTCAATGAAAAAGACTTGCCAGATTTTTATTGGGCTGAAGCAGTTGCTACAGCAGTCTACATAATGAACAGGACTCCCACTGCAGCAATACATGGATTGACTCCAGAGGAGAGGTATACTGGTAGGAAACCAGATATTTCTCATTTGAAAATTTTTGGTTGCATTGCCTATGTACATGTGCCAGATGAGCTGAGATCCAAGTTGGATCCAAAAGCTGAGAAGTGCATCTTTATTGGTTACTCTCTGCAGCAAAAAGGGTATAGATGCTATAACCCTTCTACTCGTAAGTTTACAGTGAGCAGAGATGTTGTTTTTGATGAGATGAGTAGCTGGTATAAACCAGTAAATGTGATTGATGATGAAGATGCACAAAATGGTAATGCTACACAGAATTCACAGTAGCAGTCACAAAATATTAGTGGACCTGGAGCGTCCTCTAGCAGTGGTTCACATTCTTCGCCATGGACAGGCAGATTGAGATCAGGAGAATCTTCTCAAAGCAATGCAGATAGTGGTATGCAGGTATCACGAAAAGGAAAAGAGAAGGTTGATCAGCCCATGTTTGATGTGAATGCAGGTCACTCTTATGTGGATGGTGAATCCAGTGGCTCAGAACAGAGCATTGATGATGAGTTGGGTATTCCTTCTATTGTTACACCTGGAGTAAGGAAGACCAGGGATGTTTTGAGAGCACCTGGGAGTGAACCTACTTTGCGCAGGTCTACAAGAGCTAGGTATCCTGTGGATAGGCTGAAATATGATGGATTTACAGCCATTCACTATGCATATATGGTCAAAGTGATACAGGAACCAGAACCCACATCTTTTGAGCAAGCCATGGGAAAAGAAAAATGGGAGAAAGCCATGGATGAAGAAATGGATGCCTTGGAAGCAAATGCTACATGGGAGTTAGTACCTTTGCCTAAAGGTAAGAATGCAATTGGCTGTAAGTGGGTTTATAAGGTGAAGCACAATGCTGATGGTTCTGTGAACAGATACAAGGCAAGATTAGTAGTCAAGGGGTATGCACAAACATATGGCATTGACTATGAAGAAACATTTAGTCCGGTTGCAAGGATGGCAACCGTAAGAGCAGTCATTGCTATGGCTGCATCAAAGGGATGGTCTTTACATCAGATGGATGTAAAGAATGCCTTCTTGCATGGTGATTTGCAAGAAGAGGTCTATATGGAGCAGCCACCAGGTTATGTGCATGCTGTTCATCCTGAGTTTGTTTGCAGGTTGAAGAAAGCCTTGTATGGCTTGAAGCAAGCACCTAGAGCATGGTCTGACAAGATAGGACAGTATCTTGTCACTATTGGCTTTCAGATTTCCAAGGCAGATTTCTCACTTTATGTGAGAAAAACAGAGAAAGGTATTATGCTGCTTGTCATTTATGTTGATGATTTGATTATGACAGGTGATAGTGATGAAGATATCCTTCATGTGAAAATGCTATTGAAGCAGAAGTTTGAGATGAAGGATTTGGGAGAGCTGCGTTATTTCTTGGGCATTGAGGTGATTAGATCACCAAGTGGGATACAGCTCTTGCAGAGGCAGTATGGATTGGACATGCTGTCCAAATATGGGATGACAGGCTGTAAGCCTATTTCAGTTCCTTTGGAGCAAAATGTGAAGCTGAGCACAGATGCAGGTGAGCTTCTAGAAGACCCTACTATGTACAGACGCATAGTAGGAAGTTTGATTTATATGACTATTACCAGGCCAGATTTGAGCTATGCTGTTGGATTGGTAAGTCAGTTTATGCAGGCTCCAAGGAAACCACATTTGGATGCGGCTAGACGCATACTTAGGTATGTGAAGTCCACATTGCAGTATGGACTATTTTATGAGACTGGGGTTCAGATACAGTTGCATGGATACACTGATGCTGATTGGGCTGGTAGTATTTCTCATAGACGATCTACCAGTGGATATGTATTCTCTTTTGGGAGTGCTGCAGTCACTTGGAGCAGCAAGAAACAGCCTACAGTTGCCTTGTCGAGCACAGAGGCTGAGTACAGGGGTGCAGCAATGGCTGCATGTGAGGTAGCTTGGTTGCATAAGCTACTTTATGATATGCATCAGTCTACAGATGGGCCAGTTGTCATTTATTGTGACAACATGAGTAGTATACACTTGGCAAATAACCCAGTCTATCATGCTAGAACAAAGCACATTGAGGTGCATTATCACTATGTGCGAGAGAGGGTTTTACTAGGTCTTATTGATCTAGTTTATGTCAGCACAGAGGATCAGGTAGCTGACATATTCACGAAGGCATTGGGCGCAGAGAAGCTGCGCAAGTTCAGAGACCTGCTTGGTGTGCAGGAATTGGGATTGAGCTCGAGGGGGAGTGTTGAGATATCGAGCTCCACTCGTGATACGCCAGGGTGACCGTTGTGTATTTATGTCACCGACTTGTCAGTTGCAAACGCGGTTGGTACACCGCCCATGAATAATAGCTACATGATAGCTATCCTTATCTACTCTAGTTCGTGGCTCAGTTAGTATGCCACCTTAGTTAGTTGAGTTTGGTTTGAGACCCATATATAGGGTTCTTCTATTTCTTTGTACTAGAGTTCTTTTGGCTTACACAACTAAGAAGAGGAAAACTGTTTTCAGCCTCCACCCTTGTGTGTCTTCCCCCATTGTGCAAGCAAGAAAGCTTCAAGCGAGACTCCTTCCTTCTCTCCCACAATCTTGACACTCTCTCTGACAAGTGGTATCAGAGCATTGGCCTTTGATCCATTCTTTTCTTCTATTTTCAGTCCTATTTTCCTCTATCAAAATCAATTTCAGACAAAAACTGTACAAGACAGTGACTAGTGGAGTGCTACAGATCATCTACAGTTAGTAAGAGACTACATCTAGAAATATCCAAGGTCAGACATGGAGGAGGATGTCTTAAATGGCAGGTCATCATCAAACTTCATGCAAAAATGGAGGTAACTAGGGTAAAGGATGGTTAACCGGGCTTAGTTAGAGGTTAAACTACAATTACTTTTCAAAAGAGAGCTTCTCTTCTCTCTCTTTCAAGCTTTTGGCTGAAGCTTCCATGGTGGCTACCAAGAAATCCTCAAATACCTTTCTCTATTAATCATTTCTCACTGCCAAAGCATAGGGCAAAGGTTCCTTGTTGCATGAGCTTCAGAAAGAGTACCATGGTTGAGGGATGATGCAGGTCATGAATCAGAGAACAGCTCGAAAAATGCACCGAAAAATGCATTGATTTTCATGCTCTTATTCCCTGATCTATCTGCTCCAGATCTTCAATCCATTGATCAAATTCTTTGAAAGGCTTCATCAACACTTGTCTACAGCAATCTTCAACTGGAGAAAAACTCTGATCAGCCATTCCTTTGCTCAAAACCCTAAAACACAACAGGGCAGCCATAGCCACAGATCTGGAAGATCAAATTTCTTCAAATTTTGGACTTCCCCGATCTCCAAGGCTTCTCTAATGCTATGTATAAGTCGGATAGACTCCAAGATTGAAGACATTGAGGAGATTTCAACCCGTGCATGACATTGGAGCTCAAATGGAAGGATTATTTTGGGGCTTTTCTTCAAGAGGCTTGAATCTTTGATATTCAAGTGTTCAAGCAAGACCGGGGCATTGATTCTTCACGGATTTCATCATATTGGAGCTTGTATGGATTAATTCTATGAAGATTTCAAGCTTTATGACGGATTTATGATGGATTATGAATAACTTTTACATCAATGGGATTGAAGCTGACATCCACCATATTCTTCAAGCTTAATTGAGGTATTCCTTTTACTAATCTCTGAAATCTCTCAATAATCCATTTGCTATTGCTTTTCCACTTGTTGATGGGAGATTATTGATCAATTAATTCACTGAATTGATCAATAGATCAGAGATTAGTGTTAATTCTCATTGATTTCAACCTATTCCATTGAATTTCATCCTGATTCAATCATTACTTCATCATAGATATCATTTGATCAGCTTGATGCATAACCTTGATTTGTTTTGGCTGAATTTCTTTTACCCAAGCTGAAATATTGTAAAAGGGTAAGTACTAGCAATCAGTGAGTCACTGAATTGCATTGGTAAGACCCTTCTCCTATCCAAACTTTCAAGATTCCATTCAATTGCATCTCATGAAAGGCTAAATGAATATTTCAGAAATGAATCTCATGCTGATTGATTAGAATACTAGCATCTGCCATGTTGATATACCCACCGAGGAAAAAGGTGGATGCCGAGGGAGATAGTGGGACAAAAGAGAGGTGACTCTCCCTCACTATCAAAGATCCCGAAGGGATGCAACCAACCAACCCGAGGGAAACTTTGCCCACATCCTGGTGATTCGGAGCCCATGTAGGGAGTCTATCATGCCGTTTTATCCCTCACACAGGTACAACGAGTGGAGAATTGAAGATTGAAGACTTTCCAAAGGCTCAAGTACCTACAGGTCCAAAACATGGAATTTACAAGGCACTTATAGGGTACTTACAGGTGGTTACAGGTACACCCTTCATTATTGAAGTACATGTGCAAGTACTACAGGGTACCCACAGGTCCTATACACCCTTTTACAGGGTTTGGTAACCATTTGGGATTACTATCTTGCACTACAGGGTCAAAACAGGGCACTTACAGGTCTAGACAGGGTGTAGGATTGGACAATTCAGACTCAGAAATCTAGCTACAGAATTTTCTATCCCAAACCTGTTATAGCGTGTTATGGCTCATCTCAAAGAGGGCATTCTTAGCTTTGATTTGAACTAAAAATTTCTGAAATCGGAGTTCCCTAGCAAAAGTTATAGCCATTTTTCTGACAGGGGGTACTGCAGGACTGCACTATTATAGCAGGACATAAAGGTAAAAATAAGGTCCAAGAAGATTATGCTCAGAAAATCAGGGATTCCATGCTGGATAATACACTTCAAGAGAGCCCTGAAGAGCTTCAACAACAAGGAGAAGTCAGTATACTTAATAATACTCTGTGTGCCCATGAACAAAGACATAGGGAATGACATGAGGCCATCTTGTCAAGAATGGAGTAAATGGTTTTATCTACTGATCAAACGAAGTCTTCCATTGATAAGTTGGTGGATTCAACGACTCAAATCAAGGCTTCTATTGATAATTTGGTAGAATCTAATGCTCAACTTATGGCACAATTTTCTCAATTGATGCAATTGCAAATGGGATCAAGAGAAGCTAATGAGAAAGCTTGTTCAAACAGCGGCCCTTTAGTCCCACTTCAGTCATCTAACCAAAATGGTCATGGATATGGGATTATTGGAAGAAGAGGCATTCCAAATAGTCAGTATGAAGTAGGAGAGGCTTGACAGAGGCATGATGATTATTTGGGCAGTTTGAATGGAGCCAATCCTCAAGCTTTTGGACTGAATACTCAAAAATCTAGGGGTGCTCTGCCAACAGGAAGATTGCATAGTAATTCTCAGCCACCTGTTGAAAGATTTTCATCTCAATTTGGAGGTTCCGTACATGGTAATCATGATCAGCCAATTTTGGGACAGCAACCCTTTCATGAAAGAGAGCTTAAGGACAAAATTGTTCTAGCCAAATTTAATGGTCAGCCATCTTCACCACATCTGATTTAGAGGAGTGGACCTCTAAGATGGAGTCCTACTTTGACATATTCCCTAAAACTGATGACATGAAGATTCACTTTGCATCCTTGCATTTGGAGGGATTTGCCCATACTTGGTGGATGTATATTAAAAAATAAAACATACTTGTAGAGAATTGGGAAGCTTTCAAGGCACTTATGGCTGAAGTATTTGTTTCTCCTCTTGAGAAAGAGAAATTAGCATGGAGATTGTATGGTTTGGAACAAAGGGGCCTAAGTGTAAGAGAGTAAACTAACCAATTCCTCAACCTGACCATGTATGTGGGAAGCATCAGTGATGAGGCTAAGCTTCATAAGTTTATGTATGGTTTGGAGCCATCTTTATCAGCTGATGTTATGGCACAAAATCCTACTTCACTCTTTAAGGCTGGTTTTGGACAGCCTAGTTTAAGAAAGTATAGAAAAGAATCTTCATTTCAGCCTGGTTTTGGATAGCCAAGGACTGTTTTAAAGCAGGGGCAAGTTGGTAACACTTATCGCAGTAATCATGTGCCAAATGGGAGCTCAAGGGTACCAACTTATCCTCCATTCAATGCTTCTAGACCTCAAAGTAATTTCAGGACAGCAAACAGTCCAAGAGTTGATTTCAAACAAGGGGACAGCAAGCCTAAGTCCATCTCAGCCAATACAAATCCTAAATTTATTCATATAGATCTTTATAAAGAAAGAAAGGACAAAGGCTTATGTTTCAAGTGTGGAGAAAAGTATACACCTGATCATGCCTCAAAGTGTGTATACAAAAATGTCAAACCCAAGCTTCAAAGTATGCTGGTTTTTGAGGATTTTGAAGATGACATAGATGAAGCTAATGCAATGGCACTTAATGTTGAAAATGAAGATCTTGAGGAGGAAGTTGGGCAGGAGTATTTTTATGATCCAACCGACTCTTTTCCTTTTGATCCAGGTGGAAGTGTTCTGTTTGATCCAAGTGGGGCTTGTGATGAGTCGCTTGCTGCCACTAATTGTTCTATCTCTATGGATGCTTGGACAGGATCTAAGAGCCCTAATACACTCCGTATGAAGGGAAGCATATGTGGAAAGCCAGTGTTCATCTTGATAGACAGTGGCAGTACTCATAGTTTTGTGAATAAGTCCATCATGGACAAGCTAAATTGTGTTCCCACAGATTTACAGTAGCCCATTAGAGTTCAAGTGGCTAATGGTGAAGAGGAAATCAGTACACAAATATGCCCACAGATTTCTTTACAATTGGCTGAAAATTTTGAAGCCAAGGTAAACCTGATCACTCTAGAAATGGGGCCTATAGATATTGTACTTGGTTGTGATTGGTTGATGACACTAGGTAGGATCACTATGGATTTCTCACAGTTGTATATGGAGTTTATTTCCAATGGATAGCTTATCCATTTACAGGGAATTCCTAGTAGATCATATTTTCAGCTTATCATCATTCAACAACTCAAAAGAGAGTACAAGAAGCGCTCACAAATATTTGTTTTGCATCTGAATAAAGAAACACAGGATTAGCCCAATAATTCAGCAAACCATCCAACCTTGACAGCTCTTCTTGAGGAGTATAGAGATCTATTTGAGGTACCTATTTCATTGCCTTCTAAGAGAGTAGTGGATCACCCCATTGATTTGGAGCCCAACTCAAAGACAGTCAATAAGCCACCTTACAAATTATCAAAGTGTGAACGAGAGGAAGTAGCCAAGTAAATCAAGGAACTTCTTGAAATGGGATTCATTGAACCAAGTTCTTCACCTTATGCATCCCCAGTCCTGTTAGTCAAAAAGAAAGATGGATCTTTCAGAATGTGCATTGACTATAGGGATCTCAATAAGATCACAGTGAAGAATAGGTATCCTATACCTAGGATTTATGATTTGCTTGATGAGCTTAAGGGGGCTCGATTTTTTACGATGATTGATTTGAGGTCAAGGTATCATCAAATTCTCATGCAAGAGGGTGATGAAGTCAAGACTGCTTTTAGGACTGATCGTGGGCTCTATCATTTCTTAGTGATGCCATTCGGGCTTACAAACGCTCCAGCTACCTTCCAAAGCCTAATGAATAAGATTTTATAACCTTTCCTCTTTCAGTTTGTCTTGGTGTTCTTTGATGACATTTTGATCTACAACAAGACTTTACAAGATCACTTGGCACATATGAGGAGGGTTTTTGATGTATTGAGACATCATAGGCTTTTTGCTAAGGAGAAGAAGTGTTCTTTCATGCAGACTAAAGTGGAATACTTGGAACATATTGTCAGTGAAAAAGGAATATAGGTTGATCCCAAGAAGGTGCAATGCATAAAAGATTGGCCAACGCCTACTACTACCTCTCTTAGAGGATTCCTTGGTTTATCTTCATTCTATCGCCAATTTATTAAGCATTATGCGAAAATTGCAGCTCCTTTGACTGATAGGTTGAAGAAGGAGGCTTTCTTTTGGGATGCTCTTGCAAATAGCAGCTTCAACCATTTAAAGGAACTCCTTATCTCTGCTCCTATCTTAGTATGCCGGGACTTCTCCAAAGAATTTATTATACAGTGTGATGCTAGTGGCTGTGTCATTGGGGCTGTTTTGCTTCAGGAGCATGGAGTAATTGCATTTGAGAGCCGTAAGCTTACAGATAAAGAAATGGCCATGAATGTTTATGATCAGGAGATGTTGGCTATCTTGCATGCAATCAAGAAGTGGCACCATTACTTATATGGCAGCCGATTCAGAGTACATAGTGATCATAGGGTACTTAAGTACTTCCTTACTCAGTCCAATCTTACTCCAAAGCAACATCGTTGGGTAGCTACATTACAAAATTATGATTTTGACATTACTCATACAAGGGGCAAAGATAACATAGTGGATGATTCTCTTTCTCGTATGTAGGCCTACAAAGTTTCAGCCATGACAGAATTACATAATGACTGGATTGAAGAATTACAGGAGTCCTATCTTCTAGATGAGGAATTCAACCAAATTTTTCAGAAATTACAGCAAGGTCTTATGGAAGAAAACTCGCATTACTAGCTTAAAAATGGTCTTATTTGGTTGAAAGGCAAGATTGTTATTCCCTCTACTTCTTCTTTTAAGCGAAAAATTATGGAGGAGCTACATTCTTTGCCTCTAGTTGGACATTTAGGAGTTTTCAAGGCCTATGACAAGATCAGTAAAAGCTTTTATTGGAAAGGACTGTGGAAAGATGTCAAGGACTTTGTTATGAAGTGTATGCCTTGTCAGCCCAGCAGAATAAGGACAGCACCCATAAGCCAGGAGGTTTGTTATAGCCATTGCCTATTCCTAATGGTAAATGGACTCATATTACTATGGATTTCATTACTGCTTACCTACTACCAAGAAGGGATGGAATAGTATTTATGTGGTGGTAGATAGACTCACCAAGGGAGCCCATTTTATTCCAACCAAGATTCAGTTTACTACTCTCAAGTGGCCAGCCAGTTTATGGAGCAGATTTTTAGACTACATGGATTACCGCAAGTGATTGCCCATGATAGAGACTCAAAGTTTATGCGTAACTATTGGCAGGCGGTATTTACAGCTATGGGCACTAAATTGGCTCCATCTACGGCTTATCATCCTCAAACTGATGGACAGACATAGAGAGTTAATAAATGGTTAGAGACTTATCTTCGCCATTTTTGCAATGATGTCCAAACTGTCAAGATTGTGGAAGAGAAGGAAGGAATCTCACTTGTAGCTTTCTCACTTACACAATGGGGGAATACACACCAAGGTGGAGGTTGAAAACAGTTTTCCTCTTCTTAGTTGTGTAAGCCAAAAGAACTCTAGTACAGAGAAATAGAAGAACCCTATATATGGGTCTCAAACCAAACTCAACTAACTAAAGTGGCATACTAACTGAGCCACGAACTAGAGTAGATAAGAATAGCTATCATCTAGCTATTATTCATGGGCGGTGTACCAACCGCATCTGCAGCTAACAAGTCGGTGACATAAATGCACAACGGTCACCCTGGCATATCACGAGTGGAGCTCGATATCTCAATACTCCCCCTCGAGCTCAATCCCAATTCCTGTACACCAAGCAGGTCTCTGAACTTGTGCAGCTTCTCTGCGCCCAATGCCTTTGTGAATATGTCAGCTATCTGATCCTCTGTGCTGACATAAACTAGATCAATAAGACCTAGTAAAACCCTCTCCCGCACATAGTGATAATGCACCTCAATGTGCTTTGTTCTCACATGATAGATTGGGTTATTTGCCAAGTGTATACTGCTCATGTTGTCACAATAAATGAAAACTGGCCCATCTATAGGCTGATGCATATCATAAAGTAGCTTATGCAACCAAGCTACCTCACATGCAGCCATTGCTGTACCCCTGTACTCAGCCTCTGTGCTCGACAAGGCAACTGTAGGCTGTTTCTTGCTGCTCCAAGTGACTGGAGCACTCCCAAAAGAGAACACATATCCACTGGTAGATCGTCTATCAGAAATACTACTAGCCCAATCAGCATCAGTGTATCCATGCAACTGTATCTGAACCCCAGTCTCATAAAATAGTCCATGCTGCAATGTGGACTTCACATACTTGAGTATGTTTCTAGCCGCATCCAAATGCGGTTTCCCTGGAGCCTGCATAAACTGACTTACCAATCCAACAGCATAGCTCAAATCTGGCCTGGTAATAGTCATATAAATCAAACTTCCTACTATGCGTCTGTACATAGTAGGGTCTTCCAGAAGCTCACCTGCATCTACGCTCAGCTTCACATTCTGCTTCAAAGGAACTGGAATAGGCTTACAACCTGTCATCCCATATTTGGATAGCATGTCCAATCCATACTGCCTCTGCAAGAGCCGTATCCCACTTGGTGATCTAATCACCTCAATGCCCAAGAAATAACGCAGCTCTCTCAAATCCTTCATCTCAAACTTCTGCTTCAATAGCATTTTTACATGAAGGATATCTTTATCACTATCACATGTCATAATCAAATCATCAACATAAATGACAAGTAGCATAATACCTTTCTCTGTTTTTCTCACATAAAATGAGAAATCTGCCTTGGAAATCTGAAAGCCAATAGTGACAAGATACTGTCCTATCTTGTCAGACCATGCTCTAGGTGCTTACTTCAAGCCATACAAGGCTTTCTTCAACCTGCAAACAAACTCAGGATGAATAGCATGCACATAACCTGGTGGCTGCTCCATATAGACCTCTTCTTCCAAATCACCATGCAAGAAGGCATTCTTTACATCCATCTGATGTAAAGACCATCCCTTTGATGCAACCATAGCAATGACTGCTCTTACGGTTGCCATCCTTGCAACCGGACTGAATGTTTCTTCATAATCAATGCCATATGTTTGTGCATACCCCTTGACTACTAATCTTGCCTTGTATCTATTCACAGAACCATCTGCATTGTGTTTCACCTTATAAACCCACTTACAACCAATTGCATTCTTATCTTTAGGCAAAGGTACCAATTCCCATGTAGCATTTGCTTCCAAGGCATCCATTTCTTCATCCATGTCTTTCTCCCATTTTTCTTTTCCCATGGCTTGCTCAAAAGAAGTGGGTTCTGGTTCCTGTATCACTTTGACCATATAGGCATAGTGAATGGCTGTAAATCCACCATATTTCAGCCTATCCACAGGATACCTAGCTCTGGTAGACCTGCGCAAAGTAGGTCCACTCCCAGGTGCTCTCAAAACATCCGTAGTCTTCCTTACTCCAGGTGTAACAATAGAATGAATACCCAACTCATCATCAATGCTCTATTCTGAGCCACTGGATTTACCATCCACATAAGAGTGACCTGCATTCACATCAAACATGGGCTGATCTACCTTCTCTTTTCTTTTTCGTGAAACCTACATACCACTATTTGCATTGTTTTGAGGAGATTCTCCTGATCTCAATCAACCTGTCCATGGCGAAGAATGTGAACCACTGCTAGAGGACACTCCAGGTCCACTAATATTTTGTGACAGCTGCTGTGAATTATGTGCAGCATTACCTTTTTGTGCATCTACATCATCAATCACATTTACTGATTTATACGAGCTACTCATCTCATCAAAAACAACATCTCTGCTCACTATAAACTTACGAGTAGAAGGGTTATAGCATCTATACCCTTTCTACTCTGCAGAGAGTAGCCAATAAAGATGCACTTCTCAGCTTGTGGATCCAACTTGGATCTCAACTCATCTGGCACATGGACATAGGCAATGCAACCAAAAATCTTCAAATGAGAAATATCTGGTTTTCTACCAGTACACCTCTCCTCTGGAGTCATCCCATATATTGCTGCAGTGGAATTCATGTTCATTATGTAGACTGCTGTAGCAACTACTTCAGCCCAGTAAAAATCTGGCAAGTCTTTTTCGTTGAGCATGGCACGAGATACCTCTCCAATATGCCTGTTTTTCCTTTCTACAATTCCATTTTGTTGTGGGGTATGACTGCATGAATATTGCTGCTTTATGCCATGCTCCCGCAGAACCTTGCAAACTCATTTGAGAGGTACTCTCCCCCTCCATCTGACCTTAGGCATTTTATTTGCAAGCCTATTTCTTTTTCAACCATAGCTTTAAGGGTTTTGAAATGCCCAAACACTTCACTTTTCTTTTTCATAAAATACACCCAAATTTTTCCTGCTATAGTCATCAATAAAAGTGACAAAATAATGACAGCCTCCAATAGATGCAGCTGTAGTAGTCCACACATCAGAGTGGATTAATTCCAATGGCTTCTTACTCTCTTGAACATGTCTAGGAAATGGTTTCCTTGCTTGTTTTCCAAATTGACATGCTTCACATACCTTATGCATTTCTACAACCTTGAATTTAGGCAATCCTGCAACAATATTTTGGGCTTGCATTGATTTAAGTCATTGTACATTAACATGACCAATGCGTTTATGCTAGATATCAATATCTGCAACTACACCGGTCCCATGTGCAAACATTGATGCACTCAATTCAGGCATGTCTGCATCCAACGTAAACATTCTGCCCTTCTTCTTTCCTTTTGCTATCAAGCGACCTTTATTTTTCATATCCTCAACAAAGCATCCATGAGAATTAAATCTGACCTGCAAGCCCTGCTCAACCATTTGACCAACAAAAACCAGGTTCTTGGTGATATTCGGGACATAAAATACATGCGACAGGTATTTATTTTTCCCATCCTGCATAGACAAAGGAATATTTTCAATCTGCACAATAGGATGTGCAATATCATCACCAGTCTCCACAAATCCTGGTTTTTCCATTTTCCTTGCATCCTGCATCCATTCTGCATGACCTGTCATGTGGTTTGATGCACCTGAGTCAACATACCACAGATCATTGCTTTCTTCTGCACTTGTCACAGAATTGGTCATGTGCTGCACTATAAACAAATGCTCATTTCTATCATCACCCTGTCTACTAGAAGATGCATAATTTCCTTGTTGCAATTTTCCATTCATGATGTCATTCTGCTTTTTATAGCAGTCTTTAGCCATATGACCCATTTTACCACAGTAGTAGCATTCAACATTGCTGTTTGCATTTTGGCCTCTTTGCCATCCTCCACGATCTCTTTGGCTCCCCCTGCCTCTAGAGTTACCATGTCCTCCTCCATAGGACTAGTTTTCTTGAGTTTGCCGCATATTCTGATTTCTACCACGACCTCCAGATCGACTTCCTCTACCTCTGCCTCTATCTCTTCCAGCATTTGAGTAGAAGACAGCTTCTTTTGAAGTTCCTCCTGAAGAAGATACACCATTTCTCTGCTCCCGAGAAATTAGAAGAGCAATCAACTCCTCAAAATCAGGAAATCTTTCACGGACGCAAATCAATGTTCGAAACTGTGCATAATCCTTTCCTAGACCATTCAAGGTCACAGAAACTAAATCATCATCTTCCACTGGCGATCCAATGGAAGCAAGTGCATCTGCAATCTTCTTCACCTTCATGTGGTAGTCATTGATGCTCATACTTTCTCTTTGCACATTGTGCAACTCTTGCTTGAGCTGTATTTTCCTGGCTTGCGTATTTGTGCTATACATTTTTGACAAAGTATCCCATGCTTGGCGTACTTGCATCCTGAATATGCACAATCATAGAGTCTGAAATACTGATAGACAGCCAGTACATAACTTTTCTAGCTCTCTCATGCCATCCTTTAAATGCCTGCATTTGTTATTGATTGGGAGCATCAGGAAGAACTGGTTCTTCTTCGTTTCCTGCAACGAATTCCCAATATCCTTTTCCCATAAGGAAGTTCGTCATTCTAAACTTCCATGCTTGGAAGTTTTTCTTGTCAAGATTTTCAGTGACAATCTATGAAAGAGAATCAGACGCCATTACAAAACACTGCAAAAAATTCTGTCACTGCAAAAAACACAGCTTCAACCTCACAAGAGTAAATTTGCAAAACTGACGAAAGTGGTATTTGACCACACTGTCACTTCCTAGTGATGATTTTGCATCAACATGCAATAAGGATGATTCTGTAACTCCCAATGTCTCTGCGCACAGGCATACGATGCAATTTCTACGGAAACTTTTCACCGACCTGTAGAATAGTGGTCGCATAGCAAAAAACAGGGCCTTTTCTTGAGTGCAAGCGGAAAACTTCCGCCTCCAAAATAGGCCCCGAAATGGCCTCGAATCAAAAAAACAGGGCAACCAAGGGCTAAAGCCCTTACTCGCAGCATATACTGCCCTCTTGCTACATTGCAAAGGGCGTCTCAATCTGAGACAATGCACTCTTCCACTTTCCGGCTGTGCTACCTGCAGAGACTTGCTCCCAAACTCAAAAAATGAAAGTAATACTGGTCCTCTTACCAGAACGCCGCAAACTTGGTTTGCTTTCTTGAGCTCCTTACCACGAACCAGGCTTTGATACCATGTCAAGATTGTGGGAGAGAAGGAAGGAGTCTCACTTGTAGCTTTTTCACTTACACACCAAGGTGGAGGCTGAAAACAATTTTCCTCTTCTTAGTTGTGTAAGCCGAAACAACTCTAGTACAGAGAAATAGCTATATATGGGTCTCAAACCAAACTCAACTAACTAAAGTGGCATACTAACTGAGCCACGAACTAGAGTAGATAAGAATAGTTGTCATCTAGCTATGATTCATGGGCAGTGTACCACCGCATCTGCAGCTAACAAGTCGGTGACATAAATGCACAACGGTCACCCTGGCATATCACGAGTGGAGCTCGATATCTCAACACAAACCTCATGGGATTCTTGGTTACACTTGGCTGAGTTTGCTTATAACAATTCTACTCATGCGAGCATAGGAGTTTCACCCTTTGAGGCTTTGTATGGTTACAAGGTGCCCTTACCCACAGTCATCTTTAATGAAAAGATCAATCCTCATGGGAAGGAAGAGTTGGAAAGAATGTAGACCCTTCTTCAGCAATATAAGGTGAATCTAAGGAAGGCTCAAGATCAAATGAAGATGTATGCTGATGAGAAGAGGAGGCCCTTAGAGTTCCAAGAAGGAGAGCTGGTTTTGTTGAAGGTGCCCAAATCCAAGTACTCTACATTAAAAGATGGGTCTAGTAATAAGCTTGCCCATAGGTTTTATGGCCCTTACCAGATCCTTAAGCGAATTGGAGATTTGGCACATAGACTAGAGCTTCCCTCTTCTACAAAGATTCATAATGTCTTCCATGTTAGTCAGCTCAAGCCCTATTATGGTGATCCAATGGATATAACTGATTAGCTGCCACCTATTGATGAAGATGGTCTTATTCAGTACATCCCAGAGGCTATTATATATTGTGGAATATTTGATCAAATGGAGAGGTTTACCACCTGAAGAAGCTTCTTGGAAACCTGATTCTATATTGGATGAGTTTCCTTTCTTGAGGGATACATTGGTGGGCTGAAGCCTATTGCTTATGGAGTTAGTAATGATGCAGACGGGTTCAGGATAGCACACTATTTTAGAACAATTTTTATTGTGCCTAATTTTCAGAATTAAGCTATCTACATGAGCTTAAAGTACTCTTCAAGAGCTTCGTTTTTATATATGGTATGTTCCATTTGGACACTTCTACTAGAAGTTATGGTAGATTTGGTCCAGCAGGGTCTGTTTACACAACAAGCTATCTACTTTGTTTTGAGATTATTTGTTGAAGATTTTATGGCTCCATATGCTTCTGAAGTATTCCAAATCATGTATATCACTGGGGCTTACTTCCGTTCTTCAATTTCAGCTCATGTAGTTGCTCATACTTCATTCATTTCCCATTTGTAAAGTTGTAAAAACAAAGTAGTACTCTGTTCTATCCATCTTTTTCTAGTTATTTCCAGGTTTGTTTTTTAGGGCAAAAACTTTTGAAAAGGGATGGATTGTAAGAAGCTGGGAATAAGGAATTAGTGTAAATAACATTGATATTATGCCATGTCACACTGACGTTGGTATAAAAGGAGGGGACATGTAATTTTTCACATCTTTTTGACACATTAATACAATTACAATCTTTATCTCCCATCTTGCTCACAGCTTCTATGGCTTCTCCCTCTTTCCTTTGTCTCTCTAAATCTAGTTTTTCTCTCTCCTCATCACTCTTATTCTCTCTCTTTCTACAGTCTTCTCTCTCCTCTTTCTCTCTCCCTAGTTCTCTCTCTGACATGATCAAAGACAAGAGTACGCAGAATGGGGTAGATGGCATCTTGGAAGAAGTCATTGATCGTGATGACACCATACTCTTCATTATCATCTTCTCTTTCTTCCTTCCAAAAATTAACATTCATTTTTTTAAAAAGTGGACCAGTACCAGGACAAGGGGAAATACGGTGATGAAAATAGGAAAACACATTGACTACACATTTGAGTTGTTACTGGAGCCTTCCTAAAATCTCTTTGGGTTGTCTCAAAACTTTGACCACCACTTCTTTGCCTTTGCAATAGCCAAGATAAATCATGTTGTAGGCTCCTGAAGCAAATTGGTGGTGGCCTAGAAATAAATCAGAGAGGTCGATTATCTAGCCTTTTGCCTCGTCCAATGCAGATTCATTCCCTTGTGCCAAAATACTCGGACCATGAAGCAGTCTCTTGAGCAACATCAAACTCTCTAGCCCATTTCTTCTTGTGCAAGCTTCAAGAACATCCATGAGTCCCCCTGACAAGATTACCAAAAATGAAGAGCCCAAGGATAACACCTAATCTACCAAGAGAACATGCCTCATGGTTTCATCTACAATGCATGTGCCCTCAAAAACCTGCAAGAAACATGAAACATCCTTCCTCTCACCAAGAATTCATCTCTCAAAACACACAAGAGAGAGGCACACAAGAAATTGGGAGATTTTTTCATCCTCACCCTCTTCCTCTTCCTCACTCTCCATTAGATTGGTCATTAAAGCACAAGAGAAAGAAATAAGAACAAGAAGGCAAGTATTGTGCCAAAAGAGTGCCAAAATGAGAGAGAGAGAGAGAGAGATGAAGTGTGAAAGGAGAAGATAAACGAAGAGAGAGGTTGTAACCACCTCAACCTCCCACCTCCCCAAATCACTTGACAAGCCTATTCCTTTTCCTTTCTTGATATGTAAAATCAAATTTGCATACGTCTTGGCTAAGGTCTAGAGAATCTTAAATTTTTGGAATGAGACAAAAGGTGTTGACCTTTTTTTCCTTCAACATTTAGAAAATCCCACCTCAACCTATCATAGCCTTTATCTAGATCCATATTTATAAGCACAAAACTTCCCCGACTTTCCATAGCATGCTCCATGGAAACCATCAAATTCAATATGGCATCTTGTATTTTTCATCCATATAAAAATCCGTATTTGAGCTAAAATTCTCTTCCCCTCTTCCATTTAATATAATCTTCAACTCTTTGTAGGAGCCAAACTAATCATTAGGACAAATCCCAAGGCAGCTAGCACCTTAGCTCAGCTTCTAGCGAGTGGGTCAAATTCCTTCTTCTTCATGGCCATAGCTTTTACTCGCTTCAATTATTGTCAACATAGCATTACTCACTTTTTCCCAAGGATCATTGCTTTCCTTGCCAACCTCTCTCCATGATTGGCTAGGTTTCTAGACAAATCTCTTGTTCTGAAGAAAGGTTATGTTGAAAAAACTAACTCAGGTGGGCCATTTAAGTAGCTATGTGTCAAAGATATCTTGCAAGTAATATGTACAAGGCAATTACCTGAATCCATGACCTCATCCAACACCTTCAAGGTTGGTTGCAGTATTAGCCACCACTCCTTGATTAACATATCCTTTGTCCAATCTTACCACACATTAGGAGCTATCCTTGTGTCTATTATACTAGGTATATGAGCATGTGCCTTCCTCAAAAATCATGTGTGCAACTTCCAACATCATGCTAGCAACATAGATCATTCCAACACTCTCTCTCCAATCCAATCATAGTATCACTCTTGTGTGATCTATCAATCTATGAGGTGGTTAGATTCAAATCACCAACCTAAATGGTGTTTACTTGCTTAATTATATTCTTTAAGCACTAGCAAAGCTTTGCTCTCCTGGCAAACATGTATGGGTCATATATCAAAACGACATGTATTACCTTCCCAGCCATTTTAATATGAATAATGAGTATATCTCCATCTTGCTCTCTCCATAAGACTATCCCATCCCCTCCCTTTGAATGACGAGTGTTCCCAACTCTTCTCGAACCAACATCATGGTACCTCCCCTTCCTCTCTCCTCAATAAAGGAAAATGTGTTGTACCCCAATACCATCATAAAAGCATTGTCTTCTTGCCTAAGCTTCACCTTTGTAGAGCCATTATGTCAAGCTTCCTTCTCCTTATTGATCTCTTGTATGCGACTTTACTTTCCTTTGAATAGTAACCCCTCTATTCCATTATATAAAATTAAACTTTTTTTGATTATTAACCATAGTGGGTATCAGAGTGACATTTCCTTTAGCCAAGGGTTCATAGATTTCTATCAACCAAGGGTGCATGACCTACTTCTTGAGTGATAAGAAATTATTTTTTCCCCCCTTCATCTTAGGCTACTCTCTATTTGGAAATTGATTATCCTTGTCATTTGAGCGTTGATTGCATGGGAGTAGTGGGGTGTGAGTGCTTGGGCAACTTGGCATTCGCTCTCTCCTCCACGGCATGTAGTATCAAGGAGCAACCATCTTTCTTGCCCCAGTATCACAAGGTTCACAAAAGAGCCAAGGCAATCGGGCCCTATCTCCTTTGTGCAAGTCAAGAGGCCCCTTCTCGGGTGAGACAAAAGCTAAGGCATGGGGGTGAGTTTTCATGACTCAAGATGGTTCCGTAATGTTGTGTGCCCATAGGGCATCGCGTTATGCTAGATGAGCTTGGCAAGATGAGTTGTGGTAAGATGAGGCACACAAGGTGCCAAGTGACTGTGCGATGTGGGATGCCATGTCTGAGTCATTTGCCAAGTTCTCACACCCCACTACGCTCATACATACATCTATCCTTGCATTGATCCTTACCCTGGTTTGCCTTCCCTTCGCTACTTTGTACAACTTAGCTCTTAGTCCCAAATTTAGGTACCTCCACTTCTTTTCCCTTTAGTTCTTCAAACTTGGACTTTTGGGTCAATTGTTAGTTCTCAAATGGGCTTCCACTATCTTGCTTCTAATGTCCCTTCTACTTGCAATCCCTAGCAAAATGGCCATTTGATGACATAGATAGCAAGCATCAAGAAAGTGGTTGAATTTGACCACAATACATATCTCAAGGCCATTTGGGTCATACACTTCTAAGAACTCAAGGATATCATTTTTCCTACTCCATAGGATACATGCCTTCTTATCTACGCTTATAACTCCATTCATAGGCTTCAAGATGTAGCTACTTTGCCTAGTGCTTCTGCAAGCCTTCTAATCTCTTCATCCATCTAGTTAGGAAGTTCAAGGAAGGTGACCCAAAATGGGTGCTCCCTATGTAGAAAGTCCTTTGGATTGAAGCAAGGTTTCCATGGAATAGCATAGACAAAGTTTCCCCTAAAGTCCATAGTAGAGGTGATGGTTCAATCCTTCCCTATTGCATATTGACTAGGGCGAATAGAACCCCTTGACCCACAAACTTAAATTGATTAAGGACAGCCCTACCATGATAGGTTTGCACAAACCACTAGGAGAACTCATCTTCACCCAAAATCTTGCCCATGAAGAAAAAATATACTCCACATGTAGTAAAATTAACATACCTCTTCTTGATCTTCTAAAGAAAAAATGATACAAGTTTCCCCCTCGTTATCAATAGCTTGACACCTACATTCTAAGAAGTTATTGATGTTTTGATGAAGGTGTTTCTCAACCTCCCCCATATCCAACTCATGTTGTTCAATAGCAACTACAATTAAATTAATCAAGGTCCATTCTATCATCCTCCTTAGTAGACTTCTTTTTTAGTAGTTCTGCATCAACACCATCCTCTCCATTACACTTCCTTGGCGGCAAAGAATGATGCATGAGCCACTACTACATGTCACAATGGTAGTATAAGCTCTTAAATGGTAGTTACTACCCTTTATTACTCAAATATTTACTTGCCTGACTATTTTGCACGACCTCCCTATTAGTACTTCATTTTCTTTTTTTCTTCAGAGCTTCTATGTTTTGTCAATTTTCCGCACAATCATAACTTATGGCATGTGAAAATATGTAGCATGGGTCACATTGTGCAAGGTGGACATTAGAAGGACTAATGTGTTTTGTGATGTTGGTGGACAAATATTTAAAATATGAAAACATGGAGAAACCTTGGAAATTTTGAAGCATTGGATGGAAGCAAGGTAATGAGTTTTGGCAAAATAATGTATTTGTATGCATGAAATGCTAGTTATTTTAATAATACATGTGCATGCATGCAGTGCTAGACATATTATTATATACTTCTAAGGTTTGGCATTATTATTATTATTACTGTTGAGGCACTAGGAAGAGGGGAACACAAAAAGAGAGAAAATCATGGATGCAATATGCTATTTCGGGCACAAGAGAAATAAAATTCTAAAAATACATGCATTAGAGAGAGCCCTCCCAATGCATGGGGGATGCTTGTACCCAATTTTTGTCATGCTCTTCTTTGTGCATTAGTCTCCCTATTTTTCCTTGTGTTCTATTTCAATTTAGGTTGGCCTATGAATTTATGGTTCATGGTGGATTATTAACAACACAGTGATATTTGTTGCCAATGGGTTGGATGGTGCTTATTGATTCCCCTCATGGTTGAGTATATTTATATCTTAATTCACTTTGAGTTTCTTGACTCATATCTTTACCACCCAAGTGGAGACCACTTACACTCGAGTGATTTTGTGGGTCGTGTCAGCCAAAGCTCAGGTTTTGTGATGATGAATTCATGAAGGTTACCTTTATTGCACTCAAGTGCCTTCTTATACAGGTGCGGGGCTCTAAATTCTCACTCAAGTATCATTTCCAATATGCCCTATATCTTCACTCAAGTGATCTCCTCTAACAATATACTTGAGCTCCACATTAACAATCCAAAGAGTTGAAATTCTCATAGAAACCACTTATTTACTCCTTTGCTCCAAATTACCTCCTCAAGTTTGCACAAATCAATAATTAGTTCTTACCCTACCATCATGTTCATGCATCACCAATTTGTATGCAATAGAAACTCATCACACAAAGATCAATGCTATGGAGATTTTAATAATCTTTGTCTATTGTTTTTGTGTTTTTTTTCAAAGTTTATATCTTTTTCTTTTGGTTTCAACAAGTATTATTTAAGCTTAATAATGCAGTGCCATTAAATCAAGAACAAAACGTTGGTTTGCATCCTAACCTAATCATGCATGCTTTGGAAAAAGTGCCACACACAAGCAAGAGATTGATTCCTCATTGATCCATTGCATTCATGTACACAAGCCTCCTATTCCTACATGCAGTAAGAATGTGAGTATCTTAGTTAGTCAATCCTAGCAATGGATCCAAAATGTCAAGCTCTACAAGCACTCAACAATGGGACATGGATGTATCTCTTATTTATTCAAGAGTTCAACCAACCTCAATAAACTATCTCTCACCTAGTCACCTCAAGTTCTAGCTCAAAACCAGTGCACACACCTCTCACAATGACCATCCAAGGAGAAAGCTCAATTATTTATGAGATTCTAGTAGACTCACCTCTTCAATATCTTCTTTTTGTAGGCCTTACTTGAAGTTGAAGTGGGTGGTCTCACAGTCCTCTTAGTGGCCCTTTGCATGCCAAGCTTTGATCCAATGCCTTTGAGCCTCCCTCCAAGCTTGGGCAAAGCATGTTGCAAGAGGGAGATGAATAAGAAGAGAAGAGTGGATATAATGGAGTGCTTCACTCTCTTGGTCCCACACACACACACACACACACACACACACACCTCTCTCTCTCTCTCTCTCTCTCTCTCTCTCTCTCTCTCTCTCTCTCTCTCTCTCTCTCTCTCTCTCTCTCTCTCTCTCTCTCTCTCTCTCTCTCTCTCTCTCTCTCTCTCTCTCTCTCTCTCTCTCTCACACACTCACTCTCTCTCTCTCTCTCTCTCTCTCTCTCTCTCTCTCTCTCTCTCTCTCTCTCTCTCTCTCTCTCTCTCTCTCTCTCTCTCTCTCTCTCTCTCTCTCTCTCACACACTCACTCTCTCTCTCTCTCTCTCTCTCTCTCTCTCTCTCTCTCTCTCTCTCTCTCTCTCTCTCTCTCTCTCTCTCTCTCTCTCTCTCTCTCTCTCTCTCTCTCTCTCTCTCTCTCTCTCTCTCTCTCTCTCTCTCTCTCTCTCTCTCTCTCTCTCTCTCTCTCTCTCTCTCTCTCTCTCTCATAATAAGATACAAAGAATGAAGAGATCTTGATCCCATGAAATAGAACACACAAGAAGGAGCTCTTCCATTCACTTTTATACATTAGGGTTAGGATTAGGGTTTCCACCAAAGACTGGGTATCCTACCCACTTTTTAGTCTTTTGTTTGGTCCTTTTTAACTTTGCATGCATAACCCAACTTAATTTGACCTAACCCAAACTAAGAGAAATGGAATTACCTATTCTACCATCATGGGAGATATTATAATTTGGACAGGAGTGAGCCTAGCTCTAACATAAATATTTCAAACTATAACACTCATGTATCTATGATAAAAATTCTAAACTACATGTTATGGATAGATAATGCCTAAGATGATAATCCATTTCCAAATTAAGTTTTAGTGCGTAGACTTATATGCTTCTTGACATGGCTTCACTTTTGAGGGTTAACACCATCAGAGGAGGAAGGATACGAGCTTTCCGACCAATGAGAATAATGATATTAATTAAGAGGTGGTCAAGGGAGAGCTATGATCCAAGCCGGCAAGATAGTTGAGTGTTAGAAGTGTGGTCAACCTAGATATAAGCTTCCTCAAAAGCAAAGAACATGAAAGCTAGATCTAAATGCAAACCAATACCACCAACCTCCCACCAACCAAGTCAATTCAAGAACCAAAAACACCAAAACCAAACAAACCAATGGCCCAAAAGCTCATGCTTGTTAGAAGAAGATAATAGAACAATCCACTATGGAAATGCCATAAGCTAAGCTAGTTGCCAATCCACATGAAGAAATAAATGTGTCTAAGGAACCACCACCACCAACCCAAAAGTAGGAAACATGATAATAGCAACCCTATGCCTCTACTAAAACCAAGAAAAGATATCTTAAAGAAAAAGTAATGGAACATAGAAATCTTAATAACAAGTATCCAAGATCATTGTCAAATCCACACCCAAGACTTCTAAGCAAACACCTACTTCCAACTATCCAAGGATCCTAGTAAGTAGTCATCCTTGACTACTAACACTGCCAAATCAACTAAACCAATGTCTACTACTTTCAAACCACAATTGGAATCAAATTTGCTATAGCTCTTGGCTACAACTAAACATATCAACTTAATTAAGGAATAGGCTCTTGTTTCTTCAATGAAAAGGGACACAAACTCCTAGTTGAAGTGCACAATCAACACAAGAGATACTAAGGTGTGCTCTTCTTGTCCAAACCCTCTAGCAAGTTTGGAGCGTAAATTAATCATGAGATCTTTTGTGGAAACGGTAAAGTAAATAGCATAAAAGGAGAATCTCCTAATCACCAAGTGCAAGACTTTCCATTAAGTGAAAAACTACTACAACACCCTCTAGTTAGCAAACTCATGGAGGACAAGTTGCAGTTTACTAGTCGGCTAGGCTAAAACAACATGATCGTAGATGTAATTATCTACATTCCTAGCCATGACACCACATCTTCTTCATGATTTTGCAACTCTTCAATACAATTCATATCTTTATAAGTGGCTTATTCCAAGGCCAACTCACAATATATCATAATCCAACATTCTTCAATTATATATATGTATGTGTGTGTGTGTGTGTGTGTGTGTGTGTGTGTGTGTGTGTGTGTGTTCAAGACCTAAAATGGGTCCAACACTCGCTATAGGCACTAGCCACACGTCTCTAACACTCACAAGACAACCCCACACGGCCTCATGGCCAAGAGCATCCAAGTGATACACTGCCTTAATTGCTATTATTGATATTGTGTTTGTAGTGGAACATAGTCCAGCGATTGCCCTTCCCTACTCCTGAGAGGGAGATCCCACACATCTTGGTGTACTACACCATCGTAATACAAACATAAAGGAGGCACCCCACTAACTAAATGCCGTGGCCGCACTGCAGCTCTCCTACACCTTGGGGATTGGCCCCAAGATGCGATGCTCTAACATAAAGCACATACGAACACACTCCACTCTTATATATTCCAAACATTCCAGGATGTTAATGTCCTCACTTGACAATTTCCCAAACATTCGATTGTCTAACCTACAAGTTGGGTTTCCTCACAACTCCACATAGGTCATGTGTTTGGCAATCAATTGCTATGCATCCAGGAGTTACCATGTGATATGCATAGTGCAATTCTAGATGATACACCTCATGCTCAAACACTTTATGATAAAAAAACCAGCAACGAGAGGTGCAAATCCAATTTAATGATTTCCAAACTACCCGTAATTGTGGCATTGCTAAAGACTAGCATCGAGTTTCCTCGTGCTACCAGTCTCTCTTAAATTTAAACAATGATCAGCCTATATGCTATGCATAATCAAATAAATTAGAATTTAAAACATTTTCAATGACCACTCACTTTTACAACCCCTCTCCCATTGTATCGTTTAGGTTTTGCATTCGTTGTTGATAGCTGTAACATTCTTTTTTGTAGTTTTTCATGTAAAAATAGCTAAAAACATACTCTAACATAGAAACAAGGCTTGGCTTAACCCTCATGCTCCAACCTTGTTCTTCGTTCACAAACATAAAATATATATATTTAAAAAAATTTAGGCGCAAAAGCTAATTTTCTCCTTATTTTCCCTCATTTATTTGTTCATAAAAATGTGTTATTTTTTAATTTATGTGTCTTGACTGCGCATGTTGACTAAACACTAGTTTTTATCAATTTTTTATCCCATATGAACTTCATTCCCCAACCCGAAATGAAAGAAACTCTCATTTTTCCTAATTTAAGACGCATTTTAGGTTTTAAATTATTAATTATGTCTATGTACAACTACAAGCTTTGTATTTTATCATGTGCAGCCCTCAAACATGATTTATACAAATTTTCTTTCCATGTGTACATCATTAAAGCCATCAAACATCAAAACAATGAAATTTTCTTTGTAAAATTTGATCATACCGCTTACTTCGTGTTGCATGGTTTTTTTAAATGCTTTCGGGCAGCCAATGGACCCATCATCAGTTCCCCAATAGTGCTAAACATTGCTTCTCATCCTCATTTTGATCTTGGAGCAATCCGGTAGCATCCTTCATCCCCCTTCCTTCTTGATTTTCTGCATGTGATCAAGCCCTTAGAGGAGAGAGGAGGAGGAGAGAGAAAGAATGATTTCTATCTTCTGCAACCGGGCACCCATTACACAAACAAAGACTAGCAATTGGAGGTGAAAAAATGTAGGAATCCATAGCTAAGATCAGTTGGCGGGGTTGCTTACAGGTCCATAATTGCCTTCTCCATGAATTCGGTGTGGATTTGGGGGGTGGCAGCCTGTCATCACGCTGTTTGAAACCCCCCCCCCCCAAAGGCCATGACCAATTTTTTTTAAACTTTGGCCTATTTTGGCCTTTGTAATGCCTGCCTTTCGAATCTCCACTGTCTGGCCTTCGTTTAGAGTGCCGAAAATTTCTGCCAGTTTGTCTTAAGGTCTCAAACTGCCAATCACTTGCTCTAGCTCGATCCGGCATCTGGAAAAATCATTAAAAATCCGCAATTGCTCTTCGAACCCGCTTTCAAATCCCATCTTTCACGACTTGTAAAAATTTCTGAATTCGTCTCTACTGCTTCCAATGAGGTTCAATTCCCGCCTTGAATTTGCACTTCTCTACTTCTTTCCCGCATTTTAACGGGCTTTAAATTCCACTCTCAATTATGCATATATATATATATATATATATATATATATATATATATATATATATATATATATATATATATATATATATATATATATATATATATATAAATCAATTCAAATTGTATATGAGTAATTTCTAACTAGGACAAATACCACACACAACATAAGAGTCTATCAATACCCACCCCCTACAATACTTGAAAGCATTGCCATATTTGTTGTGTGGGTGGAGCTATAAGCTATGATATAAGGTAAGTTAGTAAGAAGGTCATACTGAGTAGATTCTTTGAGTTTTTCAAACTAGAATCACTTACATATTGCTCTCAAGGCTTTATAAAGTGAATGTAAATTAAAAACTAACAACAAGTATGTTGAGATATTGGCAATCACACTCAGCTTAGCCTCTTTGTATGGAGCAGTGTGGGCTCAAGATGCAGAATCCCATGTGCACAGTGGTGGAAAGTGTAGCCTAGTCTATTTCTATAAAGCATTGTACTTTCTCTCTTTTTGAATGCAATGTCATAGTACTTTTGTACTTCCAACAAAGCGTCTGTGTCATTATCAACACACAAGACTATGTTTATGAGTCCAAGCTTCCATCTTGGAACTAATTCACTTGTGTGACACTTGGTCTTGATGTATGTTACCTCATGAGCTCACTCTTCCTCTTTCAACCTCCATAGCCATGCTCTAAATCCAACATTTTTACATGGTATCACAGCCCATTCCGGCATGGCTCAACTCTAAAAATCACTCCTTTAGATCCTCTCAACCTTTGATTACCTCAGCTTGACATAAACCCTTCATCTTCCACCTCCATCTTCACTCTATCTCTCTTGGCTGCCATAGACAACACCTACCTACCTCTGTTGGAGCAATCGTATCTCTTCAATCAAGCCATATCTCTTTGAGCTTTCTTCTCGAGAGTTGTTCTTTAGGTCAAGTTGCATCTTTCCAACTCAAAATTGCCTAATATTGTGCAACATACAGCCTATCATTGTTGAAAAACACAAATCTAGTGTAAATTTTGCTACTGTAAATTGGATATATTCTCTCTCCTTACTGTGAGCATTATTCCACAAGTTATCATAGGGAATTTTTTGATCATATAGGTGACTTACTTTAGCTAAGAGGGATTGAGAAAATTCCACTCCAATAGAGAGATATTAGAAGATTATTGAGAGGTTATACTACAAGAAGCCATTACCAGAGCCTCCTATTTTTCAACTGATGGCGCCATCATCACACCTCACAATGTCAAGGGCTACCATAGGGATTTTGAAGTTTATCATGTGAGCTAACTCCTAACAAAATTTCAACTCAAATGGTCCACTGGGTGAGCTGCTACAACCAAAATATCAGGATATTGTCTTGAAACCGTAACTGGCAATCATAGCCACTTACCTTCAAGCTCATTTTCTCCCTCTTGCCACTTAAACCAAGCTAAGGCCACTCTGATGTGAAGTTCTCAGAAAGAATTCCCCATCAAATCAGCAAGGAGGGGAGAAATCCAAGCATCAAACAATCAAATTCAATTGCATGAAAGCATAGTATCTATTGATACTTATCAAGTGTTATTTGACACTACATTCCTTGTGTCTCTTGATACAATTAAATATTATGCTACTCAAATCTGAGAGTTTTGGTGTCGATTTGCTACTCCATCATGGGAAACGAATCTCCAACTATTTGGTTCAAAGGAGTCGGGTTCCACACCTGGCAAACCCGCATCAAGCTCATCTTGATGAAGAAGGGTCTTTGGGCCATTACCAATGGTAAGGAGAAGAAGTCTCAAGATGTAGACCTTGTAGTTACTTGGCAAAATAATGATGACGAAGCACATGCCATCATTAAGCTAGAATTGGATGATAGCTACATCCACCATGTGGATACCTGTGAAACCTCTAATGATACATGGAAGAGATTAGATACTTTGTTTGGTACACAATCAATGTCATCTAAGTATGGATTACTGATTGAATTTTTCAGGCTAGATATGAAATCAAACACATCTCTTACAACTCACTTAAACTACATGAAATTTCTCTTAACTCAACTTGTAGGAATTGATCTCAAGATGGATGAAGATATTTGTGTTCGTGTGTTGTTAAAAAGCGTGCCTGTTGACTATAATAATGTGTCAACTACATTGATCAACATGCCTAGTCCCAAACCAACTGACATTAAGGCCTCCCTGCTAGAAGAAGAAAATAAGGTAAAACCCAAAGAAGAACCAAGCACCTCTAAAGATGAACAAATGTTCTATGTAGGTACCAGGAACAAGGGCAAGAAAGATCAACTGATATGTGACTTCTGCAAAAGGATTGAACACACTGAGAAATTTTGTCATGCCAGGAGGAGGTCCCAAAAGGCCTATCTAGTTGCTGTTAAAGAAGAAGAAGACCATGGATCAAAAGAAGAATATGAAGAATATGAAGACCACCAAGAGAAGGACAAGACTCATTAGTCCTTCTATTCTAATAGACATTTTAGCCTTGTATTGCCTAGCCCTAATGCTTCTAACATAAGCTTGTAAACTCCTCATGTAAACCTTGTATTTTAGCCTCTGTACACTTTATGAGGCCCCTGTTACAACCTCTGGATGTCCACCACATCTTTGGTATCCACACTTATCCTTTTCTATGATAGCCTCCTCTGGTGTTTACCATGTTTGTGGCGTACCCACACTTATCCTTTTCTATGATAGCCTCCTCTGGTGTTTACCATGTTTGTGGCACTCAATATTCATTATGCATACTTAAGTGCACAAATCAATCCTAACAGAGGAGCTGATTATCTTTAGTTTGGTGGACCTTCTCTTGCACTTTCATCTCTATCTAGACAAGATTAGAAGGCATAATGTAATATGATTGTAAGGCACTACACTTCCTTAAAAAGTAAAAATCTTACTAGCCTCTATTGGCCAACTCTGTTTGTAAACCCCTAGCCTCTCCTTCCAACTTCTCCTACATACACTCAGGGCACATCAAGGGCATGACATACCTAGGGAGTCTCAACTCACCTATGATTAGACATGTCACTTTGAATCATTTGCACTTATTTTCTTTATATCCCATTCACTCTGGTGCCTAAATTTTAAACCCATTAAAGCAACAATGAGAAGGCACTTCGAGAAGAAAGAGGCCACTCATACCAACTTCCATTTGAGCTATTGATGAGTTCACTAAGATAGCATGCCCGTCAACAATTACTTGGATTAGACTCAAAATTTATTCATCCTACTTTTGATGTCTCCTCATGAATTTATTTATGGAATCCTTTTCCTAAGCAACACTCATGCAATCTCAAGGTTCAATAGGAAACAAGTGGATCACTGCTTATACAACAAGAAGGTAGCAAAAGGTAACCATATTCTCTTGATTTTATATGTGGATGACATGCTGAATGTAGGTAGGGATGTTCATGCTTTGGACACCTTGAAACAAAGCCTACACAACAGTTTTGACATGAAGGAACTTGGTGAGGAAAAACATATTCTTGGGATGTGTATATTTAGGGATAGATCAAAGGGTCTTCTCTATTTGTCATAGCAAGAGTATATGTCCAAGATTTTGCAATGTTTCAATATGGGATTTTGGAGGGGGGGGGGGGGGGGGGTAATTGGTATACCATTGCCTCCATGTGTGAAACTCAATGGATAGCGCTGCATCTGATGATGAAAAGGCTAAAATGGCCAAGTTTTCATATGCCTCAACTGTTGATAGCTTGATGTATGCTATGGTTGCTACATGTCCAGACATAGCATTTGTAATAGGAATGGTTAGCAAATACATGGCACACCCTAGAAAAAAGCATTGGGAAGCAATGAAGGGTATCATGAGATATCTTAAGGGCACAAAGGATTATTGGATCTACTTTGGAAAGCAAAAGGAATCTATCGTTGGCTTTAAGGATGTAGACTATGTTGGTCATTCTAATTGCTGCTGCAAGAAGTCTACTTCAAGGTATGTATTCACCTACAAAGTCTCGATCTTGATCACTCAATCATAGCTCGAGTAGCCATCCACTAAACCCCTCAATTAAAGACACAATAAGTCTCTTGTTATCCTTAAAAAATGAGTCTTAATGTTGTATTTCAAACTCTACAAAGCTAGTGTCTTGTATGGCTCTCTTAATGAAAGTTTGTACATTAAGCACAACAAAACTATGAAACCTAAACCCAATCTTCCTTAATCCCAAATTTTTGAACCTTCAAGAGAGTAGGAAGTAAAACATGGTCCGTTAGCAATGCCTTTTGGGTTGTTTAGGTGAACTTATTTGAATAGAGCTTTGAAACTAGCCATGACCTCAAAATGTAAAACTTAAATATTGAACACTCCAACAATCATGCACAATCAATAGTCTCAACTCCAAAAAACACTAGTTGACATTCTAGAGGACATGAAATGAATTTAGTACCACTTTTTTTAAAAATCAAGCTCCATCCTTCTAAATAAAAGTTCATGCACTATCCCAAACTCCTCAAAAGAGATTAGAAGGGTATCTTTATAGGTTTAAAACATAATTAACCATGCATCATTCTATTCAAGATTAAAGACTATCCAAGAGGAAATTTTCAATCCAAAAATCCATCAACATGGATCAACAACACTGAGAGAACCAAGAAGAATCATATGCATCATGACTTGTTGTGGCATAATTAACAACCCTCAAACTCCGTAGTGCATTATAAGTAACAAGATACCCTCAACATGAGCATCTTGCAAAAAAACTTAAGCTACCCCACATAACTTATTTAGCAATTATTCCATCAATAAATACATTCACAAGTCTAAGACAAGCATCCAAAAGACTACCTCAATCTTTGCAAGCCCCAAAACACCAAAGGATACTATAATCAAAACTTCTTTATCAAGAGGCATAATAGGGAGATAATGGTTCATGTGTTTAACAACACATACCCCATGTGTATCAAACTCTTTTTGAAGTCTAAAGGACTTTTGGAAGTGAAGATTATGTGTGTTATAGCCTTGTTTTGCCATGTAATACCATGTCAAAGGTGCTTTCATGAGGAGACCAATGTGCAATAGTTGTTGGCATCATGCAAATGTAAAATCAAACAAACTAGGCACTCCATGCCTAGATTCTACATGTGCCTCATCACAGTGTTCTTTTGGTGCTTTGCACTGGGCTCTAAAGCACCAGTTTCAGTAAACAACTAGGACACTTCTTGTCCTAATGCATGTTTCACTTACTTGTACATCATTGACACCAGAGAGAGAGGGGGCACTCTTTGTGCTTGGACTGCTTGTATGAGTGAGAAGAGTGTAGGCTTATGCTACCTCTATTATGTGAGGCAGGGGTAGGGAAAGGGGAAATAATAGGCTCTCATCCTCCCTATTCATCCCCACTGCCTCCTTTGTGTGTGTGTGTGTGTGTGTGTGTGTGTGTGTGTGTGTGTGTGTGTGTGTGTGTGTGTGTGTGTGTGTGTGTGTGTGTGTGTGTGTGTGTGTGTGTGTGTGTGTGTGTGTGTGTGTGTGTGTGTGTGTGTGTGTGTGTGTGTGTGTGTGTGTGTGTGTGTGTGTGTGTGTGTGTGTGTGTGTGTGTGTGTGTGTGTGTGTGTGTGTGTGTGTGTGTGTGTGTGTGCGTGTGCGTGTGCGTGTGCGTGTGCGTGTGCGTGTGCGTGTGCGTGTGCGCGTGCGCGTGCGCGTGTGCGTGCGTGTGTGCGTGCATGCAGGCACGCGCGTGCCCACGTGCGCACATGTGTGTGCACACATGCAAGACCACTGCCTAAGGGAGTAAAGGAGAAAAGGAAAAGAAACAAATTCTTCTGATCCACAAGCTAAGAGAGACAAGGAGGAAGAATAAGAGAGGAGGCTACCACATGGAATTATGGGAGATACATATACAATTGCTTTGCACCGAGTATCACTACCAATTAGGGTACTTCGCATCCTAGCTATTATTAATACTCAAAGTGCAAGTGAGGGGGTGCATCTAAGACTACCAAGTGGCATACATTGAAGGCTCCCCCACATTCTTTATTTATCTTTATCTCCACTGCCCCTCGCTTCTTGTCTTTCTTATTGATATGTCTCTCTCTCTCTCTCTCTCTTCTCTCATTTGTGGAAGTTCTATAGGCATCAAGGCTTGATTGGCCTTCACTTTCCACTTCTTCTTCTTCTTGCACCACTACAAGATATAGGCATCATACCGATGTTCAAAGCGATGCAAATTTTCATTAAAAATATTGCCCATGTCATCACTAAAAGCATCAGTATAAACGTCTCTACAAAATTATCACAAAAACCATCACTATCTGTGTCACACATTTGCAATGCAAATAGCGATACAGATAGTGACAGTTTGCAACGTAGATAACAACAGCAATACTGACATGTGTAAAGAAATCAACGATCCTAATAGCGATGGTTACAAAAGAAGAAAAAATTGTGGTAGGGCAGCATATAGCACCATGTGCTATATAGCATTCTATAAAGCAATTACATGTTGGGTACGCAATTGTCTTCAAGACGAGCACAAAAACTACTTAAACCCACAAGATTGCTAACTCATAGAATAAGTACAAGATTAGTGTGATGAAAACTCATCACATTACATGGAACTGTGGAGAGAGAGGAGATCCAAAAGAAACATGAAAATCTATATGTAATTATCGCAATATGCGATTTTATACAAAGGATGATAAGTACATCTAAGGAATAGTACATGGAAGATGCTTGCACAAATCACAAGACCAAAAAAGAAGAGGGTGTGTGCTCCACAAATCCAAATGCGTGCTACAAATCCTTGCCATCAAAAAGCTCGTCTTGATGCAAAGGAGCATCGAACGGACTCTGCAAAATGAACAACTAAACATTAGTCCACTATACATAATGCATCCAAAAAAAAAGTGACTACAGACAAGAAAGATAATTGACTTACTAGGCCGCCGCATGCATACAATCTATCAATAAATGTAGTGAGACTGTGTCTCTCTACCTATCGAGTCTCCAAACCTATGGGATCGCAATTAATGATGGAGTGCTATAAAGAAAAAAGAATACAACTGTTAGAAACGTGATTCTTAGTACAAGTGATATTGCAAATAAGAAAGCGAGAAGAATCAAAAGAAAACCTTTAAAGTCATCTAGATAAGTCCTATGGTCGCCCCTCCCTAGATAATGCACGACCCTTGCCTCCAATCATGCCCTCGCTACCTCCTACTACTATGGCCATCATCCTCGAGAATCTGTAGCCTCCTCATTGAGTCTCCACCAATCCTATGCATCTAGCCACTTGGCTTTGAGGTGCCACTCTTGTCCCTATAACTATGCCAATTCTAGGTAGGTGCAATAAACCAAATATATAAGTGATAAGACATTGGATATGTGAAAATCATAATAACCATTGACATGCTAAGTGTAGATATGCAAACCCATCTAGCTAGGTGGTCCATTATCAATGTTTGGATGTGTTGAGATTGCCATCTCAACATAGTGGATTTCAAGTAGATACGTTGGAAAGAAGGTTTGATAAGACATTGGCCATGTGGAAATCATAATAACCATTGACATGCTAAGTGTAGATATGCAAACCCATCTAACTAGGTGGTCCATCATCAATGTTTGGATGTGTTGAGCTTGCCATCTCAACATAGTGGATTTCAAGTGAACATGTTGGAAAGAAGTTTGGTTCAAGATAGATTGTCATATTACATGCCTTTCTCCATGTCTTCATACCATGTTTATGAGTTGCCATGGATCTAATGGGAATGTCAGGTTCCTTCATGGGTGGCTCAGATAAGTAGTGCACTAGAGGGTAACAATGTTTGATATGATTACTATCAAAGTGCCCAATACATTAGCCATCCAAAGTCTCTAACCCCATGTAAGCGTTCTTTCTCATGGGAACATAGTAGGGTTTAAGGCCTCAAAATTTAAGTATTTGTTTTTTACCTTTGATTAAGTACAACAATACTAGACTAACTTTCTAAAATGATTACTTGTTAATGTGCTTATCTAACCAAGATTTTCATTGAGATCTTTTCAATAAGCACAATATGATACACAAGTAATTGTATCTCAATAAGGCATTCAAGTTCAATAAGGTGTTTTGTTCGAGCTTTAGTGACTTTCCAACATTTTTGCATTGTGATCCAAAGACTATGTATAAGGTAATCGAATGGCATAATGATATAAGTTGCATAAGTCAACTTGAAGAGTGTTTACCCTATGGCCATCCCATAAGTTGCACGTTAAACTAAGAGTGCTACCATGAGCTTATGATTTGTGTTTGATTGGAAAGTTGAGACTCTCTTAGTTGGGACAATACCCCACTTTTGATATGGTTCCAAAGGTAAAACTCGATGATCTTACTTTCAGTCCCTAGATAGAGATTGACCTTCCTTCATACATGTAGTGCATTCTTTGGCATACTAATGTGCATCCTTAATTACAATTGGCCACCACAACCTTGCTTGAAGAACCTTCCTTGATGTAATTTCACCAGAGAAATGCCCTCTAGTGAGTCCTGCATGTACCTCATGCAGAACAATAGGCTGCTCTTGGCCAATTACACATCTTCTTAACAAACTGAACTCCCTTCTTAGTGAGTAATGTAAGTGGAGCACAGATATGGGCTAGATACTACAAATACCTGCCCTATGAAGCGCATCACGTCTTGAATTGTTTTAGGTACAACAACCTTTTGAACTGCTTGAATTTTCCTCAAAGCAATAGCCATACCTTCTTCAGAATGATATGCCCCAAAAGAATTCCTCTTTTGGCAGCAAAAATAGATTTTAAAGGATTAAGTGATATCCAAATTGACGAAATCTTTCAAAACAAAGTCGAAGGTGCTGCAAATGATCCACTTTCTTGACAAATACACAAAAATCGTCTATGAAAACCCTCATAAAAGATGTAAGATAGGGATCAAAGGCTTTATGAGCTACACCTTAAAATTCTGGGGGTCCATTCTTTAAACCGAAATTCATGACAGTACAAACAAAAGCTCCCCATTCCGTTATGCAAATTGTCTTATCCATATCATCTAGATGCATGCGGATCTGATTATATCTAGAGAAACCATCTAGAAAACTATAGATCTCATGTCTTGCCACATCATCCAATAAAGAATCCATGAATGGAAGAGGAAATGGGTTAGTGATTGTTGCCGCATTCAACTTTCTATAATCTACACAAACTCGTATCTTGCCATTCTTTTTAGGCACCACCACAATTGGTGATAACCAAGTCACTCCATTAATAGTTCTGATAAAACCCACTCGAAGGAGTTTTTCAATCTCTTCCTTCACATGTTTATCATAATTGGGAACTCATACAGTACCGTTTCTGCATAATAGGCTTTGCATTTGCTTTTAAATTAATTCTATGCTAACACATCCTCAGATCAAATCCTTTCATGTCAGTGTATTCCCAAGCAAAGATATCATGAAAGTCCTTGCACAAATCAATCAATTGCTGCTTGAAATCTTCCTCAACAAGAATACTCACCTTTATTGGTTTAGAACTTGTTACAACTTTTGAATACACTTCTTGGACATCATCCTCAAAGACTCTAACCGACGTGTGCATGGTACGCTCATTTTTCAACTATGCATTTATAATAGCTTGCTGACTTGGTTTTTCTATATCCTCCTCTGCCTCTAAAGAAGGCTTCTTTTGGTCTTTAAGTGTTTCTAGATTAGTGTTTTTTACTTCCCTCAAAAGTAACATTACTTTTCACCACCAAATAACTACTCTACTGCATGAAATCACTACTCTGCTCCATAGAGTCATTATTTTGCTCCATGGGGCAACTGTTTTGTTGCATAGAATTAGTCTATTGCTGCATGGAGTAACTGTGTTCATCACTTGGTATAACCACATCTGATAATGATAATGCTAGAAATACATGATACTGAGACAAAATCTTTTCAACATCCACTTCAAAGACTGGTACAATTGTAGGATTAGCTTGTAGAAAAAGTTCATCATCATCATCTTCAATCTTCGTTGCAATATTAATTATCTCAGCAACTAACGGATGGTACTTAGGATTCAAAACCACTTGATTAACTATAGACAACTTGACCTCCTTGCTTCCATGAGGAATAATTGTTGTATCTTAACCCCAATCCTATTTCAACTTACCTAATCTAAACCAAGGTCTTCCCAACAGCATATTTTATGAATCCCCTAAACCTTTAATGCGGAGAACAAAACTGACCTTGAACTTTAGTCCAACTACCCAAATAAGATGATTCTTTAATATTCCCAATGGATGAAGTCGTCTTTGATCCGCCATTTTAACATAAAATGGTGATGCCACAAGCCCTTGCAATTTATATGCCAAATACATCTCTTCAAGTAGAATGTTAACTCCAAAACCTCCATCTAGAAGAACATCATCAAACTTGCTACCCAAGTAGTCAACTTGAATAGTCAAAACCTTGTAATTTACCACCTCCATCTGTGTGGCAATCACCACTTGATATTCTAAAGTTAGTTCCCTGGCCATAACATAATGTTTCAGTGCTTTATCCTGATTGGACATAATCTTAGCTAGAAGTTTTTCCTTAAATTGTGGAATTGAATTAAGGATTGGCTCCAGAGTTAGCTACAATGAAGACTTAGTTAGTGCAATAAACAACTCATGAGAACCAAGCAATGCCTCATAGGAATCCAAACTTTGAGGCTGCATACTAGACTACATTCATGTCATGAACATATCTTGTTGATTTTCCTCATGAAGCAATCGATTGTCTTAAACTTCATGAGGCAATTCTGCATCTTTGAGCTGCTTGAAGTGCTTCTTCCTCTACAACTTCATGACTTCATTAGAAGTTTCTTCCCTAGACATTTCTTGATCTTCCCAATTAATATTTTGCTAAGATTTTGCTTTTATAATGGCCAAAACTACTGTCTCATCCAGACAATCTTCCACAACTATGCAATTTGAGCAATCACAGCCCATCTGTAGATCTAAACCATGCTTAATGACATTTAAAACACCCTTAAATATCACTTATTTCGGTAAAGCTTCATGAACTTGTTGGTTTAGTGGATGGCTTACTGCCTGGTCCCCCCATGACTTCACATTCTTGGAAGTAGTCATTACACCCATCTCCAACAACTGCTTCTTGATTTTCTTTTCCAACCTTCTTTCCAAGGTTTTTTTTCCCTCTTTCCCTTATCCCTTCTTCTTATCCTTAGAAGAGGTCTTATGTTTCCCGAATTTCTTTTTGTATCTCTTCTGCCTCAAGGCAACCCCTCGACTAATGCCGTGGCCCCACTACAGCTCTCCTACACCAAGAGGATTGGCCCCTCAATGCACTGCTCTAATATAAAGCACACACGAATAGTCTCCACTCCTATATATTTTGAATGATCCAAGAGATTTTATATTTCCTTACCAAGCTTGCCCCAAGGAATCGATCATCTAGCCTATAGCTTAGGTTTTCTCACAACTCGGCATAAGTCATGTGATTGGCAATCAATTGCTATGCATCTAGGAGTTACCATGTGATATGCGTAATGCAAGTGTGGATGACACACCTCATGCTTAAGCATTTTATGATAAAAGAAAACTAGTCACGAGAGGTGAAAAACCAATCCTTTAATGATTTCCAAGCTACTTGTAATTGCGGTGTTGCTAGAGACTAGAACCTAGTTTCCTCATTGTCGAAGGGTGTTTTGAAAGCAAAGTCACGACCATAGACGTCCTTGAGAAATTCCAAGACGGAAGATCAAGCGAAGCAAATAATCAAGACGAATATGATGCCATGGTTTAAGTGTATTACAATTTTTGGTTCAAGTACAAGCAACAAGACGGATCAATCAAGAGAATCAATCCTCTTACGAAAACCACATCAAGTTATAAATCAGAATACAAGAGCATCAAATATGCCATCCAATCTTCAAGAGAATGTCTTCAAAATAGACTCTTCTTCAGCTGATGGGTTAGCTAGTATGTGTCTTGAGTGCAGCGCTAAAGTCAGTGCCACTAGAACTCACCCAAGTTTCAATCTTTTGCCTTTTACACTTTTCAATCATTGGTTTTCATCTAATCTACCATTCTGAAATTTTTATGATGTCCTGCTAGCTGGGAGTACCTTGCCATCATCAGTCACAGAAACATTTGGTATTTTCAAATGTGCAAGAACTGCAACTGACACAAACAAAGTTGCATCGAACTCCGATCCATCAGAATCAAGTCAATACACATCCAAATAGGCCATCCATGATGCCTTGCCTGGTGCAATACATAGCTCATGTAAATTTACCATTGAGGAACTTGAAAGAGCATTTGTAATTTGCTATGTGATCACTAAAGCTTCTTCAAATGGCCTGCCAGGACGGACTGAGCAATTTAGTCTCCTTCAACTCCACATTTATGTTCTGTTGGTAGGTCGAGACGGTCAAGGAGGTCACGTTCCAAGAGCCCTCCTTCTCGAAGCCATCGTTATTCACCTCGTGGTGACAGGTCAAGGGACTCTTCCATAGGCACGACTTCTCCCCTTGAATGCATCTGATAGCTTTAGAGACTCCAAAATGGGAAGCACAAAAGCTAGATTATTCCCTTCATAGATGGCATTCAAGGTGAGAGCTTGAATAGGGAACAGAGCCTCTATACCTTTTGATTTTAGCTTCTGCCTTAGAGCATCTGATATTTTGAAATTGCTTACTACATAAGGATTAATGACCTCGCTTTCTTGTTCACTGTCTAGCACTGTCACTTGGTTCGAACCTTGCAAGCTTACCCCCCTCTATTGCCTGTTTTCATTGCTTTTCTTTCCACCCATTCAAGCTTAGAGGATGAGGACCCCTTTTGAAAGGCAAAAAAAGCATCATGTTTTTTCCGAGGTCCAAAAGCGCCACTCAACTATAAACTTAGCTATGCTCCTCCCTGTCCTCATCAATGTTCGACTATAAATTCAACTCCTCAGGTTGCCTGTCTGCCGCCATAAATTCCAAGTACTTTGCCACTTTAAAATATCTAACAAAAAGAGGCAAATAAAGTGTTTTGCTAGTGACAATTGTTGAAACCAAAGCTTGTTGGCATCATACATCTGCAATTAACAATGATCCTGATAGTGTAACCTTCTCCCCAAGCTTGAAAGGGGGCATGCCTTTGTATGGATAGGTACTGCATTGAAAAGCATCTCCAAGCCCACAATTCCCACAGGTAGATTGAGGAGTATTTAGCTCTTCAACATTCAATGACAGTTTCCCAGATGCCTCCATAACCATATAATAGTGCAGGATTCTCCCACTAATGAAAGAGCACAATGTTTAGGATTTGATTCTTACGTCAATCGATCTTCTTTGACTCCTGGTACACCTTTCATTTGTTTTATCATCTTGATGTGTTGATCTAGTGCGGCCTCAACAATTTCACTTGGATTGTCCATTTTCCAAACTTGGTGTTGTCTCCATGCACCTGTGGCTTTCAATACCATAAAATGAATGTTTGTAGCATCCTCTTCGCCCTCTTAGTTGTGACTTTGTCCAACGGCACTTTTTTTAAAAGCCCATTCTCCTTCTAAATTTTTTGTAACAAATATTAGATTCACTCCCAAACAGCACTTATCTCTTCTGTGAAATTGAATATGAACCAACTGAAGACAAAATGTTCAGGCAGAGCAAAGCACAACGTCTAAGTATGCACAAAGTAACAAATGTCACACACACAAACTTTTTGGTGGATTCCATAGCTCGAATACGCAGCAGTATGACATCCACCCCCTCTGATCCTGCGCATCCTCCGGATGGGCCAACTACCCATGATCATTATCGTCAAGATCCACGAACAGATTAATCTCTTCATTGACTATTTCCGGTATATCAGCAAGGTTATCTATCATATCATCTGTCTCTTCTACTCGAGTTTCTTCTCGTTGCTCTTCTCTTGCAAATTCTTCCAATGCATAATCCTCATCATCTCTTTTCTTGAAAATCCTGATTCTTTTTCTTGCAATGGGCACTCTAAGCACTGTCCCATCCAATTCTGTCAGCTCATATGTTGCATTGTCAAAGACGTGTCTGACTATGTACGGCCCAAACCATCTTTTCACCATCTTCTGAAGTGCAATATGCTGATTTTCAAGGTTGCTATCAAAGACTAATACCCAGTCTCCCTCTTCTATTTCTCTAGGCCGCAAGGGAAGCCTGTTGTCAAACCTGTCCTCATTTCTAAGTCTAGCAACCTTCAACCTGTCAATAGCTAGCTGAATATCCTCTGGCCTTCTCTCCAACTGTTGGATCCGAAGAGCTAATAGCTCCTCTCTTGTCAAATCCTCCTACCAAGGTATAACTGACCAAGTCAAAGCACAAGTCTCAGTCAAGCATAACCGGTTTCTGACCGTACATCAACTCTGCGGGCATATATATTGTGCTAACATTGTGAGTCGTACGATCAGCCCACAAAGCAAATGGTAGAAGTCTCCGCCATTCTCCAATCCTTCCTCTACATGCTTTGGCTAATGCTTTCACTATCGGTGGATACCCTCTTTCACTCTTTCCATTTCCCTCTGGATTGTATGTTGTAGTTAGAGCCAACCTAATTCCTAGTTGAGAGAAAAACTCCCTAGCTTCATCTGCCTCTAATTCACTGTGATCTGCAGTGATCTTACCCACACAGCCATACCTGCAAAAAATTTCTTCCAATAAGAACTTACACACTGCACTAGTGGTCTTCGTTCTCAAAGGTCTTCCCTCAACATGATTGGTAAGATCCTCTCTAGCCAAAACAATATATCTCATCTGCCATAGACCCATTGGCATAGTAACCAAGTCAACTACCCACTTATAATGAATGCATAGCAGATAGGTCGAATGAAGCTCATCTCGATGACGCACTATGGAATACATCTGACAGTCTTTGCAAGTCTCTACAAAGCGAGAAACATGTCTGTACATGCCTTTCCACCAATATTTTTCCTTGATTTTCTCATAAGTAGCCCACACTCGTCTATGATCAGCCCAAGGACTCTCATGAAACTCTCTCATCACCTGTAACTGGGTCTCTTTATTGCAGACAACTTGCAAGGGCAATCCACCTCTTTTCTTCGGGTGCTTCCAAAGAAATCTATCCTTGAGAAAATAACCATAGGCTTTTCTTATGATCTTCTTGAACTCTTCATCTGTTCATTCATCTCTTTTTCTTAGTATACTAAGGTACTTTCCAATATGCAACCAATCTCCAACATAGAGTTCTTCTATGAAAGCCACAATATCATAGACATGACAAACATGATCAACCATAGCAGCTGAAATTTCTGCATCATCCTCTTCTGTAAGTAGTGTCTCCTCATTATCATATCTGGCTCTAGACAACATATGCGCCACTGGATTATCCTTCCTCCCTGCTATGTGTTTAAATTCTGGATTTAATGACTTGATGATGACTGCCAAATTAGTGCAAATAAAGGCACAAAAATGTGTTCAACATGGAAACATCCTTTGCAAATTAACACTTTGCTTTTGTACCCCTTTGTCAAAATTTCAAATATGAAGCAATGTAAAATGTGTAGTCCAAAAGAGACACACTATAAAATATTGCTAGGAAAAGGAAAGGTCAAATCCTTTTGTCTCATGCTAAAAATTGAAAGGTCCTTAGACCTTAGTCCATGTATGCAAATTTGAATTTTTATAATGCAAGAAAGGAAAAGGAGGTGGTTGGAGCTGTGGGATTTGGGGAGGTGGGAGGTTGAGGTGGTTACACCCTCTCTCTTCCTTTATCTTCTCCTCTTACGGTTCATTTCTCCCTCTCTCATTTTGGCACAACACTTGCCTTCTTGTTCTTGCTTCCCTCTCTTGTGCTCCTTTGCAAGATCTTATGGAGAGTGAGGAAGAGAAAGAGGGTGAGGATGAAAGAATTTCTCTCAATTTCTTGTGTGCCTTCCTCTTGTTTGTTTTGGAGCAATGGTTCTTGGTAAGAAGAAGGAGAGTTTTCTTGCAGGTTTTCATGGCGAGCAATGTATTTGCAGCCTCTACCTAGCCGGTTTGTGGTTCGATTTGTGCCATGGCAGGGTGCTCTTCACTTGATGTATGCGATCCATCTCAGCATAGCTATATCTGGAGTAGATAAACTCGTAATCATACCTATCAATGGTAGGCAATCTGTCTCTACCACAATTGGGGCTCCAAGAAAATACTCCTTGTCACATTTGAGAGCCGTAAAAATTCCCAGTAATTCCCTCTTGATTTGCGGATACCTCCTCTGTCTCTCGTTCAGGACTTTCGTCCCAAACTGAATAGTGTACTTGTTTCCATTTGCATCATCTTGACCCACAGCCCAACCTATGCCAATTGGACTAGTGTCAACTGTCAATACAATAGGCCTTCCACAATTATAATCCACTTTCCTGAGAGTAGAAGCAATCTGCAATAACTTCTTCAATTTCGGCATAGCTCTAGTGTGGCTCTCATCCCAATAAAATTTTTGCCCCTTTCGAAGTAGCTGATATAAACAATTTGCTATGTATGCAAAATGGGGTATCCAAATCATGTAAAACACAAGCTCCAATGAATCTCTGTACCTCTGAAGTGGTAGAACAATACTTCATAATCTTTCTTATAGCATTCACCTTCGTAGGTGAAGGTTTCCTGCCATAATACCCACACATATGTCCAACAAGGACGAACTCATTTACTCCAAAAATGGATTTTTGCCCTGATAGTGTCAAGTTCACTTCTTCTAACCTAGCCAAAATCTTCTCACAAGGTGCTATGGGTAGATCATCCAAGAAAGGCATGGTAAGCTGAGGTATATACTCATGAAGGACCTTATGCATGGCATTCATCATATGCGCAACAGAGTTAGTGGCACTTTGAGGCAAGGTACACATCCTGACAAGCCCAATAGGAGTTCTCATAGTGGTTATGTCCTTGCTTTCCAAGGCCAGCTGAAACTGATCATATCCTGAATACAAGTCACCTAAAGAATAGATGGCACGTCCAGCAAATGCTTTTGCAAACTCATCCACAAGTGGACCTATACCAACAATCCTGATAGTAACTCTGTTTACTAGATGCATGTCTTGTATAAATCGGAGAGTACCATTCTTCTTTGGAATCGTAAACCACCTATTTGAGTATGGTGCAGATGACGGCTCTAGGATTCCCATCCTAATTTTGTCATTCAACAAGTCAACTAGCTTTGGTAGGTGTGCCCTAGGCATTGGAATAGATTGAAGGTTCCATGGAATATGAGGAATAGTAAAGATCACCATAGGGGCAACAATATCCGGATTCACACATCCAATCTCATGCAAAAAGAAAGCAAATCCAATCTCATGCAAATAGAGAGGGCTGCCAAGCAGCCAATTTTGAGAAATCCAATTTATGGCCTATATGCTCTGGATTTCTCAAAATTGGCTGCTTGGCAGCCCTCTCTATTTGCTGATCACTATCAGGTGGAAGCGGTCTTGCTATTGGCTTCACCTTCTTATCCACAGTCTTTTATTTCGTGTCAACCCTGGCTTCATTATGATCCTCTGCACTACTCAAATATTGCTATAAATCAGCAATTCTGCCCTTTGGTGGCGCTGAATATCATTAGCCTTCTGCTCTATGGATTGCATAAGAATAGCCCTAAACTTTGGATGCTAAAATATTTCAGTAGTAAACTCTGTTGGTGGCTGAAAGTTTTCAGCCCTCTATGTCTCTGTAGGCTGATCATAATCAGCTGGAAACTCTATTTGTTGAATTTCTTTAGCTCTCAACACTTTTTGCTGAGTCACCTCAGCCTCTGACTCTATCTGTGACACAAAATCTGAAATTTCATGAAACATGTCCAGGGACTGCACTGATACATTACTGAGACAACTTTGCATATCAGCTTTCAGCATATTTTCCATCTCTATCATCGTATCTGCACAAACCATACTATCATATATCCCATCTATATGCTCATCATCCTTTAAAATACTTGCATTTTTCAAATCTTTCTCCTTCCTGCATATGTACTGCTTGGCAGCTCTAGGCAACTTAGAAATATTCTGATAACTCATCAAACTATTTGCTGAAATTCCAATAAAATTGGAGGAGAAAACACTGCTGTTGCTAGGAGGCAAGAACTCCAATCTCCTTTGCTATGTACCACTCTCATCTCACGAGACATCGGTACCTAATGAAAACCTAAATCCACAGTGAGCAAAGGCACATCTCGAAGAGTATCCCTGTTTCTAGCATGGTTTACACACATAGTCATAAACTGGACTGCTCTCATACCATCTTTACTACAAATCCGTGCATAAGCAGATCCATCATCCATTACTTTCGTCTCCATGCGCATCTTTGTGATGAATGGCTGTCCTAGGATTATGGGGTAAGAGCATGAATCCTGCACAAAGAAATGGAAATCCTCCTCTATATCTCCAATAGAAATCCTCACATTGGGAGATGCAGCATACAAATCACCTGCAGTGTTGTTGGCGGCTCTCATACGCCACCCATGCTTTGTATCCATAGGCCATCTATTGCTTTCATAAACTCTGCGAACTATGAGATTAATCTTTGAACCATGATTCACCAAAGAAACATAAGGCACCTGTTTCTATAGTTGCCCTAGCCCAATGACTCCGCAAAAAATGACTACGCGGTACCAAGATAGGCTCATCAGTTTTAGCATAATGCATAAGCTGAACTCTCTTCTCTGTCTGCGGAAAAACAGAAGTATTCTCAACCATAACCTCATCCTTGTCCTCATCCAACTCCCCAATCAAAACTCCATGTGTATCAATAGTAGGCAATGTATGTCTTTTCCTCTTCAGGACTTCTTGGAACTGATCTTGAAACTCTCTTTTCAAGATGCCCAAAACCTCAGAAATAGTAAAAATCACCTCACTGCCAAGTATTTTGTCATTAAAGATTTCCTTCATGTCCGTAGATGTCTCAATATCGGACATTAATCTAAATCTGCAAGTAGAAAATAAAGTTTAGAGGATTGGGACCCTTCAAGGTCTATACTGTCACTAGAATGGCAGACTGTTTTGACTAGTGCAGGTTCTAGCATCAGATCTGAGACAGGTTGGGATTTGCCTATTGATAGGTATGCTATTTATGCCTACTTGGCTAAGTCTCAGGGAGCAGATGCACTTGTTGAGGAAAAGCCTAAGAGAGATGAAGAGAATCCGAATGCAACTAAAAAGACTAGAGGGGGTGAGTTTGTTACTCCACCTACTACAGTGCCGTCTTCAAGACCAGGACCAGAATGACAAATGGAGGATGCTCAAAAGAAAGAAAAGAGGTAGGAGCCTAGACAGAGAAAGCAGCCTCTCCATCTCTTCTTGTGTTCTCGAGACTGAGCTTCCTCTTGTGTGTATGGTGTATGTTTGGTGCAACAACTCAAGCAAGTCCTTCTACCATGCGATTTGTGACACATAGTGTATGAATTATCTCAACATTTAGTTTTAGGAACCTATCTCTAGGACCCATATGGATTAGTATCCCTACCCTACTAGCTTAGCAAGCTATTCCGACAATCAAAATGGATATTCTCTCATAGATTCTAATCATTCAAGCTTAGAATCCACACCTTGTGAGTGCTAATACTCCATCATCCCAAATCTAGTGGAGGCCTAATTCCCAATCCTAAATGGGATCTCCCTCTACTCAACAAACACCTCTTTTTAACAATGAGACCATAAACATAGATGCAACATCATAGAATGCATATGACATCTCGATGGATATTCAAGGCTCTCCTATGTATCCAAGGGTACTATCAAGGTTATAGATTCCTTTAACTCCCTAAGAAAACCACACCATTATAATCATATAGTCAAAATCCATTAACTTGTCCTACAAAAATCAATATAAGTTTTCAAAAATGGAAAACATAATATTCATGCAGCCTTGTGCTGCAACTTTCTTTAAATGAAAATCATAGGTAGACCAAGTCAAGCCAACCTTGCTACCAAAGCTATAGAGAGAATTTCATAAGATGACATTCAAGGTATCCACTACCACATGTAACCTGGACTCTAAGACCATCATGTTTTATCAACCCATGTATCCCACCATGAATCCTTTGGTTTTCCCTAAGGTGTCTAGACCAGTAGAATCTACATGTCTAAGAAGACCAAATAACATTGACTCCCAATATTAGCATCATCACCAACTCTAATCAACTAGTGCCTTACCCTTATTGTGTCTCCCGTAAGGATCAATGATTACAAGCCACTAGCTTCTAGTCATTCAAAAATGAGTTTGTCACTAAAACTATGAAATGACATAGGAATTGGCCAAGTAGGCTAAAAAAATTTTAATACAATAAGTTTTATAGCTAAACTCAATTTTTAGCACCTTTGTAAAACTCCTAATGATTTGGATATATAGCTAATCTCAACATGGTTCATCTTGCCTTCTAATGACACTCTAATGTAGTGAAAATGTGGCTCATTTGATTTTTCAAAAATTTTCCATAGCAGGAGTCATAGTAATGCAAGGGAGTCTTAAGTGGTAACTCACATGTTTGCCATATGTTTTTTCACTTAGTTTTGAAATGCATTCTTGTTGCAGGAAGTGTGGCCTTGTTGAAAGGATTTGCAGTCTTGATGTGGTATTTGGGATCATCTGTGGACTTTTTAAGTCTTGCATTTAGATGCATCCAAATTGTGCCAAGCTGACATAACATCAATCTCAAATTCATTGGTCAACCAAGCAATAATGGCATGTCTATCACTTGGCATGGGAGATAAACCTTAATAAAAGAGTAAAAATGTGGGCAATCAAAAAGAAGAGAACAAACATGGCATGCAAAGAAGAGACCTATAACATGTGATAGGAGATAGCATGGTTTTTAGGATTAATGGTGTCAAAGGGATGAAGAATTGAATTGTGGGGTGAAATCTATTGTTTTAATTTCTTTGTTCTCTGACTACAATAGCAAGGTTTTGATTTCAATCTCTCCTCTCCTTTCTCCTACTAAAGGAAGCATGACAAGTGCAATCCTTTGTTGGAGGTATTGTTGTTGGTAAGAGAAATAGAAGGAGGGTTGGTTTGCTCTATGTTGTTGATGGTATAGGCAATGCATGAGATGTTTCTTATTAGTTGGAGAAGGAAAATGGGAGTTTTGGTGATCGAAGGAGTAGTGCATCATAAAAATCATGTATTTCTATTAAAGGCTAAATAAGTGACTTGATTTAATGAAAATTTTGAAGGATTATCAATAGAAAAAGCTATGAAATTGTAGGTTTCTTTGAGAATGAAAAGACATTCTCATGTGGCTATGTTTCATACTCACATAATACAAGTTTTTTGCAGGCCTTGAGGTTCTGTGAATCTTGAGAGCTTCGTTGTGTTTTACTAGAAAAGAGTATACTCAAATATATACTTGTCCATGTGCTTGTATAGAAATATTTTTAAAAAAATTGTTTCACGTAGTTCTATAGTCCTTGTACTAGTATTCAACAGTTGCACTACATTCTAAAGTTCCATAGTGTATATCTGGGAGGAGTATGCTAAAATATATGTTTTTTCATACTAAATATATATATTTAAAATAAAAATAGTTATTTTTTTCCTATAATCCTTTGTCTTTTGTAGTCTTGTAGATGGTAATACCTGTAGGGATCTTAAAGCTCTATAGTTTGTATCAAGGGAAATGTGTAGGAACTTTTGTTCTTATTAGGATAAAATTTAAGAGATCCCCATGATTTTTAATTTATAAATAGGTGGATAAATATTTGGCTTATCAATGGTGAAGATTTTAGAAAACTGGGTGAATGCTATAAGAAGAGCCTATTTTTTGCTTTTTTTGAAAAAATTTAAGGTCAAAAGATGTAAATTTTTGTGTATATGGGCTATTTTTTGAGTTTTCAAGCCTAAAATTTTCGCCTTAGTGACCAAGAAAACCTCCAAAAAATAGCCTCTAGACTAAGATTTTCCCCTAACTTTTACCTTGGTTCTTATGTTGGAATATATGTATATAATTAAAAAAGGCAATCTGCATTATCTACAATGCCAGTCGCCTACTATGGTGGGCATTTCTTGCAACGACAACAGACATCTTAGAGTAGGTCCAAACCTAAAAATAAGGAGACTAGTAAAGCTAAATATTTAGGTTGTTATAAGGCTAGACTGAGTTGTCAATTGAAAGAAAGTGGTGTAGGGAACCTTGTTTTGCCTTATGTGGCATCAATTCGAAAACTTTTTGTTGAGGAAATCTTGGCTTTTGTGTTGTAGTGTTTGGGAGTGGATAGAGGCCAACCACCCAATTAACCTACTACTGCCATGTGGAAGAAATAAGAGCATTTATACCATAAAAGTATCCCTATCTAAGAGCAACTCCCATGGGAACTCCAAAAAAAAACTACAAAGATACCGTACTTTTCCTATGCACTTGCTATGAGGCTTAGAGCTCTACCCAAGGATGATGCACTCAAGTATCAATATATCTCATCTAGCTACTTCATGTAAACTTAGTATCAACTATACTATGATGTCACTACTAAAGGTAGCTACCTTCTCAACTTGGCTAAAAGCCATCGCTTGTTATAATTTAAACTAATTAGGAAGTTAAATTTGTTCAACATGCAAGATGGCATGAAAATTCAAAGAGTCACCCCCTATTTGAAGCAACATTGTAATTGCTCCATTTGAGTTTATTTTGTCAATATATGATCATATAGTGCTCTCTTGTCTCTCATGGTTCTTGCCATAATCAACAACAGTAATATTTTGCATGATATTGAGTTATATCTTTGTGACACTTGCCCTGATCTAAGCCCAAATTAAATTTGTAAATATAAGTTGATTTTGATAATAAACCATAAAAGGCTTGCAACAACATGTCAATCTCGATAGCAATATCAATAGAAACAATGTAGACTTACAAATAGATAAGATTTTTGAAAAAAATCTTCAAGTTTGAATATTAAAGATGAAAATCATGTGAAGGGAATTAAATATTCTAACCACTGTAAATGGTGCATGTGTATAACCTCAACAAAATAGTCATAATCGTGGCAATTGGAAAAAACATGACATGTGTGCTTGCTTGGAGCTCTTACTTCATCTAGGTGATAGGCAAACACAAGCTATGAGAATAATGACCAAAATATTTGAAATTTAAAAACTTCTGAATGGAATGTATGAACCCATGGATATATGAAGCCATGTGGCAACAATGTCAAAATGGTCAATGACTCTTTTTCCAAATAATAATAATGATATCCCAAATTTTGTAAATACTAGGTAATCAGCTATGGATGATGCCCTCATTGTGGGTCTCACTCTTCTAGTTGATCTACAAGCGATGTTTATCCTCACTACATTACCACCCTCATGACTACCATTTGTCACTTTACAAGCTAGGTGTTGCATGCCCTACACTGAGAAGCCCTCAATGTGATTTTAGTGGTCCATCAAGAGTTCTTCCTAAGAGACACTACCCAATACTCCTTGGAATAACATGAGGTTTGTCAACTAGGTTCTTTTGAGTCAACTTTGTAGCAAAAGGTTGTGGATAGAACCCATAAGGATCAACCTAAACCTCGTTTTCTAGAGCGGACTAAGGTCACCTATTGATCCACTGAGTATCAATCTTGAGAATCATATGCATGCTCTAGATTAATCAAGTTGGTGTTGCACATGGTTTAAAGAGAGTGAGAAACGAGTCTATTGTAGCATGTCAATCCCTCTACCCATAAGCCTTATTAGTCTCACTCTGATTCCCTAAAATGATAGAAAGGGAGGATTCTATTTAATCTTCTAGTTTTGTAGCTCATAATTTCAAGTTAATACATTATTTTGAAAAATCTCTTCGCTAAGTGAGACCGCCCTGCCTTAGAATGGATCCATTGGAGATCTCGTCCTTCTGCTTTCCTCAATGGATCAACTTTAGTTATTTAATTGCCTACCACTCTTATATTTCAATATATAAAGACAACTTCCTTAATTAATCCTTCAAGACATTGGGTTTATTCACATAATTTAAAATCACAACATTCAAACAATTGAAAATAGACCTTTGAGAGACAATATTTATTCATCTTGAAGGATCTTATTACAATTTCTCCTTCTGCCCATATGGAAGTAAGAAATCAAAGGTTTAATTTCCACCAATATTTCCACCCTTAACTCTAGTAACAGGGCTCTCAAGAAGTCCATCTTGAGTCAAGTAGTGGTTAGCGAGTTCCTATGATTCTAAGAGATTTACTAGCTAGATCCTCCTCGGTACTCTCACCTCCTCCTCCTGCCCAATGGTCTCCCTACAAAGTGACCTCTCACCATTGGGGCCATGGTCTCAGCTCTCCAAAAGGTAATAAAGCCAACCCCCTTGGTGTAGGGTTCTATAATTAGCCTTGGGAAAGGTCTAGTGTGATATTTCCTTTTAACATATTGTAATTTCATTTAATGAAAATCTTAAAGTTGTACAATACAAACACTTCTTTCTTAATGCATCAACTAGTCCTTTACATGTACTATCAAAATTAGAAACAAGATTGAAACCACAAGCAAGATTTATCCTAGTAGGGGACCTTTTCAACATTTCTTTTGTCTTCCGTTTCCCTTGGGAATTACAAGGAGATTTCTAACTAAAAGCTTTTTTTTTGCATTTCCGTACATGAAACTCACTTGGAGGTCATTCACTAAATGGATTCGTTAATCTTTATCATATTCTCCAGAGGATGTTAAGTCTCTAATGTATTGACGGAAGGGTCAATGGATCCTTCTATTTTTTCTCTCCTTGTGCAAGGATTAAACATCCATGCCCTTAGTAGGCCTATCCTATTTACTTTAGGTTTCAGAAAAATCTAACAGCAAAAATATTGGATTTATGTGTCTAAGCACTCTTACAAAATAATCCTATTTGTTTGAATGACAACGTATGAATGATATCATAAAAAGGAAAATATAAGTATTTATTTCATATTTTCATAATGTAATATATATATTTATTTATTGTAACATCTATTTTGCACTATCTCTTTCTCTTTATCTATATCTCCTCTTCTTCCTTCCTCTCTTATCCTTTTTCTCCAATCCTTCTCCTATTCCTGCCTTCTTCTCCTCTCTCTCTCTCTCTCTCTCTCTCTCTCTCTCTCTCTCTCTCTCTCTCTCTCTCTCTCTCTCTCTCTCTCTCTCTCTCTCTCTCTCTCTCTCTCTCTCTCTCCTTCGATATGCAATAATGACACAAAAAATACTAGCATAAGGGGCCTAAATTTAAGGCTTTTATAGCCTTAGACTAATGATAATTGTAACATGTCCACTTGTTCCCTTCAGGACACATCTAAGCAATCCATCAAAAAGAAGATCTAGAAAGCTTTGCTTGACACTCCCATGGAATGTTACGGGCTTTGCGATCTAGGACTTCCCATGTCTGCCACGTAGCGGAAGTATTCTGGTCGTTCCCACTTAGGACCGACCTAAATCAAGGTTTCCCTTAATGGTCATTTCCTAAATGGCAACTGGTGTCGAACCCCAAGCGAACTACTTTACGCAGAAACGACAAGGCCAAAGTGAATTCACATTGCACTTGGTTCAAGGAGAATGGGAAACGAGAGGGATGCAAAGCTCAACCTCTCTATCATAAGGCCTATCCCCATTCCGTTCCCCTAAAACAGCGTAAATCGGGATTATTATAACTTAGACTCTAGGTCAGCGCCCTTGCTGTTCGTGCCCTTTGAAACGATCTTCTTGCTGTCATTTATGATTGAGAAAAGTTCCCAGCCAACCGGAACCACCCATTCGTAGGACCCATGGCCACATCCACCGCACTTTCCTCAAGCTGTTTTAGTTATCTAATTACCTACCACATTTAGTTGGGCATGCATCAAGCAGCTTCCTTAATTAGTCCGTTTAGGCACCGATTCCTTCACGTAATCTTAGCACATGACATAGAAAAACTGTGTCAAACAAGTTCCTTTTCAACAAGTTATCATATTTATCTTTGAAATACATTTATAAAGTCCAACCCATAGTCTTATCCATAATCCACCCGAAGGCTATCCAGCAATCCATAGGGATTACTAATCCAAGATTCCGCCTGTAGACTAGTATGCGGGCCTCAAGATCCAATCCTGAGTCACGTTGGCCTCTTGTGCAAGGCCTGAAAGGCAAGGGATTTACGGCCAGAGCCCCCCTGGCACCCAAGCGTCCTCCTGCTCCAAGTAGCACTCAATGGAGAGACCTCTCTTGGCGGGTTCAGTCCACCTTCCCGGCGAGGTTAACAACCCCCTTGGTTAGGGTCAGGCACACAGTTGGGGGTAACTGAGGCTGCCTCTCCCTTCAAGCCTTCAACCTGAAGCATTAGATATCTTTTCATCCTTTAATTCCTTGAGCAAACAAATTAAAACAGTGCTCTTTAAACTGTTACAAGCACAATCATTTCCATTGGTTGTTATTTTTGGCCAACTACTAAGGAGTAAATCCTTCTCTCCGAATGCATCCAACATTCGATTCGGGATCAATTGCGACTTGGCAAGATCCCCAAGGGTTTGTTTGTTAACCCTTATATCCTTGGGTTAGGGTCGTACCCTATTAACCCAACTTAACCAATACCTTAAGTTCTATTAGCAATAACTATGTTATTCCAAGTTACTGATTGGTCTTTTGCTTCCAAGCAATTATCTAATCCCCTTATCTTGGTCACATTTCCCAAGAAAGGTGCTATGTCAGGATGACTATTCATCCTCTTGCAAGATAAACTTGCGCAAGAATCTGCCAATCTCATTCTAAGGAATTGACCATTCCCTTGTGATCAAATCACAAGATCTTGTGACTCTGTAACTTGTTGCACAAGTGTTGCACCTAATCCATGGGACTATTTACCCATCAAACGGCATCTTCTAATCATGAAATCATTATTAGATAGGAAACAGGGTTAGGGTGTTTTGATAACAATCCGTTCCTGATTTCACTAGACCGACATTGTCGGTCCTAGGGTTCCAAATTCAACCCGAGTTTCATCTTTTTAGCGAGCGATCCTTAGGGTAGAAACCCTAGATCGTTTCTCGCAAGTATGTCCTATTGTCCCTACATTCCGTGAATGTGGGCAAGTTTTTAGGGTATGAGAGTTTCAATTTGGAAATAAGAGCGACTAGGTCACGTCCTCAACATGCTAAACCCTAGTTAGCACTTGGGGTATGTTGCATCGATTTAGCCATTTTTAAGCAAATCCTTTGTGGTTTAGGCATTTACGATAAAACCATTATGATACCATTCTCGTAAGCACACGATTTATTGGTTATAAATGATTAGATTTACAACCCTAGTTTTACTGGCTAAGCTCGAAGCGCATGTTAAGTTATGACACAATTTCTATTGATCCTTCTAGAACATGCATTCAAGATTCCAGCTACTAAGCTTTATGGTTTCATGTCAAAATGAACCATGTAACCCTTTTCTAATTTTCATTTATGAACAAATTATTCATATGCTAAATGAGCATTACACAACCTTTTGTTACTACTTACGTAATTGATTTGAGTTTTTATGCCAACAACTGACTAAAGTTTAATCTACCTTATGCAGCCCTAGAATCATTTCCATCCCTTGCAAATTCCTACGATTGTTGGAAATCTTCTTTAATTAATCCTTGCGAAGAAAGAGATGTCTAATAATGCAACATGCGATTTTATATTTTCATGTATAATCGAAGTGTACTATAATAATTTCGACTTCTAAAGATGGTCATTAGTTGATCTAAACTCATTACTTTGCAATGCATAAAAACCACTTGCTAAGAATGCATAGCGATCTTATGCTCTTTTTTCATTTGTTTATTTTTTAAAAATACAAATGATCGATTCTTTGATTCTAAGCTATTTCCTTTAATTTAGCCAAAGTATTTCAATCGAAAAAGTGCATCCTAATTCCATAAATGATCCATGCACAATTGAAATATTACGACGTAAATCAAAATGAGGAAGGAAACCTGGACTTGTGGTGAAATGTCCACATGGATGTTAGGGGATGATTCTCTTGCCGTTGCACCTTGTGCCTTCTTAGGAGCCATCACGACCCTCTTGCCTTGGCCGCAGACTTATGATATTGCCATGTCTCCTTCGCACGCGAAACTCCCTTTATGATTCGGCTTCCTTGACCGATTGCACCGTCTTTCGGAATCGGGCTTTAGAAGACCTTATAGGAATGGTTTTGAAAGGCTTGTGTGGGAAGGGTTTTAAAAGGAAACCCGGGGTTTAAACCTTGTGGAAATGCTATGAAAAAGGCTTAAAACCCGACTACTATGAGCTTTATGGGGGATGCAAGGGAAAGGGTTAATTCCCGAGGATGCAAGGGGAAAGGCCTTAATTCCGAGGGTGTAAAGACCGCTTTGTAGGGCCAATGAAAAAGGGTCCACGGGAAGGGGTTTAAAACCTGGCTAATGGTGAGCTTGTGGGGGATGCAAGGGGGAAAAAGGATGCTTAAATCCCGAGGGATAAAACCCCTTGTGTAAGAGTGAAATGGAAGAGGGGTTTTAAATAAGCCCAGGGTTAATAAAAACTCGCTTGAGAAGGCAATAAGAAAGGGGTTTTATAGAAACCCGGGGGTTAAAAGGACTTGCATGGGAATATCAATGAGAAAGGGGGCTTAGAGAGCCCCCCCTTAGAAGCTTCCAAGAAGCATCTTGGAAGCTTCTGTGGGTGTCAGTTATCCTCGTGGACGAAGAGAAAGCCATCGATTTGGTAGTTGGCGGTATCCTCGGCTTCAGGCAGCGGCAAATGGAGATGCTGGCAGCGTACTCAACTTCAGGTGGCGACAGCTGGTGTACTTCTCACCTCCCTCCTAACGCAGAGATTTCCTTTGCTATTCCTCCTCTCCAATAGCCTTTCGACTACTTAGCTCACCTCCCTCACGCCCAGCAGTGTTACACTCCTCCACGAATCCCCTTTACTTCCCCCCCCACAAGGGGTTTTTATAGCTCTTAAGGGAGGGGGACCTCCCCCCCCCCCCCCCTCCGCGGCCCCCCAAATAGCCTATTGTATGGGCATTAACCCCCCCATGGCTTCCAGCTCTATGCTGAGTCATCTGCGCTTCACTCCCTTCCCTCCAGCACAACCTTTGGCTAGGGAAAAGAAGGGATAATACAAAAAAAGCAATAAATTAATTTCATCTTGAACTCCTCCCAAGAGGAGGTTCTTATGAAGCTATGCGGGATTCTTAGACCTTAGACTCAATTTGCCAATGGAAAGTGTACCAATTAAAGAGTGCACCATCCGTGACCACAATGCCAGCATTGTCATTTTCCTTAGACTTCACACAGCCTCATAATATTTTCAGCAAAAATATTAGATTCTATCCCCCTTGGAGGAATCGAGATGTCCTCATCTCGAGATAAACTGGGGATATTGATGGTTGAGAGTGCTTTCATCTATCCAAGTGGCATCCTCCTCAGGATAATCTTTCCACTAGACAAGGCATTGTCTCAAGGTTCTAGATCTCAGTTGTCTCTCCCTAACATCTAAGATCCTGTCAGGCCGTAGTTCAAGGACTCCTTGACTAGGCATTACAACTTGTTGGTGATCAAGTACATGACTAGGATTTGGTACATACTTCTTCAATAGGCTAATATGGAATACATTATGAACCTTTAGGTTCTCAGGGAGTTGTTGTTTATTAGCATTAGGTCCTAAGCACTTGAGGATTTTTTATGGTCCACAATACCTTGGACTTAGCATCTTGCAGTCTCCTAAGGATAGGGAACTCTTCTTTGGGCATATGCGAATGAAGACCATGTCTCCTTCCTCGAAGATTCTATCTTGACGCTTCAAATCCGTGTATGCCTTTTGTCTATCCTTGGCGGCTTGGATGTCCTGTCTTATTGTCTTTACTTGGTCATCCATCTTTTCCAACATCTGCCTTGAAGCTTCAATTCCCAAGGTTGGATCTGAGAAGTTTAGGGGACTTCGATAGTTATGACCATACAATGCTTGGAAAGGGGTCATCTGAATGCTTTGTTGGTAAGAAGCATTGTAGGCAAACTCAACCAAAGGCAAGTATTGAATCCACCTTTTTGGTTCATGACAGCAGTGTGCCCTCAGCATATCCTCGATGACTTGATTGACTCGCTTCGTTTGGCCAATAGTTTGGGGATGGTAGGCTGTACTAAAACAGAGTTGAGTCCCAATGGCTTCAAAGATAGCTCTCCAAAAGTGTGATGTGAAGAGAGAGTCATGATCACTAATGATTCTTCAGGGTAACCCACACTACAAGGGTACACACATATAGCGACGCTAAGTAGCGACTTTTTTTTTCGGCGTCGATATTAGCATCGCTATTAGCGCCGCTATCTTCGTCGCTAAAAACGTCATTATTTAGCATCACAAATAGCGACGCTAATAGCAAAGACTTACTGCGGTAACATTTCACGGAAACCCGAACGTTTCTTTCAAACGCGCACGCGAAGGCGAAGAGAAAGAGAAAGGGAGGTGAGCAAGGAAGCAAGCCACGAGCCACACGCGAGGAGAGGAGCGTCACCTGCATGAAGAGGTCGTGGAAGAAGAAGAGAGCATGATGGTATGCCCTGTTTTGGTTTCTTTACAATCTTTGTTTTGCTTTGCAATGTAGATTAGAAAGTGTTGGTTTCTCTTCGATCTTTGTGTTGCTTTGCAATGTAGGTTAGGAAGTATTAAAAGAGAGAGAAATGGAAGCGAGTGTTTTCAAAATTTTTCTTGTGTTGGTTTTTATTCTTTGAAATGTAGGTACAAAAATGTATGTGTGTGAGCATAGTTTAGAGCCGACCTCAAAGATAGATAAGTTTAGAGCCGAACTCAAAGAGATAGGTACGAATTTTTTTTTTTAAAAGACCTGAAATATATATAGTGGAGTGGTCCCAATATACAATATAGAATCGTTATTAAATTATCATTCCATTACATCACAGTCAAGATGTCTAGCTCTCACGACCAACATGGTGGTGATCGTGAGGCTTGGCTCAATCAACGTGTCCCCTATCCATGCACACAATGCAAATTGGTCATTCGTCGAAAACGTCGTTTGTCCATAGAGCATGTGAAATTGTATGGAGAGTTTCAAGTTGAGATAATCGACCAAGCAGTCTTGAATTACAAGATTGCGGTAAGTTCTCTCTCATTACTATATGACATGTAATTGATTTAAGTATAACAGTTTGGGGTTATCTTAGAAGTTAGATCCTTAACGTCCTTTACAGGGTCAAGGCCATGTCAATACATTGCAGTCCGCAGATCTCTTGCGTCCAGTAAGATGGGTTCGTCTACACTCTATACAAATGTCGTCCGAGATAACTAACTGTCTCATAGAAGGTGATAACTCTCAACCCCCTTCTATGGGTGAGAATGCTGGAGACATGGACGATCCTTCTGCTTTTTTGGAGCCCAAGTTAGAGGACATGATCGAATCATTGCTTTCGACGGAATCGGAATCCCAAGATCCTTTAATCATGGAGGCTACCATTCCATTGTATGATGGGAGTCGGGTATCCTGTTTGAAGACACTTCTTGCATTGTTGAGCATACAAACAAAGTATGGATGGAGCGATGAGAGTGTGACAAAGCTATCTAGGTATATTATGATGTGTATGATTCTTTATTGAAAGCCATTAAAATGTGCTATGTAGTACTCTAATAATGTGCTTCATTGCAATTTGTAGAACGTTGAAATCTTACATTTTGCCTACCCAAAACACGATGGATGAGTCTCGTGATGATGCAAGACAAGTGCTGCGAAAGCTAGGCATGGATTATAATTGCATTCATGCTTGCCCCAATGATTGTGTTCTCTTTTGGGGAGAGTTTGAATTGTTGGCTACATGTCCCAAGTGCGGTGCGGACATGTATTGAAATGACTTGCAAGGACAAACTGTTCCACAGAAGGTTTTGAGGCACTTTCCGCCGCTGATACCGCGTGTTCATCACATTTTTCGGACCAAGAGTTTTGCAAAGTTGACTACATGGCATGCGGAAAAACAATCCGCTGATGGTGTACATCATACACCAGCTGACTCAGAAGCATGGCATCACATTGATGAGACTTTCCCTGACTTTGCAAAGGAGGCGAGGAATCTACGATTCGATCTTGCCATGGATGGGGTAAATCCTTTTGGTTTATGTTCCACCTCCTATAGTGTATGGCTTGTGGTCCTTGTTAACTACAATATACCGCCATGACTTTCCACCAAGAAAGGACACATTTTGCTCAGCTTGCTTGTGCCTGGACGATACAAAGTCAAGAATATGGATGTCTACCTCTCTCCACTGATTGATGAGCTAAAGGAGTTGTGGGAGGGAATTGTAGTGGAGGACATGAGCAAACATATTGGTAGGCGATCCGCAACTATAAGGGCAATTCTTATGTGGACCATGCATGACTTTCCAGGTTATGGAGAATGCTCTGGTAAAGCGTGTTTTCTTATTTTTCTAGTTTTCTTTGAGTGATGTTGGTGTTATGACATGCCTCATTGTACATGTGTGTTCTGCAGGGCTAGTCACATCAGGTTACCATGCACGTCCTCTGTGTGGACCAAGGTTGGATTCTCGTATGTCAAAATCTATGAAGGAGATGGTATTTGAGGGACATTGGGCTTTTTTGCCAGAGGGTCATGTAATGAGAGAAGGATTTCTTGGTCGCTCTCCTACGAGAATGAACGCACTGAGCTGGTTTGATCGCAGGATGGTGGACCAAGACTCGCTTCCCAGTGGAATGCGACGCTTCTCAATTTTCTATGAGCTAACTTATTGGAAAATTTTGAAAATTAACCACCTTTTAGATCCCATGCACATTTTTAAGAATGTGGGTAGCTTGCTATGGGACCACCTCATTGGGCAGCAAGACACACTAGGAGCAAGGATGGATTTGAAAGCAGTGGGAAAGATGGAACCATATTGGCCTGTAAGTGGCATCGACGATCGAGTGCAATTGCCGTGCGCTCCTTGGGTTTTTTCTAGCAATGAAGTGCGACAAGTAAAGGAAAACATCAAGTCCTTTCGCACGCCGACTAGCCTAATGCGTTCTCTCAAGACAGCATTCACAAAGGATGACTAACTGACAGGACTCAAATCCCATGATTGGCATAAGATGTGTCAGGTATGTATGGTATGAGGCTGCGTATGGCATGATTCTGCATATTAGATTTCAGAATCTCTGTTTATTTATACACAATATTAATTACATGGCTTTCACAGTTCGTATTGCCGATCACAATCGTGGGGTCTCTGACATCGGAGGTACGAACAGCCATTTACAAATTTTCTGAGTTGGTTCAGTTTGTCTCCCAAAAAGAGATTCACACATCATCGATTGAATCCACGAAATGCATGGCAGTAGAGGCTGCTTGTCTTTTGGAGAAGTATCTTCCCACTAGCATGCTCACGATACAAACCCATCTTCTAGTGCATATCGTAGATGAATTGCAGGTTGCAGGTCCAGTCCATAGTCGATGGATGTTTTTCCTTGAATGGTTCATGAAGACCTTAAATGGATTAGTGCGACAACAGGCTCATCTTGAGGGTAGCATGGCTGAAGGTTGGTTAGTGTCGGAGGCCTTGGTGTACATTTCTGAGTGGTTGTCCGCTGTGGACTGGGACAAAGGCTATATATGGTCATTAAGGAGGATGATCGTCTGAATGGAGACGTCCTAGTGGGAAACGGAATAGAGAAGAAGATGGACGCATCCATGGAGTCCAAGGTGACCCGATTTTGTATGCTGCATAGCACTACGATGGAGAAGTGGCTGCAACGGTATAAGGATGCTCGAGCTGAGCGAGAGTTTGCAAGACGGAGTATAAGGCAACGGCCCATTCGATATCCGAAGGGCTTAGAGGAGATGCTTCTACTCATATCCACTAGATGGCTACATGAGGCCCTAACCAAAGCATCTCAAGATGGAGAAACAGTTACTGAAGAAGAGTGGGACTTCTCACGTGGATGCAATCCCAAGGTATGGATGCAATCCCAAGGTATGCAATCCCAAGAAATTACAATCTACACTGCAAATCGCAACTAATATACTTGTTCTTCTCCCAATATAAGGTCCATAGTGTAGCATGGTCACGTGGACGACATTTCAGAGTAGAGCACATCGACAAGTTACGCTCGATAATGGACTATGGAGTGATAGCAATGTTTGAGCAGGAAAGCCGACGACATGCCACAGATCCAAACCATGTAGTTGCAGAGATGGAGTATTTCGGATGTTTACAGAGTATCCTTGCAATGGACTATCGAAGTTTCTCCGTGACCATATTTGATGTGCAATGGTTCAAGGTTACTCTCAAAGGAGCAGGTGCAATTGTTCAGCGAGGGCCAAGTGGCTTTGTTGAGATTGACTCAATGAAGAAGTGGACCGATTTGAGTGATACATTTGTTTTGCCAAATCACTGTGAGCAGGTAAGAGTCCCTAATACTTAACGCGCTTTAGCAATCTCAAAGTGGACTTTTATACTAATCGTAATATGGATCAAGTCATCTTTTTCCCTAATCCGCAACAACTTCAATGGTGGTATGTCATTCCCATGACATCTAGGAGTATCCCCGTGTTTGCCAGAACCCCCGTACCGATCGTAGAAGAGACACCTTTAAAAGCGGCAATGACAGAAGGCATACAAGAAACTAGGATGAACCACCTGGAGGACCAAGACATCTCACCTATGGAGATAGAGGAGATAGAGGATGGGTTTTTTGAAAATGAAGCAGAGTCCTCATTTTGTGGAGAATTTTGTATAGATCTCCCGGTGTATATTGAGCTATGTCAAGATGAGATTGTGGAACCCTAAACAAAAGTGACTCGATCAAAACATTCCTCCCACTACAACAATGCCAATTTTTGCAAATCTGTTAGGACAATTTGTATGTTTTTGGAGTATGGTGTTTTGTATTATCTATTTTTTTAAAAAAATAAAGTCTTGCTAATTAAGTCTTAGTTTTATTATGTCTTGCAATTCATTATCTATTATTATTATTTTTCCTTGTATGTGCAGGTTTAGGATTTGGGCACGAACGACAAGATGAGTCACGATTTTACAGATGATGACATTGACGCGATGCTAGCGCGTTTCTCACTGGAGCAGCTAGCATGAGTCAAAGATCCACCTCAGCACGATCGACAGACTCTAGACGGTCCGATGCTTTGGTCTCCAGTAGACGCAGTCGGAGGTCTCGCTTTGCTTCAAATTCATGTTGTCGAGGAGGAGGTAGCTCCTGTTGTGGGGATACAGATGCAGTCTCTCCCACTCGCACTACCACCAAGGAGTCAACGCTGTCTTTCACTGGTAATGGTGGGCAGACATCTACTGCTCCAACTCCTTCACGCACCCACCAATCACTCCTAGGGAAGAAAAGAAGTACACGAAACCCAATCCTCCAAGTATGTATTTTCGCATCCTTTTTCGTAGTAGCACTTATCAATTCAAGTTGTGTTTGACACATTTGTATTAATGTCATAAAAGTACCCATTTGCAAAATCTTGCAGGTTACTCGTATCTCATAGATAAGGCCTCTAGCCATTTATACATGAATGATGATGGAAAAGCTATCATCTCTAGGATGCATGAGTTGTGCCAACAAGTATTTGGGCACAACATTACAGACAAATAGAAGGAGATCCCAAATGCTAGCAAGGAGTACATAATCGATACATTTTATTGAGAGTTCCCTCAACCCTCTCGCAATGATAGATTTTTGAGAGGGTGGATGATGATGCGTATGCATAACTATCAGTCGCATAGGCAGTCTGATGCACGCGAAGTAGCCAAGCAGAGCAAATCGAAGTCGGAGTGGCTGGATACAGAGGAGTGGAGTAATCTCCAGGATGAGGCGACATCCACTCCAGAGAAGTGGAAGTAGCAGCAACAGAAGGATGCAACAAAGGTGCGCTTGAACGCAGGATCGGTGCATCACCTTGGTAGCGGCCACGCAACATTCGTGGCAGATTTTGTAAGTATTAATAGAGTAGAGTACTCTAATTTAATGACATCCATGTTGATGTATGTATTTCAAACAAAATAATGACAAGACTTTGCAAACAAGTACTTTCATGTTATTAATTAACACAAATGTGCACTGCATTGATAAAGAAAATAACAGAACTTAAATTGAGAAGTGCTACTGCAACAAAGCAAATATGGAGTCATGCTACAACATAGAAGTCCGAATCACATACACTTAGCTATTACATATGGAGGATAGAGGCCATAAGGCCTTACATAATACAAGATGGGGAGTAATCCTATGTAGCCTAATCTGCTCTCTACGACTCATCCGCATTAGACAACTCCTCTCGCTATAGTGGCATACCGAAGGGAGCCTACAACAGCAAATACATATATAATTGTGAGTACCAAATACAAACTAACATATAATGATAGATTTATCAAATTAGGAATGATATTTATTACTACTTATAGGTTCTTCGTGAGCATAGAGCTTCTCGATCAGGGCACTCAAGCCATGCTTCTCCCCGTACAATCGTCTATGTGACATGTATGCACACATACACTCCATCATCCACCCAATCGAAAACCTCTCTACCATGGCAGGTAGTGGAAAATCCTCATGCAAAGATGCCACTACTTGCTCCTCTCTGATTTATTATTTCAATGGTCCAAAACATTGTGCCTAAATACTTGTTGGCACAACTCTCTCATGCAAGACATCACCCTCTTCCCCTCATCTGTCATGATCACGACACCTATCTTGTCATCTATGAGACATCCATACCCTATTGGGGTACATCTAAGGTGTGTCCTCTCCCATTTGCGACCATGCTCTTGGGCATAACCAGGAGACCCCTGTATGTCTAGCATACTCACAAGGATATTATCTCTCAGAGTAGCACCCATAAGAGTGCCACCTGTGTGGATGGCTGAGCAAAACCCAAAGCCACTAGAGTAGATGTCCCTACAAGTGTGACAAATCTTGGAGGTTTGGAGCTTCAGGAAGTGCCTTGGGTGGGTGCAAAGAGACCAGGGTGGTAGGCACTAGGACAACTGGAATAGGATCAATCAAGCCCTTGCCTTTACCTTTTGTTACTGGGGGTGGTGTGATTTCTAGCACTTGGGCACTTATTCATGGGCCTTCTTTGGCTCATGGCAACTAGCTCCTCCTGCCTCGATTGATGTTCTATTGACACGAGCATGGCTCAAGCTATGTCCTCTTCTTTCTTCCTCTGTAGCTCTTTTGTTTCTTCTTTGACTCTCCTCTTTCTCTCCTCCTTGGATCTCTTGGACTCCTCTTTTATCTTCTCTGATTTAGCTTTTTAGTTTCTTTTCCTTTCTTCCTCCTTAGCCTTCTTGGATTCTTTTTGTGCCTTCTACATGTTGGCTTTCTCTTTTGTTAACCCCAACACGAAGAAAGCAAAAGAAAGTGGGAAAGACGCAGGGCAAAGGCGGAAAAAAGGTAGCTCGACTGAAGAAAGAAAAGAAGAAAAGGCCAAAAGCGCAAGGACAGCCTTAACAGTCCAAGGCAAACACAAAAAGGAAAAGGCGCATTTTTGAATAAAAAAGCGCACCCTAAAATCTTGTAAAAGAGTGCCGGGCTCTCACCCGTGCTATTTGTAAATGTAGAAGGGCGATGAAAAGGAAACGATGAAGATAAAAGGACAATGGAAAACAGGGCCGGCCATGTAAAAAAGGGAAAAGGGGATGACCGCCCAAATGAAGAGCTCATTCTTTGGTGTGTGGCAAAACCAGTCTTCTTCTTCCTCTCTTCTTCTCTCCCTCTTGCTTGTGTGTGCTCTTGAGAGAGGGAGTGTGAGAGTGTGAGGGAGTGAGTGTGTGTGAGAGTGAGGGATCAAGAGGGTGAAGCTCTTCACCATCTCCTCTCCTCTACTTCTCTTCTCTTGCGCGCGTGGCTATGGAGGATGGAGCTTGGAGATGGAGGAGGCTTGAGGATGCTTGAGCTAGCATCTAGAATCATGGAGCTACCGGAGTGCAAGAGAGAGGAGGGTACTCGATCGAGCATCAAGATAAGTTCACTGCATTTGTAGGATTGACGGCGCGTCAGCTAAGTGAGAGATAGCCATTAGAGCTCGCTTGGAACGCTTGGAACAATAAGCGGTCCGTGGGTCTTGGCGGTTGAGCGAAAGCTCCCACATCTTTCTTCCTTCTCTCTTCTTCCACCTTGGGTTTTCTTCTTAGACTTTTTGGCCCCTCCATGCCTACCCTCCATGGCTAGACTGTGTTTCATGTTCTCCTTCTTCATCACGCATGATTCTCTCACTGGACTATTTTTTCTCATGGTGGGGAGGTGACCTATATAGTGTCTCACCAACTTCTTCTTTGCTTGATGATCGCAGTCAAGACCCCACCAAATCCTATGGTCAAGGCCTTAGATGATGACTTCTTTCTTGCCTTGGATGCCGAGGACTCTCCACCTACAGGTCTTCCACTTGTAGGCAATGCCTTTGCTGAGGTCTCAATTGTTTTTTGCATGAAGTCATTCAAGCTCACTTCATCTAAATATTTTGATGCAATGCTTTCTAGTATCAGCACATTGATTCTGCTCATTAGCACTCTGTACCTTTGGCTAAAAAATAAGGCATGCACCATATTGGCTTGTAGCTAGACTTCTAGGTCACGGATATCAACTAAGCTAATGCCATCATTAGTGTGGATGAGAAATTTATTCATTCCCAACATGTTGTACACATCCCTTTTTGACCGCCTTTCAACTTTGTTTCCCAGGTCCAACACTCTCTCCACTAGCTCTAGGGGTCAACTCAACTTCCACTTGGTGGGTGGCCTCTCCTTGCCATACAGTCACAGTGCCGCAGTTCCTGTTGAAGGTACGGAGGAACTCTACGCACTTACTATATTCCACCACTTGGCCAACTTTCTCCACATACTTTTGCAAATTGCATTGATCAACAATTTTCTTTATGGCCTGCTCTTCCATGGCTACATCTTCCAAATTCAAGATGTGCATGAGCTTGAATTGGTTGAAGGCCCTTATCTCCACTAAGAGGCTATACTTTGCTTACTCTTCCTCTGAGAATGGCAACTTACTGGTTTTCTCTTGTCCTGCCATTGTAGGTGCCTATCATAAAGCCACAACTCACCATTAGTGTTCTTTAGATAATTTCTTATGGAAAGACAAGTATAAAATGATTGTGTGCTTATGGAAATTTAAAATGCCTAAATACAAAAAGAGAATTTTTCTTCAAACGGTCCATGTATTTTCCAAAAAATTTATGACACTTTTCCTCAATCATAAGTTGCTTTTTATCCATTCTTTGCTACTTTTGGACGTTGATTAAGGTTTAGGGTTTGTTTTTATGTTCCACACCTTACCCCTCTCCCCTTGGAAATGAGAAGAATCCTTCTTAGGATTAGAGGTTTGAAGGGTTAAGGCCATTCAATGCATGCTCATGTTTGTTCACTTTCACATGAGCCAAGCATAGAAGTTTGGGTTGTACTCCATGGTAGCATAGTGGTCCTCCATATCAGTAGGTCAAATGCCTACATGGATGATGTAAGTGAGGACATCCATTAGGAAGTTACCGGAGTCTATTTGGCTGGCAATGTGTACCTCCTCCTTAGTCAAAATGTGATCTAAATAAGGGTGGGTCATGATGTGCTCTTCTAGGGTTCAATTGCGAATGGTGGTCAACACCCTATAGGAGGTCAAAGCTACATAAGTTGGGTCGTACTCCAAGGTTTTGATTGCACATCTATGCTTAGCATTGGTCATGATTTGGCAACCCTCTAACTTCCATTGAAGTCAAAGAGCATACCATTTTTTCAAGAAAAGGAGTCTCTATTAGCAAGTGTTTCAACTCTTCAATTTCTTAGTTTTTTGGTGGCAGGGACCGTGCTCCTGTCATATGGTATGATGAGGCGTCGTTTATGTGCTTGCTCATGGAAAATCTCGATGTGGCAATAAGCTCTTTAGCTACCTAGGGAGCCTTAACAAATACAAATTTTGATTCTTCCCAAGAGCAAGGCTGCATACATACCTCCATTACTAAAGGCTCTTCTAAAAGGCCTAGGTCTAATCGATCATAGCTTTTAGCACAAGTGTAGTAAAGGTAGCGTCCAAATGTTGAAGTCAAGAAACCATTATCCCTCGTATTCTAAGCTAAGTTCGAGGCCAAGGTAAGAATTGATTGTTGCTCATAAGAGGGTTTTAGGCCTAGGGGAGGTTGAGGTTTTTGACTGGTGGGCTAAGCAGGTCTGCAACTATGGTTTACGATTTTGGCTACTCTTGAGGGAGCAGTTCAATTAGATGTAGATGTTGTGCTGCTAGATGCTTGTGAGGCCTTAAGGGCACTAGCAATGCTAGGTTGAGGCAATTTGGAGGCATCAAGCTACAATTTTGGTCGATAGACTTGTTGAGGCTCTACAGGCTTAGTGGCTTGGACTTTATCAACTGTGCAACTTGAGTTCTTCAAGATTTTGGTTTCTGGTATGTGATGCAGGCTTGTGTGGAAAAGCTCGAGGGTTGTGCTTGAGTAGTGCACTTGATAGTCTTGGCTTTAGGCACCCATAGCTAGGTATTTTCCTCGTAATAGCCTTGCAGTTGCAATAAGGTCTTGGGGACACCGTTTATCAATGCCTATAGAGTCTTCTATGCCTCCTAGTTTCGAGTATGAATTCCTAACCTTGGGAGGTCATGTTTGGTTGCTTTTAGGTAGTGCTCCTTGATGTTTAGGTACCCATTTGGACTTGGGTTCATGGGCTTTGGCTTTCATCTCAGTGATTTGCTAGTGTTGGGGCTTAGTGGGTTGTGACAAGTCATGACCCCCTCCTTAGACTTGGTTGTGGATTTCTCTATTGGTGGCTTTGCGGTCTTGATGGAGCCACTCTACCCTTGTTGGAAGCTGTCATTATGCAGACATTTTCGATGGCAAGGTGAATATGCTGTGACTCGTACTCGACATTGCAATGGTCCTATTTTCTAAAGGCACGTCCTAATAGTGATTTCTTATTGACATCTTTTTTATTCGACAATACATAAAAGGTCATGGCTATGCTTTCAGACTTGATAGAAACTATGACTTTGCACTTTCCTAAAAGTGTGTATGATGGGTCCCCAAAAGGGCTGAGTTTAGCACTTGTGGATTGTAGTTGTGGTTGGCCAATTTGAGTCCAATGATCATGAGTTAAGATATTAAAATCAGCTCCCTCATCGATCAATGCATCGAAAGTATGTGTTTGGTGGTGGGCAGTGACTATTTTGTGGAGGTGAGTAAGTTCCACTTCTTTTTCATCCTAGTCTTCAATTTTCGTAATTGTGGAAACTTGAACTTTCACGGGGGACTCTAGTGTGGGAGGCTCATGTAGTGGATGTGTGGGAGGGTAGTACTTCTTTATGTGGCTACCATTGAAAAAGCCTATGCCCTCTCCATCTAGGGTCTCGAGCTGCACATTGCTAGTTCGGCTAATGGTGTGAACTCGGAAAGGTCCTAATCCCCTAAACTTCATTTTCTGCTTGTGGCCTTTCAACGAGTATAGCAGCACAAGGTCGCCCTAATCAAAGTCTCGTTGCTTGACATGCTTGTCAAACCAACTCTTACATTGTGTCTTTTCTCAAATCAGTGCATGGATAGCTAGAAGTTGAGTCTCTGATAAGTGTTCTAGCTCAACTAGGCATTCTGTCCATGCCTCCTTCCCATCCCATCTCTCTTGAATGGCTACTCTCATGCTAAGGAAAAATAATTCTATTGGTAAAATGGCTTCAGTTCCATAGGTCAACCTAAAGGGAGTCTATCCTACAGCCATTTTTTAGGCTATTCGATAGGCCCATGAGGTTGCCAACAACTTTTTGTCCCTGTCATTGTGTGAAGCAAAGACTACCTTGGTCACGACGTTCAGTAAGATCTTATTTGTAGATGTTTCCTGGCCATTCTCTTAAGAATAGTAAGCCAAGGATTTCTAATGTATGATTAGAAAGATAGACAAGAGGTGAGAAATCACTTCATTGATCAAATGTGTGCCTTAATCACTAACTAGTTCAATGGGGGTAGTCGAATCACAAGATTACCTACCCCCAAAGGAACTTAGTTGTGGTTCTAACATCGTTCTTTCTAATGGCTTGTGATTTTTCCCACTTTGTGAGGTAGTATGTGGCAACTATGATGTACTTGGCCTATGAGTATTGTGCTATGGGACTAATTGGCCTGATGAAGTCGATTCCCCATTTTTCAAAAGGTTGTCTTGCAATGATTGGGGTTAGCTCCATCTTGTCCTTGTGAACAGGTACCTTGGTCCATTGGCACTCATCAGAGTGCTTTACAAATCGTGCTGCATCTCAAAAAAGTATAGGCCACCATAGTTGAGATTGCAACACCTTGTGGGTTGTCATGTCTCTGCTAAAGTGTCCTCTAGCAATTCTAATGTGTGCTTCTACAAGTACGTCATGCATTTCATGCTCGTGCACACACACCTACGTAGCAAGGTATCCTGTTCTAGCTTATAGAGAGGATTGTACCTAAGTCAGGCCTTCTCGATGGGTCTTTTGGGTAGTTTGTGTTCAAGCTCTTGGACTATGTCATCGGCCCAGTATGGAATCAAGTCCACTCTAAAAAAATCCTTCTCACTAGATAGCTTAAAGAGATGTGCATCTGGAAAATCGTCGATGATACCCTGTCGTCTAGCGGCTTCTCATGTGGATATGTGAGACATGTGGTCAATCATGTAATGTTATTTCCCCTTGTGCACAACCACATAGAAGTCGAATTCTAAAAGCAAAAGTAACCGTCGAGCAATGCAACCTATAGTGCAAGGTTTATTAGCAAGATAGAGCAAGGTTTGATGGTCAACAAAGAAAGTAAAAGGCATAGCAAAAAGATAATGCCAAAATTTCTTTATAACAAAAACCATGGCTAAACCTTCTCTCTCCATCGTGGAATAGTTTATTTCGATATTCGTGAGTTTTCTGCTAGTAAAACTCACTAGATAGTCTAAATTTGTTTAGTAGGTTAGTACAACACAGCTCCTACGGCAAACTTTGAGGCATCAATGTGAATGTGGAAGGTTATGGTCCAGTCTAGGGCTTGTAGTATATTGGTGTGGTTGTTAGAACCTTTTTCAACTCTTCATATGCATGTTGGCATTCCTTGGTTCATTCGAATATTATCAGTAGTTTGTAGAGTGGTCTAGTGATTAACGCTGCATAGTTCAACACAAATTGCCAATAGTATTCTGTATGCCCTAGGAAGCATTGCACTCCCTTGTAATTGATTAGCGGTGGAAGATCGACAATAACCCTAACTTTTGAGAAGTCATTGGCGATGCCATTCTTGGACACCACGTGCCCTAGGATGCATCAATGCTTCACCCCACTAGCACAATGCTTCACCCCACTAGCACTTAAGGAGATTCGATGAGAGACGATACATTCTGCATTGTTCAAAGACTGCGCAGAGTTTGTCTATGTGTTCTTTCTAGCTCGTGTGAACACATAGGTCATCAACAAATACTTCTAACTCCCTCCAAAGCATGTCCTTGAAGATGACACACATGAGCCGTTGAAATGTGGCCAATGCATCTGCCAGCCTAAAGGGCATGACTATGTAGGCAAAGATGCCCCACCCCACTCTGTAGCGAATGCAATCCTATGCCTATCATTAGGATGCAATTGCACCTAATTGTAACTCAGGAAGTCGTCTAGAAAACTGTAGGCTTCTTTGCCATCTACTCTTTCAAGAATATGCTCAGTGTACGACAGTGGATAGTTGTCTCTTTTTGTAGCAACATTGACTTTCTTATAATTGACACACACTCTGATCATTTCATTCTTCTTCAATATAATCGCGATGGGCAAAACCCAATCCATATGTTGAATTTCATAAATAAATCCTGCTCTTAATAGCTTATTGATTTCCTCTTTGATAGCATGAGTGTGGTTGGGATTTATCGGATACGGTCACTCCTTGACCAATGTTGCATCAGTGTCATGGGGATATTATGAGTCACTACCCTCTGATCCACTCATTTCAACTCATGGAGTGACCAAGCGAAGACGTCTATGTATTCTCATAGGAGAGTATTGAGACTTGCTTCTTCCTACTCAATCAAGTCATTGGCTATATAGATAGGTTGAGGCATCTCCCCTTCCTTAGCCGTATTAACCTCTTTCACTTTGGCAAGTCCTTCTATTGGCTCACTCGCTTGCCCTTATCATTTGGCTCCTAGGAAGATCACTACCCTATCGCCTTTCTTGAACTTCGTGAATCATTTTGGTAGGTCTTGTGGTTTTTTATGTTCTCTAGCTTCCGATTCCCTAGACTATCTCTTCCTTTCCTCCTTCAATCATCGACGCGCCTTAGGTGGACCGATAGAGGCCTCTCTTGGTGTGTTTTGTATTAGTAGGTCGAAGTATCTTGGGGTCACTGTTTGAGCTTACTTTTGTCTCAAATTCAAACTCTCCATCTTTGCTAGAAGAGGGAGTCTCTCCTGGTGGTTGTAGCTCTGACAATGATTTCGTTCTTAATAGAGGCACGTCACTTGGCTAAACTAACCCTGCTTGCTCATAGTCTATCTCCCCTAAATGGTCTAGCAAGGTGCAATCACATTTGGTTCTAAAAACTCCTCTTTTGATTCTAAATGTGTTGGCACTCTACACCTTTGAGTCTACTCTTATATGCTCAATTACCCGACCATCCTTGTGGTATTCTATTGTGTCAATCTTCTCTTCACTATCTTTGTTTGTTCAATCGCAGTCTTCATACTCATCGTTTGAATTGTCTTCATCCGATTGCTCATCATCTCCTAGGTCTCGATGCTCCATTTCTTTCTCATTAGTGACTAAGGCCCAATTGTACATCAAGTTCATATCATGCTCCTTGGTCCACCTCCACTTGGGTCCTTCCAAGAGATCCTTGAGGGGTTTAAGATTAGCAGTTGGGTTGCTAGCTAGCTTGTGCATCAAGTGCTCTAAGATCTCGTGGAGCTCTCACTTGTTGTTTAGGATATGGAATGTGGTAAGGGTGGGCCACCTACTAGGGCTGCTAGCCATCATGGATAATGGCACTGAGGGTTTGTCCTTGGGCTCACCGACTGCATTGGCAGCTTATTCGTATTCCTCATTGTCTGAGAATAGTAGATCAATTGTAGCTAGCATGTGCATCCAATTGCACTTATCCTCAAGACAAGGGATATACTTCGTTAGCGGCCCATAAGATTTTCTAACCTGAGTATCACCCTTCAACATAGCTAAGATGGTGTCGAGGTCAATTGGCATAGTCTTCCAAGTGTCCATCTCTACTCTCGGTGCTTCCATTTGATTGCTTAAGAAGATCAAACCATTGCCCTAGTCTTCTATGACTTGTGCATTTTGCATCCAAGGTCAACCTAGCATGATATCATAGTCGACTCCCTTCATGACGATGAAATCTACCGAGAACTAGACTCATGTGATCTTTAATGGCAAACTTTTTAGCACTCAAAATGGTTTGACCTTCATCCGATTGGCCAATATGACATTAAACCTAGGGTTCACAACAAGCGAGTTACCCCAGGTCTGGAGCACTACGTGGCTAAGCACACTAACTCCTGCCCTTGTATCTACGATTCCTTTTCTTGTAGTGTCTCCTAGTGCTAAGAATAGCAAGATCGCATGCATCTTTGTGCCTTCCTAGAAAGCATTGATATGTAAGGACTAGGGCAGCGAATGCAATGTCAAACTTGGTATCTACGTCACTATGTTGTGGCTCATGCAAGTCAGCTGCCCCTTGTTGAACCGATCATTCCACCCATTGTTTCAACTCTTGCCACATCATCGAATGCTACCTAGCAGGTCTCCTAAACTCAAAGTCATTGGGGTGGTTACTAGCATCGTAAGAAGATTGCCAATTGCTTGCTTATCTATTGATTTTTCACTCCTTAGTCGATGGCCCTAGCTAGCTTGCTGACCTATGGCATTCAAGCTCTATCTGTTCGGCACTGCTTGAGGTGCAATGGCATCTCTCAACTTCGATCACGTAGGTGAAACCGGTGTGCTCACACTAGAGAGATCATCAATTTTATCCTCCAAGATGGGCTCAGCGTCCTTTAAGTATTCTTGGGCTTCTCTCACCCATCCCTTGACAATATTTATGGCTTCGAGTTGGCACTTTAGATTGGGGAACTCCTCGACCTTAGCACTCCCTTTTTCTATAGTCTTTGGAGTTGATGTTTTTGCCTCTACATCTGTGACTTTCTTCCCTACGGGTAGTGCCGTGGCACTCTCAGTTTTAAGAGTGACCTTTGCTTTGCTTTTCTTCTTCCTTCACCTATGACACTTCTTTCCTATTGAGGTTGTGTTTAGGTTGCTAGGCCCTGGCAATGATATGATGGCGTGCTTCGTCTTCTGCTCAGATCATAACATGCAATGGAATGGGCATAGCCTCTCCATCATGTGTTTCAACTCCACACATCCCCAACGGTATTGATGGCATGATTTTCAAACTAGATAATGGTTTCTGCCTGGAGCAATTGGCAAATAGGTAGATGATTCCATACTCTTTGCATCGAAGGTCAATCTTTTCTCAGTTGGCTTGCTCCTTCTCGGGGCAGCGTGAGGAAATGTGCCCTGGGTGGCTACAAGTCCAACAAGCAATCGGCTCTTGGGTCTTTACTCTTAGACCTCTACATCCACCTCTTACTAATGTCATCACCAATACTAGTCGATAGTCCATAAGGATTGGTCCATGTAGTGGACTGGAGAATCGCTTGATAGTAGGTGGATTACAAAAGGTCCAAGTGGCCTAGGTATGCTTGCGGGGTTAATTTCCATCCTACGGATGGTTGGTATTGCATCATTAGGTTCCAAAGAGCCAATGGGGTTCCCTTCCCAAATAAATTCAGCAGTCTATTCCCTAAAAATGGCCGGTTGTAAGGTTGCGAGTATGGAAGTCTCCTTAGAAGTCTACAATGCATGGCATCATGACCAAACCTACCACAATTGGCACAAGGTCAAGACCAAGGGTCTTGGCACTCTACTGGGAGGCGGTTTTTTTCACAAGATACGCATGGGACATGTGGGTGCATAGGTCTCCTCACCATTTCTTGCAGTCTAGCTAGCTCCATCTTCATTTCTACTAGCTCTTAACTCTGGTCAACACTTTTTTCTTTATCTTTGCGCACTTGGGACTGACCATTCACTAGATGTTGTGGCCCTTTTTGAGGATTTGGAATTAGCTTTCTCGATTAGAGTGCCTAGAGCTTCTCCTTTTGAGATGGTTGTCCACTCGTATAGCCTCTTCAAAGACCCTAGCTAGTGTGTCTCTCTGCAAGCTTGAATTTCCTACTAAGGCCTTGTAGAGTTCCTCACTGCATATTCCATTGATAAAGACTGTGGAGACCACTCTCTCGATGGGTCATTCGTTAGTTGGGATTCTCTTATAGAGACTCCGGACATGGGTATCGTAGTCCCTAGTGTTCTCTTTTTCCTTCTACTTGGCATTCATCACACCGAACTTTGAGATTGTCGAAGTACCCAATTTCAGAGAATCTCTTAATGAGAAGAGATTCTTGAGGTTGTTGAAGTTTTTGCATTCCATAGTATCTAAACTCGTGTACCATGTCCTACCCTTATTGCCTAGGCATAGGCTAAAAGCTTGCGAGCACTGAGCAAGATCAATGAGCCCGTTAGCCTCATAGACCTGGTCGAATTGCTCTATGAAACTATACGGATTGTTGCTTGGCTAGTATTTGTCTAGCTGCTTTGCAACTACAGGGATCTTTGATTGGCTCTTGGATCCTTGGGTGACTCCTAATCTTGCAAGCAATGAGATTGCTAAGGCTACGACGCTACTCTGCTCTGATGACGTATTGTGAATGAGCCACTTCATAAGAAGCTCTCTCATCGTTAATTCTACCTCAAGCGCACTCACTCTCTCTCTGCGTTAGGTCATGTTAGATTCCTACTTGGTAGAGCTAACACACGTTGTACTTCTCACATCTCTATGTCCTGCCATAATTTCCTAACTTGTTGCTCCTAGTTGTAGGCTACGATGCTCTGCAGTGCCTTACATGTTAATTTCCTCTCCTCCTCAAGGTATGCAATGATGTCCTCTGATGGCTTGCCATGGTGGTCCACCTTGTTGAGAAATATGCAATCACACCCATGTGACAACCTCTTTGTATGAAGCATTAGGGCAAGACACAAGTAGTTGCTAGAAAGGATGCCTAAAATATAGGATGTTTGAATCCCATAAGCACAGTGGAGGAAAAGGGAATCATCATGAGCCTATAAAGTGATGTACCTTCTTATCATTCAATGATGGAATACTATTGTACCTTTTCCTTTCACTCATAGTATGTGTCATACTCAAGATTGTGTTTATGATTCCAAGCTTCCATCTTGGAACCTAATTCACTTGAGTAACAATTGGTCTCTCTAGTCTATGTCATCATGAACATTGTTTTTGTGTTCCATCCACCATAGCCATGCTCTAGATCCACGCATTTTCAACATGGTATCAGAGCTCAGCTAAGCATGGCACTGCTTCTTTGGTCTCTTCTCGCTCTTAGTCCAATCCCTCTCTAGCTCAGTCCAAGCTCAGGTTGAGTATCTAACTTCATCTCCTCACTTGAATCACACTCTCTCTACCTTGTCTACTACCATAGCTAGAAAAGACCTATTATGCTTGAAGCTTTCATATCCCCCACATTAGAGCATATCTCCTCAAGGTTTCTTCTATGGAGTTGTTCCTTGACTCAGAGGCAAACTTCCCATCACCTCAGATCTCAACATCGCTTACCACGTACATTAGCATTGTCTTTTTTTTTTACCTCTACTCTAAGTGCCTACCATGGCCCAAGATGACCCAGCCAACTTTGAGCATCTAGATCTCCCTTTCGCAAGCCATTACTCCTCACACTTCCTTCTGAGGAATTGTCCCTCACATCAGGGGGCTCCTCCTCATCACCTAAGAAGTCGACATTAGCCTGTATATGGCCTGGCATTGCCAAAAAATGAGCTCATAGACAAAAACACTGCAGTCTGATTCGTATGCTGTCTCTTCTACCTGTGCTGCGATCAGGCTGCCATTATAGGGCTTTGGTAGCCTATCTACCAAGATTCCTTTCCATCAAAAAAGCTTGGAAAATGATCAAGTATACATTGCACATAGAGCAACAAAACCAGGGCTGGCTAGAAACCCTAAAGTTGGCAGCCATAACCAACTTCTCAAAAGCTTCATCTTTACATCATTTTCTCTCTTCTTCCACTCAAACAAAGTTTTTGCCATTCAGATCTGAGAAAACACTTGCCCAATCAAGTCATCAAGGAGGGAAATTTGAGAAGACTTGGAAGATTTTGAAACGACATTAACACCAAGTTCTTCATTGCTACAAGTCTTAAGCTCATTTTCCACTACATTCCCTTAGCTCAATCTTTGTATTGCCACTCAAAGATTTGCTGCAACGCTCAAGATTCCAGAAAAGCATCAATTCAGATTAGTAAGAAGAATATTAAATTTGAAGGATTCAACATCAAGAATCATCATCTTCAACTCTAGTATCTCTTGATACTACAAAGTGTGTCTTCAAACTACCTTGCACTTGTGTTTTTTTTACACAACTTCTTTCAACTCTTCTACTGAAAAATCAAAGATTTGAGGTTGATTCTCAGATATGAGGATGACAAAAAATATATATATTTGTGTGAAGACACTTCATGAAGAGTAACATAACTTGTGTTGCTTATCTACAATACATAGAAGTTTTTTGTGAACCACTTGCAGGAGGACATGAAGCTGCCTACACCAAAAAGCAATCAATGTATTCATTTGAAGAACTTGAAGACATGCCTACTACCTTGGAGATAGTGCAAGATTTTGAAGACATTTCCATTGCCTCAAAGATGATACCTTTGCTTGAGGGGGACATGAATATGAAGATTGATGCAAAGATTGATGCAAGAAAAGTCCATGTACAAGCAGAGCAGGAGGACCTAGAAGAAGAGGACCAAAAGAGCAAAGTGAAGAACAAGTACAAGATCAAAAAGAGCAAGCTGGAATACATCGACAAGAAGACTTGCAATGAATTTAAGATCTACTATGCCTACCATGACATATCTAATGAAGAAAATCACAAGGGCTTGTCACTCCTTGTCTCTACTCTTCACTAGAACTTTGTATTGAATGTACTTGCCATTAATGCTCCTGAAATATGCCTTGTAAAACTCCTCATGTAAGCCTATGCATAATAGCCTCTACACAGTTAGTGAGGCCTTCTAACAATCCCTGGATGTTAGCCATGTTTTTTGATACCCACACTTAGCCTTTTCTATGACAGCCTCTGGTGTTTACCATGTTTGTGGCATACCCACACTTAGTAAGATTCTACTCATGATAGCCTTTGTACACTTAGTGCCTTTTCACAATTGTGATTGAGGAAGGTGTTGAGAAATATGCAATCACACCCATGTGACAACCTCTTTGTATGGAGCAATAGGGCAAGACACAAGTAGTTTGCTAGAAAGGATGCCTGAAATATAGGATGTTTGAATCCCATAAGGACATTGGAGAAAAAGGGAACCGTCATGAGCCTATAAAGTGATGTACCTTCTTATCATTCAATGATGGAATACTATTTTACTTTTTCCTTTCATTCATAGTCTGTGTCATACTCAAGATTGTGTTTATGAGTCCAAGTTTCTGTCTTGGAACCTAATTCACTTGAGTAACAATTGGTCTCTCCAGTCTATGTCATCATGAACATTGTTTTTGTGTTCCATCCACCATAGCCATGCTCTAGATCCACGCATTTTCAACAATCCCAGTTTGTAGATCATATTTACTCACCATTTACTAGAATTTGACTAGGAAATCACCCAAGTCGAGCTTATCGCTTTCGTGATTTGCACCGGTTCCTTCCATGTCTGTTGCCTCTTCCTCCACTAAGTTATTGATGAGGTTGATCTAGTCAGCGAGAGCAGTGTTGCACCTCCAATGGTGTTGATCCTTCTATCGTCTGGCTTTTTGTGTCGGGTCTCTCTCTCGATCCTTTAGATCGAGATTCTCAATAGCCCATCTAAGTCTAGGGGTCATCTCCTATTGGTGGGTTTGTTGTGCTTATTATGTCTGAGTGTGTTCCTTTCTTTATTACAAACAATCCTCAACTTATGTACACTCTGAGTGTGTGTGATGTTCTTTCCATGCACTGTATGAAATCAAGGCTTTCAATTTTTTAAGTGCACTTCAAGTGTCAAAAACTATGTGGGGTGCGAATGTAGGCTGACAAATGTAGCTCTCGCACTCCCTTCTATGTTCTCGGCCAAATATGGCTCCAGGTTCAATTTTTGGCTACTCTCAATGGTCTCTAGGGCCTCCACTACATCTTTCAAGTTGGTCAAATTATAATCGAGGTCTACGAGCCAATTTGTGGCTCTAAGCAGGGTGGAAAGCTAGCGAGTCAACTAGTGTTGCTTCTAGGTATCTTGGTCACATTACTATGTGCAGTCTCAGGAGACTCCACAAGCCGTGTGATGTGTTTGGGAGGGCTACTAGAATGTTTTCATGTTATGGAAGGTTCTTTTCTTTGTCAGGGATGCGCTAATCTGTCAATTTTCACAATGGAGGAATGATAGTGGTGACGATGTAGGAAGAGAAAGAGAAAGAAGTGTGGAGAGAATGATGGCATAGTGGGGTTTGGAGTGTGAAATAGGGAGGAAGGGGATAATGGAGGAATGGAGAATGAGAGAGTATGAGGGAAAGAGTAGGAGAGAGTGAGGGTATGATGAAGTGGGGGGCAAGGAGAGTGAAGGAATTGAAAGATGGATATGGGGTGAGGAAGAGGGAGATAGTATGTGATGAAGTGGGGAGAATAAGAGTGGTAGAGTGGAGAGAAATGGGAGAGTAGTGAAGCATAGGAAGAGAATAGAGGTAGTGAAAATGGTGGCAAAGTTGAGTATGTGTGTTTCCCCTCTTTGCCTTGAAGGCTCGAAGGGTTCTTCTTTTATAGGTACTTTGGCTGGATTATATCATCTACTAACCCTAATTAATCAAGCACAATCTTGATTGATTAGTGTCCCAAATTAGATTATACACTAGATGATATAAGTTAGTGCATGAAGTCTTCCTTCGTAATATATTTCGTTGTCTTGTGTGGATAAGTCTTCATAGTCAAGCTTCCCAAAATAATAAGAAAATGGAAGGTAAACTGAAGGAGAGTTGTGTATGTGCATTACTAATATAATATGATGCTTTACAATATGGGATGGATAGTTTTACAATGTTTTGAGTAGAGAGAATATGAAAAGGTATATACACTTCTTACTATATGTTACATCCTGCAAAAGGAGATGAAGCTTGCTTTGGAGAGAGATTCATGGAGGGAAAGACTTTGAATAATAATTGAGAAGAGTAGAAAATCTCCACCATTATAGATGTGGCCTTTGTTATGAATTCTTTTGTGTTTTGAATAGATAGAAACATGCAAAGTGGCATTTGAAGATGTTAAAATAGAATTATCCAAAGCACCAATTTTGAAAGCTTAAAAAAAAAGGTGAGGTTTTTTATATATTCACGACTGCGACAAGGCGTAGTATTAGTTGTTGCCTATTCCAAATTTGGGAGGCATAGCTTTATCATCCTATTGCATTTCGCAAGTCGGAAGTTGGAAATTCAATAGATTCATTACAGCTATTTGGAGAAGGTTTGCTTAGCTATGGTGCTCACCACACCAAGAAGTTCAAACACTATATTCTTTATGAGAAGGTGGTGTTCTTTACCAAGGCAAAGAGATTACGCTTATTATACTAAACAAGCTGCAACCCCCTAATCGCCTAGCTAACTGGTTGATTTCTTTGCAAGAATTTAATTATAAGATTAAGAGCAAGTCACCAAAGCTACAGGGTATCGTAGAGTGCCTAGTAGATTTTGGTGAGCCTAAGGAAGAGTTGGCTGATATTAGTGACTGCGAGGATTTACGCAAAATTGATGCAGCCTCTATTCTATCATGGTATGCATCCATTACGCATTATATATCAAGCAAGCCAATGGAAAATCTTTCTAAGCCTGAGAAGGGAAAGATTAAGTAGCAAGCACTTCGCTTTTCAATACTAACGTATGTTTTATATAAGAAAGGTGTGGATGAGATTTATCGATGTTGTGCGGTGCCTGATGAGGTACCCTTTATTCTAGATGAACGTCATGATTTAGCATGTGAAGGCCATTTTGTTGGATGGCTCACCATGAGAAAGCTTTGCATGCTGGCTATTGGTGGTGGCTAACGGTTTTTCAAGACATTTTTGCTTATGTTACACATTGTGATATCTACCAAAGACGCAATGCTAGGGAAAATCGTAAGTGGCTGCTTAATCCTATTCTTGTGACTTTGCCCTTTGAGAAGTGGAGCATTGATTTTATTAGACATATGTATCATTCATCTACTACACGAGAAGCGGTATATCATTGTGGCAATGGACTATTTTACAAAATGGTCTAAAGCTTGAGCTACGACAAAGGACAATGCCAAGGAGACATCTAGTTTTATTATAAAACAGATAGTTTACCGTTTCAATCCACCTAAGGATTTGGTGTCTGATTATGGGATACACTTTCTAAATAAGGTCATAGAAGCCTTGACTAAAGCTTTGAAAATCAAACATAATAAAACTACCCCCTATAATCCCCAAGCAAATGGACAAGTAGAGAGTACAAGCAGCTTGTAAGGATTTTATCCAAAATTGTATCTAAGGGTAAGTGCAGTTGGGACAAGAAACTTCATGTGGTTGTTTAGGTTTATAATACGATGTTCAAGAGAGAAATAGGCCACATCCCATTTAAGTTGATATATGGGGAAGAGTGTGTCTTACCCTTGGAAATTGAGTTACCCACTATGAGGTTTGCATTGAACTATTCTTTGGGGGAAGAGGAAGTATTGCAAGAAAGGTTGACCTCCCTAGAATATCTTGATGAGATCCAATTGCAGTCTTTGTTACATCAAGAGGTAGGAAAGAAGGGGATGAAAACACTTCATGACCTTCGTACTAAAAGACACAATTTTGTGAAAGTTCAATTGGTCATATATTATAATGCACGTCATGAGTTTCTTTCTAGTAAGTTAGAATCCAAATGGGATGGACCTTATAAGATCGTTCATATAGAAAAAAATGGCTCTACAATCCTTTTAGAAAATTTGCAGGGGATAGAGTTTAAAAATAAAGTAAACTTTAATAAGTTGAAGCTCTATTATGTGTAGAGTTGATGTCAGACTTGGTACTTTTGTAGGTCTTCCAAGATCCAACTTAAACATGCAATAGGTGCAAAGGCAATTGGATGGGCAGAATCATTTCTTACCTTGAATATTTGTATTTAGAGCAAGGTTACCACCAAGGTCAAGTAATCTGGTGGAGCAAGGGTTATCATATTACTGAGTGGCAAGATGGATATTTTACTTGGGATATTAAGGCCTACTGCCACCACTGTCATAGGGTTCTTACTAGCATTCCTATTTAGTTTAATGAGGAAGGAGGGATTGTACCTATCATACATCATCTCTCTCAACTCGATTTTAAGTATGAGTAGGCTGATCGATATGGCATGGTCTATCAATGAAGCATGGGTCTATACTATGTATTTTGACATAGCTTCACGAGGGCCTGCTAAACATGCGAGTGCCAGTATAGTTATTAAATATCCCCAATGTAAACTCATATGAAAATGGGAGTTTATTTAGGCATTGCTTTTACTAATAATATGGCAAAATACAAGGCCTTAACCATGGGCCCAACACATGATGATATCCACCATTTATTGGTGAAAGAAGACTTGGCATTAGTGATCAATCTACTGAATGGAACGTATAGTGTGAGGGATCCCATTCTCTAGATGTATCATCGTACAGCTTTGGATCAACTTGAGGTTTTTGAGATAGTGACTTATCAATTGGTTCCTCATCAATGAAACCGCTTTGTGGGCTCGTTAGCAAATTATGCCTTTGTTGAGGACATATTTCTCAATTATGGTCTTGAGAGGTTATTAGAATTTCCCGATCTTTTTATCCCAAGACTATTGTGGGGATTTCTTGTTGTTGATATGTCATGTTATGGCCATTGATGATTAATATGGGTGATGAGTTAGGCGTTGCAATTAACCATCTTCATATTCTTCTATGGACGCATAGGATCATTAAACAAAATATTTGTCAAACTCCCCTTTGCTATTCATGCAAGGGGTTAGCTAATTTGATGCATTTAGTATAGGACTTGAGCGGCCCAACCCTTGGTTTAGTGCTATAGTTTAGTATGATTTATGTGGGAACCAGGGGTTTGTTTTCAACCACCATAAGATGCTGCTTGGTGTGTTTTTAGCCATGTTTTTCTTAGGTCAAGAGGGCCATTTCTTTCATAGTATAATGCTTTATTTCATTAGACAAGGAGGGCCATTCTGTGGTTGGATTTAATGTTTGATTTCATAAGGCCAAAAGGGCCATGTATTTATTTGGTGGGCATTCGGTTAATGGTTTCTTGTCTTAGTGTTGTACTAAATAGATTCAATGGAGTATCTGGAGTAAGCCTCCTGCTAGGCAGAAGCTTCTCGTGGCCAATTCCAGGTGATGCCCTTCCTTTACAAGTTATTTCTCTTTGTGCTATGTATGTATATATGCTTGTGGGGAATTTACTTCTTTTGGGGTCGGGCAAGTCAAGGCTATGAAGTTCTAGGATTTGGTTAGCTGTGCCTGGGGAGGTTTGAGCAGTTCTCCACCTCCTGTAAAGACATTGTCAGGCACTCTAAGAGCTATTTTGAGAGCTATCCTTTGTGAGTCTATCTTGCTAGCCTACTAAGCAGCTATTTCTAGGAGCTTCTGCTAGTTGTGAGGCAACTAGAGAAGCATTAGGGGAGTTTTGAGGTTTTGAAAATGCCTTTTAGGAGATAGAAAGAGAGTGCTCTATAGCAATAGGAGCAAAGCCTCCGTAACAAAACTTCTATTTTAAAAAAGAAAAATTTTTGTTTTACAAAAAGATATATATATATATATATTAATATTATGAATTTTATTATCAATATTTATTTTTAGTCTCTTATATTCATGATTATGATATTCTTTGCATTAATGATATGCAGTCTCTACCACTTTTATTTAATAATATTTATGGATTAATAATAATGAAATATTTAATCTAAATTTAAATTAGTAAAAATCTTGGCACTTTTTTTTTCTCCTTTCTTTTATCCCTCGTATTTTTTCCTCCTTTGTGGTAGCCTAGTCCTCTCTCTCTCTCTCTCTCTCTCTCTCTCTCTCTCTCTCTCTCTCTCTCTCTCTCTCTCTCTCTCTCTCTCTCTCTCTCTCTCTCTCTCTCTCTCTCTCTCTCTCTCTCTCTCTCTCTCTCTCTCTCTCTCTCTCTCTCTCTCTCTCTCTTTGTGCACGCACGTGCGTCATGGATACAGAAATTCAACCTTCAATAAGGTGTCCAGTCCTCAAATCACATCCATATCAATGTTTAGCTCATTCCAAAAAGATGGAACATGGATTCTTACTATCATTAGCAAAGGCAGTTGGATCACCATACAACATGTAAAACATGGAAAAAGGCAAAGATATGACAGCTTGTTCATTTCTACTTGGAAGCGTGGAATTCGAGATTTCAAGCTTTGAGTAAATAAGAACAACATAAAAGAGGTACTGGTGCAACATGTGTTTATGCATGGAGAACTATATTTGGAACCTAGAACTTCAAATCTTCTAATGCATAGACCAAATTGTAAGAATTTGATTCTTAAATTCTTTCGTTTCTTGAACTTGGTTTAAGGTTTTCCATTATAACATTTGTTTGTTTGTCTTGTAGATGTCTATCCCTCTAATCTTGAGGAATGGCAATCAATCGAGTCTATTGTTGATGTTATTGATGCAATTCATGGTTTGAATGGAGAAGAAATGTACAAAGGTAGAAAGAAGATAGAGCTTGCAGAGAATGGAATATTCTTTTATGGCCATTCTTATATTGTCTCCATGCAGCACAGCCAATGGGGATCAATATCCCCCTTTCCTTTGCCCGATTTAGCTACTAGTGAGGGCTATAGATGTAAAATATTTTCTAAGATACAGAGAGCATTAAAACCTAATATCTCAAGTCGGCTAAGCAAAGTTACTTTGTTTATGCCTATTAATATATTTGTTGACTTCTTTTCTAATGCTAAGATAAGAAGATCAAAGGTCATGCTTTCAATGAAGAGATTAACATATGATCATGTCATACAATGAGGGATTGCACACTAGGACAATGCAAGGATATTGAAGAAAAGATCTCTTTACTATCAATATAAAATACATGTACAAATTTTGTGGTAAATTTTCGTCAACTATCTCCATGACTTATACACACAAGGGCTTACAATCAATGAGGAAAATATACTTATTTTTGTTAAGAACTTTCCTTAGGAGAAGGGATATCCTTTTTCCTTTCTTTGATGCCTTGGTTGCCTGGGTGTTGAAGGCATAGCTTCACCTGCTACAATTACATGCACCTCCTCTCCTTCAATCTCCAAGCCCCCACTATTGTCCATTATTTTCGATTGCATACAATTGACCATTATGTACTTCATGATCTAGAGTTGGCTCCCTTTGATACATTGTATACACATTCGAGTGTCTTTAAATCACCATCTATATGCCACTCAATGTTATAGCTCTCAGATCCTTCAACAAATAGCTCTTCTCCTACTTGTTATCTCTTAATAACATCAGGCATTGTTGTTCAATTGAAAACCCAATATAATGTATCATAATCCTCTGTATCTAGTTCCACCAAATGTTGTGTTTCGATTGAACACTAAATGGCATTGAGTGATTGCAGTGATCTGATGAAAATGCTCTATTCATCAAGGTAATATAGACCCTCTCTAGTTTTGTGCATTTCAGAATCTCACTTTCATCAAGTTTAACCACAAATCTAGCCACTCCTTGTGCTCTTCTAGTTACAAGTCATAGAATCTTATCATTAAACATTGGAGGGTAGGCAAGTCAAGGAAAATATTGTTAAATTCATTGAATACAACGTCCTTTTTCTTGCCCTTGAAGCTAGTCTTGATATGGAAAGGCTCACCCAAAATCTCCATCACTTTGTTATTCACTCTCTGTCTAATAGTTCTAACCATAGATAGCCCTAGAAGTATGCGATTGTGTACTTGACCTTGCTTCATATTTGATTCTAAAAGCTAGAAAAGTTGTACATAAGCATCTTGACTGATACCAATGCTACGTCTTTTGCAGTAACTCAAGATCCAAAGAATGATCATTTATCACTTATTCCAAACATTGTTTTTTTGCCTTTTTTAAATTTCTTCTTCTCCAAAATATCTTTTGAAACTATTGAAGGAAGAAGATAATAAAACTAAGATGCTTTTAAAGAATCTCTTTCACTTGCATTCAGTTAAAGAAGAGACCTAAACAAAATCAACATTACAAATCAATACAATTAATTATAAACATTCATATTTAATATTTTTAAAGTGAAAAAAATATACATTGCTACTTGGATTCTTTTACTACAACCACCTCCTCCTCATTTAAGAGCCTTTTGTTGATTTTAAAGGCCTAAAATAGTCTCCTTTTATTGATAAGATTTGATACATTTCTCTAATGAATGAATCCTTTGTTGACATCCCTCTAACTTCTACTAACAACTCATCGTTATGTTTTGATAAAATATGGTTCTCCAATCTAAGGACATACTTTTCTACAACCAAGTTAAGTGTAACTTAGAAACCCATTATAACCATCACCAATGAACCTCATCAATGAAGAGCTATTATAGAAAGGTGGAGTGTTATTTTTGCTAGGATCTTTGGAATATAGCTTGCCATCTAACCAAATATCAAGATTCTTCTTTCCTTCAAATCTGAGTATATGTTTCGTAGACTATGTAGTAGTAATGGGTTTTGTTCTCTTCCTTATTAGTTCATACTCACTATCCAACTCAATATAAAGATGATAGAGAGGTATCTTACTAGAGCCACAGAGATCATTGGATGACTGATCCATAGCCAAGGATGTTATTAGAATATTGGATTGAACAACTATGCAAATTAGAAACAATAAGGAAAACAAAGGAGAAACTAGTAAGGATGGAAAAGAAAGAAGAGAGTGAGAATGGAGGGAAGTAATCAAACATCAAACAAAATGCAAATCGAATATTAGTTTTCACTTTAATGAGGATAAGTAAGATCTTCATTATAACAATCTTTGTCACCTTTATGGCGGCCTAGATTTTTGGATTTGATGTGACCATGAGAATATCATGAAAAGTATTTATTAATAATTTTTATACATTTACTTACCAAAATATAAAATTTTAAAAAATAATTTATCACCTAAAATATTTTCTCTCTAGGATCGCTTACAGGGCATTTTTGAGACCTCAAAACTCCCCTAATGCCTACCAAGTAAAAGAAAGAGAAGAAACAATGAATATATATGAAAAAACCTATATAAAATGCAAAGGTGTGTAAAAAGAGGTTCTAATCCTTGGAAAAAAAAATCTAAGAGCAAATGATCATTGCCTTGCAAAGGCATAGTAGGTACTTGGGGACCAATTAGTAGACCCTGAGGCTGATACCTTGTCTTCCTAGGGGTGACATTCAGTCAGAAAGATCAATAAGGATGGTTGGAACAAAAATAAAAGTGAGCAGAAGAAAAAAAAATCAGTGTCGCCTTGCGAGAGCTTGGTAGACTCTTGGATGACAAGACAGGACGACTTGAGGCAATGCCCTACTCTCCTTGGGTCACAATATGTGCAGCCCTCCTTTTTACACGCATGAGTATTAAGTCTTGTAGTATAAAAATTTGATAAATAAAAAGTGCTTGAAAATAAGAGACTAGGTTATTAGGAGTCCTCACCTAGTAGGAGTTCCTGGTCCAATTGTCCAAAAGTCCAGTAGGCAGGTACGACCACTTAGGATGACTTCTTTGATAGATCTTTTCGGTCCGTGTTGGAGTAGTTGGTTAGCTACCATCTCTAGATCTCTATCAGATTATGCTTGGCCTATCCCTTGTGAATCTTCATGCCTTGATTTTGTCAGGGGGTAGGGTGAGAGCGGTGTTTGTGTTTTGTTGTGTATTTTTCTTTATAATAGCTTGATGATCTTTATGGTTTCTGAATGTGTAGATCAATTTGTGGATTCTACAGACTAAGTCACCATATCCCATAGTCACCAATGAGAGTAGATTTTACGACCCTAAGAATGCTAAAAATGACCAAATTCTATTAATTTGAGGCAAAACTCGAAGCTCTTTAGAAGCGATAGATGCAAATTCGACAATTTTAGTAGATGTGAAATACAATTTAAAGACAAAATTCGCATTGGTCTTGGATTCCACATAATTTTTACAAGTGCCAAAATGAAGTGGAATGAGTTTCTGGCACTGCAAATTGCAAGACGATCTAGTAGAAATTTTCAGTTCGTCAATTGGATGCCAGGACACAAGAGTAGCCAAAGATTAGGCAAGAGGAGGGTCAAAATGACCAAGTATAGTGTAAAAAGACTTTTAAAATAGAGAGTCATACCCTTGGGGGACTCATAAGCCCCACAAAATTTTCAATTGGGAAAAAATATGGCACCTTCTTGTTCATATCGACAAATTTCGGAAGGGGGGGCTATGGATAATAAACAGAAGGCCCTAATCTAAACATAGCCACTGACGACGACTGATCAAATTTCTTGCATCATATCACTAGTGAAAGATTCCAAAATGGCTCTCTAAGCATGGAGCTGCAAAATCATTATTTCTCTCTCCTCCTTCACTCTCCTCTTAAAGGTTGTTCATGCGGGTATTCTTTACAACATATAAGAATGAAGACAGATTGTCCGACTTCAACCAGATTGGTATGAGATTATGCCGACGCTGAGAAGTGATGATAAGCGCTATTTGGAGATCAATGGCGAGTTTGATGGCTATCTAAGAATTCAATTCTTGAAATCCGAAACCCAAAAAATGATTATAAGTCTCTTTTTAATAGAAAATAGTATTCTTTTTTATAAATCATGGTGCAAATCTTGATCATATACGATAAAAATTTGTTTGAGGCTTAGTTGCAATTTTTTTTAAGAGTTGTATATCATAAAATGCAAAATTGTATCCGTGTATGTGAGTTAATAATTTTTGAAAGCCCAAAATGCATGTTTTAAGAAGAAAAATGATGTTTTTCTTGGTTCCGAGTGATCAAATCATGTTCATATGGGATAAAATCAAATGTGATGATGGTTTAGAGTGTGAGTTAATTTTTTGAATCAAAAAAATCAAAAATAATAGCAAATTATATAAATAAAAGACCAAAGAAAATAGGGAAATTTTTAGTTTTTGCATCTAAAAAATTAAAAATATATTTGTGCAAGTATGATGGAGGTAAAGCATGAGGATTGTCCTCACTTTACCCCCGTTTGTATGTTAAAGTAAGTGTTTATCACTATATATATATATATATATATATATATATATATATATAATACTCTTTTAATCTACCCATTGAATGCAAAATCCTAAATGATAGGGGGAAGGGAATTGTGGGAGTTAAGTATCATTTGAATTTTGATTTTATGCATATTCTAGCACATAGGATTCATTTGATTTAATTCTTAAAAGGACAATAGCACAAGCTCTTCTTTCGGTGCTATCTTAGCATCAATGACGCAATACACTAGAGTGAAATCATGAAAGGGCTATTTGTGCACATCCACACTGATTGATTTATAACTTTACTTCTTTGTGCACTCAAATTCATTCACCTTTTGCATTCACATTTTCAAACATGGTATCAAGAGAATTATCTCCAAGATGTATAGCACTTGATTTCAAATTATTGATTGACATTGAGTGAGGCCTTGAGCTGTAGGTCAAGTGTTATCATTTTCTTAGGGGACTCATGGGATAAGCATCAAATTATCTCTTGGAATTTTTTATTAAAAGAGATGACTATGTTGCATATGTGCTTTATGGTGAAATGGTGCATCTTGGGGCTAATCCATGGGGTGTAGGAGAGATGTAGTGGGGCCATAGCAATAAGTTGGGGGTGTTCCCTTTGTTTGTACTATGAGGTGCTAGTCATCAATATGTTTAGGTACTCCCTGAGCTTGGAGTCGAGAATGGCATCACGTTGAACTACAATCTAGAGATGGTATCTACAAACATGTGCATAGTGTCTATATGCCCCTGTGGCTATGAGGCTATGGAGTTATTTAGAGGAGTATAGGAGGCCCAATTAGAGCCTTAGAGCCAATGTCAAGTCCATTTTTGGTCATGATATACATACATACCTTCATTCATTCATTTATATATTATTCAACACTCTTCATGCCTCTTTACTTTACACTCTTATAAGAGCCATTAGGTATTGGACTACTCAAACCTTCAACATTGTGTATATACATACATTCATTCATCTATTCATGATTCGATGATCTTCATCCATTTAGTTTAACTTCACTTTCACTTTTTGCAATAGTATCTTTTTTCACTTTATTTCAACCATGCTTGTACACTGTGTTTTCTTTTGCAAACCTTAGTACACCTCCACAAACCTTCTACAGAAAACTAGAGTTGGTCCATACAAGGTTTTCAAAAAATCCCCCAATGGTACATATCAACTTTAAACTCTTTTTGTGGTGAGCATCGCAAGCAAAAGCCAGTGCATATAGATTTAAGCATCTTTCAACTCTTTCTAGCAAGGATCTCAAGCATAGAGTCAATGGATATGTAAGAGAAGGGGAATATGGGGGTGAATACAAAAAATAATAATGGAGGAAAATACCTGCTACACTGGCGGGTATATAAGATGTAAGGGACTTCACATTTGGCACCATCAGATTATAATAGCAAGTCTTCTTCATCTTCTCTCCTCTCTCCAGCTTTCAAGGCTTCCTTCCTTCCTTTTCTATCTTTGTCTCTTGCAACATGCCCTATCCGCTGTCCAAGTACGTTTTTAGCAGTCCATCAAGAGATGAATCTACGCGACGCCGCCTAGCACTCCCATGGAATGTTACGGGGTTTCTCGCCTAGGGTTTTCCAAGTCTGTAGCCTCACAACGGAACGTTTGTAGCCGAACCCACTAGGATCAATCTAAAATCTGGGTTCCTAGTCGTCAAGGTCTCTTGGCAGCATTCTAACATCAGGTCTTGGACATCCTACTTTACGCAAAGATAACCAAGCCATCGAAGCAGAACTTGGTTCAAGGAGAATGGAAAACGAGCGGAATGCGCTGCTGCCCGTAGGGTATAGTCCCATTCCTGTCCCCTAAAACGGCATGAATCAAGTTCTAACTTAATAATACCTAAAGTTCGGACGACGGTAAAACCTTGTGAGAAGCCTCCTAGTTTTCTAAGACCACCTTGTCGTAGGACAGGACCCGTCACAGTTCTGCCTACCCGCTTCCCTTGATAGCTTTAGTTTTCTAATTAGGTCCTATCACATTTATGTGCAACATTTAAAAACAGCTTCCTTAATTAAGCCTTTTAGAAAATAGGGTTCATTCATGTAATTTACGGCACAAACACGAATATAAAGCAAGCAGTCCTTTTGACAAAAAAGTTCCTTAACTTATCTTCAAGTTACTTATCTTCAAATTAATCTTTGTCTCCTACCCATACAAGAGAAATTATCTATCCCTTTTATCCAACAAATGTACCCGGTCCAAATCACATGGCACCATAATTTCCATCCATTATCTAGAATAGGATCTTCCAACGCCACCATCAAGTACAATCAAGGCAATGAGCCTAATATAATTTTTCAAGAAAAGATTCCTTTATTTCCCATGGCAACTTATCATCATTGACCCCTGCCATGCATTTACCATCAAATAAAGTACTTGGAATAATAATCCAATCACATCCCAACAATCATTTTAATGTGAAAGCATTTAGGACGTTGTTTGATCAATCAACAAAAACAATGGTATCCTTTTCTAAACATTGCAAGAGTAGTCACAATAACCTTCCCATCGTGTATTTGCTCTCCCCCTGGGATCAAAAGAGGTTCCATGTAAAATTTACTTAACACACCCTTCTTTCGGCTAAGGCATATGTTAAGGTTTCAAACATTGTTCAAGACATAAGTTCTATTAATCGCTTACATTGATCGATAACCCAGACTTCTTTCCAAAAAGTAGTGGTCTTTACTTTGACTCAGGTCTTCTAAATCCCTTGAGCTCTCTACTTGCCTTTGGGGGCCAGAGTTGTGTTCATATCTAGCCCAATCTCCGAACTTGGATTGATAAATGTAGTGGTTATCGAACGGATCTCAAGGCGTCATAGTTTTAATCCTAATGATTGTTGTTTGTACTAGCTATGCACAACTTCAAGAAACCTAATGAACTAACAGTTTGTGATATTAGCAAGAACTTGGACAAAGCCTAGAGTTTCCTAAGATGAATTTCCTTTAGGCTAGGTCGCTTATCATGCCATCTGTCAAGCGTGCAAGCTATGACATACTTTCAGTGTGGGGAAATACATATCTATTATTTTTACGAAAGGAAAGTCAACAATACCTTGGAATGTTATTATGCTATGTATGAATTTGTCGCATGGCATCTAATTTGCTTTTTCTTGTTACCCACACTTTGCAACTTTATCTTTCGAATATTTGGGATGAACTTTAAACTTTCAATTAAACCATCCTCATGTGGCATAGTACGGGTTTAATGCATCTCATGTGGAAATCCAAGCAAGCATCTGTAAATTTGGAAATGCATTACTTACAAACTAGTACCACAGTTGGATTAGCACTGACGTCCTTACCCGAGGCTTCGTTTGCGGATTGTGGAATTTCCACTTGCACCCAACATTCTTTGCTTGGGGGCCATTCACGAACATCCCTTTCTTCCAAGTGCAATTCCCACGGAATTTTTAGCAACCTCCTTCTCAAATAGCAAGGCCAATAGTTAAGCTATGGGCGGAGAATAGTCTCGCAGAAAATGAAAAAATATTGGTGCGTGCAACCACCCTCTTAGGAGGGAAAAAGGAGGAATTTGGAATATCCCTTCTTCCTCTCTCTCTCTCTCTCTGTCCAAGCTGTGTAGGCCTTTTCCTTTCTCCTTACGAAGTGGGGGGGGGGGGGGGGGGGGGGGGATAAGCTCACGAGGACAGGGATAAGTGTACTCGCGTGTGGTCACCCTCTAAGAAGGGGAAGAGAGGGACCTTGGAATATTCATTCTCCCTCTCTCTCTCTCTCGCCCTCTCTCTCCCCCTCTTCTTCTTTTTCTTCTTCTTCTCTCTCTTTCTTGTCACCTCTCTTCCCTCTCTCCCTCTCTTTCTCTCTCTCTTTGTCCCTTTGTCCAATGTACTATTCATCCAAGCCCCCTACCTAGCAATTGGGGGGAATGTGTATTGGTGGCGTTATTGCGGGTGGGGGCCTATTTGGGCCGTAGGATCATGTCGAGACGGCTAGTGGAGCGGTGGTAGGCCTTGGTTTCCCCCTCGCGATCATCATCATCAGCGACCTCCTTGTTCTTCGCGTTATCTTTCCCTTCATCGACATCTCCTTCTTCTCCACGTCATCACGTTCACTTCCTCTACATTTCCCCTCCCCCCAGTGTTGACAACGATGTTGTCATTTTCCTTTCCCATACATCATCTCTTCTTTCCCCCTCACTACTTGTCGAAGATGACAGGGAGGGAAAGGGATTTAAAAATTTCCAATATTTTGAAAAAAAAGGGGAGGGGGGCATTTCATGTAGTGGGGATATTACATCTCTCTTCTTCTAGTCTTTCTCTCTCCTTGTCACTCTCTTTCTCTTCCTTTTGCTTCTCTTCTTCTCTCTCCTCTTTCTCTCTCCCCAGTCCTCTCCTTGACAATTGGTATTAGAGCCATAGGTTCTTGATCCAGTTGGCCAACATTCCATTCCGTTATCCCTTTTTAGTCAGACATGACATGGAGTAGCAGTGCAGTTATCAAGGAATTTTGGACCACAAGGACTGCAAGTTAAGAGTATTAATGGAGTCTTTGACCAAGTTTGGAGGCTTGAAGACCAGATTTAGTAGCTCGTGGGTCATTTTTTGCCAATTTTAAATGTATTTTCCTGAAAGACAGTGGTAATGGAGTAGAAGAGGGTAAAGTCTTCGTTACTTTTCAAGAAGACTCTTCTCTCTCTTCATTCTCAAGCTTCAACCAAGCTTCCATGGAGAAAAACTAGTTCATATCTTTTCCCTCCCATCTCCATTGATCAAAAGGTTTCTACCATAGCTTCCCAGGGACTTTGAGCTTCATTCCAAGTAGTCATTTGGTCATTTTAACTTTGCCTTGGCTCTTGATCTTCCAGATCTGGTCTTATCACTTCCATCCTCATCTTTTCCCTTAGCAAATTGCCTTTACCACAATCTACCCATTCATGAACTGCCTTCTCATTATGCTCAGCCTGCACAAGTTAGTTGGATGAGGCACTAATAGTGTAAACAAGCTTGAGGAAGGTGTCAAGGTCAGCAAGAGTTTATTGCTCCTTCACTAGAGGAGCTTTTACATGATCTGAATGCAAATGCAATATAACCTTCTTCGGCTACCCATTCGTCATCTAAACAACCAGCACCTCCACAACTGCAACCACAAATTTTTGGTTCGACTGTTCTGGACTAGGTTTTGAGGCTTCAATAGCTTCAATAACAACAAAGTAGCAGCAACTTCATTAATAGCAGGAACTTCAACTTCCTCCACAAATTTCCTCCCTACAGGATCCAATAGGTAGATCTATGCCCTCTGTGTGTCTCATTCGACATTCAAAGTGAGGCATGGCTGGGGTCATTGAGATCCTACCAGCCATGGCTTGGTGGTTGGTTCTCATGAGTCTTATGTGAGGATGGAATCTTCCACTGACAAAGAGGAGGAAGAGTTTTTTGAGACCCTGGAAGACATCCAATAATCTCCATTTGTTGATGCAAAGGCACTGCAGGGGTAGTACATCAGTAACTACATTATGCATCACCCTAAGAGTTGTCACAGGAGTGATTTGAGGCTTCTCAAGATGCCCTTCAAATCTCATTTTCACTTCCTCTGGATTAACAAACTCAGTCACCAAAAAATTGCCAAAAGAAGATGGCCATTGCATGTCATACAATCCATTGTGAGCTACGATTGCTGGATCAACTGATGAATACATAACATAGCAATGTGTTTTTATCTAATCCATCCAAAAGTCCACAACACAACCATACTCTACTAGAAGATCTTTCACCGCTTTTAATGTGAAAGGACGAATAAATCTCTCAATTTTGAGTGATGTTGTGGGAGGAATCTTTGCTGGAGGAACAGCTCGAGGCTTCGCATTGTCACCATTAGCTATTGAATCTACCTTAGCTAGAGGTGGCATGGCTCTTGATGTTGCCAAGGTTTTTTTTTTAATATTGTCGAGCCCACACAAAGTGTCCGCAATGCGATTGGCCTCGATATCTTCCAAGCTATGAACTCTAGTGCTCTCATCCCACGAATTGAGAACAGTAGCATCACAGCCTCCAATTTTTGTAGAGAAGACCGTGGAGTGACAAAGAAGGCCTTCACCACCACAAGGAAGCAAGCTGCTTATCTTTGGCAGCACTTGTAGGGCCATTGGACTGTAATACAACCTTTTATTCCTTTGAGCTTTCGTTGGAAGTTGAGAGACGGTTGCCTGTTTCACCGAAGATGTATTAGAGCATGTCCTGAAATTCATCAATACAAACAAGGACAGGAACAATGTTACTCTTCTTTGTGTAAAGCATCATCTGCATTGGAACAATTGGAGCGCTTCCCAAGATAGATTCACGTTCATCAAAGAATCTGAGAAGATTGCTATCAAGGGCATTGATCATATTCAACTACAAGTGCTTGGGTTGTTGAAACCACAGTATTAACATGAGAAATGCACATGAATTACCTCTATTGTTGGGAATGGGTTTTGGAAACATATGATTTCTGCTCTTTGAAGGCATGCCATCCAAAACCTTCTGGCTTGAGGGCAAATCTCTTAAATATGTCAAGGCATCATTTTTGCTCCCAATTTGTCTCATAAAGAGCTTGTGCTCAAGCAAGTTAGATTACAGTTTAGAGCAGTTTTGGGTGTTTACTAGAGTGGACTTCATAGAGTAGTTTTGGGCTTTGAGTGGTCGGGTATCATACTACAGATAGAGTTTTGCATCTCTTGTTACTTGAGCAATATAGTAGAGAAGTAATTTTTGTGCCCTACTGGCTATCCTCATCAAGTGAGCAATCTGAAGTCTTGTGTGAATTATACTTTGCAACACCTGAGCATGTTTGACACATCATTGAAGGAGCTATAACATCTGGTGTTTTCCAATTATCTAAAGCCCAAAGTTGTTTGCAGGTGTAGTTACCCTTTTGAAAAACTAAGATATTGTCTTGGCACTGATGTATGAGATGTATTTGCTTATGCATGGATGTATTATTGGTTGCAAATGTATGGGAAAATACTAATGAGGATGTAATTGCAAAGATGAGAATACATATGCAATCAATGGTATTGAATATGATGCTTGGAATGTAAGGGAGATGCCTATGCATGGAAAAATTATGCTAAGAGGTGTTTATAACATGATCAGTTTTGGAATAAGGTTGCAAACAATGAATTTGGATTATTGGGCAATGTATTATGCCATCTGGGATGATCTTTCAGTCATGCATTGACAAGTTGATCCCTTGCAACCCTTTTCTTGACCACCATAGGGTGCTGTAAGCAATTTACTTGCATTTACAAAAGTATACCTACTCCCAGGAACTGAGACGCACGTCTTGCAGATTGCACCCACACGTCCTACTAAGGGATTTAATCAGTTTTGGAGCTCTATTTGGACTCTACAAGATACTTACATGTCAAAACAGGCCTCCTATAGGTGTAGACAGGGTGTTCGACTGCACAGTGCAGTAGTACTTTGCCTATTATAGAATTTTATGTATAAAACGTAAGAGGGCATGCTTATGCTCAGTTCAAAGAGGGCATCCTTGGTTTTTACTTAAACAAAAAAGTAGGTCAATCGAAGCTTCCTAGCTCAAGTTACAGGCAAAACAATGGCAAGTGGTCTAACAGGACTACACCTAACCATGGCAAGGAATAGGGGAAAAACCAAGGCCAATGAAGATGTTCAGCAACAAATCAAGTATGCATGAGAACCAAGGACTGAGAACAACCTTAAAATGGATTACGAGGAGTATCCTCATGACATTGGAAGCCTCGGTGCTCTTAATGACACTCTATGCAGGCATGAGACAAGGCATAATCGAAGACATGAGGCTATTTTGGAAAGACAGGAGTCTATACTTGCAGGCATAGCAACAAACACAGAAAATCATGCTCAGATGAAGGAAATGTGTCAAATGAGAACCACCATGGACACACTTAATGCCAATTTCTTTAAGTGGTTGGAGATTCAACTGAAGGGAAAAGAGCAAGAAGATCGGTCACATTTACATGCTAAAAGAACCATCTTCCAATTAGTTAATGCAAATTCTCATGGGCATTATGCACTCGATGCTTATGCTTATGGCCAACATGTAGATGTTGATGGTACACACTATGATCTGCATACATTTTATGAATATGGACAGCAGCAACATGCAAACGAACATGAGCAATATGCAAGTACATCTAGACAGCATGTTAATGCTTATAGATATGATGTACCATGTCATAATGCAGAGTATCATTCCATTGAATCTTGGCAGCAGAATGGCTATTATAATCAACATGCTTATGCTTATGAGCATCCACCTTTTCAGCAACATAGTCATGATTATAAATGTGAACCTTCCTTAATTCAACAACCCAAATCTTATCGACATGATGATAATGATCATGCTTATCAGTACTCTTCTAGATTTGATCAACAGCAAGTTCATAACTACAATGGTATCCTATATCCCAATTAGTTAATGCCTCATGATTACCCAAATGTAATGTTGAGTTCTTTTCAAGGTGCTAATGATGATGAAGAGAGCAATGAGCAAACTGAACAAGAAGAATGGAATAATGAGCAACATGATCAACAAGAAAATGAGCAAGAAGACCAAGATGTACAAGAAGAGAACAGTGAAGAAGATGTACAAGCCGATGACATATTAGGTGATGAATCACATGAGGCACTCACAGATGTAGATGGTTATGCTAAAGGTTTTAGACTCTTGGAGAAACCGCATGATGATATTCTTGAGCATCAATTTACACTTAATCAAGGTTTACAACAGTCATTGAACGCATTTGATATTGAGTACCTTGATCATAGTTACGGCGATGACTGGTATATGTCCTATGATGATGTAATACATGATTTGGGCATACATGAATATAAAGATGGCATTGTGCTTCCCTATGATCCGAGAGATTATGGATGTGATTATGGACTTACTTATGGGGATACTTCCTTGTATCCATTTGATCTAGGTGGATTGGAGTATGTGGTTGATGGCCATTCTCTTCTCTTGGACAATCATTATGATGGAATACCTTTTGATCTAGGAGGTTAATGGATTGCTTGGGATCTCATTCAGACCAGCATCCATCTTGTGGGCAATTTCTTCTTTATGGTAGGCTCCTTTGGCTGAAGATTGGTTATCTATGGCTATATTTTAGTGCAGGGAAGATTGCAGACAACTCTCTGTTTTCAACCAGATTTGATTCTAAATTATGGACAACATTTAATGTCATACACGAACTGAAAGTACTCAAAGTAAGCTCAGTTTCTATGTGACAAACACCCTGATCAAAGTTACCTATCAAAAGTTATTGCATGTTTACTACAGGGTGGGGATGGAATGTAAGAGTTAGGGAATATGGGGGGGAATACAAAAATAAAGTAATGGAGAAAAATACATGCTACACTGACAGGTATATAAGATGTAAGGGACTTGACATTTGGCACCATCAAATTATAATAACAAGTCTCCTTCATCTTCTCTCCCTCTCCAACTTTCATGGCTTCCTTCCTTTTCTATCTTTCTCTCTCGTCTTCTAGTCTCTCTCCTCATCACTCTCTTTCTCTCTCTTTTGCTTCTCTTCTTCTCTCTCTTCTCCAATCTTCTCTCTCTTTCTCTCTCCCCAATCCTCTCCTTGACAAGATATAAGTTCAAGTTATACTTTTTTAGAGCTCTATTACAAAATATATCATCCTTTTAGTTGAGTATGAATGCAATAAAATAGGTGTACAAGGTGATGAAGCAATATCTCACGCTTGTAACAACCACAGTTAAGTGTTAAAAGTTAGTAGTGTTCAATCAATAAGAATGGTGTCCAATGGTGAATTAAGTGTTTAACATCATCCAATTTGTTGTTAGGAAATAGTAAATGCTAAGAGATGTTCATGCAAATTGAAAAGGTTCAATTTGACAACATATTCAAGTGAAAGATGGGAAAGTAGTTGGACTGCATGTGGCATCTCCAAAGCATGAAAAGAAGAGAAAATGTATAAAGAATTACACTACAATTTTTCCTTTTGACCCATTAGGCTAAGGTCTCTCACTACAAGATACAAGCCTTATACTGATGTTCAAAGCGACGAAAATATTCATAAAGAAATTTGCCCTTGTCATCACAAAAAATGTCGGTATTAGCGATGCCATACTCTCTAATTGTAGAGCCCCTTTCCTTGAGATCATACCATTTACTTTCTAGTATCTCTATTTCCATTGGGAACACAAACACTTGAGTCATGGTTGATTTAAAGTCTTTCCAAGTCTGAAAATTTTACCCAATCTCCCTCATATATCTCCACATGTGTGAATCTACTATAAAATTGTGCTCGCACTAGTATCACAAAGAATCTAAAACATTACTCATGTTAAACATGTAAATTCAATCATTGCTTATTCAAGTTTTCAAGCTCTATAAAAGCACAAGTAGGCACAACCCAAAAGTAACTAAAAAGAAAAGGTGAGTTTGAATCTATTGTAAAATTATGTGCACACTAGTATCACAACGAATCTAAAGCATTGATCATGTTAAATATTGAAAAACAATCATTGCTTATACAACAATTAACAATGACTAAGAGGAATCCCCTTTCCAAGCAAGTGTTTTCAAGCAAAAATTGCAAAACTAGAAAACAAGAAATATGTGACAAATCATGCCCTATGGTATACCATTACGATGTTTTTTCTTTTAGAGAGAGCCACACAATGACCAATGCAAAAAAAAAACACTAAATATTATGTATTCTTAACTTTACCTACTATTTACCTATGACAAAACAACAATCATAGAGTATAATTGTGATGTATGTAATGATTGACTCCATGAAAGCACATGAGCCACAACCTGACTACACATTATTCAAGGATTGAATGTTTCTAACCATGAGAATCAAATGTTTTGAATCATGGTATCTTTGCATGACTACAACCAAAAACTTTGGGCCCAAGGAGGTCACATTCTAGGCCCTTTTTATAAAGCATCATACAAGTATGGTTAAACCCTCAACCTTGAGCACATTGATCCCGCCTATATGAACCACACCATCTCCAACGACATTACACAACACTATTCTGGCACAAAGTGCTATGGGCATGGCTGTGGGAGGCTTCATAGTTGGGCTTATCAATTTTAGAATGCCCACAACCCTACTTGTCACGTCAAATAAGCTCCTCAGCATGTGTCACCAATTGGATGTAGGTGAGGCTACTCTCCACAAAGCTGACACATATGCCAATGAGGCAACAAATTTGTCCGTAAATCAATCAGTCAGGGATGAAATATGTTGTGCTCGAATATCACTTTAATCTAAACCCCAAGATGTGAGTCATCGTGCATAGATTTAAGCTTGTTTCACACACTGCAATTGTAGGACGTTATCAACACATAGCCAAAGTCAACATGTCTGAACTGAAAGAGACTCTGTGCCCTCAAGCAAGCGAATCTAGATTTACTAAAGAAACAGGTATTGCAAAAAAAATTCACTGGACGGCTAGCTTTGTTTTTCCAATTGGCTAGTTATATTTGTTTGCACGAGCCTCTTCATGACGGGACATTAAGCACAAATTACACAACCGCTTCATAGCACAAGACCACCGCCCATGCCAAAAATTGGATATCACAATCATGTTTACCAACAAAATGTGTACCTTTGTACTTACAAGAAATGTTACCATGATACTGGAAAATGTTGAAACTAAACAGCAATTTGGCAAGAGCGGTCTCCTAACTTTTTTGTTACTTTGTCAAGCATGATATCGTGATGCTATTTTGCCAAGCGTGGCTCGGTCTTTTCGTCCTACTTAGATCAAGTTACTTGAAAAAAGGGAGAACCCAAATATCTGTAATTTTGAAATCACAAATAGCATCCTAAGGGACTGCACAATAAAGCCCATGAGAATATTAATGACACTGCACAAGGAAGACCATGAGATTAAGTATAACATGGAATTTTCAACATCTACAAGATCAAGAGGCTAAGATGTAAAAAAGAGGCAGTCTGTAGCATCACATGAAATGTTCTTTAGGCCCACTAGAGTAAATTCTTTAATCAAACTCGGAATCTCCAAGATCTGAGGGGTTCTTCTGGAGCTTAAAACATCCGCACAAGGCAAGAGAGAATCTTGCAGCATTGGACTCGATCCTCATGTCTGCTCCTGGTCAATGGTCAATCTCAGCAAAAACAATACTTCCAAAACCATGACATCACTTTCTCAACTGCTGTGTATCCAAACTTTCTCAAACATGTACACAATCTGATAGGAGCGTCCTATGTGAAGTCTTTAAACGAACTTCACTACCTTATAAAGACAGTCTACTTTGAACTTCAAAGCACCAGGAGATCTTTACTGGGCAGCCATTTACTTTGAGCTACGGAAGGAGATGAATAAAAAGGGTGGACTTCCTCCAATTTAATTGCACCAAACAGGACCCATAGTCTTGACGGCCAAGTTGCTTCAAACCCGAGGAGCTGCATTCAAAAGCAAGCCGGCCAATTCTTTTACACATCATGGCATATCAACTAACATTTCAAGAAACTATGGATTTCCTTTTTCTGGGGAGAAAACTATAAGATACATAACAAGAGTGGTATTACCGCCCCCGATGGTGGCTTCTGGCAACCGTTCTATAGAATACTTATGTTGTGTAATGTACATGATAGGGACACCGGGAATCTGCAAAATCAGGAACAAAAATATCAGGAAGGCATGCCTAACAAGAAAACCTCCCAGGTCAGCAACAAGTCCAGCAGCATTTCTATAAAGACAAGTCCAGCAACAAGTCCAGCATCATTTCTATAAAGACAAAGCTGAGTTTCAAATACATCAGAGCAAAGTGTACTACATCTAACCATGCTAGCAATAGCAACAGCTTCTCATTTCAATCTCAGTCCTGTTTTTGGCACCAGAACTATGGAACTGAAAAGGTTCCACTCAGAACCATCACCTACAATGAACTGGGAATCAAGACTAAAAAAGAAGTATCCGAGGGACAATTTGACAGCTTTAAATTGGCTGGACAGCAAGACACTTCCGCAAGTATTGAAGGGCTAAAACTCCTCCAAGTCTGCCATAAAGACCCTCATAACCCCCAAGGGCTACCTCAGAAATGCAGATGGAAACAATGGTCATCTTGTAATCATGTCAAGTTTAATCCCTCGTGGGAGAGCAGATCAAATTTTTAATTGCTCTGCATTCCATTGCTATGCTTTGGCTCTGATTGGCTTCAGCTAAGATGAACCACGTTCCTTCAAGCATGATAAGCCAGTTCCAAAGACAGTCTATTTGCATCAAGATCCCCCAAGTGCATAAAAAGAAAGGAGAGCAGATGCACCTTCCGAATTCGCCGCTTCAAATCTCTATCGCATGTGGCCACAATATAGCACTTATGCTGCAGAACAAAAACATACAGGATTTAGATGCATTCGAACACATTCTTGCATGGTGCACACAAAACTTTGATGTGAATCAGCTTACTTGAGTAACTCTTTCAACAATGCAATCATCTGCATACGTTCCCTTATGTGTACATGGAAGTTTTTCAAACCTTGGGTCTTTTGCAATCCTGTCAAGCCACCAGCAGCATAACCTCAGACTTCATATATGAGGATGTGACAGATCCTAAATGCTCAAATCTTGTCTAGTTTATCAGTCTGTACTCCATTCTTCAACACTACACTTGCACACATCCTTTAAATAAGAAAAGCCAAAATTGCACAAGAATAAACATGAATTTCCCAAAACATTCTACAGTCTAAAACTTTTTGGCACACTAACTCAGTTTCACATGGAAACTTAAAACACTGCAATATAGAGGATGGCTCTGGGAGCTTTAAGGGGGGGCAAACTGCGTAGAATTTAATCGCACCATAAAGATTAACAGGTTGGCATGCAGCACACAGATTAATGACTTCAACAGCCAACGTGACCTATGAAAATCAGACACTTAGATACACGATATCCATAAATAATATCGAAATGGAATGAACATGAAATTGAAAGCAAATGCCCTCAATCATCCAGAGGTACAGAAACAAGATAGATCCTGCTTTGCTCTCAGATAGATGGCATCTTATAATGTCCCTCAGCAAACATAGTAGCACAGAGAGGGATGGAGGCTTGTTAAGCCGCATAATTAGCCCTATCGTTAATCTCTTATTTTTGGCTAATTTTTTCGGCTCTCAGACAGCCCCAAAACACATTAAAACCATTTACCGAGAAAAGAAGAGAGGAGAGACTCTTTTGTAGGATAGAAGGTTCATTAAGCTCTATAAAAGGGAGTCAGTGTGTGACCACCCCTCTCATCCATTATGCCAAATCCATCAGCCCTATGTTTCAGCTCTTCTCTAGCCACCCTGCTGCTGTAGCTGCCATTTCAGCCTGCTGCACCCTGCATTTTACTGCTGCCATACCTCTCTATGAAGGATAGTAGCGTGTTGCTACCTAGTTCCTCACCACTAACCAAGATAGAGTCCCTCACATATGCCTATCGCTAGTCTTGTATCAAATCCCTCTTGTGAATGCATGCTACCTTTCCCTCAAGGACAGCCATTGCAATTCACTTGTGCTCTCGTGTGCTCTCGTGTGTGTGAAGTGTAGGGTGATGCAAGTTGTAGCCGTGCATTGAGCTCCAAGTGGAGATCCCCTGCTTGAACTCTAGAAGGCCCCCTAGATGGTGTCAAGAGGACCTACATCGGATCATCAGGGTCATCCTACTTCAAGGGACCAGAGGGTTGGTTCATCACACTTGGTACACAGCAATCCACATGGTGGGGGTGCGCAGCATGGGTTGGAACATGATAGAAGGGGATAATTGATAAAGAAGGTGAAATCGATGAAAGGCATGAAAGTACCCAATGAAAAAACTTTGGAAGAGATGGATGGGAGGGTATCTTCGACTTCCATTTTGCTCTTCTTTCCCTTGTTTCTTCACATTTGTCAAGAAGAACAATTATCTGTTACTAAATTATTAACTACTTTATTCCATTAGGATTCTCTATTTATTCTTCATCGCCGACTACCGTTCAGTTCAAAGGGATGATACTATCGGGGATCATGCCTATTGGTCCCCCACCCCCATAATCAAATCTGAATTTGATCAAATTTAGAGTTATTGTAGGAGCAAAAATACCCATTAACCTATCAAAAAGAAAGAAATTAGAAGTCCTTACTCAGTTTTGAAACTCAGAATCATAGAGAAATAATTTTTTTAATGTAGGAAAACTCACTATTTCTTTTGTGAGAAAAAAAGACTATTATTAGTAATTAGAAAGACTAGTAACCTTATGAATTCAAGTCAAACAATAGCCAAAAAACAGTGTTTCCTTGTACTAGTTGGCGTGACCCCACTACGACAAGGTCCTATTTACCCTACATTTTTGTGGCCCTAGTGGGTTTATTGTTTCCAGCAATCGCCATGGCTTCTTTATGATAAAAGGAAACAAGAGGATGTAAAGATGAACCTACAGGCTATGAATGTTAGGATCAATGACTAGGTGGATGGGATGAAAGAAGATATGGGATCCAATACATTGGATGTGAAATGGGGACTGAGGATGAAAAAGATGAAGAGTATGGCATGCCAATGGCAAATGCTGAAATGTCAAGGAGAAAATTTTGATAAATGGTATGTATCTAGTAGGAATGCAAGTGTGCCAAAGGTGGAACTTATAAGAGAATCACAAGGAAACCCTATAAACACTCTAATACCATGTAAAGAAATGAAAGGGTTTGCAATAGAGAACAAACATTGATAGTGAATGAACTTAGAAATACAAGTGTGAATGAAATTATCAATATGAATCCTGTGAGAGTGGGCAACAGAAGAATGAACACGAACACAGAGAGAAAGAGACAACAGGAAGAAAAAGGAAGAAAGAAATCTATTCTGACTGAAATAAATGCTGAATACAAACCGCAGGACTGATCAGTCCTTGCATGCAGCCCAAGGCATTAGTGAGGGCACCAAATCAGGCCAGAAATGATGACGGCAGCAACAGTAGCACTGGAGACACCACCACCAAAGTGGAGCAAATGTGGAAACGTATGGACAAGAATGAAAGACGATGAACATAAGAGAAAGGGGGAGAGAGAAAAGAATGCAGAAATCTGCAGTCAATGAATGCTGAAATGAAGAAGACAGATATACAAGGGCTGTCGTTGTACTTCCTCAAGCCGTATCTATCCCACCAGCACCTGAATAGCAAGTGAGGAGGGCAAGTTGCCATCTGGGGCTACATAAGAGGAAATAATGCCATAAAGTAATGCAGGCGGCCAACAAAATTGGCCAACCTGATCAAAAAGCTGCCAACTACACCACAAATGAATAAAATAATCAGCAAATAATCCTCCAGCTGCCACGTGGCATTGTCGCCTACCTGATAAACTGCCCATACACTGTGCCTACCGAAAATGCCCACTGACTGACAGGAATAATGAATAATGCCCTCTGAGAGTACCTTCGAGAGAGCTTACTACATCAATGGTAACCTAAGAAATGCTAGTCCAAGGGATGACTAACCTCTGACACCCCCTCTCAAATCCTAGACACGGCATAAGGCTCAAGGATCTAGAGTGCTATCGGAGAAGAAGTCGAGGAAGCACCTTCATAAACAAATCTAAGAGATTATCCTCCATCTTGCAGCAAACCACATCAATGGTCTCATCCAAGATCTTCTCCCAAATAAAATGGTACTGAATCTCAATGTGCTTTGACCTAGTATGAAACATTGGGTTCCATGCCAAAGCAATGCAACTCTCATTGTCACAATCAAGTGTCATAGGACTTATCTAGGGACAACCAAGCTCTCCTAGAAACCTCCGAAGCCATACCATCTCACATGTGGTAGGAGACGCCGCTCCATACTCTACCTCAGTGGAAGAAAGGGCAACAGCGGGATACTTCTTGCTACTCCATGAGATATCACTTGCACCGAAAGTAAAACAATATCCTGTCGTTGACCTTCATTGATCAACATCTCCAACCCAATCTAAATTCGTCGATCCTATAAGAACCGAAAATCTCATGGCCTAAAAAGAAATAAAGAAGGCCCATATCTGTCATCTCGAACACCTCGTGCAGTGCCACCTTAGTCTCCTTGACCTTCTAGGCATGGTCACCTATCAAAATAAGATCATCCACATAAAGCACAAACAATGCATGCCCTCAAACTATTCAAACTAAGTTGTGGGCATTCAACTGGGGATCGAAAGAGGAACAACGATACCCCAACTTCCCTTGGAGGAACAAGTCTCTCTTCTCATTCCAAGCACGTGGAGTCACTTTGAGGCCAAAGAGCCTTCTTCAACCTATACACTTGTCCATTTGATGAGAAAAAACCACAAGGCTGCTCAGCATAGATGTCCTCCAAATCACCGTTTAGGAAGGCAAACTTCACATCAAGCTGATGAATCAGCCATCTCCTATGGCTAGCGAAGGCAAGAATAGCTCTAAGGGTAGCCATTCGAGCTGTGGATGCAAAGGTGTCATGGAAATCCACCCTTGGCCGTTTCCAAAGCCCTTTGCAACGAGCCATGCTTTATGCTTATCCAAAGTACTATCACTGTGATTACACCAATCACCTTCCTATGAACAGGCTGAGGCGCAAGATCCCAAGTGTCATTCCGCTCAATAGTATCCAACTCCCGCTCCATAGCCTTCTTCCAATTATGTGACTGCAAAGCCTCCTTCACAAAGATGGATTTCCTATCCTATATGGCACGGGTCATCAAACAATAGTTAGTACAAACAAGCTCGGTAGCATGTGCCTAGTTCCTCTACGACCACCACGGACTATCCTGCCACTCCCACTTCTCAAGGACTCCATCAATCCCTAAATCACAGTGTGTCTCGAGCCCAATGAGTAGGAGGCTAGGTCTCTCCTCGACACACACCATCTACTAGTGTCTCTGGAACATCCATCGATAATGGCTCGATCGTGGAAGCTGGTGTGCAAGTAGTATCCTCATCCAAACGAGAAGCATCTCCACGAGGCGCAGGCTCCAAAGATACAGTTTCTACCGCCCAACTATCTCCTAGATCTCCAAGCTCAGGGTGCTTCTCACCCCCCTCTGAGCTTGGAACCTCCACGAACCGAACATCTCAACTAATGTAAATATCCCGCTTAACCGGATCATACAATCCGTAACCCTAGGACTACAAGTTGTAGCCCACAAACATCTATCTTCGGGAAGCTGCTTCAAATTTATCACACTTTGTTGTTGGAATGCAAACATAGGTGCCACACCCAAAAACCCTGAATTAAGAAACATTAGACTTAGACCCAAATACGCCTCATAGGGTATCATACCAATAACACCTAAAGTGGAGGATCGATATAAGGATGTAGACTGCAATAGCCACAACCTTGGCCCAAAGACATGGAGGTGTCTGTCTATGCCCCATCATGGTGCGAGCCATCTCAATCACACTTCAGTTCTTCCACTCCAATATGCCATTTTCTTAAGGTGTGTCAAGGGCAAAAGATGACCAATCAACAGTTGCAAACAGCATCTACAGGCTGTTGAGGTAGGGTAGCAACAGTAAATGACCGATTTTCTCCAGTTCTTTGCATCTACATGCTGTTGTGGCAGGGCAGCACAGCTGCATGACTGATTTTCAGTCATTCTTCGCAACAAAACTCTGAATTTTCTCTCTCTAAAGCTTTCCCTCTCATCTCTCAGCCGCATTTTTATAAATTCAGCCTGCAAGAGAGAGGGAGGGGAGGCTGCTGGTTTGATTTGCAGCCATTGGAGAACCTTCTAAGGCAGCTAGAGGCAAAAGAAGACCAATCAACAACAGGAGACAGCATCTACAGGCTGTTGAGGCAAGGCAGCAACAAGAAATGACTGATTTTCTTCAGTTCTTTGCATCTACATGCTGTTGTGGCAAGAGAGCAGCTGCATTTGACTGATTTTCAATCATTCTTCGCGACAAAACTCTGAATTTTCTCTCTCTACAGCTTTCCCTCTCATCTCCTAGCCGCATTTCTATAAATTCAGCCTGCAAGAGAGAGGGAGGGGAGGCTGCTGGCCTGATTTGCAGCCATTGGAGGACCTTCTGAGGCAGCCATAGGCAAAAGAAGACCAATAAACAGCAGGAGACAGTATCTACAGGCTGTTGAGACAGGGCAGCAGCAGTAAATGACCGATTTTCTTCAATTCTTTGCATCTACATGCTGTTATGGCAGGGCAGCAACTGCATTTGACTAATTTTCAGTCATTCTTCACGACAAAACTCTGAATTTTCTTTGTCTACAGCTTTCCCTCTCATCTCCCAGCCTCTAGAGACGTTTTCAATCTTGCACAGGCATTTTTCACAAGTGGCAGCCTTCCCAAATGGTTTTTCCAGCATTTCCATAATTAAATATTAATTTTCAGCCTTAAAATACTGAGAATTAATTTAAGAATTATTTCCGTGCCCTGCAAAATAATCTGACTCGCCAATAATTAAATTGGCTAGGCAACTTCCATTCCCGAGTGTCTCTGCACCATCTTTGACCATCAAATTGGCGTTAGGTACCATTAAATGTCACTTCTCTAGTGTCACCAACTGACACTTATGGCCAAATGGATGACCTAGGCCAACAACTCGCACCAGATACCACCAAGTACTTGTGTAGCATAACTGATAACAACTTTTGCCTTTCACATTCCGTGATTTCTTCGGGTCCTGGGCTCGTAAATTTACTTTAACCCCAGTTGCACCTCACATGTGCATCATTTACTTAATCATGTGATTAAAATTTAATCCACATGTTAAGTGAGGTTTCAAAAATACATATCCTCATGACACACTCCACGTGCAGATTTCAACCATCAACCTCCTCCCACATGGCTGTCCAGCCCTCGAGACTGCTGCCACTCCATCCGTGTTTGCTCCTGTTGCTGGTGCCTTCATCCATGCTGACATCAGCTGCTGGTGACATCATCATCTGCTACAATCTGATCATCCAGTCATCGCCAACCACATCAGACATTGTTTCAGCCTGCTATTTACAATAGATTGTGCACAGTTTCTAGCCTTCGATCGGTGGTACACTACTGCATTTACCAGTTTCCAGCCTCCAGACTGCTGCGTTTTGGTGACCAACTTGCTGTCATTCACTATTCAGCACTCCCACACTCCAACTAGTAGTCACAGACTTGGGATCCATCTCTGGTGGATGTCACACTTTGACATTGCTCTGCCCTTGAGCACATTGTACACTCTTACATTCATTTACAGCATTCATTCACTTCAGAGTTGTGTTCTCTCTCTCCCTTCTTCTGTTTATGATTGAGTTTCTGTGTTTGAGTTTTGAGTTTTGAGTTTTGCGTTTAGGGTTTGAGTTTTGCCCTCTGTGTCTGTGTCTACCTCTTTGTGTTTCTGTCATGGTCGTACACTCTGTGTGTCCTCAGTGCAAACCCTAGCAGTTTTCTTCACAATATGGTCTGATCCGTATGGTACGGTACGGTACGGTACGTATCCGTATGATTTAGTACGAAAAAATACACTTTTTGGCCACTCTCCTTCAATCTACAACTTTCCTTTTTTCTTTCTCCTTTCTTTTTTTTCTTCTCTCTCTCTCTCTCTCTCTCTCTCTCTCTCTCTCTCTCTCTCTCTCTCTCTCTCTAGCCTCTTCCTCTCTCTCAACCATAGTTGCATTAGTACCATGTGCGAAAGGTTTGATATTGTACCATACTTTAGGTATCGTACCTTATGTATTAGTACCATAAGGTACCAACTTAATGGATATATCTTTCCCATTCTAACTGCACTTTGAAACGAGCTAAATGCTCCTTATATTAATATGATTCTCCCAAGAGATTAGGTTATTTGAGATTCAAACAATTTCTCTCAACCTTCTCTCTCTCAAGCCCACACTTCTCTTATTTGTATGATCATGCATATATGATGTATCCACTCCCATCTATGTAGTTATAAGTTGTAGGTAGCAGTAGCACATGTTGCGTATGCAACATTAGGTTTTAGCATGTTACCCTCAAGTACTCATCTTATATACTCTAATAGCATTGCTATTTAGACTTGAAATATCTATTCTATTATCTTTAGTCCAAAATAATCAAGTTATTTTTTTTCGTACTAATATTGTACCGTACCTTATAAAATCTTAAGGTACCATTCAGTACCGTATTTTATCATACAGTACCGTATCGTACCTAACAACTATGTTTCCCACAAATGCAAGATACACACGGCCACTGGCTCACCACAATGTCCAATATACCTCAAACAAGTTGTCTCCTAAAAGCCTTTCGAAGGTAATCATGATTTAGGTGGCCAAACCGAGAATGCAGTCGACGTCTAAGAGGTAAGAAGAAGATAGGTCAAGGCAGAAGGAGACCTTAGCTTGTAGATTCCATTCTCCTCATATCAAAAAGTAAGCATTTGTCTCGATCCACAATCAAAAATCCGAAAGAAATCCTTGTCAAACTCAACCAAGAGGCCGAGAACACAAGTCTTGAGTACCGAAAGTAAATGGTTACCCAAGCCTCGCACATAAAGCACATCTAAAGTATGAGCACCACCCTGCCCATCTAGAATAAGCTACATATTACCCCTCCCCTAAATGGGAACAAAAGAGCTATCACCGATGAGAATTTGTTCATACGAAGACTGCAAATAGGCAACACCTGTTGTAGGAGTCATGTGTCACAAGACACCACTATCAACAATCCACTCACGAGGGTGTGGGGCTATCAATGCAACATCAGAAGCCCTAGGGATCGATGCCTCAATCACCTCTAAGTGGAGGAAGAAAGCTGATAAAGGAGCAACCACCGCTTTTAAATCATTTGAAGACTTCTCCAGTTGGGGCAATCCTTCTTCCAATAACCTCGCTTGCCACAAATATAAGAAGTTGAATCATTTTCTTCGTCCTTCAATTTATTTGTAGTGATGGGGAGCGTGAGGATCGAGACACTCAGTGGCTGTTAGCAGCAGAGAGAATGAGAGCGAGAGAGAGTAGAGTAGTGGAGCAGTGCAGAGAGTGAACACAATTTCTGTATACAATGACGAGTGTATCACTTTAGGTTTTTAGATAGATATATATATGAAAGTACAAGTACTAAGGGTGTGTTCACACCTAAGCACATTTAAAAGGCACAATTGCCTTTATTCCCAACAACCTCCCACCTAAAGGCAATGTGCCTTAAGAGGAGAAAAGAATCAGCTAAGTCTAAGTATGTACAAAGCTGAAATACATATATCTATCCAACTCGCATCATTTGTCGACAATGAGCAAACTACTCTATTGGAAGACCCTTCATGAAAAGGTCTGCAAGATTATCATGTGTATGTACTTTGACAAGCTCAATGCTCTTGCTGTCAAGTACATCTCTAATGATGTGGTACTTCACATGTATGTGATTCGTCTTCGCATGAAAGACGGGATTCCGTGCTAGCATGATAGCACTGTGACTGTCACAATGGAGAACAAGTAACTCTGTGATGCCAAGCTCTCCCATCATACGTGAAAGCCATAAAGCCTCCTTGCATGCCTCAGTGGCAACCACATACTCTGCCTCTGTAGTAGACAATGCAACACACTTTTGTAGCCTAGAGATCCAAGAGACTGCTCCTCCTGTGAAGGTAAACACATACCCAAAAGTGGACTTTCTGCAATCCGCATGACCAACATAGTCTGCATCCGTAAAGCCAACAACAGATACCTTCTCCTCTCCAAAGCAGATGCACAACTCCTTTGTGCCTTTGAGGTATCTCATAATACCTTTCACTGCTTCCCAATGTTTTTTACCAAGATTTGCCATGTATCTGCTAACCACTTCCACTGCAAAGGCAATGTTAAGACGTGTAGCAACCATAGCATACATCAAACTGCCAACAGCTAAAGCATATGGTATCTTGACCATTTCAGCCTTCTCATCATCAGATGTAGGGCTATCCTCAGCACTGAGTTTCACATATGGAGACACATACCAAAAAGTGGATTTTTTGCAATCCGCATAACCAATATAGTCTGCATCCGTAAAGCCAACAACACATGCCTTCTGCTTTCCAAAGCAGATGCACAACTCCTTTGTGCCTTTGAGGTATCTCATAATACCTTTCACTGCTTTCTAATGTTTTTTACCAGTATTTGCCATGTATCTGCTAGCCACTTCCACTACAAAGGCAATGTCAAGACGTGTAGCAACCATAGCATATATTAAACTGCCAACAGCTGAAGCATATGGTATCTTGACCATTTCAGCCTACTCATCATCAGATGTAGGGCTGTCCTCTGCACTGAGTTTAACATATGGAGAAAATGGAACCCCAATTGCTTTCCCCCCTCCATATTGAAACACTGCAAAACCTTGGAGATATACTCCTGCTAAGATAGATAGAGTAATCCTGTCGACCTATCTCTAAGTATTTACATGCCAAGAATGTGATTTACCTCACCAAGATCCTTCATGTCAAAGCTGCCATAAATACTTTACTTCAGTGAGTTCAAGGCATAAGCATCTCTACCAGCATCAATATGTCATCAGCATACAAAACCAAGATAATCACGCTGCCATTTGCTGCCTTCTTAGTATACAAGCAGTGATCCACTTGACTTCTACGGAAACCTTGAGACTGCATAAATATATCAAACTTATGATACCATTCTCTTGGTGCTTGTTTCAACCCATACAGACTCCTTTTGAGTTTACATGCCATATTCTCTTTCCCTTTTTCCACAAACCCTTCAGGCTGCTGCATATATACGTCTTCATGCAGATCACCATATAAGAATACAGTCTTTACATCCATCTGTATCAGCTCCATATCTTCAAATGCAACCAAGCCCAAAATGGTTCTCAATGTAGTCATTTTAGATCTCATCAAAGTCAATTCCATGTTCTTGCTTGTATCCCTTTGCAACCAATCTTGCTTTGTACTTTGGTGAGGAAGTAGAAGTGACCTTCATCTTGTAAACCGATTTGCATGGAAGTGTTTTCTACCCTTTGGGCAACTGCATCAAGTCCCAAGTGCCATTTTTCTCATAAGATTCCATTTCTGACAACATGGCTTATACCATTTCTTGCTGTCCTATCTGTCCATTACTTCCTTGAAGCAAGACCATTCATCACAGTCTGTCAACGTGACACAATCAGCCACATTGTTTGCACCAAGAATGAATCTATCAGGTTGTCTAGTAGCCCTAGACGATCTCCTAATCCAATGATCATTGTTTGCTGGTTGTTTCTGTAAATTTTCATTTTCAGCATGCTGTCCTGGCATTTCAGCCTGCAAATCAACATTAACAGCTTGTTGTCCTGGCTGTTTCCACACATGTAGTGACTCATTATCATGGGCAATAGCTGACTAATCATTTCCAACATCATTTTCTGCATTTGCAGGTTCATTTATAGTAGGTATTTGCTGTTGTACAATGGACACATTTTGCTGTCCAAAAGGTAATTCTTCCCGGAATACAACCCTACAGACTTCCTCCGTTCTTTCAGGTTCTTTGTGCATGCGATCTTCCCGGAAGATAACATCATTGCTGCGTACTACTTTCCTTTTCTCGAGATCCCATAATCTATACCCATTTCACACTCATCACCATATCCTAGGAGAATGCATTTACAGGACTTTGGCTCAAGTTTGCTGCATTTTTCTTTAGAATGTGCACAAAAGCCTCGCAGCCAAACACTTTCAGGTGAGTATATGAAGGTGGCTTGCCCAACCACACTTCTTGAGAAAATCCCTCCTCCCCAAAGACCTGTATGGTAACCGATTAATCAAGTATACGGCTGTCATAACAGCCTGTGCCCAAAAGCCATGGGGTAATGCAACATGAGACAGCATCGTACAAACCTTATCCTATATGGTCCAATTCATACGCTCTGCAACTCCATTTTGGGGTGGATTATGAGGGACAGTGAGCTTCCTCTTAATCCCTTTGCTGTCACAAATTGCTTGAAAGGCCTTGGACACATATTCCCCACCATTGTCAGAGCAAAGACACTTAAGTGTCTTATCTATCTAATTTTTAGCCAATGCCAAGAATTTTTTAAACTTGTCAAGCACTTCATCCTTGCTACGAATAAGATAAACCCATACCTTCCGTGTAGCATCATCGACAAAGGTGACAAGATATTTCTTTTCCCCTACAGATAACCCTGGCATCTGACATACATCTAAATGTACTAACTCTAGAGAAAAAGATTTCAATGAAAGAGACTTTTTATGAGAAGTCTGTACATGTTTACCATAAACACAATGATAAAAATTAGCATAACAAAGACAAGGCAAGTAACCCAAACGAGAAAGCACTTTCATTCTTGTTTGACTCATGTGTCCCAACTGGCCATGCCACAAAGAAACACTTGGCTACTCGGTCACGGCAACAACATGGTCACGCACACTTGATACATGAAGTGGATAAAAAGTATCACTCTTGCAACCTCTGCCAATAACTCTAGATCCCTTATAGATGTTTCATTTCCAATCACCAAAGGTGGTATCAAAACCATCGTCATCTAGCTGCCCTGTGCTAATCAAGCTCTTCTTGAGCTGAGGTACGTGCCGTACATGCTAAAGTGTGAAGACAGAACCATGCTGAAACTGCAACTGTACACTACCAATACCTGCAATGTCACATGTATAGTTGTCCCCAAGATGGACAACACCGTATCGACCCCCTGTATAGACAAAGAACTGCTCACGATGAGGGGTGACATGAAAGGAAACACCTGAATCGAGAATCCAAGTATGCATGTTGTCATCTATATCTGCAAGTAAAGGATGTGCACCAAAGTGTAAAGAGACAAAAAGCACGTCATTCCTGCTGTCACTGTCATGAGTAACTACATTCACCTCTTCGATTTTGACACTGCTCTTCTTGGGCTAACTGTCTTTCTTCTCTTCCTTGCTATCATCTGTCTTCTTGCCCTTGCCTTTGTCTTCCTTCCATTTGTAGCAGTCACATTTAAAGTGGTCCTTCTTGCCACAATGATGACATTCAACATCCTTGCCACGTGATTTACTGCGTCCCTTGCTATCAAATTTGCCTTTCTGCTATGATCTGCCCCTAGTATGCAAAGCACTAGAAGACTTACTGAATGCATTGTTCTACCGATTCATTTCTTCCATGAGTAGAGCACTCTCTACATCAGCATACAAAAGAATCGCATTAGAATTGCTCATAGCAGTCCTAAATGTATCCCAACTCTCTGGAAGAGTACAAAGCAAGAATGTGGCCTTAAATTCTTCATCAATCAAGAACTTCAAGGCAACCAGCTGGCTAAAATGGAGTTAAACTCACTCAAGTGAGTAGACATTGCTATACCCTCTTTCATACACAAATCCATAAGCTTTTTCAGCCAATACACTTTGCTTGTGGCACTCTTCTGTGCATACAGTTCTTTCAGTCGAGTCCAAATAGCATATGCAAAATCCAAACCTTCAATGCTAAACAGCAAGGCATCAGAAATCGATAGCTCGATGGTTGAGCGTGCAAGCTCGTTTAACTCATCCCAATCTTCCTGTTCCATATCAGCGAGCTTTGCCCCTTTGGTCTTAATCAGCTTTGCTTGCTTCTTTTGCAACAGGATATTGTAGCACTGTTTTTGCCAAACTGCAAAGTTATGTGCTCCTTTAAGCTTCTTACTGTGCATGAGATTACTGCTGTCACTACTGCCAGCCATGATTTTCAGCCCAAATGTGACCAAAAAATTCAGCAAATGCAGGCCCAAACTATCACACAAGTGACCAAGGTACAAACAAGTACCAACCAGCAATAAATGACCACATAGAAGCAGAAATTTCAGATCTGTAAGTAAATTTTCAAAAGCACCAAACCATGTGCTACAGCATTCCAAAACTGATTACAATTGTTCCAAGGGCAAATGCATCACATTACATGAGAAATCCCAAATTTTAGCTGCAATTTCTGTTGTACATGTACCCACGGGCATAAAATTTGACACGCACAGTCAAAAGCCCCAAAATTTTGTGCTCAAAGCATTAACCATACATCTGCATTGTCTCTGGCATGCATAGAATAGGCCAATTTTGCCAAAATAGAGCAAATTCAGCAAAATCCCCAAATTTTTCAAGTGCTAGGTGTCCAAATTGCATGGAATTAAACCCGCATGTACATAAAATGGCCAAATGGTGCATACATTTTGCCCAAACTACAAAAGCCCCAAATTGCACGGGGTCCAATATGCATCAATGTTGAGAAATTGGGTAAATTTCAGCCCAATTCTTGCATGTACATGAAAAGCCCCAAATGTCGAAGGCAAAATGTCACAAATCCCTGCACTTTCTGAGACAAATATCACTATTGTGTCTTGCTCGCATCAAACCTGGACAAATCCCCAAATTTCTCAGGTCTAATGTGCACAAATTTCAGTGAAATTGAAAAATTTTCACTAAAATGTGAAAAGCCCCGAGATTCCTGGGCAAATATGCATCCATTTTGCAATTTCTGAGTCGGATTGTCTAGTTCTGTGTTAAGGTCCCTAGATCTGAGAAAAGCCCCGATTTTCCAAGAGCAAATGTACACAAATTTCTATTCTGTGCTTATACACGCAAACATCCGGGTAGGGAAAGTGAAGAAAACCCCCTCTTTTATAAGAAAAGATAACCTGTCCTGTCGAGCACGGCGCAGCCTGTCCTGTCGGATCGCCAATCGCAGCCCGTCCGTCCGTTGCCCTAGTCCTTGGTCGCTTCCAGTTTGTCACCTGCCCCGTCACCAACTCGTCACTAGTCTTCATTCGTGCAACAGCCTGGTCGCTCCCTGCACGCAACCACTGCACCTGCCCACTGGTCAACTGCCTCCGTCAAGCACTCAACTGCTAACTCTAACGTGTGCTTGTTGCTAAGCCTACGCACGCCTGTCGACTGTCTTGAGACGCGTGCACACCTGAGTTGTCTCTTGCCCGCTCTAATACTAGTTTGTAGTGACGGGGAGCATGAGGATCGAGACACTCAGTGGTTGTTAGTAGCAGAGAGAGTGAGAGTGAGAGAGAGCAAAGTAGTGGAGAGAGTGAACACAATTTTTGGATACAATGACGAGTGTACCACTTTAGGTTTTTAGATAGATAGATAGATAGATATATGAAAGTACAAGTGCTAAGGGTGTGTTCACACCCGAGCACATTTAAAAGGCATGAGGGCTTTTATTCCCAACATTGTCCTCCTCCTCCTCCTTTTGGTCCTTCCCCTTCTTCTGAGAGGACTGACATGTCAATGCCTCCAATTTGGAGGCATTATGTCCTTTCAATGGCTCCTCCTAGTCCAAAACCATAGGAACCAACTCTTCCCAACAGAGAGTCTCTAACCGCCCTAAAGCAATTAAGGCGGAATACAATGCATTAAATTGAGGTGGTAACTCAAAAAGAAAAGTTATCGCCATGTCTTCCAAGGTAACCACTTTCCCTACATACTGGACCTACATGTGCAATGCCAAAGCTTATTGATGTGCTCTCGCATAGAAGAAGACTTGTTAGGACTCAAAAGTCCTTATCTAAACCTCTAGAGCCACCTGCTTCATCACAGCCATCCAATTGTCTATCTGATCAAACTCCAACCATATGTCCCAAGCCACGATCAAGTGCTCAATGTGGGCAATGACGGCTGGAGTGTAGGAGAGAAAGAGGAAAGAACGGATGCAGGCATTCAATTTGTCCCAATATGTCTATACCTTCATCAACTTAGCTTTCTCATCTAAAGAAAGCTTCGAGACATCACGAGCTGTAGGATGGTCGATAGCCTCAATCACGAGCTCCACCAAATCATAAGACTCCAAGATGACAAACATCATTACGCGCCAGATGCGATAATTCTCCTCATCAAGCTTTTGATCTGAAAGAAGAACCAGTAACATGGGGACCTTACGGTCCATAATAGCCTAAAACTTCGCATCAATTTTAATCGACATTGTAAATAGAATGACCTAAACAAAAACAAGGGCAGCCCCCTCTGACTCCATGCACAGTGCCAATGCTTGCTAGGGCTTCCTCGGCTCGTTCTCAAAGAGTTTCATCCACCAAAAACAATAAAAACTCAAAATCTGCACCAAAAGGCTGAAGATGCAGTCTTTCCCCCTTCACGAACGAGGACCTGCAAAAAACAGCAACTTCGCTCCTTCTCCACGCACAACCTATTCACCACAACCTCCAAAGGCTGAAAACTCAAAATTTTTGTCACGAAGAATCTTCACGATCAAGTCTACCCATGATCAATCAACCCTTCTACAGTGCTCTCATACCATAAGTGCAGTGAATGTGGAAGCGTATGCACAAGACTGAAAGACGATGAACATGAAAGAAAGGGAGAGAGAAAAGAGATAGAAGAACACAGAAATCTACAATTAATGAATGCTGAAATGAAGAGAGCTGATATACAAGGGTTGTCAATGTATCTCCTTGAGCTATATCTCTCCCACCAACACTTGATAAGCAAGTGAGGAAGGCTAGCTGCCACCTGGGACTAAGTAGGAGGAAATAATGCCATAAAATAATACAAATGGCTGGCAAAACTGACCGACCTGATCAAAAAATGAATAAAATAATCAGTGAATAATCATGTTCCTGCCACATGGCATCATCAGCTACCTGATAAACTACCCATACACTATGCCTTCTGAAAATGCCCACTAACTAATAAGAATAATGAATAATGCCCTCCAAGAGTACCTTTGAGAGAATTGACTACATCAATAGTAAGCTGAGAAATGCTAGTCCAAGGGATGACTAACCTCTAACACAAAGTACCCATACTGCCCCATCATTGCATGCATGTCCTATTGTCCAAAAAGCATTGGATTGGCACTTCCAAAGTTAGCCTTGCATATGCATCAACTGCCTCAATGGCATCATTTGCTTATAATCACTACCCGCATTTGAAACATCATGCTACTATATTGACTCTTCCTTCGATGCATCTTGTTGTCTTGAAGCTCTTGAAGATGATTTCCTCTTCTTGCCTTTGTTGCCCTCATTAAGCGGTTCAAAAAGTATATAAACCAAGGATCTTTTGCCAATTGCACAAGCATTTCAACTACTATCCTCAACTCGTCTTTAAACTCATCATCAAATTCCTCTTCCTCTTGCTTCTCATCAACTTCAAGAGACCTTGAAAGACCCACATTTTGATCTACTAACATTATCATCTTGCTATCCATGTTGTGTGCCTTGTCCAAGATCAAGCATTGCATTTTCCCCAACACTTTGTGAATTTTCAGATTCAAAAGCATCATCACTACTTGATCCCATCTCACTATCTGAAGACATCCTTGCTGTAATTGCACAACTTAATATAATTTCAGCACTTGAGCAAACCTACTAACCTTCAATCGAGCCGACCAATTCAAGGGAGTTGATGGTATCCTGCCAATGGCACCATGAAACTAGCCTTCCTCCTCAAAGAGGTTGGTAATGACTTAATTAATTAATAATTACCTCTCTCTCTCTCTCTCTCTCTCTCTCTCTCTCTCTCTCTCTCTCAACCTCAAAAACTTATTTTCCACTTGCATGGGCAAGTTTTACCAAGCAACAACCTTCTAATCTCATTATCCAACTAATTTTAAAAATTAATTCAATAATTATTCTAGCGCTTTAAAATTTTATTTCACTAGCCAATAATTAGTTTATCAACCCTTAGACTGACATTAATTAATTAATTAATGCCTAGTCTCTAATGTCATCACTGACATTAGTGGCCAATTAATTGGTCTAGATCCAATATCTCACACTGGGAGTACCACCTAGTACCTGTCATGCATAAGATTCATTACAACTTTTGCCTTTGGCAAAAACCGATATCTCGAGATCTTAGGTGCCGCACTATGAAATAATTGACTTGCACCTCACATGTGCAAGCCACATTAGCACATTTGATTAACTTCTAATCAAATGCCAAACAAAGCAATAAAATTTCACATCCTCGTGACACCCTCTCTCCACCAAAGTATTGTGGATGCATGATGATTGGAGGAAGCAATCAGCCTATAAATAGGCTCTAGATCAAGAAACGTCAACCAACAATAATGACCCCAAAATATCAAGTCGGCAAGTAAAAATGCTTGTCGACCATATAAAAAGCCGACACCACTAATACATACGGTAATAAACAACCCACCTAAAGTGCATAGACTCACACATGATATGTACATACTATTAACAAGATTGGCCTTTATATCTACTATAGTAGCAAAATTGGAGCCAATGATCAACAAATCATCAACATATAAAAGAACATAGCTAGACTCTTTGAAGTGATTTTTATGTTTGAAGTCAAAAGGAGTAGAATGGAAACTATGGGATCTTAGAAACTCATCCATTCCATGGAACCAAGGATGTGGTGCTTGCTTCAGCTCATGAAGGGATTTCCATAAACAAAAGGCCTATCATTGTGATTTGGAAGAGAAAACCCAAGATGTTGCCTTGCACAGACTTCCTCCTTCCAATAACCATTCAAAAAGGTGCTTTAGACAACCATCTAATAGATATGCCAATCATGATGGGCAGGTTGTTAGAGATTTGGTCATCTCTAAGACATGCATTCTATCCCACCTTGATTACTTCAAGGTGAGGCGGAGACCTTTAAGTGGAAGGAGCCACTTCCTATGGTATGGGACCAAGAGGAGCAATTGAAGGGTCTTAATCCTCAAAAATCTGAGGCTCCTACAAGTCGAGCTTCCCAAAAGAAAGAGAAGGAGGAGAAGAAGAAAAATGATAAAAACAAGGACAAGGAATCTGCTTGCCACACATGTAGTAAGACAAGTCATTGGAAGAAGGATTGAAGAAGGATAAGGATACCAAGAAGGAGGAGGAGAAGACTACAAAAGAACTCAGAAGAGGTGGTCACTCCTTCAATGGAATTTCTTCATCTAGAAGAAATTAAATCTTCTATACCAAATCCGTTTGATGCAGTATTGGTGGTCCCGTAGTCTTCAGAGTGGATTATAGATAATGGCGCTTCCTACCACATGATTCTTCTCTATACAATATTTGTCTACACGCGTCCGATATGTCACAACATTCTTATTGGTGATAGCTCTTCGCTTCCCATATTGGGCAAAGGCGATATGCAACTAATTCCAAATGGGCAAGAAGGTGCCCATACTTCAGAGGTTCTTTATGTACCAGGCTAGGGCTATCATCTTCTTTCAATGAGTAAGATTTGTGGACTTGACCTCAAAGTTTTGTGATTGCGGGGAAAAACATGAGAATGACAATACTTTGAACTTATCCAACTCGATCAATTATCACCACGAAAATCTACAGAGTACCAAAATCTCATCCAGCTCCTCAACCTCAAGCTGAATTTCAACAGACATATCCTCTAACACATCACCATGAAAAGGCCTCAACAAACTAGCATGAAAGGTATTGTGTATTCGCCAATATGGAGGTAATTTTAGGCGATATATGCCACATCGTTGATCTTCTCTAACACCTGGAAGGGCCCATACTATCTCATACCCAACTTCAGATACAATCTTTCTCTTCCTTTCAACTTTTTCAGCCTTGCCTTTTCAAAACACAGCAATACATAATCTCCCTCTACAAATTGCAAAGCACCTCTGTGGCGATCAGCTGCCCTTTTTTGCTTTTCTTGCAATCTCTGAAGTGCAAATTTTATCTTTGCATAGGCTACATCCAAGTTTTCCACATAACGATCAGCCTCAGAGATCTTATCCTTAGTTTGCAGAATAGGTGGTACCTTCTTGCTACCCTCAACCACCTCAAATGGAGCTTTGCCCGTAGAACTATGCACTGTGTTGCTGTATGCAAACTCAACCAAGGGCAAATACTGCTCTCACAATATCTTGTGACATAGCACCTCAAAAGATCTAACACTGAGAAATTTTCTTCATTCAGACTCACCATCTGTCTGCAGATGGGAGGAGGATGAGAATTTCAGTATAGTATCCATATTCTCAAACAGCCCCTTCCAAAATAAATTGGTCATTTGGGAGACTCAATCACTAATGATCGACTCTAGCATACCATGATACTTAAGGATGTGTTGCAAAAACATCATGCCATATGATCAGCCTTTATTTTCTTCCTCACCAAAATGAAATGGGCTTGTTTGCCAAACTTGCAAATGATAGTCCATAACCTGTCATTCCCTGTAGGTATCTTAGGAAACTCAAAAATAAGATCCATTGCAATGCTCTACCAAGGCCTATTTGGAATAGGCAAGGGCTGCAACAAACCCGGCATCTTTTGCCTACCATGCTTTACCATCTAGCATACGATGCATGTCTTAACAAACTGTTCTACATCATGCCTCAAAACTGGCCAATAAATGAAATGCTCCACTGCCTTGACTATGGCATCAATACCTCTATGTCCTACATACAGAGGAGCATAACTTTCAGTGATAACTCTAGGCCTTAATTGCTTTGTGACACATAGTCATCCAGACATCATCAAAAATCCATCTCTTAGCACAAAGTGTTCATACCTTTGGCCATTCCAAAGCTGATCACAAACATTAGGAAAGTTCGAATCAGCAACATATTGCTCTTTCATGGCATCCAACTCAGTGTAATAAACCATGCTATATCCATCTAAATGGCACATCCTTCTTCTACAAAGCATGCAATGGAGATGCAATTTCAACAAACCCACATATTAACTTCTTGTAGTAATAACATATACCAAGAAGTCGCGGATCTCATGCACATTCTCTTTCAAGAAAGTGGTTGCCTTTCAAATCTTCTAGGATTTGGTGAAGTGGCTCCCTAAATATGCTCAAATCCCCACAATGGAACCATATAACAAGCCTTACTCCTCGGATAGGATGATAAATAACCAGATTAAACACTACTTACAACAATTAACAAACTCACAAAACTGAAATGCACGCTTTACCATATAAGCTTGGACATCGGATACCCTATTGGCCCCAAAACTAGCTCCCCTTTCGGTATTTGTTTAACTTAATTGAAGAAGAAGTTGATGTACAATGGGATTCTCCCAATCCCTTTAAATATTCCAACTTCCCTTTTGCTGTCCGAAATGGCCAGCAAGTCTTCAAACTCATTTGCCCCTTGATTCAAGCAGTCAATTGGCCTTCACCTCCTTTGATGGAAATGAAAAATGCCCCCAATTCATTGATTTGTTAGTCCCTCCACTTAAATAGGCTAAAAAAAACAGCTTCAGCCCAGTTGAATCTAAGTCTTGGAGCTTCCAATTACTGGCACGCTTCCCGAGTTGCTACCAAACCCTAATTTCTACTGCAAATTGGGGTTTACAACAGAGAAATCTAAAATTTTTGAGCCTTTGGTAATCTCAATGCTGCAATCTTTGGAGCAAGGCTGTAGAAAGGCTAGGAGATGAGAAAGAATGCTGAGGAGAGAAAAAATCCAGACTTTCTTCACAAAGAATTGAAGAAAATTTGTCATTTACTCTATTGATTGGTCTTCTCCTACACTTGGCTGCCTCAGAAGGTCCTCCAATGGCTGCAAATCAAGCCAATAGCATCTTCTCTCTCTCTTGTAGGTTAAATCCACTCAAATGCCTCTCTCCAACCTCTAAAGACATTTTTCAGTCTTGCATGGGCATTTTTTATAAGTAGCAACCTTCTCAAATGGTTTTTCCAGCATTATCCATAATTAAATATTAATTTTCAATCTTTGAATATTGAAAATTAATCTAATAATTATTTTGATGCCAAAAAAAAAAAATCTAACTGGCCAATAACTAAATTCGCTAGGCAACTTCCATTTCCAAGTGTCTCTGCACTATCTTTGACCATCAAATTGGTACTAGGTACCATTAGAAGCTACTTCTCTAGTGTCACTAACTAACACTTATAGCCAAAGGAATGACCTAGGCCAACATTTGGCGCCAAATACCACCAAGTACCCGTGTAGCATAACTTATAGCAACTTTTGCCCTTGACATCTCGTGATTTCCTCAAGTCCCGGACTCATAAATTTACTTTAATCCCAATTACACCTCACATGTGCAACATTTACTTAACCATGTGATTAAAAATTAATCCACATGTTAAGTGAGATGTCAAAAATGCATGTCCTCATGACAGTGACTATCTGAGTGTAAAAGTCTTAGTCATCTAAGCTTTTTGGTCAATCTGACCGCCTGACTAAACTTTTAATTTCTCTTAGGCATCTCGTCAATGACGACCCAATAATAATTATAGAGCATTGATGATAGTACCACGTGAGTGCACAACAAAAGCAGATCATGAAAACAAAGAGAGAGGGAAGAGAGAGAGAGTAAACATATAGAGAGAAGGAACAAATTTGCACTGATCGGAATGCTGAATACAAGGCTGCTACAGTCAGCCCTTGAACACTGCTGGACTATGTCAGTGAGAGCACCAGAATGTGGCAGAAGAGAGCTGAGAATGCAATAGATGAGAGATAGGTGGAGGCAGCTAAATCTGGTGAAGATGGAACAGAAAAAGCGACTGGTGCTGAATTAGGCAATCGCACAAAAATTGGTCAATTGACAGCATTAAAGGCAAAATGTTGAAAAAGTCTGCATTGTGGGTAAATACAAAAATGGCAGGCTGCACAGGCTGCCATGTGGCAAACCTGCAAAATGTCCATGAACAGGCTGGAAATGCTTAATGTGCCAGGCTGCTCCAAATGCATTCTAATCTACACCTAATGTGCCTGAAATGAACCCCTCTGACACACGAGAATGAATGACGAACAAAGACAATGACAGAGCTCCCAAAGTCCTTCTAACTCTGACTGAGGATCACATACAAATGATGTACACAAAAGAAAATGTAAAACGTATCTGGTAACAATGTTGCACCTAGAACAGCAAGCAAGGCTGATTAAAGATGCACAGCCATAAGCATTGTTACAACGGCTGAACATGGCCTGCCCTAGTTGGTGAGGTGGCTAGCCCATACTCCCTCTCGTCACTCCATGAATTGCACACCTGATAGAAATGTACCCTGGGTATATGTGTATGTATGTCGACTGCTGGGATAGCAGGTTTCTTTTCACTTGTGCACCTCTTAAAGCATCAATATGCATACATTAGAAAGGCTTTGTACCTCCTCTCTTGGAAAGGGTCTCTTGTGAAGAGTATGAATTTATTTAACATAAATCTGTATAGAGGTGCTTGTAGAGTTGTTTGTATGTGCATGTATTATGGTGCGTGGGGCCAACGAAATTGGTTAAAGAAGAGTGATGATGTTTTTCTTGAACTCATATGCAAAAGCTTACTGAAGTCAAACCAACATTCACAAGCAAACGTGTCTTTAGACTAGACATTATCTAAAATACCTCAGAGCTACACGATATTTTTGACCCAATTTCTCCAACTCTGCCATAACACAATCTGTGATGCAAGGAGTACCTGAATCAAAGCAAAATATCATGATGACATAAACGTTTTGAAAATCATATCCTGCAAAGTTGCTTATTTATGGACTCTCTCCTATAATTGAAAGAGAAATAGCATAAACAACTTACATTTTGCATACAGGCAATCCATCATTGCTTTCTCCAAGTCCAACTGTGAAAATAAAACTTTAGGAATGAGCCTTTTTACCCTCCCTGGCTCTCTCCCTCTCTCTGTCCCTCTCTCACACCACAAATAATTAGGCCTATACCTAGTCACGATATAAGATTTTGGGAACCAGCTGTTGAACACCCACAAACCCTCATTCATGTCCTTCCACAAACCACAGTGCAAAGACCAACTTATAGATCAAGATCCTAATTAAAATCCCCACCCCAGCAATCCAGACTCTATCCCTCACATCTCATCACTTGCCTAGCTCGGTCCCATCTCCTACCACTTGGGTCATTAACCTTGTCACCTTATCCCACCACATCACCCAGCCCATAGGTCGTTGACTTTCCCTTGATCCCACCACTTCACCCAACTTGGTCACGTTGGCCTATTGTCACCTACAGGTCTCATTGCTTTGCTGGTCCTATCGTCAATCCACTGACTTGGAGCAGTGTGCCCCAAAGTAACATTGCCCATCACCTAGGTAATCCTATCGTAACATCACCCTAACACTTAAGAGGAGTCTCACCCATCAAATGGCCCAATTTTAAAGGACCCATTTAAATGATGGGCCACCCATCCTATTGAGTCACAAGCCATAGGCTTGCCCATCCAACTGCATCAACATGGGCTCACCCATCCTCCTAACAACCAGCATGCACCCCACTCCACAACCAGCATCCAACCTAGTACTCTAATTCTCTCTGCAGAACAAAGACAGAGGCAAGGTCAATGAGACAGCAAGTGCTTACAAATTTATTCAGCACTGGCTCCAAAGCTAGATCACTAGATGCCACCACTATAGATGCTGCCACTACAGCAGTGCCAACACACCATACATGAGCCAGAAGGGTCACAGTAAACCAAGCAGCCACACTCCATAGAGCATGGCACCCACCACCCCATCACCATGCCCAACATCCTTACCTTCAGCGAAATTCGAGCCATCATCACTTGCCATTAGAGACAAGTACCTCCCCTTAGAGGACTCAATGTCTTGGACTACCCCATGACAAATATTCTTGCCTAAAGGAGGTACGTTGTTGTTCCAAGAGAGCATAGAAACATGAAACGGGGAACAGGAACGGGGAACGGGGATGGGGATGGTGACAGGGATGCCAAACCTAAGGAAAAGGAACATGGGAACGGGAACAAAATTTTAAAAAAAATATTCATGAAAATAAAAATATTTCACTCATAATCCATGCGGAGTATTAAAACCAATTACTGCAAGTACAAATATAATGTCGACAAGGCACAATGGCCCAAGTGTCATACTATCATCAATCATCATACATGTGTCATGGGACTCATGATAAGGAAACTAAATCAAAGATCATCATCGTGATCTGAGGCTGCTCTAGCTACTCTTGAAGTACCAATCTCATCATCATATATACCATCAACTACCGCATCTCTCTCAACATCAGCAAGGTGTCTCCTCTTCTTGTTGAATCTCCCACTTTGTGAATGGGTCAAGCTTTGCTTTCATGCTATTACATAACATCCTCAAATAGCACTAACAAATACTAGATCATTTGCCCTCTTCACATCAAGACGGTTCCTCTTCTTTAAGGCAATGTGAGTGTATGTACTCCACAAGTGCTCCTAACAAGAGGAGCTAACTGAGTGACTCAAAATATGGATGGCTAGCTAATACAACTCGAGACCACCATAGTCTTCCCACCACAAAGCTGTCCCAATCTTGTAGCAATCCTCCTATGCATCCCCACAACCAAAAGAACCCCAAAAGGTCCTATAACATGGAAGCTAGTCTCTCACATTTTGTCCAGTACCATGATCGAGCACTAGACGAGACAATATAAGTGTCCATGCATCCATAATCTTAGTGTCATTCTCCTCACCCTTGCCCTGGAACTTAGGATCCACAACAAATGCACTCGCATGCATGGGTGAGCTATAGAAGTTCCACCTTGTCAAAACTAAATGGTGTATCTCCTCATGTGGCTCATCATCTGGTGCCGACTCTTGCAGCTTTTCATTCAAACTATCCATAGCCTCATACACCTTGCCAATGCAAATTTGCATAACATCCATAACCCTCAATAAATGCACAATAGGTGATACCATAGCATCTATCCACTTTACATCATCCCAAAAAGCAGAGTTATTTGCTTTCTCTAAGCATAAGATACGTATAGGAGTATCTGCCGATGCTAATGAGGTAAACTCATCACAAAGAAATAACTGCCTCCAAGCACCACTGTATTCTCGAAATCTGCAACATCAAAAAGTTAAAGGCAAACCTAGTATCATAGTATTTTAAAGGCATCTTCTTCAACCGCAAAGAAGACTGATAGTGAAGAAACTGGTGATTCAAAACAAAGCTAACCATTTGAGCTCCTTGCTCTATGAAAGGTGCAATCTGTTATAGACATGACATAATCAAGTGTATGGATTAATTCTTGCTCATGCCATACGAATCCACACCCCATGAGAACCCACCTTTGACAGGACATTCTTGAATCAACCATACGAACCCACCCTTGCCATGTCTTCATAGAACCTTCTAGAAGATATGCCATGTTGTCGCTCGCATCATCGATGATGTCATCATGGAACATTCTAGAACATCTTTATCCGCCCTCCAACGCCTATAAAAGGAGAGATCACCATAAAGCTCCTCAGTCTTGCCAATGCCAATCTTGGATACTCAAGGAGTTGAGACCTCTAAGTAAGTAACTTCAAGTTCTAGTTCTAGTTCTTGTCAAGCCATGGTATCTAGTCTTATCTTGTCTTCCATTATACATTCCTATTGTCTTGTCACCTTGTAATCTCGTAGTACAAGATGTTGTCTAGTATTGTCTTGTATCATGTTTATCCCCGTCGAGAAAGATCTTGTAATTCTGATACCTTGTATCCATACCTACAGTCCCAAGTTGTGGGATCCTTCATATCCTATCAAGTCCTATTGTCTATACCTATGGTCCTAGGTTGTGGAATTTTCCATATATTGTTAAGTTATCATTGTACCTTGTGCCCCTATGTAGAATTATCTTGTAATCAGAATTCTTGTAATAAATCTTGCATCTAGTCTAGTCTCTTGAGCACAGTCTGGTGCTACCATAACACAATCCATAAGAATAACATCCCTGGATGATAGCACCTGCTACCTTATTTGCAAGCTCTTCATCTGCAACAAATCCCACAACATGCTCTAGGCTAATAAGCTCAATAACTATAACCCACTCTGAGAGTACATCTGTCGACTTTCTTATCCTTGATGCATCATGTGAAGATATGAAATACATCTCCCCACAAGAATAAGGAACCATGCTATGTATAGATCGCTTCCGTGCATCACTCCAACCATCAGCAAGCAATGAAACTCCATTTTTTGCCCATTGTCTCTTTCTAGTCACTACTGCTTGCTCAACAAGGCACTTCTCCTTGTTGAGCAAAGTGGTGTGTAAGGTATCTAATGATAAAAGTACATATGAAGGGCCATACTCACTAATCTTTTTGCACATCAATTTAAAATACTTTGATCTAGCTACACGAAACTAAATGTGGTCACGATAGAAAGAACGTGTCACTACTATATCCACCTCTTTCTTCTTCTTGCGATCCCAACTAGCATCAAGTGTGCTCTATCTACAGGCAACATGTGGCATTGCTGATGCCATGGCCAATGCAATGCCTACGGTAGGTGTGGAGGTAGCACTTCCTAATACTAATCCTACTCTAGACACATCCAATGGGGGTGGTGTCACACAAGCTGTAGGGTTAACTACAACACGTCGTAGTCTAGACGCAAGATAAGCTTGTTGAGCTACTACACAATCACAAAGCTCCCTTTGCTTCTCCAAGGTCACACTAGGACAAAACTATACCTCCAAATTTGGCTCATGTAGGGAATGAGCTCGAACCTAATTATGCATAAAACGAAACAAGTGGCAATTGGTATTCCATATTCTAATATTTAAGTAACTTTGAAAACTTAAAATCAATCAAAATTCAAATTAGAAATGCTCAGTTCAACAAATTACCTTGTTTGCTCCACTAATTCACTTGTATAGGCAAAGCTTACAAGCCCACAGTCGAGATCCTCTACCACTCAACCGGCAGTCAACATTTACTTCTTCCCACCATGACCAATCATTGAACCTTCTTCCTTGACCACCAACATGACGAGCGGAGCAAGAACACACGATGAAATAAGATTTACTCACGGGCTCAAATAGCAATTAAAACACAAGCACAAGGAGGAAACCACACAATGATTTAATGTGGTTAGAAAGAAAAAAATGGCATCCATACACAAGTTGGAGGTCATGAATGCCACTATTGAGAAAAGCGTAAGCAATAGCACATGCGCTTTTTGAGTATGCGTAGTCACGTGTGCCAAGAAAAGCACTCTGCAACAAGATGCAAAATCATTTGGGTCAAATTTGTGCAAGTGAGGTGCCAGTTATGAATGCATGTTGCATGGATGCAATCAAGGTCTCTATTCTCAAGTTTAAGTGTATGAAAAAAAAGAAGGCTTTCTTGTCAAAAAGGGAAGCCTTGAAAAACAGATTACACATAGGAAAAACCACATAACCCAAGTGCTTCAAGCTTGCAAAGAATGAAAATTTACAATGTATCAAGATGGACAAATGATTTTCTCCTACTGCAAAGTCCAAATGACCATAGCAACCAAAAATATCAAAAATATTTAAAAATGACACATCAAAAGCATGCTTCATAGGTTTCTTTCAAGAGGGGATAAAATAAGAAACACGAGTTTTTTTATAAATGGATTTTCATGGTTTTAAACTAGAAAAAGAGATTGTAAAACTCTATGGAACTCTCTTTTAGGCAAAGAAAGGTCAATTGAGCATAAATGATAATACATAAGAGGCAATTGAGAATAACACATTACGAGTCCATTATTGACTTATGTCAAAGCTAAGTCTTTAGACAAGCTATATTATCGTTCAAACCTCAAACATCATGATTCATGCATATCACACATAGAAAATTGAAATAAACATGTTACATAGTTCATAAGCAATGTGGAATGAGTCAAGCTACAACAACATGATTTTCATTCCAAAACAAAATGACAGAATGTCAAAATTCAAAATGAATCATGATGGATTATACATAACTCATAAATGAGACTAGAGTCCTACAATCAACTTTCGAGACATGAATTGATACTACAATGATAGAGTCTAATAACTAAACAAATTTTCAAAAAATTTAGTCTCTCATCCGAAATCAACTTTGGCAAGCTGAGAAGCCATTGTGTCCACACATGATATAGAAACAAGAGTGACATGAGGAGCATGTAAGTAAAAAAAGGCCCCGATTAAGGTCCCATAGCGTTGCCAACATTGTACCAAAGTCGGGCTTCACTATTTGTTTGTCACAGAAAGCTAACATTTTTTACTCATAGAAACGTTTCTTACTACTGGAAACATTTTGAAATATTAGAACCCAAAGAAACATGTTTCTTTGTTGTTATGCAAATCACACTGCGCCACCTATAAGATGATAGGATTTACAATGTGGAATTGTAATGTGGCTCTCTAGACGAATGCAAGGTACTTTGAGGATACTTTCAAGAATGTAGATATTGCCATGTGTATGAGACTCAATTTTTCACCCTTAATCATGCATAGTTGGGGGCACTAGAAGATTTGGCAATGTTGTTTAGGGCCGAGCTTTTCCATCAAGTGCATATAGTACATAGAGACACTAAGGCACAATACATGGATCCAAGTATGTAGAGATGGACTCCGAGTGAAACCAACTTTCCTTCTTGGTAAGGGTGGTGATAGCCTGATTAAACTCAAATTACAGCAAGCATTAAATACAAAAATCTGAAAATACACACTTTACCACTTAATCTTGGACAACTGACACCAGATTGGCCCCAACAATTGGAGCCCCTTGCAATATTTCTTTATCTTGTATTGCTATAAGGTTGAAGTATATTGAGATGTGGACTAATCTCCTTCAATTTTCGATATAGTGGCTGTCATAAATGACCAGCACTTCTTTGGCACAATTTGCCCTTTGATTGTACAACAATCAAGGCTCAGTTTGGGTCTCCAATTTGTCACATGCAGGCCACAATGATTTGAGAATGGGATATCTCTCAGCTCAGCTGCATATTAATGCCTTCAACTGCTCACCACATACCTGGGTCTAAAATAATTGGGCACAGAACTGAAGGTGGTTGTGGAAACTCTAACAGCTACTATAAATTGGGGTTTCAGCAGCAATTTCTTCAATTGCTATTCATCAATGGCTGAACTATGCTAAGAGTTGCTAAGGAAATGTCAAAGAAATCAAGGATGAGTGAGAAAATCAACTTAAAGGAGTGTCTTTTGAATGATACCTTTGATGGAAATTTTGATACCACCAACCACTTTAAAAGGGGGCTAAAACCATAGTCCGGCTACCAAGCCCTTCTCTTCTATCGCCATCTCTCACTGAGGTGAAGAAAGAAACCCTATCATGCTCCATGATCAACTGTCGCCTCTCTCAAAACTCATCTGATAGCTGCTCCTTCCTCTCTCAACCTCTAAATGCTGAAATGACCCTCAACCAACCCCCAAATAAACAACTGTCACCGAGCTTGTATGGGTAATTTTGACAAGTGGCAATCCGCTTTGCCACTTGGCAACCTTCTAATCTTAATTTCCATCATGCATTAATTAATTTTCAGAATTCAATTTCCAAAAATGAAGTAATTACCCATTTGATCGTGCCTAATAACTGGCTAGTACCCATTCACCATTAATGTGCTATCCCCCATGGAACATCCAATGGTCCCAGCACTAATTGGCCTTGGACTAGCATTAAATTATTCATTGATACCTAGTCCCACAATATCACCACTGGATATTTAATGGCCCAATAATGGCCTAGATGCCAAGGTGACTTAACTATCTTGCACTTCGCATGTGCATCTCACATGTGCACAACTTAATAATGCTAAAGCTAAGCATTAAAAATACACATCCTCATGACACAGGGAGTTGTATGTATTTTCCACAAGCAAATTCTAGGTATGCACCATCAATAGATGCAACAAAGGAGTTCCCTTATGAAACCAAACTTCCTCCTCAGATAGGGTGGTAAATAACCTAATTAAGCACTAATAACAACAAGCATAAAATTCACGTAAACTCAAAATGCACACTTTACCACTTTAATCTTGGACATTGAACACCTTATTGGACCCAAAATTGGCACCACTTGCGGTATTTCTTTATCTTATATTGCAAATGGAAGGAGTACAATTGAGATCCTCTGATCTCCTCCGCTAATCCAAGTGTCTCTTGCTGTCAAAACTGACCAGCAAGCCTCCAAACCTATTTGCCCCTTGGTTTGCTTGGGAATTGGCCTTCACCCTGCTCCTTCAAAGACAAATTTAGCCCCAATTTTGATATTGACTGGCTAGCCTCTTAAATTTCCCTCGAATTCCTCAATTTTAGTTGCTAGAATTCAAGTCCTAACCTCTCAATTCTAAGCACACATCCCAAGGCGGCTATCATAACTCTAATTTCTACTGTAAATTAGAGTTTACAGCAGAGATTGACTGAAATCTCTTCCTCTAATGGCTCAAACTCCTGGAAAAGGCTGAGATAACTTGAGAGATGGCTTGGGAATGATAGAGAATACTGAACAAAAGAAATTTCATAGTTTCATCACGAGAAATGCTGAAAATTTGCTGCTACCTTGCTCAAACAGCCATGAAAGCTATCAACTGCAGCTTAGGACCACCAAAAAGACTGCTACCCCATTCTACATGCTATCATTTGCACTAGAAAGACCTTGGGCTGTTGTCACCTACTCTTGAGGGCTCCAAACTGCTGTCACATACTGTAGGACTGATCCCTGGTGGCTGCAAATCACATCAGCAGCCTCTCCTTGATCTCTAATAGCCTTCTTCTCTCTCACAATGACTAGAATAGGCTTCCACCAACCCCTGAAAACGTTTTCTCACTTACATAGGCAAGTTTTTCCAAGTAGCAACCTTCTAATCCCATTTTCCAGCATTATCCAACTTATTAAATAAATTTTTAGAATATTGATTTCAAAATTTTTAGAATATTGACTTCAATGTACACACATGTACCACACAAACAGTGTTGTATGACACGCAATGGAAATATGCAAAGATCATGTGACACTAGGGAGATAACATAGTTTGAAAGACCTTTCATCACATTGGGGAGGGCAGGATCGAATTGAAATAGCATCTCCATTGCATGCTTTGCGAAAGAAAAGTCTGTCATTCAAGTGGACAGCAATAGAAATTTTAGCTTTTGACAAGTTAAAGAAAAGATGACTACAAATCATGTGCTTGTGTTGCCTGATCTAAGAAAGTCATTCATTGTTTAGTGTGATGCATGTGAAAACAACATTGGGGTTGTCTCAACGCATGATAGTCATGTAGTAGCCTATGAGAACCTGTTAGCCTGCTCTTTATCAGTCTCAGTCTGTCATCTCCTGGTTGTGAGCTCCTGTCAGAGTCTGACAGGAGACAGAGGAGCTCTGTCAGTGCATTTTTGTGGCTGCCTTAGTTAGCCAGCAGCCCTGGGTGTGTTACAGCCCAAACTGGGCTGTTTTTGTCCAGACTGCCCATTTTCTGGGCAGTCGGCCAGATCTGGCCAAAGTCGGCCAGATCTGGCTGGTCGGCCAAATCTGGCCAGGTCGGCCAGTTTGCTGGCCTGGGGGCTATTTATAGCAACCCCCCCAGTCAGTCCAGCATTATGCTCTGCAGGCACAGCACTGCTCCCGTCGTCTCCGTCTCCGGCATTGGTGCTGCCATTGCTTCCAGTCTGTCCTGGTTCCCTCACTGGCGCTCCGGGCTGCGTGCAGGGACTGTTCTGTCCATTTCAGTGTATTCAGCATTCATCTCAGTCAGTGCAGACTTTCTTCCTTCATTCTCTGCTTTCTCTCTCCTCTCCTCTGTGTTCGTGTTCTTCTTCCGTTGCGCACTCTCACATGGTATCAGAGCCTGATTGAGAGCACGGAGGACATACCCTCAGGAGTGAGATACCCTGCTGCTGCTGCCAACAGATCAACCACAGCCAGCCGACTGCTACAGGAGGCTGTTCAGCCTGCGTTTGCTGCCCACGCTGACTGCAGAGGCTGCCACGTCATCCAGCGACGCAGCAACCCTGCGTTTTCCACCAGGCTGCCTCTCCTGCTGCTGGGCGACCTCCCTACAGGCTGCGTTTTGCTGCTCTGCAGGTTGCTCCCACCCCAGGCGGCACTTTTCCTGCTGGCGACCTCTGACCGGGCTGTTTCCTGGTGCTGGTGGTCTCTTCTCTGGTGTTCGACATCAGTTCTCTTTGCGTTTTGCAGATCCAGGTGTTTGTAGGCACTCTTTGCCTGCGTCTTGGTGGTTGGTGACCACATTGCTGGTCCTATTTCGACAGCGGCACAACTTTCTTTGGTATTTTGCAGATTGGAAGATGTCTTACCAGTTTTCAGGCTTTGAAGACTCAGAGGATGAGCTTCTCTCTCATCATTCCTCTGAGCGGAGGCGGGATTATTGTGAAGTTCGACATCGGGAAGAACCTCCTCGCACTCGTCCTTCTTCAGTCCATGCATCTCAGAGGGTTCCATCTACTGCGAAGGTTTCTTCAGTGAAGACTACTTTAGATGTGCGGATGCCTTCCTTGATTCCCTCTATACAGGTGCCGATTCTCCCTTCCTTTCCGAAGGAAGATAAGTTGGATGGTTCCAACTACTCCCTATGGTCATGCAAGGTGGCTTGCATCCTTGATACCTTTGACCTTTGGGAGCTTGTTTCTTCGCCCATCGACCGACCCCCCGTGGATTCGTCCGATGGCACCTCTATGGACCGTGCAGCCTTATGGGATAGGCTCAACTCTCGAGCCCGTTCCTTTCTTTTTATGAGTCTCCATAATTCTGTTCTTGTACATGTTCACAGGTTACAGACCGCGGCGGAAGTGTGGACAAAGCTTGCGTCTTTGTATCAGCACAAGACATTTGCTCACAAGATTTCCCTGGAGAAGAAGTTGCGGATGCTCAGTCTTGATGGTTCTTCTTCCATGAAGGAGCACATCACGAAGATGGAGGATATGCGAGGCGAGCTAGCCTCTCTTGGTCGTCTGATGTCGTCTGAGGATATGGCAATGATTCTGTTGACTCAGCTGCCATCACCCCGTTGTGATGTCTTCTACACCAGCCTCATCATTTCAAGGACCCGTGAGACACTCCTATGGGAGGAGCTTTCCCCGCTTGTCTTGGAGCATGACGAGCGACTCAAAGAGGTGGGAGCCAGTGGCTCCACCAAGGCATTTACGGCCGGCACAGGTGGCGGCAAGAAGAAGAAACAAAAGAAGGAGAAGGCCAAGGACAAGAAGAATGCGAAGGAGAAGAAGCCCAAGTGTCCCCATTGTGGGAAGGGCACTCATCCCGAGGAGAAGTGTTGGCAGAAGTATCCCCATTTGAAGCCTAAGGGGAAGGACTCGAAGGCGGCCCCAGCCACAACAGAATCTGCGTTTGTGCATGTCTTTGTTGAGGAAGACACTGCCCTAGCTTCTAACACACAGGAGAAGCCTTGGCTCGTCGACAGTGGAGCATCTTCACATATGACCTTCCGTCAGGATTGGCTTCAGGATCTTCGTTCCAAAGGGGGTATAGTCACCATTGGTGACAATTCTACAGTTCCTGTTCGAGGCGTGGGGACTTTACCTATGTTTTCTAACAGGCGGTCTTCCTCCGCCAAAGTTCTCTATGTCCCTGATTTGGGTTTTAACCTATTATCTGTGCATGGTCTTACTCAGTTAGGTACCCGAGTCATTTTTACACAGGATGCAGTCACAGTGGAGGATGCTTCTACAGGTAATGCTCTTTGGACAGGTACTCAGGAGGGTGGGCTTTACACGCTCACAGCCTTGGCTGCGCGGACTTCCCATGAGCTTGGGCTGCTTTGGCATGCTCGGTATGGTCATTTGAACCTTGATTCTCTTCGCCGGGCTTCTAGGAGGAAGATGGTGGAGGGCCTTCCTGATTTCCCTCCTCTTCACACTTTGTGCCCTAGCTGCTTGAGGGGCAAGCAGCACCGGCAGCCTCACCCGCAGGTTGCTTCTAGGCGGGCTACTTCTCCGCTTGAGTTGGTTCATACCGACCTTTGCGGACCTATGGGCACGGCCTCCCTTGGGAAGGCCAAGTATTTGATGCTGATTGTGGACGACTTTAGTCGTTATGTGTGGCCTTATTTCTTGGAGTACAAGAGCGAGGCGTACTCCCGTTTCTGTGAGTGGCAGGTGTTTGTGGAGACCCAAACCACTTCCAAGGTTCGTGGTGTTCGAGCTGATCACGGTGGCGAGTTCACTTCTCACCTTTTCTCTCAGTTTTGCAGGGATCATGGTATTCGGGTGGAGTATTCCCATCCGAACACACCATCAGAGAATGGTGTGGTGGAGCGTGCAAATCGGACCATGATTGAGATGGTCCGATCTATGCTGGAGCATAGGAGTCTTCCTCATTTCCTTTGGGGTGAGGCGGTGGCTACAGCGGTGCATATTCGCAACCACTCTCCGACTTCGGCGTTACAGGACATGACTCCGTATGAGGCTTTCTTTGGGAAGAAGCCTTCCGTGTCCCATTTTCGCATCTTTGGGTGCGATGCTTTTGTCCATGTGGACAAGAAGAAGAGGAAGACGAAGTTCGACTCTTAAGTCGCGAAAGCTTATCTTCGTTGGTTATAGTACGACCACGAAGGGATATCGGCTCTATGACCCGTCGACGCGGACGGTTGAGGTGAGCAGGGATGTGATCTTTGATGAGGCTTCGGCCTCTGAGGATCCGATTGATGGTTCTATTACAGATGTTTCTTCATCATCGACGGACCCACCCCCACCTTCTCTCCCTTCACTTCCTTCCAGGATGCCTCTTAGCACCCCCCCTATTCCTCCTCCTTCGGCTTCCCTTTCCCCTTTGGTGGATGTGCCTTCATCTACTACGAGCTCTTCTACCGCCACTTCGGGATCTTCACGGGATATACAACCTTCTTCAGATGCAGAGGATCTACCTTCACTCGGTGAGGGGGAGTCCCCCTCCGATTTGGGTGCTTTACAGGTTCCGGAGGCCCCCCGGTCTCCCTCACAGACGCAGGAGTCTCTCAGGATTCCTTTATGGTATCGCCGACTCATGCAGGATTCAGGTGTTACTTACTTTTCTGCTTCTTCTACAGGTCCACGTCGCTCAGCACGTTTACAGGCCCAGCGGGACAGTTCACTATGTGTGAACTATGCTCTTATGTCACAAATTCTTCAGGATTCCGAGCCTTCCACTGTGGAGGAGGCTCTTGCACAGGATATTTGGAGACAGGCTATGCAGGCCGAGCTTGATTCCATCGAGCGAAACCATACGTGGGAGCTTGTTCCGCGTCCCGCAAAACGAAAGGTAATTGGTGTGAAATGGGTCTTTAAAACCAAATATCTTGCAGATGGCTCCTTGGACAAGCATAAGGCTAGGCTTGTTGCCAAGGGTTTTGCTCAACGTGCAGGGTTGGATTACTTTGAGACTTTTGCTCCTACAGCTAGGATGTCCACCATCCGAGTTCTTTTGGCTCTTGCTGCTCACCACCGTTGGCCTGTCTACCAGATGGACGTCAAGTCTGCTTTTCTGAATGGCGTTCTTGAGGAGGAGATTTATGTTTCACAGCCTCCTGGTTTTCTTGTGCAGGGGAAGGAGGATCATGTCTACAGGCTACGGAAGGCTCTTTATGGCCTAAAGCAGGCTCCTCGTGCTTGGTACCAGCAGATTGACCGCTTCTTTCTACAAAGTGGCTTTGCGCGCTCCGCTTATGATCCCAACCTCTACTTACGGGTTGTGGATTCTCTTTCGGTGTTCCTTATCTTGTATGTGGATGATCTTATCATTATAGGAAGCGACACTCAGCAGGTGGAGCATACACGGTCCATTCTTCAGCAGGAGTTTGACATGACGGATCTAGGGATCCTTCACTTCTTTCTAGGTCTGGAGATCTATCAGATGACACAGGGCATTTTTATCTCGCAGCACAGGTACATCTCCGAGCTTCTTTCGGAGTTTGATATGGCTCAGTGTCGGCCTATCTCATGCCCCATGGACCCTGAGTCCAAGCTTTTGACAGCTGGAGTTCCTCTTACCGATCCCACCCGTTACAGGTGCCTTGTCGGCTCTCTTATCTAGCTGCTTCACACTCGGCCGGATATCTCTTTTGTGGTGGCTTTATTGTCTTCTTTTATGCAGACTCCTACCGAGGATCACTGGCAGGCGGCCTTGCGGGTTCTTCTCTATTTGCAAGGGACTCGATCCTTTGGGATCATGTATGGAGATGGGATTACCCTTTCTAGATGGAGTGATTCTGATTGGGCACGTGATGTGGATTCGAGACGATCCACTACAGGTTATGCTTTCACCCTTGGATCTGGTGCTGTCTCTTGGAGCAGCAAGAAGCAGCCTACTGTGGCACTTTCTTCTACAGAGGCTGAGTATCGGGCCCTATGTTCGACCGCTATGGAGGCAGTTTGGCTCCGTCGCTTACTCGCGGAGATTGGCTTTTCCCAGACCGGACCTACGGAGCTGCGCGTGGATAACCAGAGTGCTCTTGCTCTGGCCAAGAACCCGGTGTTTCATGCTCGCACGAAGCACATTGAGGTTCAGTATCACTATGTTCGAGAGCGGATCGTGGATTCGGAGCTGGTGGTGGTCTATTGTCCTACGGCGGCCAATGCAGCTGATCTCTTTACGAAGCCGTTGCCTCAGGCTTCTTTGCTTCATCACATGCGGTTCTTGGGTCTTCAGACTCTCCCAGGAGTTGAGAGGGGGTGTTAGCCTGCTCTTTATCAGTCTCAGTCTGTCATCTCCTGGTTGTGAGCTCCTGTCAGAGTCTGACAGGAGACAGAGGAGCTCTGTCAGTGCATTTTTGTGGCTGCCTTAGTTAGCCAGCAGCCCTGGGTGTGTTACAGCCCAAACTGGGCTGTTTTTGTCCAGACTGCCCATTTTCTGGGCAGTCGGCCAGATCTGGCCAAAGTCGGCCAGATCTGGCTGGTCGGCCAAATCTGGCCAGGTCAGCCAGTTTGCTGGCCTGGGGGCTATTTATAGCAGCCCCCCAGTCAGTCCAGCATTATGCTCTGCAGGTACAGCACTGCTACCGTCGTCTCCGTCTCCGGCATTGGTGCTGCCACTGCTTCCAGTCTGTCCTGGTTCCCTCACTGACGCTCCGGGCTGCGTGCAGGGACTGTTCTGTCCATTTCAGTGTATTCAGCATTCATCTCAGTCAGTGCAGACTTTCTTCCTTCATTCTCTGCTTTCTCTCTCCTCTCCTCTGTGTTCGTGTTCTTGTTCCGTTGCGCACTCTCACAGAACCATGTTTTCCATGGTGCAAAGAAGAATTTGCAAGTCTATGGGAAGGAACTACTGGTTGTAATTCACGCAGTTTTGACATGGAAATACTATATTGTGGGGGACTGATTTTACTATTCAAACAACTCATCAAGCACTCCTATTTTTTGGCACAGACTAAGTTTTCTTAGAAACATGTGAGATTGGTAAATTTCCTCTCTATGTTTCATTTTCATATTGTGCATATAGATGGCAAAAAGAATATAGCAACTTACGCATTATCTTGTAATGCCTCAAGTAACAAGCCTAGCTTTGTGCTTGTCCAAGGTGCCATAAGTAGGTATTTTGTTTTATAGACCTGCTTCACATCTATCACCTTCCGCTTTCATAGATGAAGAGCAAACTCCCAAGTATGATTTTGCTCAATAGAATCAAGCTCCTCTTGCATAGCATAGCACCAATCATCTTATGCAAGAGTCTCCTCAATGGTGGTAAACTCATGATCTTATAGTATTCTATACATAAGGGCATAATTTACACAAAGTGAACTACCCTACTTGGCATGTAGCCTAGCTTATTTGCATGGACCCACCAATGTCTCAAGAAAATGAGTAACTTCTAAATCCTCCATATGCTGACGAAACCACTAAGAAACAACAAAAGACTAACCCTATAACTAACGAGATGTAGAGGCCTCCTATACAGTGAAGCACTTATCAAGGTAAGGGACTCCCCCTCGCTAGAAAAAGATGCAACCCCCTCATCAACAGAAGATAGCTCCCCCTCTAACGGCACAATACCACCTACAGAAACATGAAGAAATGGGGTGGGAGTAGGAATACTCAGTGAAGAGACAGCAACAGTAGAAGAGAAGTAGAAGGAAAAGGAGGAGGAGGGGGGCAAGAGTCAAAGTTCATTTTGACAAGCCAAGGGTCAACTGGAGACAAATTCCTTGTTTATATTAGGGGTAAATCGGTTTGACGGCTTGTTATTCATTTTTGCTACCAGACACATTGGAAAGTAAAGGAGATTAGAGCCAAATCTCAATGTACTTCATTCAATATTAATAGAAGGCCAAGAAATACCGCAGAGGATAAACTCATTGATATTAGGTAGCAAAGAGGAGGACCCCATCAAATAGTCCACCAAAGCTGTGGACATATTTCCTATAGTAAGACTACAAACCTAGAAAGCTACGAATCTCATGCACATTTCTCAAATGTAGCCATTAATGTATTGCTTCAACCTTTGCAAGATCCATCTATATCCCATTACCTAACACTATATGCCCAAAAAATAGACTTCGTGCAAAAAGAACTCATCATTTATAACCAAACGATGCTTACGCAACTCATTGAACACAATATCCAAGTGCCTTCTTATACTCCTCTTCATTCTTTGAATGCACAATCGTGTCATCAAAGAATGTTCCCACAAATGCTCTATGTGGTCTAAAGATTCTGTCCATCATGCGAATGCATGTAATTGGAACATTCGTAAGCCCAAGTGGCATGACAAGAAACTCATGCATCCCAAAAAAGATGACTCGATAGCTATCTTCAATACATCTTCTGGTCTAATGCATATCTGATGGTATCCACTTTTCAAATCCATGTGACACAATAACCCATCATTTTTCTATACCAAAAGCACAAGTGAGTAAAAAGGGGAGAAGCTGACTAAATTGGCCTTTTTTCTTAGTATTTCATTAACCTAACTCATTATCTCCTACTAGGCTACACTCACCCTCTACGATGGCTTATTAAACAGGCTACTTCCAACGACCAAATTACATGCAATCTTTATTCAAACTAGCCATGTTCCCATATGTCACACAATTATCTCTATCCTTGACAAAACCAAGTATGCTGAAAGATAATCTTTCATTACTTTTGAAATGGTTAAAGCAAATACAACTGGGACTGATTTCCCTTTTAGCTTTACATCAAAAGTATATAACTTGCTCTTATGCTGAAAAGTAATGACCTTGTCATAGAACTCAATGTCACCAAAATGAGAAATGGACTTAATAATTAAATTAAAATGAACTCTAATTCTAGTACCCCTAGCTCTTGGCACACTAACCATCATACAAACAATCAAGGATTTGATACCTAGGCATACAGTGGACACGTGTACTAGCTATGTGGTACCTGGACAAGGCGAAAAAACCAGATATAGTGTGAAACTTTCATTAATAGAAGGTTTGCACCTAATGTCGAGTGCGCGAGGATTGAGACAGTGCTAGACTGAGATATGCATAGTGAGAGAGGGAGTGAGAGCAAAGTAGAAAGCGAGGAAGATAGTGAGAGCACAACACTCAATGAGCAGGTACAACGACGAAGAGTACCACTTTAGGTTTTTGATAATATATATAAAGTACATGTATAAGGGTACGTGCACACCCGAACACTAGAATAGGCAAAGTGGCCCTTTATTCCCAACAACCTCCCACCTAAAGGCAACGTGCCTGAAGGTAGAGGAAAGAATCAACTAAGTTTATATATGTACAACACTGAAATACACATATACTATCCAACCCCCATCATTTGGCAGCAATGAGCAAACCGTACTGCTGGAAGACCTTGCCCAAAAGCCATGAGGTAAAACATCATGTGACACCATTATACGGACCATGTCTTGAATGGTCCTGTTCATATGCTTTGCAACACCATTTTGGGGTGGAATGTGAGGGGCAGTGAGCTCCCTTTTAATCCCTTTGCTATCACAAAAGTCCTGAAAGGCTTTGAACACATATTTACCACCATTGTCAGAGCTAAGACACTTTAATGTCTTGCTGGTCCGATTTTCAATAAGTGCCAAGAATTTTTTAAATTTATCCAAGGCTTCCTCTTTAGACAGATTGGATAAACCCATACTTTGCGTGTGGCATCATCAACAAAAGTAATGAAATACCTCTTTCTCCCTAGAGATAGCCCTGGCATCTAACATACATTTGAATGTACCATCACTAAGGTGAAGATTTTAGAGAGATTTTTCATGTGACATTTGACCATGCTTATACCATAAATACAATGATCACACTATTTAAAATCAACATATCTCAAAGTCGACAAATAACCCAAACGAGAAAGCACTTTCATTCTAGTTTGATTCATGTATCCCAAACGGCTATGCCACAAATAAACACTTGGCTGCTCCGTTGTGGTGACTACATGGTCACACACGCTAGATGCATGCAAAGGATACGAAGTATCACTTTTGGAGCCCTTGGCAACAATGTGAGAGCCCTTACAAATTTTCCATTTGCCATCCCCAAAGGTGGTGTGTGAGCCTTCATCATCTAGCTGCCCTATGCTTATCAAGCTCTTCTTGAGTGTTGAGGTACATGCCTTACATTATGCAAAACAAACACAGAGCCATGGTGAAATTCCAATTTTACACTGCCAATACCTCCAATTTTACATGCATTGTTATCCCCCAAGTGGACAACACCACGTGCACCACCATTGTAGTCAAAAAACCACTCATGATGTGGTGTAACATGGAAAGACGCACCTAAATCAAGTATCCCAAGTGTGCATGTCATCCTCAGAATCTGCAATCAATGCATGTGCACTCAAAGCAACAATAAGAAGTACATCACTGTCACTATCATTCTCATGAGTGACTACATTTACCTCCTCTATCTTCACACTTCTTTTCTTTGCAAGCTGGCTGTCCTTTTTCTCAACCTTGTTGTCTTCAGTGTTTTTGTTTTTGCCTTTCTCTTTCTTCAAGAGAAAACAGTCTTGTTTGTAGTGCCCTTTCTTGCCACGATGTTGCGTACTCTATTTTCAGAATTGCCCTTTTGCTGAAATCTACCCCTAGTGTACAATGCATTAGAAGACTTGTTTGCTGAATTATTTTGCCTGTTGAGTTCTTCCATCAACAAAGAACTTTTCACATCAAAATATAATAGCTCAGCATTTTAGTTACTCAAAGCCGTCCTAAAAGTATCCCAACTTTCAGGCAAAGTGCATAGCAAGAAAGTAGCCTTGAACTCATCATCAATGTGGAAATCCAAAGCAATTAGTTGACTGAAAATTGAGTTGAACTCATTCAAATGTACAGATATGGTTGTACCTTCCTTCATGAGAAGGTCCATCAACTTTTTCAGCTAATAAACCTTCTTGGCTGCACTTTCCTGAGCATACAATTCTTCAAGTCTTTGCCACATTGCATATGCAGATTTCAGCTTTTCAATGTTAAAGAGCAAGTTGTCTCACCCTAAGATCCCTATGGTAGAATCATCCCACTCTTCTTTCTTCCGTACTTGCTGGTCTTATTCCCTTCATTTTGATGGGATTCACCTATTTCTTCTGCACCAAGACATTGTAGCACTATTTTTGCTATATTGCAAAATTGTGTGCATCCTCAAGCTTCTTGATGTGCAAAAGGTTATTGCTGTCACTGTTTCCAGCCATGATTTGTACCACTAAATTGACTCAAAAGTTAGCAAATGCAAGCCCAAATGTCACACAAATGACCATGGTACACTGCAAGTACCAATTAGTAGCGAAAATCAAGAAATTTAAGAAATTTTAGATCTACAAATTGATTTCCAAAACTGCACTCCACAAGCAATTACAGCCACATTTATAGGCCAATGCACCAATTACATGTGAGATCCCCAAATTCTCCTACAATTTCTGCTCCAAATGCATTCTCATGCACAAATTTGATGATTTCGGTCAAAAGCCCTGAATTTTCAAAAGAAAATCCACCCAAATTGCATCAATACATGTACCCAAGTGCATAAACCAGGAAATTCTTGCACAAATTGATGAAATTCTGCAAAAGCCCCAATTTTCTCAGGTACAGTGTGAACAAACTTTAGTGAAATTGAAAAGATTTCACTAAAATCTGGAAAGCCCCAAATTTCCCGGGCAAATGTGCACTGAATTTGCAATTTTTGAGTTAGATTATCTTGTCTTGTATCAAAATCCCCGAATCTCTGTGAAAAGCCTCAATTTTTCGGGTCAACATTGCACACTCAGCATGGATATACGAACGCTCGTCAATGCAAGGAGGAAAATTTGCATAAAATAACAAAAATGGTGAAAATGTCTTTCAGCTCTGGACATCGTGACACATTGACTTCCCGCCTGACGTTGCACGACTACGCCCCTATCCCTGTCAGTTGTTGGACTTGTGTTGCCTATCGCCTGCCTACGCCCCTCTCCCCCGTCTTACGTGTGCCTAGTCGCATGACGTCATCTGCATTGGCCTGTGACGCTTGTAGCCCGCTCGCTAGCTGCCATAGCCCGTCGCCTACTCCTAGCCCGAATCTACACCAACTTCACATTTGCGTGTGTCAACTGACCAATAGTCAACTGCCTCTTGCCTACTCTGATACCAGTTTGATGTCGAGTGCACGAGGATCAAGATAGAGTGCTAGGCTAAGATATGCACAATGAAAGGGGAAGTGAGAGCAAAGTAGAGAGTGAGGAAGATAGCGAGAGCACGACGCTCAATGTGTGGGTACAATGACAAAGAGTACTACTTTAGGTTTTTGATAATATATATAAAGTATATGTGTAAGGGTGCGTGCACACCCAAACCTCATAAAAGGCACGGTGACACTTTATTCCCAATAGCACCTTAGGTTTAATGATAATTTAAAAGCTTCGCCTATTAAGCAACTCACTTGAGTTATAAAGCTGGCCCAAAGCTTAGGTTTGGTCCAGTAAGGAACTACTTATGATTAATGACTAAGTCATTAATTAGCTATTACAACACTATGGGCTAAGATTCTCTTTTCTCCTCTAAGATCTCAAACCTAATGCACTTTTTGGAAAGCTTTGTTCCAAAGAAAGTGATGTTCTCATAGTTTCATTGTGAAAAATCCCTTTATTTGTGAGAGGAACAATATGGGATTGCATGAAAATATGCAAGATAGTTGTCTAGGCAAATACTCCATGAACTAACACAAGTGAACACCGATATCACTTTCGACAATAACCATCTGAGTTGCATCCAAGTTGCAAAGAGCAAGGTATAATGACAACAAAGAGATCAAACACCAAATGCACTCAAAGATCAATCCAAAATGTATTGCTACAATAAGGACGATATAACTATTAGAGACTAATACAGTCACAACATAGGACTTTGGGAACAACTAGTGTAGGATCATAAATACTAAAAAACTACAAGATACAAGATCAAGATAGTAGTACTACAAAATTTAGTGGTTGTAGATGATACAATATATGCTCTACTAATAGAGAGCACTCAGGATGCAAGTCGAGAGATTGGTAGAAGGGACTTGGGAAGAATATGGCAGTGAAGCAGCAAGTCTCATTGCTCTCTTACGAGAGTATATAGACGTCCTTGCTTGGTCCCTGGAAGAGCTCAAAGGGGTAGACCCGAGCGTAGTGACTCATAGCATACCCATGACACTCGACACAACACCGGTCAAGCAACGACTGTATCCCATGAATCCAAAGCATTCTTCACCCCCTCCAAAAAAATCCCACACAATTAACATATTAATGTACTATCATATTAACTAATTAATTAATATTACTATACTAACACATTGATTTATATAAAATGATTAATACTAACATATAAATTAATATACAAGTTAAGTAATATTAATATACAGATCTAAAGTGTGTCACGATATGCATTGATGCAAAGAGAGACAGTAGGGTTTGTGGGGAGAAACACACTATGTGTATGGCAAACATTGAGAGAGAATAGAAACTCAAAAACACAAGAACATGGTGATGATGCACTAAATCATGCTACAAGAAGAAAAGTTGATACAACAAAGCCGAAGCTCAAAAGATGACTGCACTGTCCTGTCTGAATCATGTGGCAGCACCTAGGGGGAAATTTGCACAATGAAGGAAGAGAAACACAATCCTCTGAGCAAAGGGCTATCAAAATAATCACTAGAAGGTGAAGGATAGCTATCGAGGGAGCAGCGAACCGCACTCCTCTGATACTGTCAGAGATAAGGAAGATGTTCATCAATTGCCGAAGGGGTGAACCATAGTCCTCAAATTCTGAGGATTGAGCCAGAATGTAAAATGCAAATGCCAGATGCCTCCTCTCTACCAAATGCAATAGTGGATGATGATATCAACTGCTAGAGATTAATGCCTAGATGAGGAAAGCCGACGCCTAATGCCCTTGATTAGTAAATGCAAGTTGCAGAAGTGCCACCAAGTAGCAATGATGTTGCCAAGTGGTATAGAAAACACCTCCAAGCTGTCAAACGCAAGATACATATGAGACCTAATGGGTGGAGCCTATCGCCAACTATAAAAACACTGACACCAAATCATGGGGGAGATATTGCCAAAAAGGGAAGAAGATCGCCACTGAAGAAAACCTCCAAATGCAAACCTCATGATAAGGGAACAAGGTGCCTGAAGGAGAAAAGGGAAGGTGATCACAAACTGTGATGTTCTCGCTTTGGGGTATGGGCAGTAGTGGAGTGGAGAGGAAAGAGTGCCGAAGTGATGAAAGAAAAGGGGTGAAGAATGACTAAAGTGATATGAAATGAATGAAGTGACGGCCTATTTATAGACCTCAATCATCTAGGTGAAGCACCATTGAGTAGGCCAAAATGTAGACAATCACCCGCCCTTTTTGGGATTGTCAATGCGAAACCCTAACTAAAGTGTGAAAATTAAAAAAGTGGTTTTCTCAACAAAGTGTAGGTCTGAATTTGCTCAATTTGACAATGAATTGGGTGTGCAAAGGTCAGGACTAAGCACTGAGATTGATACACGACCAGGGCTAACGCTTCATAAAGCAGATCACATCAATTTGGAATTGAGTTTTGTAGCTAGTAGCAATGAGACCAAATTTGCACCTTTGGAGTCTGATGTCACTTTTGAAAGTCAATTGGACAAAGGATAGCGTGTATTGAAATGCATTACACTTGTTAGAGTGTGAATGGACAGATTTGTCGTGCATTTGGTCAAAGGTTGGTGATAGCAATTGAGAACACCACATTAGAAACAAGTCTAGGCTAATTCAAGGGCAAGGCACTTGAGAATCACTAACATCAAGAAAGTGTTGGTTCGTGACAAGAAGTCACTTGTGATTTGTGTAAGCTTTCAATAATGATAAAGAAATACCTAAAGGGGCACCAACCTTGGGGGCTATCGTGTGTTGTCTACTCTACGAGAGCATTCTAGCTTTCTTGTTCAATGAGTATTTTGTGTATTTGCTGATTTATTTCATGTGTGTGCAAGTTATTTTTTTAACATTGCCCTTTAGATTAGATGTACAAGCCAATTTCATGGTTCAATTGCTGGGAACCATCTTTCTAGAGGAGGTGAGCTTGTGGTTGTCTCAAGGTGCAAATGCATGCATTTTGGCTTGCTATAATTCAATTACAGCAAGGTTTATACTCACTAAAAACAATGTACAGCAAGGGGAAAATGGCAAAAGATGCCACATAAAAGTGATAATAGAAGGACCAAGAATCCCCTCCCAAAAGGCACTCAACACATGGTTTTCAGTCACCGTATGCTGAAAATGCTTAAGGACAGCAAGCAACAAATGTGACTGGTGAGCATGCAACTCAATCACACATAACTAGACAAGTGAAAGGTTCTTAGGAAGCAAATGCAATGTTCACAGCATAGTTGGCAAGTATTGTTATGCAGTTGATTCAGCAACCTCAAATTGCTAAATTTATGTAGTTTGCTCCCAATGTTAAAGGGAAAAAGGTTCCTTCACATTCTAAACAGCCAAATAAGGTTCATGGGCAATATTTTCAGCCAAAACTATTGCATATGCTAGTTGGCAAGTACTGTTATGCAGTTGATTCAGCAACCTCAAATTGCTAAATTTATGTAGTTTGCTCCCAACGTTAAAGGGAAAAAGGTTCCTTCACATTCTAAACAGCCAAATAAGGTTCATGGGCAATCTTTTCAGCCAAAAGTATTGCATATGCTGGCATCTGTAATACTAAATGTGCAAGAAACTCCAGTTCAATTGCATGATCGTCCATTAGGGAATAATATGCAGGGAAGTGTTTCAAGCTATGGGTGCTACTGTTATGAGAGTGCGCAACGGAAAGAGGAAAGTGAACACGAAGAAAAGGAGACAAAGAGAACGCAAGAGAGAGAAGGAACAATGTGACTGCAATAGCTGAAGATACAAGGCTACAATAGTCAGCCCCAATGTGCAACTCTGTGTCAATGTTGGCGCCAAACGAATGAGAAAGGCTGGCTGTTCAACGAAAGATCAATGATGGATGATAAGAGTGAGGGTAGGCTGCATATATAGGCAAAAAAGAGGAAAAACCCTAAATGTGGTCAAACCCCTTAAAAATAGTCAAAAGTACACAAAAAGAAATGTACTAACGTGCTCTCCATCGAAAGTGTCTGAAACACACAAAACGACTGACAAATACAATGTTAGAGCTCCTAATGTCCCCATCTGACTCAAATTGAGGCTCATAGGCAAGAGAACCACACCAAACACACGACTGCTAACAACCTCTAACTAGCCTTCCTCCTTGGATAGGGCGGTAAAATAACCTGATTAAGCACTATTTACAGCGATTAACAAATTCACAAAATTGAAATGCACACTTTACCATTTAATCTTGGACATCGGACACCCTATTGGCCCCAAAACTAGCGCCCCTTTCGATACTTGTTTAACTTAATTAAAGAAGAAGAAGATGTACAATGGGATTCTCCCAATCCCTTTCGGTATTCCAACTTCCCTTTTGCTGTCCAAAATGACCAGCAAGTCTTCAATTTGATTTGCCCCTTGATTCAAACAGTCAATTGGCCTTCACCTGCTTTGATGGAGATGAAAAATGCCCCCAATTCATTGATTTGCCGGTCTCTCCACTTGAATAGGCTAAAAAAAAAAAGTTTCAGCCTTGTTGAATCCAAGACTTGGAGCTTCCAATTTCTGGCACGCTTCCTGAGATTGCTGCCAAACCTTGATTTCTAGAAACCTGAAATTTTTTAGCCTCTGGTGATCTCAATGCTGCAATCTTTGGAGCAAGGCTATAGAAAGGCTAGGAGATGAGAGAGAATGCTAAGGAGAGAGAAAATTTAGACTTTCTTCGTAAAAAACTAAAGAAAATCTATCATTTACTGCTGCTGCCCTATCTCAACAGCTTGTAGATGCAAAGAACTGAAGAAAATCAGTCATTTACTGCTATGCCCTATCTCACCAATCTATAGATACTATCATCTACTCTTGATTGGACTTCTCCTGCCCCTGACTGCCTCAAAAAGTCCTCCAATGGCTGCAAATCAAACCAATAGCATCTCCTCCCTCTCTCTTACAGGCTGAATACACTAAAAATGCCTCTCTCCAACCTCGACATTTTTCAATCTTGCATGGGCATTTTTGACAAGTGGCAGCCTTCCCAAATGGTTTTTCTAGTACTATGCACAATTAAATATTAATTTTCAATCTTTAAATACTGAAAATTAATCTAATAATTATTTCGGCGCCCAAAAAAATGATCTAACTGGCCAATAATTAAATTGGCTGGGCAACTTCCATTTCTGAGTGTCTCTACACTATCTTTGACCATCAAATTGACATTAGGTACCCTTAGAAGCCACTTCTCTAGTATCACCAACTAACACTTATGGCCAAATGAATGACCTAGGCCAACAATTGGCACCAGATACCACCAAGTACCTATGTGGCATAACTTATAGCAACTTTTGCCCTTGATATCCCGTGATTTCTTGAAGGGACAAACACACCTCACATGTGCAACATTTACTTAACCATGTGATTAAAAATTAATCCACATGTTAAGTGAGGTTTTAAAAATACATGTCCTCATGACATAACCCCTCTTAGATCTTGGATATGACAGAAGGCCAAACAAGGTGCAGATCCAAGAGTGGCAAGAGTACTAATGCCAATGAAGTCCATCGATAAAAATAGCCAAACAAGGAGCAAAACCTCCTCTCAATATAAAAATTTGATCAAACGGAAGGCCACCAAAGGGCAAAGGAAATGGAGAGGCCTCAAACGAATCACTCCTAAAAACTCCAGATGGATATTGGATGAGCCAAGCCTCTAATGACCCAACTATGGGACAATAGCGAGGAGCTATCAAAGGTGCTATAAGCTACATAGAAACAACAAGGACCTAGGGCCAAGCGGCAAGGGATGGAGGCTCGATGACGAAAAAGAGAAGTAGCTGCAAAAAATAAAGGCCCAAAGTAGAGTGGAAATCCTGAAGAAACTCCACACGATCCTAAGAAGTCCCCCTTTGAAATACGAAGGGCCAAAAAATCTATAGCCACATCACCGATAGGGGAGGTACGAGGAAACCACCAAAGCAGATGATGGGGAATGGGATGGAACCTGTGGAAGAAATTATGCACAATCAAGAACGAACGCAGCTATAGAAAGCTGCCTCGAAGGGCCCTACACAAAGGAAGGGGAACGGAGCATAAATAGCCCACTCTCTAATAAACCTATCACAAAACTCGCTCCTATAGAAAAATCCTCAAAAAAGATGACCAACTCAATGAAGACAACGCACATCCTAAGTCTAGGAAGGCCAAAAACTGAGAGAAGATGGAAGCCCAAGTCAGGAATATGTAGGGCCTCTGAAATAAAGCTCAATGGATGGTTACACAATAGAGGCAAAGTGCCCACGCCACTGACATGCACCGAAGAAATGTTACCAGTAGTGATGAAATCCTCAAACGGATGGAGATCCTATAACAAATCGCCTTCAAGAGTCATAGGACTCCAAGCACCACTATCAATGAGCCAAGGCTGCTCAAAAGATGAGACAGTCGAAGGCGGCTCCTCCACTTAGTAAATGTGTAGAAGCACTAACTCAGTGATAATAGCAGGTGACAAAGTAGAGGCAAACAAAGGCTCCCCTATAGATCCACCCTTCACTCCCGAACGAAGGTGAGGGTATATCCTCCAGCACTGCTCCTTGGGATGCGAGGTCTGCCCGCAATGAGGACACGTGGGATATTCTCTACGCTTCCCCACAAAATATGTATCAAAGTTGGAAGATGACTCCAATTGTTTGGGGTGTCCTACACCTGTAGATAAACCTGCGTAAGCACGGCCATGTGCACAAGCTCCACAAGAATCTGGCTCATTGTGACACATCCTACTCGAGCACCAATGGGACTAGCTTCTCCCAAGTGAGTGTCTCCCAGCTACGAGAAGTAAGAAGGCTAGTGTAGAACACATCATATGTCGCTGACGGAACATATGAGAGAAGAGTCACAACGAGGTCCTCCAAAGAAATGTTTGAACCAAGGAATGAAAGCTCGTCTCAAATCTTCTCCACCCGATGGATGTGACCCTTATCATAGGGGAATCTGCAACAGAGAGCTATCGAAGCTTCAACTCAAGAGATAAGCGATGCCCAAGCATCTAGATCTAGAAGAGAGATGCCAATCTCCTCCAAATCTCTACAGCAGTACAAGTATGTCTCACATGCATGAGCTCAGATCTGTACAACTCAATAAGATAAAAGAGCGGACTCTGGCATTCAACCAATCCCATGAAGCTATCGAATCTGCAATCACACCATCATGAGGATCCACGATAGGTCGAGGAATAAGAACAGAAACAAAATCCCAAAGGTCACAGTCATCAAGAAGAGACTCCATGTGGCATGACCATAGAGGATAGTTCATCCCATCCAACTTGTCGTATGCGGAGAGAGAGGGAAGGACCGGTACCTACTTAGGAGATGCCATCAATGCCAATCAAGGACTAGAAGCCTCAGAAGAATATAACAGGAAATAGTAATAAGATTATGGTCAGTTTGAAAGATCCCAAACCACATGATCCCCCATAGCGTACACATCGGCCATAGATAACTTGTATACAAGATCCTAAATTGGCATGGTACATCACATGCAAACCGAGATATTTGGCAATACTTCTAAAGTTTCTAGTATGCTTGGTGCCCCAATTCCAATGCCTAGCATGCAAACTAGGATATTTGGAAACATTTCTCAAGTTTCTAGTATGTTTGGTGCCCATGGAATTGGGATTGTTCAAAAGATTGTTGTGCTAATCAGAGTGGTATACCAACCAGTGCGCCATTTTTGCAATCACCTATTTATGATAATTTGGCACCAAAGACCTATAAAATTTGATACTTTCATTGCCAATCATTCAACAATTTGATGCAATTATTCTAGGGATAACTTCACTATTTCATTTTAAGTGCAAAAAGCCATGACTTTCCTTGAAGGCAATGTCTTGCAACGGTGGACCCCTCTTCTAATGCAAGGTAAGGTTCCATTCACTAGGGTCCAATTCAAGCAAATACATGCTTTAGCTTGGTTAACAAGCACTTTTGAGGTCAATGCTATGACTACTTGTAATAAACTAGGTGCTTCATAGTGTGCCCCTTTGAAAGACTATAATAAGAAGTTTTGGAAAGCACCATTGTCAATCCCTTCATATGGATCCTGAGCAAAGCCAACATGTCTCAACTAATAGAAATACTGCATACAAAGAAAGCTATTTGCTATGTTGTAAGTCTTTTCACCTCAAAAATGCTAAGACAGATTCAAAGAACAAGACAATAAGGTTTTAAGCCTAATAAAGCCTCGTCTACTACTAAAAAGAGGAAGATCAGCCATCCAAAGCTTGGAAAGAGTTTCAAAAAGATCTAGGTAGGAAACAAATTCCTTACAAATTTCTTACAATACTGATTTTTTGCATACATCTAGAAAAGGTGTCCTTTATAAAGCTAAACCATGAAAAAATGTCAACCAGTGATAAACAAACTTCCAAAACATATGAAGTGAGTACTAGAGTCTAGACAACAAACACTAGAGCCAATGTTTCTTCTAACACAATTTACTGAATCCTAGCGAAGACTAAAAAACCCATTATAGGTTTCCTAAAGTTCTACAATTATTTAGCCTTGGGTGGATAAGAAACATATCATCACTTTACATATTAAAGATGTTGTCCCGTTTTCGATAGTGTCCATAACAATAGGGAATGTTCATTCTCAAACTTCCTGTTCCCATTTTCTATCTCTTGTTACTATGGTTCAAGGAATTCATGCTTGTTTTCATTCATGTATGTACGCATGCATGTTGACACAACATAAAATTTGCTAGATAAAACAAAACAACAACAAAAGTGAAAAAGCATAGAAAATATGTCTAGTCTTGAGAATTCATCTATACATTGTTTGTCTCAATCTGAGGTGTGATACAAACAAAAAGTGGTTTTTTTAATTGAACTTTCACAAATATGAAAAAAAAACAAACGAAGAAGTTCCAAATATGGCTGAAACTACCTTATTTTGAATGGAAAAATTGATGAAATTTGTGTCAACAAGTACATGATATGGTGGGCCCAAGGCAGTATTGTATTTGAAGAAAAGTGCTGATGATACATTCGGTCTGCACTTAGAGTAGATTTCAGGGTTAGAAAAAAGGTCGTTTCACTGCTACATAGAGAAAGTTATAGGCTAGGTACGTGTAAGCATAACAAGCTTACATATTTCTCGGAAGCTTTTCCTTGGCCGGATCCTTCGTGCCAACATTCAAAACATCTTGTTTGTAACTACAAAGAAAAGGATGTATTTTTCATCAATAGTTAGGAGGATGCTTGCAAACAATATGAATAGGTATATATTAGATGAAACAACTGAAAAGGCATAGAATGGCACGACTTTGCATACACAATGGTAGTCCAAATTGTCTGTAACCGAAGAAACCCATGAAGTGAGATGATTTTATGCACAAAACATGGTGATTCATCAGTATATGCAGCTGAGATGGACAAGGTGATCTAATAGATGCTGCTGCTCTATATCCTGATACATTTGGTGCTCCGCATTATCTTGAACTAATCCAAGAAAGCAAAACATGTTTCTGCTTCCTGACAAGCCATGAAGTATGAAGAAGGGAAAGGCGAGATATAGCAGCCTTTATGAATGTTGTCCGATGCTGCTGGACAAACTTTTCAGGTGAAGTTTTGTTCGAGAAAACAGGTGAAGTTTTCTGAGAGGAAATATGAACGCTAAAGATGTTGCTGTTGCCGGTTGAAGCGCGTGAGGGGTGTGGAAGCTCACCTGCGGAGGCTTGCAGGCGTAAGCATGCGTTTTATCTGAGCGAATTTCCTTGTCTTCTTAGCTTTGCCCATGGTGTCCTTCAGCCGTTTCACGGAGAGATCCTTGACGAGCCCTACTTGATGTGAGGGGAGATGGGGTTGGTCATGGTACCCCTTATTAGAGATTTCAGTATACAAGAATGCAAACAAAAACTAGTAATTAAACGGCTAGGCTAATTACAAACTAATGAAACTAAATTATACCAAAACACTCTAATTAATTTACTAACTATTAATAACTAAATACTTTGATTAATTTATTAACTACTATTTATTAATTATGAACTAACGAAACAATGAACTAAACTATTATAATAGAATACTCTAGTTAAATTACTAATTACTAGTTATTATTAATTACTAACAAATTAACTCTAATTAATTTACCAATGAATAATTAACTTACTACTATTTACTAATTAATTAATTAAAACTACTAGCTAATGAATTAACTCTAATCGATTTAGAAGTAATTACTAATGCTAATTAATTAGTAATCACAATTGAGCTCACTAACAACATACAAACTAACTCATTAATTTGATATTAATTCTCATTAATTAATCAATACTACTAATGACACCATATAATCATTGCTAGTGTGGCAATTTAACAATCTAACTAACAAACAAATTAATTAGTAACTAACATCACAACTATTTAGTATCAATTAATTAACTATTAGGGTAGGTAGTAAATAACATTGCAACTATTAAGTAGTAAGTAACATCGCAATTTAATAACTAACATACTTATGTCGATTAGTAACTAATGTTGATTACTACATCACAATTTAACATTGATTAGTAACTAACATCGCACATTGCAATTTACTACTAACTAATAACTAATAAAATTGACATTGCTAACTAATAACTAATAGCTAACATTGTATCACAATTTCACTTATAAATATGAACTAGCATACATAGCTAACTAGCATCACATCATAATTCTACAACTAACACACATCGCAATTTTGCAACATCAAAAACTAACATCACAATTTCATCTCACCGAGCAAACTCACAACCCAAAACTTGAAAAACTAACAACCTCACCTGTGGTAATAACAACCTCTTCTCAACTTTCAACCCAAAACTTGAAAAACTAACAACCTCACCTGTGGTAATAACAACCTCTTCTCAACTTTCTTCACCTTCTTGTGCTTCTCATGATATGTGTGCTTTCGTCCTCTTTCATTTGATGTGCCCGCAATCCGCTTTTGAAGGTGTTTACTTTTTTACTTTTTGAAAAAATATTTGATAAAAATTTCATTTTTCAGTAGTTTTTAAATTACAAGCAAGGAGATAAAATATAAAAAAGAAATGATCATTAGATGCGCGCGTAAAAAAATATGTAATTTTTAGGAGACTTTATCGTTTATATTTTTTAGAGATTTGAATATATGAGTATATCCATTACATTTATGTTTTTATGTTTATATTTATATCCATATCTATACTTCTATATCTTGAAATAAATACCGAGCCTATATCAAGTCCTACATGGAACCATTTAGTGCTCCCAAACCCTAACTTTTTTATGAATTATGTAGGAGATTCGTGTCAGAAGAAGAATGATCTCCAACGTTACATTTTTTCTCCTTTTCTTCAAACAAATTATTAAACATAAATTGGTAGTTACTTGGGAAACATGAAGGGAAGGGCTCCTTTTCTATTTTTCATTGGCTCTTCTCTCTCTAGCCAACAACCTTTTGCCATTGGCTTCTTTCCCACTCTAATCAACTAATCAATGGCCTTCTCATGTGAAATTAAACTCATTTTCAACTTTCCATTAGCTTTAGCTTCTCTCTCTCTCTCTCTCTCTCTCTCTCTCTCTCTCTCTCTCTCTCTCTCTCTCTCTCTCTCTCTCTCTCTCTCTCTCTCTCTCTCTCTCTCTCTCTCTCTCTCTCTCTCTCTCTCTCTCTCTCTCTCAACTATTAAACAGCCTAGTGAGGGTGTGCTTCACAGCCATGGTGAGGGAGTGCTCCCAAAATGTTTGATGGCATGCCAATGGACAAGACCAAGGAAGAGGGGAAATGACTCTAGTTATGTTGTGGTGGTCACCTTTCCTTGTCAATGGTGAACCCTCTCTCATACTAGTTCTACATGCAAAGGAATGCAATATATGGTTGCTATGGCACTTGACACTTGCCTATACTACCGCCCTCCTTGCAAGCTACCGTGAGGTGTGGCACTAATGTAGGGAGTATGGGGGTTGGTTGGAATTCCTCAATTGTTTGCACATCATTTGACATGGATAAGATTTTCAACATGGACCTTCCCATGCATTTTGAGCTTGCTTGAATACAGTCTTCCTTTTTGTAATTTCATGTTAACTTTGGATGCATGTAGATGATTTAGAGTAAGATTTATGGTCCATGCATTAGTCATCTCAACCTTTAGACAACCAGTTGTAGAGGACATTGTTAGCAACATGACAATTTAGGATAATTATGGTTTGACAAGGGCTTTATAATTGGCCTACATGGTGTTGTAGGTCATCACAAGTAATGGATAATGGTTGAAATCAATAAGAAAGTTGAATCTAGTGTGAGGTAAGAGTGAATTACTTTCTATCTTGACATGCAAGGGTATGTGTGTACAATAGGTAAGTTGTGACCATTGAGAGGTAGGTACTTGCATGGGCATGTTGGGGGAAAGTTGTATATGGAATGGAACATGCATTGTCTTAAATGAGAGAGAGGAGGCAATTGTCTGTCTCTTTAAAGCAAATGTTTTATTTTGTTTGTTTATTGTGTAGGCAAACTCCTCAAATATGGGCACATTAATTGAGTGTATTTGGGGTTCAACCCTCCCCCCTTGAGTTTATCTTACTTTTTCAATTCTGATGCGATCCAACATACTCATGATAGACAATTGTAGTTGTCTAGATAACAACCATGGAGTTTGATGCATATATTATTGATGATGAGCTTGATGCATGTACTATTGATAAGTTGGCAAAACTTTGTTAATTTGCATCATATCAAGTTTTGTGCCTATGCATGTGTACATGTAACTTATTGGATTTCAAGCTCAACCCTCTTTTATTCCATATAGATACACACTCGTAGCTTGATGTTGCATATAGACTTCAATTTGCACAACTTTTGAAATAAGACCCTTGATTGTCTGTGGGGCTGAATTGAGATGTAGGTTTCCTTTTTTTTTTTTAACTAAGGTGTAGGGGCAAGGTGTTCTAGCATTCTAGGCATATTACAAATTGATTAAAGTCCTGGTAAAGTTGATACTACTTCCAAGTATCAACTCTTGCAACTAATGCTTGTGTTTGCAATAGTACATTATGTAGATGGTAGAATAAATCATAATAACATTTAGTAAAGATGCCATAAAATTAAGTCGTAACAATATGTTGGCATTATAATATAAGGTATTTGGATAGATTGTTAGATACAAGGGTTGTGCTGGTGGGGGGAGAGAGAGAGAGAGAGAGAGAGAGAGAGAGAGAGAGAGAGTGTGTGTGTGTGTGTGTGTGTGTGTGTGTGTGTTATATACAAAAAAGCATCAATATGGGATTTTAAACAAGCTTTTGACAATGAAAATTTTAGGAATTATAGGGAAGAAGAGGAAATTACAGCTGTCTCACGACCTAGCAATAAACTTAACAATAACAAAATGGAAGTTCGTGCAAAAAAAAAACTTGTTTATAGAAATTAACTTGTGACAATTTACAAACGTTGTAGACCCAATAATAGCATATTACAATATGAGAAAAAGTGAAGTCTTGTACCTGTATCATTACAAAAGAAGTGGGTGAGCAATATGACTTCTAGTGCATATTACAAGTGTCATAGACCCACCTAGTTGCTATCCATGTCAATTCATACGGATTCTTACCTTATTGGCATCTCTGAGTAGCCCTCGACGATGATTTTAGTGGCCCATCAAGAGATATTCATAAGTGGTATTCTCCATTACTCTTTAGAAAAATGACATAGGTTTTGTCACCTAGGTTTGCTTGAGTCCACTACCCACAAGGATCAGCTTGAATCCAAGTTCTTATAGTAGACTAAGGTCACCTATTAGTTCATCTAGCATCAGTCTTTGAGCTTCGCTTTGCACTACATCACCCAAACTAAAGTTGACCAGTGTCACATTTGATTCAAAGAAAGTAAGAAATGAGGGGGAATGTAGTACATCAACCCCTCTACCCATAGAGTATAGTCTCATTCCAATCCCCTAAAAGATACAGAGTCAGGTTCTTATTTAACCTTCTAATTAGATCAATGAGTGATTCCTAAATGTTCTTACTTGAAAAAAGCTCTTGGCTTGTCGAGACCACCTTGAAAGACCCATCAAGTATCTCACCGTTCCGCTTCTCTCTTTGGATCTTCTTTAGTCGTCTAATTACCTACCACACTTATGTTTCAAGACATAAAGGTAGTTTCCCTAATTAACCTTTCAAGTCATTGGGTTCTTCACATAATTTATATCACAACACTCAAATAGGATAAAATAGTCATTTGTTAAGTAGCTCCAAACAATTCCTCTATTCATCTTCTTATTAAGGTTTCTTCTCGTGCCCATATAGGAGTATTAGAATTTCTCCATCCGCCCATGTGGAGTAACAACTCGAAGATTCGATCCCACCAAGGTTCCACCCTTAAAAAATATTAGAACTTCCCATGAATACCATCTTAGGTCATGTAGGGGTTAAGTAGTTCCTAGGTGCATAACAAATTTACTAGCCAAAGCCCCACTAGCACCCTTCCCACCTCCTACCTAACATCCTCCCTACAAAAAGATCTCTCGCAATCGTGACCAATCCAAGCTCTTCGAAGTGGTATAATCATCCCCCTTGATGTAGGTTCCGCAAGTAGCCTTAGGGGAGGTCTAGTGCCATCCTTCCGTTTAATCTTTTTAGAATACACAACGAAGGCAACTTGTCCTCATCGTCAACTAGGAAAATATTCATTTTCCATAACATCAATCCAAACAATCACTTTGAAGATCCCATAAGAAGTAACTAACTTTTCTTGGCTAGGAAGGCCATCTCCTTCCAAAACAATAAACCTTTTCTTAAAAAGACAGATTCAACAAACCAAAACAGTGTCCCTCAATACTTTGCAAAACAATATATAATCCAAAATAACTTATTCTTCCTTAGAGTGCAATCACATAAAGTGATACATGTCACTCTCCCTAGTACTTAGGTGGGAAGGAGCCATCAATAGTCTATGACAAGGTGGCAGAATGGTGAAAAAAAAGGGGGTATTTATTTGTACACATGATTGAGGAGGATTGTCGAGGTGATAAAAAGAGGGGTAGGGGGGGTATAGGGTACCCAAGGTTATTTAAAAAAAGAGGGGGGACGGGGTAGTACATGTAGTAGAAATTAGCACAAGAAGGGTTTGGGTCACAGTAGTGGTGTGTATTACATAGGACTATGTAGGTTATGGGAGAGGCATAGGGAATGGACAAGATATAGGAAGGAAGAGATTGTATCTACATGCGTAGAGCTTACTTGTATGACAAAGGTGACAACAATAATTGTGGTGTTACATAAAACTTGGCATAAATAAGGATAGTGTAGCTATTACTAGAGGAAGCTATAGCTATGAACATTAATATTGAGAAGAGTGGGTGAGTGTATGTCCTAAGATAAGAGAGTGTTACCAATGTATTAAATTATCAAGGAAGGTTATCATTAAAATTAGTAGGGTACAATTATTTTATCTGAAGTAGCTTGAGTGAGATGCATATAGATAGCAATGAACATGTAAAAAAATATAGATCAAAGAAATAAGGCTAACAATGTAATTATTTTATACATGAATTGTATATTTACCAATGCTAATTATAGTGACAAGTTAATTAATACATGATATAATAATGAGGTGGAAATATTGGTATGACAAAGAGGTGACCACTATGCTTGTGTTAATAATATTATATTGGAAAATTTTGATTATTTTCAGTAGGAGTAACTTGTATGAAATTTAAGACAAGACAGATTAGAATGTGTGAGTACACATGTAAAGATAAGAGAGAGTCGCCAAGATATTAAGTTATAATTATTACACACTTTATTAAATCCACACGTAGGGAATACATATAAGGGAGAAGATTCTAACAGCACGGGACTTGAGAGAGAGAGATGTACTAATAGAGATTATATTATGTGCAACAATCTTATGTTTTATTAAATTATCATTACCAATAGATAGTATATAGCATTCCTCAAAGAAAACATATGTTTTCAATTTAGAAAGGACAATTATCAAGAAAGTAAGGGTTTTAATTATTGTGGCTATTAAAACAAACCTTGGATATAGGAGCAATCTTACTCTATAGTCCTTCATAGAAGATGCATCAATCAAGGCCACCACCATACCTAAACCATCCAATCATGAAAATTGGCCTTGATCTGTACATATGCATGACCATGATAGGGGTTTGGATTTTGGTCGTGTAATATCCATCGAATCAACCTAATAAGGCTAAGAGTTTTTATTTGTCAAGTCTAATGAGGGGATATTCTTTGGTAATTGTAGAGGCAATGAGCTGCTAAAGACATGATTTGGTAAATCCATTATTTGTGAAGTTCTTAACAAGTAAGCATAGGCTTTCATATGTAGCGTTTGAAAGGTGGAGTGAAAGTGGAAGCAAGAGCTATAAAGGATCAATCAACAAGAGAGAGTCCGATGTGTGGAAACTCCAACACTCACCACAATGTGTGACTTGCCTTCCCTTATTCTATTGCCACTAAAAGAATAAAGAATAGAGTGATAGTGATGGGCAACTAGTACCTGTAATGTATAGGTGTGTGGCTATAATATACAAGTAAATGTAGGTGACTAGGCACATGGAGCCTTTAAGCCTCCAACAAACTCCCACTCAAAGACAAATGTGCTCAAGTGTAGAGAAAACAATATAAAAAAAGAGACAAAGTACAAAGTGTACATAAAAGTATAACAATATGAGGAAGAGACATCATCTCGTCTTGTACCCATCATCTTTTTAAGAAAGGCATAATGTTCCACTAGGAGACTTTTATTGAGTAGATTTGTAGGATTCATATCTGTAGCGATCTTATAAGCTCAATGGACTTGTCCTTTATCACCTCTCTGATGAGGTGATAGTGCACCTCAATGTGCTTTATCTTCACATGAAAGACCGAATTACAAGCCAACTAAATGACACTCAATGAATCCGAATCTAGTGTAGGAGTCAAGATACCAAGATTTGCAACAAGATAGCTTAACCATAGGGCCTCCTTGCAAGCCTTGATGGCTGTAATGTACTTAGCCTTGGTAGTAGGAAAGACCGTGCATTTTTGCACCTTGGACATCTAAGAGATAGCACCTCTAGCAAAGTAAAGACATACTTAGAGGCGAACTTCCTATTGTCGACATGTCTTGCATAATCTAAATCAATGTAATCCACAATTCTTGTATCCTAGCTACCATAACAAATACACATATCTATAGTGCCTTCAACGTATTTCATGATACCCTTCACAACATCTCAAAGTCTCTTGCCAGGTATAGCCATATAATGTGCCACAAATTCCACTACAAATGCTATGTCATGTGAAGTGGTTATCATGGCATACATCAAATTTCCCACTATGGATGCATACGGAACCTTGGTCATCTCGGACCTCTCATCATCTGACTAATGACAATTTGCTCGACTAGCCTTCACATACCATCCTCTACATATGAAACCCCTTATATGTACTATGTGAATGTACTGCTTCTAGGACAAGTAGAAAAGTCCCTTGCAGCGATTGCGCGTAGTGCATATACCAAGTACGTGTGAGGCTTGCCCCATATACTTCATCTCAAAGCTCTTAATGAGTCTAGTCTTTCAAGTGTTTAACTCAACATTAGCACTTCTAGCAATAAGCATGTTATCAACATAAAGTAGCAAGATAATAAGGTTACCATCACAGGTCTTCTTCATGTATAAACATGGATCCATAGCACTATGGGAATATCCTTGTGAATGCATGAAAGCACCAAACTTACAATACCATTCTCTAGGTGCCTACCTAAATCCATAAAGTCTCTTCTTTAATTTCCACACTAGGTGTTCCTTGCCTTTTTCCACAAACCCCTTAAGCTACTACAGATAGATATCCTCATGTAGGTCCTATGTGAAAAAGTCGTCTTAATATCCATCTAACACAGATCCAAATCCAATTGAGCAACCATGCTAACACTAAGTGTATGGTTGTCATCTCGATCACATGAGAGAATATCTTATCAAAATCAACTCCCTTTTCCTACTTAAAACTCTTACCAATGAAGCTGGCCTTATATGCTAGCTTAGGGTGACCAGGGGGTTCTCTTCAGCTTATGCATGTACTTACATGGCAATACATGCTTTCCATTAGGCAAGGAAACTAAGTCCCATATATAATTTTTTTGTAGCAAATCAAACTCAGACTGTATGGCCCTATCCCAAGAATGAGAACTACCTTTGCAGATAGTGTCCTCATAGTAAGTGGCTCGACAAGGTCTATTATCATGACATAATCCATTGCGGGCTCATAACGATCAAGATAACGTGAAGCTCTAGTGGCATATCTCAAGATTGGCTATGGGGCATGTATGGCTTATCCTCTCTATTCAACATCATGATCCTGTACAATAGGAAGATCCTAGGCCACTACATTCTTAGTAGTTGCAACTAGCTATCTCACTGGGCTATCTATATTGTAACACAAGGCTCCTCTCAAAAGGTCACCCCTTATGTACCTCAATCACTTGCTTTGGTCTCGTATGCATCTTTTTCTCATGGAAAATAACATCATTGTTGTGTATAACCTTTTGAGCATGTGGATCCTCAAGATGATAGCCCATCTCACTTGCATCACCATTTCCAATACAAATGCATTTGACAAACTTTGAATCCAACTTATTGGACTTGTCTTTGGGAATATGGTAGAAAGCCTCACATCTAAAGACTCACAAGTATGCATATGAGGGAGGTTTACTACAATATGTCTCTTTTGCAACTTTGACAACCACCAAGAGTAATGCATGAGGATTTATTAATGAGATATATGGCAGTAGTAATTGCCTCGATCCAAAAGTGCTAGAGTAAGCATGCTTGATTAAGCATACTACAAACTCTGTCTTGAATAGTCCTATTCATGCACACTGCAACACCATTCTAGGGTGGGGGATATGGGGCAATCAGCTAACTCTTAATACCCCTCCCATCACAAAGCTACTCAAAAGCCTTAGAACCATATTCACCCCCATTGTTAGTCCATAGGCCTATATTCAGACAAGTTCTCAACCATGGCGAGAAAGCACTAAAACGTAGGCAAAACATCCAATTTCTACTTAATATGTTAGGCCCAAGCCTTATGCAAATAATCATCTATGAATGTAGCAAAGTACTTCGTGCCACTCAAGGAGGGTTGACTGGGCATGAAACCACAACAGCCAAAGGCTCACCCACGTGTGTAAAACCAAACTTCTTATGTGAGTTATGAGTCTACGTACCATATAAACAATCATCACATGAATCAAAGGGCGAGAGATACTACAAATGAACAGCCAAAGGCTCACCCACATGTGTAAAAACAAACTTCTTATGCGAGTTATGAGTCTACGTACCATATAAACAATGATCACATGAATCAAAGCATGAATAATCAAAGGGCGAGAGATACTACAAATAGGTCAATACTTTAATTCCTTTCAAAGATATGCGTCGAAGGCGATGATGCCATAAAGATACATGTGGAAGATTAGTCATCGCCAAAGCATGGTTAAGAGACCCAGAGATAAGCAAAAGATAAAGGCTGCCAACCTTGGCATCTCTAGCAAAAACAAGATTGCCACATGTGATCTTCCATGAAGAATCACCAAAAGATACATACTACCTATCATCATCCAATTGTCTAGTTGAAATAAGGCTTTTATTCAAAGCTAGGACATGACATGCATCATGAAGCACAAAAGGACCACTAGTACCAAATTATAGTCTAACATCACATATGCCAATTATATCCAATGTAGTGTCATCTCCTAATCTAACATAACTTGTAACAATACGATAGCTATAAAACTAATGCGGATGTGGGGTAGCACGGAATGAAGCCCCTAAATCAAGAAGTGATACTACGGGTAAGATGATGGAGCATTGATCAACTAAGTAGTATCAAGTGATGAAGAAGTTGACGTAACATTGAGATATAGCTACTTAAACAAAGAGAGTATGATAGTAGACTTGCATAACTTATCAAGTTCATTTCAATAATCTCTATCCCAATTTTTTGATTTTATGCCCTTGGTTTTCAATGGCCTAATCTGCTACTTCTACACCAATGCCTACCATATTTGCACCATCCAACATTGGAAGTTATTATCATCTAATTTTTCAATGTTGACAATAGAACTTTCATTTGATGCATTGAAGTCCTTGTCATTAAATCTATGAATAAATTCAAAGTACAAGGATAGGAGCTGCTATAATTATAACAAAATAGCCCCAAAACTAAGCCAAAGGGAGGGACAAGTGGTGGGCATATATATGCCCACAAATAGTAGGCAGCAGAGTGCTCAAACAAGGTGTCGTACTCAAAGAAATTGCCCATAAATAGTATTCATCATTGTTGTCTATAAAATTGCAGTAAATGACCATACATTTGTAGGCAAATGACTAATTGAGTAAGCTCCCACTGCTAGGAATATGCAGGTAGCAACTGGATATATAGAATGCAATCAGCAATATAGCAACCAAGTACCAATAACTATCAAGACATACATGGTGTTAGATACATAGATGCAGACAACCAATGCATATCAAGCATCCACCTTTAACAAACCACTAACAATTATAGCTATAGGGTATCCAAGTGCTTAAAACTAAATCAGTCTGCAAGAGTCAATATCTGTAAGAGCAATGCACACATAGACCAATTGAGCATGTACATAAGCAAGAGACTCCAACTATCTCTAAAAAAGCAAGCTCTGTAAGAAAAGTATAAGTATCTTCCATTGGAAGTGAATCTGGGATGTCCAAGAGCTAGCAAAGCTCAATACATAATGCTCATAATATCGGGCTGTACATCTAATATGTCTTAACTTGCAATTGAAGAATCCTTGAAGCAAATGTTGAGTTCGCAAATACATCCAACAAAGCTCAAATATGAAGCTCAGAGTGCATAATAAGCATATTCAGACACATATATTAATGCCAAGCATCCATATAAGCATGTATGATCCTTGAATCACTTGTAGGCATTCAAAGCATATAGCTTCACTATTGTATGGTTGTTGTCCAAATTGCATTACAGCAATAAACCCTGCTAAAACTGAGCTAAGTGAGCTCTATCCAATCCAAATAGCATCTTCAAGCATTTAGATAACATCTTAGCATCGAGATAGCATCCTCGAAGCATTACATAAGTATTATCTAGTCCAAAGGGTCTTGTTTATCACAGTGTACAGCAAATTGTTTCAAAGAGTAGGTCAATGGCTGACCAATCCCACTCCAAATGATCTCCTAAACCAAGTCTCTGATATCATAGAGTAGTGCCGAGGGTTTGTGCTAGGAGCAATAGGAAATGATCAGGCACAATTATAGTAGATGAAGGGGGCTATTTTTGCAGTCGCAGTCCACACTAATCTTGCTAGGGCTATGGTAGTAGTAGCTAATGATTAGGAGCAATTGTAGTAAATGAAGGACAAAGGGTTATTTTTGCAAGCGTAGTCTACATTAATCTTGATGAGGCTATGGTAGTAGTAACTAGTGGTCGTGGTAGGGCCTCAAGCAATGCCTAAGCAACCTCCCTAAAAACCCTTGGTATAAGCCTTGATAATCCTGGAGCAAGCTAAGACTCAATACATACCTCAAAAGGATGAAGGGTGGGCTACCATTACAGCTTGAAGTGAAGCTCTTCTTCTAAAACTAAATGAAGTGATGATGATAAAGCTCCTCAAATGCCCACTTTGACACCAATTGAAAGGTGAAGTGGAAGTGGAAGCAAGAAGGGAGCAAGATCAGCTATGGAGGTTCAAGAATAAAGAGAGAGATTGGTGTGTGGGAACTCCAAGATTCACGATGTGTGACCTAGCTTCCATTATTCTATTAGTACTAAAATAATAAAGAACAGACATTGATGGGCATCCACCACCTGTAATGCATAGGCATGCAGGTACAATATACAAATAAATGTAGGCGGCTAGGTACATGTAGCCTTTAGCTCTCAACAATGTCCACATGGTTATTAGAGTAGAGTGTAGGTTAAATAAAGGAGATAATAACCTTGTGGGACCACCCAGAGAGGCAATTACTTGATGTAGACACCTATTGTTGGTGAAGGGAAATTTTTTCATAAGATTTTATTAGGGTGAGATCATTAGCACAAGAGAGTTCCATATTCAAAAAGGTGATAGCAAGTGAGATAAAGTGGCTCATTTCCAATAAAGCAAGGGAATTATCAAAGCAGTCAAATTCAAGTGCAATACCTTTATAAAGAGTGAATATAGAATTTGGATAACTACTAATAATTATGGTAGGGCTAGGTACATTGATCAAAATGGCATCATCATATACCAAAAGGGGTGGGTAAAATGCTCGAGTATGTCATATCTACCAAGAGAGGCCAAGATTTTATGGAAGTTGTATTGAAAGCAAGCTAGAAAGAGATTACACCATAATGGTGAGTAGCTAAAGCCCATAGTAATACATTTATTTGTCTTTTAATGGTACCATCTAGTGTGATAAAGGTGCTATTAATGATCCAAGAATTGAGATGTATGCAATCTTCAAGGGAAAGCGAAAGATCCTTGGAAGATTTTGTGTTTATCCAAATCCCAACCTTCTTAGAAAGAGTGACTTTTTTTGAAAATGGCAAAAGACCACTTGAAATAGTGTTAGTAATTGTGGTAAGGCCAAATTTACCATCACATGGAATGTTTCTATAACATTTTCCAATATTTGCAAGAAAAGGTACTAAATATTATAGAAGATTAATGAAAACATGTTGGTTAGAGTTAGCAATCCAAAAGGATTATATATTAAGTCTAGATAAAAGGGTTGTTTTCATATTGAGTTCAGCACACGAACCCATTATTTCAACCTTGCAAGAAGGAAGAACTTTGGCAAGTATCATGGTACATTGTAGATAGACACATTTAGATGCATTTGTAAGCTATCTAAATTTATTGTTGTGAGCCATATAGATACCCAGGGGAGTATTCATATCACAAGGTTCAAAGTCATTGCCATTGAATCTTTATTTTACTAGTGAGATTATAAGTTGTATACAAAAGAAAGAGGAGTTATTGGGGGACTTATATGAGCCCAAATTATGGAAATCATTAAGTAATGTAGAGAATGTATTAGTGTTAAACTTAGAATAATCATTGCTACTTTTAATTTTTGGGTTATATATGAGGAAGAACTTTTTAGATAACAATTCGTATCTAGCTTTAGAATGTGTAAGAATTCCTCAAATCTAGTAATTAGAGAGTCACGATCCTCTTTAACATTATAACTTTAAGAAGGGATATGATTCAACCTTTTAGATATTAGTAGCCTAAGATTTTCATGAGTAATATGTTGAAATATCAGAGTGGAAGCATGAGAGTGTGCACAAGAGGGAGAGAGAGAGCTAAAGTACAATATGAAAATCTTTCTTAGTGAGTTGTTCACAAGTACAGCTAGTACACTCTCCTCCACAGTGAGAATGACCTTTAGGTTGTTTATATAACCTCTAGATGACTAGGGTTAGGGTTTCCCCCTACCGTCCAATTCATTCACACCCAACTACCCTTATCCACCCTTGTGTACATAGGGTTCACATGCCTATCTTTCAACACCCCCTCAATGCCAGAGTGTCATTAGACTACAAGGCATGTTACTGCCCCCCTCAAACAAAATGGGATGCCTTTATAAATCAGACTACAAGAGTGCTTATAAGTTGTTAACCCCAACACGAAGAGAGCGAAAGAAAGTGGAAAAGACGCAGGGCAAAGGCGGAAAAAAGGTAGCCCGACGGAAGGAAAAAAAGAAGAAAAGGCCAAAAGCGCAAGGACAACCTTTAAAGGCCAAGGCAAACACGAAAAGGGAAAGGCGCATAAAAAGCGCACCCTAAAATCTTGTAAAAGAGTGCTGGGCTCTCACCCGTGCGATTTGTAAATATAGAAGGGTAGTGAAAAGGAAACAAGGAAGATAAAAGGACAATGGAAAACAGGGCCTAGGCTATGACCAGCTATGTAAAAAAGGGAAAAAGGGGATGACCGCCCAAAAGGGAAGTAGGGTTTTGTATATAAAGTTGAAAAGTGAATGAAGAGCTCATTCTTTGGTGTGGCAAAACTAGTTTTCTTCTTCCTCTCTTCTTCTCTCCTTCTTGCTTGTGTATGCTCTTGAGAGAGGGAGTGCGAGAGTGTGAGGGAGTGAGTGTGTGTGAGAGTGAGGAATCAAGAGGGTGAAGCTCTTCACCATCTCCTCTCCCCTTCTTCTCTTCTCTTCTCTTCTCTTCTCTTGCGCGCGCGACTATGGAGGATGGAGCTTGGAGATGGAGGAGGCTTGAGGATGCTTGAGCTAGCATCGAGAATCGTGGAGCTACCGGAGTGTGAGAGAGAGGAGGGTACTCGATTGAGCATCAAGGTAAGTTCACTGCATTTGTAGGATCAACGGCGCGTCAGCTAGGTGAGAGATAGCCATGAGAGCTCGCTTGGAATGCTTGAAACAATAAGCGGTCCGTGGGTCTTGGCAGTTGAGCGAAAGCTCCCACATTTTGGTTCTGTTGCCGGGACCAACGGATTCAAGCTCGAGCACTCACACGCCTCATATCGAGCATCGAAGTAGGGCATCCATCCTGAAACGGAGCTTGAGATAGGTAGGAAGTCGGGTGTTTTTGATCTTCAGAACAGGTAAGTATTTTGGAACAATCTGGTTATTAATGACTGGAAAACATGGAGAAATTAGTTCAGTGTTTTGCTTTCGATTCAGGATGTGTTTAGGATAGATTAGCAGTAGGAAATCACACACGAAGAGGCAGAGGGCTGCTGCTGTGAAACAGGGGGAAAACCACAGGAAACGAAAGGAAAAAATGGAGTAGATGCAAGGCAACGGCATAGGAAATGCCAGGGAAGTAACCTGTAGTGTGTAGGGCAGAACTAGCAGGGTATAAACTCTGGGAGGGTAAGAGGACCCCATTTCCAACCAACGGAGAGCGAGAAAGATAGAGAGTGAGAGAGTAAGCGAGCTGGGCAGCCGTCCGATCGACCAGAGCTAGGAGGACATCACATTCGACGACTTTCAGGTAACCGATCTCCTCCGCCCCACTTCAACTCCGTCGCGGGTTAATCGCACGACCAATATGATAATACACCTAGTGAAAATCGAGCAAATCTGTGTGCGCAACTCATCGGACCGGCGGAATTGGATGTCCGACCCAGTGTCCGATTCCCAGAATTGAACACTCGGACAACCGTCCGATCGGAACGACCCGTCCAATCACTAGGCTCGGACCAACTAGCCCGATCGAACGTGCCACGTGGCACTCGGACCAACCATCCGATTTTTAGAATCGGACACTCGGACCAATTTGTCCGACTCAACCACTCGGATCACTCGAACGCTCTGAGTCGGACCCACCCTGTTCGATTGGACGAAGTAATACATGTCACCAATCGGACCATGTCCGGTCCGATTCCCAGAATCGAACCTATCCATAATCAGACCATTAAGAATCGGATCACCCGGTCTGATCGGACAGCATAGAATCAGACCACCTAGAATCGGGCCGCCTAGAATCGGACCGCCTAGAATCGGGCCGCCTAGAATCGGACTGATTCCTCGCACACCCGCCCGTCCGATTCTTGAGAATCGGACACGCGGACCTTAAGACCCCCACTTCGCCCTGACATACCTGGTCCGATCCCCACAATCGGACCACTGGTAAATCGGACGTCCGATTCCCAGAGTCAAACCAAAACAAAACCTGACCCATCCAGGGACACACTGGGGCACTCCTCCAGCAACCCACCCCCACGTGAGCAACATGAAGTAGCATCGGACCCTGGGACCCGTAGAGCGGCCAGGACTAGAGTAGCAAAGCCTGTCAGGCCCAAAACGAGCAAGAGTGAGTAAGACGCCGGGGAATCACTCACAGCACTCTGATTGAATTTCCGCACCTGAAGAACACTTAGGAAAGCCGAAAGCCTGATTGAGCATGAGTGCACGAGGAACAACACACTCACGAGTGACCCTAAGTTAAGCGCTGCATTCAAAGAAGTTGGGGTTATATTCTAAGAGTGCAGAGTAGTCCAGGTCACAGGGTCGGATGCCTACATGGGTGATGTATGTGAGGACATCGGTGAGGAAATCACCGGAGTTGACCCGACTTGAGATGTGGAGCTCTTCTTCTGTCAGGATGCGATCGAGATAGGGGTGCCCTAAGATATGATCGTCCATGGTTCGACCTCGAAGAGTGGTTAACACTCGATACGAGGTGGGCGCGACGTATGTGGGATCATACTCGGCCGTCTTGATGGCTCGGCGTTGTTTGGTGTTGGTCATTATGTGGCATCCCTCAACTGCCCATTTTAATCGAAGAGCCTACCATTGCTTCAAGAAGGGTGATTCCGTGTCCGCCAGGTGGGACAACCTTGTTGTTTCTTGGCTAGTGAGGCCGAACGTCGTGCACGGGTCAAATGATGGGATGAGGCGTTGCTTAATGGCTTGCTCTTTGGAGACCTCGCGAGCGAGTAGCTCAGCGGCAGAGCGTGAAGCTTGTGCAAAGGCAAATTCAAAAGTCTCCCAAGAGCAAGGCATAGTGCGCACGTCAGTTGCAAGGGGTTCCGCTAATAGTCCCAAGTCCGGGCGGTCATAGCTGAGGGCCAGTGTAACAAAGGTGGCATCGAGCTGTTTGATGCAGTCCACGACATCATCCCCCGTGTCCTCGGCGAGGTCAGCGGCGGCCAGCGTTAGGAATGATTTCCGTTCATAGGAAGGCTTAAGGTCGACGGGTGGTTGGGGTTTGCTGGAGCTGGAGGTTCTGTCGGTACAGAGCTGCAGCACTGGGGGCTTGTTTGAGTCAGCAACCCGGGCGCTGGTTGGATGGATGGGTCGAGTTTGATCTTAGGGACTATGCTACTGCGGTCGGTAGGGTTGCTGAGTTGCAGGCCGGGTTGGTTGGGTGATGCCTCCTGTGGTGGTGGCCGTTGCTTGGGTCGTTGGGCGTGTGTGACGCCCGTGGGTTGACTCGCAAAGGAGTCGGATGACTGGGGTGGACTCTGCGATTCGTGGTCTTGAGGTGTCAGAGGACAAGGCCTTGTGGTTGACATAGAAGCAGGGCCCGTGTCAGTTGGGATTTTGGGGATCCACAGCGAGGCATTCCCCTCATAGTAGCCTTGTGCACGCAGGAGGATTTTAGGAACCCATATTTGTTTAATCACGCAGCGCTTGTAATAATGGCGTTTTGGTCTCCTAGGTTTAGGTTTGTAGGTGCTCCGTGGACCCGCGCGTCTAGTTCTAGGCTGGTCTCGAAGCTTCTTTGGCACCCATTGCAAGCGAGTCTGTTGGGGTTTTGCCTTGGGTTTAGCAGGCCGCGGTGCGTGGGGATCTGGGTGTAGTAAATATGCACGGCCCTCTTCCTTAGTCCTAGGTGCGGCTATTTCTATCGGTGGCCCATTGAGCGGTGCTGAGGTTACGAGGCGCTTGCTGAAAGTCGTGACAATAGCCACACTCCCGATTGTTAGGTGGATGCGTTGTAACTCATAATCAACATTGCAACGGGTCTGCTTTTTAAAAGGTCGCATGAGCAATGATTCTGCGCCTGCATTCCTGGCATCGGGTAGGACATAGAACAGCATGGGAATAGTTTCAGTCTTGACAGAAACGACAACTCTGCATGTGCCGAGGATCGGGTAGGATTGGGCCCCATATGGGTTCAATCTGGCTGTTGTGGGATGAAGCATTGGTGTGCCAAGTTGGGTCCAATGCTCGTGCGTCAAAATGTTAAAATCCGCCCCCTCGTCAATTAGGGCGTTGAAGGAGCACGTTTGCTTGGCCGTGACCGTGATGCAGAGGTAGGCGGGTTCTACAGGCTCCTCCTCATTCTCGCCGATTTCCGTAAGTGTGGCTACTCGTATTTTAACGGGCGTTTCCACCATTGGTTGTTCATGCAGTGGGTGAGTGGGCGGATAGTACTTTTTGATTCGACTGCCGTTGAAGAAGTCCATTCCCTCACCATTCAGTGTTTCCAGCTCGACATTACCAGTTCGGCTGATTGTGCGGACCTTAAAGGGTCCGAGACCTCTGAATTTCATCTTTTGTTTGTGTCCTTTAACTGAGTAGAGGAGCACTAGGTCTCCCGGCTCAAACTCTCGTTGCTTGACGTGTTTGTCAAACCAGCTTTTGTGTCTGGCTTTCTCATAGATAAGCGCATGGGTGGCTAGGAGACGCACCTTTGACAGGCGTTCTAACTTGACCAAGCGTTGCGTCCATGCCTCCCTCCCTTCCCATCGTTCTTGGAGTGCTATCCACAGGCTAGGGACGAAGAATTCCAATGGAAGAATAGCTTCAGTCCCATAGGTTAGCCTAAAAGGCGTTTGTCCGACAGCCATCTTATAAGCTGTTCGGTAGGCCCACAAGGCTGCCATCAACTTGTTATCCCAGTCACTTCGTGAGGCTGAGACTACTTTGGTTAGGACAGTGATGAGAATTTTGTTGGTTGATTTAGCCTGGCCATTAGCTTGAGGGTAGTATGGTGAGGATTTGCGATGGATGATGAGGAAGGTGGATTGCGTTCCCTGGTCGCTAACCAATTCGATGGGGCAACCAAAATGCGAGATTACTCGCTCCCATAAAAACTTGGCAGTTGTTCTAGCGTTGTTTTTTCGCGTGGCCCTCGCCTCCGCCCATTTGGTGAGGTAACCGTGGCCACCACGATGTATCTAGCCTGTGAATATTGTGCCGCGGGGCTGATGGGTCCTATGAAGTCAATTCCCCATTTTTCGAAAGGTTGGCGAGCGATAACCGGGGTTAACTCCATCTGATCTTTACGGACCGGGACCCTTGTTCGTTGTCACTCGTCGCAATGTTTGACAAATTGTGAGGCATCGCGGAAGAGTGTGGGTCACCATAGCTGGGACTGCAACACCTTTCGTGCTGTAGTATCCCCGCTAAAGTGTCCTCCTACAATACCGTTGTGCGCCTCTGAGAGCACATCGTGCATCTCATGCTCAATACGCATCTACGTAGCAGACCGTCTTGCCCCAGCCTATAGAGCTGGCCTGAAATCAACTGATAGGGCTGGATTTTCAGGATTAAGCGCCTAAGGCGTGCCCGTTCTATTGGTCGTTCGGACAGCCCATGCTCGAGCACTTGGACTATGTCGTCTGCGCAGTATGGTGTCAGGTCGGCCCTGAATAGGTCTTTTTTGCTGGACATGTGGAATAAGTGGTTGTCTGGTAACTCGTCCACGATGCCTTGTCCAGCAGCTTCTCCTGTGGGTACACGGGACAGATGGTCAGCCATGTAATGTTGTTTTCCCTTCCGTTCCACCACTGAGAAGTCGAATTCCAAGAGCGGGAGAAGCCATCGGGCTATACGTCCTGTAGCGCAAGGTTTGTTGACTAGATAGAGCAGGGCTTGATGGTCTACAAGGAAGGTGAAGGGGGTGGCTAGTAGGTAATGCCGGAACTTCTTCACGGCGAATACCATGGCTAATCCCTCCCTTTCCGTTGTCGAATAATTCACCTCTGTCTCAGTGAGCTGGCTGCTCGCAAAACTCACTAGGTAATCTAAGTTATGCTCACCAGGTTGGCACAGCACTGTCCCCACGGCAAACTTGGAGGTGTCGATGTGTACGTGAAACGTCATAGTCCAATCTGGGGGTCGTAGGATAGGTGCCGTTGTTAGGGCTTTCTTCAGTTCCTCGTAGGCTCGTTGGTAGGCTTCAGTCCACTCGAAGACAATTAGCAACTTGTACAATGGCCTAGCGATCAGCGCGTAGTTCAGTACAAACCGCCGGTAGTATCCTATGTGACCTAAGAAGCATTGAACTCCCCTGTAATTACTTGGGGGTGGAAGGTCCATGATAACCTTGACCTTTGAGAAGTCTGTGGCAATGCCGTTCTTGGACACCACGTGTCCCAAGATGCATCCGTGCTTTACCCAAAATTGACATTTCAAGGGGTTGAGGGAGAGACGGTATAAACGACACAGTTCAAAGACCGCGCGGAGTTTTTCGAGATGTTGGTTCGAGGCCGAATGGACACACAGGTCATCAAGGAAGACCTCTAACTCCTTGCGAAGCATGTCCTTGAATATGGTGCACATGAGGCATTGAAAGGTGGCGGGGGCATTGGTTAGCCCGAATGGCATGACTACGTATGCAAAGACGCCCCACTCAGTGGCGAAGGTGGTCTTGTGTCTATCCGTAGGGTGCACTTGCACCTGATTGTATCTCGAGAAGCTATCCAGAAAACTATAGGCTTCCTTACCTGCCACCCTCTCAAGCATGTGCTCGGTGTACGGTAAGGGGTAGTTGTCTCTCTTTGTCGCGGCGTTTACTTTCTTGTAATTGACGCACACTCGAATCTTGCCGTTTTTCTTCATCACAATGACTATGGGTGACACCCAGTCCATGTGCTCAATTTGGTAAATGAATCCGGCTCTCATCAACTTGTCGATTTCCTCCTTGACAGCATGGGCGTGCTTTGGATTCATGGGGTATGGTCGCTGCTTGACCGGCGTTGCATCCGTTGTCATGGGTATGTTGTGAGTCACAACACTCGGATCTACCCCTCGTAGCTCATCTAAAGACCAAGCAAATACATCCCGGTACTCCCGCAAAAGAGTGATAAGGCTGGATTCTTCTTCCGTGGTCAAGTCCTCGGCAATGAACACTTCAGGGCTAGGTTTACCTCCTTGGCCTTGGCTGGCCCTTCGATGGGTTCGCGGGTTTGCCCTTGGTGCTTGGCACTTAGCAGAACCACCACCATGTCCCCTCTTTTGAATTTCGAAAAGCGCTTAGGGAGGTCTTGTGGCTTCCTTTGTTCCTCTGATCACGCATCGTTGGGACGCTTAGCTTCATTCTGCCGTAACCGTCTGTGCCTCAGGTGGATGGGTAAGTCTCACTTGGTGCGTCTGGTCATGGGTGGCCTAGGGATTTCTGGGTCATCCTCTGAAGTAACTTTAGATTCAGAGTTGAATTCCCCGTTTTCACTAGAGGAGATGGTCTCCCCTATCGGCCGCAATTCGGATGGCGACTCGGTTCTAAGCATTACTGCCGTTTTTGGTTGGGTCAGGCCGGCTTACTTAAAATCCACAGCTCCCATCTGTTCCAACCAAGCACGATCGCATTTCGCACACATGAGTCCTTGGTCCATTCCAAGGGCCGGCCTCGGCTGCAGTTTAGTATCTGCTCGGATTTGCTCAATCTCTCGCCCTTCGGTGTCATATTCTACGGTGTCCATCTCACCCTCACTTCCTTCATCGAAGGGTTGGCAATCTTCGTATTCGTCACCGGAATCCGCCTCGCTAGACTGCTCATTGTCTCCCAAGGCCTGCTCTGCCTCGTCTTGTCGGTCAGGGACCAACGCCCAGTTGTATCTGAGATTCAGTTCGTGCACTCTAGTGCACTTCCATTCGGGTTCTTCCAAGAGGTCTTGGAGCGGCTTGAGATTGGCGGCTGCGTTGCGTGCCAGTCGGTCCGTTAGGTGCCCCAATATTCCCTAGAGTTCTCTCCTATTGGTTGGCACTTGGGAGGCGACAGGCTTAGGCCCGTCATGGAGGCTTGCTGCCATCATGTAGACAGGTGTAGGCTGTGTTTCTCTTGGCTTGCCAACTGTTTTGACAGCCTGCTCGTACGCCTCATGATCTGAGAATGGGAGGTCAAGTGTAGCGAGAACGTGCATCCAATCCCGCTTGTCCTCTGGGCAAGGGATATACTTCGTTAAGGACCCATAAGGTTCCTTGTTCTGGGTGGTTCCCTTAGAGTAGAGATGGCATCCAGGTCGACTGGCGAGGTCTTCCAAGTGTCCATCTCTATTCTCACAGCGTTAGTTCAGTTGCCCAGGAAGATCAGGCTGTTACCCCAGTCTTCGATAACTCTAGCATTGCGCATCCAGGGTCGACCCAATAAGATATCATAGTCCACTCCCTTCATGACGATAAAGTCGACAGAGAACTGGACTCCTGCAATCTTCACTGGCCAATTCTTCAAGACTCCGAATGGTTTCACTCGCATGCCATTTGCTAGCGTGACGTTAAACCGAGCAGCTTTGACAGGGGGGTTTCCCCACTTCTGTAACACTGCGTAGTTAAGCACACTGACCCTAGCTCCTGTGTCTACAATCCCCTTTCTCATTGCGTCTCCCAGGGCTAGGACTGGCAGGACTGCGTGCATTTCCGAGCCCTCCCAGAAGGCGTTCATGTGCAAGGATTTAGGGCCTGAGTGTAGCGTCAAACTTGGTAAGTGCGTTTCCGCATCCTGGTCTTGAGCATTTGCCGGAGCTTGCTCATGTGGTCTCTCGACCCAATGTTTGAGGTCCTGCCATAGGGTAGAGTGCTGCCTGAGCAGCTCTCCCAGTCCGACTGTTACAGGGGTGGTCACTAGTGTGGTTTGGAGATTGCTAAACACTCGTCCTTCCCTTTGTTCAGACTGTCTGGGCTAGTGGCCACGGCTGTCCTGTGGGTCTACTATGTCTAGGCTTGGCCTTGATGGCACTGCTTGTGGCATAGTAGCCTCGGCAGACTTAGGTTGGGGTAGTGATAGCGGCACACTCGTGCTGGAGAGATCATCAATCTCATCCTCGTGATGGGTTCGACATCCTTGAGGTGCTGTTGAGCCTCCCTCACCCATTCCTTCACCTTTTCTATGGCTTCCAATTGCCACCTGGGGTGTGGGTATTCCCCTACCTTAGAGCTTTCCTTTTGGGCAGTTTTAGGGGTTGAAGTCTCTGCCTCTGCATCTGAGACTTTCTTTCCGTGGGGTAAGGTCGTAATGCTGTCGGTTTTTAGTGCGACCTTAGCCTCTCATCTCTTCTTTTTCCGCCTACGGCTCTTCTTTTCTACTAAGGTCACGTCGAGATTGCTAGGTCCTGGCAGAGAGATGCCGGCCTGCTTCGTTTGTGCTCGGGTCATCACTCGTAGGGGGATAGGTGTGGCCTCCCCATTGGGGTTTTCAACACCAAACAATCCTAGCGGGACGGACGACAAATTAGCTGAACCAGAAGGCAGCTTCCGTTTTGGGCAGTCTATGAAAAGATGAGTGATTCCGCACTCCGCACACCTTTGGTCAGCTTTGTCCCTACTTTGCTGCTCTCTTTCTGGGCAGCGTGATGAGACGTGACCAGGATGTCCACACATCCAACAAGTGACCGGATCCTGTGGCTGCCCTCCCAGGCCTCTACCCCGTCCTCGTCCTAATGCCATCACCGGCACCGGTCGGTAATCCATGAGGATTGAATTGCCCTCGTCGTCATGCGAGACGTAAGGGTATATGTAGGTTTCTTCGTCACTGGGCTCCTCTACGTAGTGCACGGGAGCATCGCTCGGTGGGTGGGTCACGTAGGGACCAGGCGGTCTAGGAATACCGGTAGGATTTATGTCCAGCCTAGGGACCGCTGGCTTCATGTCATTAGGTGCTGATAGGGCTAGCGGGGCTCCCCTTCCGTAGAATGGCTGTGGTCTGTTAGCCGGGTAGAGATGGCCGTAGGGTTGCCTGTATGGTAGTCTTCGTGGTAGTCTACAGTGTGCAGCATCGTGGCCGAACCTTCCACAGTTAGCGCAGGGTCTTGACCTAGGGTCTTGACATTCTACTGGGTGGCAGGTGGTTTCCTCCACAGTACACGCACTAGACGTGCGGACGCGTAGGTCGCCTCAACATGTCTTGTATTTTGGCCAGTTCCGTCTTGACCTCGGCCAAGCCGGCCAAGCCGTGGTCTGTCTCAGCGGCCTTCCCCTTATCTTGGGACGATGCGTTCGATCGCTCGCTAGAGGTTGGCGTTCGTTCTAAACTCCGTGGGTTGATTTCTTCTGGGTTCGAGCTCCTAGAGCTCCGCTCTTTCAGCTGGTCATCAACCCTAATGGCTTCCTCAAAAACCCTAGCCACTACATCCCGTTGCAAGCTCGAATTGCCTGCTAGTGCCTTGTACAATTCTTCATCCCGAATCCTGCTGATGAATACGGTTGACACTGTCCTGTCAGTCGGTCTTTCGCCCAAGGGGATTCTCTTAAGGAGGCTTCTCACGTGGGTCACATAGTCGCGAATGCCCTCCCTCTCCTTTTGCTTGACGTTCATCAGGCACACTAGCAGGTTGTCAGAGTATCCGGGTTCGGCAAACCTCTTGACAAAAAAGTCCTTGATTTTATTGAAGTTGGCTCGTTCTATAGCATCTAGGCTCGTATACCACGTCCTACCCTTATCGCTTAAGCATAGTCCGAATGCTTGCGAACGTTGGGCCTGGTCGTTGAGGCCATTGGCTTCGCAGACCTGCTCAAACTGCTCGACAAAGCTGTATGGGTCGTCCGGTGGCTGGTACTTGTCGAGTTGCTTAGCGACGATAGGTATTTTGGCTTGGCTCTTTGAGCCCTGGCTTGCCCCTAGTCCTGGAAGTAGCGAGGTTGCTAGCGCAGTGGCATTCTGTTCCATCGCGGTGTTATCGAGCAGCCGTTTCATGAGGAGCTCGCTCAACGTCAGGTCTTCCTCGAGTGCTCTTTCTTGGTCTGTCCAATTTCGGCCAGCCAAGTTCAGCACTAGCTGCACCTCATGCAGCTCCATGCTTTGCCTTAGGCTCCTGGCTTGTTGGTCCCTATTGTACTTGCTATGCCCTACAATGCCTTGCGGGCTAGCCTCCTCTCCTCCTCTAGGTCCGCAATGATTGCCTCTGCCGTCCTGCCACGGTGTTCGTACCTGGCATGCACGTCGTAACTGCTCACCATTTGCTGTATGGCTTCTGGAAATGCGCTAACATCTAGCTCCCCTGCAAACCGATGATCTGAGCCTCCCTCTGTCATGGTGGGATGCTTGCGCCTGGTTGTAAGTTAGATCCTTGTCGTTGTCGCTCCTTGCTTGATCCTACCTTGCGCTCTGCGCATTTGCTTACCCTTGGGTCTTCTCCTAGTGGTGGGTTTTTTGGGCGATTTATACGAGTGAGTTCTTTTTCACAAAACAACATGAATGCCTTGGACCCACAATCTCCAATCCTGGGACGGATTTTTCTTTTCCAGAAGGGGGATGAAGCAGTAAACGGAGTTAAAACAAAAAAGCAAACCAAGCATGAAAGTTAAAACTAAAAAGTGAACCAAGCATGAAAAGGCTCCAAATTAAAATGCCATGCAGAAATAGGTGATAAGAAGTTTGAAAGGAAAAATCATAGTTATGAATGATAAAATCTGCTACGGTTGCCCTATGAATTGGTTGCCAAAAATACTAAAAAGTGAATTGACTGAATGTACAGGTGGCGACCATGGCAGGTCAAGACAAAGCTAGCAAACTCCCTTTCTTGGAGGAAGAACAGGTGTGGTACGGCCTCACGGTGGAAACCAGAGCATTCAATCAGCTAAAGTTCCGCCACATATTCAACTTGGAAGACGTGGTTATTGAGGAACCAGCGGTACGACGGATCATAGAGCAATGCCACTTACAAAGGTATCTGGACGCAGTGGGCCAGAGGATAAACTATACCCTGTGCGCCGAGTTCCTGCGCACCTTCAACAAAAACAGGGGCACCGTCACGGTGTGGGGCACGGAAGCCACCAGACAGGTGCAGGTTGAACTGACCCCTGAACTGATAGAAAGGGCACTGGGGCTTCCGAACAAGGTGGAGAAGAAACCAAAAAGGGACGTCTACGCCATGTTGGGAATGGACAAAGTGAAAGTCCACACCAACGACGGAGTCAACTTGGCAGACATCCCTAATCCAGAGATTCAACTGCAGGCAAAAATGATGCATACCCTATTTTCGAGTCAACGGTACAATAGCATCATGTCCAGGATTAATGTGCCTTTACTCGAAAGCATCGCGGCTCAAGCACTGGATGAGGTGAACCTCAATGGGTTCGTGATGAGGATGATTGAGGCCTCAGCAAAGGCCCTGGCAACAGGAGGAAGGGCCATAGCAGGAGAATCCCCCTCACCTCGATCAACCCGCAAGGCCTCATTCTCCAAGGCCTCCACCGTAGGTTTTGGAGGTGCCCTCACTGTGATCATCCACGAGGCAATAGGGCAGGGACGAGCAGGAGAGGACAAACAGGGAGATGGCGGAAAAGGTGGCGAATCGCCGTCGCAGTCCCAGCCCCAGGCGGAAGAGCAGTCGGATGAAACAAAAACGGACACCGACGAGGAGGGAGAACGCCAGGCTGCGCCAGAAAGGAAAGCAGAGCAACAGACCAAAGCCCTGCACGGAAAGAGAGAGGAGGAGAGAAGGAGAAAAGAGAAGGAAGAGCTCGAATGGGCCCGAAGAGAGTCGATAAGAGAAGAGGAGGAAAGAAGAAAGAGGGCTAAGGAGGAGTTGAGGAGGAGGAAAGAAGAAGAATTGGAGCTGGCGACGCGTCACTCCATCGAGGAACAACGGAGAAAAGACGTGGAAGGAGCGGGCAGACCATACCAACCTGAAGCACCCGACCCCAGCACTGGTACGCCAGAACCTGTGCCACTGCCTCCTGCAGAAGGGAAAGGAAAAGACCCAGTCAGACCCGTCTCCCCTCTCCTCGTACCACCCATGCAAGCCACTCCCATCAAGGTGACACCCCCTACCACAGCCGCCCAGGGGCACACCCCAAAGATCGATGAAAGCAACGTGGTCACCTGGTTGCAATTCTTGGTGGAAAGAGAGTTGGCAAGGGAAGCAGCCGGGGCCACCCCAGTCTTAGGTGCCAAAAGGGCAGCGATGGCCGAGCTGGAGCCAGGGCCAGAAGTGAAAAGACAAAAAGTGGAGAAGATTGCCACCACTACGATCATGTCCCACTCCCCACCTCCAACAGGCCACTACGATGACTACGTGAAGGAGTTGCTCACGCAATTGCAAACGGCCAGGCAAGAAAGGAGGATGGCGGTGGAGAAGCTGGCAACGGAGCGCGAATCACAAGCCACCTTCCAACTAGACAGAGTGAGGCAAATAACAGAATATCAAAAGGAAATCGCTGTGCTTAGGGAGGAGGCCAGCACCAAGGAGGCGGAGGAGCTGAAAGCCCTGAAGGAGCGTGACGCTACCTGGGAGGGAAGAAGGAAAATCCTAATGGAGCGCCTCACCAAGGAGAGGGAGACAGCTGCCCGCCTTCAGCGCAAGAATGACCAGTTATCTGCAACCAACTTGGAGGCGCAAAGTCAGCTTGAGAAAATTAGACAAGAGGTTGCAGAGCTGGATCAGTTAAGGGCAGAACAGGTGCACAGGTTGCAGGCGACGTGGGACCAACTCAACGAGCAGATCGCAGAGGAGCACCAAGAGCAGTCCCGCTTGCGCCATGAGCTTGAAGCCCAGCAACAACAATTTATCGCGATGACCCTCCAACAGGGGAAAAGCCAGGAAGACATGGAGAGGCAGGCAAAGGAATGGTCCAATCATAACGAGCAGAGAGTGCGGGACTTAGCACGCCGGCTGGCCAAGGCTGAGGGAGACAGAGTGATGGCTGAAAACTAGGCAGAGGCAGCCCAGCTCGCTATGATACCTCAGCAGCGCACTTTTATCAACACACTGCTTCACACCACCCACTCAAAAACAGATGAGGCCAATGATCAGTTGCAGAGAAAGCTAACCATTGCGCGCAGGGCCCTCACGGTAGGCCTGCACGTACCACTGCAGCTAGGAGGCCTGCCGCAGAGCCTAGAAGAACAAAGAAAATATCTGGCACAAGTAGGACTGACAACACAGGAGATGGATGACCTTGGGTTCACTGACGAGAAAATACAGGAGGAGGAGCAAGCGGAAGGGGGTGAGCCAGAGCTTAACCTAGGGCCTCAAGGAGAGGAATATGTCCCGCCACCCCCTTAACCCCAACAAACCGAAGTGCCACCCCATGACACATCTGCCGAGCGAAGAGCGGCCCACACCACCCGAAGGAAGGAAATGGTGGAGAAGGCAAGAAGAAAACTGAAGGCCAAACCTGCCCCGAAACAGCCTGCCCCTTTCCCGCTGCGCACCCAAGACTCCCCTAATGAGTACCGCGCTGAAATGATTATCTAGGAGCAGCAGGAGTATAGCCGAGACCCCTTCGACCTACGCTTCGAGTTTCCCACCGTCTTGAATAGGGTGCTGCCCATTCAGTTGGTGGAGGATGTCATCGCCATGGGGGCCCGGCTCAAGGCTAAATGGTTAGAAGAGCGTGAGGCCCACCCGATTGCTTGGGGGGACGAGGACCACGAGTTTTGGCACCACAAAGTCCTCCAAGTACCTCGCACAGTGGAAGGCTATAATTGCCAACCCACCTAGAGGCGGCACATTTTTTACGTCAACCTAGAGGCGTGGATGGCATTTTGTAACACCCTCCCTTCGGAAAGGAACGACCCCACCTTTATGCCGTATCCTCGAAGGGTAGGAGTGGATTTTAACCCGTCCATCCACGACAGGTTTGACTTCCCCGTCATTTATAATGCCAATACCACTTCCCATAGGAGCGCTCTTCTCTTCACCCTTCCCGACTTGTATAACTCTATAGATAAATTCCTTAACGAATTCACCTCTTGCCCCGACCCAGCATTCATCACCACCTGTAACTACCTTAGGTTAATTAGAATCCTAGTACACCAGGAACTTGCACCCCAAGAACGCCACCTTCCACCCCTCTATTTTGACCCCAATGCCATAGACAGCACCACCATGACCCGTCTCATGATGCGTGCTGCTCTTTTGCCATCCTTCTGTGGTGCACTGCTAGAAGACATGAATGACAGCAAATTCACACAGTGCAACCACCCCTTTCTCTCCACCACCACCCTCAAAACCCGCCTCCACACTAAGGGCTACTTGCTAAGCCGAAAATTCCTTAACAAGGCCCCCCGCCCTCCGCCCACCCTTACCCACCATTCGAATGATGAGGAGTAGAACTCCCGTTATCCCCTGTACCACTGCCTCCATGTACCCACCTCAAAAAAAAAAAAAGGTGAGATCATTAGCACAAGAGAGTTCCATATTCAAAAAGGTGATAGCAAGTGAGATAAAGTGGCTCATTTCAAACAAAGCAAGGGAATTATCAAAGCAGTCAAATTCAAGTGCAATACCTTTATAAAGAGTGAATATAGAATTTGGATAACTACTAATAATTATGGTAGGGCTAGGTACATTGATCAAAATGGCATCATCATATACCAAAAGGGGTGGGTAAAATGCTCGAGTATGTCATATCTACCAAGAGAGGCCAAGATTTTATGGAAGTTGTATTGAAAGCAAGCTAGAAAGAGATTACACCATAATGGTGAGTAGCTGAAGCCCATAGTAATACATTTATTTGTCTTTTAATGGTACCATCTAGTGTGATAAAGGTGCTATTAATGATCCAAGAATTGAGATGTATGCAATCTTCAAGGGAAAGCGAAAGATCCTTGGAAGATTTTGTGTTTATCCAAATCCCAACCTTCTTAGAAAGAGTGACTTTTTTTGAAAATGGCAAAAGACCACTTGATAATAGTGTTAGTAATTGTGGTAAGGCCAAATTTACCATCACATGGAATGTTTCTATAACATTTTCCAATATTTGCAAGAAAAGGTACTAAATATTATAGAAGATTAATGAAAACATGTTGGTTAGAGTTAGCAATCCAAAAGGATTATATATTAAGTCTAGATAAAAGGGTTGTTTTCATATTGAGTTCAGCACACGAACCCATTATTTCAACCTTGCAAGAAGGAAGAACTTTGGCAAGTATCATGGTACATTGTAGATAGACACATTTAGATGCATTTGTAAGCTATCTAAATTTATTGTTGTGAGCCATATAGATACCCAGGGGAGTATTCATATCACAAGGTTCAAAGTCATTGCCATTGAATCTTTATTTTATTAGTGAGATTATAAGTTATATACAAAAGAAAGAGGAGTTATTGGGGGACTTATATGAGCCCAATTTATGGAAATCATTAAGTAATGTAGAGAATGTATTAGTGTTAAACTTAGAATAATCATTGCTACTTTTAATTTTTGGGTTATATATGAGGAAGAAATTTTTAGATAACAATTTGTATCTAGCTTTAGAATGTGTAAGAATTCCTCAAATCTAGTAATTAGAGAGTCACGATCCTCTTTAACATTATAACTTTAGGAAGGGATATGATTCAACCTTTTAGATATTAGTAGCCTAAGATTTTCATGAGTAATATGTTGAAATATCAGAGTGGAAGCATGAGAGTGTGCACAAGAGGGAGAGAGAGAGCTAAAGTACAATATGAAAATCTTTCTTAGTGAGTTGTTCACAAGTACAGCTAGTACACTCTCCTCCACAGTGAGAATGACCTTTAGGTTGTTTATATAACCTCTAGATGACTAGGGTTAGGGTTTCCCCCTACCCTCCAATTCATTCACACCCAACTACCCTTATCCACCCTTGTGTACATAGGGTTCACATGCCTATCTTTCAACACCCCCCTCAATGCCAGAGTGTCATTAGACTACAAGGCATGTTAATGCCCCCCCTCAAACAAAATGGGATGCCTTTATAAATCAGACTACAAGAGTGCTTATAAGTTGTTAACCCCAACACGAAGAGAGCGAAAGAAAGTGGAAAAGACGCAGGGCAAAGGCGGAAAAAAGAAAGCTCGACGGAAGAAAAAAAAGGAGAAAAGGCCAAAAGCGCAATGACAACCTTTAAAGGCCAAGGCAAACACGAAAAGGGAAAGGCGCATAAAAAGCGCACCCTAAAATCTTGTAAAAGAGTGCCGGGCTCTCACCCGTGCGATTTGTAAATATAGAAGGTTAGTGAAAAGGAAACAAGGAAGATAAAAGGACAATGGAAAACAGGGCCTAGGCTATGACCGGCTATGTAAAAAAGGGAAAAAGGGGATGACCGCCCAAAAGGGAAGTAGGGTTTTGTATATAAAGTTGAAAAGTGAATGAAGAGCTCATTCTTTGGTGTGGCAAAACTAGTTTTCTTCTTCCTCTCTTCTTCTCTCCTTCTTGCTTGTGTATGCTCTTGAGAGAGGGAGTGCGAGAGTGTGAGGGAGTGAGTGTGTGTGAGAGTGAGGAATCAAGAGGGTGAATCTCTTCACCATCTCCTCTCCCCTTCTTCTCTTCTCTTCTCTTCTCTTCTCTTCTCTTGCGCGCGCGACTATGGAGGATGGAGCTTGGAGATGGAGGAGGCTTGAGGATGCTTGAGCTAGCATCGAGAATCGTGGAGCTACTGGAGTGTGAGAGAGAGGAGGGTACTCGATCGAGCATCAAGGTAAGTTCACTACATTTGTAGGATCGACGACGCGTCGGCTAGGTGAGAGATAGCCATGAGAGCTCACTTGGAACGCTTGAAACAATAAGCGGTCCGTGGGTCTTGGCGGTTGAGCGAAAGCTCCCACATAAGTAGAGAATTTATAGCATTTAGAAAAGTCGATCTTCAGATGTTTTGGAGACAAAGTTTGCCTCCAATTCTTTTGGTACTTCAGGGGTGGTAGGGCATTTAGTGGTAATATGCCCTATCTATTACATTTCTTGCACTTCATTTTGTTGGGATATTTTTTCCAACAATTACTAACAAGATGTCCCTTCTTATTTCAAAAGGAGCATTTGGTGGAGACAATATGAACCAGGAGTTGCTCATGGGCTGTTGAAGTAGATCCTTGACTTCTTTTCTCCTCGTCTAAACAAGACTGGATGGTGCTTTCCAAAGCTGGATTAGGGATATTAGTAAGAGTAGTCGCAAGGGTTGGAAAGACCTTATTTACAGTCTTTAAGAGAATTGCAATGGCATCTTCATTATGAATTGGAGGTTGAATTGAGGATAGATGTGCCATGAGCCCCTTCAGGTGAGAAATGAACTTACCTAGGTCTTCTCCTTGTTTATACTCCAAGCTAAAAATTTTGATCTTTTAGGAAATTTTTAGAGTTGTTCTCTGTAGCACTAGAAAGCTTTTCAAGCTCATCCCATTTCTCCTTGGTAGTGGAGAGTTGATCAATATGATGAATTAGGGATTCATCTAGATGAAGTATGATGATGGTTTGGGATCTTTCATCATCTTCTACATCAAGTGGGTTTGATGGATCAATAACCTTGGTCCCTTTGATGAAGGGCCAATAGCCCTATTCCATCATTTTATACCTCGCCAGGAACTGCTATGGACAAAAGTCTTTTCCATCAAACTGATAAATTTGAGGCCTAACATTGGCATAAGCCATGGCCATGGTAGGAAGGTTTTACCAATTTCTCTAGGCAATGGCAGTGTCTAGTCCTTTACACAATGGCCAATAAGTACGAACCAATTGAAGGAAATGATGTATGTGTTTGTAAATGCCATATAGCCTTACAACTATATAGATATAAAACTGCAAGGATGAAAAGGATTGAAAATCATACATGTGGAGTACTTCAGAATAAGATTTTGGCGGTCCTTTCCTTTGGACAACCATTAGTTTAGGTTCGATTGTCCCCCTAGGTTTTAATGAAGTGAACTTTGATTGAACCTTTGGCTCCTCCCAACCTTGTGGTCTAGTGGATGAATATTGGTTGAGCAAGGTCGATCGAGAACTTTGACACTTGGAGAAGAGTCGAAGGAGATTTCAATTACATCCATGTTCTTATTTCATCATAAGCCAGTAATAATTAATGACACTAAATGCATTTTAGTGCTAAGAAGCACTCCTGAAGAATCATCATTGACATGAAGGCTATAGGTCATTAACTAACTCTACATTTAGTGATTCAATTATTAAAATCACTGTTAATGTCAGTAAAAGGTGAAAAAAGCAAGAAAGACAAGCTTTCAAGCTTGTGGCTATGGATGCCACTATGACCCACACTTAGGGTTTTGATTGCAGCAACCAATAGGAGGGGGATTACTCCAAACCCTTTTAGGGGGAGATGGCTCACTAGTAGGGAGGCTAACAAAGCCCCATGATACCCATCAGAATTGTGTTGCTTGATGCTAATTGTGCCAAAACAATGATCTTCACATTGCCTAGACACTGCGCCATTTTCTAGAAAACCCGCAATGTTGGCCTCCTCATCGCCCAATGTCGTCATTTGATGCACCGTGCTGGAGTGCCCTGAGTTGGGGAGAAACTCTCTAGAAGAAAGCATGGCAAAATATGCTCTCTTTTGTTCACCCTAGGTCCTCCACTGACAGGTGGTCAAGGTTGGCTATGGTGGAGAAGGAGGTAAATGAGAAAAAAAATATCTTCTTGTGCACTTAGGTCAAGATGTAGCTGAACGAAGCTTGTTGGATCAGAGATAGCTCTGAAACCATGTTGAAATATTAGAGTGGAATTATGAGAGCGTGCACAAGAGGGAGAGAGAGAGCTCAAGTACAAGAAGAAAATCTTGCTTAGTGAGTTGTTCACAAGTACAACTAGTATACTCTTCTCCATAGTGAGAGTGACCTGTAGGCAATTTATATAGCCTTTGGATGGCTAGGGTTAGGGTTTCCCCCACCCTCTAGTTCATTCACATCCTGCTACCCTTATCCACCCTTCCATACAAAGAGTTCGCATGCCTATCTCTCAACAATAATAATGGTAACATCCATGATGCCAACATGTCACGAATCTTTCAAGTAGACAATATGATAACAAGAATTGCACTTACAATAAGGTAGGGTGCTACCACAAAAAGTATTCATGGTTTTGTATAGAAATTCTCTAAGGGATGGATAAAATCTCCATCCGAGGATGCGATCATCAAAAAGCTTTGGAGGGAGTGGCTAATGTAGTGAGTATCTGAAGAAATCTTTAAATCAGCTTTTTGGCTTAACTAGATTTAGTAACCCATTACAAAAAGAAATGCGAGATGTTTTAGCATGAGACTTAACAAAAAAATAAATAAAATTTAAACTGTGAGATATGTTGAGACTATTGCTAGAACCATGAGAAGAATTGGTGATGCTCCTCCTTTAACCAAATTAAATAGGCCTACAGTGACCTTGTGGTCATGAATCCAAGTAGGTCCTTCCTCAATCTCCAAAAAATCAAACTATCCCTATTTGCACTATGAAAGAGTTTGGGGCTAAAACGATGTGTAAAGTCTAAGGAAGATATATACAAGTTATAATCAAGCCTTTAACTTGACTAAGGTGTTCGTGGCTATTAATCAAGACTCTAACTTGACATCTAGTGTCTTTGCTCTATAAGCAATACCTCCACGAAGTGAAGTAAAACTTAAAGGGAAGTTCATAGCACTTTACATTGTATACCACTAGTTCATTCTCAATAGTTAAAGTTGCATTAGATGCATTGTAGCACATTGTGCAGTCCCAAATTTTTGAGAGAACATGTCTCAAAGAAGCATACAAGTTTCTATTAAAATATTTATAAGCAAGATCTATTACTACCTTTATCACAAGCAAATCGATTGGATGTTGAAACTTGCTTGGACTTCTATGTATATTTTTTCTATGTTAAAAAATTAACTATAATTTTATATGAGGATCTCTCTCTCTCCATCTCAATAGGTTGGGCTTCATGTGGAGTTGGGGTCCTTGAATAGGTGAATAAGGGTGCATGAGTAGTATAATTTTTGGATACACCTTTGATGAGGTATAAGTCTTGACTTTTCCTTCTTCTTATCTCTTTGTGTGCATAGTTGTATTGTTTTTGAATGCATGACAATCTATGGGAGTAGCAGAAATTTGTTAACTTTTATAATAAGCAAACAACACACTAATAGATATTCCATGCACAATGTCATAGATGCACCAACGCTTAATGATAAAGCACATTTGCAAAACAACATGCTTTTCTTGAAGAGCCTTTGTTGAATTATGCATTTGTTGTATTGTTTTTCTTGCATTTAACTTCATGAAGGGAGTAAGCCCTAAAGTAGAAGCATGCAGCTGAAGCAAGAGCTATGGTGGAAGGAGCAGGAGGAAGAGAGATAGAGACACAAGATATGGCAATTCCAACAATTACAATGTGTGACCGGCCTTCCCTTTATTTTAATATCACTAAAAGAATAAAGAATGAAGTGACAATGACGGGCACCAGCTGCCACTTACAATGTATTGGTGTGTAGGTATACGAGCATTATCAGTGTAACTAATACATGAGTGGCTAGACATAGGCGCCTTTACCCCCAACAATCTCCCACTTAAAGGCAATTGTGTTGCTAGTGAGGAGAGAAAAAGAAAAAAGTGACAAAGTACAAATGTACATAAGTACAATAGGATGAGAAAAGATGTCATCCCATCCAATACCCATCAACTTCATAAGGAAGGCAAAATGCTCCATTGAGAAACTTTTATGAGCATATCTACAAGATTTTGGTTAGTTGAGATCTTGACAAGCTCAATGGAATTTTCCTCAACAACCACTTTGAATAAAGTGGTAACACATCTCAATGTACTGATGGGTGCATTTCACAACCTTTTATTTTTTCACGTGAACCCCCTCTTAGAATCAGGCAAGGTATACATAACTTTTGGGTGCGTAGTTTAAGCCTTATATAGGAACCATTGTTTATAAAGGCTTGCACATTTCTACCAAATAAGAGTGATCTACTTTTCCCTTGGGAAATTCCTTTCTAGAAGTAATCCTCATTGGGGATATTTATCTACAATTACTCTAGCATTGGGCTTGGATGGATTCAGAGGTGGGTCACATAACATTTAAAAAACCTCGGAGTAATGAGAGTCTCCTCACATTTAAGAAAATGGTACCAAGCATTCAAGAAAGTCAACATGAGAACGAGGGGATATGAGGACACATTCTATAAAAATTCAAAGTTGTCAATTACTTGCTAGAATCTTTGAAAATAGAAGGAGAAGGTGGGGCCAAGCTTGGACACACATCTCTTTGAGTATTAAAAAAAATACTCCAATAACTCTCCCATGTGGTGCATGCATTCGATTTCATTTTTATTCTCTCTTATATTTTTCTCATTTCATGTATCTCGCTTTTCCTAGCCTATTGACCTTGCTCAAGTGTCAGTACTTTAAGAAACTCCCAAAGATTGCATTTTCTACATTGTGTTTAGGACATTCCAAGTATGAATACCAATACCTGAGTTATTCAATTTTGCTTTACTAACTGGCATGACCGACATTGTCAGTTAGGCCTACTAACTCTATTTTGTGTGCTTGGCATCATTGCAAAGCTTTTGAGGCTATACCTCATTCACTTCACATATGAACAATACACTTCATGCGCTACAAATAGCATGCATATCATGTAATGATAGAGTTGATTATTCAATCAATTTCTTAAGTACATCAAGTTAAACTTGTTTGCATCGCTACAAGCACAAGCAATTATCTTTAAGTTATATTTCTAACAATTAAAGAGGCAATTGAGCGATACCTTAACTTAGAGATAACCACTTCCAACTCTACTCTCTTTTTAACTATTGGGATTCTTCCTAGTTTCCCTTCAAATTTGACTTTTCTAGGTTCCCCTTTAAAACTCGGACTAACCTTCCTTCTTTAGGTATTTTATTTAGTTGTTGATGATTTTTGTTTGTGATATTTCATTCATAACCCTTATCAAGGATTGGTCACCTGACTTCATTAAGGATTTAGAGTTTATCATAGATTACATGAATTTATTGAATCTTGGAATTAATAGTGAATTTTTCTTCATTAAGAAGTACTCCTAATTGATAATTTTTGGATTATCTACTTTAATTATGCTAATTCGCTTTAAATACCAAGAAAAAAATATTTTTATATGTTTATAAATATTAATAAAATATATATTTATATTTAATAAATTTGTAAATACAAGGAGAAATATCATTGATACAATTTTCACATTCCCTTATGTTCACATAATTTGTAAAAGCAAAAATAAATTTTCTTAATACAACTTTCACTTGTCTTAATATTTGTATAATTTATAAATGTTACATTGATAGTACCCACATGCCCGCGCACTTGTACACTGCAAGTGATAGGTGCCCATCACTCTCACTTCATTTTTTATTCTTTCAGTGACATTTGAATAAAGGGAATGCCGATCACACATTGTGACTATTGGAGTTCCCACGTCTTCTCTCTCTCTCTTTCTCTCCCCTCTCTCTCTCTCTCTCTCTCTCTCTCTCTCTCTCTCTCTCTCCTTTCACCATAGCTCTTGCTTCTGGTCAGTGATTCCACTTTAGGGCTCACTCCCTTCAATTGGTAATAGAGCCATTACACTAGCATTGAGGAGCTCTTCCCCTTTAGTTTACTTCGGCCCAAGAAAAGCTTTAGCTTGAAGGTTCCACGACAGTTCAACCCTCTTCTTCCTGAGGTATAAATCTTGCTCCCGCTTTTTTCTCGATTGCTCCCTCCACTTGAGGCTTATTTCGAAGCTTCAAGACCATTGCCTAAGCCTTGCAAAGTGCTCAGTGGTGGCAACCATTACCACCATTCTCCTCCAGACATTAGCAACTCTATTCTAGCTCTTGTGACACTTGGCATTAAGTAAACATTGTTTGCCTTCCTCCCTGGAATTGGTACTCAGTTGGAGTATTGGTTTGAGCTTGAATGCTTCATCCATTCACTATTTCAACATGGCAACATACTGTCATACAATAGTGATAGCCATTACTTCACTATTTGAGCTGCACTAATGCTCATACACCTATGCATTGATGTTGGGATGCTTGGTACACATCTTGAGATTCTTGTTGGATACATTTGAGCTTTCTTTGCTCAATTTGAAAGAAAGGTTCTTTTTTGAATATACAGTGGACAATAAGTATTTTACTTGAAAGCTTTATGCATTGAAGACTTATATGCTTCTCGAGTCAGAGACAGATGCCAAAATACATACTTGGCACTAATGTATGGGATTGGACATGTCTATGGTGATCTTTGAGGCTCCATTTTGAGCCACATTGGATGCCTTTGGCACCTTGATTTTTTATGCTTCCATTACTATTATGGGCTTGAAGAGTACCTTTTGGGCTTTATGCTCCCCAATATATGCTCCTTGTATCTTGGATATATGGATGCCTTCCACATGATGTTTTGAGCTTTGTTTTGCTCATTTGGCAGTGCACTTTCATTCCAATGGGAGCCACTACTCAACATTTGGATAGATGCTTAGTGGGTTGATTTGGCATTACTTTTGGGCCAACATCTATCTTTGTCATGATGTTGTCATTGATGTATGCATCTTGATTAGTTATGTACCGAGCTTCCATTACATTGCTCAGTCCGTTGTACCTTTGGTTGGTCTCTTATGTTAGTTGTGAGACCCACTCTATGCATGATGGTTATGCCTATAGGATGTATTGCAGGTATGACACACTGATCCTTTGAAAAATCTTGATGCCAATTGCATATTCACTCATTGCTAATTAGAGCTATTCCTTGGTAGTTGCAATTTGTCTTATATCACTGATTACCCCTCTTTGGCATCAATTTCTTACTCATGTGCTTCACTTTAGCACGTTTTAATTGAAGTTCACTACACTATTTATGCAAGCAAACACCTTCATTTAACAGTTCTTTACATTAGGTTTGTGGACAATTCATTACTTGGTTAGCACCTCTTGTTTTCAGTTTGATTTGGTAGTGGTTTTAGGGTTGTTTGTAGTAATTATAGCATTCTGCTTCGACACGACTATTGGAAGGCCCAAATCTCTAGCAAGTTTTAGTGTAGAAAATGTAGGTTAGACCTTTGAAACATAAGGGTGTCAAGCCCGAACTTATTGATGCAAAGGATTGGGCTAAATTATATGAGCTATGTAAGTTCACCGTAATATTATCCCTCTCTTAGTAAGTGTTTTATAATGTTGTCTCTGATGGGTAATCCGCATGGAAATTATGGGAAAAGATTCACAATGTCTATGACAACAAACAAAGCCCCGCTTCTCAGATATATTCGTTGAAGTAACTCATGGAACTTCGGATGAAGGAGGGTATTTCTTTGTCATCCCACTTAAATGAGTTTCATTTCATTATCATTCATTTATCTTCATAAGGTATTGAATTCAAGGGCACTCTTCTTCCCTTGTTCCTCTTAGTTACACTACACTTGAATCATGAGATACCTTTCGCATTGCTATGTGTCCCAATATACATGCTGATGGGTTACAATTGCAGGATGTCGAGGGTGCACTCTTGACTGAAGAGGTTAACAAAAAGAATGTTGATGCTTCCCACACCTCTCGTGCTTTGACAGTTAGAGGCAATAATGGTAGGGGCGGTAATGACTGCCGTGGGAGAGACTCTCAACAATCTCGCTCTTAGTCACATGGGTAGTCTTGCAGTAAGTCTCATGGCCGTTAGTCCTCATTGACTTGTCATTACTGTGGAAAAGCAGAGCATATTTGGCCACAGTGCCATAAGATGCGTGAGGACAAGTGCAAAGAAAAGAGCAATGGTAAAGTACATGACAAAAATGATGATTGTAGCATTGTCCCTAGCAAGTCCAGTGTTAAGATTGAAGAGATTAATGTTATGCAGACTGACTCTGATGATGATTTCATACTTGTAGCTTCTTCTCTTGATACTTTATAGCTAATGAATTCTTTGTCGGGATATACTTAGTGTTAGCTCATAGATTCAGGACCTTCCTTTCATGTGACCCCTCATAGAGAGTAGTTTCACTCCTATCACAGTATGATTGGATCTATACATTTGGGTAATGACCTAGCATTGGAGATACTTGGTATTGGTGATGTCTAGTTGCAATTTGGTTCAGGATGTATGTTTACTCTTCATGATGTACGTCATGTACTAGCTCTCATGAAGAGCCTTATCTCTATTGGCACTTTGGATGTTGTAGGTTATGTGGTTTCTTTTGATGGTTTCTCGTGGAATACCTATGGAAATCTTGTCATTGCACATGGTGCTAAGTCTAATATTCCCTACCCTTTGCTTGTATTTGGGTTACTTGACCATATATTTAGCAATGGATGCAATTTCACTTGTATCTCTTTGGCATCGTCATCTTGGGCACAAGTCCTTGAAAGGAATAAAAATGCTTACTTGTTTGCAATATCTTATGCCCCTTAATTATAAGTGCTTTCAGCCTTGTGATCATTATTTATATGATAGGTAGACATGTAACATGCATAAAAAGTCTGATATGACAAGCATGGGTGAGCCATTGGCTCTCATTCATTCGGATATATGTGATTCCATGTCCTACAAGTTGTTAATTGGTGCCAAGTATTTCATTACTTTCATTGATGACTATACACATAAGGTCTGGGCATATCTTATTAAGCAAAAATGGAAAGTCTTGGTTGCATTTTAACTTTGACTTGATTTGGTTGAGAACCATTTTGGATATAGACTGAAATACTAAGGTCGGATAATGGGGGCAAGTATGTCTCTAAAGTCTTTGAGTAGTTTTGTGACAAGAGGGGTATTAAAGCATAAGTTGACTGACCCGCACACCCCATCCCCCATAATGGTATGACCGTTGAGTGCATGAATAGGACAATTCAGGAGCGAGTTCGTAGTTTGCTTTAGCTTGATAGGCTTATCACAGTATTTTTGGGCCAAGGTAGTTACTACTATCGTACACTTGATAAATTAGTCCCCATCTACTGCTCTTGACTATTAGGTTGCCAAAGGAGTATTGTTTGGAAACCCTCCCTCATATGCTCATTTGCATGTCTTTGATTGTGAGGCTTTTTGCCATGTACCCAAGGACAAGTGCAATGAGTTGGATCCTAAGTCTAGGAAATGCATCTTTCTTGGTTATGGAAATGTAGGCAAGATGGGCTATCGCCTATGGGATCTGCAAGCTTAGAAGGTTATCTGTAGCCATGATGTTGTTTTCCATGAGGAGAAAATGCATAAGTAGCCTGAGCATGTCATTGAGGTTTGTAGGGTGATCTTTCAGGAGAAACCTCCTCCTACTATATAGCTAGCTAGACAGCCTATAGCAGCAGCAGCAGAGCCGATTCCCTAGTGCCCCAGGTCCTTGATACTCCACACAATGTACATGCCCTTACAACTAGCTTTGAGACAGTTTACTAGAAATAGATGATAGCCTACACAGTTTGAGCTCTCTATGGATTATGTTATGGAGAAAGATGATAATGGGGAGCCTCTTACATATGATGAAGCCATGCGTAGAGAGGTGATAGTCACTCTTGGGAGAGGGCCATGCAGTCAGAGTATGAATCACTAGAAAAAAATCATATATGGGATTTGGTTCCTTTGTCTAGTGCCAAGTGTGTTTTGCCATGCAAATGGATGTACAAGTTAAAAAGTACTCTTGGATGCCCCAAGCTGGGATACAAGACCAGATTGATTGCTAAGGGCTTCAAGCGGGAACATAGTGTAGACTTTGATGAAGTCTTTTCTCCGATTGTGAAGATGACTACCCTACGCTTGGTAATGGCTTTGGTTGCTTAGCTTAACATGGATCTTTATCAAATGGATGACAATACAGCTTTTCTTCATGGGGACTTGCATAATAAGATTTACATGAAGTAGCTTAAGGGCTTTGCAAAACATGGCTGGAAACACCCAGTGTGTAAATTGAGAAAGAGTATTTATGACCTTAAATAGGCACCTAGGGAATGGTACCACAAGTTTAATACCTTTATGCATTCACAAGGATATTCCTGCAGTGATATGGATCCATGTTTATACATGAAGAAGGCTCGTAATGGCAACCTTATGATTTTGATCCTCTATGTGGATGATATGTTGATTGCTGGGAGTGCTCATAATGAGTTGGATGCCTTGAAAAGTCAGCTCAAAAAGAGCTTTGAGATGAAGGACATGGGACATGCCTCACATTTTCTTGGGATGTGCATTATGTGACATCACTCTAAGGGGCTCCTCTACTTATCACACTAGAAGGAGTATATCCAAAAGGTCCTTGATTTTAATCCTCTATGTGGATGATATGTTGATTACTAGAAGTGCTCATGATGAGCTGGATGCCTTGAAAGATTAGCTCAAGAGGAGCTTTGAGATGAAGGACATGCGACATGACTCACATATTCCTGGGATGTGCATTATGTGCGATCACTCTAAGGGGCTCCCTTACTTATCACAGAAGTACATCCAGAAGGTCTCGGAGCAGTTTCATCTACAAGATGTTAAGCCTATTGGTTGTCCTCTACCTTTGCATGTGAAGGTTAGTTAGGTTGATTATCGACTGTTTGATGAACAAAAGGCTGTGATGGCCAAGATTCCATATGCATCCATAATGGGCAATTTGATGTATGCCATGGTAGTCACTTATCTTGACATAGCATTTGCAGTGGGAGTTGTAGCACGCTATATGGATATCCCTGACCGATGGCATTGAGATGCCATCAAGGTTATCATGAGGTACTTGAAGCGTATAGCATCTACTTGTATCTGTTATAGTGGTTAGGATACAAGGATCGTGGGATACACTAACTCTGATTATGTAGGATATGTAGATAGTAGAAAGTTCACCTATGGCTATGTCTTCACCTTTGCTAAAGGTGATATTCTTGGATGTCCAAGGTGCAAAAATACACGGCCCTATTTATTACAAAGGTAGAGTACATTGCAGCCATAGAGACTTGCAAAGTGGCTCTCTGGTTAGACCATCTAGTGGTAAACATTGGCATTACTGATGTGGTCTCTACACTGCATTTGAATTTTATGAGTACTATTCAGTTGACCTAAAATCTAGCCTTCCATGCAAAGATAAAGCATTGAGGGGAGAATGAGCACTTGTGGCCTCTACACAAATGGGATCGGTCTCTACACATTAATTGGATGTAAAAGGGGCATCACCTAACCAAATTGGAAGTAGACTAGGGTACTTTTACACACATGAGTAGAAAGATGATGAAGGGTGGAGAGGATAATGGTATGAAGGGGTTTGGAATAATGGAATGGGAAGAAGGGGGATAATGGAGGGATGGAGAATGAGAGAGGATGAGACCAAGAGTGGGAGAAGGTGAGGGTGAGGGAGGTTGATGAAGTTGGAAGATGGATGGGGGGTGAGGGAGATGGTGTGTGTGATGAAGTGGGGAAGAAGGGTGGTGAAGGGGATAATGGAGGGATGGAGAATGAGAGAGGATGAGACCAAGAGTGGGAGAAGGTGAGGGTGAGGGTAGAATGAAGTGGGGATAAGGAGGTTAATGAAGTTGGAAGGTGGATGGGGGGTGAGGGAGATGGTGTGTGTGATGAAGTGGCAAAGAAGGGTGGTGAAGTGGAGAGGGATGGGAAGTAGTGAAGGAGAGGAAGAGAATAGAGGTAGTGAGAATGGTGGTAGGGTGGAGTATGTGTGTCCCCCCCCTTGAAGGATCAAAGGTGTCTCCTTTTATAGGCACTTGGTGTGGATTATATTGTTTACTAATCCTAATTAATCAAGCATAATCTTGATTAATTAGAGTCTCAAATTGGATAATGCACTAGTAGGTGATATAACGTAGTGTATGAAGCCTCCCTTCATAATATATTTTATTGTCTTATGTGCATAAATCTTTATAGTTAAGTTTGCTAGAGAAAATAATAAGAAAAGGAAAGATAAACTACAAAGGTTGGAAAATGTGAAGGAGAGTTGTGCATGTGTATTAGTAAGATAATGTGATGCTTTACAATATGGAATTGATAGTTTTACAAGATTTTGAGTAGAGAGAATGTGAAAATGTATATATAATTCTTACAATATGTTCCATCCTCCAAAATGAGTGAAAGCATGCTTTGGAGAGAGATTCATGGAGAAAAATGTTTTGAATAATAATTAAGAAGAGTCTCAAATCTCCACCATTGTAAATGCGGTCTTTATTACGAATCCTTTCATGCACTAATATATTATTACCTTTTCTTTTTTTGGTAGCCAAATCTTTTTCTATGCATGCACCATTTACCACAGTAGATGCCAATAATCTTATAGCATGGGTATAGTTGTTGCTGGTCAATAAAGAGATAGCTCAGGATACAAGTGGAGGAACCCCAGTGACAAGAACAAAGAGACTAGCAGCTCTGCAGGCATGCTGAGTCAAGACAAGATCCCAAGAGACAGAAGATAGAAGCATCCACAACAACTATCCCTACAGCATTGATGTTGTCCAGTAATTATGGTGATTATATCAAATAACTCCTTTCGTAGCTGGAGAGAGTGAAGGAGGAAAAGAAGATGACTGTTGCCGAGTTAGAGACTGAGAAAGACACTAGCGGCCTTTTAGCTCAAGAGAACTCGCCGCCAGGTAGCTAGTTATCAAAAAGAAATAAGCGCGCTAAAGGCGGGGCTCATAGTCAATGAAGAGCAAGAGGAAAGCTGGTAAAAAAGGCTTAAAGACAAGAATTAGGAGAGTTGGTGGGAATTTAAAGGGAGTATAAGCTCATGATCCTACAACCAGAAAAACTACAAGGACAGATGAAAAAAGTCCAGAAAGCCATGGAGGAGTTCGCAGCATGAGAAGAAGAGAGGGCCCAAGGATATCAAACAAATGTGGAAAATTTGGAGAAGAGGGTATTTTTAGAACTAAAAGAGTAGAAGAGGATAGAAAGAGAAATCGAGGAACAAGAGTAGAGAATAAGGACCTTAGCTCAAAGGCATAGTGAAAGCTTGGAAGAGATGAAAAGGAGAGAAAATGAATGGGTGGACAAGAGTGAAAGAAGAGTAGAAGACCTAGTGAGTCATCTAGCCCTTGCAAAAGGTGATAAGGTGTTAGCAGAAAGCAAGGCAGAGGCCACACAAACAAGCTTGGAAGCCCAACAACGTGTCTTCCTCAATACTGTCTTGGATGTCCCACAATCAGAAGAGGAGGAGGCCGTTGAGTCACTAAAGAAAGAGTTGGAGATCGCCTGCAAGGCTCTAAAACATGGGTTGCACAATCAACCACAGGTAACAATAGCCAGTCTAAGCCTCCTACAGGACCAAAGAAGCTACTTGCTAATGGCATGCTTGATGATCCAAGAAGTAGGCTCTCTAGGATTCAAGGAAGGAGAGCCACGAGATAATAGGGGAGAGGAGGTGCAATGCCGACCGAAGAAGTAGGAGCAAGCTTTGAAATGGGGCAGCAAGACGAGGAGCTAGTCCTAGAGCCTCCCTCTCCTTGGCCAGAAGTATAGAAGGAATATTTTTTCTACAATTGTGGTGAAGAGGGGCATGGTATGTACTTTTGCTACAATTGTGGTGAAGAGGGCCATGGTATGTATTTTTTCCCTTATCTGAGAAGAATCGCAAGAGATGCCCCGACCTAGGCCACACCAACAACAAGTTACATCTCCTAGAGAAAGGCCTTCCACTCCTACTCCACCCCTTTTACAAACCCCAATACAACTACATATTCTAAGACCTCGAGCAACATCCCAACCACTAGCTATAATTCCCCCCTTACTAGAATGTGGTATTGTGAACATGATTGGTTTGGAGAAAATAGAACAGGGGAGAGAAAAAATGGTAGAGGTGGATACCATGCCAATCAAGAAAGCTCAAGTTGATGAATCTCAGAATTTGCATCATGGCAAGATCGAGAAGGCAGATGGGGAAAACACTTTAAAAGAGAGCAAGAAGAGGAAGAAGAGTTCATATCACCCTCAAGATAGGGATCAAATATTACCAATTGGAAGAGAAAGCTAAGCCCTATAGTTAGGAAACCTAAAGTCATGAAGTCCAAGCAAGCATACCTTGATTCACTTATTCTCAATTTGACCAACTTAGAAGATGTATTATAATCCAAGCTTTATCCAATGGTGATTGTCATAATAAAAGTGAACTAGCTAAATTTGTTAAATAAATAAACATAGTTCAAAATGCACACGATCATAAAAGAAGTCATTTGATAGAAATCGATGCAAGGGAAAAATAGTGCCACTAAGAGGATATATTGGACTCTTGATTACTTTAAGTCATGATTGCAACTAGCAAGGGGCATAGCTTCCTCACATTCTTCATCCATATAAGTAGTTGTGTTGCAACATGTTTCTCATTCTTTACATTAGCAACATAGGGCCTAGTCTACTTTACATTAATATCTTTGTTAGCCATGGATACAAAGGTTCAACATTCAACAAGGTGCCCAAGATCTTAGATTTGTCAAGAAGTGAACTACATAGAGAGAAAGAGGAGAGAGAAAACTGCAAAAGAGAGAGAAGTGCAAAAGTGAGAGCAAGTCTAGTTGAGGAGAGAGAAAGACAGGAAAGTAGGAAATAGATGATTGGTAGAGCCATGAAAGGACAGAAAGAGAAAGATGAAACAATAGAAGACACTTGTACTAATGTCAAAACTGGTTACAAAATTATTGGTACCTTCACCTTTTATACGTACCCCTATGTACCCTACTTTCCATATCTTACATTCCATTCCCACTCAAAAGAAATTTTTGTCCTCAAAAACATTGGTGGACTGTTTACGATGATTGAATGTAAAAAGAATCAGAGTACTACTCTATTACAAGTGGCTCCAAAGATAGGAAAAGCACTAATATGCACTAATAAGTAATGGATGGAATCGGAAGTAGAAAATCAAATAGACCAGATGGACATCCATTTGAAATTATAAAACTGAAATCTAAACCACCATAATTTCAAGAAAAGACACATGCACAAACAATAGGCAGCTTGTTGTCTACTAGACACCGTGCTGTAGTAAAATTGAGATATCTTTTGATAGGCACATCCAAACCAAGTGTGTTATGAGTCAAAAGAAAGCTCATCGAAAATACTTTCAACCCATATAGGTATTGCTCCTCTGTAATTAATCAGAATTGAAATTGAGCAAAAAAAGTAAGCTTTCCATAAAAACAAGAGATAAAATGACTAGTTTTGAACCAAATAAACCTCTCAAAGATAAAGATTTGGACCCCAATATGGATGATGGCCTAATGAAGGTGCAAAATCCTACCCATAGCCTCCTGGATCAAAAGGTATACCATCATAATAATGATCAAGAGGAGAAAAGTTGTCATCAAACTCATAATCTTGACCACCTGAGTCAAATGGGTAGGAAGAAAGATCCCCATAATCATCACCATATGCATATCCATCATCCATCATATTATAGCCATCATGAATATCATGTTCATCCTCATTATCAACATACCATTCATCAAAATCATTATCCAAATTTTCATAACCATGATCATATGCATCCAACTCCTCTTCTAGTTGATGTAGTTCCTGATTAAGTGTGAGCTTATGCATATTCTCAACTAATCCATCATAAGCATGATCAAGAATGTCATAGTCTTCATTTTTAGCATGCTCATAACCTTCCTCAAATGGACCATAAGATTGTAAATGATCTTCATATACATTCTCTTCTATTAGAGGATCATCTTGATGATTAGTTTGGTCTTCTTCATATGGTTGGTCTTCATGATCATCATCCTGGTCATTAGCCTCTTCATGCTCTTCCTCTTGCCCATCATAGAACCCATTGTCCACTTCAGCATCGTCATTACCTTGAAGAAACAAAGAATTCTGCATTGCATTTGGTTGATTCCCATTGATTTGTTGTCCAAGATCTATGGAATAATCCTCATCATCCTACTTCGTACAAAGTATACTTGTTGTCCATGATTTACTTCTGCAAATTTAGACATAAGACCTGCATCAAAATGTTCCAAAGAAGTAATCACATCTTGTAGAGTAGACTGAGCACTATCCTTGAAGTGATTGCACCAAGTAGCAATTAATGCAAGCATTTTCTTTTTCCATGAAGCATGTTTCAGCAAAAGATTAATAGCCATCTCTACACAATGGCGAATGTCCTCATGTGAAGACAAAGACAAATCAAGATGAAGGTAGTATGTTCCTCTATCTTGATAGAACATTTCCCAAGAAGTTTGACCAATGAAAGCATTCCAATATCCAAGATTTCCCATGCTAAGTGTCCTTCTAATGAAGCCCATGATCGCCTACTAACCAATGGAGGTGTATGAACCATCATAGTCCACTGATTAGCATCAATCTTAGCAAAGAGAGTAAAAAGCAATACCAATGCATATTCTAACTACTACTGATAAGATGATTCATTAAGCAATGATACCAACCAATGTAATGCATCCTTGCCTTGAAGAGACTATAAAAGAGTAGTACCATTCCTGTAGGTTAGTAATCCCAACAATGTGCATTTAGCTTCAACATTACATATACATCCTTATAAGATAATATTATCATAAAGATTGATAAGAGCATGCATTACACCTTGCTAAACCAACTAAGAGGTATGTGGTTGCAACTGATGGACAAGTACTTGCTCAATCAAACCCACATTTATTACTTCCAATGCCATTTGAGAGTCATCATAAGCCATAAACGCATGCACCAAAGTACCCATAATGTCTACCAAAGGAATATCTAACCTATTAGAACCAATATCTCTAACTAGACCCATAATAATCTATTTTTCTGCATGTGGAAAGTGCAGTCTTGCAATATATACATGTACTAAATCAGCCATAACTTTTGACTGAAATCTCCATCGACAAATTTTTTTATTTAAATCGAAGCTAACACTTTCCTCTTCAAGCAGAGTACTTAATAGTAAATTTTAGACTAGGTCAAAAAAAGATATGATAGCCCAAAGTTGACTAACTGAAACTATCTACAACCTGCCCTATTTGAATAAGTCTATAAGACATCAGTAAATCCAACTCTGACCTTGTTGAACCTTGTATAGTCACAAAAAGAACTGAGGGCACTCTATAGGGTACCAAGACATCAATTCATGATCAATGAAAAGTAATCAAAGTCCCAGACCACCCATTTTAATAACTGTAATGAAGGAGTAATGTCATGTGATCACTGCATGAATGGAATCATTGCTAAGATGAATCAACCAATGCCAACTTAAGCATTTACAATGCCAAAATAAGCATAATCTTATCACCACTACCAACAATAGCAAGACATTGATGTAGATAAATCAGCATAAGCATTTAAGTGGCTAACTGAAGATCCCATGCCATCACACACATGTCATCAACATAACCCATGTAACAAGTAATGCTTTATATCCAAGAGCTCAGAAAAGAGTAGTGACTTTCCATTTTTTGCCATCAAAAGCCCCAAAATGTTGGTTCTAAATTGAATCTCATAACTCCATAATCTTCAACCTTACCAAGGTTGAAGAGCCTTACTCAAAGAAGACAATGAAGTTGTTGAACTGATAGCTATGGTTAGAGCTTATCATTGAGCATTCAACATTAGAGAATGCCTCTTGATACTTCAATTATTAAAGAAGTTGAAGAAGAAAATATTTGATGATGCCCTGTTTAATTCAATAAAAGAAGCTCCATGTTGCTTCAATGGAAGAGAACTAACCTTCAATCTTCAATGCATGAGCTTCAATGTTGGCCATGAAAAAGTAAACCATGTAGAATCATAGAAAGACTTCAACTCTCTTTATACTTCAGAAACAAAGAATGTCAAGCTTGAAGAAGAATCCCCAAATTTATCCTCCTTGGAAGCTTGAAGAGTTGAAGAAAGCTCCAATGTCTCTAATCTTACTCAAATCTTGAGAGAATCTTGCTGTAAATGAACTCTAGAGATGAAATGAAGCAAAAGTCTTTTGAAATTGAAAATCTTTGTTCAAGCTTTAATGGCTGTCCACGGACTGCACAGTTAGGGTTTGGAGAAGAAGAAGAAGTCCATGCTTGAAGCAATAGAAAGCTCCATAGCTTGTCAAGGATGATGATCTTGATATGGATGGAGAATAGAAGTGATCTAATCAACCTCTGCATGAGAGTTTGCAGCCATGTTTGTTGTTGTCCAAGATAGCAAATCAACGTAAATTTTGGGTTGTTATTCTACTGACATGGCACCACTAAGACATGGCAAAATGGTATGCGACTTGTTGTACTTGATGTCGAGAAGCCTTCTACACAATTCATTGTTGAAGAGAGGTAAGATTCATGGAGAAAGATGAAGTTGAAGGCTAATGGTTCCATGGAAGTCACAGACATGAAGAAGGGAAAGCTCTTTTCCAAAGAGGAACCATAGTTTATTCTTCTCTTAAGTCCAGTTAACCCCTATTTACCAAGTTATCTTCAAAATAGCTTGTAATGGATGCACAACCTGCCATTTTAGCTAGGTTTGGCCAAATTTATCCAAGATCTTTGTTAAAGCCCCAAGTTTAGTCTCTGCTCTAAGTAGAACACTTGCGAGTACTGCCATGTGGCTCTTGTACTATCTGATATCCAACATTAAATGGTGAAAATTTTGAGAAAATTATGTCTGAAAAATGAGGAAATTAAATGAAGCAAAAACCTAAGCTCTGATACCACTTGTCAAGAAGTGAATGAGAGAGAGAGAGAGAGAGAGAGAGAGAGAGAGAGAGAGAGAGAGAGAGAGAGAGAGAGAGAGAGAGAGAGAGAGAGAGAGAGAGAGAGAGAGAGAGCTACATAAGAGAGAGAAGAAGAAGAAGTGAAGAAGTGCAGAAGTGAGAGAAGTCTAGTCGAGGAGAGAGAAAGACATGAAAGTAGGAAAGAGATGGCTAGCAGCAATAAAGGACAGAAAGAGAAAGATGAAACAAGAGAAGACACTTGTACTAATGTCAAAATTGGATACAAAACTAGTTACAAAATGATTGATACCTTCACCTTTTATATGTGTCCCCATGTACCTGACTTTCCATGTCTTACAAGATTAGATCCATATTAGTGTTTACTTCATTTCAAAATGGTGGTAAATGGATTCCTAATACCTATTATTATTTGCAGAGATAATAGGATCACCATGCAATAGACAAGACATAGAAAATGACTAACGGTATGAGATCTCTTTAATCTTAGCTTGGAAGGATAAAATCAAATACTTTAGACTTGGAACAAGTAAGAGCAATGTAAGAGATACTATTACAACATGTATTTGTGTATAGAGAGTTGCATTTACAACTTAGAATCTAAAAACTTTTATTATGCTTTCTTTTGCAAACTTGCCATAAGGCTTAATTATGATAAATTACATTTGTTTTATAGATGTCTACCCATATAATATTCAAAAATGGAAATTCATTGAATCTATTTTTGATATTATTGATGTTTTATATGGTTCTAGTGGAGAAGAAATGTACAAAGGCAAAAAAAGGACATAGCTTGCAAAGAGTGGGGGGTATTCTTTTTCTTTTATTATCATTTTTATGTTGCCTCCATATAGCATTGCCAATGGGGTGATGCAATATCTCTTATTCCTTTGTCTTATTTTTTAGTCTTTGAATGGCTTTTGCTAAGCACAACCACTAATGAAGGCTACATATGCAAAATATTTTCTAAGATACAAAGAGCATTGAAGCCTAACATCTCAATTAGGATAGCCAACATCACTTAGTTTATGCCTATTGATGTATTTGTAAACCTTTTTTCCAATGGTAAGATAATGCACACAATCAAAAGACTAGTACATGATCATGTTTTGCATTTTGTTGATGAAGGATGGGATACTAGAATAAAAGGCAAGATAACATATAAAATAGAGCGTGACTCTATTAATTGTAAACTCATGATAGCTACTCAGAATTTCATCCTTAGCTTTTACCATAGTAGATGGCGTTATGTCCATAGAAATCTTATACTTAATTCTTGATGACTTTAGTCAAGACTCTATATTGGAGCTTGATATATGATTCAATGAGGAAGTTATTACAATTCTAAAGGTTAAATCATCATGTACACTACATCAAGTAAGGATAAACTTTTAGAATGAAGCTATCGAATTGGAAAGCTCATTTATGTTCAAACCCAATAAAAAGGGTAAATTTCTACATCACATTATACAAATTTGTGTGTATATTTAATTTAACTTATTTCATGAGAAATATTTGTGTTGAAAATTTTACAAATATGAAAGAGGAGGAAGAAGAATACACACTGCAAAGACATAAAGGAAAGCTCTCTTTACTTTTTGTATAATTATGAACAAAGATATTGATGTGAAGCTCTCTTTGCTTTTAGCATAACTACATCCAAAAAAATTATAAGAAGACAAAAATAATAATTACATTCTGTGGGGACTTTTTCTAGGAATGACATTCTTTCTAAGAGTCCTTGGGATGTTTTGGACTTTCTTCAAAACTTTACTTGCTAGATCTATTAAGGGCATGCTTTTATCTAGTGTAGTTGTGGTAGCTCTTCTTTTTCAACACTTCCATACTCTCCATGGCCTCCTTTTTGCCTATCCACCTTTCTCGTCCTTAAATTCTTCTTTGTCTCTTTGGTCAACATATTTTTGGGTGTCACTTTTACCCTTTTTTGTCACGGACCCCTTATGAGGCTTCAGTTTCCCTTAGATATCCTTCTCTTCTGACAACTTTGTATTTTTTTTAAATCTTATACTTCAATAGCTTTGTTCTCAAATTCCATACATGTGTACTATTCTAACAGTCCCTACAAAACTCTATATATTTGAATAAAATGAGGGTTAGTTTACCTTTATTTTGTAATGGTCTAACTTTTGAGTAAATTCTATCTTAAAAATAACTTTCATTGATGTTGTTATGTATACTTTTCAATATGTTATGGCATACTTTTGAGCTGAGATTCGGGCTCCGTTACATTGATCTTGGCTATGGTTATATGTCTTGGTTACTAAAATGCCTTACACAATTACGGTCTTGAAGAATCTATTGAGTTTTATGTTCCCGCTTACACTTCATGTATCTTAGACGCTTGAATGTCATGTACTTGATGTTTTAAGCTTGAATTGCTCATTTGGCATTCAATTTGGTTCCAATGGGAATTATCTACTCTACTTTGGATGGTACATAGAGTTTTGGATTTATGCAATTGAGCTTGCACTTACTTTCACCAAGATCGTGGGACACTTACTTCATGTACATGCTCTCTTGATATGTATTGAATACAATTACCCTACAGTGGACTAATTTTATCACTTACTTTAGGCTTGACACTTATGTTTATCAATGTATTGTCAGTGATATTCATGTGCTTCTTGGCTATGTATTAAGCTTTGCTTAGTGGATTATGCATTTGGCAGCTCTCCTATCTTTACCCTGAGATCTCTATGTGCATGATGTCTATGCCTACCGCATGTATGGTTATTGACACACTACAATCGTGATAGCCTTTAGTGTCGGTTGTTCATGGTCTTTCTATCTTGGTTGCTCACACATGGTTATTGGCATATTGCTACACTTTATTATAGCAGCATTCTATTTGAGGGCAATAACTTGGATTTGATAGTTACTTGATTGCAGTTAGTGTGAACAGCTCATCCTTTTGGCAGTTTATCTTGCTTAGCCCTTAATTTGACCGTGATTTTGGGGTTATTTTGCTATCATTTATAGTAGTCTATTTGTCTTAATTTGTGCTTTCATCTCTTGAAGTATGGCTGTGGATTGAATGATAATGCTATCTTTAACATTGAGAAGTTGGATGGCACAAATTACAACTATTAAAAGACACAAATCTGGCAAGTTCTAATGAAGAAATTGCAAATTAAGACATTGAGGCATGAGGGAGGACATGCAAACATTAGGAAGTTCAACTATTGCTATGTCTTCATCTTTCGTTGGAGATGCTATTTCTTGGATGTCTGAGATATAGAAATGCATAGCCCTTTCCACTATAGAGGTAGAGTATGTTATAGCCATTGAGGCTTGCAAGGAGGCTCTCTGTTTAGACCATTTGGTCGCAAGACCTTGTTATTAGCGATCTGGTCCCTACACTGCATTCGGATTCTATGATTACGGCCTTTGATGCAAAGACAAAGCACATTGAGGTGCGCTATCACTTCATCAAGGAGGTGGTAGAGGACAAGTCTATTGAGCTTTTGACTAACGAGAATCCTTCAAATATGCTAGCCAAAACTCTCTTGACCAAACATTTTTCCTTCCTTTGGAAGATTATGGGCATAGGATTATCTATTTCTCATCCTCTTGTACTTTGTCATTTTTTCCTTGTTCTCTCCTCATTAGGGGGCACATTCTCCTTTAAGTGGGAGGTTGTTGTTGGGAATAAAGGCATCGGTGTCTAACCACCCATGTATTCATTACACAAACAATACTCCCACACATGTACACTATAAGTGGTAGACAACCATCACTCTCACTTCATTATTTATTCTTTCAGTGACTTTTGAATAAGAAAAGGCCCAACTATTAGAGTTTCCCCATATGGTGTCTCTCTCACTTGCACTCTTGCTCCATCTGCCATAGCTCTTGCTTTGCTTTTTCTTTCCCTTGTGTGCTTCTACTCAGGCTCTACCTTTCACATTTCTCCTCATGTAATGGGAGATGGAGAGATCACGTACTTTAACTTTTTGTTGTATATGTAGAAAATGTTCACGTACCATGCACCTAACAAAGGAAGTAAGATAATAAAGATTTTAAACAAAAAACTATACCACACATTAAATTCATTATAATGCAAAATGTTGATCCTGTACCTTGGCCTACAAAGAAAAATAGTATCATTTATTTCTCTCCTTTAATCCTTTAGCATCTCAATGCTCTCAAAGTCAAGGGCAACATAATCCTCACTCTTATCTATATCATTAAGGATTTTGGATTTATATTTATAAGCATGTTTGAAAGCTAGTTCTAGTAATTAGTAATTAGAGCTCCTCTTCTTCTTTTTCTTCTAGTTTCTTCCTCTTGTTTCCCTTCCCCTTCTCTACTTGTTCTTCTACACCATTTTTTGCTTTTTTGGTTGCTCTTATAAGTTTTTCATGTGTAATCTCCTCAAATTTAATACCTTCTTATGGCTTTGGCTTTATATTTGGTGGCACATTAAGAATATTGTATGTTTTTTAATTCAAAATCAAAAGGATCAGTCCAATGTCTTTAAAAACCTATATCGGTCCAAGATCAATCCAAGTTATTTAAAAACCTATGTCTCAAACTTCTCAAAATGACCATATCCTTATCCATGAGAGTTGTCCACGTGCACAAGAGCGATATAAATATAGGTATCATGGAATAGCTCAATCAAAAAATCCTTTGTAATCTCTTGGATGTAGTCAAGAGCTACCCATGTCCACCCCATACTAATCCTCATAGACTTCCTTGTAAAGTCTTTGAAATAGAAGATTTGGGATTGCACGGTCAAGAGCTTTCATTGCCTTTCTTATTTCTTTTTGATATCTCACATCTTGAGAAGACTTTCTCCTTGGTTTGATTGGCTTAGAAAGCTTGGCTAGCTTGGACGCTTGATGAATTTTTTGTGGTAGTTGTTTGGAATCATATTTCTCCTTCACAGTAGTTTGCTTTATTATTACCATATTGAAAAAACAACAAAACCATAGAGAAATGTGAATTTTATAACCATATATTAACGTAAACGTGAAAAGTGATTGTGACATATAAGACACAAAATATGCAACATCAATTGGTAGTCTGTGAAATGATGTCTTATATGAAAAATGAAGCTTCTTGGAGTTTTTGCATTCAAAACGACATAATGACTTGTGGAACACAAAATCAAGCCAAAAGCAATGCCATATAAGCAAAAAAATGTGTTTTATAAGACAAAGTATAAAATTTTACAAAAATATGGAGTCATTACAATCAATTTCAAGCCATATATAAAATTTATGAATTGTTGAAGGAAGGATCAATGATGCATTCAACACATCAAGGATGCAAAAGTAAACAATGACAAATATTTGTATGAAATATTAAAGCTTCCCAAGTTTTGTGGCCTTGTAAAATTCTCACATGTATTCAAAAGGTTTTTGCTATGGATATGGATACGAGTCAATGAGAGTGCTCCATAGAAAGTTTAGAGAGAATCACATTGTAATTAGAATGAGTTTTATATAGTAGCTTTCAAAAAACAAGGTCCAACAATCCTCTTTTTCAAAAGTGTATAGTTTTGGAGGTGCAAACAACTCCTTTTTTTGTCGATTTCAGGATATCTTTAATAAATCCTCCTTCTCTACTTAGTTACACCAAGCACTCAAACCATTTGACCTATTGCAAGCTCTCATGCACTTCAATCTCTTGGTAATAACTGCTTCTTAGCTCATCTCAAACATGCTAGTTTTCTCTTATCAAATGTCATGGAGCATAGGTTGTTGATTTGCTAAATAGTATATGCTAATGCATTTTATATTGATGAAAGGTAGAGCTCAAGTGGAATCACACAAGAGGAAGCAAGAGATCGAAGATGGAGCAAGAGAGCGAGAGAGAGAGAGAGAGAATGTATGTGAGAACTCCAACACTCACAATCTATGACTATATTCAAATATCACTACTAAAGAATAAAGAATGAAGTAAGAGTGATGGATGCCCACCACCTGTAGTGTGCAGGTGTGCAGGCACTGTTAGTGTAATGGATACATGATGATTAGGCACATGTACCTTTACCCCCAATAACCTTCCACTTAAAGAAAAATGTGCCCCTAGTGAGAAGAGAATGAGAAAAAAAGTGACAAAGTACAATAAGATGAGGAATAAGACGTGATCTCATCCTGCTCCCATCATCTTCCTAAGGAAGCAAAAATGTTTGGTTGAGAGACTTTTAGTGAGCTGATCTACAAGATTCTTGTTAGTCAAAGACCTTGACAAGCTCAGTAGACTTGTCCACAGTCTGATGGGCAAAAGGTTGAGGTGGCCAATAGGCTTAACATCATACATATGAAACTGCTGAAGGACCTTTTAGATGTACTCCTTTTGTGACAAGTAAAGGAGCCCTTTAGAGCAATAGCATATAATGCACATCCCAAGAATATGCAAGGCCTACCCCATGTCCGTCATCTTAAAGCTCTTCTTGAGCTCGCCTTTTAAGGTATCCATCTCATCATGAGTAGTCCCAGCAATCAACATATCAACCACATAGAGTATCAAAATCATAAGGCCACCATCACAAGCCCTCTTCATATATAAACACCGATCCATATCATTGTGAGGACATCCCTATGAGTGCATAAAGGCATCAAACTTGTGATACCATTTCTTAGGTGTCTGCTTAAGGCCATAAATACTCTTTCTTAACTTATACACTAGGTATTCCCTCACTTTTTTCTCAAAGCCCTTAGGCTGTTGCCTATAAATTTCATCATGCAAGTCACTATGTAAGAACGTTCTCTTGACATCCATCTAATAGAAGCCCTTAAGGTGGTGCCTATAAATCTCATCATATAAGTCCCTATGTAAGAACATTGTCTTGGTATCCATTTGATTGAATTTCCAATCGAGATGTACAACCAAAGCCAAAACCAAGCCATCTTGATGACAAGAGAGAAGACTTCATCAAAGTCAACACCATGCTCCTGCTACAATCCTTAGCAACCAATTTGGCCTTATAGACTGGATTGGGGCATTCAAGGGTACTCCTCAACTTGTACATCCACTTGCATGGCAAAGCATGTTTTTCATTGGGGAGAGGAACCAATCCCACATATACCCAGACTTTATGTGAGTAATCATTAGTGAAAGTAATGAAATACTTCACGCCACTAAAGACTTGCAAGGTATAGGTCCACAAACATCAAAATGAATAAGAGCCATAGGTTCACACCCATGTGCAAAATACCATACTTCTTATGCAAGTTACAAGTCTACCTACCATAAAGACAATGGTCACAAGAATCAAAACACTTAGTCAAGGGGTGGAAGATATTGCAAATGGATAAGCATTTTCATTCCCTTTAATGACATATGCCCAAGGTGACGATGCCATAGCAATACATGTGGTACTGCAACAACTACTAAAATATAGTCAATAGATCCTAGATACAAGTAAGAGGTAAAGAGTGCCAGACTTGGCACCGTGTGCCAAGATAAAATTCCCATGGGTAAGCTTCTATGAGAAATCACTGAAAGAGACAACATAACCTACACCATCTAGCTATCCATCTAAAAGTAGGCTTTTCATCGAAGCTAGAATATGGCATACATCATGCAAAGTAAACATACCACCTAAAGGAAACTACATTTGGATATTTTCAATAGCAATGATATCCAATGCTAGGTCATTATCCAACTTGACAGATCCTGTCATGCTGCGATAGGAGTAGAACCACTCTTGATGAGAGGTGACATGAAATAAAGCCCCTAAATCAAGTAGCCAACATTGAGCATGAGTAGATAAGGCATTATGTAATCATCGTCAAAATCAATCTACATAAGATTATTCTCTTTAATCTTGACACTCAACTTGCTAAGGACAATGTTGCAATCATCATTCTTTTTCTGCACTTGATCGTTATCCTTTTCTTTGCACTTGTCATCATGCATTTTATGGCATTGTGGCCAAATATGACCTTGCTTCCCACAATAGTGATAAGTCAGTGTGAACTTATAGCCACGAGACTTACTACAAGACTATTCACATGATTGAGAATGAGACTTCTAAGAGTCCCTCACATGGCAATCATTGCCACTTTTACCATTATTGCCTTTGATTGTTAAAGCATGAGAGGTGTAGGAACCATCTATATTCTTTCTGTTAAGGTCATCTCCTATACATCTTGAGCTGCAACATTTTCAAGGACAACATAAGTAGCTAGTGACAAACCATAGGCATTTTGTGCAAGCCCCCTTTAACTACGTAATTAAAGAAGCAATCGCTATAATGCAGGAGGGTATAAGGTGGGGCAACCCTGATCCTTGAGAAAGGTTTATAAATACTATCCAATAGTGCATATATTTTTAAGGCATGTGGCTACCTGAGAGGAGAGATTGGCATTAAGATGGGCCAAGGACATTGTTTATACTTATGCCAAGGTAGCTAGGCTTAGGCAACTCAATGATTTTGAGGCTGAGAAACTCAAGTAGGCCCAGATAATGAGATATTCTGCTCTAGTAAGGGATATGGAGAAGATTGACCTCTTGTACAAATGATAAAAGGCTTATAGGAGGCATGCACTATAGCTTAACAAATTTTATCAAGTCCCTTAAGAATTGCAAAGCCAAAGAAAGCATGGTAACTCTACAATATGAGCATGGTGCTTGGGAACAAAATCAATAGACCATTGCAGCTACCTATAAGAGGCATTTTCAAACTCTCTGCCAACCCCATCTTGGCATTGATCAAGAGGCATTGGAAGAGTCCTTAGCCTTTTCAACACGGTAATCGTGGATGAAGATAATGTCATGCTAATCTAGAAGTTCTCTCCAAAGGAGTTGGAGGCTACCCTAAAAGGCTTGGGCAAGAAGAAGTCCCCTAGTTATGATGGAATCTTGGTAGAAATGATGGTGCTTTTTGGGATAGGCTAAAACATGTTGTGACTAATCTCATCAATCTATATTGGGAAAAAGGGTGTCTTCCTAAGTCATGGGCAAGAAGCATCGTCACCTTAGTGCCAAAGCAAATAATATGCACTCAACTGAATCACTAGCATCCCATTTCACTAATGGGAGTCATCTACAAAGTATTCAAAAAGGCCTTCGCTCATAGGATGGGGCCTACCATACAAAAATGCATTAATGCGCACCAATATGGGTTTAGGAACCTTTTGGATAATGTGCTCAATGTTTTAATGGCCTCTGAATGGGCTTCCATCTCAGGTCAAAAAATTGTCATTTTGCAAATACATGTGGAAAATTCCTTTGAAAGGGTTAGTTGGGAGTATTTAAGGTAGGCTATGCTATGGATGGGGTTGTGCTAGAGATTTGCTAACCTCCCATGGGTACTATCAAAAGGGGGGGCAAGCTATTATTTCAATTAATGGGTCCCTTACGGAACCAATTTAGATTGGAAGTAGTGTGAGGTAGGGTTGCACTTTAAGTCCCCTACTTTTTACTTTAGCCACGCACCTTGTGTTCTATCTAATGGATAGGATGGCACAAGAGGGGAACCTCAAAAGGGTTGAATACCAAGGTAAGCAACTAGTGGGATTGGGTTTTGTAGATGACCTCCTAATGATGCTACAAGCTAGTAAGTGGAACTTGAGAATGCAATGAATATTATGGAATGTCTTGAGAAGGCAACATGATTCAAGATAAACATAGAAAAATCGTGTTTGATTAGCTTGACAAAGGGCATGCCCTTATTACAAGGAAGAATACAAACATCTTCTTATTGAGCAGTACTTAAGTTTTCTTATGTTCATGCAATATTTGGAAGATTCATCTCCAAAAGAAGTGTAAGACAAAAAAGGAGAAGAATTTGCATGTCTCGATGTAGAGTTTGAAAAGAAGATAGATTTATTTCAAGAGGAGCTTGAAAAGAAATTAGTTCGAAATTTTCATGTTACTTTGCTTAAGAGTCAATATATTACAAAGATAGAGGATATAGACATAGAATTGAACACGCAAGTTGAACAAGGCCTTCTTTCATGTGTCCTAACATTCGCAAGCTACCTTATAAACACAAAACAGTATGACTTACTTATTACTGATATTCAATATCTCTTGAACCTTAGAGAAGACTCCTACTTGGCTATCCTTACAAGCTGGGATCAAAATGACAAGGATTTCATTACTTATGACTTATGCTCACTTGTAACTCGTGATATAGAGAGGGAAAAATTTACAAGATGGTTACATAGCTTTATCTTTATATCTTGTTCATATTCTAAAGTATTAAAAGAAGGTTTTCCCACACAAAAGAAGAGTTTTTAGAGGTTCAAAGAAGACCTGGTATTGAAGATATGGGATATGAAGACAACATTTAAGTCTCCACCAAAGGAAAAGCCAAAGAAATCCATAAATCTTTATGATGATGATAGTATATGTGAAGAAGATCAAAACCCCAAGGCATATAAGAGATTTTAAGAGTTTTGTTAGGCTTAATACATAAGAGATTTTTAAAAATTATTGGGTTTAATATATAAGAGATACAAGACTTTTCTTATCATAGAGATCACAAATCTATTTCAATCATGCGTAAGCACCACCCTCAATCTCTATGACATTGAAGTACATATACTTTAACAATGACAAAATTATGGTAGACTTGCATAGCTCATCAAGCTCTTCCCATTCCATTGCATCATAAAGTTTTGGATTTATATTCTCTAATTTGAATGGTTTGACTTGCTTCTTTTTCACTGATACTTGCCAAAAATATAAGTCTTCCCATACTAGAAGTTATTACCATCCAACTTATTTACATTGAAGATAGTACTGTCATTGGAAGCATTTGAAATACCTACCACTAGGTTTGCCAAACAAAGAGAGTAAGGGTTGTTATAATAGTAGCAATTTAGTCCCAAAACCAATCCAAAAAGTGTGTAGCAAGAGGTAGATTGACCCAATACACTATGGTCCACAAGCAAGAAGCAAACAGTGCTAAATACAAATGCTCTCAAAAGAATTGCTCAAAACTATTTTCAACACGACTATCCATAAAACTATAGTAAATCATCATGTAGTTATAGCCAAATATACAGAAGAATAAGCTCCTACTGTTAAGGTAATCCAAGTAGCACAACCGAGATGTACAATGCAACTTATACTGTAAAGATAGAGCATAAACCATCGAGTACGAAAGACTATCAAAACATCCAAGGTGTTAGATACACATATGCATACCACAATGCATGCCAAGCATGTATATACCTCTGATAACCCACTAACAATAAGCGATACAAGGTGCCCAAATCAAAGGCAAACTAGCCCATTATCATAAACCTCTATAATGATAGTATATGCATAAACCAATAAGGTATAAGAGAGTCCCCTATTGACTCAAATGAGCCAAGATTTGTGTAAAAATACCAAGTCCTCCCACTAGAGCAAATTCAGACTATCAAAAGTAGCAAAAAAAGCTAATTGTATCTGGGTACCCAAAGTATACTATGTATATATTCGAGAACATATATCTTCAATAAGTCTTCAAGCTTGCCAAGTGGAAATCGCTAAAGTAAATAACCACTGCCTAAATACAACCAACCAAGCTCAAATCTAAGATATAGAACCATGTCTTTACACAAAGAAGGCATGCGATGATGGCCTTATCATTCTGGTGCTATATGTTGAGGACGTGTTGATTGTTGGGAGTGCTCATGAATAAGATGAATGCTTTGAATACTCAACTTAAGAAGAGCTTTGAGATGAAGGACATGGGGCATGCCCCTCACATATTTGGCATGTGCATTATGTGCACTTGCTCTAAGGGATTCTTGTACTTATCATAGGAGGAGTACATTCATAAGTCCTTGAGTAGTTTCATATACAGGTTAGTAAGCCTCTTGGCTACCTATTGCCTTCTCATGTGAAGGTTAGTCAGATAGATTGTTCCCAACAATGAGATGATGAGGGGGCCAAGAGGCCAAGATCCCATATACATTCGTGATGGGTAGCTTGATGTATGCCATGACAACCACTAGACCAAACATAACATTTGCAATGTGAGTTGTGGCTCGTTATATGATGACACTTGGCAAGCAACAGTGGGACACTGTGAAGGGTATCATGAGATATCTTAAGAGGGCACTGCATGTATATGCATTTGTTATGGTGGCCAGGATATTCGAGTGAGGGGCTACACACATTGTGATTATACAAGTCATGCAAATAGTAGGAAGTCCACCTCTGGTTATGTCTTCGCCTTTGCTAGAAGCATTGTTTCTTGGATGTCCACAATGTAGAAATGCATGGCCTTGTCTACTACCAAGGCAGAGTATATTGTAGTTACTAAAGCTTTCAAGGAAGCTCTATGTTTAGGTGACCTTGGTATGACTATGACTCCTATATTGCATTCAAACTCTTTGAGTTTCATTTAGTTTACATGTAATCTGGTCTTTCATGCAAGGACCAAGCACATTGAGGTTTTCTATCACTTTATTAAAGAGGTGGTTGAGGAAAAGCAAATAGAGATTTTCATGATCTCGATTGATGAGAATCCTACAGATTTGCTTACTACAAGTCTCTAGTGGAATGTTATGCCTTCCTTAGGAAAACGATGGGGGTAGGATGAGATTATGTATATTCCTCATGATGTTGTACTTCGATGTACACTTTGTCACTTTTTTATTATTTTCTTCACACTCAGGTACATTTACTTTTAAGTGGGAGGTCATTGGGGATTAAAAGCCGCATATGCCGAGCCACCTACATTTATATTGTACTTATTGCCCATACACCTGTACACTATAGGTGTGGCTACTCATCACTGTCACTTTATTCTTTATTCTTTACATGACAATAGAATAAGGGAAGGCAAGTCACAAATTGTGACTATTGGAGTTCTCACATTCTCCCAAGTCCTTGAACAACATTTACTTGGACATTTCTTGGAGATATTGATGATAAATAAACATCCTTAATGTTATTACCAATGATACTAATGCTTTAAGATGTTTTGACAAGTCGGGGAAGGGTAAAAAGGGATGTCTTTTTGGCAACCCCCTATTTATGTTCCACCCTTAACCATCACCACATCTCTCTCTCTCTCTCTCTCTCTCTCTCTCTCTCTCTCTCTCTCTCTCTCTCTCTCTCTCTCTCTCTCTCTCTCTCGTTTATATATTTATATCTCTATGTGTGCATGTTGACAAAGAACATTAACCAAATTTGAGCTTATTCAAAATCTTCCAACTCAAAGAACAAGGAAAAAATAAAATTTAATAAAAATTGTAGCACCAAAAAGCTACGTAGAAGAATGACTAGCCTCAATTTGGGAGAGATGTATTCAAATAAGTTTTTATTGTACAAGAATGTAGTTTGTAAGAGTTTTCATTATTAGAGGAACCAAAAAATAGTCTACCACAAAATGAGTAAAGGTGAAGTTTGGTACCTCCATCCATACAAAAGAAGTAGGTGAGAACCATGGCTTCTATTGTGTATTACATGTGTCAGAGGCCCTCTTAGTTGTTATCCATGTCAATTCTTTTAACATGATACCTTAAGGGCATTCATAGTGAGTAAATTGTTGAGTTTAGGACCAAGAGGTAGTTACAAATTATAGTGGACAGTTTATGGAAGTAGCTCCTTATGAAGGCAATATATTAGTAGGGTTCCAAAATATCTAGGAACTAAAACCCTTATGTAGAATAACATTATGCAATTCAGAGGTCATTACATTACAAACATCTTTGTGGGAGCTTAGGAGGTAGGCTCAAGAAGGAGGCCTAAATATTTTAGGCTACAAAAGCATTTATTGCATCTCAAGGGGTTAGAGGAAGAAATGAGGTTATCAAGTTTTTAATTATAAAAATTGTATTTGCTATAGTCTTTGAGAATAAAGAGTTCTATAAACTTCAAAGAACAACATTAGAATTAGAAGTGGAAGGCAAAAAAAATAGGGGGAGGGGGGGATTATTAGTAGGTGGTTAATCATCTTGGAATTGCAATTTCACATAATGTAAAAAAAATCACTAATAATAATAAGAAAAAGCAACTAAAATTCTAGAAGGTGAGTTATCCTTACAGTGATACATTGCTATTCTGTATTAGCAATGGGGCAGTAATGGGAGATGGGAATCAATGACAGCTAGCTAGCCACACACCAAGGAAGAGTGATATGATGAACGAGTAGTATATATCAATAATGGCGAGAGCCATTATTAATCATAAGGCTCTTAGCTATGATAATAACCATTTCGTAGAAATAGGAGAATACCCCTAAGTTATTTGGCCTTAAATTTTGAATCGATACTATGCATGACAAACTAAATAGCATGATCAAACCATAGGATCAAGTTATTTTTACAAATAGATTTATGACCAGCTAGATTACAATAACACTTAATAAAGGCTGTAAATAGTTGAATGCTCCATAAATAAACTTGGAATCATACCTTCCATCATTCGACTTGGTAGAAACATAGATATCATGTGGTGAGCTACATCTACCAACTTCAAATAGACCCATAGATAAAGGACCATTTAAAATGGTAGTCTTAAAGAGAAATCCACGTAGAATTTAAGGATTTAGCATCAGACTCTAAGAAATTTGAAGGGATAAGAGCCTTCCTCATGGTGCGGTCAGTAAGAGAGGGAGCTGTAATCTCTGCAATTTTTTTGGCCTGCAATTTTCTTCAAGAAACATTAGATTGGTACAATAAAAAAGATTGAAAATGATGCCTTTGGGGGATTCCATCCACTAATTATGGTTATGCTCATCTTCTTTGGTGAGAGCATCCAAGTTGTTTGCAAAATTTTTTAGTTTATAAACCACTTATCGAGATTAGAGAGGTCTATATTGTAGATTTTTAGCTAGTTTGAAGTATGCAGCTACAACAATAGAAGCCTTTTAGACTTGGGAAGAACTTGGAGAGCAACCATATCATTATCAATAATAGTACTATGCAACTTAGCAGAGTTACTACAACAAAGTATCCCTTGCACAAAAATGTAAGGAGGTGGCAAAGGCTCATCATACCCCATTGCAATGAGTTCAAGGTGCCACATAACATATTATAAGAAGAAAAGCCAAACAATTAGCGTCTATACAAATTACAGGATGAGCTACGTGTTGCACTACCCCAAATGAGTGCATACATGCATGTGCATGTGCATGCGCACATCCATGCATGCATGACCCTCGTATATACATATGTAGGTATGTATGTATGTGTGTGTGTGTGTGTGTGTGTTTTTTTTTTTTTTTGGTATCTCTCTATGTAAAGTTGTAGACTTTGTTTTCCAACCTTTCCTTGTGATCTCTCTCTTTGTCTCTTAGCAAGCCTTTGCTCTTTCAATTGTTACATAGCCTATTGCCATCCAACTCTCTCTCTCTCTCTCTCTCTCTCTCTCTCTCTCTCTCTCTCTCTCTCTCTCTCTCTCTCTCTCTCTCTCTCTCTCTCTCTCTCTCTCTCTCTCTCTCTCTCTCTCTCATTATTCAATCCCCTTTTGACAAATATACAATTCCAAAATGCATAGATATGCACATGTACTCTCTCTCATCCTTCCATTCATGTCTCTCTTTCACTCTCTTCTAATTCACAAAACATTGATATATAATTCAAATAGAATCCACCTTCTAGTCCTTTTCCAAATGTAGTGTTCAACTAATTATTTTGACAAAGTTCCCTTGCTTTAAGTTGTTTACTGGATACTAGACATGTTTTGCACTATTGATCTCCATCACCTCTACTTACATGGAAGGTGGATTGGACCACCTCAACTACCTAAAAGTGATCCTAATCTTCTTTATTAACAATGATCTTGATTTCTTAGTCAATGAGTTTGTGTGCTTGACCCAAAATCCATTGTAAGGGTTAGATAACTTAGAATGCAAAACAATTTAAAACTCCATTAATAGAACATGTAATTTCCAACTTGAGTATTTGATCCTAGTATTTTCTAACCCAAAGACATACTATATTACACCTAGTATAGGTATGCAATATCAATTCCCATAGGTGGAACTAAGTTTAACTACAAGAGATGGTTTTTGCATCACCTCAAGTAGTCTTGGTCACCCCTTGAAGTGGAGAAAATTTGACCCCATCTCATGGAAATGTCTCTAATTTTCAAATTCAGTTTTTAAATCTTCCAATCCTTAACTCACTACACTATGCCTAGCACTTCTCTACATCACACGACCATTAAACCAAGACCCCTACAAACTGCAAAACTCAATCTCCCATCACCTTGGCAACAAATTTTCTTCAATTTTTGTAACTTGAAACCTAACATGCTTGAAATAAACCACTCTAGGGTGTAAGTCTTGAAATTTTCTAGTCCTTAAATCCTTGAAACAAACTGAATCATGCCTTAGACTAGTTTGAAAAAGCTAAAAACCACACTAAGGTACCACCATCTAGTTGGACAATTCATGAATTCAAATCTTATCACGTGACTTGCACTTAGGCTCATAGTCTTTTTTTGTGGCTTGTGTATCAAAGGATTTGTGATTGAGTCTTAAAAGAAATTTATGTCTTAATTATCACTAATTTGAAATCATAATTGAAAGCTTGTTAAATAAATTGAAAAAAACTATGGATTAAAGGTGCATACACTCAAAGATTGTCACCCAAAAGAAAGACCATTCCATAAGACTCGTTAAAAGTTACTTAGCCATAGAGCTAGAGGACTAAAAACCTTGCTCAATAAAAATTTGAAGAACATAACCATCAAGGGATTCACTCTACTTAACAAGTATTAAATCCTAGATGCTTGACTAACATCCATTAACAAGGGGAACCAAGGAACTAGTGTCTCACCTTGCTTCTTGATCAAATATATACCTAACGACCTCAACAAGAGTTTGTTGAGTCAAATGAATACCAATCGGACTTTACACTCATGAAATTCAGCATAGTAGTGCTACCTAGTGCTCTATGCAAACATGAGCCATGTCTTAGGACTCTAACTTGAGCTTTGGACTAAGAGGAATTGAGAGGACACAACACCAAGTGATAGCTAGGGAACGAATTGAACTAGAGCTCAATGGATAAAAGGAGAACCCAATAATTGAAAAGAAAGAAAGAGAAGGAAACCAAGAAGCCAAGAGATGAGAGGATAGAAGGAGAAGTCGAGAACTAGAAAGAAAGAAAGAGAAGGAAACCTAGAATGGAAACACAAGAAACAAACACAATAAGAAATTTGGAGCTAACATTCTTCCAAAAGAGCTAAAACATGGCTACAAGGGTACTTTAGTGTAATGGACCTTCAAATACTAAACCTTGCGAGCTTTTTTATAGAACCATGTACAAAATTGGCCTTTGTATAGAACCACATACAATTTAGAGGGTTTCTTCTACGAAATACAAACTTCTAAAACAAAACCCCATCCCTCTTAACTACGATATAATCAACAAACTCATTGTTGAAGAGTACCAAGACCAAGTCATGATGGAGAATGAAGGATTCAACCACATTTGTATTGAGCTTTGGAAGCTTAGTACAATGAATACCAAAGAATCCTAACCATAGAGCTAGGAGGAAGACATTCAAATAAAGTTATGAAGGACTCAATATTTACTATTAGAGCCATCTAAACTTACAATGTATAGGCTCAATATTTGATTTTCATTATGTGCACTTTGGTGCACAACTCCATTCTTGGGTAATATAAGGACTATTAGGATTTACGAGAAGCTAGCATGGGGTCAATACAAGCAAGATAAGGAGATGGACGATGCAAGGAAGATGATCAAGCTTTTAGGAGTTCCATCACCTCTAGAGGGCATCTTGCCCAATCTACCACTCAAGAAACTTTTCGAAAACTCCATGGTTGCCCGAATTGGTGTGGTCATGAGAACTATGTTGAAGTGTTTGGGCATAACATTGACAATTAGTGGCCAATCCAGGATTCCGGTGAGAAATAAATAATCCAACAAACATGGAGAGGGAGGTGGTCCGTAGAGCTTTGTGGAAAAATTTGAGCAAGTATGTGAGGCTAACAACCTTTGGGTACTAGACAAGAAAGCATGCTCATTAAAAAATTCTCAAAAGCTAGCTAGTAAAGCTCATGAATGTGAGCCAAAGGGAGAATGGTACCATTAGGGACTATGTCACTAGTGTCCAAAGTCTCTATAAAATAATTACCTCCATAGAAAAACCAAATCCCAAAGCTACCACCACTTTGTTGATCAATGGGATTAAGAATGACGAAGTCAAGCCTAATGCAAGATGAAACAAAACTCAAGCAAGAGCAAATGAGAATAGTTAAAAGTAACAAACCGAAGACCAATAGAAATAGCATAGGCAACCATGTGCCATCAAAATTCTAGGAGCATGAGGGAAGAGTCTACTCCAATGGTGGGATGTATGGGCATGATATGGTAGAGTGTCATACTACTAGAAGGCTTACTTATCATGATCCATATAAAAATAAGCCTTATCAAGCCAATGGAGGGATGTTATATCATAAAGGAGGACAAATAGGTCTACATACAACAAATGAGCAATGACTTGTTGTACCTAGGGGAGACATCAATCTCATGGGGATCCCAAGGCCACATATCCTTACAAGCTCACTCATCAATTGATGTTCGAGCCCATTGCTGTCTAGAGGAACCACTTGAAGTTGAACTTTACTTAAGTCCCTACATCTCTTATGACGAGGACAGTTATGCAATTCTGATGGACTACAAAGCCATTCTAGTGATGGTCCTAAGACACAATAGAGGCTGAAGAATAATGCAACTATGGAGGAAATCTCTTGTTAGCATTGTGCCAATCTAGGCACATGTCACTTCAAATACTCAATTATTGGCCTTGCATCAAACGTCCAATATGCCATGGATAAAAGATGGCCACTGCATAAACAGAAAATGTTACAGTGACAACCCCATACATCACATTATACATCTATAAGCCACTAAACACATATATTCGAATTTGGGATATCAGTCATTATGATACTCACATGGCCACTAACTGATCACTTATTATATTTAGTTTATTACATGTACCTACAGTTGGCAAAGATATAGCGCCAGTCGATTAGTGTAATCCGTTATGCACTATTTGACTTAGTAAGCCACTTTCCTTTATGTTGTATCTCATCTATACTTTGTGTACATTGTATAGTGTGTGGAAGAAGAAGAAGAAATCAGCAAGAAAACGTTTTTGGTCTCCATCTCTCTTCTTGTGTTCTTGAGATGAGCTTCCTCTTGTGTATATAGTGTGTGTTTTGCGTAACAACTCGAGCAAGTCCTCCCACCATGCAATTCTTGACATAGTATTAGAGTCCTGCCCCACTGAGAGAGACTGATTTTAAAGGCTGAAGTGAAGGAAAAGAAGAAACGTTCGAGCAAGCAAGCAACGGGTAAGAAGCTCCCCCATTCTTCCACTCTTTCTCTTGGATAGTGCTTGTGGAGGCATCGGAAGCAGGGTAGAGTGAAAATTTTAGATTGCTATGAGTTCGGGGTGTGAGCAAAGCACTATATATTTTGTAGATAAACTGCATCTGAGGCCATTTCAAGCCCTATTTTAGAGCTGTAAGGTTACGGACAATAGTTTCAGGGTACATTGTGATTTCAGATGTGTTGACTGAAAGTGGGTGCACAGGCTACCGATTTTAAATCTGTAAATTTTAAGGTGTTTGCCAGGAAGCAAACATAAGGTTTATCTCCAAATAGGTTACAGATTACATGTACTATTGAGCAATTAGTGAAAAAGGTTTCTTGGTGTATTGTTGTGCACTTTGTTGTGAAAGGCTGTAGAAGAATTACTTGTTGTGTTATATCCTTTTTTGTGATAATGGCAGAGAACAGTGAAAATCCCATTAATGAGAAGCTCGACATGACCAACTACCCTTCATGGAAGTTCCATGTGATGAACTTCCTCATTGTGGAAAGGGCCTTTATGAGTTTATTTCAGGTGAAGAAAAGAAGCCATAGCTTGGCATCCCTCCGATTGCAAATGAATTACAGGCATGAAAAGAATGGAATGCAAAATACAAAAAGGTGATGTATTGGCTATCTGTAGTCATTGATAATACTATGCTGGGACATATCAGGAATGTAAAAACTTCACATGCAGCTTGGATAAATTTTGAGAACATGTTTTCAGTAAATACAAAGGCACGAAAGATTCAACTCAAGCAAGAGTTAAATACCTTGAAGAAACAGAAAATGTATGTCAATAAGTATGTTTTGAAGATGAGGAGCATTGTGGATACTTTAGTAGCGATTGATGCAATGCCTAACGATGATGATTTGGTTTCATCCACTTTGAGTGGCCTTAATAATGAGAAGACATGGAAATCATTTGTTACTTCAGTATGGGTATGGAAGCCATTTTCAAATTTTGATGAGTTGATCTCTCTCATGATTATCGAAGATATGAATATGCAAGGTGACTCATTTGAAAGAAATTGTGAACATGTTTAAGCATTTTACTCAAGTTCAGGAAGGGGACATGGTAGATTCTCTTCAAGAGGCCATGGTATGGGATGTGCTGGCGATAACCAGCAAAACAGGTTCAATCAGTAATTTGGTGAAAAATGCAGGTTTTAAGAGGCCGAGGAAACTTTAGAGCAAGGGGAGCTCTAGAGGAAGAGGTGGATGACAGAACTGAGGTTTTGGAAATTTTGCTATTGTTGCCATTGTTGTGGCAAAACTGGTCATATTGCAGCCCATTGTTATGCTAAGAAGGATGATATTCGCAGTGGAAAATTACAACAAAGAAACTATGCATTGTCTTCATGACAGAATGAAGACAAAAATGAGGATTTGTTGTTATGCAGCATATGAATGCAATTACAAGAAAGGGGACACATGCTGATGTATGGTATGTCGATTCAAGTGTATCTAATCATATGACTAGTCAAATTGAATGGTTTGGAGAGATGTATGACTTACAAAATACAGGTTATGTGCAGACGGGTGATGATTCATGCCATCCAATTTCACACATTGGAAAGGTTTCCTTGTCCTTGCATGATGGCCAGGACAAAGAGTTAGACAAATGTATTACATGTGTCTTCAATCACAAAGAATCTAGTGTCTATTGTCCAAATGGTAGAGCAAGGATTGCATGTCCAATTCAATGCAAAAGGTTGTTTTGAAGAAGACTTTAATGATAAGTGTAGAGTGGTTACAAAAGGAAGTAGACTTGGCTGCATGTTCACTTTAGATGCTAGAATTTCTGCAATGAATGCTGCTATGTATGCTAAAGGAAAAAGAGTTGTTGCAAACATTGAAACATGGCATAAATGTATTGGACATGCAAATGTGCAAAGGTTGAATTTAATGTAATTCAAAGGATTGGTTACAAGGTTGCCTTCCTTTAGAGTTGCAGAATTTCATAAAGTCTGTGAAGCATGCCAGTTTGGTGAGCAAGTGAGACAACTCTTCTCACATAACAGAGAAGTGAGCAAAAATATACTCGATGTAGTGCATACAGATATTTGGGGAGCCTACACAGAATGTATTTCTTGGTGGCATCAAATAATTTGTCACATTTATTGATGATTGTTTAAGGAAGCTATGGGTATATTTCATGAAGGAAAAGAGTGATGTATTTGAGTACTTCAAATCTTTCAAGGCAGCTGTTGAAATAGAAACAGACTTGAAAGTGAAGTGCTTGAGATCAGATGGAGGGGGAGAGTACCTCTCTAATGAGTTTAGTGCTTCTTGAGGACTCATGGGATAAAGAGACAATTTACTTTGCAGGTATATCCCATAGCAAAATGGGGTTGCAAAAACAAAAAATAGGAATATTGCAAAAGTTGCACGGGCATTAATAGCTGAAAAGAATATGCCAAAACATTTTTTGTCTAAAGTTGTTCGTGTTGCTGTTTATATTATGAACAGAACTCCCACAGCTACAGTTCATGGGATAACTCCCGAAGAATGCTTTACTGGCAAGAAGCTCGATGTATCACACTTGAAGGTATTTGGTTGTATTGCATATGTTCATGTGCCAAATGAGCTATGGAAGAAGCTTGATCCAAAGGTGGAAAAATGTATTTTTATTAGATACTCTTTAGAGTAGAAAAAGTATAGTTTTATAATCCTATCATAGGTGAGTTCAGAGTGAGCAGGGATGTTATTTTTTATGAGATGAGTAGTTGGTATGCACATGCTGGTGATGCATTATATGATGATAATTATCATGATAGCTATGTGCAGAAAGAAAAGAAAGAATCACGGAGTCTTAGTGGACCAGAAACATCATCTGTTACTACACCTATAGTGAGCCCTTGGTCTAGGAGACTAAGGAGTAGCCCCACATCTTCAGGTGGATCTATAAGTGTTGTAGGCAAAGACAAAGGAAATAATGGTAATGATGCATCTACTAGTCATTCGGGATTTCATAGAGATTCTAGTGGTTCTGAGAATTTGGATGATGAGCTTGGTATTCCTTCAGTCAGGACACCAGGTGTACAAAGAGCACATAGTAATGTAAAGGCTCCACTAAGCGATCTAGTGGTACGCAGGTCTAGCAGGGTCAGATACCCTATTAAAAGATTTGGTTTTGAAGGTTATGCAGCTCACCATTATGATAATATGGTGAAGGTAGTTGAGGATATTGAGCACACTTGTTTTGAGGATGCTGTTGGCCATGCTCATTGGGATGCAGCAATGGATGAGGAGATGGCTGCAATAGAAGCCAATAAGACTTGCAATTTGGTACCCTTGCCTAAGGGTAAGAAAGCTATTGGCTATAAGTGGGTTTACAAAGTGAAAGGTCAAATGGATCGAAGCTTGCACGAGAGAGCTATGGCAAGAGAGCAAGAGCAAGAGAGAGAGACACTCACAATGTGGGAACTCCAACAGTCACAATGTCTGATCGGCCTTCCCTTTATTCATCTGTCATTAAAAGAATAAAGAATAAAGTGATGGTGACGGGCATCCGCCGCTTGTAGTGTGCAGGCGCATGTACTGTCAGAGCAGTAATACATAGGCAGCTAGGCGAAGGTGCCTTTACCCCTAACAACCTTCCACTTAAAGGCAAATCTGCCCAAGTGAGAGCAGTGAAAAAGAAAAAGAAAAGACAGTACCACATGTATACATGATGAGAAAATACGTAATCTCATCCCACGCCCATCAATCTCTTGAGGAAGGTAAAGATCTCTACAGAGAGGCTTTTGGTGAGTAGATCTGTAGGATTCTGGTTAGTCGAGATCTTAACAAGGTCAATAGACTTGTCCTCAACGACCCCACATACGAAGTGATACCTCACCTCAATGTGTTTCATCTTCGCATGGAAGACCGGATTCTTGGCTAACTAAATAGCACTCATAGAATCTAAATGCATTGTAGGGATATCATCAATACCAATGTCATGAACCAAAATGGCCTCGTTACAAGCCTCAGTGACTACAACATACTCAACCTCAATGGTAAAAAGAGCCATATACTTCTGCACTGTGGACATCCAAGAGATAGCATCTTCAGCATAGGTGAACACATAGCCATAAGTGGACTTCCTACTATCTGCATGTCCTGCATAATCAGAGTTAATGTACCACATGACTCCTGTATCTTGGCTGCCATAGTATATGCATATATCTGCAGTGCTCTTCAGGTATCTCATCATACCCTTCGCGGCATCCCAATGCTTCTTGCGAGGTGTAGCGATATAGTGTATCATAACACCAACTAGAAAAGCAATATCTAGACGAATGGCTATCATGGCATACATAAGACTATCCACTGCAGAGGGAATCTTAAGCATCTCGGCCCTTTGCTCATCTATTTGTGGACAATCGATCTCTGATACCTTCACATAAGAAGGCAATGGACAACCAATAGACTTCACGTCCTGTATGCGAAAGCGCTCGAGGACTTTATGAATGTACTCCCTCTATGACAAGTAGAGGAGTCCCTGATATCTGTTGCATCTAATGCGCATACCAAGTATGTGAGAGGCCTGTCCTAGATCCTTCATCTCAAAGCTCTTCTTGAGCTGAGCCTTAAGAGCATCTAGCTTATCATGAGCTTTCCTTGCTAATAGTATGCCATCCACATAGAGTACCAAAATAAGCAAATATCCATCACGTGCTTTCTTCGTGTACAAGCACGGATCCATAGCACTATGGATGTAGCATAAAAGCATTGAACTTATGGTACCATTCCCTAGGTGCCTGCTTCAAGCCATAAAGACTATTCTTCAACCTGCACACTAGGTGTTCCCTGCCAGGCTCTATAAAGCCCTTAGGCTGCTCCATGCAAATCTCATCATGCAAATCCTCATGAAAAAATGTTGTCTTAACATCCATCTGATAAAAGTCCAAGTCAAGCTGCATGACTAGGGCCGCAACTAGGGCCTAAACCAAGCAAAGGGTGGTCATCTTAACCACATGAGAAAAAACTTCATTAAAGTCAACTTTATCCTCCTGTTTGAAACCCTTAGTAACAAGTCTTGCCTTATAAGTCAGCTTGGGGTGTCCAAGGGTACTCTTCAACTTGTACACCCATTTTCATGGCAGTGCATTCTTGCCACTAGGCGAGGAAACCAAATCCCAAGTCTCATTCTTATGCAAGGAGTCTATCTTAGACTGCATAGCCCTCTCCCAGGAGTGATTGTCACCCCTGCACATAGGCTCATCATAAGTGAAAGGCTCTCCTACATTTATAAGCAAGACATAATGCATCAAGGGCTAAAATCTGTCAGGGGGACATTTATCTCTAGTAGAATGCCGCATTGCAGGCTATGCTGCATGCTCAATATTCTATCCAATACCTTGGCCATGAGTACCTACTGCTACAGGCTGTCCAACTTACTATACGAGAGCTCGTGGCTCCTCCTTAAATATAACTCTATGTATCTCCACTATCTTCTTAGACTGCCTATGCATCTTATCTTCATGGAAGACTACATCATGGTTATGGATGACTTTCCATGCATGCTGATCCCATAGACAGTAACCCATCTCTCTTACATCTCCATAGCCAAGGAATATGCATTTAACACTCTTAGGATCTAGCTTGTTACGCTTGTCCTTGGATACATTGCGAAATGCCTCACATCCAAAGACACATAAATGCACATAAGAGGGAGACTTTCCTTCCCATACCTCATCTACAACCTAGAAATCAATGGCACTACATGGCGATCTATTAATGATATATATGACAGTTGTAACTGTCTCAATCCAAAAGTGTTGGGGTAGGCCTGCATGGCTAAGCATATTGCGAACCCTCTCCTAGATGGTTATATTCATCCGCTCAGCCCTACCATTTTGGAGAGGGGTGTAGGGGACTGTCAATTGACGCTTGATATCCCTCTCATCACATAACTGCTTAAAAGGATGTGAGACATACTCACCCCCATTATTTGTCCTTTGGCATTTCAGGCTATACCCAGACTGGTTTTCTGCCCCAAAGCAAGCATCTCTAAAAAATTGCCAAGACATCAGACTTCTACTTTATGGGATAAGCCCATACCTTACGTGAAAAATCATCTATGAAGGTAATAAAATACTTCATACCATCGAAAGACTGATAGGGCATGAGCCCACAAACATTAGAATGAACCAAAGCCAAGGGCTCACTTATGCGTGGCATACCAGACTTCTTATATGTAGACCTAGTTTGCTTGCCATAAAGACAATGATCACAAGAATCAAAATGAGAATAGTCAAGGGGCGGTAAGTATTGCAAACCAGAAAGATTTTTCATTCCCTTACTGGACATGTGCCCCAAACGAGCATGCCAAAGAGATACATGAGGTAAAGACTCCACAGAGAAAGCATGATCAACTATAGATCTAAAAACAACTAAGGGGTAGAGGCTGCTAGCCTTGGCACCTCTCACAAGCACAAGCTGCCACGAGTAATCTTCCATGTAGAGTCTCCAAAAGATACATGATATCCTTTGTCATCAAGCGGTCTAGCAAGCATGAGACTGCGTGTTAATGTAGGTACATGATATACATCGTGCATAACAAAACTGCTGCTAGAAGGAAACTGTAGCCTAACATCACCAATGCCGACAATCTCAAGAGACTTGTCATCACCTGCTTGTGTACAGAACGGTATGAATGGAACCAGTCTTAGCAAGGTGTCACATGAAAGGACACACCTGACTCCAGGAGCCAACACTATGCATACATAGAGTGCATCTCTGACATTTGCAAAGCATTAGATGAAGCTGTTGCAAGGATATAATACCCATCACTATCCTCAGGTTGCATAACATTGATCTCTTCAAATTTAACACTTGACTTAGTAGGTACTATGCTGCAATCAGAAGACTTTTCTTGCACTTTCTCTTTCCCCTTGTCTTTGCCCCTTTCATTGCACAATTCATGATATTGTGGCCTTATGTGGTCTTTCTTCCCACAATGATGACAAGTCAGATTTTTATTTCTCCCATGAGACTTATTGTACGACTTGCCACGTGACTTGGATCGAGATTCTACGAATCCCATCCATGACCATTACCATGGTCATTCTTTGCATTTTCATCATGTCAGTTTCTAACTATCAAAGCATAAGACACACAATAGGCATCTAAATTCTTACAGTTTATCTCTTCATACAGAAGAGAGCTCTCACAACAGATAGCTTCAGAGTAGTGGCATAAGCACATAAGGCAGTGCGAAATACATCCCAAGTCTCATTAAGAGTTCCAAGCAAGAACAACGGAGTGACATCCTCTTTGAAATCAATGCCCTACGAAACCCAGTTCTTAAGAATAGCATGAAACTGGCTCAAATGAGTTGACATGGTCCCATTCTCTTTCATGCGGAGATCCATAAGTTGTTTCAGCTAATACATTTGACTTGCGGGACTTTGCTTGTCATAGAGGTTATTGATCTTATCCCAAAGCTTCCAAGCACTCTGTGCTTCCTCAATCACATTGTAATGCACATGTTCAGTGAGAGAAAATATAAGGGTGGACTTGCATAACATCATCAAGCTCCATCCATTCGTCATTAGTCATACTTTTAGGCTACTCTCCACTCAACCTTAGTGGCTTTATCTAAGATTTCTGTACCATACCTGCCAAACTTGGCTCTTCCAATAGGCATAATTCATACCATCAAGCTTAGTGATGTTGAAGATAGCACTATTGATGGAAGAAGATGCCATACTGCAAGTTGAAATAGTGTTGACAGTTCAAAACTGCTTGCTGTCAACTATAGAAAATGACCCAAAAACCACAAAACAAAGGCAAAATGGCGAGAAACGAGTATTTAATGATGTTATCCACCAAGTACCATCAAAAGTATATCAAACCAAGATTATTCAACATAAAAAATACATCACAATCCAAAGATATATGCTTGCTGTAATAATCTATAGCAGTGTACAATGAGAGCTCCTAATAGGTAAAAAACAATATTCCAAGTCAACCACTAACTATCAATGCAAAACTAGAATCAAATGAGTATCAACAAGCATATAACAGTCAAACTAACATGAGCCAATACCCAAGTATATCAGACAAAGTCCGTCGGTAAAGTCGGTACACTCCCCAATCAATAGGGCAAAATGTACATACCATTGCCAAGACCTGACACAAGTCGGTGTGTGCTTAGTGAATATAAACCCGAATTAGCCCAAGTACATCTACACGGACCAAGGTATATCAACCATATATCATCCATGAGGAGATCCCGATCTCTAAGATCCAAAAGCTCAATATGCATAACCCACACTACTCAATGTTTGATAAGCGTACATAGACGCTCCCAATAGCACAAAACCTGTCAGTGTCAAGCAAATAAGCTCAAACAAAGCATATAAGAGCACTAGTGATGTAGTATCCAAGATCATACATTAGTAAGACATCCATAGCATATGAGCGGCCAATGATATCATCCAATGTCATGAAGACAATCCCAATTAATCTCTAACGAGCCAAAGCAAGACCAAAATAATCTCCAGAGTATCCAAAGTCAAGCCCAAATGAAACTCCAGTAGTATTCAAGTCCAAACAATATAACTAGCATGTGTAGATAACATAACCATCAAGCATGTACCAAGGGGTCATACATAGACCATAGATATAACCTTTGTCACAAAGCATGCCAATGTAGACCAATGTCAAGTAAATGCCAACCAATACAGAGCTCAAACAAGGCTTAAAATACATTCCGAAACCATCCAAAGCATTTGCCAACCTTCATTTGCATCCCAATAGTCATATGAAACACCCAGGAAGCACTTGTGAACCAATAGGCAAAGCATAAAGTGACTAAATAAGCTTCAGCCCTGGAGTGTACAGCGGTGATTTACTGTGTAAAACTGAGTATTTTAGGCCAATAAATTAGCTCCAAATGATGGCCAATCAATAGATATACATTCCCCTAACATTTAGGACCAACTAGGCATCAAATGTCACTGCCAACCAAGCATAAACATAAACTGTCGATGTAACACTATTTGTGGCTGCCTGTGGACTGTGGAAAATAGTCTTGGACTGAGGTAAATCAGAGTCCACAAATCAGTGCCAATGATAACCAGCAATGCCAAGCATCAAGGGGTTGTTTCCAATTACCAAATGAAGTGTTTTCAAGCTACCAATCAGTGCCAAGGGAGTGCTGAAGTAAAAAATGATTTTTTTACAGGTCTTCAAGCTACCCTAAATAGGGATGATGTTGCTGGCTATACTGCTGGTCCACGTGGCATTAATGGGGTGGAAGGGGGGTTCAAGTAGGGCCTAAAGAAGGCCTACACAAAGCCTTGTCAAGCCTAGTCGTGCAAGAGCTAAGATATGAAATGGGGGAGCTCTAATAGTTGGAGCTATGGCTGTGGCCCTTCCTGATGTACCATACAAACTAAAATAAACACTCAAAAGAATGCTTCAATATCTATGAAGGAAGGCCTTGAGGTTGCCAAATGGATCGGGTAGGTGCTTGGGAAGCCAGGGAGTGATCGGAGCTCGAAGGAGTCAGATAGGGTTGCCGGGAGAATGCACCAATGGTGTAGGATTCAAATGAATGTTGAAGGAGTCACGGACCAAGCTCAAATGCTCAAGTAACCATGCTCTGATACCAGTTGAAAGGTGAGAAGGATCGAAGCTTGCACGGGAGAGCTATGGTGGGAGAACAAGAGCAAGAGAGATAGAGAGACTCACAATGTGGCAACTCCAACAGTCATAATGTGTGACTGGCCTTCCCTTTATTCATTTGTCACTAAAAGAATAAAGAATAAAGTGACAGTGATGGGTGCTCGCCCCCTGCAATGTGTAGGCACGGGTACTATTAGTGTAGTAATACACGGGCAGCTAAGTAGAGGCGCATTTACCCCCAACACAAAGTCAAGCATAATGCTGATGATTCTGTTAGCATGTATAAGGTTGGGTTGGTTGTAAAAGGTTATGCTCAAACATATGGCATAGATTATCAAGAGACATTCAGTCCAGTTGCTAGGGTGGCAATTGTTAGATGCGTGATTGCCTTGGCAATAGCCCAAGGTTAGAGTTTACAGCAAACAGATGTTAAAAATGCATTCTTGCGTGGTAAATTGCAAGAAGTATATATGGAGCAGCCAGCAGGTTATGAGGATTTAGAGCATCCCACATATGTATGCAGATTAAAGAATGTGCTGTATGGGCTGAAGCAAGCACCTGGAGCATGGTCTGACAAGGTTGGAGAGTATATTGTCAATATTGGATTTTGTATTTTTGATGCTAATCACTCAATTTATGTTAGAAGAGGAGATGCAGGTTTGATTATCGTAGTCATTTATGTGGATGACTTGATTATTACAGGTGACAGTGACAATGGGATTGTTGAAGTTAAGGACTTCTTGAAGAATAAGTTTTAGATGAAGGATTTGAGTGAGCTAAGATACTTTCTTGGTATTGAGATGATCAGATGTAATGATGGTATATGACTATCCCAAAGGCAATATGGCTAGGATATGTTATCCAAGTATGGTATGATAGCATGTAAGCCTATTTCAGTACCATTGGAGCAAAATGTGAAGTTGAGTGCTGACGTTGGGGATGAGATAGAATATCCTACTATGTTCAAGAGGATAGTAGGGAGTTTGATTTACATGACTATCACAAGGCTAGACTTGAGCTATGCTATTGACCTTGTCAATTAGCTTATGCAAATACCTAGAAAGCCTCATTTGGATGTAGTTAGACGTACATTGAGGTATGTGAAGTCCACTTTACATTATGGAATTTTTTATGAGGCAGGTAAGGATGTATAAGTCTTTGGATACACAGATGTAGATTGGGTTGGTAGCATGTCAGACATAAGATCTACTAGTGGATTCATGTTTTTCCTTGGTAGTGCAGTAGTTACATGTAGCATTAAAAAGCAACCTACAGTTGCTTTATCGAGTACAGACGATGAGTATAGAGGTGTTCCTATGGCAGAATGTGAGGTGGTATGGCTGCAAAAGTTATTAGGTGATTTGGATATATAAAGAGATGGTCCAGTTGTCATTCATTGTGTTAACATGATCAACATTCAGCTAGCTAAGAATCCAATGCTCCATGCTAGGACAAAACACATTGAAGTACACTACCACTTTGTGAGAGAGAATGTACTTTTAGGAGAGATTGACTTGGTATATGTCAGCATACATGATTAGATAGTTGATATTTTCACAAAGGCATTGGGTATAGAGAAGCTTCGAAAGTTTCAAAGCTCACTTGGAGTTGGAGAGATAGAGTTGAGCTTGAGGGGGGAGTGTTGAGATGGCAAGCTCAACATGTGCGGATATTGATGATGGACCGCCTGGCTATACAGGTCCATACATCTACACTTAGAATATTGGTGGTCATTATGATACTCACATGGTCACTGGCTTATCACTTATTATAGTTAGTTTGTTACACCTATAGTTGACAAAGATATAGCGCCAGTCGATTAGTGTAGTCTGTTATGCACTGTTTGACTTAGTAGGCCACTTTCCTTTATGTTGTAGCTTATCTATACTTTGTGTACATTGCATAGTGTGTGGAAGAAGAAGAAGAAACCAGCAAGAAATCGTTTTTGGTCTCCATATCTCTTATTATGTTCTTGAGTGAGCTTCCTCTTGTGTATATAGTGTGTGTTTGGCACAACAGCTCAAGCAAGCCCCCCCCACCACACAATTCTTGACAATGTTAGCTAGAATTTCTCAAAGTATAAGAATATCCTGAAGATCACATTTCTACAAATCTTGATCTATAAGATTTTCCAAGCAAGCAAGAGCGTAAGCATATCTCTACATATGTATTTCCATTTCGGAGAAATAATTGTTCTAGCATGCCATACTTTGACACAAGGATATAGCATCACAATCATTGTTATTGTTAAGATGCAAATTATATGACTAACTATTGGTGTTATAACCCTATTGTGAGCATGTGGATGTATAAGCATGCCCTATAGAAATCTCACCTAAGTTGTTAGGGGTAAGGGGGCCAACCAAGTGTCATTGGATATGAAGGCCACAAACAATGCCAATGTAGGGAACATCGAGTAGTGATCTCTAAATGCACTGTTAGATAAATAGTCCTATGCTTTTGCTTTACCATGTCCTTATCTTTCTAGTCCCTCCATTGAAGTTGGTGGGAAGATGGCCCCTTTACCCTATAGACGTAACCCAAAAGAATCCACTTAGGCTAGTAGTTAGTTCATAATGGCCTTTGTGAGGGCTACCAACTCGTCATCAGTGTGCGAGGAGCGAGGGGGAGAGAGCACCATGCACACAAGGCTCCTCTCGTCTTCCTTGTTGCCTCACGGACTGAAGCTCCAGTTCCCCATTCTCCATCGCTCTCCCTTCTCCTCCTGCAGTCGGACCTTCTCCACCCTCCTCCTCCCTTCCCGATTTCCCTCCTCCGTTCGCCTTCCCGCATCCTTTCCCCCACCCGCCATCACCACCCCACTCTCGCACCTCCATCGCGTCCTACACTGCCGGTTCTCCAGCTTCTCAGACGACGACAATGGAGAGCTCGACAGCGGTAGCGCGGCCTCTGGCAGTGGCGGCCTGTCATCTATGCGTAGGAAGTCCGGGGGGATGAAGACACGCACCTTCTATGTCTGTGAGAACTGCGGCGAGTCGTACGGCCAGTGGTGGGGGAAATGCAGCAGCTGTAAGAAGGCAGGGACCCTGAGGAAGTTCACACAGAAGCCTATAGTTGAAGGGGGCGGGGGAGGCGCTGGCGTGCGTGCAGCAGAAGGTGTAGGCCATACTGTGGACGGTCTTCGCAATAATGAGTATATAGCTGCCCGGAGTAGCGAGGCACCTTTGCGATCTTGGTCGAAAACAGGGATTACGCTAGGGCCCCAGCGCCTGTCCGATGTTTTGAGAGGAGTCAATGGAAATAACTGGAGGCTTCCATTGTGAGTGTTTCCTCAGTTATTTTTTGTTTGCATTCCCTTTGTGATTAATCTCCTATGCCTTGTTCAAGTGTTTTCTCGAGCTCGGGTAATTGAAAGATTCTCACTAACAGGGTAGGGAGAGATGGGCTTCATGGCAAGGGCCTCAGGCCAAGCTGCTAGGTGCTCGTTATGCCATTCGTTCTTTGTTTCTAGGCTACTCCATCTACTTTCTAAATAGCATGCACTGCCGATTTATTTTAGTAGTAGTGAAGCCCCAAATATTTTTTGGAGCTTGTGAAATTGAAAAGGTTGGCTCCCTTGAAAAGGCCTTAGACTAAGCTGCTAGATGTGAGACACGTTCTAAGTTTCTTTGTCAGTATGTTATTCATTTGCTTCTTCTAATTCAAGATAGAGTATATCAAGATAGAGTACCTATGATGGTGAGTACATCAAGCTTTGACAGCCAGACAACGATCTGCAGCTTGTTTCTTGACACAGAGAAAAGTGATAAAGTTGCAGTACTTTTAGCATCATCAAGAGAGGAGTATCATGCATATTCAAGACAACGAATTTAATTGTTAGCTAAAAAAGATGTCTTACATATTACATCTTCATTAGTTCATTAAAACAGCCCCAAAACTCAAAATTTGCCAAAGTTTTTGTGTCCCATAAGCAAATACCCAAACTTTGGGAGGATCCACATCTATAAATAGAAGGCTGCGTAAACACTCTTCTCATCCCTTTTCCCAACCTCGACCCATCAAGTGCCTCATTTAGCCTATTGTTGTGGTCATCTCTAGCTATTGCCCTTTGGCTTGGTTACTCTTAGAGGCATGTTTTGCCCCAGCTTGCAGATGCCATCATCATCTATAGAAGGTCGTGTTTGTGTTTTCAACACTTTTCTTCGTTAGTCTCTACTCGAACTAGTGGTCAGAGCACTTAAGGTTCATCTTTGATGGATGACACACATTGACACCTTCATTAGCTTGCTCCCAAGAGAGCCACCGGCTATTGGATGGCTCTCCCCTTGAGCATCTTGTTCGCTCTTTCCTTCATTTACAACATTCATTCATTCACTTTAGAGTTGTCATTTTTATCTGTTTATGTTATTGTGTTTTACATTTTATGTTTGTGTCTGAGTGCTTGGTATTTCAGTCATGGTCGTAGACTTAGTGTTTTCTTTTGCAAACCTTAGCACATCTCCACATGGTATCAGAGGAGTTGATGCTCTTCTAAAGGGTTATTGAAGGCTATTATGGGTTGCTTGGTTTGTTCTTGATCACACTATATGCCACATGCTGATTCACAATGACTCAAACCATTCCATCTTCGGATCCTTTGATGTTTTCTTAGGTTGCTTTTGCAATGGAGGCTTTTGGAGGCATTATGGTCTTGATTTAGAGGACAACACTCCACTTACTAACTTTTCTTTAAGGTTCATTCATTGAGATTCAGCTCTTCTTTGTCACATATTCCTTAACAATGTGCATCTTAGTTGGAGTACTTTGTTGACAAGATTGATCACCTCTTAGTTGAGAAAAGAGTATCTACTCTAGATAACCAAAAGTTCAATATCTTCACAATCAAGCATAGTAGTAGGTTTGTATAATTCATTTTTGTGTGAGTCTAATTACATTACACTCCTCCTTCAGTTATGCAGGGATTAATTGCAAGTCACCTAGGAGAGCTAGATTGGTATCAGTATGAATTTGAAGAAAACTCTTATGTTCACAGATGCTCCACAAGGTAGTCTTTTATCCCCGGATTCATTTGGATGAGTTTGGTGCTTGCTATTCATCTTGTTGTTTCTTGTCCTTTCCTTCCAGTCTCACTTTGCATTTAGATTCACCTATGTTCTATTTAGACCCTTATTTTAGATTTATAGTAGGCTATCTAGTCTTAGCTCACGTTGTCTTTGATGTATATTTTGGTTTTAGGCCATCACTAGACACTTAGATGTATACCACTTTTCACCTTGGTGCTTTTTTACCGGAAATGCCATCCACACACTATCTACCTTTCCCATCTCTGCAAGTGTATCACTCTCTTTTCTTTGGTCCTATCATGTGGGGAATTTCCCTCTTGCACAATGTACCACCCTCCATGTTAGTAGCTAAAACATATAAACCCTTTTTTTGTGTTGATGAGTCACGTTCTTCTTTGAAGGACTCAAGGAGTGGACAGGTATAGCCTAGCCATTTAGATAGAGTCCCATGCACCCCAATTGATTTTGAACACAGAACACACTCTGATATCAATGCGAAGTCTTTCTCTTTGAAGGAAAAAGGGAGCGATAAAAGTTTAAAAATCACAAAGCATTAGTTGCTAAAAAAGAATAGGTTTTATACCCAAAATCACCCCCTCCGTATCTAAGGGTATTCTATCCACATCAAAGTTTGCTCCAAAACCAATTCTTAAACCAATCTCAGCCTCTTTTGGCAATGAAGTGTCACTCCAAGGTGGTTGAGAGGGAGTCTTCCCTAGGCAGGTAGTGTAGTTTTTCCACCCCTTGATGCCTGTGTTTATTAGTGGCTCGCCACTAGTGCAGTGGATCGTAGATCCGCCCCTCAATTAGTGCTTTCTGGCATCTTTGACTAGTTCGGTTGTTAACTTTTCCTAAGTTAGTTTCTTTGGTCTCCTAGGTCATCCTTAGCAACCTTAGGCTAGTTTTCTTTAGGCTTAGTTGCACTTTTTTAAGTCTTTTGTTGCACACTTTCTTCTTTCATTTACTTTCGCTGCATCTAACACTCAATTAGCTTTTTGTTTCATTCAATACAACTTCGAAAGTATCTCAATATGAGACATTTGGTGTGCACGTTTTTTTCTTGATATTTGGGCTTCCTAGAGAGTGGGAAGAAGCCGATTTAAAAGTTGCTTGAGACTGAGAAAAGAGGCAAATCTGAAAATCAGCTTGAAAAGAGGTCAAAACAACAAAGAAAGGGCTAAAAAACATTGGCACAACATAAGGAATTGATGGCTATAAATAAATGCTTTATTTGTGAATAGATGCAAGGGACTGTTCCAATAGACAACAAGCTAGAAAATAAAAAAATTGGGGAGATCCTAAGGGAAAAAAGCCTAAAACATTAGTGGGCTTAGTGTTTGATGTTGTTAGTGATCAACCCAATGATGATGCTACTGAGTTATGGAGAGCGCGGGGCAAAAGCCAATTTCATCTTTGTAGACATGGTAGTCTGTGCAGGCGTCAGAGAGGATGAGGTTGAACCCGTGGGGGTGTCAGAAGTGGAGCAACAATGGAAGCGTAAACATATGCTGTAATAAACTGTGGAAACACAAGACAAAAGAGAAAGAGAAAGAAAGAATACTGAAGAACACAATACAGATGAGAACGTAGATGTATGCTCGGGAAATGGAATCCATATATCCAACACGAGACAGTCGCATACAATAGTGAGTCACGGGGTTGCGTGGGCACCGATACTGGCTCCTCTCCCCAGCAAAAGATCCATAAGTGATGATAAGTGACCGATTGATTGATGAGGAAAAGCCTGAATAAATAGGATAAAAAAATGTCTTAAAATGATCAGGTCAGCCAGCAATAAATGCTAAATATGACCAATATGAAGACCATAAAAAATACCTAAAATATCCTAAATAATGTGCCCAGTCCTTGCATGCATAGACTCATAACATGAGTTGACAAATCTGCTAACATCCTCTCTCAGATCATGGGTGATCTGATACAATACAATGGTATAATGATAATGAATCATAAACCATATAACAGAGAACCACCAAGTAGAACCATGGATACCCAAGCAATGGGTGATCAAGCCACCACCAAGGTGTCTCAGAGAGAACCTAATGTCGATGTTGATCATACTAGCTCTTGAAAATAGAGAAGATCATAGCATATCTTTATGTCTATCCCAATGTCTCTCGGTAGCATACATGACCATCCTATCAAAAATGCCTCTAGAACATACGCGACCATGGATTCTCCACCTTTGGCTAGACCGCCAAAGTGTCCCCTCATGTGAGCTCAAGACTAGAAGCTAAGCTTGCTCTCTGTTAAATAAATAGCTCATCATGAACCTGAATGTCAACCCTAGCTCCAAGATTTGAACTTGCCAGTCTGCAATCGATGTGTCAGGGAAATTCCTCTTTGGATCCTTTGCATCTGTATAGATATATAGATGAGGCATGGTTGCCCCATCTCACCATCCTCTTACACTCCCTCTCTAGCACTGGAGAGTCGTGAGGGATGCCACTAGAAAGCAGCTGAGGAAGGAGCCATCAATCCCTTCTCGTTATTGGAAGAAGCTGATGCTTTCTGCCCTTAGAATTCTCCTTGGCCAGAGGATTAGAGTTTGAGTTTGAGGCAGACGATGACTCGTTGGAGGAGTCCATATCCTACTTCATCTTCTTCTCCTTCTTCCTAGAAGTCGCTAACTCCTTGCAGTCCTTCCGTAAATGACCTTTGTTCCCATAGTGGTAACACTAGGTCTTTGACTTCTTAGTCTTTGAACCCCTCTCTGAAGTTGCAAGAGCCTCACTGGAATCTCCATGTAGCGTATCATTAGTGGATGTGCATAGAGGAGCCATTTGTAGAGGATATAGAAGAGAAGTGGAGAAAATAAGGTATTTGGAGAGGGAACACAGCCAAACCACAAGCATAGATTGTAGGAAATGAGAGTTCACATGCAAAATTCACCAAAATCTGACCAAAACAAGAAGAAAACTCTTGCGAAAAGTAAAAAAAATCAGCTAGAAAGAGCTTGAAATAATAATAATGACCTGATAATGCAATTACCCAGCCAGGAGGAGATGTAGAAACATCAAAACGCAGGCTGGAACTGACATGCAAGCAAGAGAGAGGCTGACGCAGGTTGGACGGATGCTGACATCAGCAAAAACGCAGGTAAAATAGGTCGCCTGGTTAGAGCAGCAGTTGCGTGATCAGCAATGGTCAAAACGGTCTTAAAATCAGCAAAGAAAATACAACAGGAGCATAGAACCTAAAATCCAATAGCATGTTAGAAGTGGAGCAGCAATGAAAGCGTAAACATATGCTATAATAAACAGCTGAAACACAAGACAAAAGAGAAAGGGAAAGAAATAACACTGAAGAATACAACACAGATGAGAACTTAGATGTTTGCTCGGGAAATGGAATCCATATATCCAACACGAGACAGTCGCTTACAACAGCGAGACACTGGTTGCGTGGGCACCGTCACTGGCTCCTCTCCTTGACAAAAGATCCACAAGTGATGATGAGTGACTGATTGACTAAGGAGGAAGAGCCTAAATAAATAGGACAAAAATATGTTCTCAAAATGATCAGGTCGTCCATTATTTAATGCTGGTCAGCCAGCAATAAATGCTAAATATGACCAATATGAAGACCATAAAAAATACCTAAAATATCCTAAATAATGTGCCCAGCCATTGTATGCACAAACTTACATATGAGTTGACAAATTTGCTAACAGGGGGAAGTTGGAATGGCATGTAAGAGCCATGCAGAGTGTGCCACACCACTTTGGAAAGCTTTGATTATATATAGAGGGATATGTCGACAGGAGTGGAAATTTCAGCATTTGAAAAGTTAAAGGATAAGATGACTTCAGATCCTATGTTTGTGTTGCTTATATATAGAGGGATACGTGGACAACAGTGGAAATTTCAGCATTTGAAAAGTTAAAGGATAAGATGACTTCAGATTCTATGCTCGTGTTGCTTGATCTAAGGATGTCATTCCTTGTTTAGTGTGATGCATGTGGTAACATCATTGGGATTGTTCTTATGTAGCATGGCCGAATTGTGGCTTACGAGAGTGAAATTCTTCTCGATGCAAGAAATAATTTGTAGGTCTATGAGAAAGAGAACTTGGTTGTAATTCATGCACTATCTATGTGGAAATATTACTTGTTGGGGGTTGATTTTATAGTGCAAACAGGCCATTAGACTTTGAGGTACTTTTTGATGCAGTTTAAGTTGTCAGAGAAGCAGATGAGATGGACAAATTTTCTCTCTATATTTCATTTTCGGATTGTACATATTGATGATAAAAGAAATATTTTGGTTGACGCATTGCCACGTAAGCCACAAATTTCAGATATTAGTATGGTTTATTACACTAAGTTAGATGTCATGAAAGAGTAGTATGTTGTTGATTCGGACTTTGCGAATGTTTATGATCAGCTTTGCAATGGCTAGAGCCATGAGCACTTTGTGCTTAGAGGTGGATTTTTGATGATGTATGGACGACAGTGTGTCACAAAGCAATGAAGACCTATAGTTATCATTGAAAGTCATGCTCCTTTGTACGTAGGACACGGAGGTATTGATGCCAGAGTCAAGGCAGTGAAGCATTTCTTTTATGGGCCAGCTTTGAGACATGATGTAGAGCAGTTTGTCAAGACACGCATCATATGTTAGAAGGTTAAGCATGATAGACAAAAAATGCAGGGTTTGTTGCAGCCCTTATCTATTCGAGATAGGTTGTGGCAAAGCATTGCTATGGATTTTATTTTTGAGCTTCCTAGGATACCTAGAGGGAATGATGGGATATGGGCTATCATTTGCAGGTTTAGCAAACATGCCGATTTCATTTCGGTGAGGAAGAAAATAAAGGTTGATCATATGGCACGATTGTTTTTGTAGTACATCTTTAAGGATCATGGTATGCCAGAGTTGATTGTTAGTGACAAGACCCTCGGATGACTAGTTTATTTTGGAAGGGGTTGTTTGAGAATATGAATACCGCGTTGAAATTCTCATTATTCTTCCATCCGTAGAAAAATGGTCAATTCGAGGAAGCAAATTCCACAATGTTGGATCGTTTGAGGTGTGATGTTTCAGACCACAAGACACAGTGGGAGCAGTACTTACCATTGGTTGAGTTTGCATATAACAATACGATGCATAATTTCACTAGTAAAGCTCCATTTGAGGTGGTTTGAGGGTGGCAAGAAGGTACCAACTATCCTGTAGACTAAGGATAGGATCTTTGAGGACGATTGTCATGTGGGAAACTTGGATGCAACCTATGCAAAGATATAATATGCATTTCAGAGGTCACAGGAAAAGAAAAAGAAGGCAGCTGATCGCCATAGACATGCTTTGCAATTTATAATGGGCGATGCTGCATTTTGAAAAGGCAAGGCTGAAAAAGATGAAAGGTAGAGAGAGATTGTATTTGGTGTTGAGTATGAGATATTATGGGCCCTTCTAGATGTTGGAAAACATTAGTGATGTGGCATATCGGTCGAACTCCACATCGACGGATACACAATGCCTTTCACGTCACCTTGTTGAGGCCTTTTCGTAGTGATGTACCAAAGGATGTATTTGTAGAGATTCTGCTTGAGGTTGAAGAGCTAGATGAGATCTTGGCATCCCGGCATATCTTGGCACCTAAGGAAAGAAGGGTTAGATAAAGTTTCTAGGAGATACTTGGTGAAGTTTCAACTTTACCTGGATGTCTTTCAGTTAGAACCGACATTGATTTGGGCTCAGTGAGGTTCTACAGAGTAGGGGTTTGGAGCATTGCCTTATGCTCAAGGGCGAGGTAGCACGCCCACTCAAGTAGTTTTGGACAGCTCTCATATGTGGTGGATTTCAGATGTATTCAACATGCATCCAAGGTATTGTATTGACAATATGTCTGCTATCAGGTCACTACTGAGTGTACTAGTCATTGTGAGATGTATGCAGATGAGTATGAGTTTCACATGGATACTGAAACAATACTTTTGCATTAGTTTATGATCAGTTTGGCACGAGTATTTGCCTAAGTTTTGAGACAAAATATTGATAAGTTTCATCTAGTTTTTTTGATCAATTTGAGGACCCTTTACGATCACTTTTGGGATCAATTTTGCGTTTATGTTTGTATCTATTATTGACCAGTTTTTGCAATGAGTTTGTGACCAATATAGGGTTATATTTGTAGTAGTTTGTGATCAATTCTCATATCAGCAAGTGATTAGTTTATTATCAGCTTATGCTTAGTTTTAAATGGTTTATAGCTGGTTCCATGGACAACAACATGTTAGTGAATGTTGTCGATAGTTTCAGCCATGGTTTATGCTGAGTTTATGCTTTTCTATGGTTGACTAGTCACAAAAGTTGAGAAACATGAGTTATGGATGCATCCAATGTGTTTCTAGCAATAGTTCTAGACAATTTCGTACTTTTAATTGATGTTTATGCTGACCGGAAATTTTTAGCAGGTTTGGGGCATATGGCATGACTAGACAACAATGGCCAATGTTGTGACTGTGATGCCTTATGGAAATTTTAGTGCAGTATACTTTTCCTTTGGCACAAGGCAGTGCAATTGAGGACGATCGTAGGGATTTCAAGGGGGAGGTTTTGTCAGAAGTGGAGCAGCAGTGGAAGCATAAACATGTGCTGAAATAAACTGCTGAAACACAAGACAAAAAGAGAAAAGAAAAGAACACGATACAGATGAGAACTCAGATGTATGCACGGGAAATGGAATCCATATATCTGAACACGAGACAATCGCATACAACAGTGAGTCACTGGCTGCGTGGGCACTGGCACTGGCTCCTCTCTCCACAGAGTTTGTAGATGGTGAAGATGATGATGATACTGACTGAGGAGGAGCACTGAGTATAAATAGGCTGAAAAAGTGGGGAGCAATAATGCTGGTCGGACAGCATTAATGCTGGCCGACTGGTGCATAAAATGCTCCACTGGCATAAAATGCCACACCAGGAAAATACCTAAAATACCTAATAAAAATGCCCAGCCCAGATCAAGCTCAGACTCACACATGAGCTGACAAATACTCTGCTAACACCCTCTCTCAGATCATGGGTGATGTGATACAATACAATAGTACAATGAAAAAGAATAAAAAACTATACAACATAGAACCACCAAGTAGAACCATGGATACCCAAGCAGTGGGTAATCAAGCCACCACCAAGGTGCCTCGGAGAGAACCTGATGTCGATGTCGATCGTACCAAACACCTGAAAATAGAGAAGATCATGGAATGTCTCTGTGTCCATCATCAATGTCTCGCAGTAGCATACAAGACCATCCTGTCAAAAATGCCCCTGAACATAGGTGACCATGGATTCCCGACCGTTGGCCAGACCGCCAAAGGGTCCCCTCATGTGAGCTCCAGACGAAAGCCTCCCGCTCTCTGTCAGATAACCAGCTCAGCATGAACCTAGATGTCAATCCTAGCTCCAGGATTTGATTCCGCCAGATGCGTCAGGGACGTCCCTCTCTGGAACCTGTGCACCGATATAAAAGTAGAGATGAGGCGCGACTGCCCCATCTGAACACCGATATAAAAGTAGAGATGTAACTTATCATCAGCGGAAGTGCACGGAGGAGCCATAAGGAGAGGATAAGAAGAGAAGGAGAGAAGAGATGGAATTTAGAGAGAAAACACAGCCAAAACACAAGCACAGACTGCAGAAAATGAGAGTTCACATGCAATATAACCCAAAATCTGATTAATAGAAGACAAAATCTGCTGCAGAAAGTCAAAAAATCAGTCAAAAACTGCCAAAAACAGCAAAAACGGCCTGAATTAACAGTCACCCAGCCATGAGAGACGCTGAATCAGCAAAATGCAGGCTGTAAACTGGAGAAAAACAGGTAGAAAACTGTCGCCAGCAGCTGCAGATGAAAAACGCAGGCAGCAGATGGTGCGTAGGCAGCAGACGATGGCAAAACTGCAAAAAACGCAGGCTGAAAACAGCCCCAAAACAGGTCGCCTGGCTGTGACAGCAGTTGTTTGATCAGCAGGGGTACAAAACAGTCCTGAAATCAGCAAGAAAACACAGCAGAAACACACATCCTGAAAACTGATACCATGTCAGAATTGGAGCAGCGGTGGAAGCCTAAACATGTGCTGAAATAAACTGCTGAAACACAAGACAAAAAGAGAAAAGAAAAGAACACGATACAGATGAGAACTCAGATGTATGCACGGGAAATGGAATCCATATATCTGAACATGAGACAGTCGCATACAACCGTGAGTCACTGGCTGCGTGGGCATTGGCACTGGCTCCTCTCTCCATAGAGTCTGCAGATTGTGAAGATGATGATGATACTGACTGAGGAGGAGCACTGAGTATAAATAGGCTGAAAAAGTGGGGAGCAATAATGCTGGTCGGATAGCATTAATGTTGGCCGACTGGTGCATAAAATGCTCCACTGGCATAAAATGCCACACCAAAAAAATACCTAAAATACCTAATAAAAATGCCCAGCCCAGATCAAGCTCAGACTCACACATGAGCTGACAAATACTCTGCTAACAGGTTTGTCACAGAGACGTGAAATTTTGAGATGCTTTAATCTTATTGATAACATTTGATTAAGTTACTAATCAAATGTGCAAGGTTGTTTAGCATATGTGATACACATGGTAGCTATTCCATGGTAACATGCGAAGGACCCCAACGATGCAGTGGATGTCAATTGGCTTTGGTGGTCAACTAGTGTCAGTCTTGACCCAAGATAGTTGTTTCGCCAATAAGTATTAATAATGACACTAGGGACTAGCATTAATTAATTAATTAATGCTAGTCTAAGTGTCAATAGAGGTTGGGGACCATTTGAGGTTGCAAATGGCCTAGCCAATTTAATTATGAATGGTTAGATTTAATTTTGGGCTCGGTCAAAAGGGTTGAAATTAATTTTTAGAACTATTTAGTTTAATAGTTGGATAATGCTGTAAAATTAATTTAATGGTTGGATAATACTGAAAATGGGTCTAGAAGGTTGCTGGTTGGCACAAATACCCATGTGAATAGAGAACGTTTTTGGGCTTGGTTCTAGTTTGAGAGAGAGAGAGAAGGTGGTGTTGGTCATATTTCAAACTTGTTCTTAGCTAGTGGAGGCAATAGATAGCAGTTAGGAGGCTAAGAGTAGTAGGTGACAACAATCGTGGCACTAGGAACTGTTGGTGACAGCATTTAATGTAGGGGATAATAGATGGAAGGGCTCCATGCAGCATGGGAGAACATTAAATGCTGATTCTTGCAAGCTGAATGCAGGGCTAGGGGTGCTCTCGTGCGGAAACTTTGAATTCTCTCTCTCTCTCTGTGGCATTCTCTCACCTATTCCAGCCCATTCGCAAGAGATGTTAGCTTATCTAAGCCATCATGTGGAGTAGATCTCAGCTACATTTGGTGGATAGCTGGAGGATTTTTGCTGTAAACCCTTATTTACAATAGTAATTAGGGATTAGCAACTACCTGGGGACATGCCAATAGGAGAAGGCACCGTACATTGAAATTAGCATCTGAAATTTGTGAAATTGTCAAGGATTTCAGATGCCATGCTATCCATTGTAAATTTGGGGCAGCATTTGGCCAGTTGGGTTCCAATTAGAGCAAGTTGTGGGTTAAAATGAAGGGTCAAATTGCCTAATTTGTTTGTTGATTATTGGAGCAGCAAGGGCTTTTGGATTAGCCAAGGAGATTGTGGAATGTCGGCTTATAATCAATCCATTATAATGATTTTTTTTTTTTTGAAAGGGACATCAATTTTGGGGCCAACAAGGTGTCCATTGTCCAAGAATTTTGAAGGTAAAGTGTGCATTTCTATTTATGTTTATTTGCTAATTGCTATAATTAAGTTCTTGATCAGTGAATTAGCACCCTATCCGGGAGAAGGAAGCTCGGTTTCATAAGCCATTGGGTAGTCAATGAGTATCCTTTGTCTAATACTTGGGCCTCTCCAGGGTGACCCTTTGGGCTCTTGAGGTATAATAACCATCGCCTTTGCTATCTTGGTAGGTCCTTGGGTAGTTGACGTGCACCGTTGGCCGAAGGCCTTGGTTGCTTTGGGATGGGACATCTTGGGGTATTATGGTTTGAGCTATGCTTGCAATCCCTCTTTGATTCCAATTTTGGGCTTGAGAGGGGGTTCTAAGCTTAAAAAACGTTGCATTACATATTAAATCTTCACTAGCTTATCAAAACAACCCCAAAGCTGGAAATTTACCAAAGTTTTTGTATCTCATAAGCGAACACCCAAACGTTGGGAGGATCCACATCTTTAAATAGGAGGTTGCCCAACCACTCTCCTCATCCCTTGTTTTATAGGTTATCCTAGTTCTTTCCAACCTCCATCCATCAGTTGCCTCATTTAGCCCTTTGGCTTGGTGACTCCTACAAGCTGCATTTTGCCCCAGCTTGTCAGTGCCATCATCATGTACAACCGGTCGTTTTTCCATTTTCAACACTTTTCTTTGTCACTCTCTACTCCAATTGGTGGTTAGAGCACTTGGGATCTGTCTTTGATGGTCGAAATAGATTGACACCTCCCTTAGCTTGCTCCCAAGAGAGCCATTGGTTGTTGGATAGCTCTCCCCTTGAGCATCTTATACACTCTTTCCTTTGTTTACAACATTTGATCATTCACTTGAGAGTTCTCGTTCTTCTTTGTTTGTGTTTTTGTGTTTTGTGTTTTACTTCTTTGTGTTTCAGTCGTGGTTGTACACTTAGTATCTTCTTTTGCAAACCCTAGGATATCTCCACTTTAATGTGATCCTTTGAACACATGGCAATGCATGGGACTAGCATCATAACTGTTATGCTTGACCTTTTCACATACACACACAAATAGAGATTTCACTCCCTCGCTCAACACCAGATTGGTCCCGAAGACTGGCGCCCCTCTTGGTATTTCTTTATCAATTAAAAAGATGGAAGGTTACAAACAAAATGAAATGTTCCAAAGTATAGAACTTGTGAACAGTTGGCTTTCATCTTTTCTGAGTAAATTTCAGCTGCATAAGGACAGTACAACATATCTAGAACAACATCCCAAGTTGGAAAACACTTTTTGTGAGCATAACTCAATAATTCGAGTGTAGAATTGCAATCTGCAAGACTATGTATTTATTGTTTTTCACCTATTTCTTGACCTGTTCTCAGCCTTATTCCATTCCAGATGTGTTCCATACCAGTTGGACTACAAACCCTTGAAACCCTTTGACCTTGGCATCATTCCAGCAGTAAAACAGTCCCGCAAATAACACTAAATTAGAGCTGAAAACCCTATTTCCATGTGGCATGGTCATCACTTTCTTTAGTTCCTGCAATCGAGAAGCAATCAACTGCTCTTGAACCTGGACAGTACGGCTCTTGCCTCAACAGAAGTGCAAAGAACACACTGAACTGTACATGCGATGGAATTAGCCCATCATGCAAAGCATTTCCTTTGAGAATAGAGAGAGAGAGAGAGAGAGAGAGAGAGAGAGAGAGAGAGAGAGAGAGAGAGAGAGAGAGTTGACCAGAGGGAGCTGTAGTGAAGGCTGTGTGTAAGCTGAGTTTGAAGGGGGCAGAGAGTTGAGAGTAGTAGAGAGTGAGAGAGTGAGTACGATATAATGGGTATTCGGTACAATGACTAGTGTATCACATTTTAGGTTTTGAATATATATAAAGTACAAAGTGTAAGGGTGTGTTCACTCCCGAACACAATAAAAGGCAGGGTGACCCTTTATTCCCAACAACCTCCCATCTAAAGGCAATGTACATGTAGAGGAAAGAATCAGCTAAGTGTTTGCATGTACAAAGTTGAAAGACACATATACTATCCAACCCCCATCATCTGGCAGCAATGAGCAAACCGCTCGGCTGGGAGACTTTTCGTGAGGTCTGTAGGATTATCATCTGTATGTACCTTGATAAACTCAATGCCTTTGTTGTCAAGTACATCCCTGATGAAGTGATAGTTCACCTGTATGTGCTTGCTAGCATGATAGCACTTTGAGTATCATAGTGGAGGATAGGAACCTCTGTAATTCCAAGCTCTCTCACTAGACGTGAAAGCCATAAAGCCTCTTTGCATGCCTCTATGGCAGCCACATATTCTACCTCTGTAGTAGACAGTGCAATATACTTTTGCAGCCTAGATATCCAAGAGATTGCTCCTCTTGTGAACATAAACATGTATCTTGAAGTAGACTTCCTAGAGTCAGGATGGCCAGCATAGTTTACATCAGTGAAATCAACAGATGACTTCTACTTACCAAAACAGATATACGAATCCTTTGTGCCCTTAAGGTATCTCTTGATATCCTTCACTGCTTTCCAATGCTTTTTGCCAGGATGTGCCATGTATCTGCTAACTACTCCCACCGCAAATGCAATGTTAGGACGTGTAGCAACCATAGCATACATCAAGCTACCAACAGCTGAAGCATAAGGTATCTTGGCCATTTCAGCCTTACCATCATCTGATGTAGGGCTGTCCTCTACACTAAGTTTCACATGTGAAGGCAATGATACACTAATAGCTTTCCCCCCCTCCATATTGAAACGTTTTAGAACTTTCGTAATATACTCCTGTTGTGACAGATAAAGAAGACTTTTTGATCAATCTTTGAGTATACGCATGCCAAGAATGTGATTTGCCTCATCTAGATCTTTCATATCAAAGCTATTGTGTAGGCTCTGTTTTAAGGAGTCCAAGGCATGAACATCTTGCTTGCAATTAGCATGTTATCCACATACAATACCAAGAGAATAAGACTGCCATCTGTTGCCTTTTTGGTATATAAGCAGGGATCAACTTGAGAATGATAAAATCCCTGAGATTGCATAAATGTATCAAATTTGTGATACCATTTGTGTGGTGCTTGCTTCAGCCCATACAAACTTTTGTTGAGTTTACATACTATGTGCTTTGTTCCCTTTGCAACAAAACCATCAGGCTGCTGCATATAGATTTTCTCATGCAGATCACCATGTAAGAAGGCGGTTTTTACATCCATCTGTATGAGTTCCATGTCCTGAGATGCAAGCAAGCCCAAGATGGTTCACAAGGTAGTCATTTTGATTGCAGGAGAAAAGATTTCATCAAAATCAATTCCATGTTCTAGCTTGTACCCTTTAGCAACCAAGCATGCCTTGTACGTGGGCAAAGATCCATAAGTGACTTTCATTTTGTAAACCCATTTGCAAGGTAGCACTTTTTGTCCTTATCGCAAGTGTGTCAGAGTGCAACGATGTGGAAGCGTAGGACAAAGATTGAGAGAGTGAACACAGAGAGAAGAGAGAGAGAGAGAGAGAGAGAAAAGGAGAGAGTGTAAACGCAAAAAATCTGCGGTGTAGTATGCTATATGAGAGTGTAGAAATACACAAGGGGGCAGAGGAAATATCTGCATATGTATGTGACTTGATGACCTCGATCTCCATTAGCCTGAGCACAGTCTGTCTCAGCCAACAGATCTCAAGATTAGAATTTGAAATCACCGAATAATGTGTTGGGGGACTACTATATAAATAAAAAATAAATGGCATAAAAATAAACATGTCGGCTGCATGATTGCAATAAAATAATGCTCAATAACTGTCTGACTACACTGCAGGCTGCCACGTGGCAACTACGGAGTTAGCTGACGTGGCTGGCTGTTGACGTGGCACTGTACTCTGTCTGCTGACGTGGCTCTGTACTCTGTTTGCTATACCAAACCCTAACTGTGCAGAAAGCCTAACACAGCGTGTCCAGGGGATGACTCTACTGCTAACACCCCCTCTCAGATCCTAGACGAGGCATCAAACTAAGGGATTTGGAATACTGCCGAAGAAGAGCTTGGGGAAGCGCCTTCGTAAACAAATCTGCAAGATTATCGTTCGTCTTACAATACTCCACATCAATGGTCCCATCCAGAAGCTTCTCCCGAATGAAGTGATATTGGATCTCAATGTGCTTCGTCCGGGCATGGAATATAGGATTCCATACCAAGGCAATGCAACTCTCATTGTTGCACCGCAGAAGAGTAGGACGAGTTTAGAGGCAGCCAAGCTCCTCCAACAATCTTCGAAGCCACACAACGTCACATGTGGTGGAAGAGGCAGCCTGATACTCCGCCTTAGTGGAAGAAAGGGCTACTGTGGGCTGCTTCTTGCTACTCCAAGAGATAACACCTGTGCCTAAGGTAAAATAACAGCCTGTAGTAGACCGTCGGTGGTCCACATCGCCAGCCCAATCCAAGCCACTCCAACCTGCAAGAACCAGATCTGAAGCATCTGAACCTGCGGGATAAGAAATCTCAAGTCAGAGGTTCCCCTCAAATACTGAAGAATCCTTAGGGTAGCTTGCCAATGCACCTGTTTGGGTTTAGTCATGAACCCGGCCAAAAGACCCACAGCAAAACAAAGATCAACACGAGTGTTGAGAAGCCAAATCAAGGATCCAATCAATTGACGGTAGCGTGAAGCATCCATCACGGGAGAATCTGAGTGTGAAGTGGCCTTTCAATTCGGATCCATAGGAGTAGTAATGGGCTGACAAGTCTCTATCTCAAAAGTCACCAAGAGCTCTTGAATGTACCTCTGTGCTGAGAGATGAAAATCCCCCTTTGAGATCGATAAATCTCGTGACCCAAGAAGAAATGAAGAAGCCCCAAATCCGTCATCTCGAATGTCTAATGTAAAGCTGTCTTGGTGTCTTGGACCTTCTGTGCACGATCCCCTATCAAAATCAAATCATCAATATATAACACAAACAACACACGACCAACCTCGGAAGTGTGCACATAAAGCTGCAGATTGGCCGTAGAGCGCTGATATCCCAACTTCGTCTGAAGAAATGAGTCAATCTTCTCGTTCCATGCACGTGGAGCTTGCTTGAGGCCATACAAGGCCTTCTTCAACATGTAAACTTTCCCATGCGAGGATCCAAAGCCAAGAGGCTGCTCAACATAGATCTTTGCCTGCAAGTCACCATTAAGAAAGACCGACTTTACATCCAATTGATAAACATGCCATCTCCTATGGCCAGCCAAGGCAAGAATAGCTCGAATAGTCACCATACGAGTGGCGGGGGCAAAAGTATCATAGAAATCAATGCCTGGGCGTTGAGCCAAACCTTTAGCAACAAGGCGAGCCTTGTGCTTGTGCAAAGAACCATCGCTAAGGTACTTGGTCTACCCACTTGATATCAATCACCTTCTTGTGAGAGGGACGAGGCACAAGAGACTAAGTGCCATTCCTCTCAACAGCCTCCAACTCGGCGTCCACGGTCTTCCGCCAGTGATCAGACTGCAAAGCCTCCTTCACTGAAGTGGGCTCACGATCCTGCATAACACGGGCCAGCAAACAATAGTTGGAGCAAACAAGCTTTGAAGAATGTGCCTGGGTCCTCCGTGACCTATGCGGTCCATCCTGCGGTTCCTACTCCTCAGGGACCCCCTCGATCCCTAAATCTTGGAGGGTGTCACGGGCCCAATGAGGAGGAGAACGCTCCCTGTCGCTCTTCATCTGTTGAAGACTCAGGAACATCCACCGGCGGAAGCTCCTCGGGGGTTGCTGGTGAAAGAGAAGACTCTGAATCAGAAAAAGAATCTCCATCAAGAGGCTCTTGCTCCAAAGGAATTGTCTCGGGAGCCCAACTCTCCCTTGGATCTCCAAGGACGGGGCGCTCCTCACCCCCCCTTTGTGGCCGGAACTTCCACAAACCGCACATCTCGGCTCATGTAGACATCCCGCTTGACGGGATCAAACAAATGATATCCTTGGGACTGGGAGCTATAGCCAGCAAAAACCTGTTGTCGGGAAGCTGCCTCGAACTTATCACACTGCGTCTTTGGAATTTGCACATAAGGGTCACCCCCAAACATCCTGAAATAAGAGACATTAGGCTTAGTCCCGAAGTAAGCCTCAAAAGGTGTCATCTTGTCAATGGCCGAAATGGGAGATCGATTGAGGATGTGAACTGCGGTAGCCACTGCCTCGGCCCACAGAAAGAGAGGTGTTTGTCGGTGCTCCATCATGGTGAGTGCCGTATCGATCACACTTCGGTTCTTCCACTCGAAAATGCCATTCTCTTGGGGAGTGTTGGTGTTATCAAACCCTTGGTGAATGCCCCTATCTGCACAAAAATGAGCAAACTCATTAGACATAAATTCACCTCCCTTGTCTGAACGCAAGGTCTTCAGTTGCCGGCCAAAACGGTTCTCTTCAAAGAGAAGCCAATCCTTGAAGTGACAGAAAGCCTTGGACTTCAAAGTCAAGAGATAGGCCCAAGTCATCCTGCTGTAGTCATCTACTATCAGCATGAAGTACAAGCTCCCCTTCAGGGACTCGGTCCTCATCGGGCCACAAAGATCCGTAGATACAAGCTCCATGGGTGAAGTAGACTGCCTAGAAGCTTTTTTGGGAATCGCATCCCGATGTAGTTTTCCACGAATGCAGGAGATACATGGTTGATGGCTCACCACTATGTCCGGCAATCCTCGGACAGATGACCCTCGTGACGCCTTCCGAAGGTACTCGTAGTTCAGGTGGCCAAACCGAGCATGCCATAACTCGGACTGTGTCTGAGAAGTAAGAAGAAGAGAAGTAAGAGCTGAAGAAGACTTCAATTTGTAGATGCCATTCTCCTCATATCCTGTAGAGAGAACCTTCCTTGATCCATGATCAAGGACTCCAACAATATCACTATCAAACTCCACTAAGAGGCCAATAGCACAAATCTTATGGATAGAAAGTAAATGATACCCCAAACCTGGTACATGCAACACCTTAGAAGTGTGGGTACCATCACGTCCATTTGGAATAAGCTGCATCTCACCCCGCGCAGCAATAGACACAGAAGAGCTGTCTCCAATGAGAATCTGCCCATGCGAATGTCTCAAATGGACAGCACCAACGGAAGAAGAAGTCATGTGCTGTGAGGCACCACTGTCCACAATCCACTCTCGAGCCTGGGGAGCTGTTATCGCAGCATCAGAAGTCTTCAGTGTAGAGTCCTCAATGACTGCTAAGTGTAGAAAAGTAGCTGATGAGGGTGCAACCACCTCTCTAGAATCCTTCGTATCTTTTTTCTTGGTATCCTTCTTGCCTTTGTCAGGGCAATCCTTCTTCCAATGATTGGTCTTTTCACAAATATGGCAATTCGATTCCTTCTTCTTATCCTTCTTGGATTTGTTGTTCTCCTTCTTTTTCTTTTGGTCCTTTCCCTTCTTCTGAGAGGCTTGACCAACTAATGTCTCCGATTTGGAAGCATTTGGTCCCTTCAATTGTTCCTCGTGGTCCAAGACCATAGGAACCAACTATTCCCACTGAAGAGTCGACTCCCGCCCTATTGCAATAAGAGCGGAATAAAAAATACCGAATCGTGGTGGCAACTGGGATAGTAAAGTGATCGCCATGTCTTCGGAGGAAATAGGCTTCCCCACATTTTAAACTTGCATCTGAAGCTGCCGAAGCTTGTTGATGTGTTCCCGAGGTGAAGAAGACTTATTCAAGGACAAGGTCCGCATTTGCACCTCCAAAGAAACGCTCTTCATCAGGGTCATCCGATTGTACATCTGATCGAGCTCCAGCCATATCTCTCGAGCCACTGTCAAGTGCTCGATGTGAGCTATCATAGTTGTGGTGCAAGACAAAAACAGAAAAGATCGAATCCTGGCATTCAGTTTGTTCCAATGAGATTGGGCCTTGGTCAACTCCGCACGAGCATTGGAAGAGAGTTTGGACTCATTCCTCACCAAGGGCCTGTTAATCTCCTCCATCACCAATTCCTCCAAATCATAAGACTCCAAAATGGTCAACATCATCACTTGTCAGATGCGTTAATTGTCACCATCAAGCTTTTGATTCGATGGAAGAGCCGGTAGGACAGGCACCTTCCTGTCCATGATTGCCTGGAACTCCAAATCAGTCTTTGTAGACATGTTAACTTGCAATACCTTCACAAACGCAAAATCAGCCCCCTCTGACTGTGAAAATGCAGCCTTCTAGGGCTGGTTCCTCCACTGCCCAAACCTTCTTCACCCGCCGCTGAAGGCGATGAAAAAGTAAAATCTGCAACAGAAGGCCTTAAACGCGGCCTTCCTCCCCTTCAAACAGCAACAACTTGTAGCAAATTCACTGATTAGACTCCTTTCCCGCACGCCCACGCTCGCTTCAGCCTTGATCCGATGCGCAGCCCTCCCGCTCGCCCTCGAATCCTGGAAACGCAGCCTTGTGTCGTGCTGAAATCTCCTCTTTAGATAGGTTCAGCCCTCAGTCATTCCATCTTCACAGCTTTGATACCATGTCAGAGTGCAGCGATGCGGAAGCGTAGGATAAAGACTGAGAGAGAGTGAACATAGAGAGAAGAGAGAGAGAGAGAGAGAGAGAAAAGGAGATTGTAAACACAGAAAATCTGCGGTGTAGTATGCTGTATAAGAGTGCAGAATTACACAAGGGGGCAGAGGAAATATCTGTGTATGTATCTGACTTGATGACCTTGATCTCCATTAGCCCGAGCAAAGTCTGTCTCAGCCAACAGATCTCAAGATCAAAATCTGAAATCACTGCATAATGTGTCAACAATGTGTTGGAGGACTGCTATATAAAGTAGAAATAAAAGGCATAAAAATAAACAGGTCGGCTGCATTAAATGTAGTCGATTGCTATAAAATAATGCCAAATAACTGTCCGATTGCACTGCAGGCTGCCAAGTGGCACTTGTGCAGTTTGCTGACGTGGCACTGTACTCTATTTGCTGTTGCTGACGTGGCTCTATACTCTGTGTTGTACCAAACCCTAATTGTGTAGAAACCCTAACACAACCTATCCAAGGGATGACTCTACCGCTAACAAAGTGTACCAAATCCCAAGTGCCATTCTTCATGAGAGATTCCATTTTTGATAGCATTGCTTTTTGCCACTTCTTAATATCTTGTTTGTCCATTGCTTCCTAGAAGCTTGACGATTCACCACAATCTGTTAACACGACATAATTAGCCACATAATTTACTCTAGGAATAAATTTTGTTGGCTGTTTTGCACTCTGGTCGACCTAGGACCCAGTTGTCAATATTTGTTGGCTGTTCAGCCTGTAAATCTGCATTAACAGCTTGCTGTTCTGTAGGTACAACTCGCTGTACAACTGGTTCAGGTTGTTCCAAGCGCACATGTTCTTGTTGAATTTGTGGGACAACATGGGCAAGATCTTGCTGATCATTTACAGCATCATTCCTTGCATTTTCAGGGACATTTTCAACATGTATTTGCTGCTGTCTAACGAGCATTCTTTGTTGTCCTATTGGTACATCCTCCCGGAATACAACCCTTCTGACTTCCTTTGTTCTTTCGGGCTGTTTGTGCATGTGATCTTTCACCTGGAAGATGACATCGTTGCTGCGTACTACGTTTGTTGTGTCTTCCTTGCATATGTGCACAAATGGCTTGCAGCCAAACACTTTCAAGTGTGCATACGAAGGTGGCTTGCCCGACCATGTCTCTTAGGGAATCCCCCCCCCCACCCCCCCCCAAAAGACCTGTTTGGTGATCGATTAATTAAGTGTACGGCTGTCATAACAGCCTCTGCCCAAAAACCATGGGGTAAAGTAGCATGTGACAGCATTGTACGGACCTTATTTTGAATGGTTCAATTCATATGCTCTGCAACACCATTTTGGGGTGGATTATGAGGAGTAATAAGCTCCCTCTTAATCCCTTTGTTGTCACAAAAGTCTTGAAAGGCTTTGGACACATATTTTTCACTATTGTCAGAGTGAAGGCATTTTAATGTCTTGTTGGTTTGATTTTTAGTAAGTGCCAGGAATTTTTTAAATTTATCCAAGGCCTTGTCTTTGCGACCAATTGGATAAACCCAAACTTTGCGTGTGGCATCATTAAGAAAGGTAATAAAATACTTCTTCCCCCTAAAGATAACCTTGGCATTTGACATACATTTGAATGTACTAACTCTAAGGGTGAAGACTTTAGAGAAAGAGATTTTTTGTGTGACGTTTCAGCATGTTTACCATAATTGCAATGATCACACTGTTCAAAATCAGCATACCTCAAACACGGTAAATAACCCAAACGAGAGAGCACTTTCATTTCAGATTGACTCGTGTGTCCCAATTGTCTATGCTACAAAGAAACACTTGGCTGCTTAGTTATGGCGACAACATGGTTGCGCACACTAGATACATGCAAAGGATACAGAGTATCACTTTTGGACCCCTTGGAAACAATGCGGGAGCCCTTGCATATTTTCCATTTGCTATCCCCAAAGGTGTTGTGATAGCCTTCATCATCTAGTTGCCCTGTGCTGATCAAGCTCTTCTTGAGTTGAGGTACATGTCTTACATTATGCAAAACAAACATGGATCCATGCTGAAATTCCAGTTTCACATTGGCAATACCTACAATTTTACATGCATAGTTATCCCCCAAGTGGACAACACCATGTACAGCACCATTGTAGTCAGAGAACCACTCATGATGTGGTGTGACATGAAAAGATGCACCTGAATCAAGTATCCAAGTGTGAATGTCATCCTTAGAATCCGCAATCAATGCATGTGCATCCCAAAGAAGAAGCTAGAAGTACATGACCATCACTATCATTATCATGAGTGACTACATGAACCTCTTCTATTTTCACATTGCTCTTTTTGACATGCTGACTGTCCTTGTTTTCAGCCTTGTTGGCTTCATTGTTTTTGTTTTTACCCTTCTCTTTCTTCAGCTGAAAGGAATCCCTTTTGCAGTGCCCCCTTTTTGCCACAATGATGGCACTCTATTCTTTCCAGGAGATTTGCGGCGTGCTCGGTTTTCAGAACTGCTCTTATGCTGAAATTTGCCTCTAGTATGTAATGCATTTGAAGACTTGTTTGCTGAGTTATTTTGCCTATTGAGTTCTTCCATCAGCAAAGGACTCTCCACATCAGAGTATTACAACTGAGCATTCGAATTACTCAAGGCTGTTGTGAAAGTATCCCAACTTTCAGGTAGAGTGCATAGCAAGAAGGTAGCTTTGAACTCTTCATCGATATGAAAATCCAAAGCAATCAGCTGACTGAAAATTGAGTTAAACTCATCCAAATGTATAGATACGGTTGTACCCTCTTTCATGCAAAAGTCCATCAGTTTTTTAGCCAATAAACCTTGCTGACTGCACTTTTTTGAGCATACAATTCTTCAAGCCTTTGCCATGTAGCATATGCTGAATTCAGCTTCTCAATGTTGAAGAGCAAGTTGTCTGACATTGAGAGCTTGATGGTAGAGCGAGCAAGCTCGTCCGAGTCATCCTACTCATCTTGTTCCATGTCTACTGGTTTGATTCCCTTTGTTTTGATGGGCTTTACAAGTTTCTTCTGCACCAAGACATTATAGCATTGTTTCTGCCAGATGGCAAAATTATGGGCACCCTCAAGCTTCTTGATGTGCAAAAGATTACTGTTGTCACTGTTTCCAGCCATAATTTACAGTCCCAGATTGACTAACCAGTCACCAAAGGCAAGCCTAAATATGATAGAAGTGACCACAATGCACAAGGGTACCTTTCAGCAATGAAAATCCCAAGATTGTAGAAGTTTTCAGATTTGCAAAAGAGTTTTCAAAATAAAAAAAAAATCTTTTGCTGCACTCCTCAAGCTATTTTTGACACAATTAGAGACCAAGCCACCAGTTACATGTGAAATCCCTAAAATTTCATTGCAATTTCTGCTCCAAAAGCATTCCCGAGCACAAATTTGACAATTTGGATCAAAAGCCCCAAATTTGACAATTTGACAATTTGGGTTGTATGGTTCCGTTTGGCCTGGTCAACCTTGTGTGTTGCCTAGTTGGTTGCGTGCAGGTCCTAGTTCGTCCAGTTGTAAGTCACTTGCAGCGTTTCATCTGGAGTGTGTGACCTCAGTCAGGTCGATTCAAACACGTCTCTTGCAACCTGCATCCTTCCAACTGCTGTTCCACATTTGGGATTTGAAGCTCTTGCTCGCCTACGCCTCCTGCTTGCTTGACGCCCGTCGCTCGTTGGCTTTGGGAAGTGTGCACAGGTTGTGTGCTTTGATAACAGTTTGTAGTGAAGGTTGTGCATGAGCTGAGTGTGAAGGGGACAGAGAATTGAGAGCAAGAGAGAGTGAGTATGACACAACAATGGGTATTCGGTACAATGGCTAGTGTACCACATTTTAGGTTTTGAATATATATAAAGTACAAAGTGGAAGGGTGTGTTCACAACCGAACACAATAAAAGGCACGATGACCCTTTATTCCCAATAGGAGCAAGCTCTACCTTCGTACATGAGTCAGAGACGAAGAAGTACCCTCCATAGTTGATGTACTTATGGCAATTTGCCCACAGCCCCTGAAAACTTCACTTTGAGATCTGCCCCTCCTGCCTATTACGTTTTTTTAAAATGCTCTCTTTCTCTTTTGGGAATTTCTACCCAAATTGTGACACATGGCATACATGTAACATGTTTTCTATTTAAACCTTCTAGTTTAAAATTCTCCATGATTGGTGCAAAATTTGATCTCAGCACAGACTAGAGAATTAATCCTCCTGGAAAAACTAAGATAATGACGCGAATAGATTCTGGAGTCCAAAAATAGTAACTTCTTAAATTTTAGGGATGGTGACCCCTGCATTCCTCAAGTTATTCTGAGTAACTTTTATCATTACAACCACATCAAAAAGTGTAATGTGGCTTAGTTACGGTGACTTTTGTTCCGTAGGTATTCTCACATGTGCATATTCTGTCTTGGCCAGGCTCATTGTCCTGCACCATCTCTAGTGGCCACACAATCCCAAACCATTGGCATTCTATTTTCCAATGTCCATTCAATCCGGTCCCAAGGCTCAGACAAACCATTAGTTCAATTTGTCCGAATGGCTGCCTCTTCTGGCCATGCAAAGATCTCGGCTTAATCCAAGAGAATTCTTGGGGTAAAAAGCAACAACAACTAAAGAAAAGAAAAATAAAATATTTATAGAAGTAAATAAAGAAAGCAACTGCAAAAAGTATCACCACTTGGTGACATGTCTCCCTCTTGAAAGAAGCAAGTGACCTCGATTGCATGCCATACATGGTAACGGATGACACATGGCGATAACAAGATTCTCCTATTAGTGTCACTATGTATAATCATTCAATTGAAGTGTAGTAAATACAACTTCAAAGCACTGAGATTTCATTCAATGATACACATGCTAATGCTAAGTGTAAACCATACATTGTGTATTATTTAATGAGATGCAGTATTCAACTATACAATAGAGAATGTACATTGCTTCAAAAAGCATTCTAAGCCACTGTAGGTTCCAGCAAGTAAGCTTCTTGGTAAAGTTGCAATAATTGAGGTGAATCTGCTAATTCAGCCTCTTCCATCCATTTAGCATCCATTGATGAATAGTTCTTGAACTTCACAAAAAATCTTCTTATAACTCTACCTTTCACTTTCCTATCCTTATGTGCCAGGATCTACTGAGGAACTAGAATCTCATCTAATTCCTCTACTTCAGGTTGGTCCTCTTGAACCATATCTTTTGGCACTTTACCAATAAAAGGCCGTAATAGGCTCACATGAAATGCATTATGAATTTTTCAATTTTCTGGCAATTTTAGCCTATATGCCATGTCATTGATATTCTTTGAGACTTGAAAAGGGCCATAGTAATGCATACTCAGCTTTGGAAACAAACGTTCCTTGGCCTTCTGTTTTTTCAAACGTGCCTTTTCAAAATGCAATAAGACCCAATCATCCTTTTTGAACAAGAGTTCCAGACGATGACTATCAACAACTCTTTTCTGTTTAGCTTGTGACTTTTCTAAGGCATAGTTCATCTTTTTCTATGCTTTTTTCTAATCTTTTACATAGCGATCTGCTTCAAAAATGTTATATTTTGTCTGCAAAATGGGAGTAGTTTCTTTCCACCTTCCACAATCTCAAAAGGTGCTTTGCCAGTATATGAGTGCTCTGTATTATTGTATGCATACCCAACCAATGGCAAGTAGTGTTCTTCAGGCCTCTTGGGTGGACTAGTCCTTGGAATAAGATCTATGGTATGATCTTCAGGCCTCGTAAGGGGTATAACCAGCCTTCCTTCCTTTAATGAGTGGTAAATCCTTGGTTATGGCTTAATTACAGCAACAAATAGTTAATGCAAATCTGAAAATACAAATTTACCTACTGATCTTGGACAATGCACACCCGATTGGCCCCAAAATTGGCACCCCTTTCGGTATTTCTTTAGCTTTATTGAAGAAAAAGTTGATTTACATTGGGATTCTTCCAATCCCCTTCACAATCCAAACTCCCCTTGCTGTCCAAAGTGACCAGCAAGTCTTCAATTTGATTTGCCCCTTGATTCGGGCACTTAATTGGCCTTCATCCACTTCATAGATGATGGAAATGCCCCAAATTCAATGGCTGGCTAGTCCTCCACCTAAAACCTTCAGCCCTATAAAATTCAAGTCTTGGAGCTTTCAATTTTTTGGCATGCTTCCTAAGGCCATTGGTAAACCCTAATTTTTGCTGTAGATTAGGGTTTACAGCAGAGAAATCTGAAATTTCTCGGCCTCTAGGGGTCTAAATACTGAGATTTTCGGAGCAAGGTTGTGAAATGGTTGGGAGATGAGAGGGAAAGCTATAGAGAGAGAAAATTCAGAGTTTGTTGTGAAGAATGATTAAAAATCAGTCATATACATGTTGTTTATTGGTCTTCTCCAACCCTTGGCAGCTCTAGAAGGTCCTCCAATGACCGCAAATCAGACCAACAGCCTCTCCTCCCTCTCTCTTGTAGGCTGAATTTTTAAAAAATGCCTCTCTCTAGCCTCTAAAGACGTTTTTCAATCTTGCGTGGGTATTTTTGACAAGTGGCAGCCTTGTCAAATCGTGTTTCCAGCATTTTTCATAATTAAATATTAAATTTCAGTCTTTAAAGAATGAAAATTAATCTAATATTTATTTCGGTGCCTTGAAAAATAATATGACTAGCCAATAATTAAATTGGCGAGGCAACAGTCATTCTTGAGTGTCTTTGCGCCATCTTTGACCATCAGATTGGTGTTAGGTATCATTAAATGCCACTTCTCTAGTGTCACCAATTAACACTTATGACTAAATGGATGACCTAGGTCAACAATTGGCATGAGATACCACTAAGTACCTGTGCGACATAACTTATAGCAACTTTTGCCTTTGACATCCCATGATTTCTTCGGGTCCCGGGCTTGTAAATTTACTTTAACTTTGCAACATTTACTTAATTATGTGATAAAAAATTAATCCAGATGTTAAGTGAGGTTTCAAAAATACATGTCCTCATGATAACCCTTCCCCTTGAAATCCTTGCAATCGTCCTCGGTTGCACTGTCAAATGCATCAAAAGCAAAGTACTACATTTGAATTTCCATAGGGCATCATAGTCAACACAACATTGTGCACTAATATTCAATCATTTCTTTGCCCAACATATGCTGAAAATTACCAATAAAAAAAACATAGCATAAGACTCACAAAAAATCTCAAAAACATTGCAAGATTATCATGTGACATGTCCATTTCTCATGAGCTCAACCCATCTGGCAAAACCAAACCATAGTTAGCGAAAACCAAGTATAAATCATCGCTCAAACATCAATGGCATTATAATATATGCTATTGTCCGTGAAACTAGATGTAAACCATTGAAAACTGAGCATAAGTTGATCATGATACTTGCTGATCTGAGAACTGATCACAAACTGCTGCAAATGTGACCCCAAACCGATCACAAACTCATTGCAAAAACTGACCAGCAATCAGTGCAAAAATTGATGCACAATTGATCCAAAAATTGGCCATGAATTGTTCTCAAGCTGATAAAAAAATGAGCTGAAATTGATAAGAATTTTTGTCTCAAAATTGAGGCAGAATTCATGCTAAATTGATCATAAGCTGATGTAAAAGTATAGTTATAATGCCTGGGTGAAACTCATACTCATTTGCATATATCTCACTGTGACCAGTAGACTAAGTAGTGATCTCATGGCAAACAATACTGTCAGCGCAGTACCTTGGATGCATGTTGAATACATGCGAGATCCACTACATACGAGAGCTGTCCATAGCTGGAGGAGGGGAAGTGTTGCCTCCCCCTTTAGCATCAGGCAATACTCCGGACCCTTGCTTTGGTGAACTTGACGGAGCCCGAACTAAAGTTGGCTCTAACTAAAAGGTATCTAGGTAAAGTTGCAGCAATATAGAATGGTTTGCCAAGTCATCCTCTTCCATCCATTTTGCATCCATTGGTGAATAATTCTGAAATTTTACCAAGTATCTCCTGGAAACTTTACCTTTGACCTTTCTTTCCTTATGTGCCAAAATCTGCTTCGGTACCAAGATGTCATGAAGCTCCTCAACCTCATGCTGAATTTCAGTAAACATATCCTCTGGCACATCACCATGAAAAGGCCTCAACAAACTGACATGAAAGGCGTCGTGTATCTGCCAATGTGGAGGTAATTTCAGCCGATATGTCACATCGTTGATCTTCTCCAACACCTAGAAGGGCCCATAGTATCTCATACTCAAATTCGGAGACAATCTTTCTCTTTCTTTCATATTTTTGAGTCTTGCCTTTTCAAAACACAGCAATACATAATCACCCTTTGCAAACTGCAAAGCCCTCGGGGTTGCAGATGTAGTACCAAACATGCTACTTTGTGCCCCACGCATCAAGCCAATGCTACCATACATAGGGTTTTGCATATTTCTAGCCATATCCGAATACATTGGGCCTTGCACTCCATGCATTGGTTGCTGCATAGCATAGAGATTTGTGCCATACATTCTCGTATGCGGTCCTTGTCCAACCATAGCATGAAAAATTGTACTTCCACCAAAATATTTTGGCTGCCATATCATAGCAAGCACGCATGGCTGTCGAAAATCCGTTGGATTGGCACGTTCATGATGGCCTTGCATTTGCATTTCTTGCCCCATAGGTATCAATTGTTTTATTGCATTAGCATCTTTGGGAGCTTCAAATGAAGGGTTTGACATTATCTTTGGTGCATCTTGCTGTCCGGAAGGTGTAGAAGATGTCTTCTTCTTCTTGCCTTTGTTGTCCTTCTTTGGAGCATTCAAAAATTGAGTAAATTGAGGATCCTTTGCCAATTCAGCAAAGAGATTTGCTGTTGTCCTCATCCGATTCTTGAACTCATCATCAAATTCCTCTTCACTTTGCCAGTGATCAGCCTCCTTATGCCCTGAAGGCCTTGCATCTTGCCCAACAACAATATTTTCAGCTTGCTGTCCATGGTCTCAGCCTTATCCAAGGTCAGACATTGCATTTCCTTCATTCCCATGTGAACGTTCATACTGAGAGGCATCATCATTGCTTGAATCCATCTCATTGTGTGAAGACATATTGCTGTAATTTCTCAGCTGAGAGTGAAAATCAGCACTAGCACAAAGCTTTGGCTTGCAATCAGGTGCCTCGGGCTCACCAAATCAAGGGATTGAGTGGTATCCTGGCAATGGAACCATGTAAGCAGCCTTCCTTCCGTGGATGGGTGGTAAATTTTTTATTACAACTTAATTTTAGTAGCAAACAATTAACGCAAATCTGAAAATACAAATTTACCTCCTGATCTTGGACAATGCACACTTGATTGGCCCTAAAATTGGCGGCCCTTTCGGTATTTCTTTAGCTTTATTGATTGATTTACTAGCTTTATTGATTGATTTACAATGCGATTCTCCCAATCCCCTTCGCAATCCAAACTCCCCTTGCTGTCCAAAGTGACCAGCAAGTCTTCAACAACTTGACTTGCTCCTTGATTTGGGCACTTAATTGGCCTTCATCCACTTCATAGACAATGGAAATGCCCCAAATTCTATGGTTGACAAGTCATCCACTTGAATTTAGGTGAAATTCACCTTCAGCTCTGTAAAATTCATGTCTTGGCGCTTCCAAATTTTTGGCATGCTTCTTGAGGTTGTTTCTAAAGCCTAATTTTTGCCGTAGATTACGGTTTACAATAGAGAAATCTGAAATTTCTCACCCTCCAAGGGTCCAAATGTTGAGATCTTCGGAGTAAGGCTGTGAAATGGCTAGGAGATGAGAGGGAAAGCTATAGAGAGAGAAAATTCAGAGTTTGCTGCGATGAATGACTGAAAATCAGTCAAATGCAGTTGCTCCCCTCCCACAACAGCATGTAGATGTTAAGAATTGAAGAAAATCAGTCATTTACTGCTACTGCCCTGTCTCAACAGCTTGTAGATGCTGTCTCCTGCTATTGATTTGTCTTCTCCTACCCTTGGGAGCCTCAGAAGGTTCTCCAATGACTGCAAATTAGACCAATAGCCTGTGCTCCATCTCTCTTGTAGGCTGAATTTATTAAAAATGCATCTCTCCAGCCTCTAAAGACGTTTTTCGGTCTTGCATGGACATTTTTAATATGTAGCAGCCTTTTAAATGTTTTCCTAGTATTTTTCATAATTAAATATTAATTTTCAGTCTTTAAGTATTGAAAATTAATATAATAATTATTTCGGTGTCCTAAAAAATAATATAATTGACCAATAATTAAAATGGCTAGGCAATTGTCATTCCCGAGTGTCTCTGCGCCGTCTTTGACCATTAGATTGGCGTTAGGTACCATTAAACGCCACTTCTCTAGTGTCACCAATTGACACTTATGGCCAAATGGTTGACCTAGGTCAACAATTGGTGCGAGATACCACGAAGTACCTATGCGGCATAACTTATAGCAACTTTTGCCTTTGATATCCCGTGGTTTCTTTGGGCTTCGGGCTCGTAAATTTACTTTAATCCCAGTTGGATCTCACATGTGTAACATTTCTTTATCCTTTGTATCTTTAGAAGATTGTTGTGGGGACTTAGAAGCAATATGGCCTTTCCTGTTCACATATAAAGCATTTCCTAGCCATCATTAAAGCCTTTCTTTTTTCAAACAATTTGCCAAAAAGTGGCCTCTTTTGTCCTTTGCCCTATTTTAAAGAAGTTTGAGGCTGCTGGTGAAAACTTTTCTTCCAAAAAGACTTTTTTGTAAAGCTGGTCTTTTCCGGGAATTGCTTCTTTTTCTTGCCAGGATCTTGCTTAAATTGAGAATCCTTCTTTTCGGTGCCTTTAAAGCTGTCAGCTTTTCCTTTCAACAATGCATTTGCCACACTAACATTTGCAATTAACTGTACCATATTTGTAACCCTGGTCTTGGTACAATAATCCCTGATGGCTTTGGGCAAACCGCAACAGTACTTTTCAATTTGTTTTGACAGGGGCACTGTCCTGTAAGAACTCACGCGCAAAAGTGCTTCCCAAAATTTCTTATTGTACTCTTTTAAATCCGCAAAATTTGCCGTGTCCAATTTATGGCATGTAGTCGTGACATCTACTTCAAATGTGTTAGTTAACCATGAAGGTGCAAACAACTGTTTAAAATGGACCCAAGTGGTAGGTGCATATCCTTGCATCAACAATATGTTCCACCACTGCAAGGCATTACCTTTCAAAAAAGTTGTAGCCTTCCGCACCTTACAAGTCTCAGTAAAATTCCCTGCAGTGTAAGCTGCATCAAAGTGCTATATAAATGTCAAAACTTTCAGCTTATCTTGCATACCACTGAAGGTTTCAAACTTTAATGCATGACTATCCTCTTTATGGTCTTTAGGCTTTACACTTTTTGGTGTCGGGTTGTCATAGACAGGTGCCTGTAAAGTGGGGAATCCCTTAGGTGCATTATCAACATTTATTTCACCTGTCTTAGTTGTGTTATGCCCACTAGGCTGAAAAAAATCAGCCGCTGCATTTTGTACTCTAGGCATCAAATAAGGACTTTGCAAAGACTGATAACCGGGCTGTAGACTAATATTAGCATAAAGTGGGTTCATTGCCTCAATAGGCATCATTCTTGGTGGCCCTCTAGGCAAGTATCCCTGATAACCAGTGGGTAATCCAGCCATTGTTTGAAAAACTGATCCACCACGAAAGTAACCAAGATAGGTAGCAAATTGAGAAGGAATAGTCTGTTGTGCCACTTGTGGATTACTGCCTTGACCATTCACTCCCTGGTTCTGTGCTTATGCTTCTTGTTGCATTGGACCTGTCTCCATGTTTGGTGTCTTTTTCACAAGCTCACGCACATTAGGGGTTTATCTTTTTGAGCGCTCCATGGTATGATGTGATGGCTGAGCTTGAGAATCCTCATTATGTGACTTAATTTTTTTTTGCATCCGAGGATTCTTTACAAGCTGTTCAAAAGAGCCAACCATATTGAGGAGTTGTGTAATAAACAAGTCCTATTCTTTCTTCTCATCTTGTGGTTCAATCTTGGTTCTAGAAGAGCTGACACCTGTGTACCAATACTCTCTCTTTGGTGTCTATGAGCAGAATAACTCTCTTCTTCATGAGGGAGTTTTCCTTTGCCTTTGTCCATGTTTGCCATCTCTCTAGTCCTGTATCCAACAAATACTGTATCCAAGAAAAATCTCGTAGTCTTTCTTACCTGTAATCTCTGTAAAACCTGTGTGTATGGCCTTTTTACCTAAAACTGTCCGAGCTTAAATTCTTACAGAAAAGAATTCAAATCCTGCGGATGGAACCATGAAATTGATCTATGACTCACATAAAGTGGTAGTTCGTTCAATTAATATCCGGTTTTTTCACATACACACACAAATAGAGATCTCACTCCCTTGCTCAACACCAAATTGGCCCCGAAGACCGGCGTCTCTCTCGGTATTTCTTTATCAATAAAAAAGATGGAAGATTACAAAAAGAAAGAAATGTGCCAAAGTACAAAACATGTGAACAGTTGGCTTTCATCTTTTTTGAGTAAATTTCAGCTGCATAAGGAGAGTACAACATATCCAGAACAACATCCCAAGTAGGAAAACACTTTCTGTGAGCATAACTTAATAATTCAAGTGTAGAATTGCAATATGTAGAACTCTATATTTATAGTTTTTCACGTGTTTCTTGACTTGTTCTTAGCCTTATTCCATTCCAGATCTATTTCATACCAGTTGGACTACAAACCCTTTGACTATGGCATCATTCCAGCAGTAAAAGAGTCTCGCAAACAACACTAAATCAGAGCTGAAAACCCTGTTTCCATGTGGCATGGTCATCACTTTCTTTGGTTCTTGCAATGGAGAATCAATCAACTGCTCTTGAACCTGGACAATTAGGCTCTTGCCTCAACAGAAGTGCAAAGAAAACACTGAACTGTACATTTGATGGAATCAACCCATCATGCAGAGCATTTCCTTTGAGAATAGAGATAGAGAGTTGACCAGAGAGAGGAAGCTCTACCTTTGTACATGAGTCAGAGACGAAGAAGCACTCTCCATAGTTGATGTACTTGCAGCAATCTGCCCTCAGCCGCTGAAAACTTCACTCTGAGATCTGCCCCTCTTGCCTATTACAAATTTTTTAAAATGCTCTCTCTCTCTTTTGGGAATTTGTGCCCAAATTGTGATACATGGCATACATGTAACAATTTTCATGTTTAAACCTTCTGGTCTAAAGTTCTCCATGATCGGTGCAAATTTGATCTCGGTACAAACCAAAGAATTAATCCTTGTGTAAAAACGAAGATAATGATGCGAACAGATTTTGGGGTCCAAAAATAGTAACTCCCTAAATTTTAGGGATGGTGACCCTTGCGTTCCTCAAGTTGTTTTGAGTAACTCTTATCCTTGCAACCACGTCAAAAAGTGTAATGTGTCTCAGTTACGCTGACTTTTGTTACTGAGGCATTCTCACATGTGCATCTTCTATCTTGGCCAGACTCATTGTCCTGCACCATCTCTAGTGGCTAAGCATATAGTCCCAAACCACAGGCATTCTATTTTTCAGTGCCCATTCAATCCGGTCCCAAGGCTCAGACAAACCATTAGTCCAATTTGTCCCAATGGCTGCCTCTTTTGGGCATGCAAAGATCCTGGCTTAATCCAACTGAATTCTGGGGGGTAAAAAGCAACATCAACTAAAGAAAAGAAAAATAAAATATTTATAGAAGTAAATAAGGAAAGCAACTGCAAAAAGTATCACCACCTGGTGACAACAATTCAACTTCAAGTGCCTATAGACCTATAACTTGGTAAGTCTATTGAGAGTCAAACTAGCTAGCAAAGAGAAAAGCTTCAATATAGTGATAGAGATAAGGTACTTTGTTGTGCATTTCTCTATGGAGATCACTGAGGTTATGAGAGTTGGATGTTAAGGAGCACATGCAGTAGGGAATCCAAATATATGGATTTGGAGCTTGTAAAGAGCCTTCAGAGCTGAAGGTTATTTTGGGTAAGGATGATCTAGAGATGGAGAATGGGATTCCGTAGAGTTTGTTAAGGCAACAATACCTTAATATATGCAAGTGATTGTGTGAGTTCATGCTTATGCTAGTTTGAATTGCTTCCACATTTGTTGTGTTGGGACATGGTATGAGAGTAGTGTTGAAGGGCTAATCGATTGTGGGCAGACCGAAAGAGGAGATTTCAAGATAACAAAGGGCTGCATTTTCAGCATTTGAGGGCAAGTAGGAGTGTTGCATATGGACGCAAGGCTGAGATGAGTGGAGAAGCATGGAAAAGGAACGAAGTTCCTGATTTTTTGCGGGTTTTTGCTGTTCATGAAGGAGAAAAAGATTGCGTTTTCAGCCTTTTGCTGCAAATTCTGGGTTTCCATTGCCTCTGGTGGTTGAAATAGGTTCAGGATGAGTGAAGGAAGCCCTAGCAGCATAGAAATAAGGAATGGTTGTTCTAGCCATAGGAATGGCGTAACATGTTCCAAACCCTCCCAGGAGGTGAAACAACAAGGGAACATTCCTTGCCATTCCTAAGCTTGTTTTCGCTCGCTCCTTGCCATTCCTTGCCATTCCCTACCATTCTCTTTGTTGTTCCCTACTTGGAATAGTTGTTGCAAGCTTGCTGGCCAAAAATTAATGGTTTTTCCTTCTTGCTTGTGTCACTATCCTTCTATTACTTATTCATCCATCTCCATTACTTAATGTGCACCCACTAATATCTCGCTTTGTCTCTCTCTCTTTCTCAGGCTGAAGACTCAAATGGTGAACACAAGTCACAAGCCAATCACGAGTCTATGCAAGGTTCATATTCAATGCATCATCAACTCTTGCAAATCACAATCAAATTTCAGTTCTGTCCTCAATGCCAAGGTAATCACCCATTTGTATCTTCTAATTTCAAGGGAGATTGGGGAGCTATGGGGGTATTTGAGTCAAATTGGATCATTGAGGGTTATTGGGGCAATTAGAGGGGTATTTGGGGCATCTAGGAATTTATGGCATTTTGGGAGCATTGAGAGCAATTTGGGGCAATTTCGGGACATTCAAGGCAATTTGGGCAATTTGTAGCATTGTTTTCCATTCTAGGTAACTATGCCTAGCAGGCTGCATTTTCAGAGTGAAAGGGGGACTGCCCTTGTTTCTGTGCAGGCTATTTAGGTGACAATGTCTTTTGAGCTTAATGTGAAGTTTTACGCTATTATGGACCGTAAGGTCCTTGTATTACTGGCTTTTCTTTAAGATTACAAACACGATGGGGAGAAATATGGCATATGGTGGATAATGATGCTTACCATCTTGGAGTCCTATGATTTGGTAGAGTTCATGACCAAGGCCATAGATTTTCCTGCAACTGGTGATTTATCCAAACTTTCTTCTAATGAGAATGTTGAGTTGGTGAAGGTACATGCACATTGGGACAAGCTGAATGCCCACATCCAATTGTTTCTCTTTCTCTTATGTATACTGGTTGTGATAGCCCACATTAAGCATTTGACAATTACTCAAGAGATATGGTTGGAATTGGATTAGTTATGCAATTTGATGATTGTGATGAGGTGGGTGTCTTTGGAGGTATAGATGTAGACGTTGAACCTGTCCAAGCCTGCTTCCATGTGGGAGCATGCCAATAAGCTTTGGCATTTGCAAATGCAGATCTAGAAGGTAGGAAAGGCATTTACCTTAGAGGACATGGTGTAACTCTTCTCTTGCATTCATTGCCTCAATTTAGTGCATTTTAATGGCTTGAATTGGATCCAATTATACAATTGGATGACTGTGATGAAGCATGTGTCTTTGGAGGTATAGATGCGGACGTCGAACATGTCCAAGTTCACTTCCATGTGGAAGCATGTCAATAAGTTTTGGCATTTGTAAATGTAGGTCCAAAATGGAAGGAAGGTGATTCCTCAAAGAACATGGCGTAACTCTTCTCTCGTAGTTGTCACTCCCACTTAGTGCATTCTACTTTGCCTTGATTGCTTCAGGGCAGACAGACCTTAAGTGGAAGGAGTTGGTTCTAATGGTCTTGGGTTAGGAGGAACAACTCAAAGGAAAAAATGCTCCCAAGATGGAGACATTGACATGTGAATCTTCTGAATAGAAGGGAAAGAAAAACAAGAAGAAGAAGGACGAGAAGACCAAGCAAGACAAAGCCAAGGAGTCTACTTGTCACATTTGTGGCAAGACAGGTCATTGGAAGAAGGATTACCTCAACAAGGACAAGAAGGACACCAACAAGGAGAAATCTAAGACGGACTCAGGAGCAGTGGATGCTCCTTCATTAGTCGCCTTTCTTCATTGTAGATGATTGAGGATTCAACACCAATGGCTTTTGATGTAGTAATGATTGCCCCACAACCTCGTGAGTGGATTGTGGATAGTGGCGCTTCCCACCACATGACTCCTTCTATAGATGGTATTGCTTGTATGTGTTAGATGCATGGGCAAATTCTCATTGGTGGTAGCTCTTTAGTCCCTATTAAAGGCAAAGGTGATATTCAACCAATTCCAATGGGCATAGTGGTGCTCGTACATCAAGGTTCTGTATGTGCTAGGTTTGGGATATCATCTACTTTCATGAGCGAGATTTGTCCACTTGGCCTTGTGGTGGGGATTGATAAGGACTCCTTGATGGAGATTTGAGACATATTCTTTGTGCAAGTCATGAGGAGAATGGAGTCTACAAGATGCGGACTTCATTGGTTTCTCTCTCTGTTCTTCTCTCTTCTTAGATATAGATTGAGCTCTGGCATGCTCGATTCGGCCACCTGAACTACAAGTACCTTAGGAAGGCAGCTTGTGGACAGCTTGCTTGTGGGTTGTTGAAGATTGGGGTGAGCTGCCCACCATGTGTGTCTTGGATTCGTGGCAAGTAGGATAATGCGATTCTCAACAAGGTTTTGTGAAGGGCAAAGAAGCCCTTGGAGCTTGTTTCAACGGACTTATGTGGACCGATGAGGATGGAATCCCTCAAGGGGAGTTTGTATTCTATGCTCATTGTTGATGACTTTAGCAGGACAATATCAGGGTATTTCTTGGAGTTGAAGTTTGAAGCATTCTCATGTTTCAAAGGATTGGTTGATCTTCGAGGAGAATAGGTCTAGTAGGAAACTCAAGACCTTGCAATCTAAAAGAGGAGGGGATTTTGTCTCAATTGAGCTAGCCAAGTTTTGTATAGATCATGGCATTCACTAGGAGTTTACGAACACAAACACACCTCAAGAAAATGGTATATTGGAGCGGAAGAATTGGAGTGTGATCGAGATGGCGTGGACTATGATGGAGCATTGGTAAACACTGCAATGTCTATGGGCTGAGGTAGTGGTCACTACTGTTCGCATCCTTAATTGGTCACCTATATCGATTGTGGATGGTATGACATCTTTTGAGGCTTACTTAAGTAAAAGAAAAACGGACGCGTCTTATTTTTCAATATTCGGGTGTGATGTCTATGTTTACATCCCAAAATTGCTTTGCATAGAATCCCATATTCCATGCTAGGTTGAAGCTCATTGACATACATTACCATTCCATTCAAGAGAAGATCTTGGATGAGACTATTGATGTGGTATATTGTAAGATGGAGGATAACTTGGCAGACTTATTTATGAAGGCTCTTTCTCAAGTTGTTCTTTGACAACACTCTAGATGTAACCAGCCTTCCTTCCGTGGATGGGTGGTAAATTCCTGATTACAACTTAATTATAGCAGCAAACAATTAATGCAAATCTGAAAATACGAATTTACCTACTGATCTTGGACAATGCACACACCCGATTGGCCCCAAAATTGGCACCCCTTTCAGTATTTCTTTAGCTTTATTGAAGAAGAAGCTGATTTACGATGGGATTCTCCCAATCTCTTTTGGTATTCCAACTCCCCTTGCTGTGATGAATCGCCAGCAAGTCTTTAATCAGATTTGCCCCTTGATTCGGGCAATCAATTAGCCTTCACCCGCTTTGATGGAGATGGAAAATGCCCCAAATTCAATTATTTGTTGGTCCCTCCACTTGAATAGGCTAAAAACAGCTTCAGCCTTGTTGAATCCAAGTATGGCACACTTTCCGAGGTTGTTGCTAAACCCTAATCTTTGCTGCATATTAGGGTTTACAGCAGAGAAATCTGAAATTTCTCAGCTTCCAAGGGTCCAAATGCTGAGATCTTCGGAGCAAGACTGGAAAATGGTTGGAGGATGAGACGGAAAATTGTAGACTGAAAGTTGTAGAAAATGGTCCTCATTCGATTCTTGAACTCGTCATCAAATTCCTCTTCACTTTGCTGGTGATCAGCCTCCTTATGCCGTGAAGGGCTTGCATCTTGCCCAACAACAACATTTTCAGCTTGCTGTCCATGGTCTCAGCCTTGTCCAAGGTCAGGCATTGCATTTCCTTCATTCCCATGTGAACGTTCATACTGAGAGGCATCATCATTGCTTGAATCCATCTCATTGTATGAAGACATATTGCTGTAATTTCTCAGCTGAGAGTAAAAATCAGCACTAGAACAAAGCTTTGGCTTGCAATCAGGTGCCTCGGGCTCACCAAATCAAGGGATTGAGTGGTATCCCGGCAATGGAACCATGTAACCGGCCTTTCTTCCATGGATGGGTGGTAAATTCCTGATTAGAACTTAATTTTGGCAGCAAACAATTAACACAAATCTGAAAATACAAATTTACCTCTTGATCTTGGACAATGTACACCTGATCGGCCCCAAAATTGGCGCCCCTTTCGGTATTTCTTTAGCTTTATTGAAGAAGAAGTTGATTTACAATGGGATTCTCCCAATCCCTTTCGGTATTCCAACACCCCTTGCTGTGATGAATCACCAGCAAGTCTTTAATCAGATTTGCCCCTTGATTTAGGCAATCAATTGGCCACCGCTTTGATGGAGATGGAAAATGCCACAAATTCAATTTTTTGTTGGTCCCTTCACTTGAATAGGTTGAAAACAGCTTCAGCTCGGTTGAATCCAAGTTTGACATGCTTTCAATTTTTTGGCACGCTTCCCGAGGTTGCTGCTAAACCCTAATTTCTGCTGCAGATTAGGGTTTACAACAGAGAAATCTGAAATTTCTCAGCCTCCAAGGGTCCAAATGCTGAGATCTTCGGAGCAAGACAGGAAAATGGTTGGGAGATTTAGACGAAAAGTTGTAGAGAGAGAATATTCAGAGTTTTGTCACGAAGAATGACTGTAAATCAGATAAGTGTAGCTGCTGCCCTACCTCAAGAGCATGTAGATGCTAGGAACTGAAGAAAATCAGTCATTTACTGCTGTTCGTTTTCTCAACAGCTTGTAGATGCAGTCTCCTGTTGTTTATTGGTTTTCTTGTGCCCTTGGCAGCCTCAAAAGGTCCTCCAATGGCTGCAAATCAGATCAACAACCTCTCCTCTATCTCTCTTGCAAGCTGAATTTATAGAAATGCTTCTCTCCAGCCTCTAAAGATGTTTTTCAGTTTTGCATGGGCATTTTTGACAAGTGGTAACCTTCTCAAATGGTTTTTCTAGCATTTTTCGTAATTAAATATTAATTTTTAGTCTTTGATTATACTGAAAATTAATCTAATAATTATTTCGGTGCCTTGAAAAATAATCTGATTGGCCAATAATTAAATTGGCTAGGCAACTATCGTTTCCGAGTGTGATTACGCCATGTTTGACCATCAGATTGGCGTTAGGTATCATTAAACGCCACTTCTCTAGTGTCACCAATTAACACTTATGGCGAAATGGATGATCTAGGCCAACAATTGGCACCAGATACCACCAAGTACCTGTGCGACATAACTTATAGCAACTTTTGCCTTTGACATCCCGTGATTTCTTCGGGTCCCGGGCTGGTTAATTTACTTTAACCCCAGTTGCACCTCACATGTGCATTATTTACTTAATTTTGTGATTAGAAATTAATCCACATGTTAAGTGAGGTTTCAAAAATACATGTCCTCATGACACTAGATCCCTCAGCATTATGCCGCATCTAGGATTTGGGAGGCGGTGCTAGTGATTTGGTCACTCATGGATGGGCACATGCATTGTATAGGCATTTTAGGGCAGATCCATGTATTTTTGAGAAGGTCTGATAGTATGATGTAGTTGTGAGCTTGTTTTGAGCATTTCTGGGCAGGTCAGGCAGTATCAGGACAGGCCAGACAATTTGCACAGGCTGCCACATGGCAGGCAGGATTTATGCAGCATATTTTAATTGTTTCCTCTTGTTACAGTCGACCAGGCTGATTGGTTGGTCAATTTCAGCTGACTTGGTATTTTTTGGCATTTATTTCCTGCTATCTATTGACCCACCCTCCCTGGTCACAGTTATTCAGATTGTGTCTTTGCAGGTGGAGAGACTCTGGTTGGCATATTTCCACAGCCTATTGTACATGTCTGCTGCCTCATTCATCATTCATTCACTGCAGATTTCTGCATTCTTCAGTGTCTTTCTTTCTCTCCTCCATAGAGACATGACACAGGGAATAGGGCCGGGGATGCCAAACCTAGGGAACAGGGACGTGGGAATGGGAGCAGCATTAAAAAGTTAAAATTAATTTAAAAATATTTTTCATTCATAATTCATGTGGAGTACTAAAACCAAGGTATATAATCCACAATGACAAATTAATATTTGAATCAATTCGTGTGGTGCTGTGGGTAGAGCCAAGACAGGCACATGAGTGAGAGACAGGCTGGCCGCATGCAATGTTGGCGGGAGACGGGCGCGTGATTCGGCAGGTAGTAAACCGTGGCAGTTGACTAGGCACTCTACAGGTAAGTTCTGTGCCATGTGGCATTCCTGTCAGGGGTCCTGACAGGGAATGTCCCACCCAAGAGGGAGACGATTTGGAATGGATTTCAGTCTGAAATGGCATTTCAGCATCCCGGGGGGACTGTTTCGACCGTTCCCTATCACTATGCTGTCCTCTTCTCTCTATGTTCCTCTCTTTCTTTCAGCCTGGTCATACGCTTCTGCATTCCGCTGGTGTCTTCTCTGCTTGTTATGTGGATGTAGGAAACTTGCCGTGGCACCTTAAGTAGGGCCCCGTGTCAATGCATTGAATTTAAACTCTTTTGAAGGTTCAAACTCATAAATGCAAAATTTAGCAATGCACTTCATTTTTCAAACTGTCTGTTACAACTTTGTCAATCTCAGTCTTTTTTCTGCACAAGCATGGATGGGGTGTGAATAGCTTGCACTTTGCCTTGTGGCTGCTCTACAGACTCGGAGCTACTGGCATGGAAATTGCAAGGGTTTTGGGTGGGGGTCTTGTGCCAGGTGTGGATTCATATGTTGAGCTTTCAATTTCAAACAATTCAAATGTATCCCCTCAATTTAGATCTCACTGTTGCATTGTTTCAGGGTCTCTCATACTAGTCGGAGGTGATCCTGGTGTCGGAAAAAGTACACTTCTTTTACAGGTTTGTATACAGATAGTATTTTAATGCATTTGTAAAGAATGCAGCAAAAATATGAATCCAAACTAACAGAGCTTTTGGTTGAGTGTGAGCACTTAAAAGTAGCAACATGAAGTCTCTAATCAGTTTGTGCATGTTTACAATCTGCACTACATCTGAAGCTGATAAATACGGATGCTTTTGAATTGAGATTTAAAGCTGATTGCTCTGACAAAATTTCAATCTTATAATTTTACTTGCCTTCCAAAACAAATTTGATAGCTTTTTCTAGAATGAGGTGTGAGAATTGGATATTTTCCTAAGAATCACTATGTTTGAAAAAGTACCATCAGAGGCATGAGGGTTGGATTTTCTCTTGCAGAAGCTGCTTGCTTTGAAAAAGTACCATCGATCTTCTCATGTTTGTGGTTTAAATTGTCCTCTTGGATTGTCTACTCAAACAGAACTAGCATGTAACATGTGTAAGGATATGAGTTGTTCTAACATGTTGTTTCATGATCGACAGAAGTCAATAAACATGATTTCATGTATTGATGGCAGGCTGACTAGTTTAAGGAATGCATTTTGTATTCAGACTGCATTCCCTCATTTCAAACTGATATAAACTCTTTCAAGGGGCAAAAATTGAAGTTGAGTCTGTGCATTTGTACTCCAATTAGCTCACCATCTTTATGCAAATTACATACTGTGGAATTTGCATTTATTGTTGGCAAGGCATATGACAAATCACTACATAGCAGCAGTTTCAACCCCTAGTCTTATGCTAATTGTCAGCCATCCCTCTCTCAAAGGCCATGGTATCTGTGAACTTTAGTCTGTATGCCAAAGCATAGCAATGCTTAGTGAAGATCACATATACTCAAAGTGGTTCTGATGAGCTTATGTTCTGCATTCAAGCTCCCATTTTTATGAAATTTGGAAAATTCCCGTTTCGCAAGATAAATGATTCCAATCCATGCCAAGGTGCTTGTTGTTATTCAAAGTGGATCGGATGACTATCTGCCAAGTAACCTTTTATTCTGGGGCTTATCATGGTGCACAACTCACGAGTTAAGGTTTTATTTCTTGCTTGAAACTAAGTTTTTCCATTGTTTTGCTAATTAGAATACTCCTTTTGTCTACAGGACATAATTTTATAAGTGCTTCTTTGTAATCTGTAAAGTATACAGTGAGGCATTGTTTCTTTGCATGTACAAATGCTTCTGAAGATCCTATCTCAGCTGATTGGTCTTAATGTGCCTAGTCTCAATACATTTATTTGGTTTGGTTTCTGTGCCCTTGGTAGTTAAAAAATAGTCCTTAAAAGGATTGAAACGTTTTTCTGAGGGTCAGCATTTTACTTCAGAGTGGCTTATGTGGGAACATAACAGGCTAATCTTTGACATATTGATTTCCTTGATCACATGAGCAGGTTTGTAGCATTCTTGCAGGGGGATGTGAATTCTATGAGGCAGCTCCTGTCCTCTATGTTTCAGGTGAAGAGGTAAGGTTTATTTGTAAAGAGTTGAAACTCCAAACTTGCTGGCATTCTGTCTAACACAATGGGTTTTTTCTTTCTGATGGAAATTTTATACGTTAATGACTCAAGGCATTGGGCCCATTCTGTAACCAGACTTCATCTCTTTGATAATTTGCATTACATCCCTGTTGCATTATCGACTTGATTTTATTCCTATTCCTCAATCATGGTAAGTGTTCACTAAGTATCCTAAAAAAGAAAGATGTTTTCTTGAGAAGTGTGAAAACAGCCAGGGAGTAAGGGCTCCTTCACACATGGAAAGGGCTGGTAGGATGGCACTTAGAAGTTAACATGTATCTTTGCTATTAAGCGTGGTATTCATTAGAAGTGAAAATATGAAAGGAGAATTGTGAGAAGTAAATTGACGAGATTTTTCACAAGAAAATGAGAAAAAGGGATTCTAGCATTCAGTTACTTAAAGCCTCTTTACATGAACAAAGGATAGCATGATAGGTGTTCTTGCTAAATCAAGCAGCAAAGCTTCTACTATGGTTGGTGCAGCCTACAACTTAGCATGTTTTGTAGATCCCCTGTTTTGCCTCTCTCCTTCATATTGTTCTCATGATCAACTTATGTTTACTTTCCTACCTCAACCTTTTTCTAATGTTTCTATAAGAGTAGAAAAATACTTTTTCCTACTGTCCAAGAAAATCTTATTAAACCACCCTGTCTGAAAAACCAAGTTATGAACATGGGAAAGGGTTAATCTCCTGGAATAGCTTCTCTCAAGGGAGAAAACTTATTCAATGGGTTCAATGAATATTTATTTTAGATTTGTCTACAGCCAAGACATATAAGGTAGTGTGTGGAAAGATACTGCTCAGAGTTTCAGGTGGCTAGGAATGCTGTTTTTTTGTCTCCTCCTTGTGCTGCCTTGGAGCATGCCTGTGAAAGTAACTTTGAGGTGTAGGTAGCCCAATTATCTATGGCCTGCTTGCTTTTAGCTACCTACATCATGCAGACCATTGACCTGTTTGCTTTTAGCTACCTACATCATGCAGACCATTGAGTTCTTGAGAATTCAGGAGTTTGAATCACCCTCAATTGGTGATTTGGAACTACATTTGACAGAGTCGTGGTGCATCTCCCTCTGAGGCCTTTAAGTCTTTGTCTTACCATGTCCAAAATCTCTAAACAAAATCTTTCCTGAGAGAGATGTGGTATTGGCCCTAAGGCATGGCTATTGTTTCACTAAATTGGTTGAAGAGTGAGGGCAATCTCCTTGTCTCCTCAATAAGTCGTAGGTAACTGTGAACGAGGGCTAGAGAGGCTCTGCAAATGCATGTAGCCTTGATCAAATAAAATCCATCCCATGCTAGCCCCCCAAGGTTCTTTATTCTAATTGCAGTATAGTTACTTTGATTTAGAGATAGGAAACTTCTTCCAAGTCTCCTCTTTTAGAAGCAGACTTGAAACTAGAAGCTTCCTCTTTTAGAAGCAGGCTTGAAACTAGAAGCTTCACTAATAATGCTTTGCTCTGGTAGTCAAGAGCAATGATGCCTAGTCCCCCCTTTGAACTCAGCTGAATGATGACATCCTGTACAACCTTGGCCTGTGTTGGGCTTCTATCCCTTCCTCACCGAATGAAGGGTGCTCCACTTGGCACGGAAGATCTAAGAAAGCCCAATAGGGAGTGATGTACCTTATTGTTGGTAAAAGGACTTGGCTGGTGATCACTACTGCAAGAGAGAGTCTGCTATGATGCTACTGTTGGTAAAAGTACTTGGCTGGCATTTACCACTGCAAGAGAGTCTGCAAGAGAGAGTCTGCTATGATATAATATTTTTTGTCCTATGGTGTGAGAGTCCATGCAAAAGCAATAGTGCAACCCAGAGAGAAAGAGAGAGCACAGCGAATGTACACAAATGAATATAAAACTTGGAATAATGAAGAATAGAAGGGTTTGGCTCTTGCACGAATGCCAAATGGAGGGCAGGATAACGATGGTTCTGTACGGAGGAAAGACATTTGATGACGAGGAAGAGGGGGGAGAATGCAGAAAACACAGGTGGCTGGAAGGAGAACAGTGCGACAGCATTGGAGAAGACCACAATCAGCAAGATGAAGAGCGTGGAAGTGATGATGAGGAGAAGGCCCATAAATAGTGGCAGAAACCAGATATGGTGGATCGGCTCCAAATGAAGGTCGGCCTAAAAAAGCCGTGTGGTGGCCCTCTAAATGGTAGGCAGGCCTCACAAACCAAATGGAGTCTAGACAGATCCTAGTGGCCTAATGAGGCAGAGCAGGATGCTCATAACAATGCCATGTTCCATCTAGTGTGCCAGGGATGTACACTACTGAGAAGAGGAAAGGGACTGATGGACAAAAACAATTCTAGAGCTCCAAACATCGACTGTTGACTCAAAACGCTCACAACTAGGAGATGAACACAAAGAGATGAAAAGACGTGGCTAGCAACAACCCCTTTGAGATCTTGGGTGAGACTGAAGCCCAAAGGAGCAAGATGATGGAGCACTAGAGGGCAAAAGCTCGTCGAAGAGGAAACTCAAAAATTGCAGTTTGTCTTTGAAGAAAGCTGCGAAAGGCTGCAATGGGCGTAGGGTAGCAGAGGAACCAATGTTGATATTGTTTGTTGAAGATGGGATTGAGTCAAGGAGTACGACCCTCTCCCGACAAGAAAATCCAAGGAAATGGGTGGCCTGAAAATGTGCAAGGGAACAAAGAAGCCTTTGAAGGGTCACACAAGAGAGAGGGTATTCAAGTGGAAATGGACGAGTTGAATTATTGACCTTACCAAATGACGATAGCGAGGAGGTATCGAAAGCATTGAAACACCCTTCTGCAATGGACAGACATCAATGACCAAAGGGCGTGGGGATGGTTATGCAAGCAACGAGGAAGGGTGGCTTGAAGTAGGAAAAGACATTGTAAAGATGGAAAACCTTGAAAGGATTCCTCAAGTTTTGGGAGATCTCCCTTTGAAACTGAAAGAAAGGCTAGAGAATCTATAGCTATGCCAAAATCCCCTCTTAAAGAGGTAGGAGGTTTGAGGGAACCACCAGAGAAGATGGTTGGGGATTGGATGGAGCCTATGGCAGGGATGTATGAAAGGTAGCTTGTAAAGAACTAATGGAGCAATAGGAGATGTCAGGGAGGACCTCCTTAGAAGGAGTAGAGTAAGGGAATGGAGCCAATAAGACCCATGGTCTCGATAACATGTCCAAATGATGACCTCTAAGGTAGGATCCTCTATAGTGACTGCATGCTCGGTGAGGAGGATAACTAGGTATTGCGATTGGTAAGGCCATAAATGAAGAGGAGATTAAAGCTTTGCCTAGGTGATGGAAGGGTGTGTCTTCTAGCACTTTTCCTCAAGATGTGTGGTCTTTTCACCATAAAGACACTAGTAAAAGCCTTGGACTTGACCGCTTGTCAAGATTCGAGAGTGTGATGATGACTTTGATTTGATTTTTGCCTTTTTTCATCTTGTTCTTTTGACCTTTCCCACATGAGCTAGCTGCGAAAGCACACTTAAAATACAAGTGCTGATGCAGATGTATGAAAAACGTATAATTTCTATAGTATGATATCCTATTTCAGACTTTACCACCCTTTTTTCCTGGGGGGGAGGCATTGTGAAAAAAATTGAAAAAAACATGAAAATTTGATGATTTATAAAAAAAGGTGACATTTGCTTGTTGATAGCATCGTGTGACAGTTGCTTGCCATCATTGCTTTAATCGTGTCTCGACTCGAATGATTGGAAATCAAAATATGAATGGAGTGTCTGTGAATCTAAAGTTATTGAAATAATGAACTAAGTTTCATTCAGCTTGTTACTACTCAATTTGGTATAAAATACTAGATTTAAATGCAATTTTATTGTTTTTAAAATGAAAACTAGGGTAAAGTATGATTCAGCCCTAGTGCCCAATCCATACTCCAATCATACTTTCATACCCATCTAAGTATGATGTATGATTGCCATATGAAAAACTATGAACCTAATTGATCTTATGCCATCGGTTTCCTTGGTCCTCTTGTTCCAAAATAACAAGATCCAATTTCTCCTACATAGTGATTGTCAAGAATGACTAACAAAAGAAGGCTTTGATATCATGTCAAGATATACGACGGTGCCGAGAGACAAAAGGGTTTGCGAGGAGAAACAATGTGTGTATAACAAACACGAAGATAGAAGTGAAAGTTAGAAACACAAGAACACAATGATGATGCATTGAATCATGCTATGAGAAGAAACATTGATATATCGGAGCCGAAGTTTAGAAGATGATTGCATTGTCTTGTCGGAATCGGGCGGCAGCACTTGTGAGGAATCTGCCCAGTGAAGGGAGCGAAATGCAATCCTTCGATCAATGGGCTATGAAAGTAATCACTGAAAGGTGAAGGACGTTTGTTGAGGGAGCAAATTGCAATCCTTTGATGCCGTTTAGATGAGGAAGATGATCACGAGCTGTGGAGGGAGTAAAGTGCAGTCCTTAGATGCCGGAAAGATGGCCTGGCTGCAAAATGCAAATGTTGGAGTGTGTTGGAGGTGTCAAATGCAAGGAGAGTAGTCTAGGTGCTGACACTAGGTACTACATGATGACCCGGGATATGCAAGTTCTCCCAGGTTGCAAAACACAAATACTTGGGGCTAGATGAGCTAATGCTAGGCATGAGGAAGCTAACGCCAAGCAGGAGAGAGTGTCGGGAAGTATATTGATGATGATACCGCTTATAGAGAGCCAAACGCAAGAATGACTTTTGCCTAAAGGGAGAAAAAGCTGACGCCTAGTGTGAATGCTGATGCCAGACCGAGAGAAACTCCAAAACACAAAGCTTGATGTTGTGGAACAAGGCACTTGAAGCAGAGGATGAAGATGGAGTAGGCAGCCATGAACCATGAACCACAATGTCGTTGGAAGGGGTATAATGGCAGCCGAAGGGTTGGGGAGAGAAGGGAAGGGTGTTTGATGAAGAAGGATGAGTGGTGAATAATGATCGAAGAAGGTGAAGAATGAAAGAAGCGACGGCCTATTTATAGGCATAAGCTATCTAGGGCGGTGCACCATTGTGTGGGCATCCACTGAAAAAGAGATCAAAATGTGGACACTAGCCCTTTTTGGGACCGTCAGTACGAAACCCTAACTGAAATGTGTACACTGAAGATGTGGTTTCTCAACAGTGGTGTCCCGCACACAAGAGGTGAGAAGATTGATGTAAAAGACATCATACTTGGGTGAGGGTAGGTTTGACCAATGAGTCCTCATACTATAGTCTTCCAAAGGAACGCCAACTTATCTTGAATCTCCTCCATCTTGTTCATGTGATCATTTATGGTGGGGGAATCTGAGTTGGACAATTGCATCTTGAGGGTCATCCCATGTTCAAAGGTCTTCACTTGATTGAGCTATGATAGATGGGTAAAATCTGAGAGGCTCCATGAATAGGACGAATGGGTACGAGAATCACATTGTTGTCGTTTAAGAAGTATAATTGGGCACAAGAATTGAGCCGATCCCAAATAGCAATCGAATTTGTGGAAAAACTTATCCTGGTGTCCATAGTGGACCTTGGAATGAGGAGAGAGACAAACTCCCAAAGGTTGAGATTATTGAGGATGGCTTCAACTTGTTATAGCTCCAAAGACAAAAGTTGGTTCCATCCAGCTTTTGGGCATTGAGAAGATTGGCGAGGACAAGCACTTGAATAGAGGATGCCACGAGGGAGAGACAAGAATAGATCTCTCTGAAGGGGAAAGTGAAGGGGAATGTGATGGGGAAAAGGTGGACAATCTTCAGGATCTACCTCTCGATCCTATTGATCCAACTGATCCCAACAATCTACCATGATGATATTCTTGTAAGAAAAGAAAGGAGGTTTGGGTTGTTGAAGGATGTGCTCGTCGGGATTGGGGCCTCCAAGCTGAGAGAGGAATAGCAGGTTGAAGATCAGCAGTTGTAAACACATATAGGGTAGCCGATTCTGTGTAGGGAGAACATGTTGTTGGCCATGAACCACTATTTGTGGCTTGCAGGAGCTCATGTGCAGAAGAGCACGGACAAGCTTGAAAGGGGCAAGAAAGGAGAAAGTGCAGCAAGGCAAGAAAGTGTATCAATCTCTCATAGGTGCAATGCACTTGACTATTCTTTCTTCTTATCGTGTTGCACAACTAGTCACTGGGGTCATCTTCACGAGCTGTGATGTGCAAGTTGATGATGAGGCTACTTGTGAGCCTTTTTGGATTGCTCTTCAAGAGGGTGGGCTCTATATGCTTATGGCCCTTAGCTTACATGGGTTTGTCTTTGTTCTTTGGACATATATTACTTTATTTAGTTTATTGAGTCATTCGTGCACTTTAGATTTTTGTACTTTGAGGTTTCTTAAGTTTCTCTCTTTCAACTTCCACTGTATTCAATATTTTCTACCCTTGGGGTGGTACTTGCCCTCTTTGTTATGAGTGTTTCTTTAGGGCTCTCAAGACGTTTCGGTTGTGTTTTCCCTCATCGTTTTGGTCTCAAAAGAACATTTTGTTCCAAGTATCCATCCACCTCCATATAGAACTTACACCGCACAACATATAGAATCTGAGCAAGGAGTAGAGAACACATAGCAAATATGAGAAGAATAAAAACTACTATAATTTCAATCAAATTGATACAAAGATGGCTTTGTCCATCTATGTGCTTCCATTGTGAGGCTTAGACGGTGATCCAAACAGATGGTAGGCAAAGAGCTTAAGGGTAGCTGGAAGAACTCTGACTGGGTGAAAGATAGTTTGACAATGGCTTTGGAGGGGTATTTCTTTTATAGCCTAGGAAGGTAGTCTAGTTAGCCAGTTCGACCATATTATGAACCTTCCCTAGTCGACCAGGGAATATTCCCTTTACTGTTAGGCCGGGGGTATTGCCCTTGGACCCCCTTCAAGGGAGCCGTTGGCCCCCTTGAGGACCCCTAGCTAGGGACCACTTTTGCGGCCCTTGAAACCCAAAATAGGAGTCCTTGATAACTTCCACACCCTATAACTTGATGCATTGTGCCTCGAGGTTCTACTAGCATAACTACTCTATCTAATCCAAATGCTAGGTCCATGAAGGCCATCTTTTTGCCATCTAGTCACCTAGACCTCATTTGACATATAATTCAGAACCCAACCAATGTTTGTGCTCACATATGGCTTGTCCTCATAATGGGGGCCCTACAACCTAGAGCACCATGAAACATTGGTGGCACCTGACGAGGGTGGGGCACTGAGCATATCTGATGCTCTAGACCTGGCGGTGGCAATAACACTACTCTTTTGGGGTTCCTTGTAGCTCCAATTCTTGTATCCCTCCTTTGCATCGTATCCCGAAACAGCGTTTTGGGGCTGCCGAAAATAGAAACGATGATACGCTGTTTTGGCGTCTTGTGGCAAAAATGGGCAGTGGGTTATCCAGGGAAAAAACAGCCTTTGTTTTGCATTTTTCGCCAGCATTCTCCGGCGCGTTCAAACTTTGTCTCTTGCACTCTAGCTCTCTACCTCTTGCAGCCTCCTCCTCTTCCTTCTTTCTTCTTCTTCTTCTTATTCCCTTTCCAAATTCCGATTTCCTATTATCTAGTCATGGCACTGGATCCATATTGGATGCATGTCACTTCAATGAAGGGATACGAGGTCTTTGATGGATCAAAGAAGTGGTGGTGCAACTATTATGGATTGGAGAAATCAGGGAGCATAATGCACGTGAAAGGCTGATTGCATTCCAATTTCTTATTACCTAGTCATGGCGCGGGATCCATATTGGATGCATGTTACTCCAATCAAGGGATACGAGGTTTCCGATGGATCAAAGAAGTGGTGGTGTAACTATTGTGGATTGGAGAAATCAGGGAGCGTTATGCGCATAGTTGTTAGATATGAAAGGTACGATACGGTATGGTATGATAAAATACGGTACTAAATGGTACCCTAAGATTTTCTAAGGTACGGTATAATATTAGAAAAAAAAATAACTTGATTATTTTGGACCAAAGATAATAGAATAGATATTTCAAGTCTAAATAGCAATGCTATTAGAGGATATAAGATGAGTACTTGAGGGTAATATGCCAAAACCTAATGCTGCATGCGCAACATATGCTACTGCTACCTACAACTTATAACTACATAGATGGGAGTGGAAACATCATACATACATGATTATACAAATAGGAGAAGTGTGGGCTCAAGAGAGAGAAGGTTGAGGGAAATTGTTTGAATCTCAAATAACCTAATCTCATGGGAGAATCATATTAATATAAGGAGCATTTAGCTTGTCTCGAAGTGCAGTTCGAATGGGAAACATGTATCCATTAAGTTGGTACCTTATGGTACTAATACGTAAGGTACAATACCTAAAGTATGGTATAGTATCAAACCTTTCGTATGTGGTACTAGTGCAACGAGAGAGAGGAAGAGACCGGGGGGGGAGAGAGAGAGAGAGAGAGAGAGAGAGAGAGAGAGAGAGAGAGAGAGAGAGAGAGAGAGAGAGAGAGAGTTAGGGGAGAAATAAGAAAGAAAGAAGAAAAAAAAAAGAAAGGAGTAAGAAAGAAAAAAGGTTGTAGACTTAAAGGAGAGTAGCTAAAAGGTGCCTCTTTTTTTGTACTAAATCGTACGGATACGTACTGTACCGTATGGATCAGTCTGTACTACGTACCGAGACAACCTTGGTAACGCACGTGAAAGACCACTTGCATGTGCTCCCAACAAAGACATCGGGCCTTGTGTAGATGTGCCGGTAGAAGTAATGATAAGTCTCTATCTTTAGCATCGGAAGCGTATGGATATTAAGCTAGAAGAGGATGACTCCTCTTATGCAACACCACATCCAACTAATGAAGCACAAGTGGGACAAGGAGAGGCTAGTAGGCCTAGTGGCTTGTAACGTGCTCGCCTATCGGCTGTCCAGGCACGTTTTTAGTGGTCCATCGAGAGACGAATCTAAGCGACGTTGCTCGGCACTCCCATGGAACGTTATGGCATTTGTCGCCTAGGGTTTCTTGAGTCCGCCTCTTGCAACAGAACGTTTGCGGCCGAACCCACTGGGATTGACCTGAATTTTAGGGTTCCTAGTGGTCACGGTCTCTTGACAACATTCTGGTGTGGGATTCTGGACATCCTACTTTACGCAGAGATACCTAAGCTGAAGCAGATCCATGCCGTACTTGGTTCAAAGAGAATGGGAAACGAGACAGATGCGCTACTCAACCTCTCTAGCCGAAGGGCATAGTCTCAGTGTGGTTCTCTAAAACGACATGAATCGGGGTTCTAACCTAACACTTGCTAAGGGTCGGTTGCCAGTAAAACCTTGTGAGAAGCCTCCCAGTTTTCTGGGACCACCTTGTTGTAAGACAGATGTGTCGGGGATTCCGCCCATCCACTTCCCTCAATAGGCGTTCTTTAGTTATTTAATTAGGTTCTAACACAATTATGTGTGACATTTAAAATCAGCCTCCTTAATTAAACCTTTTAGGGAACAAGATTTTGCTCACGTAATTTATAGCACTAACACGAAAACGAAGCAAGCAGTTGTTTTTGACAAGTTCAAACAAGTTTCTTAACTTGTCTTCAAGTTAATCTTTGTTTCTTGCCCATACAGGAGAAATTATATTTCCCTTCTGCCCTGCAGAAGTAACTTGCCCAAATCACATGGCACCGCAATTTCCATTTTTCATCTAGAATAGGATCTTCCAACGCCACAGACATTGGGGTCACAGAAGTCTGCAACTCCATTTCGGACTTGGCAAGGGGTGTCCAGAGCTCCACCTGCCCCACAAGTTGCCTAGGAGTGAAACATTATTTCCATGGTTGACATTTTCACCACTCGACCTTTGGCCCACGAATCGGGTAGTGCCCTTTTCGAGTTTATCCGCGGTGCGATCATGGAGGTGATCCACCCGTGCAAAGAACCTTTCCTTAATTAAATCATTTAGGAATCAAGCACAGTCAAGGTAGTTAGCCCTCATGCCATCTTTCAAGAAAACATTCCTTTCCATGGCAATTTGTCATCACAGACCCCTGCCATGAATTTACCATCAATCACAAGCATTTGGAATAATCATCCAAATGACAATCCAACAATTAGATGAACGTAAAAGCATTTAGGATGTTGTTAGATCAACCAACAAAACCAATTGCAATTTTCCAACAATGCAAGAATAGATGCGATAACATTTTCATCCGCCACTTAGGTGTAGATGCGCTTATCATATATGGATGAGTGCAATTTTCTTTTTCATAGTTTTAACTCTTGCACTTGAATATGCATCCTACAATTATGAAGATGGTATTTATCCCTTTCAATGACCTATTCTCTTGCGGCATAGTACGAGACCTAATGTATCTCATGCGAGAATCAAAGCAAGCATCTAACAACTTGGAAATGTATTACTTATATCCGGTACCATAGTTGTATTAAGAGTGATACCCTCGCCCGAAGCTTTGTTGTTGGCTGTGGGATATCCACCCGCATGCGACATTCTTCACTTGGGGGCCATTATCTGCAAGTAGATTCAAGGGTTAAAGAAGAAGGAATGAATTTGAGATGGGAGAGCGTAAGAGAAGATGGCTTAGTCGAAGACCGAGATAGGGGAAATTGAGCTAAGTCTCTCCCTTGTAGCCTCTCGGGGTAACTCCTCTCTCTCTCTCTCTCTCACAGTGGGTTAGGAGATCAACACCTAAATTCACATACGGTTCTCAGGAGCTGGAATATGTGGATTCTTATACATACCTAGGAGTCTCATTTACAGGGCCCACCTTTTCTATGCGAGAGGCAGCACACTAGACTGACTCACGGATACACAATACTAGGTGGTTTGGAGAGGATGTGCTCGCAGGTGCAATTTCAAGAACCCCGCACCAAGCTATGGCTCTTCGATACACTGATTACATCCACACTACTTTTTGGAGTACAGATATGGGGGCCTAGTCTTGACCACCATAGCAGATCAGGGCGCACTTATGATGGATGGAGGTCGATGGAGAAACCCCTAGTGTCCATGATATCCAAGATGATCAGATGTAGGGCCTCAGTGCCACATTAGATCATCAGAGCCGATCTAGCAACTACAACGATTGTGGTAGAGGCCCTCATGCGATCAGTCGCATACATATATAGCCTATGGGACTTACCCAGACACAGATATGCACGGTTGGCTGTTGAGTCCTCCAAGCAGCTTGCTAGAGAGGGTGATACTTCATGTTGGTATGCATAGATGTCGGCCTAGTTTGAGCTCCATGGCTTTAGCATGGACAAGGTATCCCCCCTTCCAGTACTCCCTTGATGCACCATCTCTTGATCTGAGCAGGTTAGAGATCCACAAGATCATCAGGATGGATCTTACCCAGTTGGATATTAGGTGGATATGGTTGATGCCAGGGTAGGAGCTAGGGACAAAGATGGCTTTCTACCGCGTGCATTTCCTTCATACTACAGATGATGGATTTATTGTTCACTTGAGATACATGGAGACCCACCTTTCCCATGGGATCAGATGTACTATTAGCCAATTGCGCACCTCCTCACATAAACTAGAGATTGAGACCGGCAGATATAGATTCATCCCACCAAAGGAGCGCATATGCCAGATATGCCAATTAGAGCTAGAGACAGAGGAGCATTATATTTGCCATTGCCTTACGCATTATGAGCTATGTGGTCGTTTCCACTCTCTCTTTAGAGACAGATTTTGACCACTATCCAAAGTCATGGATTTTACCGATCAGTGATGCCTTAGCCTCTTTCTTCTTGAGATACGACGGCTTCGTGACATGCGCCTCAGGAATACAACTGCTCTAGGACATCGAGGCCCTTCATAGAGGCAGACTTCATTGCAAAGGAGACTCAGAAGACTTCAATACAGTTATAGCCACAGTCCACACGAGAGCCTCTCTCACCGCTGCAGTCCACACACAGACAAGGAGTATTGATTGATCGAGCTGTTCAGCTTAGTCGATCCGGACGTCCTAGGTCTCGGCACAGACACTGACGACACCTTCATAGGCCGATACAGGGGATTATTGCTAGGGCTAGAGCTAGGTCCTCCATACCCACATGAGATTGTACCATTTGGAGCCCATGTTACTAGATTAAGCTCTATGTTTTACACATAGCTATAGTTAGTTTCCTTTCTTATTTTGCTTTGTGCTACATACATATTTTGCCCTGACAATTGTACCATCATACACATGATTGTAACTCATGGTCTCTTAGGTCATTTTGGCCTTTTGTAGACGTTAATATATCATTTCATTTCTCTCTCTTTCTCTCTCTCTCTCAAGCTCCTTGTCGCAATCTCTTGGAGGGGTATCCTTCTATTGAAGTGAGCGATGCGGAGTGGCAATACAATGTCCTGCGATGAAAATGTCAGGTAGAGAGCAAAACGTGAGCAAGAGTAGAGAGTGAGAGTCAGAGAGAGAGATGCACGATGTTCTTGGGTACAATTTGTTGTGTGTACCTCTTTAGGTTTTAGATAGATATATATGAAAGTACAAATGTGCTAAGGGTGTGTTCACCCTCGTGCACATATAAAAGGCATGATGGCCCTTTATTCCCAACAACGTTCCACCTAAAGGCAATGTGCCTTAAGAGGAGAAAATAATCAGCTAAGTCTAGGTATGTACAAAGCTGAAATACATATACCTATCCAACTTCCATCATCTATTGGCAATGAGCAAACCGCTCTGCTGGAAGACCCTTTGTGAGAAGATTTGGAGGATTATCATTTGTATGCACTTTGACAAGCTCAATGCTCTTGCTGTCAAGTACATCTCTAATGAAGTGATACTTCACTTGGATCTGCTATGATGTGCCCCTAATGCAAAGCATTGGAAGATTTACTTGATGCATTGTTTTTCTGATTCATTTCTTCCATGAGTAGAGCTCTCTCTACATCAGCATACAAAAGCATCGCATTAGAATTGCTCATAGCAGTCCTGAATGTATCCCAACTCTCTGGCAGAGTGCAAAGCAAGAACGTAGCCTTAAATTGTTCATCAATCTTGAAAATCCCAAGGCAACCAGCTGGCTGAAAATGGAGTTAAACTCATGTCACAACTCTATAGAAACAGAATTTGTATCCTTTTTCATTAATTTGTCTATGTAATGATTTATTAAATTTATTTCCTTTGCACTAATTAGATATAAAGAAAAGTGCATTGGAGCTGGCCACTGATGAGTGGTCACAGGTTATGGTGGACCCACGCGGTGGGTTAGAGAAAAGATAGTTCACACTTGCACCTATATGACCCGATTGGGCGCCTGTGACTAGAACTCACGCATATCAGGGTTAGACTCGCACACAGAAAGGATTGATGCCTTGAAGTGTGGGCTAGATCCACCAGAACAGACAGTTACAATCAACAAGATGGCATGATCATGAAATGCTTGTATAATGTGCATGTGTGGGCTGAAAGCTTGAAATGCACATTTCTTTGCATAAGAAAGTCACATGAAGATTCGGATACCATTTTTGCGATGTACACGGAAAAAGCTTTCATATGATACCCATATTGGGGGGGTCCCTAAATTTTAGGAGATCCCTTCATAAGAACATATGGCTTTGATCATAAGAACATATGGCTTCATCAAATTTTAGGAGGTCCCTTCATAAGAACATATGGCTTCATAAAATTTTAGGAGGTCCCTTCATAAGAACCTCCATTTTTGCGATGTACACGGAAAAAGCTTTCATATGATACCCATATTGGGGGGGTCCCTAAATTTTAGGAGATTCCTAAATTTTAGGAGATTCCTAAATTTTAGGAGATTCCTAAATTTTAGGAGGTCCCTAAATTTTAGGAGCCTCAAATTAGCCTAAAAATGCTAGTCCTAAAAAATAGGGAAGTCATTCTAAAAATAGTAAGTTCTGTACTCTGACTGTGCTTACTAAATTTGGTTGTTTCTATTCTTGACAGTATTCAACCCAAAAAGGAAGGCCATAGAGAAGAGACAAGTGTCAAGACACTTGTCACACAAGTTTCCAAGTGTCCCACCACTTGTCACATCTCATGACATGTGGCTGGACACTTGTCTTGTGCTACTCCACTTTCCCCTTTTGTACTAGCTCTCCCCTCTCCTATAAATAAGAGCTCGTTTTTCTTCATTGATCATCATTTTTCTTTGCTGTAAACTCATGTACAGCATCCACAGATAGCCGGAAACTGGCCCCCTCCATCCCCATCATCATTCCCCACTTCTCCATTATCAAATTCCTCCATATGCCCTCTTCTATCACTGCTGTTTACAGGACAGCAAGCCTGTAAATTCATCACAGCACCTCCTTCTCGAGCTTTTTCTTCCATTTTAGCAACAAGAAGCAAGCCCTATCCATGTACTGCTGATCAACGATGGAGAAAGGCTGATTTCCCCTTTTTCTTCTCTCATACTGTAAAGAAATCAGTTCTTATCATTGCATAATAGATAATGCATGTGTGTTTGTACATCTTTGCATGATCTTGTGAGAGTGAGAATTACCTTTTTCTCACTCTCAGGTTGATTGTAACTGAGCTCTTCCCTAAGGGACTTGGGTTGAGCAGAAATACATTCCTTCGGGGGGGGGGGGTTGCCCATCTTCAACCCTCAATCTTGTCTCCATTACTTTTACATTTTCATGGCTATAATTTTGTGAGTAATTTTCATTTTTAGCTTTAAGTGTTCATTCTCTTTTATATTAAATCTTGAAAACAAGAGAATATCATAATTGTTAAGCATACTACGTTGTTCGGGGCGTTTACAACTCACTCAAGTGTGTAGCCAATAAACTTTGCTTGCGGTACTCTTTTGGGTATATAGTTCTTCGAGTCGAGTCCAAATTGCATAGGCAGAATCCAAACCTTCAATGTTAAACACCAAGGCATCAGAAATCGATAGCTCGATGGTGGTTGAGCATGCAAGCTCATTTAACTCATCCCAATCTTCCTGTTCCATATCTGCAGGCTTTGCCCCTTTGGTCTTAGTCGGCCTTGCTTGCTTCTTTTGCAACAGGATATTATAGCTCTGTTTTTGCCAGACTGCAAAGTTATGTGCTCCTTCAAGCTTCTTAATGTGTATGAGATGACTGCTGTCACTGTTGCCAGACATTCTTTTCAGCCCAAATGTGACCAACAAATTCAGCAAATGGAGACCCAAACCGTCACATGAGTGACCAAGGTACAAACAAGTACCAACCAACAATAAATAACCACGTAAAAGCAGAAATTTCAGATGCAAATAAATTTTCAGAAGCCCTAAACCTTGTGCTACAGCACTCCACAATTGATTACTATTGTTCCAAGGACAAATACATCACATTACATGAGAAGTCCCAAATTTTAGCTGCAATTTCTATTGTACATGCACCCACGGGCACAAAATTTGACACGCATGGTCAAAAGCCCCAAAATTTATATGCTCAAAGCATCAACCATACATCTGCACTGTCTTTGACATGCATAGAACAGGCCAATTTTGCCAAAATAGAGTAATTTCAGCAAAACCCCCAAAATTTTTTAAGTGCTAGATGTCCAAATTGCATGGAATTAAACCCACATGTACATAAAATGACTAAATGGCACACAAATTTTTCCCAAACAGCAAAAGCCCCAATTTGCACTAGGTCCAATGAGCATCAATGTCGAGAAATTGGGTAAATTTCAGCCCAATTCTTACATGTACATGAAAAGCCCCAAATGTCGGAGGCAAAATGTCACAAATTCTTGCAATTTCTGAGACAAATATCACTGTTTGTCTTGCTTGCACAAAATCTAGACAAATCCCCAAATTTCTCGGGTGCGGTGTATACAAATTTCAGTGAAATTGAAGAAAATTCACTTAAATGTGAAAAGCTTCAAAATTCCTGGGCAAATGTGCACCGATTTTGCACTTTCTGAATCAGATTGTCCAGTTCTGCATTAAAGTCTCCAAATCCGGGAAAGGCCCCAATTTTTTAGGAGCAAATGTGCACAGATTTGTATTCTATGCTTGTACACGCGAACGTCCGGTAAGGAAAGGGAAGGAAACCTCCCTTTTTTTCTTTTAGATTTCAGAAAAAAGAAAAAAGAAAAAACGTTGACCGTTAGGTTTGTTACGGCCGCTTGGTCACGGCCCTCACCTGTGACCTGTCAGACAGGTCATTGCCTTTCCGTTGGAGAGCCTACTGAAGCCCGTCCCGTCCTGTTGCGTGTCATGGTGTGCAGTCTGTTTCACCAGCCGTGCTCCGTTTCTCCTGCGCCTGGCCGCCTCACTTGTAGCATGGTCACTTGGGACTGCAGCCTGGTCGCCTGCGACTACAGCTTGGTCGCCTGCGAATGTTTCTTGCAGCCATGACCTGCCTACTACTGTCGAACCTGCTGCTTGGTATGTGGCCTGTCGCCCCTGCCGTGTCTTCTGCATGTATCAGACTTTGACAACTGATGCTTGAAGTTGTTGCTCGCCTGTCATGAGCTTTGTGAAACGTGCACAACCTGTGTGCTTTGATACCAGTTGGATGGAGCCTGACGGAGCTGATAGTGAACACGACGGATAACACACACAAAGGGTAGAGAGGAGTGGAAAGGAGAGTGAGCACCTTTGATGTTCGGTACAAAGACTAGTGTACCTCTTTAGGTTTTAGATAGATATATATGAAAGTACAAATGTGCTAAGGGTGTGTTCACACCAGTGCACATATAAAAGGCACGATGGCCCTTTATTCCCAACATGGAGCGTGACGGAGTTGATAGTGAACGCGACGGATAACAGACACAGAGAGTAGAGAGCAGTAGAAAGGAGAGTGAGCACGACACCTTTGATGTTTGGTACAAAGACTAGTGTGCCTCTTTAGGTTTTAGATAGATATATATGAAAGTACAAATGTGCTAAGGGTGTGTTTCACACCTGTGCACATATAAAAGGCACGATGGCCCTTTATTCCCAACACTGCCTTGTTCTACAAAGTAGAAAATTGTCCAACCTAGCCAATCTAAGATCAAGCAACCCGCCCCTTTGTTTATCTTGGAGACATGAGGATGGATAGAAGCTCTCGACTAGAACAAAGGTAAAGCAAAGGAGGCTCCTATGCCCGTAGTACTTAATGATCCCTCTTTTTCTTTGTAGGATTCCCTTCACACTCATTTGCAACGCCAAGTCAAGTCCTCTGAAGCTCCTACTGCTCGAGTTCCTTCTACCACCAAGGACCCACAACCTCCCAAACAGCAACATGTATGTGTTCCTCCAGCTCAGCCGGCTTTTGATGCGATTGGTCATGTCATCACGCCATGGGATTGCAAGTATCCAGGTTGTGCTGCATTGATGGGCCTTTCTCCTCGCAGGCTGAGCATGAGAGGCCCAACCCCTTTGCGGTGCTAGGAGACTTCTTTGAAGATGGTGTATTGGAGACATTGGCAGCAAAGGCCTAGGCTCATGCACCCAAATCCCATCAACACTCTTGATCCCTTCTTTTGTTCTGGTCTTGGGGTGCTTGTTGCACTTTCGTCCTTTTGCACCTCATGAATCCATTGTATTTGGTTCATAAATGATGGCCTAGAGCCACCTTGTACTTTGTAATCTCGTTACCTTGTACTTTTTTCGTGATTAATATAATTACCCATTGAGAGAGAGAGAGAGAGCGAGCGAGCGAGAGAGTTTTGCCCTCGCCCCACGATCAGACAGAAGGACCACGACTGCTGTGGGCGGGTGCTGTTATTCTGTTGGACAGTCATAGGCGCTGCCAGTCTGGCCATGATCGCATCTACCACAGGCGAGGGAGTGAATCAGCTAGCGGGAGCAGTATAAACAGGAGGCGGGTGCACTACAGACTTGATCGTCAGTCCCCTGTCTGTTCTGGCCTTCAAATCCCCTGTAGTAAGAGCGAACGGCACACAGTCATGCAGGTTTCTGACACAGCAGAAAGAATTCTGTGATACAGCAGAGGGGCGGCCTCAGTAGTCTGAGAAACAAGCATACAGAGGTGCAGATTTCTAACACAGCAGACAGAGATCTGTGATACAGCAGACACACAGAGAGAGAGAGAGAGAGAGAGAGAGAGAGAGAGAGAGAGTGTGTGGAACGATGGTGCCGCTGGTTCTTGCCGCCCTGGGGTCGCCTGGTTCTGCAAGCCCTGCCGTCGCGTCGCCCTGCGCCGTCGAAGACTGACGACCCACCTGTCGTCACCTATCGCTCGCGTCAGTATCCTCGTCGCCTGCCGTTCTGCCTCAGCCCGTCTGGCGTTCGCGTCCTGTCTGCACTGTCGACGCCTGCAGTTCCGCCCGCCTTCGCCCGTTGTTCGTGTCCTGTCCTGCGCCTGCCAGCGGGAACCCTAGAGCCGCCAGCGTGTTCTGTTCTGGAGCCGCCAGCGTGTCCTGTCCTGGAGCCGCCAGCGTGTCCTGTTCCGGCCGCCCTGTCCACGCCCAGACGCTCTGTCACTGACGCCCTATCCATGGCAGCATCCTCCTGACACCCTGTGCCCGGACACTGCTGACGGACCCCTGCCCGGCACCCCAGCCTGTCCCGTCCTGCTGTGGAGACCGCCCGGCCTGTGTTGCGCCTGTCTGCCCCTGCACGGTGACAGGTAACCTCAGTTTTCATTAGCTCTCCGTGCCGAGTCTATCCCTGGACAGCACCTCTGTACAGAAAAAGGGCAAGCAAGAGAGTCGGCAAAAGAGAGGGTCAGTCCTCCTTCGACATCAAAACATCATATACGATGGCTGGTTTGGATCTGGATTTCATAGATCAAACAGTGGCAGCACTGGGCCCGGATTCTGATGCGGAGGAACCTCAGGATATGGTTCCATGCAATGAAGAGATGCCCCCTGGTCCCGACATCCAGCCTGCGGGTAAACGTACCAAGCATGCTTCGGAAGAGATAGGCGTTTCCCCGGATCGGTCCTATGCTCAGGTTGCTTCAGATTCGGTGGACTCTCAGGAAGTGGACTGGGAACAATTGCTGGAATTTGCAAACACTTTGCTTGGCGATTATGTTCAACATAATCAGGAAGTCTTTTCTGACTCGGCACCTGAAGATGTGCTGGACGCCACAGTGGACCCAAAAACTGTCCTACGCTCCTTTTCGGTATTTTATGATCGCGCTGTGATACTTTTCTTCACTGGCCGAATCCCGTTGCTTTCCCGTATTCGCCAGTGGTTGCAACATCTGCTACAAGGGGAATGTGTTGAAGAGATTTTTGTTGGCTCCCGGGGTTTTTTTGAGGTCCTGTTGAAATCAGAGACGCACCGTGCTGCTCTCCTGTCTAAACTGCCTTTGTTTTTTGAACGCTGGCTGGTTCATGTGGTTCCATGGCGTCCAATGGCAGATTTTCAGCACCTGCTGCAACGTGAATGCCCGGTCTGGGTCGAGGTGGAAAACTGTCCGGCTGTTTATTGGCCACTATTGAAGGATGCTATGGCCGCTGTGGGCACTGTTCTGGTCCCTCCTAGTCTCCGGGCTGTGAATCGCAACCGCTTGTGTATGCTATGGGACACTGCAAGAAAAAGACCTGCCTGGTTACGCCTCAATTGCCCTGGCATGCACCCATTACACTTTCGTTTGAAATGGGGCAATTTTGCAGGGCATTGCTTCTCCTGTGGACAGTTGGGACACTTTATGGCCGAATGCCCGGAACAGCAACACACTTCCCATGATGGCCATGCTGTGCCGCCCATGGAGGATATGGTGTGTGATGCCCCATCGCTGGATGCTACCCATCAGCCCCACGCTTTGGCCAAAGGTAAACAACAGGTTGCGGGTCTGGATTCCAGCGCCACTAATTGGGTGGAAGTACGTGCAAAAAAAGGCAACAGGGTTGTTGCGACCATGGAGCACAATGTGCCCACTATATCACAAGATTCCATGCGTACATACATGCGCAGGAAGGAAATGCAGTCTTCTGAGCGCTCGGCTCTTGCTATGGTTTCCTCTGCCCCGCTTCAGCAGCCCGCCAGGAAAATGTCTTCGGATCGTTCAAAGGGTCCCTCTGCTAAGCTGGCATTTGATACCAGAGGTAATGTCATTACCCCGTGGGACCGTCGTTATCCCCGTTCCATCCCAAAGCCAGCAGATATGCCGTCTACTTCCAAATCTGGACCGCAGAACTCTTTTGCAGTGTTGGCGGATTTCTTGGATGAGGGAGTCCTGGACATTCTCGCTGACAAAGTCAAAGCGAGGCAAGCAGTGCCTCGTACCTGATTTTGTTTTGAGTATACATGAAAATCGCCACGTGGAATGTGCGTGGAATTTGTTCCCGACACAAGCAACATGCTATGTGGACTGTATTGCATGAAAATCAGTGGGATGTCCTGTGCGCTGTTGAGCACAAGAGCCACGATGAAGCCGGAAAAGTGGTAGATTGCCATGGCTTTAGATTGTTTTATGCTGGGTCACAGGCCATGCATTATTCGGGTGTGCTCATGATTGTCCATGACAGATATCAGCTTGTTCTAATTAAAAACGATGTTCATGGCCGTTTTTTGGTGATTGAAATTATATTCGAAGGGGAAATCTTATGGCTACTTGGCCTCTATGCTCCGAATGATTCCTTATCTCGTCGGGCGCTTTGGCAGACTTTGCATACCTCCTTGTCACTTGGCAGACGGGGCTTCTTCATGGGGGATTTCAATGTGTGTGTGGATTCCTCCCAGTCCACATCGGAGCATTCGGTGATGGATACGCCGGAAAGTCGTATGTGGCAGGCGTTGGCTCTTGACGTCCTTAAGCAAGATCTCTGGTCCTGGCTACACCCGTCTTCTACAGGGTTTACTTTCCATTCTGCCCAGTATGCAACAACATGGTCGCGATTGGATCGTATATATATCATGCAGAATGATGATTTTCTTCCGGAGCTGCTCGAAATAAAAGTGTTGCAGCAATATGCCTTGTCGGACCATTTCCCTCTGCAGCTTGAGCTGCTTGCACAACCCATTGCCCCGTTCAAGCAATTTCTGGAGAGACTCCCTTTGCGTTTCAATTCGTCTTACCTGAAGCATGCAATCTTTCAGGGCTATATGCAGCAATTGATTGACAGATTTCTCTTCGACTTCTCTTCTCAAGGCACTGCGTCATTTGAACGATTGCTCTCTAATGTGCAGCGGGTTGCTCGGCAGTATGGGATCCACCATGCCTCTCTTTGTCGGCAGCGTCGCAAGGCAGCCGAGGACATGCTGGCTTTGGTTCGCTCTCTGCTGGTGGACACTCCGGATGATGCATTTCTGCTCGCACTGGCCATGCGAGTGGCGGATCTTATTAAAGAATTCCAATTGAAATCATACCAGCAGGCCAAACTGCAACATCTGACAGAGACGTTGCAAGATAATGCATGTCAAACCCATAAGTTCTTTCGAGCTCTCCATGCCTCTCCTGCTAGGGAGAATATGACCAGACTCGAGGATGCAGAAGGTCACCTTATCATGGATCCGCAGACTATTGTGCATATGTGCAGGAATTATTTCCGTGACCTTCTCGGCACCACTTCTCCACCTTCAGATCAAATCACTCGGGCCCGTTCGGGTTTTTATGACCTGGTCCGCAATCAGCTACCGCAGGACATGCAAGCTATTATGGAGTACGATATTTGTGAGGCAGAGGTTATGGATGTTTTGTTACATTTGCCCAAGGATAAAAGCCCGGGTTGGGATGGTCTCACCAATGAGTTCTTTGAAGCTTTTGCTTCCCAACTGGCGAAACCATTGCATGCTTTGTTTCAGCAGGTGTGGCAAACCGGGATCATGCCTTCCTCATGGAAAGAAGGCCTTATTAAACTGCTTCCAAAAGTTCCTTCGCCATCTAGGTTGACACAGTGGCGCCCCATTTCCTTGATGGGTACAATGTACAAAATCTTTTCCAAAATAATGGCGAATCGGCTTCATAAGCATCTCCCGGCCATTGTGCATCCTTTGCAGTATGGTTTCATTAAGGGCCGAAATATTCTGCACAATGTATTGAATGCTCAACTAGCTATTGATTATGCAAGGCATTCTAACCAGGAGGTAGTACTGATTCAACTGGACCTGGAAAAGGCTTTTGACTATCTGGATTGGTCTTTCGTCGCTGAACTTATATCGGCTATGGGCTTTGGTCCCCGGATGTCTCGTCTAATCTACACCATTAGCGCTGCGGCGTCTTCGCGAGTCATGCTGAATGGAGGTGTTACTGAGCCATTTGTACTTGCCCGCTCTCTCAGACAAGGATGCCCTTTGAGCCCGCTATTCTTTGCCCTCGCGACACATCCAGTTCTTTCCATATTATCCCATATGGTAGCCTCTTCTCAGTTGGCCGGTCTGTCGCTTCCTTCAGGACAGCACTTCATTAGCCAATCCCTGGCGGATGATACTTTTATGATTTTGCGTGCCGACAAGGACAACCTCAAGCGCGCATTGGATGTTTGGGGCATCTTTGGTAAAGCCTCCGGCCTTCGCATCAATGCGCTCAAATCAGCCATTCTCAGCTGCACAGAGTCGGATTTGCAGTCCTTGGACTGGCAGGGTCTGGTTGTTCCTCGTGGCTCCATTGTCAGGCACCTTGGGTACCCTTTGGGTGTCGACGTTCCACCAAAGCAGCTTCTGCAGTGGATTTCCCAGAAAATGGTGGCTAAGTTTATGTATTGGAAATCTCAAGCCTGGCCCTTCCATATTCGTCTCAAAGTGGCCCAGACAATTATGTTGCCAATGCTGACATATTTTTTGCCATTGTTGCCCTGGACTACTACGACTCTCAATACTCTTACTCAGTCTCTTCGCTTCATGCTATGGAAGAAGGACTCATTGCATGCAGGTATTTCCTGGATTTCTTGGTCGCATGCCTGCACCCCCAAACGCATGGGTGGCGGAGCTATTTTAGATGCCCAAACTCACATGCAGGCACTCCGTTGGTCTCTCTTCCGCGCCATGTGCTCGGATCATCATCCATGGGTCGATATAGCCCGTTATTTCCTTGAGAGCCATGGGCTTCTACATGGCAATACCCAAATCCGGACTTCTTGGTGGCATGTTCTTAATGCTGATTCGAGGTTCTCTAGTTCTTCTTCGTCGCTGCTTAATCATTTGGTATGTTCCTGGAAACGGGTCCTTCTAAAGGCTCAGTGGTATCCAGCGGAGGATCGCTTGGCTACGAATTCTTTTCAATTGGAATTATTGGCAGTCTCGCGTTTACTTGCATGGGAAGGCAAAAATGAGCTTAGACCACAATTCAACCGGATGGCTCGTTTGGGCTTGTCTTCGGTCGCGGATGCCACCCTTGCTAGTCGCAATGTGCTTATATCTTTTCGTACAGCCAGGAGGCTTTACAGGATCCCGCGGGGATATAGGCCTTTATGGGAACAGCTTTTGCGGATGCTCCAGAGCAGACAACGCTTTCCTGCCCTTGCTTCAGATCACCCCTGGCAAGATTGGGACCTACAAGGCCGGCTGCCTTTAAGCAAAGCTTCTGCTAATCAAGTTTATCATATTCTGATCAAAGATCAACAATGGTTAGTTACTAAAGCCAATGCTGTATGGGGCTTACGAAAATCCCGGTCCTGGTGGAGGGCCACTGTGATGGAGGGCTGGTTGAACAAGACCCCCTTCAAATGTAAAGTCTTTCTTTGGAGAGTGATGATTGGTGGTCTTCCGCTTGCGTCGGCTCTTTCCAAGCGACGAATCTCCAATGGCAGCTGTTTCTTTTGCACCACTGCTGTGGAATCAGCCCGCCACAGATTTATTTCTTGCCCCGTCGCAAAAAAAGTCTGGTTCTTTTTGTCGGCTATTTGGCAAGGAGCGGTTGGATTCACCCTGCGCCCCTTTGATTGGGTTTTCGGCCAGCCCAAATACCCCACTCCTGCACAGCCACATATGAAACTCATGTATCATTTTCTTCGTTATTGGGGCTGTTGGCATAACTGGACCATTAGGAATGCTTTTCTTTTTGACTCCGCCTATAATGTTCAGCGACATATTGCGAGGCTTAAGGGCCTTTTGTATTGGCAGTTGGATCTTCTCCGGCATTCTGATTTGCTCTCTAGGGAGGACTTCCGTCCCTGGCTTATGGCAATTTCATCTGCCCCCTTGCCATAACTTGTAACTTGTAGCACTTAGCCCCTTTTCACATGATGGCCTGGATTGGCGTCATGTATCTTGTAATCAAGTTATCTTGTACTTTTTTTCGTAATTAATACAATTACCTTTTACGAAAAAAAAAAAGAGAGAGAGGCCTGTGCTGTTTCTGTCTTCCGTGAGCTCCTGGCTCATCATCCGACCTGCACAAGTGGTGATACAATATGGCTGGTTTGGATATGGCCTTTCTCGACCAAACGGTGGCAGCCCTTGGTCCGGATTCGTATACAGAGGAACCAAAGGATATGGTTCCTTGTATGGAGGAGATGCCCCCTAGTCCTGACTTCCAGCCTGAGGGTAAACGCACCAAGCATACTTGGGAAGGGACAATGGATCATCAGGAATGTTCTTATGCGCAGGTTGCTTCTGATTCTGTGGATTCTCGGGATGTTGATTGGGAGCATTTGTTGGAGTTTGCCAACACTCTGCTTGGCGATTATGTTCAACATAATCATGAAGCGTTTTTTGACTCTAGAACTGAAGATGTTCTGGAAGCCACTGTGGACCCGAAAAATGTCTTGCGCTCATTCTCAGTGTTTTATGAACGTGCTGTTATACTCTTCTTCACTGGTAGGATTCCAGTGCTTTCTTATATTTGCCAGTGGTTGCAAAGTCTACTACAAGGGGAGTGTGTTGAAGAGATTTTTGTTGGGTCCCGAGGCTTTTATGAGGTGTTGTTGAAATCCGAGAAGCATCGTGTCGATCTACTAACTAAACTGCCATTGTTCTTTGATCGCCGTTTGGTCCATGTTGTGCCATGGCGCCCAATGGCAGATTTTCAGCGCTTGCTTCAACATGAATGCCCGGTGTGGGTTGAGGTGGAAAACTGTCCGGCTGTCTATTGGCCACTGTTAAAGGATGCCATGGTCGTTGTGGGCACTGTTTTGGTCCCCTCGAGCCTAAGGGCCACGAATCGTAACCGTTTATGTATGTTATGGGACACTGCTCGGAAAAGGCCTGCTTGGTTACGCCTTAATTGCTCTGGCATGCATCCTTTGCACTTTCGTCTGAAATGGGGTAACTTTGCAGGCCATTGTTTTTCGTGTGAAAAATGGGGGCATTTTATGGCCGAATGTCCAGCAAAGCAACCGACTTCAAATGCTGAGCATGTTTTGCCTCCCAGGGAAGATATGGTGCTTGATGCTTTATGCGACCCAGTCCCCTAAAGTTTTGGATAAAGGCAAACAACATATTTCGGGCTTGGATTCCCGTGACAATGATTGGGTAGATGTACGTGCCCAAAAAGGTAAAAGGTTTGATGCTGGCATGGTGGATATTGTGCGTAATGCTTCACAAGCTTCCTTGCGTACTTATATGCGCAGGAAAGACATGTTGTCGTCAGAGCACCCTTCTCATGCTATGGTTTCTTCTGTTCCTCGCAATCAACCCATTAGGAAAGTATATACGGATGGTCCGAAGGGCCCACGTGCTAAGTTGGCTTTTGATGCTAGAGGTAATGTGATTACCCCATGGGATCGGCGTTATCCCCGTTCCATCCCCAAGTCAGTGGATACACCGTCTACCTCTAAATCTACCCGTCGGAACTCTTTTGCCGTGCTGGCTGATTTTTTGGATGAGGGAGTCATTGATTCTAGCAGAAAAGGTTAAATCGAGGCAAGCGTTGCCTCGTTCCTGATATTCTTTTTGAATATACATGAAGATAGCCACGTGGAATGTGCGAGGCATTTGTTCTCGCAATAAGCAGCATGCCATGTGGAGTTTATTGCATGAGAATTAGTGGGATGTCTTGTGTGCTGTTGAGCACAAGAGCCACGACGAAGCAGGAAAAGTTGTGGATTGCCATGGCTTTCGCTTGTTTTATGCATGGACCCATGCCATGCATTATTCTGGTGTGCTTATGATTGTACATGAGAAATATCAACCTGTTTTTATAAAAAATGATGTACGTGGTCGTTCTGTGGTGATTGAAGCTTTATTTGAAGGAGATCTTATGGTTACTTGGGCTCTATGCTCCAAATGACCCTTTATCCCGCCGGGATCTTTGGAATACTTTGCAGACCTCCTTGTCACTTGGCAGACGGAGTTTCTTGATGGGGGGTTTTAATATGTGTGTCGATCCTTCGCAATCCACATCAGAGCATTCGGTGATGGATACTCCGGAAAGCCGTGTGTGGAATGCGTTTGCTCTTGCCGTACTTAAGCAATATCTATGGTCATGGCTACACCCTTCTTCTATAGGGTTTACTTTTCATTCTGCACAGTATACATCTACATGGTCGCGGTTGGACCGTATTTACATCATGCAGGATGATGCTTTTCTTCCTGAGATGCTGGAAATGAAAGTGTTGCAGCAATACGCCTTGTCGGACCATTTTCCTTTACAGCTTGAGATACTTACACAACCCATTGTACCTTTTAAGCAATTTCTGGATAGACTCCCTTTGCGTTTCAACTCGTCTTATTTGAAGCATTCAATCTTTCAGGGTTATATGCAGCAATTGATTGATAGATTTTTATTGGACTTCCCTTCTGAGGGCAATGCTTCTTTTGAACGATTGCTCTCTAATGTGCAGCGGGTTGTACGGCAGTATGGGATCCATCATGTCTCTCTTTGTCGGCGGCGTTGACTTGCAGCGGAGGAATTACTGGTTTTGGTTTGTTCTCTACTGGTGGAGACTCCAGATGATGTATTTCTGTTGCCATTGGCTATGCGTTTGGCTGATCTTCTTAAAGAGTTTCAGTTGAAATCTTATCAACAGGCCAAATTGGACTCATAAGTTCTTTCGTGCTCTTCATGCATCTTCCGCTCGAGAGAATATGACTAGACTCCAGGATGCAGAAGGTCAAATGGTCACTGATCCTCAGACTATTGTGAACATGTGTAGGAATTATTTTCTAGACCTTCTTGGTTCTATTCCTTCACCTTCTGACCAAACTACTCATGCTTGCTCAGTTTTCTATGATTTGGTCCGTAATCAGGTTCCACATGACATGCAAACTACTTTGGAGACATATATTTGTGAGGCGGAGGTTATGGATATTTTGTTACACTTGCCGAAGGATAAAAGTCCCGGTTGGGATGGTCTCACCAATGAATTCTTTGAGGTTTTTGCTACCAGTCTGGTGAAACCATTGACGGCTATGTTTCAGCAGGTTTGGGAAATGGGGTTCATGCCTTCCTCATGGAAAGAAGGACTTATCAAACTACTTCCAAAAGTTCCTTCGCCGTCTATGTTGAAACATTGGCGACCAATTTCTTTGATGGGTTCTATGTATAAAATCTTTTCCAAAGTAATGGCGAATAGTCTCCATAAGCATCTTCCTGCCATTGTACATCCTCTTCAATATGGTTTCATTAAGGGCTGAAACATTGTGCATAATGTCTTGAATGTGCAACTGGCTATTGACTATGCAAGGCACTCTAGTCAGGAGGTGGTATTGATTCAATTGGACCTGGAAAAGGCTTTTGATTATTTAGACTGGTCCTTCATTACAGACCTTATGTCTACTATGGGCTTTGGTACTCCGATGGCTCGTCTGATCTACACCATTAGTGTTGCGGTGTTCTTCGCGAGCTATGCTGAATGGTGGTGTTACCGAGCCTTTTGTCCTTGCACGCTCTGTGAGACAGGGTTGCCCTTTGAGTCCTCTCTTTTTGGCCCTTGCGACTCATCCGGTTCTTTCGAGGTTATCTCATATGGCAGCTTCTACTCAGTTGGCTGGATTGTCTCTTCGTTTTGGATAGCACTTCATTAGTCAATCCTTGGCTGATGACAGCTTTATGAATTTGCGTGCGGATAAGGATAATCTTCGCAAAGCATTAGATGTTTGGACTCTCTTTGGTCATGCTTCTGGTCTTCATATCAATGCTTTGAAATCAGCCATTCTCAGTTGCACGGAGTCAGATTTGCAGTCATTGGACTGGCAGGGAATGGTCGTTCCCCGTGGTTCCATTGTCAGGCATCTTGGGTACCCTTTGGGTGTTGATGTTCGGCCGAAGCAACTACTAGAGTGGATTTCACAGAAACTGACAGCTAAGTTTCTTCATTGGAAGTCACAGGCTTGGCCTTTCCATGTTCGCCTCAAAGTGGCTCAGACAATTATGTTGCCAATGCTCACATATTTCTTGCCATTGCTGCCTTGGACTACTACTACATTGAATGCTCTTACTCAGTGCATTCGTTTCATGTTATGGAAGGAGGACTCCTTACATGCAGGTATTTCATGGATCTCTTGGTCGCATGCATGTATCCCCAAACGCATGGATGGTGGGTCTATTTTGGATGCCGAAACTTATATGCTGGCACTCCGTTGGTCTCTTTTTCGTGCCATGTGCTTGGATCATCACCCATGGGTCTTGATAGCCCGTTATTTTCTTGAGAATCACGGGCTTGTGCATTGTAATACTCAAATTCGGAGCTCCTGGTGGCATGTTCTTAATGCAGACTCTCAGTTTTCTACTCCTTCATCATCCCTGCTTGCTCACTTGGTATGTTCCTGGAAATTGGTTCTTCAGAAGGCTTAATGGCATCCAACGGAGGACCGCTTAGCTACTAACTCTTTTCAACGGGAATTGTTGGCAGCCTCGCGATTACTTTCTTGGGAAGGCAAACATGAGCTCAGACCAAAATTTAACCGTATGGCACGTTTGGGCTTGACTTCAGTGGCAGATGCCACCCTTGCTAGTCGCAATGTGTTGATATCGTTTCGTACAGCCAGAAGGCTTTTCAAGATCCCTCGTGGATACCGTGATTTATGGGGACAGCTTTTGATGGTGCTCCAGAGCAGACAACCCTTTCCTGCCCTTGCTTCGGATCGTCCCTGGCAAGACTGGGACCTTGCAGGCCGCCTGAATTTGGAAAAGGCCTCAGCTAACCAGATGTATCATCTTCTGATTAAAGATCATCAATGGCTGGTTACTAAAGCTAATACTGTATGGGGATTGTGTAAATCTCAGTCATGGTGGAAGGTAACTGTGATGGAGGGCTGGTTGAACAAGACACCTTTCAAATGCAAGGTCTTTCTTTGGAGGGTGATGGTGATGATCGGTGGTCTTCCTCTTGCTTCAGCCCTTTCCAAGCGTCGAATCTCCAACGGCAATTGTTTCTTTTGAACCACTAGTGTGGAATCGGCCCGTCATTGATTTATTTCTTGCCCTCTTGCTAAGAAAATCTGGTCACTCTTGTCGGCAGTTTGGCGAGCAGTGGTTGGTTTCTCGCTAAGTCCTTTTGACTGGGTTTTTGCGCGGCCCAAATACCCCACATCGGCTCAGTCGCATATGAAGATCTTGTTTCACTTTCTTAGATACTGGGGCTGTTGGCACAATTGGACCATTCGGAATGCTTTTCTTTTTGATTCAGCCTATAATGTTCAGGGACATATTGCTAGGCTTAAAGGCCTCTTGCATTGGCAGATAGATCTCATTCGGCACTCTAACTTCCTCCCTCGGGAGGACTTACTTCCCTGGCATATGGCAATTTCCTCTGCGTCTTTGCCATGATTTTTTGTAACTCTTTTGTCGTTTAGTACTTTAGAGAGAGAGAGAGATTTACACACGATGGCTTAGAGCCATCGTGTATCTCATAATCATGTAAACTTGTACCTTTTTTTCGTAATTAATACAATTACCTTTTACGAAAAAAAAAGAGAGCTGCTGCAGCATTTCCTAGCCATTTGTGATTAGCCCAATCATTGGAGATTGCTAGAGAGCTGCTGCCAGCTGATCAAGAAGCCATAGGAGGCAAGTGACAGCAGATTTAGGGCCTAGAGGGGCAGGCAACTGCACGTGGGGCTCTTGTGGATGGTAGGCCGCACTTAATTTGCCATTTTCAGCAGGGCAGCGGCAGATTTGAGCACTTTCTCTTCACAGAAATTGGAGAATTTCTCTCTCCTTACCCTCCTCTCTCATCTATGAATAATGCCTCAGTGATTCTCAGCTAGTTCCAGCATTAGGTGAAAGACGATTGAAGAAATTGCTGCTGGAACCCTAATCTGTGGCAGCAATAATCAGGGTTTTCTCAGCCACCTTGGGATCCATGTGCAATTAATGAAGCATCGTACTCTGAGTATCAGCTTAAGGCAAAGGGTTTACAGCTGATTTGAGGGGTGAGCCCATTCTCCATTTTCTGTGGCTTGAATGCAACAGATTGAAGACCCAATTGTGCTTGGATTGTTGGACTCTGACAAGGCAAATTGATTCCAAAAAGTGTTGGTCATTTATGAAATTGTATTGAAGATTGAAGGAGATCAGCCCATATCTAAGTGTACTTCAATTTAGTGCAATACAAGTCGAAGGAATACCGCAAGGGGCATTAATTGTTGGGGCTAGTCGGATGTCAGTTGTCTGAGAGTGATTAGTAATTTTTGTATTTTCAGCTGTGTCTATCTGATGCTTGTTGTAATTTGTGATAAATCAGGTCATTAATCACCCTTGCCAAGAAGGAATGCTGGTTACAATTTGTTGCATTGTGCTTTATGTGGATGACTTGATCATTCTGGGTTTACATGCATTTCATTAAGGCACAACTCTCCTCTATTTTTGAGATCACTGACCCCGGTTAGTTATTTACTTTCTAGGCATTGAGGTTGTCCAGCATTCAGATGGTATTTTTGCATCATAGCAAAAGGATGCCTTGTAGTTGGTTAATGAGTACTTTGCTAATGGTGCTATGTGGCCGCTCCATTGGATCCGACTCTAAAACCAACCAAGGATCTTGATGCTGTACCCTATGATGAGACTTCTTTCTCACAACTAGTGGGCAGGGTGCTTTGGGTCACAAATTCTTTACCTGGCCTTGCATTTTGAAAATCTGTTCTTTCACAGTATTTCAATGCAGTTCGTGCATCTCATAGGTGTAGTGCTTTGTAAGTCTCGAGAATCTCAATGATACTTAAATGTATGGTTTGCATTTCAGTTCCAGAGTGGGTTTGTAGGGATTCACAAATTTAGAGTGGGTTGGAGACTGGGATACGCGAAAGTCCCAAAGTTTTTATATGTTCTTTTGGATGCACTTTTGTTTCTTGTTCCAACTGTACGCAGTCCACTGTTGTGGCTACTTCAATGGAAGTAGAGTATAGAGCTCTCTATGAAGCCACTTGTGAGGTCATCCACCTTTGGTCCCTCCTCACTGAGATGCATTATCTTCTTGATTGCTCGATTCCTATCTTCATCAACAACCAAAGCTACGATTGTAGGGAACCCAGTTATGTCCCTAAGATGAAGCATGTGGGGGTGCACTTCCACTTCTCTAGAGATTAGGCTGAGTTGGGTACTACTCGGCTCTAGTTTGTCCCATTTGCATAGAATCTTAACGATCTCTTTACGAAGGCAATCAATCTACCGATGCTCCAATGCTTGCATGACAACATTGCTATAGGTCCTTCTTTTGCGGCATTGTGTTAGTAGGGTGGATTTTTGCTCTTTTTCCAGCATCGACATCGACTTGGTGGGAGGAGGATTTTCTCTTCTCCATTATACTTTCAGATCTTGGTTTATCAATTATGTATACCTCTTCATCGACTTCTCCTCTTTGTGCACGGATGATGTGTTCCCGATCACATGCACGTTGTAGAAGCGCTCTAGACACGATTGTTTGTTGAAAAGACCTTGTGCTTAGCTAAAGAAGAGGGAAAGATTGAAGAATATGCACATTGATTTGAAGAGGAATGAATAGAAGTGAGGATCAATGCCTACCATGTACAATAAATGTCAATAAATACAATAATACCTTTTCGTAGTTGCTAACGCAGACATAAACTAATGAGATACAATTAAATGTTCACGCATGTGATGACTCTGGTTGCTCAACACTCCCTCTTAGCCCAAAAAGGTGTCCTAAGAGGAGAGAGAGACACTCTTTGTTGAGCTAAAAATGCATTAGCTTCACTTCAATAGCCCCAAAATATGCTTAATTATGGAAGAAACCTTGTTTATTTAAAAAGAAATGCGTTCGTGGAGAGTGTCTGTATCCCATAAGCACAAACCCACTTGGGAGGGCCCAAACTTTCTATAAATAGTCATGCTGCCTTCCATTCAGCCCTAATCTCGTTTTTGCAGATTTCAAGTATTTTAGCTTGCTGCCCACAGCCCGGATGCAGAGGACATTGCGGTCCAAGTTGGGCATCGCTGTCCTGTCTACAATTGTTTGGCACATGTTTCCAGCTTATCACGCATTGTTTGGAGCCGATTTCAGCATGTTGACTGCTGCTACTAGTTTTTCTTGCGCTTATAGTCTTTCTCTCTCCTGCAGGCTGCGTTTCTAGTATTTCTCTCTCCTCACATGCGTTTTTAGTATTTCTCTCTCCTGCAGCCTGCATTTGCTTTTTTCTCTCTCTAGTAGCTTGTGTTTGTTGTTTTCTCTCTCCTGCAGTCTGCATTTTTAGTCTTTTTTTCTCCTCACCTACGTTTTTAGTCTTTCTCTCTCTTGACCTGCATTTTTAGTTTCTCTCTCTTGCACTGCTGTTTGCATCAGATCCAGCCTTCCCTGATTGCGTTTGTTGGTGTTCGACATCCAGAGGCTGCCTTGTTGTGATTGGGGGAGTTCAGAGTATGACACACTCTCTAGCTCATTACCCCTTCCTTGATCCTTGAGATACAAGAGTTCGAGGTATAGTATTCATTCACTACATAGTGTATTTGCTGCATGAGCATTGTATATTCAATAATCATGTCATTTCATTCGTTCTCTGTGTTCATTATGTCCGAGTTACCTTAACCGTAATTGTCTTCTTCTATCAGTCTGTCCTTTGTTGTACGGTGTTATTTGTGTCTCTGTGTTAGGGTATTTCTTCACACTCTCCACTTGCATACAACTTTTAAATGTATGGCAAGTATCAACACAATGGGATCCCCAAATAAGGATAGTTATGTGGTATGGGTAGTTGATGATGAGTGTAACACCTGTAATGCAAGAAAGGAAATAACTCCACTTGAGAGAAAACTTGTACGGAAGAGCAGAAGACAAGGCGAAAGTTGATGTCACCCAAAACTTAATCTTGGGGTAGAGGGCAATAGCTCCTTATCCATGCTAGTAAAATGGTGAAGATGCATCCTCCCAGGCATGGCTGAAACATCCAAGGCTTCGGTGTGGGGAAAACTTGTAGATCTTGGGTGTTGGTGTTCAACATAGTAGAGAAGTAGGCCAAGGCTCTTTGCTAAGGTTTGTGAAGCATGAACCCCTCTGAAATTGAAGAAAGAAGATACCCTTCGCTTTGGATCTCCCTTGAAAGTGATAGGGAATTTGAAAACTCATGAATCACGGCCTCTATTGTGTTTGATGAAGAAGGAATGATTATCAGTAGTGCCAAATAAGGTACTTGAGGCTATGGTGGAATAATGGTCCGATAGTTGTTAGAGGTGTCCTCCCTAAACTTGAGTAGACGAGGGACGAGAGGGAGGAATAGTGTGGATTCACTTAGTAAGATAGGCAAGGGCATTGAGGAGATCATCCATGATGCATTTGTTAGTGTCGGTGTTTGTAGAGTCAAACTAGAGAGTGGGAATATGCGGCTGTTGTGGAACTAGTGGTGCTGGACAACAACCTTTTTCTTTTGATTGAGTAGATTGTGGAGCAAAAGGTGGTGGTGAATGGCCATTGTCTCCCAATGGAGATGACTATGAAGGTTAGGGTCGTGGAAGCTGAAAGTAGGTGGGGGAAACCTCCATAGCTCATTGTGGTGGTCTCCAAGGGCTTATTGCTGCGTAAGGTCTTAGAGCCTCCTTTTACTTGCAAGGACTTAGTGTGCGCCATATGCAGCTTATGGCCTTGGGAATAGAACTTTGATAGTCGATGGAGAATGAAGTCTATTGCCCAGAATGTTGGGGTGGCACAAGGAGTGCTTGGGGGTAGACGCATATACACCTTCGCTGTAGATGCAACTAGTGGCTTGTGCTTCTGCTTTTGGAGAAGCCGTGGCAGTAGTGTGCCAAACTTGTGGGAGGATGGGACGGAGAAATGGTATCTCTTGAATGACGTGGCAGTATGAAGAAGAATCTGCAATCTGAGAGTGTTGCCACATCCTGCAACCTTTATGTGCCTTCATTAACAAAGAGGATCTTTAGCTCTCTAAACACCTCTACTCTGATACCATTTTGAGAAATGGTAGGGTTTGCGGGGAGGAACATAGAGTGTGTACAACAAACATTGTGACAAAGAACTTGGAAACACAGAAAATAAATGAAGGAATCATACTGAATGTTGATACAATGGACTAAGAGACCCTCAGGGTTCTGCGTCTCTAAGACAGGTATTGAGGTGAGCAGAGTCAAGTGGACAACCTGACAAGGGCTCTGAGATGACTGCACTGTCTTGGCTGATCAGGCAGCAGCACTTGTGAAGTAATGCTTTGTGGAGGGAGCAAAACACAGTTCTCTGGGCAAGGGGATGTTAGAGAAGACATCAGATGATGTACATCAGTAGAGGGAGTAGAACACAGTCCTCAGGAGCAGTCGATGATGAAGAGGAGCTGCTCTGATGACGATGGCAGCAATGTAGAGTGACCTGCAGCATAGACAGATGTCAGCAGGAGCAGAGATGAGGTCAGCACTCTGGGCAGGGGCTGGAGGGTGTGCAGCTGCTGGAAAGGGCATGCTGATTGTGATGCAGGTGCTAGCTGAGGAAGCAGGCCTGCCCTGTAAAACACAGATGTGCAGGTATAATCCACAACAGTAGGAGACTTGAGTCTTGAGCGACGTTGGGCAGTTGTCCATGAAGAAGAAATCAGCTGCTGTAGATGTCACCAGGAGGCTGGAAACTTACAACCAGAAAACACAGACTTGCAGACAGTGCTGGAGATCAAAGGGCAGCAGGGCAGCTGCTATAACTGCTCAAAATGCAAGGCTGGATGGCAGTGGATGGGTCACTACAGGCTGAAAACAGGTCACCAGTCTGAGCAAAGATCAATGATAGCAGGGCAATGTGTTCCTCATGAATGAAGGCTGTAGAAGCACTCAAGACCTGGTTGCCTGCTGAGAAGACCTTGTGGTCAGCTGAAGAAGAGGGAAAGATGAGGAGTGTTAGCTAAAGTATCAATCAATTAATATGCTATGCATAAATGTTAACTCACGTAATGTATGCACATTCCTGCTATTGAGTAAAAGGAAATGAATGCATTGAGTGGAAGACAACAGTAAAAGAAGATGAATGAGTTGTTTGCCTGCTCATTTGGTTATATGGGCGGATCTGTGAAGTTGGTAGGCATGATCATCCTTCTCTTCCTAGTTGTTCTACATTGAGGTCGTTCCACCATGATCAATCATCTGGTTGTCTAACTGTCTGCAACACAATGCACAGGGCAAATGGAGGATTGCATGACTTGTGATGAAGAGGTAAAGCACAGTGAGAAAGTGCTGAATAACAGGCTGTTATTGCAGTGAATAGGGTGAAAGACGGCTGGAGGATTACGGATAATGTCAATGACTGGCAAGGTGCTTTTAATGGGCAGCAATGGTGATGAGCAAAGTAGCATGACAGCGGCTAAAATGCACACCAAACAGGCAGCAAAAGATGAGGATTGCCAGGCAAAGAGAAAGTAAAATGTGACCCTGGTTTGCATGGCTGTAATTCCTAACTGTCTGTCTGGGACAAATACGTGCCATCCTGAGATTCTTCCGCTGCTGTCAGGGTGTCCCATCCAGATGTTACACATCCTCCCTTCCTGCATCTGTCTAGGATGGAATTACGGCATCCACAGGGACCCATCCCGGCTGTCCCCTGTTTCTGTAATTTGTGGATGTGTGTAATCTATGGTTTTGGTTTTTTCAAGGTTAGTCAAATATCATGATGATGTTATGACCTTGGTCTCCCAAGGTTCATGGTGCTTTGTGTGTAAAAATTATCTAAGGCATCCATGTGTGCTGTAATCCCACTTATGATTCAAAGATCAAGATTGATGTCATGAGCATAGAGCAGTAAAGTATCCAATAGTCATGAGAGGGATGCACCACTACCATCTCCTCTATTGTAAGGCGCATCAATCTTATCCATGTATAGGCCAAAAAGTGTCGGGGAGAATGGGCAGCCCTGCTTCACTCCCACAATCCTGTATATCTCCACTAAAGAATTCGATTCAGTTGCTGATTCTCTCTGTTGTGCAATGAACCCCTCTTGTCATCTCCATAGAAGGGGGTACTGTCTCACTGTACCAAAGTCTTTGCAGAAACTGCTGATATCATCTCTGATGGTATCCCAAGGGTGTGTAATCTTTGTAGAAGCTAGTCTTGTGGCATTGCATCAAAGTTTTGCAGAAATTCAGAAAATACCCATAAAGTCTTTGATCCTGTGTGCCTTTTCTTGCTCAAAAATTTTCCCAAACTTGGATCCCACATGCCTGCTTTGAAACAAAGATGGGAACAGTTTCACTTGGGAGGTTCCAATAAGTACGACTGAAATTCCTCCTGGCACCACATTTTTTGATAACTCTTTAGTAGTGCTTCATTTATTAGAATTAGATCCATTGACTGGAATTCAAATTTTGGACTCCAGATGCACTTTTCAAGGATGTGAATACATCAGATGACTGAGACTGCACAGTAATGGAAGTATTCTATTTTGGGATTTTGCGGATATGGCAAGTTTCCTGGTTTTAAAGGTCGGAGTTCATAGTAACTTAAAGAATAACAAACCAGAAGATGTTACAGTGTATCCTTGTTGGGTGTGAATGGTGTACAAACCTGATTCGAATGACATCGACAATCATCTTTGTTTCAGCCTGATCTAATATCTTTGATTACATGAAGCTTATTTATACTTATTTTTTGTGCCAGAGTGAACAACAAATTAGTACAAGAGCTGATCGACTTCAAGTCACTGCACATGAGCTGTTTCTATTTTCAGCTACTGATCTTGAGGTTCACTTTGCCCCAACACACTGATGGTTTGAACATATATCCAATCTCTTCTTTCATTGGTAACTTCATATTTTATTAGATGCTTGCAAAATGGATTTTATTACTGTGTATGTGCTGCATAATGTTTGTTTCTCTGAAATATGGTAATATTTGTAGTTGATTATGTCACACATGCTTTGGTAAACCATGGCTGCTTATGTTGGAAATTGCTTCATTTGTTGGATTTTATTCTTGTGTATGCACTGCATCATGCTTGTTTATATGAAATATGGTAATCTTTGTAGGTGATTATGCCAGCATCCTTTGGTAACCCATGCGTGCTTATGTTGAAAATTGCTTTCATTGTTGGTCTTCTTGATTGCAGCACAGAAATCCATCTATACAGTTGGTGTTCAAAGTAGCTTTCACTTATTTCAGTCCTGACAAAGGATTTCATGGTTGTACATGTTTCTTTTGGTTATGCAACCATTTTGTTTTTTGTAGCTTTTCATGCAATTCATTTGCCAGCTCTCTCTAGGCTCTTGTTCAGACCAAGTGAACCATTAAATGTGACCTAGTGTTTTTTTTTTTGGGTGGAATTCTTGTCTAGTGTACACGTCATCTCTCTGGACCTTATGGTGATCAAATTCAATTATAATCCTTGTGCATGGCATTCAGCAATAACAATATGACCCAAAATTGCCTAGATAGTGTTTTGAAACCTATTAGACACACATGACCTGCCCGTAAGCTAGCTGTTATCTAGAAGTTCAAGCCAAAAGTGCCTGATTGCAAATGTGGGATCTCCATTGATTGAAGAATCTGGATTCTCCATTGATGCAACGGTGTTATTTGACTGTATCAAGTCTTATGCATCACATTTATTGCTCTCGCTGTAGCCTGTAGGTGTAACCCGAAATTCTTCTCCACAAGGTTCCTTCTAGCAACTTGTGATTAGCTTGATGATGACATGTAAACAGTACTAGCCTAACCTGGGTTATACTCTAGATTTTGTAGGGTTGAGATTTTTGACTCACAACCCAGCCCTCGGCAATGTCATAGGATATGCTATTCTTGTGGGTCTCATGTTTTTTAACTCTGCTTATTTCTCTGTTTTGGATTTTATCCATATCTCAATCTCTTCTAGATTTTACAGTTATGGTATCAAACTCACCTAGTTGCATTGACATGTTACTCAAGAACGTCAAACTTGATGGATAAGAGATGATCAAGCTCTATTGAGGTTTGATCTAGAATTTCAACAAATCTACTACAGGAATGTTAAGATAGAGAACTTGTTATTGGGAGCCTTTTACATACAGAGTGGCTCTTTGCGTCTTCATAGTAATGTTTGCTCCTTATATGTTGGCTAACTCTCCAGATCACACACTTCTGATGAAGCTAAACTCTTATTACTTCATTGTGAGAGCATTAGTGTTGATAACTTTTGATTATCTTCAATTTTGACTAGTGTGTACTGATGCCTGTGTTTAACATCAAAATTTTTAGCTGAAAATGCTACTGTAACTTACAAGTCTGAATTGCAGTGTCTTTTCTTTTGTGCAGGTCATTCTAGATGTTATCAATCAACTTCGTCCTCGGGCTGTTGTGATAGACTCCATTCAAACTGTATACTTGCCTGAAGCAGCTGGAAGTTCAGGCAGTGTGGTGCAGGTGTTATTTTTATTTCAAAGCCATACAAGTTTGAATTGGGCCCTTTTTTCCTTCTTAATTGCGATTCCTTCAATGTTTCTCAAGTATTTCCTCCACTATTTCAAAAAAATTATTTTTGGTTGCACAATTAGTATGAGTAGAGAGAGTTTGCAGAGAGCTGTAGCTTGTAATATTCATGGTGAAGCTTACAATGTCAAAGCATTGGACAATATGTGTTTGGCTGCTCTTGGGCCTTTGTGTCACTCTCCTAAAACTCATCAACCTTGGCCAATATGGCTTGACGGATGTGTATAGTAGAAGCAGGTGGCTTTTGTGTAGAAAGGATCTATGTCTCCTTGAAAGCACTACATGAGTGGTGATGACATGAAGGAGCTGTCTTCTTGGAAGCATCACACGAATGGTGATGACAGGCCGCAAATAGAGTAGCATGTTGGTTAGATAGAAGCAGGAAATACGTTGAAACATCTCTTGGGAGGACTGAAGAATGCCAAAATGTTCTCCAGCCAAAACATTTCCCTGCTGCCACGTGGCATTTTGGCTTGGGGAAATGTTTCGGGTTCACTCATTTCCCCATGTGCTCAAAACGGTTTTTGAAAAAAAAGTGGCTAACTTAAGGATTAACATTTAATGTGTTTCGTTCTTTATATTTAATGTTTCATATCAAAGGTTTTCAATGTTATCATTTCTATTCTTTTAATATTATTGTTTTTATTCTTTGAGTTGACAAGGCTTCAAGGCATAAACTAGTCCACATGTGCACTATCTGTTCTAACTTTTAGAAGATTGTGGCAAATTGCGATTGTTTCTGTCTACCATGATAACAGCCTTGATCAGTCGTTATGTTAAGAATGGCTAAAACAGATCCCCACACAACAAATGCAGCATGCAGCCGCGCCCCCGCCCCCCCCCCCCCCCCCCCCCCCCCCGTTCCAAACTTTCTTCTTCTTCTTCTCTCTCTCTCTCTCTCTCTCTGGTTTTTTGACACCCTGGTTACACCCACACTCCTATATGGGGCAGCTATTTGGGGTCCGAGTCTCTTTCACATGAGGAGACAGCCTTTGGGAGACCAGGATGGACCAGAGAAGGAATACTATGACAGGTGGGAGCATCTGGAAAGACCATTGGTCATGATGATCTCACGTATGATACGAGCGAAGAGCTCGACCCCACATGAGATTATCAGAGCTGAGTTGGGAGCATCACCCATGGTGGCTGAGGCCTTGGTCCAGGCAGTGACTTTCATACATAGACTATGGGAGCTCCCCCAAGATAGATACCCACGGCTAGCCTTGGCCTTTTCTAGACAACTAGCAGTAGATGGTGACAGACATTGTTGGTATGCTCAGATGAGTACATGGATGAGTCTACATGGGCTGCAGATTGACAGACTACCCCCGTTTGACTATAGCCTGGATTGCCCTACACTTGACCTAAGCCGATCAGAGCTAAACCATGTTATCAAAGCAGACATACTGAAGTTAGATACGGAGAAGACATGGATCCGACCCCCCTCCCGCCATGGCACGAGGATGTCACACTACCAGACCCACTTCCTTCAGGTATCTGAGGATGGTTTTATCACCCGACCCAATTACATGGACACACAGCTGCCTCATGGACTACGCACAGTTATTGGTCAGATCCACACCTCATCCCACCAGCTGAGGATTGAGACAGGCAGATGGGAGGATATACAGACAAAAGAACCCATATGCCCACTATGCGATAGAGAGCCAGAGACAGAGGAACACTACATTTGCCGATGCACTGTATATTATGATATACGAGGTAGATACCACTGTCTGTTTCGAGAGGGTTTTGGACCCCTGAGACGGATCATGCAGTTTGAGGATCAGAGATGCTTGGGATTCTTCCTCTTGGAGCTCCAGAGGCGCAGAGCAACAATTCTACAGAGTAGGAAGCCCCCACAGCTCGGCTCACGTAGACAGAGAGCAGTCACTGACTTTTTCACTGATACACGACAAAGTATGGCAGATACCACTACTACTGCCACACAGCCTACAGGAGTACATCATCATTGGACCTCATCTTTTATAGGTGTCCCTTTGGATAAAGCAGTAGCACTTAGCCGGTCTAGGCGCCCACGTCCACCCGGACGAAGGCCTAGATATCCACACCACAGACAAATTAAAGCCATCATTGAGCGCTACACGAGACAGATGCCGAGACGCCTCAGCCATGCAGAGATACACCTCCTTAGAGGATAGACATATCATTGATGGAGAGTTTTCCTTTTTCTACTCTCACTTTTAGATCATTGACGTGTTTCCCTTTTAAAGGACACTATTTCATTTTTTTCAGTCTTATAGGCATGTTTTTCATCTTTTCTCGTTCCAGATGAGAAACACACCATCATTGTATGTATTGCTTTGGTCTCATAGACCACATTGGCCTTTTAGAGACGTTAATATACTCTCTCTAAAAGGCCAATGTTATATACAGTTCTTGAGGATATCAGAGCAGGGATTCATAGAGATTCTGAGATATATGCAGATCTATATGCCACATCGATTGAGAGTTCTTATTGGACAGCTCAGGGTATCATCACATCAGCTTATGATTGAGAGTGGCAGAGCCAGTGGCATCCCGCGGGAGGAGAGGATATACCCCCTTTGTAGATCAGAGGTGGAGAGTGAGGAGCATTTTGTTCTTAGATGCCCGGCATACTCAGAGTTGAGATCTAGATACACATTGAGCAGCTCACTTCAGGGATGTATGACTGATATGGATTAGAGATCATTTGGCCGTTTTCTGGGAGAGGCATGGCACATCAGAGAGCAGAGCACACAGCGGGTCCCAGTCAGAGAGGGGCCCACCCAGACGACTATTACACAGTTCTTTCAGACAGACAGAGTGAGAGCTACTGTAGCAGCCTCCAGCCAGACCTCCGGGCTCACACTACAGCAGGCTGAGGACCAGCGTATCCGATGCCGCACGAGGATCCGTGGGTTTCGGACCCCACAGCCACACCGACAGGAGATCCGGAGGATTCTTGATCTACATCGATAGCAGTCTGAGATCCGACGACACCCAACACATTGGATCTCAGATCTCCAGTTTGCTCTTTCTCCACCGCCGATGTACCACATCCTGCATCCAGGAGGGATCACCTGCTATTAGCGACTTCGACGACTGCTACTACATCCCAGGATAGTATATCTCCCTGCATCTGTTACATATACACATCGCACCACTTTATCACAGCCGACAGTTGTTCCCCTATCACAGCCGACATTTGTTCCCCTTTTGTAGCCATTATCTGGAGTACCAGAGCTACATACGCACATACACATACACGACACTTATCACACTCACAGCACCGTATTTTCAGTTTCCAGTTTTTAGCTTTTCATTCAGCACTTTTATTTTGGATAGCTGGACCTCATCAGTTGTATCATAGTTTGTCTCATAGGCCAGTTTTGGTCTTTAGAAGACGTTAATATAACTTTCTTTCTTTCTTTCTTTCTCTCTCTCTCTCTCTCTCTCTCTCTCTTAAAACTTGGAAATTAAAAAGCTTTTGGTTTTGAGTATGAAACTTAGAATACAATTTCTAACATCTAAGCATGTAGGCTCTAAGATGCGCTCCCTCCCCTTTCTTACTCCCTTGAGAAATCACCTCTTTAGTTTACACACTTCATTTAGGGTTTCACATTGATAGCCCCAAAAAGGGTTGGTGTCCACATTTGGTCACTTTTTCAGTGGGTGCCCACTCAATGGTGCACCACCCTAGATAGCTCATACCTATAAATAGGTTGTCACTTTATTCATTCTTCGCCCATCTTCTTTCATCATTGTGACACTCTTCTCTCTCCACTCCACTACGACCTATATCTCTATTGGAGGGTATTGTAGTTCGTGGTTACACTTCCTCTTCTCCATTAGGTGCCCTATTCTTATCATCGGATCTGTAGTTGGAGGTCTTCTGCAGCTGGCAATCTTCTTTCATAGCTGGCAACCTTTTTCCATTGCTGGTGACATCTTCCCCATCATTTGGTGCTAGTCTTCTGCATTTGGCGATAGTGTCCACCCATCAGGCGTAATTTGTATCTTGCATCCGGTACCTTGGAGGTGTTTCTTGTTCCTGACCACATCATTGGTACTTCGCGGCACTTGGACACTTCTGCAACTTGAGTTTGCTGATCAGGGGCATTAGGCGTCAACTTTCCATACTGGCATTAGTCTTCATGAGCTAGCGTCATCATCCACCTTGTGTTTTGCACACAGGAGTTTTTCACATTCTGTGTTTGCCATCATCAAGCATCGCCTCTACATCTGGCAACCTCCCGCTCTACTGGCGTCAACATCTAGGCTCCTAGAGTTTTCGCTTTTGGTATTTTGGCCTTTTGGGATTTGTGTCTGCTGCCCAAGCTATCTTCCAAGCATTTGAGCACTCCACTATGCTCCCTCGGTAGCTAGCGATCATCTTCCTCATCTTTGATAGCATTAGAGGATCTCGGTTCACTTTCTTAACAATGGTTCTTTTGTCACGGGGATGTGAAATTTTAAGAGGCTCCAATCTTTTTGATAACGTTTGATTAAGTTATTAATTAAACGTGCAAGGTTGTTTAGTACATGTGATGCACATGGTAGTTATTTCATGGTAATAGGCCAAAGATTCCAAGGATGCAGTGGGGGTGTCAAAGGCAACAGTTGTAATAAGTTATGCCTGATAAGTACTAGGTGATACTTGATGTCAAATTTTGGCCTAGACCATTCTATTGGCCACTAATATTAGTGGTGACATTAGAGACTAGACATTAATTAATTAATTAATGCCAATCTAAGGGTCAATAACTTCTTATGGATACTCGGAAGACAAATTGGCCTAGCCAATTTAATTATTGGGTGGTGAAATTAAATTTTTGAGTACTAGAAGAATTATTAAATTAATTCTTAGAATTAATATTTTAAAAACTAATTTATAAGCCAGATAATGTCGGAAAATGGGATTAGAAGGTTGCCACGTGGCAAATTTTGCTCATAAAAGTGGGAAAAACGTTTTTAGGGGTTGGTGAAAGTCTATTCTAGCCATTTTGAGAGAGGAGAAGGCTATTAAGAGAGCAAAGAGAGGATGTTGATGATTTACAACCACTAGGGATCAGTCCTACAGTATATGATAACAATTTGGAGTTCTCCAGGATTAGGTGACAGTAGTTTAGGATCCTTTTGGTGCAAGTGACAACATATAAGAGAGAGCAGTAGTCTTTCTGGTGGTCCTAAGCTGTAGATGATAACTTCTGTGGCTGTTTGAGTAGGGCAACAACAAATTTTCAACATTTCTCGCGATGAAAACTTTGAAATCTCTCTCTCTACAACATTCTATCTCATCCCCTAGTCATTTGTCAAGTTATCTTAGCATTTTCCAGCACTTTGAGCCATCAGAGAAAGAGATTTGAGTCAATCTCCGTTGTAAGAGCTGAAATTGAGCAATTTAGGGAGATTCAAGAGGCCAGCTAGCCAATATCAGATTTTGGGCTAAATTTGCATTTCAAGGAGAAGGATGAAGACCAATCCCTAGGCAAATCAAGAGGCAAATTGATTTGGAGGCTTACTGGTCAGTTTTGACAACAAGTGGCATTCGGATTAGCGGAGGAGATCAAAGGATCTTAGTTGTACTCCTTCCATTTGCAATGTAGGATAAATAAACACCACAAGGGGTGCCAATTTTGCGGCCAACAAGGTGTCAAATGTCCAAGATTAAAGTGATAAAGTGTGCATTTTCAGTTTATGTGAATTTTATGCTTGTTGTAATTAGTGCTAAATCAGGTTATTTACGACCCTATTTGAGGAGGAAGGCTAGTTTCATCTTCATCTTTCAGTGATTACTTTGATAGCCCACTGTCCGAAGGACTACATTCCGCTTTTTTCACTATGTAGATTTCCACAAGTGTTTTCACTTGATTCAGATAGGACAATGCAATCATCTTTTGAGCTTCGGCTCTGCTACATCAACTTTTATTCTTATAGTGTGATTCAGTGCATCATCATCGTGTTCTTGTGTTTTTGAGTTTGTCTTCTCTATCAATGTTTGCCATACACACTCTGTGTTTCTTATCGCACACATGACTCTCTCTCTGGTCTCTTTGTCATTTTTTGACATCGTATCAAAGCCTTCTTTTATTAATCATTTTTGACACGGTCTCATAGCCATAGGTGCTTAGTGAGCCATGAAGATCCTTTGCATCAGAGAAGGCAAAGACAACTTGGGGATTCGGCATCATCTATTGATTTCTCCTCTTCGTTGCATCACCAGGAGATAGAGATACTCTTCTCTTTCTCTCCCTCCCTCCCTTTACAGGTTGATACTCCGATGTTATGACTCCTCTATAGGTAGATGGATAGATCACTAGGTGCTTCTCTTTCAGTGTCATTGGACCTCCCATTGATGCTTGCCTATTTGTACCTGTACTCCCTACACCATTGGAGTATATGTGTTTGCACCCTAGCACTCGTTGTGCCACATCTCCCTTTTGGGCCACAGAGTTTATTCTACATTGGCTATTAGATTTATGCTCAAGGCAATAAGACATATCCGATATGCATCGAGTCCTCTAGAGCAAAAGGAGGATCTTTGGGCACGAGGACCTCCTCGTAACTACTGCAATGCGCTATGAAGGTTGTTTCTCATTTTTTCTAGGGTTTCAGGAATGCCACCTTGACAACCTGCAGTTTTTCAGTCCACTCCACCAAGATACAGTGATTGTTAGATATCGTCTCCTCAACAGTCCGCTCCTTCGAGAGACATTGACTATTCGATACCTACCATTACCTCGACTCCACAGATCACTCCATTGAGAGACATCGACTATTGCTCACCCTTGGTTTTGCACAAGCAAAAACTTTCTCCACCCTTGACTACTTAGGTTTGAGAGGCCACCTCTGGGAGCTCTTTGACACCCTAGATACCCTAGGTTTGAGAGTCCTAGAGTTTGTTATCCACGAGTTTTTAGATTCACTCTCTCTTGCAGCAGGGGATTCAAAGGGGGGATGTGTGAATGAATGATCTAAATACAGAAAATATGAAATCAATCGTATGACAAAAACACAGAACATAGTTAGGGTTAGGGTTAGGATAGCTTAGAGACAGTGAACACAATGAATAATAAAGTAAATGAATAATGAATATACAGTGCTCATGCAACAAACACACTATGCAGTGAATAATGAACCTCGAACTCTTATATCTTTGGGATGAAGGTAGAGGTTATGAGCCGTAGAGTGTGCCCTACTTTGAACGGATCCTGAATTGCAGTAAAGATAGACTTGGAGTAGCGAATACTAGTAAATACAGCCAAGGAAGATTGGATTTGATGTAGACAGCAATGCAAGAGAGAGAAAGACTAAAAACGCAGGTACCCGAGGAGAGAGAAAATTTACACAATAGCTATTGGGTGCAAACGTAGTAGACAGTGGTGAGAAAATGGCAGGTGGCAGCCAGAAAACCAAAACGCAACATTTAGAGGAGAGAGAAGATGATGGCCGATGGCGATATCAATTAGTTAATGGCGACAGTTGCCAATTGTAGGTGATAGTACCCAACTATAAGAAACAACTGCAAACACGTGAGGAAGACTGGAACCAGGCGCTAGATGGTAGCAGGTGGTTGGTGGAAGCTCTGACTGTGACGTCCTCTGTGAAGGAAGTGTGGGCAGCAGAGTTATGGCTTCTGGAAGGTGCAAAAATAAGATTGAGGGAGAGTGGTGGGTTGCATGTTTATTTATAGAAAGTTTGGGGCTCCCAAATTAGGGTTTTGCATGTGGGACATAGTAACTCTCTAGGATTGTGTTTTTTTAAAAAAAGGAGGTTTTTTTCATTAATTAAGTATATTTACGAGCTATTTAAGTTAGACTAATGCATATTAAGGGCAACACCCCCTCTCAGGCCCAAAATTGAGAGATGAGAAATAAGCCCTTGATCCATATTTTCTTTGACCCCAGGGCATCCCACCCTAAAGCAGCTAGGGCATTGGGCAAAGGGTGCATGTTGGCTACCCAGTGACCTACCAAGACTACAGAGGCAATGGGTATCTTATCAAGGGAGCCCAAGCGATCACCCTAGAGAGGCCAAGGCATTAGATCAAGGGTGCGTGCTAGCTGTCCAAGGGTCTATCAAGTCTTGCAAAGGCGGATGAAATCAGCAATGGACTTTTTGATTTGTTTCTTTTGTTTGTGTTGTATGTGTGTGGGGGGGATTTTTTTTTTTTGTTGAGAACTGTTGGTGTGATTTTTTCAAAAGATCTAGCATTAAGTGAGGGTTTTGAATTAGTTTTCGTCCCATTGAGTCATTGTGCCTTGAAGTATAGGAATATAAGGATGGATGGCTCCACTATCTTCATACAATAAGCAAAACAATCCCGCACACTACTAGGATAAGTGTCTAGGGATTCCTAAGAGTGTGTGTATGTATGCGCGTGCGCCAATGGTATGGCGAATATGTGGAGAGAAAGACAAGATAGGTAAGTAGGCAAGACAAGCAAAGCCAACATGCAAGCATAGAGAAAGAGTATCTTCGGAGATTGCCGTGTGTAATGCCACGATTATGGTGGATCTAGAGTCGACCACTCCAAGGGTCATCGAAAAGGGATAAATGCGTATAGATGCATGCTTACATGAACAAAATGTTGATGTATGGGGTAAGGCAGAGAGGAATGCAAATATTCATGCTGCAGCAAAATGCGATACAACGGTGCCACTTGGACTATGGCCTTGTAGAGGAATTGTTCACTTGTCCAAGCGTCCTTTTACAATCATGTCATCTTGATAGTGTGGATGAAGTTACAAATGTCCATAATATACAATACAAAATAAATAAATGTTTGAAGGTGAAAAGCTGTAAACATTATCACTGTCACTATCAAGAAAAGGAAAATGTCTCCTCTCAAATTGGAAGGAGAAGTAAGAGGGAAGCACCCTTTTCCCACCAATTTGAAGAAGTAGAGGAGGGTGTACGCAAGTCGATTTGCAGTAGAAGATATTATAGAACCAGCCAGTTGATCGCCTTGGTCAAAATATTTGCAAAATTGTTGTTGGACGGTACGAACTCTAGGCAAATGGTGCCTAGCTCAACTTGTTCTCTAGTAAAATGGTAGTGAACCGCCATGTGCTGCGTTTGAGGGGAGGTGATAGGTAAACCATGACCATAAGTTAGTCCAAAGTTATATATCTTAACACACAAGGCAACCTAATCACACATTCTAGATGCTTTTTTTTTTGCAAGTAAAATGTGGCCGATTATATTACTCAAAAAACTGATTACAACAGAGTGCTCATGCTCAACAGACTAGTTGGAGTTGATGCAAAGTCACAAATACATCATGTATATAAGTCTCTCAAGGTGGTTTGGGGGGGATGGGGGCAAGAAGCCATGTAGGGGGGGTGTATCACCATCTGGGGTTGCCTGCCCGCATCATGAAGAATAGGTCCGGGCCACCCTAGGTGTGTAGGAAGTGAAAAGGGAGCTCCTGCTGAGTTCGAGACTCGCCATGCACTTGGTTCCACCGGCCGCGGAGGGAGTGGATGATGGAAGTCCAGAGCTTTGCTAAAGTTGCCTGTACTGAAAGGTTCTCCCCGCTGAAACCTCTTGACAACGTGTCTTCCAGATGTGCCATCCAGTAAGACTCCCTTCGATCTTCCATATCTCAGAATGGTTTGTTGTGGGCTCTAGTACTTGGCGGCTAGGTAAAGCCTCCAAGCCAACCACTGTGCAAGACCTAGCCTCAATGATGAAAATTGTGTTCTGCATCCTGGCCTCATACAAAAGGTGACGGCCCTAGCTGACTGTCTGCTAGCAGAAAGCTCCCCACGAGATGCATCTAAGACTGGGTGCCAGACGGCAGAGAATGCGGCATGCTCCTCTCCACACGAGCTTGTGGCCTTGCATGACCAAAGGTAGTGCTTTGGAGTTTCTAGAAGCTGATGTGGGTAGCGTTTACACCCTCCATCCTGCTGCATTTGGGATAGCCAACTCCCCACCGCAAGACCTCCATGTGTCGAAATCCATAGGAAGTACGATACCCTTCTCGGCCTCTAGCTATCCCATAGGCGGTGCCAGAAAGTGCGACGGAAGGCATCCGTGATACTGTGCTCTGCCCAGTATCTGCTATAGGAGGGTTCCCAGTTCATGTTGTCTTGCATCAGTACATGTCTGCCAATTCTGGCTGTGTACTCGAGAAACCTCAATGGCTTCTTGGCGACCGCAGTGGCAGCCATAGCTGCTCTCCAGGGTCCCACTCCAGCTAATTAAGTGGCTTGCTCTCCCATATCGAGAGGTGCCACTACCGAAACTCCTCCCAGAACACGTAAGGGTCCAGACGCTAGGTCTTTCCCTAAATACCAACCACATGAATCCTCCTCCAAGGAAGGACAACGATCTTCTCATCCTGCTGCCCTTTGTCAAGGACCAAACGCCCCCCTCTTGCACAGTGAAGAAGGTCCCGTAGGGGGCATTGCCCACTCTACTTGTCACCTGTAGGGGGATACCTGCCGGTGAAAATCTAGTGGTCCATATCTTGCCAGGCTCTACTGGCTCTTGTATCGAGGGACCAAGTCACTCTTGAGATATCACTGCGTCAATCTCCCTTCTCCTCAGCTCAGCTCCTCTCTAACAACCTGATGCGTGTTGCAAGACCTCCTGGTCTACCATCCTGTACACCTCTCGCCATGTCCTGATGATGAGCAAGGCCGGCCTCCCAACCAACCTATTGGATGTGGGGGTGCTTGCCAATCTATATCCCATCCACCTCCAATCCCCACACATGAAGTCGGCTGCGAGGAAAGAGGATTTGGGGGTTGTGATCTGGGCTGTTGTGAAGATCCATCTCAAGGATGGCCTCCAATCCCCACCAAGCCTTGGTCTGCACTCTTGGATACCCTCTTATAGTAGGACCTTCTAGGTCTACCCTCTTGGTGTGAGCCCGCGGATTACTAGCTTGCCCAAAAGAACTAGGCTCTGGAACTCTAGGGCTATGATCCCAAGCCCTCCCTCAAATCGATGCCGGATGATGGTCGCCCACGCCACCTTGGCACGAGAATCCCTGGAACCGTCTGATCCAGCTTAGAGAAAATTCCATACTAGGCGATGAGGTTGAACTACATAAGACAAGGAAAAGCACCAACACAAGGCGGTTGTACCAAGCCGTCGATAGGAGGACCTGGTTGACCACCAGGGCTTGGCCCACTAAGGAAAGGCAGACAAAACTCCAGTAGGCCAGCTTTTGCTTGATAGAGTCAAGAATTGGAAGAAATTGCTTGGTAGGAGTGATGTCGAGTCCCACCTGGAACCCTAGGTATCGGACGATTTGCCTTCTGCACACCTCTTTGAATCCCAAGTGGACGCTTCACTCTATGCTAGGGTTCGGGCTCATAAGAAAACCAAATGACTTTAGCCAGTTGATTTTTGCTCCCGCTGCCGTACAAAACACCTCCAGAGCTAGTCTCACTCTCTCCAACATCAGCTCATCGTCCTCTATATAAAGTGCAGTATCATGTGCATACTTTGAATCTAACAACTCTGTCTCCTCTCTCATTGGAAGTCGAAGGCCACATAGCCCGCTCACACGTGACCTGAGGAAGTAAGACATCGCCTTTGCAAAGAGTAGGAACAAATACGGGGCCAGAGGATAGCCTTGATAGACCGATCTCTCTAGTCAAAACTCCTCCCCTCTCCTGCCACCTATGAGAACCTTGATGGTAGCCGATCTGTAAAGTGCAGAGACCTCGTAGATTCATGCTTGGGGGAAGCCCAACATCACCATGGTGCTCTCTAGGAAGTCCTAGTCAACCTTGTCATAGGCTTTCTCGAAGTTCAGGAGAAGTACAACCAATCCTTGAGCATTGTGCGGGGCCCACTTAGTCGCCTCAAAGAAGGTGAAGACATTGTCTAGGATACTCCTATCTTGGACAAAACCTGTCTGTGTGTCATGATGAATGATGTCTGGAAGCATGGGGCAGAGTTGCCTATCGATCATCTTGGCTAGTGTCTTATAGGCCACTGACAACAGAGTGATTGGTCTCGACTAGGATAGCTCCAACCGGTCTCCCCCTTTGGGGAGGAGATTGATAAGATCTGTCGATAGACTCCCTAGCATCCGTCCTAAGCTGAAAATCTCCTGAAAGGCTAGCAATAGGGAGTCCTTCACCACCTCCCAATCGGTAGTGAAGAAGGCCTTAGAAAGACTGCGGGCATTTCTGAAAATCCTGTGCATGGAAAGCCTCCTCTAATTCGTTCTCTATGAAGGGTTCTAGGAGGGAGCATCCTATCTCCTCTGTGACCAAGGACAAGATGTGGTTCCAAACGTGTTGTCTACAGCCCTGTCCTTTGGCTGAGACTGCCTTCTCTTGGAAAAGGTGTCTGTAGTAGTTAGTGGCAATCTCCATCACCTCATTTGGGCTAGAGCGAATCCTCCCATACTGATCTCGAAGGTTGCGAATTTGCTCTCTTGAGGTGCGGGATTGATGCACCTGGAAAAACTTCTTGCACATCGTGTCCCCCTTCTGCCCTTAAAAGGCTGCTGAGGTGCGGAAGGAAAACTCCAAGATCCTGTTCTTAAGGATGGCGAGGGTTGCCTGTGCGTGCACCTCCTGTGCATGGAGAGTGGGATCCCCTGGTGCCTCCTGGAGTAGTCTTTGCATGGCTGCTAGTTCTCGCCGGAGTGCTCTCTCCTCCTCCTGGCTCTGCTACTTGGCCTCTTGTAGGTCTGTCTCGTGGCAGATCTTGGTTGACTCGGCTAGGACCTCTGCAACCTCCTTTGCGTTCTGGTCCCTCTTGTCCCACTCCCTAGTCCAGAGCTGCTCAATTTGCCTCCTCATCTCCTCCCTCTTGTAGATCGAGTTAAGGATCTGACAGGATCATGTGTCCAGGGCTGAAGCTGGGGCATCAAGTGTCAGGAGAACCGGGTAGTGATTAGACCAAGTGGTGCCGACCAACTGCCCTACTTGTCCTTCGCGCGAGGATCCCCACTCTCCCTCATAGAACTTGTCTAGTCGCTCCAGCAAGACTCTGCCTGGTTGATTGTATCCCCAAGAGAAGTCCAACGACCTCTCTGTCCTGTGGAAAGCTGGGTGGACCATGGGTGGACTCCATTCCCCTATAGTGGTCCTTGGGTGGACCATGGGGGTGATAGATGCTCCAGGTGATACCACCACGGCATCTATCAGCCAGGATGAGTGGCTTGACTTTGTACACTGGTAGAAACGGGCCGCTTGTGCCAGGGGCCACTCGATCAAATCTGTCGGTGCTCTTCAATGTGGAGGGGCTCGAAAGATAATACTCAGATGTGGGACCTCGGCACCAGCCCACCAGTTAATGCCATCATGCAACTAGGCCACTATTGGGAAAAGAGTGCTAGTCCTCCTTCTCCCATCCACTGGGAGATGTGGTCTGCCACTTGACTCTTCACCTCTTCCTCTATCTGCGTCATCGTCCAGTCTCTTGAGTGAGAGGTCCATGCGATGGTGCTAGTAAATGGACCTTGCCGCTCCTTGATTTGCGTGCCGCGAAGATCCCCACCTCTTGAGATAGTGGAAACTCTCCGTGCTTCGCAACTCTTAGGTAGGACCATGGGCCATTGCGAAAGAACTCTTGTGGTAGCAGCCGTGCTTGTCTCTGGAAAGTGTGATGGGCAACAGGGATAGATGAGATGGTGGCTATGTGGGGACGGGGGGGCTAGGCTGTTGATGAGTGGAGGATTTAGGTGTATGGGGCTCATCACCTCTTGCGGGAAGGGGGGGGATGGGTCACCTATACTGTGTGAGGATCAGGAGGATTGATCGGCAGGGGAGATGGTAGGGAGTAGGAAGATTGAGGGATGGTGGGGTGGTTGGCTATACAAGGCGGGTGTTTGGGGGGGGGGGACTGGTGGCCCTGGAAGGGGGGGATTGTGGGCTAAGGTCGGGGGGGGGGGGGGGAACATGGGAATTGAAGGGGTGGGTTGTGGGGTGTGGTGGGTTGTGGGATCTCCGGTGAGGTAGCTTGTGATGCCTCCATGGGTGGTGGATGTGGAGGCCTGTGGTCCTACTAGGTGGGACAAGCAGGGGGGATTGCATGGTGCTCTGCTGAGGGGCAGGCACTTGCCCTCTTGCTCCTTGCTCCTATGGCTGTCTGAGGCGCTAACTTTGGCCCCCCTGTCGTCTCCCTCTCTGTCGTCTTTGGACCCGTGTAAAACCGTGTCAGTGTCCTTTTGCGAGCTTGTCGGTGGAGCTGCCTTGGCTCGGAAGTATGCGCAATTTGTTGCCTGATGCCCAAAGTCATAGCAATGCAAGCATTGCCCTGGCTGCCCAGTCACAATAACCTGTTGCCTGAGAGAATGTCCGCTTGCCTCGATCTCTAGGAACTTTAGTATGTTCTTTGTATCTTTGACTGCCACCCGTACCTTTGGGACTCCTATGGCTATCACTGCATTTGCGAAGGAGGCAGGAAGAATTGTGCTGAAGAGCCATCCAAAGTCCTCCACTAATTGGCGATACTCTACTACCAGTTTGGGGAAAAGTAAGGTGACTGGATGTCTAAGAAACTTGTTATGGAGCGGGAATGCCTTCATTGTACTAGGGAACCATGTAAATAACCCCCTTCGTGGAGGCATAGGGTGAGCTATTCACTAGCTCATGAGCTGTGTCCGCAGAGGTGAGTCGAACCATGAAGATTCCTTGACCCATGAGAACTGCCTCTGCAATTTGCGCTGTGCCAATGCGCAGCGTGGAGTGAAGCCAATCCTGAAGCTGGGCACTTGATGGGTAGTGTTCTATGACGTGACCAAAGATCGTTGTTTCTTTCAGCTCTAGCTCTGTGGCACGGATGGCTAAGAGTTGTTCCTTAGAGAGGATGATGCGCAAGGTGTTTGACTAGGGGCACTCGCAAAATGTACCGGCGTTTGACCACAGGTTTTCATTGCGCGTCCTTGCTGAGAACCTACCAATCACGCTTCTATGCTACTGGAGGGGGAAGGTTGTTGTAGAGAGAGGGAGCAACTAGAGAGAGAGGGGGGGGGGGGGGGGCGAGGAGGGGAAATGCTGTTTTTTGGCGGTGGGGGAGGTGTTGGACACCATGGATGGCCTATTCATAGCGGGCACAACACGGGTGGTGGGATTGCCGGACAAGGCTGGAGCCGTAGGGCGGAGGCAGGGGCAGCGTAGGGGGGAGGGAGAGCTAGCACAGGACAGCAGGCGGGGGATCAGGGCGGGGGAGAGCTGGTGCGGGGGGGGGGGCAGCGTGAGGGAGCATCGCTCAACTGGGGGAATGCGCGCCACCGAGCAGGGGGGGGCAGGGGGGGAGGGATAGTGCGCCAGGAGCAATAGGCCGGGGAGAGTTGGCGCGATGGCTGGGGCAGTAGCGTGACATGATGCGCAGGGAGTGTTTTCCACCTCTTTGTCTACTAGCTATCCAAAGATGGCATTCTAGATGCATTAAAATATTGACTGAGCAAATTGATTGAGAATGCAAGATGTAACCTAGTATGATTAACCGAACTAAATTTTCCTACAATAGAATGATAAGTATGAGCATCGAAAGGCTGACCTGAGGTATCCTTGTGTAGATAAATAGTGGGATATAGAGGCATGGCCGCTGGTCGTGTTTGATTAGTGCAACATTGTTTCACCAACTGTAGGGTGTACTGCTATGACAGAAAGATAATTTTCTCGGATCCAGCAATCTCCATCGCCAAGAAACAAGACAAGAATTCTAAGTTTGTCATCTCGAAGATAGCGCAAAGCTATGCCTTACTTTTTGCGAGAGCTGCATAATCTGAGCGAGTGAGGATTATATCATCAACATAAAGGAGGATATAGCTAATCCTCGTGCTAGTGGTATGTATGTAGAGATTTGGATCATAGGGTGTAGAATGGTATCCATGAGTCTGTAAGAACTTGTCCATCGTATGGTACCAAGACCTCGGTGCTTGCTTCAGCCCATAAAGAGCTTTCTATAAGCGAAAAACATTGTTAGTCCGGTCAGTGGAAGAAAAGCCGGGAGGTTGCTCCACATAGACTTCCTCCTCCAAATAACCATTTAGAAAGGCACTTTTAACATCCATTTAATAGATCGGCCAATTGTGGTGAGCGGTGAGCGCAAGCAACAGATGCAATGATACTAGCTAAGCAGTAGGTGCGGATGTTTTTTCATAGTCAATGCCGTGCTTTCGCTTGAAATCTTGCACTACAAGGCGAGCCTTGTATTTGTCTAAAGTACCATCAGCATTTAGCTTGGTCCTAAAGATCCACTTCGTCTGGATGACCTTGTGACGAGGACGATCCACCAATGTCCAAGTCCCATGTCGATCAATACTATCCAATTTCTTCTCCATGGCCTCACGCCACAGAGGGTCTTGGAGAGGCTCTTGCCAACTGTTCAGCTTAGAATGTGCAATGTAATCAGCTGTAAACAACGATGCATATGAAGCATGAGGGGCGAGCCGAGCAGACCTTCTAGGGCCCTCTGGAGCGATATCTGGTGGAAGGATCCCCAAATCCCGCATGGTCTATTGGTACCAGTGAGGTAACGGGTTTCGCGGAGGAGGTCTGGGAGCTGAAGTATCGGCAGGAAGGTGAGGAGCGGGCAGTAGATCCGGCTCATTAGGCATGATCTCAAATGATATGAGTAAAGGTGAGGACGAAGAGTCCAGTGCAGAGGATTGCACGATCTCCCTCTCATCAAAGACAATATCCCTTCTGACGATCACCTTCGAACAGACAATAGGCTTCTTCTTTAGAAGAATAGCCCACAAAAATCAAGAGATCTGCTCAAGGGGCGAGCTTTCCTATCTTATCATCAGGAGTGAGTGTATAAGCATGACTATTGAAAACTCTGAAATGAGAAATAACAGGCCGAGACCCAAAGAATGCCTTGTACAAAGTCTTTCTAGGGACTGCCATAGTCAGGCGTCGGATGAGAATGTATATTGAAGTGTTAACAACCTTGACCCAAAGGCACTCAGGGAGCTTTGTTGCAAACAGCATAGAGCGTGCCATATTAAGAACAGTTCAGTTCCTACGCTCTACGACTCCATTCTGTGCAGGGGAGTTGGTAAAAGTGAGTTGGCCTGAGCCCTCCATCAATCAAAGATGATGGCTTACCCAAACTGCTTCCAGTCAGCTCTGATAGGGGTCAATGCCTTGTCCGTCAAGGCCTTTTCCTCATCTAACAATGTTGAGCGGATCCTTCTATGACCAAGACCGGGTCCATGTATTGGGGGTGGTCCAACTTGTGTCATGTGCAATAGCCTTGACCTTTCTCTTCCATAGACCATGATCTCTGCACAAGGCATTGAAGAGTTAATTGAGGGATCTTTCTGTTTGCTGCCTGAATTACTTCCCTTTGCTAATTTGTGGTTGAGGATTTCAAAGCAGAAGACATGCACACGTTGAAGGGATTTTATACTGCCATGCTAGGAGCTTGTCTCCTCTTTTGATCTTACTCTGACTAATGAAATGTGTGAGGGGGTTGTATGATGGTCAATTGCTATTATATTTGTGTTTGAGCAGGCCTTTTGAGTCCTTTTACTCAATACAGTTCAGTATTTACTTAAGTCTATGGATTCCATGCTATGATTAAGTTGTGAAATAAGTGTATACATGATAATCTGAGTGGATGAATAGTAATATGCTGACTTGCGAGTCACGACCACTACTTTAACACAAATTTACATCCTTTCTTTGCACTCAGTGGAACACCAGCTGACAGATCTTTTGAGAGCTGTATGTTTTTATATATTGTCAAGTACTACACATGTAGGTTTAGTCAAAGCTACATTGTGGTAGGCTGCCAAGTTCAACTTAGGTGTGGCAATATATATCAGTTTGTTCTGATGGCATTCATATAAATAATCTCTGCACAGGCGGTTACTTTCACATGATAAGCAAGCATATTTTAGTGTCCCTCATTGAATTTCTTGACAGGTACGAGAGTGTGCAGCTGCCTTGTTGCGGTTAGCAAAGCGAACTCAAATCCCAATTTTCCTGGTGAGTTTTTAGCAAACGTTTGTGAATCCAGCAACATGTTTGCGCAGACAATGTATGGAAGTTGTATGCTTGTAACTTGTTAATACTGAGTTGAGAAGAGTTGTTCTTATTGCTCAAATGTAAAAGCTAGGCCCTTAGAAAGCTCACTATTGACCTTCTGTTCCACATCTCCAGCATAATATAAGGACTCAAGCTTTCTATATAAAATGAAATGTTGGAATCGTCATGGCTCAAGAAAAAAAGACAGTTACCTCAACATCTTCAAAAGGCTAGAGGCCTGTAGACTTAGCAAATTATTACATCGGGCACTAGAAATGCTGATATTAAGACTGAGAGCAGGAATCCAATGACTGAAATGAAACAAAAAGATTGTCAGAAGAAAGGGTGGAAAAGGGAGAAGTTATATTCAAAATAACTTAGGGAAATCTAAATGACTTGATTATAGAGTGAGGAACTACATCATAATGACTGCATACAGCTGCCAGAGAGAATAAATATGGTGTAGATGTGGAACTGGAAAAAGCTATAGTGAGATGCACTGGGGCCTTATCCCATGATGTTTTGCATGGGTTGGTCCAGCATAGACGAATTAAATCATCGGGGCGGTGCTTTGTGATGCTGTGCTAAAATTGTCTGGATTCTTTGGTGGTATCTTGATCTAGGTGTCTGTCCAGCAGGTCATGGGTGTTGTGCTCTGCACAGCACTCCTTCTCTATGCTGAACACACACACACACACACACACACACACACACACACACACACACACACACACAAAGAAAGAAAGATATAGTAATGTCTACATAAGGCCACTGTGGCCTGTGAGACAAAATCCAAGGTACATCTATGTCTAATGTCATCTCATCAGTAAGGTGATAATAATAGTAAAATAAGTGGCCTATGAAACAATGAAATTGAAGCCCTAATCTGACAGAAGCTATTTATAGAAGCTGTGGTGGGGACTATCGGCTGTAGCTAATCTTGAGATCCACACAGGATGTCAGCTATGAAGTGGTCCCTAGCTGCTCAACTGATATGCCTAGTGGTGAGTTCTTGTGTGATGGCTTTGATTCGGTGACATGGTCCTAAAAGATGGGGTCATCATGTTCGGGGAAGTGAAATGGCATGTGACTCCATGGCGTGGAGTGGAAGGTGTCTAGCGGGGTGGCTCTATCTTTGCTAGGTGAACAATGTCATGATTTATGAGAAAAGTTTGTCATTGCTCTCTGTGTGGGTCCCTCTAGGTGAGCTGGCTTCTTGTCTCATAGTAGTGCTGTGCAGCACCTTTGGAGCTTTAGGAGGAAGAGGCCTAGGCATCTCTGGTTCTTGTACTCTATAACACGACGAAGAGGTCTAAAACCATCATAGAAGAGGCAATGGTAACATCCTTGTATGTCAGTATATATTGTGCATTTGCATATAGAGTTTTCCTCTGTGTCAAGCAAAGCAAGCAAGTCCTATCCTCCATTAAAGTATGTGTCCATTTGCTTGTTTCCACTTGTAGCCTTTGAGAGGAGGTGCAAATTTGTCCAATAGCAAGCCATATGGTGGCCTAATAGTGAATCCATCATGAGAGAGATGCAAGTGGTGACTTTGGTAGAACTCCATCCTTAATCCTTCACTCTTGCTTGGGACGTGGCTTTACACTCCTTAGCCCTGTGGATTGTCACCCCTCTTTGTGTAAGTGCACTATTATGCAGTCCCTTTTTGATAGAAATCAATGAGCTATGCCTATTTGCCCCCTCTTTGTAGGGTTCTTGCTTGGACTAATGATGTGTGGAGCTTGTGAATCTCAAGTAGGAGTTGGCAAGCATCACTAATATGGGGATTCCATGACTAGTTTGAGGGGGGTATCTCCTCTAAATAGTGCGAGGTATCTAGCTCCGACTATATTGTAGGCCCTACATTTGCAAATGCAGTGCTCCTCCCTCTCCACCTCCTCCTAGCATAGTTTGCAAATCCTCTCAGCTCTACAAATACAGGCTGTTCTCCTTGTCTCAATCTTGAGCTGATGAGAGGAGACCCTAAGCTGGCCAATGGCTACTGTATCTCCTATATTGTGTACATGTCTGGGTATCCAAGTCTTTCGATTGAACCATATCATAGTCCTCATAAGGTTGTCCTTGTAGCATGACATCTTTGGGAGAAGGGGCTATTAGTGTGAGATCCATTGATGTTGTATGCGCAATTGGTAGAGATCCCGTTGCACAATCAAGTTGCTCTTAGTACGAGAGTGGTGTATGGAGTGGGAGTGAAATCATACTAGAAGGGTGGAGGTGGTCCATGTCAATCCCCTATCTTGTGAGCTAGTGCTTGACCTGTGGATACCATGAGCTCCAATGTCTAGCGTGTGCTAGCTGCATGGAAGCCTCGAAAACTCTTCTAAGCACCTTGTCTAGCTGTATCTTGTGTACTCTATTTATGAAGTTGATGGTTTGGAAGAGGGCCTCCATCATCATTGGGGTGCAACAAAGTCAATGCATGAAGCTGATGGTTTGCAAGAGGGTCTTCGACATCATGGGGTTGCAACAAACTTTGCTCTAATGATCTCATGTAGTAATAATCATTTGTTGCAGATCATCTCTGAGGCTAGGGATCCAAATAGATGCTCCACACATCATGGCTAGTGTGACCAATGTGTCAAATAGCCACCTCTATGTGTAAGGGTCATGGAAAGTGGGTCTCATGGCATTGTCTCTCCAACATGCCTAATGCTGCATATCCACATGTAAGATGGTCTCTAGCTGCTTGTGCCATGGCAAATCTCCTAGCAAATGCAGTAAATGTGACCTTGGTGTAGACATATGAGTCCATTAACTCCGATTATTGTCCAGCTCTGAGCGAAGACTAATCTCCTCCGTAGTGGGGCTGATGTGTGGAACATTAGGATGTTGATTTTTCCAAGATTAATTGCCGATCCACGTTGTGCAACAAAAGTCATGTAGGACTTGGAGATATCGTTGTAGACCCCAGCATGACTCAGGAAACAAGAGAATATTGTCATCATAAAGCATAACAGAGAGCAGTGTACTTGCTTTGTCCATTGTGTCCCCTCCTAGTGGGGTGCGGTCCTCTATCTTATCGATGTAAGAGTCCAAAGAGTATAGGTGTGAGAGGGCATCCTTGCTCCAGGTTGATGGTTCCAGAGACCACATCTAAAAGTCCTATATATCTAACTTGACTTACCACCCTCTCATACAAAGCATGGATGCTCCAGATGGGATTCAATGTGTCGGGATCATTTGTAGTAGTCTATCTTATAGAGTTATATCGAAAGCCTTGTAGAAATCCACAAAGTAGTAGTAAAGTCCCTTTTCCCTAGCTTTTGCTAGCTCGATTATGCCTCTCAAAGTGAAGATGTTGTTGAGTGCAGAGAACCCCGTTTGAATCGTACTTGTCATGTAACTCTCAATCTCCCTCTCTCTGCATAGGCACTTAGCTCTGCTTCCGTCACTGCTCTATCTATCTTGGCCAAAGTGTAGCCCACCATGATGGCATTGTAATTAGCTAGATCTATGGGATCTCCAAGCTTGTGGTGAGACAGAATGGTATCCATGGTCCACTTGTCTAGAAATCCTCATACTAGTGCCTTATTAAACATGAAAGCAAGCCTGTTATGCTTACACTGCTCATTGAACACAATGTCTAATTGCGCTCTATGCTCTGTCTCATTCTTTGAGTAGACAATCATGTCATCAAAGAAAGTACTCACAAATGCTCAATATGACTTGAAGATGTGAACTGTTGTTTGATTGAAAGTGGTAGGAGCATTTGTAAGTATGAAAGGCATTACAAGAAACTCATACAACCCAAAAGATGGCTTGAAAGCTATCTTAGGTGTATCCTCCGGTCTAATGCGTATGTGATAATACCCATTTTTCAAATCTATTCGGCTGAATATGGCTGTCCCTTACAATCTATCCATAACAGAATTGGTCAGAGGGATTGCAAACCAGTTCTTTGTCGTGATCTTGTTCAAAGCACTATAGTCAATGCACATACGCCATGAACCATTATTTTTTTGCACAAAAAGTGTTGGAGAATAAAAGGGAGATGAGTTAGGCTCAGTTAGCCCTTTTTCTAACAGCTTATTTACTTGACTCATAATCTCCTCCTATTGGGCTACATGCACTTTGTTGGATGGCTGATTAAGTGGGCTACTTCCAAGGATAAGATCTATGCTATGATCTTCAAGTCTTTCAAGGGGTAGCTGCCTTGGAAATTATTGAGAAACTAAGTATTTTGAAAGATGATTTTTCATTACTTCAGAAATAGCAGTTGCATATATTTTCAAAAAATGACATATGATCCCTCTCTAACTTAGACATATTCCCAACATTCTCACTATCATCCTTATCCTTAGTAAAAACTAAGTATCTTGAAAGATGATTTTCATTACTTTAGAAATAGCAGTTGCAGACACAATAGGGGCAAATTCTACTTCCAACTTTACATCAAGTGTGAGCGTCTTTCCCTTATGTTAAATGGTGATATCTTTTACACATGAATCAATTACTACATGCATACGGAGATACCATGGCATACCAAGCAATACATTACAACCCTCAAGTGGAACAATGAAAAAATCTTTGCTATCCACATATTCCTATATATGCAACCGAAGCTTTCCAATGAGTGATGTGATGGGCTTTGCATAGCCTTTACATAGCATTCCAACTTCCATCATGGGCCCTATATCATCCTCTTTAATGCCGAGACGGGTTGCCATGTCTACAGAGATGAAGTTTGGCTCGTGCACCATCATCAAAGAATATCAATGCTTGCTGACTCCTAATTTTGTCCCATGCTTTGCACAACTTAGTAGCATCATCATTGGATTGATCACTAACAATATTGGGCACCAATCCCATTGATATTTTGGGCTTCTTTCCCTTAGGATCACTCGGATTTTCTGATTTTCCAGCATGTTGCCTATTGAGACAGTCCCATGCAATGTGATCCTCTTGTTCACAAATAAAACATTTATTTGCAGCCATCAATTCCCTACGTTCTGCTAATGCTTTTGAGCCCTTTCTTTGCTTTTTGACCTTTTCTCGGGTTAATTTTCAGATTTGTCCCTTTTCTCAGCCTTAAACGACTTTTTATTCAGCTTCTCCCCACTCTCTAGGAAGCCCGAATCGTTCCCACACAGTAAAGCATAAGTTGTAGCAGCAGTCTCTAAGAGTTGAGGCATACTAGACATGGTGGGATTTTATGCAAAGATCACTAATTGCTTTAGGCAGCCCGCAAGCATATTTTCCCACTTGCTCAGAAAGGGGTATGGGGCGATAAGAAGTGATAGGCAGCAATGCATCTAAAAACTTCTTATTGTATTGCTCCAAACTCTTGCATTTCTAAGTATCTACAAGTTGTTAGGATGTCAGTCTCAAAGGTGCTTGTCAACCAATTCAATGCAAACGGTTGCTTGAATTGTATCCATGTTGACAGTGCTCTACCTTGCATCAAGGGTGTGGACCACCACTACAATGCATTCCCCTTCAAGAAAGTGATCGCCTTTCGAATCTTTGAGGATTCACTGGAGCTTTCTCGTGAATAGGCTGCATCAAATTGCTGAACGAAAGTGAAAACTTTTAGCCTATCTTGTGTTTTGTACTATTGAAGGACTCAAACTTTACTGCTTTTCCACCCTCATCATAGTTGCATGACCAACATCCATTCCTTTAGCCCTATAAACATTCGGTGGCGTAGATGCGTTACCAAAGATACTACTTTGTGCCCTAGGCATCAAGTCAACAATGCAAAGTCAATCTAGTTTACCCATGTAGCACTTTAAAAGCTTTCTTCCCAAACTTCAATACATGCTTTTTGGAAAACGACGACAATTAGACTCCTTGTATGTGTTGACAATTTGTGATGGTGCCATACATAGGGTTTTGTACATTTCTAGTCATACCCGAATACATTGGGCCTTGCAGACCATGTATTGACTGTTGCATACCATAGGGATTTGTGCCATGCATTCCAGTATGTGGTCCTTGTCCAACCATAGCATGAAAAATTGTGCTACTACCAAAGTATCTTGGCTGTCCCATTGTAGTATGCACGTCTGGCTGTCCAAGTTCTATTGGATTGGCACTTCCATGTTGGCCTTGCATTTGCATTTCTTGCCCCGTAGGTACCAATTGTTTTGCTTCATTGACCTCTTTGGGAGCTTCATGTGAAAGCTTTGGCATTGCCTTCGGTGTATCTTGTTGTCCCAAAGGTGCATGAGATGAAATTTTCCTCTTGCTTATGTGAATGTCCATATTGATGAGAGGCATCATGATTGCTTTATTCCATCTCACTGAATGAAGATATCTTGCTGTAATTTCTTAGCTGAGAGAAAAAATTAGCACTAGCCAAAAGCTTTGGCTTGTAGGTGCCTCGCGCCCACCAAATCAAGGGATTGATCAGTGAATGAAGACATCTTGCTGTAATTTCTTAGCTAAGATAAAAAATCAGCACTAGTCAAAAGCTTTGGCTCGTAGGTGGCTTGGGCCCTCCATGAAACCAACCTTCCTTCTTAGATAGGGTGGTGATTCCTTGATCAAGCACTTAATTACAACAATCAACAAATAAACATTTATTGAAATGTACACTTTAGCTTCAAAATTCTTGCACAATGGATACACTCTTGGCCCCAAAACTAGTGCGCCTTTTGGTATTTCTTTATTTTTCAATTGCTAATGGATTGATCATCATAAGCTATTGAGATTCTACACTGTCGTTGGCTGATCCAAAAGCCCTTGCTACTCCAATAATCAGCCCCTTAATTTTCACGTAGGACTTGCTCCAATTGGATCCCAACTGGCCAAATGCTACCCCAAATTTACAATGGATGGCTTGGCATTTGAAATCCTTGATAATTTCACAAATTTGAGGTGTTGATTTTTGTGTACGATGCTTTCTTTTGTTGGCACGGGTCTTGAGGTGACTGCGAAACCCTAATTATTGCCATAAATTAGGGTTTACAATAGAAATCTTTTTGTTGTCCACCAAATCTAGCTTGAGATATGCTCCAAATGGTTGAGTTGAGCTAAGATCTCGTGAGAATGTGTTGGAAGAGAGAGAGAGAGAGAAAGAAAGAAAGAAAGAAAAATATATTAATGTCTACATAAGGCCAATGTGGCCTATGAGACAAAATCCAGATTACATCCATGTCTAATGTCATCTCATCAGTAAGGTAAAGATAACATTAGAAGTAAGTGGGTGGCCTATGAAACAATACTGAAAATAACTATACGATGGGGCTATACTAGGGTTGAACCATGTGTAGTGTTGTTCCATCGATAGAAAAGAAAAGGAAAGGAAAGGAGAACCAGATCTGATTTAGCCATGTACAAAAGTGTGGTGGAGACTATGGGCTGTAGCTAGTTTTAAGATCTGCACATGATTTCAGCTACGATGCGGTCCCTAGCTGCTTCACCAATATGTCTGGTGGTGAGTCTGCGGTGTCTCGTGATAATGGCTCTAATCCGACTGTGGTGTGGCCTCCTCGAACGTGGTCCTGGTAGACGGGGTCATCGTGCTCGATGAAGGAAAATGACTCTATCCAATGTGACTCCACGGTGTGCCTTATAAGGTGTTTGGCGGGGTGGCTCTGTCTCTGCTAGGCTGGTAGTGTCAGTAGGGTCGGCTCTGTAGAAGAAGTCTATCACTGCTCTCTGTGTGTGTCCCTCTGGGTGAGCTGGCCTCCTGTTTCGTAGTAGTGCAATTCGGTACCTCTCAAGCTCTAGGAGGAAGAGACCTAGGCATCTCTGGTCCTCTTACTCCATGACGCGACGAAGGGGTCCAAATCCATCCCGGAAGAGGCAGTGGTACCATCCTCGTATGTCATAGTATACTATGCATCTGCATATGTAGTGCTTCTCCGTCTTAGGCTCTCGACCACAAAGCTGGCAAGTCCTATCCTCTGATAGGGTATTTGTCCATTTGCATGTCTCTATCCGGAGTCTGTGTGAGGAGGTGCGAATCTGTCTGATAGCAACCTGTACGTTATGGGAGAGATGGATGTCCATAGATGCTGGCCGAATAGTGAAACCATCATCAGAGAGGCACAAGAAACGACTCCTGTAGAACTCCATCCTCGATCCTAGAGGGAGTGGTGGGTGGATCCATGTCCTTGCCGTCTCAATTCTCAAGATATCAACTCTGATCACGTGGTTCAACTCTGATCGGCTGAGAGAAAGTGTAGGGCAGTCAAGGTAATTATCCAGAGGTGGAAGACGGTCAATATCCAAACCAAGTAGGCTCATCCAAATAGCCATCTGTGAAAACCAACAGTTCTTCTCGCCTCCTGTTGCTGGTTGCCTAGATGAGGTTAGTGCCAATCTAGAGTATCTATGGTGTGGAAGTTCCCATAGTGTATGCCAAAAGGTCACTGCCCTGAAGAGTGCCTCCATGACTATGGGTGTTGCCCCTATAGCTCTGCTCTGACAATGGGGTGTGGGGTGGAGGGCTTACTCCTAATCATGCGTGCTATCATCATGATCAATGGCCTTTCCATGCTATCCTAGCCCTCATAATAATCCCTCTCTACTCCAATCTGATCAGTGAGTGGGCTAAGGTGCCTATGGTACAAGCTGCAACCCCATACCTCTGCTCTATATAGTAATGTAGGTGTGACTAGGGTGTGAAACAACCAAAGTTTGGTGCGAGGCTACTGGAACTATATGTGAGCACATTGACTCTCAAGTTCCCCTAGTGCTGCATATCCATGTGCCAGACGTGCCTCTGACGCCCCTCTCAACGAAAAACGTGGGCCAGAGAAAGCGACTCCCAAATAGACATATTTCCTCACATGCTCCAGTATGTCTCCCCCAAATGTGAATTGGTACATAGATCTAGTCACCCATACTGCTGAAGTATTGAAAACCATGGTTTTGGTCTTCCCAAGGTTCATTGTGAGGTCTTTATCTCTACAAAAGATGTGCAAAGCATCTAGATGGCACTGCAAACCCTCCGGTGAATTTGAAATGAGAACAATATCATCTGCATACAGTAATATCAATATTAGCACCCTTGCCAAGTTGGCTCCAGCTCCTCCTCCTCGGTCTATGTAATCAGACACTTCATCTATGTATAGACCGAGGAGGAGTTGGGGAGAGAGAGAGAGAGAGAGAGAGAGAGAGAGAGAGAGAGAGAGAGAGAGAGAGAGAGAGAGAGAGGGAGGGAGGGAGGGAGGGAGGGAGGGAGGGAGGGAGGGAGGGAGAGTTAGGACATATACAGTGCTGAGTTTTGGAGACTGCAGCAACGGAGCCCTAGGCCATAGGAGCCTCTGCGATGCTTATGAGCCGGAGGTAGTAGAAGGCTTGCCAGATGATGTTGTGAGGATAGCAGCAGGGCACTACCACTCTTTGGCAGTAACTGCAAGTGGAAAGCTCTGGGCTTGGGGCCGCAACGTAGAACACCAGCTTGGGAGGGGCGGAGAACAGTGCAGGTGACCTGAACATTCTTTTATGCAAGTTTGTGTCTTTATTTATTCCACCATGTTGTTGCTGAGAGAGAGAGAGAGAGAGAGAGAGAGAGAGAGAGAGAGAGAGAGAGAGAGAGAGAGAGAAGACGCGTAGCGATGGTGCTCCTGCTTCGCGCCGCCCTGCCATTGCCTGGTCTGGCGCGCCCTGCTGTCGCCTCGATCTGCGTTGTCGCAGCCTGAAGAGCACGTGACGGTGGATTCCGCCCTGCCGCCGGCTGTCTGACCTGCGTGTCCTGCTTGTGGTCGTCGCTCGTTGGCCCTATTGCCATCAGATCAGGGCCTTGTGGGCCGTCGCCCGTCCGCCCTGCATCGCCTGTTCACCCTAACCATGCCGTCGCCTGTTAACCCCCCTAACCCTGCCGTCACCTGTCAGAGCGAGCTGCGCCCTGCCTGAGTTTTCCCCTCAAGCGTCTGCCGGGTCCGTTTTGCCCCGTCGCCACAGTGTTACACGCGCTGGTCGTCCTGTGACTACCCCGTCGACCCCTACTGCTCGTTGGCTGCGACCTTCCTTCTAGGGTCGCCCTGGTTCGAGAGAGAGACAGAGCGAAAGTGCGACCCTGCGCCTGGGCGTGTGCTGCTTGTGTGACGAAGGCCTGCGTGCGTAACACTGCACCCCTGTGGGACTGCGACCTGTGAGCCACCCGTTTGCATCTCAGCTGCCTGCCGCCTGTTCCTGCAGCGATTGGCAGAGAGAGAGAGAGAGAGAGAGAGAGAGAGAGAGAGAGAGAGAGAGAGAGAGAGAGAGAGAGAGAGAGAGAGAGAGAGAGAGAGAGAGAGATGGCTGGTTTGGATCTGGATTTCATAGACCAAACGGTGGCAGCACTTGGCCCGGATTCTGATGCTGAGGAACCGGAGGATATGGTTCCGTGCACTGAAGAATTGCCCCTGGGTCCTGACATCCAGCCTGTGGGTAAACGTACCAAGCATACCCCGGAAGAGATAGGTTTTACTCAGGATCGTTCCTATGCGCAGGTTGCTTCAGATTCTGTGGACTCTCAGGAGGTGGACTGGGAGCATCTGTTGGAATTTGCCAACACTCTGCTTGGTGAATATGTTCAACATAATCAAGAAGCCTTCTCTGACTTTGCTCCAGACGATGTTCTGGAAGCTACCGTCGACCCAAAAACTGTCCTACGCTCCTTTTCGGTATTTTATGATAGCGCGGTGATACTCTTCTTCACTGGTCGCATCCCGTTGCTTTCCCGTATTCGCCAATGGCTGCAGAGTCTGCTACAAGAGGAATGTGTTGAAGAGATTTTTGTTGGATCCCGAGGTTTTTTTGAGGTCCTCTTGAAAACAGAGACGCACCATGCTGCTCTCCTGTCTAAACTGCCTTTGTTTTTTGATCGTCGGTTGGTTCATGTGGTTCCATGGTGCCCGATGGCAGATTTCCAGTGCCTCCTGCAACGTGAATGCCCTGTGTGGGTAGAAGTAGAAAATTGTCCGGCTGTTTATTGGCCGCTATTGAAGGATGCTATGGCCGCTGTGGGCACGGTTCTGGTCCCTCCTAGTCTCAGGGCTGTGAATCGCAACCGCTTGTGCATGTTATGGGATATTGCAAGGAAACGGCCTGCTTGGTTACTTTATGGCTGAATGCCCAGAGCACTTTATGGCTGAATGCCCAGAGCAACAACACGTTTCAGATGCGGGTCATGTTGCTCCGCCCATGGAAGATATGGTGTGTGATGCTCCGTTGCTGGATACTATCCACCCGCCCCAAGTTCTGGCCAAAGGCAAACAACAGGTTTTGGGTTTGGATTCCCGTGCCACTGATTGGGTTGAGGTACGTGCCAAAAAAAGCAACAGGATTGGTGCTGGCATGGAGAGTACTGTGCCTACTACCTCACAAGATTCCATGCGAACATATATGCGCAGGAAGGAAATGATGTCTTCCGAGCGCTCTCCTCCTGCTATGGTTTCCTCAGCTCCCTGTCATCAGCCCGCCAGGAAAATGTATTCGGATCGTCTTAAGGGTCCACCTGCACAGCTGGCTTTTGATACCAGAGGCAACGTCATTACTCCGTGGGACCGTCGTTACCCACGTTCCAACCCCAAGCAAGCAGATATGCCGTCTACTTCCAAATCTGGTCCTCAGAACTCTTTTGCGGTGTTGGCGGATTTCGTGGATGAGGGAGTCCTGGACATTCTCGCCGACAAAGTCAAATCGAGGCAAGCTGTGCCTCGTACCTGATTGTGTTTTGTATACACATGAAAATAGCCACGTGGAATGTGCGAGGAATTTGTTCTCGCCACAAGCAACATGCCATGTGGACTGCATTGTATGAGAATCAGTGGAATGTCCTGTGCGCTGTTGAGCATAAGAGTCACGGTGACGCCGGTAAAGTTGTGGATTGCCATGGCTTTCGTTTGTTCTATGCAGGAACACAGGCCATGCATTATTCGGGTGTGCTCATGATTGTACATGCCAAATATCAGCTTGTTCTTATTAAAAATGATGTTCATGGCCGCTTTTTGGTGGTTGAAATCTTATTCGCAGGGGAAATCCTATGGTTACTTGGCCTTTATGCTCCGAATGATTCGTTATATCGCCGGGAGCTTTGGCAGACTTTGCAGACTTCCTTGTCACTTGGCAGACGAGGCTTCTTCATGGGGGATTTCAATATGTGTGTTGATTCTTCCCAGTCCACATCAGAGCACTCGGTCATGGATGCGCCGGAAAGTCGTATGTGGCAAGAGTTGGCTCTTGCTGTTCTTAAGCAAGATCTTTGGTCCTGGCTACACCCGTCTTCTCCAGGCTTTACTTTCCATTCGGCCCAGTATGCCACAACATGGTCGCGGTTGGACCGTATATATATCATGCAGAATGATGATTTTCTGCCTGAGATGCTCGAAATAAAAGTGTTGTAGCAATATGTCTTGTCGGACCATTTCCCTCTGCAGTTCGAGTTGCTTGCACAACCCATTGCCCCTTTCAAGCAATTTCTGGAGAGACTCCCTTTGCGTTTCAATTCGTCCTACTTAAAGCATACAATTTATCAGGGCTATATGCAGCAATTGCTTGACAGATTCTTCTTGGACTTTTCCTCTCAGGGCACTGCGTCATTTGAAAGATTGCTCTCTAATGTGCAGCGGGTTGCTCGGCAATATGGGGTCTATCATGCCTCTCTTTGTCGGCGCCGTCGACAGGTAGCGGAGGACCTGCTGGTTTTGGTTCGCTCCCTACTGGTGGACACTCCAGATGATGCATTTCTGCTTGCACTGGCCATGCGGGTGGCCGATCTTATTAAAGAATTCCAGTTAAAATCGTATCAGCAGGCCAAATTGCAACATCTGACAGAGACTTTGCAAGATAGTGCATGTCAGACCCATAAGTTCTTTTGAGCTCTCCATGCCTCTCCTGCTCGAGAGAATATGACCAGACTCGAGGATGCACAAGGCCACCTTATCCTGGATCCACAGACTATTGTGCATATGTGCAGGAATTATTTCCGTGACCTTCTCGGTTCCGCTTCTCCACCTTCAGCCCAAATTACTTGGGCCCGTTCGGTTTTTTATGACCTGGTCCGCAATCAGCTTCTGCAGGACATGCAAGCTACTCTGGAGTCAGATATTGGTGAAGCAGAGGTTATGGATGTCTTGTTACACTTGCCCAAAGATAAAAGTCCGGGTTGGGATGGTCTCACCAATGAGTTCTTTGAAGCTTTCGCTACCCAACTGGCGAAACCATTGCAGGCTTTGTTTCAGCAGGTGTGGGAAACGGGGATCATGCCTCCCTCATGGAAACAAGGACTTATTAAACTGCTTCCAAAAGTTCCTTCGCCATCTAAGTTGACACAGTGGCGCCCAATTTCTTTGATGGGTTCAATGTACAAAATCTTCTCCAAAGTAATGGCGAATCGGCTCCATAAGCATCTCCCTGCCCTTGTGCACCCTCTCCAGTATGGTTTCATTAAGGGCCGAAATATTCTACACAATGTTTTGAATGCCCAATTGGCCATTGATTATGCCCGGCATTCTAATCAGGAGGTAGTACTGATTCAACTGGACCTGGAAAAGGCTTTTGACTATCTGGATTGGTCTTTCGTTGCTGACCTTATGTCTGCTATGGGCTTTGGTGCTCGGATGTCTTGTCTGATCTACACCATTAGTGCTGCGGCGTCTTCGCAAGTCATGCTCAACGGAGGTGTTATTGAGCCATTTGTCCTTGCCCGTTCTGTCAGACAGGGGTGCCCTTTGAGCCCTTTATTCTTTGCCCTTGCGACACATCCAGTTCTTTCAATGTTATCACATATGGCCGCCTCTTCCCAGTTGGCCGGACTGTCGCTTCCTACAGGACAACACTTCATTAGCCAATCCCTGGCGGATGATACTTTTATGATTTTGCATGCGGACAAGGATAACCTTCGAAAAGCATTGGATGTTTGGGGTCTCTTTGGTCAGGCGTCAGGCCTTCGTATCAATGCGCTCAAATCAGCCATTCTAAGCTGCACGGAGTCGGATTTGCAGTCCTTGAACTGGCAGGGTCTGGTTGTTCCTCGAGGTTCCATTGTCAGGCATCTTGGATACCCTTTGGGTGTTGATGTTCCCCCAAAGCAGCTTCTGCAGTGGATTTCTCAGAAAATGGTGGCCAAGTTTATGTATTGGAAGTCTCAGGCTTGGCCCTTTCATGTTCGCCTCAAAGTAGCCCAGATAATTATGTTGCCAATGCTCACATATTTCTTGCCATTGTTGCCCTGGACTCCTACGACTCTGAATGCTCTCACTCAGTCTATTCGCTTCATGCTATGGAAGAAGGACTCATTGCATGCAGGTATTTCCTGGATCTCGTGGTCGCATGCGTGCACCCCCAAACGCATGGGTGGCGGAGCTATTTTAGATGCCCAAACTCACATGCAGGCACTTTGTTGGTCCCTTTTCCGCGCCATGTGCTCAGATGATCATCATCCGTGGGTCGCTATCGACCACAATTCAACCGGATGGCACGTTTGGGCTTGTCTTCAGTTGCGGATGCCACCCTTGCCAGTCGCAATGTGCTTATATCGTTTCGTACTGCTAGGAGGCTTTTCGGGATCCCTCGTGGATATAGGCCTTTATGGGAACAGCTTTTGACGGTGCTCCAGAGCAGACAACCCTTTCCTGCTCTTGCTTCGGATCATCCCTGGCAGGATTGGGACCTACAAGGCTGGCTGCATTTGAGCAAAGCTTCTGATAACCAAGTGTATCATCTTCTGATTAAAGATAATCAATGGCTAGTTACTAAAGCGAATGCTTTATGGGGATTGCGTAAATCCCGGTCATGGTGGAGGGCAACTGTGATGGAGGGCTGGGTCAACAAGACACCCTTTAAATACAAAATCTTTCTGTGGAGAGTGATGATTGGGGGTCTTCCGCTTGCTTCGGCTCTTTCTGAGCGACGAATCTCCAATGGCACCTGTTTCTTTTGCACCACTACTATGGAATCCGCCCGCTACCGATTTATTTCTTGCCCCGTCGCTAAGAAAGTCTGGTTATTTTTGTCGGCCGTTTGGCGAGGGGTGGTTGGTATCACACTGCGCCCCTTTGATTGGGTTTTGGGCCAGCCCAAATACCCTACTCCCGCACAGCCACATATGAAGCTCATGTATCACTTTCTCCAATACTGGGGCTGTTCGCATAACTGGACCATTCGGAATGCTTTTCTGTTTGACTCCGCCCATAATGTTCAGCGGCATATTGTGAGGCTTAAGGGCCTCTTGTATTGGCAGTTAGCTCTTCTCCATCGTTCTGATTTGCTCTCTACGGAGGACTTCCGTCCTTGGCATATGGCAATTTCTTCCGCATCCTTGCCATGACATTGTAACTTGTAGTACTTAGCACCGCTTCACATGATGGCTTGGATTGTCGTCATGTATCTTGTAATCAAGTAATCTTGTATTTTTTTCGTAATTAATACAATTACCTTTTACGAAAAAAAAAGAGAGAGAGAGAGAGTTGGTTCCGTGCATGGAGGAGATGCCTTCTGGTGCTGACCTGCCGCCTGCGGGTAAACGCTCCAAGCATACCTCTGACGAGACAATGGGCCCTCAGGAACGTTCCTATGCGCAGGTTGCCTCTGATTCTGTGGATTCGCAGGAGATTGACTGGGAGCATTTGCTGGAATTTGCCAATACTCTGCTTGGGGATTATGTCCAACATAATCATGAAGCTTTTTCTGACTCGGGAACTGATGAAGTGCTAGAAGCCACGGTGGACCCGAAATCAGTCTTGCGGTCTTTTTCGGTGTTTTATGACCGTGCAATTATACTCTTCTTCACTGGCAGGATCCCATTGCTTTTCCATATTCGCTAGTGGCTGCACCATTTATTACAAGGGGAGTGTGTTGAGGAGATCTTTCTTGGACCCCGCGGCTTTTATGAGGTGCTGCTGAAATCAGAGACACATTGGATTGAGCTCCTGTCCAAGTTGCCACTGTTCTTTGATCGTCGCTTGGTCCATGTTGTGCCATGGCGCCCTATGGCAGACTTTCAACGCCTGCTTCAACGTGAATGCCCGGTGTGGGTTGAAGTGGAAAATTGTCCGGCGGTCTATTGGCCATTGTTAAAGGATGCGATGGCAGTTGTAGGAACGGTGCTGGTTCCCTCAAGCCTAAGGGCTATGAATCGAAACCGTTTATGCATGCTATGGGACACGGCCAGGAAAAGGCGTGCGTGGCTTCGCTTCAATTGCTCTGGCATGCATCCTTTGCACTTTCGCTTGAAATGGGGCAACTTTGAAGGACACTGCTTTTCATGTGGTAAATTGGGGCATTTTATGGCCGAATGCCCAGAAAGACAACCGTCTTCGGATGATGCGCATGTTGTGTTGCCTAAGGATAACATGGTGCTTGATTTCCCGGCACAGGAGGCCCCCCAGCCACCTAATGTTGTGGATAAAGGTAAACAACAGGTCCTGGGTTTGGATTTCCGTAGCAATGATTGGCTCGAGGCACGTCCCAGAAAAGGTAAAAACTGGATGCAGGCCTGGCGGATTCTGGGCCTAATGTTTCATAGGATTCCGTACGCACGTATATGCGCAGGAAAGAAATGTTCTCTTCACAGCATGCTACGAGTACTATGGCTCCTTTTGCCCCCCGTAATCTGCCTATAAGGAAAGTCTATACAGATGGTCCAAAGGGCCCACCTGCTCAGCTGGCATTTGATACTAGAGGTAATGTGATTACATCCTGTGATCGTCGTTATCCCCGTTCCACTCCCAAGGCACTGGATATTCCATCTACCTCTAAAGCGGGCCGCCAGAATTCTTTTGCAGTGTTAGCTGATTTTCTAGATGAAGGTGTCCTGGACACTCTCGCGGAAAAGGTGAAATCGAGGCAACAGGTGCCTCGTTCCTGATTCTCCTTTTTTGAAGATATATGAAGATAGCCACATGGAATGTGCGAGCCATTTGCTCTCGTCATAAGCAACATGGGATGTGGACTGTCTTCAATGAGAACCAATGGGATGTCTTGTGTGCGGTTGAGCACAATAGTCACGGTGAAGCAAGAAAATTTGTGGATTGCCATGGGTTTCGTCTGTTTTATGCAGGGACACATGCTATGCACTATTCCGGCGTGCTTATGATTTTCCATGAGAAATACCAGCCTGTTCTTATTAAAAATGATGTACAGGGCCGCTTTGTGGTAATTAAAGTTTTATTTGAAGGAGAGACTCTATGGTTGCTGGTCCTCTACGCTCCGAATGACCCCGCATCCTGACGTGATCTTTGGAAGACTTTGCAGAGCTCCATGTCACTTGGCAGAAGGGGTTTTTTGATGGGGGATTTCAATATGTGTGTTGACTCTTCTCAGTCCACTTTTGGGCATTCGGTAATGGATGCTCCGGAAAGTCGGGTGTGGAATGCCTTTGCTCTTCATATACTTAAGCAAGATCTTTGGTCCTGGCTCCAGCCTTCTTCTTGAGGGTTTACTTTTCATTCCACACAATATGCAACTACTTGGTCGCGGTTGGACCGAATGTATATCATGCAGGGGGATGGTTTTCTTCCCGAGATGCTGTAAATGAAAGTCTTGCAGCAATATGCCTTGTCGGCCCATTTCCCTCTCCAGCTTGAGATGCTTGCACAACCTATTGCACCTTTTACGCAGTTGCTCGATAGACTCCCTTTACGTTTCAACTCGTCTTATTTGAAGCATCCAATCTTTCAGGGCTATATGCAGCAATTGATGGAGAGGTTTTTATTGGACTTCGCCTGTGAGGGCTTGGCCTCCTTTGCACGGCTGCTCTCTAATGTGCAGCGGGTTGTTCGGCAGTATGGGATCCATCATGCCTCCATTTGGCCGCGGCGTTGACATGCAACGGAGGACTTACTGGCTTTGGTCGGTTCGCTGCTGGTGGACACCCGAGATGATGAATTTCTGCCGTCACTGGCGATGCGTTTGGCTGATCTTATTCAAGTATTTCAGTTGAAATCTTATCAGCAAGCCAAGTTGCACAACTTGACTGACACATTGCAAAATAGTGCTTGTTAGACTCATAAGTTCTTTCACGCCTTGCATGCTTCTCCTACTCTATGTGCAGAAATTATTTTATGGATCTTCTTGCTTCTTCTCCGTCGCCTTCTAGCCAGGTTACGCATGCACGCTCGGTCTTCTATGATCAGGTCCGCCAGCAGGTTCCACTTGATATGCAGGCTACTTTGGAGGCAGATATTTGCGAGGCGGAGGTTATGGATGTTTTGTTACACCAGCCTAAGGATAAAAGTCCTGGTTGGGATGGTCTCACCAATGAATTCTTTGAGAACTCGGCCACCCAGCTGGCGAAGCCATTGGCGGCTATGTTTCAGCAGGTTTGGGAAACAGGGGTCATGCCTTCCTCATGGAAAGAAGGCCTTATCAAACTGCTTCCAAAGGTCCCTTCGCCATCAATGCTGCAACACTGGAGACCAATTTCTTTGATGGGTTCGATGTATAAAATCTTCTCCAAAGTGCTGGCGAATCGGCTTCACAAGCACTTTCCAGCTATTAGGCATCCTCTCCAATATGGTTTCATTAAGGGCCGCAACATTCTGCATAATATCTTAAATGTGCAAATGGCTATTGACTATGTGAGGCACTCTAGTCAAGAAGTGGTATTGATTCAATTGGATTTGGAAAAGGCTTTTGACTATTTAGACTGGTCTTTCATTGTAGAACTCATGTTTGCTATGGGTTTCGATACTCGGATGTCCCGATTGATCTACACCATTAGTGCTGCGGCTTCTTCACGAGTTATGCTCAATGGTGGGGTTACAGAGCCATTTGTCCTTGCACGCTCGGTTAGACAGGGTTGCCCTTTGAGTCCTCTCTTCTTTGCCCTGGCGACTCACCCGGTTCTTTCAATGCTATCTTCAATGGCAGCTTCTGCTCAGCTGGCCGGATTGTCTCTTCCTTTTGGACAACACTTCATTAGGCAATCTCTGGCTGATGATAGCTTTATGATTTTGCGGGCAGACAAGGACAACATTCGCAAGGCATTAGATGTTTGGAGGTTCTTTGGTCATGCTTCTGGTCTTCGCATCAATGCCTTCAAATCAGCCATACTCAGTTGTACGGAGTCTGATTTAGAGTCATTGGGCTGGCAGGGTCAGGTTGTTTCCCCTGGCTCCATTGTCAGGCATCTGGGATACCCATTGGGGGTGGATGTGCGGCCAAAGGAACTATTGGACTGGATTTCACAAAAACTGGCAGAGAAGTTTATGTATTGGAAGACGCAAGCGTGGCCATTCCATGTCCGCCTCAAAGTGGCTCAGACAATTATGCTGCCAATGCTCACATATTTCTTGCCATTGCTGCCGTGGACTCCTACTACTTTGAAGGCTCTCACTCGCCCCATTCGTTTCATGTTATGGAACAAGGACTCATTGCAAGCAGGTATTTCGTGGATTTCATGGTCACATACATGTACCCCCAAACGCCTGGGTGGTGGAGCTATTTTGGATGCTGAAACTCATATGCTGGCTCTTCGTTGGTCTCTTTTTCGCGCCATGTGTGTGGATCATCACTCGTGGACCATTATAGCCCGTTATTTTCTTGAGGACAGTAGGCTATGCCATGGTAATACACGACTTCGGGGCTCTTGGTGGCATGTCCTTAATGCAGACTCTCGATTTTCCAGTCCCTCTTCCTCTCTGTTATTGCATTTGGACGGCTCCTGGAAAGTGGTGCTCCAAAAGGTTCGTTGGCATCCAGTGGGGGACCGCTTGCATACTAACTCCTTTCAACTGGAATTGTTGGCAGTCTCGAGATTACTTTCATGGGAAGACAAAGATGAGCTCAGACCAAGATTTAACCGCATGGCCCGTTTGGGTGTGACTTCAGTTGCGGATGACACCCTTGCCACTCGTAATGTCTTCGCATCGTTTCGTACTGCTAGGAGACTCTTCAGGATCTCGCGGAGATACCGTGATTTATGGGACCAGCTTTTGTTGGTGCGTCGGGGCAGGAAACCCTTTCTTGCCCTGGCTGTGGATCGTGCTTGGCAGGACTAGGACCTTGCAGGCCGGTTGAGTCTGGAAAAGGCCTCTGCTAATAAGGTGTATCATCTTCTCATTAAAGATCATCAATGGCTGGGTTTGAAAGCTAGTACTGTATGGGGATTGCGGAAATCTCAGTCATGGTGGAAGGCAACTGTGATGGAGGGATGGTTGAATAAGACACCTTTCAAGTCCAAGGTCTTTCTTTGGCGGGTGATGATTGGTTGTCTTCCTCTTGCCTCGACCCTTCCAAAGCGTAGAATCTCGAACGGCAATTGTTTCTTCTGTACCACTACTGTGGAATCGGCCCGCCATCGATTTATTTCTTGCCCGCTCGCCAAGAATATCTGGTCACTCTTGTTACAATTTTGGCGCGCCGTGGTGGGGCCCTCTCTAACTCCTTTGGATTGGGTTTTTGTGCGCCCAAACTACCCCACACCGCCACAGTTGCATATGAAGATCTTATTCCACTTTTTCAGATACTAGGGATGCTGGCACATTTGGACCACGTGGAATGCCTTTCTTGTTGATTCGGCCTCTAATGTACAGAGACACATTGCCCAGCTTAAAGGTCTCTTGCATTGGCAGATAGATCTCATTCGGCACGCGGACTTGCTCCCTCGGGAGAACTTGCTTCCCTGGCATATGGCAATTTCCTCTGGGTCTTTGCCATGATTTGTGTAACATTTTCGTGGGCTAGTACTGGGATTTTACACACGTTGGCCTTGGGCCCTCGTGTATCTTGTATTCATGTAAACTTGTACCCTTTTTTTGTAATTAATACAATTACTTTTTACGAAAGAGAGAGAGAGAGAGAGAGAGAGAGAGAGAGAGAGAGAGAGAGAGAGTGTGTGTGTGTGTGTGTGTGTGTGAGAGAGAATTCGGAGTTTCCACATGGGAAAACCCTCACATCTGCTTGGAGCTTGCACCAATCAACATTTAATGCCGTTGTGGGCTGCTTGGAGGCCTCGAATTTGTTGTCATCTGCATTAAATGCTGTCGTCAGTAGTTCTTGGTGCCACAATTGCTATCAACTGTTGCTCTTAATCTCTTCACTGTTGTCAACCGTGTCCAATGTTTGAGAATAGGTGTAAACTGACCAGTAGTAACACCTTCTCTCTCTCTCTCTCTCTCTCTGTGACATAGAAACAGGGAACTGCTGTTCCGGCGCATAGGAACGGATTAACGGTTTCCGGGAGGTCCGAGGCTAGGAAACGCCAGTAGAACGTTCCAGCTGGTTCCCTGTCCCGTTCCGAGCCGTTTCCTGTTTGGAACGGCCGTTCCAGCAATGGAAATTTAAAAAAAAAAGTTCGTTTGTTTGTTGTTGCCTATTTGGGTGATTTGCTGCCCAATGACTTCGCCTCTCCTCTCCCGCCTTTGGCGCTTGGTTCGCATGCTTCCACTTGTTTCCCTAACTTCTGCCTGCTGCTCCCGCTTGTCCTGCCTGCCCCGCCTGCTCGCCTGCTGCTCCCATCTGCCTCGCCTGCTTGCTCCCACTTGCCTCTCCTGGTTGCCTGGCCCCAAATTTGGGGCATTTTGGATCAGTTGTCGGCAGTTGCCCCAAAATTCGAGGCTTTCTCAAGGATTGGGGCTCAAATTTGGCTGCAATGTCCCCAAATGTGGGGCATTGGGATCCATCATCCCAGGATCTAAAAGAGCCCCCAAATTTGGGGCATTTTGAATCAATCATTGCCCCAAATTTGGGAGCTGAAAATGCGCCAAATTTTGGGGCATTTTCAGCAAGGGAATGCAGGCTAGAATGCCCCAAATTTGTGGCATTTTGAATCAGTCATTGCCCCAAATTTGGGAGCTGAAAATACGCAAAATTTTGGGGCATTTTCAGCAAGGGAATGCAGGCTGGAATGCCCCAAATTTGTGGCATTTTCAGTAAAAGGAATGCAGGCTGAAGTAGCACCAAATTTCGGGCATTTTTAGCCAACATTTAACACATGCATGTTGAAATTTTGGTGCAAATTTCTGCAATTTCATTGAACTTTACTAATTATTTGTCACTTTTATATAGTTGGCAGCATTGACATCTATGGGATCTTCATCATCCTCAGTAGGTACTTCGTCAACAAACTGGACGAAGTCAAAGCACTACTTGGTCATGGTGGGATGAGGTAGATGCATGGGTGCCGTTGAGAGGTTGAGGGGCTCACCCTTGGAAATGCAAACTTTGCACTTATGCTCGCACTAGTGGGGCTAATAAAGTGACAACGCTTATTCTACATGAGGAGGGGAAAGAGGTGTGTTTTTGCACTAATGTATCAATTGAGAAAAGGCAGGAGTTACTTGATTGCGGAGCCACTTCTATGGGGAATTCACATGCCAGGAGGACGCCAAATATAGCAGTGGATCCAACAACATGGACTCCAAGGCCAGCAACGCATGGTGCTTCATGCAGAAGACCACTAGGATTAGTGGCTATGCAGCCTTCTCGTGGGTCATCAGTTGCAGCAGGTCGTGGTGTTAGACAAAGTTCATTGTACACTTCATGGGAACCAAAGAAAAAAGAGGAAATAGATGCAGCAGTGACACACTTTTTTTACCATGACCATATTGCATTCAAATCAGCCAGGTCACCTTATTTTTAAAATATGGTGACAAAGATTGCAGAGTATGGACCCACATATAAGCCCCCTTCATCAGAAACTATCAGGACTACATTGCTTTAGAAGGAGAAAGTAGCCATAGAGATTGCAACAACAAATATTCGCAATCAATGGGCAAGAAATGGAGTGACATTGATAGCAGATGGATGGAGTGACACACGCCATAGGTTCATACATGGTGTTGCCGCATATTCTCGTGGGGATGTATACTTCATTTATAGTCATGATGCTTCAGAGATTGGAAAGAGTGCAGATGTATTGGCATCCGAGTGGTGCGAGGCAGTGCAGATTGTTGGGGCAGTGCAGATTGTTGGTGCGAGGCAGTGCTACAAACAGCGCAGTAGGAAACATTTTAATGGCAATGTATCCACATATCACGTTTAGTCCATGCATGGCGCATTGCTTGAATAACTTGTTGAAGGATATTGGGGACTTGCCATGGATTGCATCTCTTGTTGCGAAAGGCAACAAGATTATCACATTTATATGTAATCATCAGTATTTGCATGTTGAGTTTCACAAAAGAAGTGACAAAGAACTTCTCAAATACTCGGATACACGATTTGCATATAACTTTCTTATGCTTGGTCGATTGCACTATTGCAAAGGTGCAATTAGGGAGCTATTTGCTAGTGATGAGTATGAAAATTGGACTGGGGCTGCCACTGCTACTGCTGTGTTATGTAATGCATATGTCTCTGATAGAGATTTTTGGGATGAAGTGAATCGCACCAACCAAATTGTTAATCCTATTATGCACATGTTGAGGCTTGCAGATGGCATGGATCCATGCTTTGGGAAGATCGATGAAGGTATGGATCGCATGATTGAGAGGTTGGAGAGTTTGTAACCAAATGTAGACAGGTATGAGCAAATCAAGGAGTTATGCATTAGCAGATGGAATGAGTATGACTCTCCTATGGATGCTACAGCATATGTGCTTGATCTTGAGTTTCGAGGAAAGATGCAAGAAAGAGACCTTGAGGTTGTCAAGGCTTGGAACACATTGCTTGCAAGGCTTTATCCTAGCCGTGAAATGCAACACAAAATTAAAAATCAGCTCTCTGTGTATCGGCAAACATTAGGGATGTCTGGTACAGAGGATGCACTAGAGGATAGGACAAATATTGGGGCTGCTTTATGGTGGAAGGACTACAGGGTAGAAGCTCCAGAGTTGTAGAGTTTGGCTATTTGTATTCTCAGCCAAACAGTTAGCTCTTCTTGTTTAGAGCAACTATAGAGCTCACTCAATCACATTCACTCAAAGAAGAGAAATCGTCTTGGTACAATGAAGACGAATGGCCTAGTTTATGTGAGCTCCAATCTTCGCTTGCTAGCTTGTACATCAGTTGCAAAGACTGATTCTTTTATACATTGGGAAAAAGATGACGATGATGATGATGATGATGATGATGGTGATGGTGATGGTGAGGATGTTGTTCAGCAAGATGAGCCTTCAGGCACAGAGGAGCCATCTTCCATGAATCAGAGTACTTAAGTCTTAGCGTCTAGCCTTTTAGAACTTTAGAGTATTGACTTGGAAATTGGAGCTCTTGTAACTTGGATCTTTAGACTTTAAAGTTTAGTGTATATTTTGTGTCCTTGCAATGCACACTTATTGGACTTATGCAACATTGTTGATTACAATGTTGAATCATGAATGCGACACTCCATTGCTGATTACATTGTTTTGAATCTTTATTATTGTTGAAACTGGATTATTATGTCTCTAATTTCACGAATTATGGTTAATATGATATATCTCTCTAGATTATAACTTCTAAGACTTAAGTGTTGATTCTCTCTCTTTTTTTTTTTGTAAAAGGTAATCGTATTAATTACAAAAAAAGATACAAGTTTACATGATTACATGATTACAAGATACACGAGGGCCCTAGGCCAACGTGTGTAAAATCCTAGTACTAAACCACGAAAATGTTACACAAATCACGGCAATGACCCAAACGAAATTGCCATATGCCAGGGAAGCAAGTCTTCCCGAGGGAGCAAGTCCGCGTGCCAAATGAGATGTATCTGCCAATGCAAGAGACCTTTAAGCCGGGCAATGTGTCTCTGTACATTAGAGGCCGAATCAAAAAGAAAGACATTCCGCGCAGTCTAAATGTGCCAGCATCCCTAGTATCTGAAAAAGTGAAATAAGATCTTCATATGCAACTGTGGCGGTGTGGGGTAGTTTGGGCGCACAAAAACCCAATCCAAAGGAGTTAGAGAGGGCCCCACCACGGCGCGCCAAAATTGTAACAAGAGTGACCAGATATTCTTGGCGAGCGGGCAAGAAATAAATCGATGGCGGGCCGATTCCACAGTAGTGGTACAGAAGAAACAATTGCCGTTCGAGATTCTACGCTTTGGAAGGGCCGAGGCAAGAGGAAGACAGCCAATCATCACCCGCTAAAGAAAGACCTTGGACTTAAAAGGTGTCTTATTCAACCATCCCTCCATCACAGTTGCCTTCCACCATGACTGAGATTTCCGCAATCCCCATACAGTATTAGCTTTTACACCCAGCCATTGATGATCTTTAATGAGAAGATGATACACCTTATTAGCAGAGGCCTTTTCCAGACTCAACCGGCCTGCAAGGTCCCAGTCCTGCTAAGCACGATCCACAGCCAGGGCAGGAAAGGGTTTCCTGCCCCGAAGCACCAACAAAAGCTGGTCCCATAAATCACGGTATCTGCGCGAGATCCTGAAGAGTCTCCTAGCAGTACGAAACGATGCGAAGACATTACGAGTGGCAAGGGTGGCATCCGCAACTGAAGTCACACCCAAACGGGCCATGCGGTTAAATCTTGGTCTGAGCTCATCTTTGTCTTCCCATGAAAGTAATCTCGAGACTGGCAACAATTCCAGTTGAAAGGAGTTAGTATGCAAGCGGTCCCCCACTGGATGCCAACGAAACTTTTGGAGCACCACTTTCCAGGAGCCGTCCAAATGCAGTAACAGATAGGAAGAGGGATTGGAAAATCGAGAGTCTGCATTAAGGACATGCCACCAGGAGCCCCGAAGTCGTGTATTACCATGGCCTAGCCCGTTGTCCTCAAGAAAATAACGGGCTATAATGGTCCACGGGTGATGATCCACACACATGGCGCGAAAAAGAGACCAACGAAGAGCCAGCATATGAGTTTCAGCATCCAAAATAGCTCCACCACCCAGACGTTTGGGGGTACGTGTATGTGACCATGAAATCCACGAAATACCTGCTTGCAATGAGTCCTTGTTCCATAACATGAAACGAATGGGGCGAGTGAGAGCCTTCAAACTAGTAGGAGTCCACGGCAACAATGGCAAGAAATATGTGAGCATTGGCAGCATAATTGTCTGAGCCACTTTGAGGCGGACAGGGAATGGCCACGCATGCGTCTTCCAATACATAAACTTCTCTGCCAGTTTTTGTGAAATCCAGTCCAGTAGTTCCTTTGGCCGCACATCCACCCCGAATGGCCGCACATCCACCCCCAATGGTGTCCGAGTATCGAAACCCATAGCAGACATGAGTTCTGCAATGAAAGACCAGTCTAAATAGTCAAAAGCCTTTTCCAAATCCAATTGAATCAATACCACTTCTTGACTAGAGTGCCTCGCATAGTCAATAGCCATTTGCACATTTAAGATATTATGCAGAATGTTGCGGCCCTTAATGAAACCATATTGGAGAGGATGCCTAATAGCTGGAAAGTGCTTGTGAAGCCGATTCGCCAGCACTTTGGAGAAGATTTTATACATCGAACGCATCAAAGAAATTGGTCTCCAGTGTTGCAGCATTGATGGCGAAGGGACCTTTGGAAGCAGTTTGATAAGGCCTTCTTTCCATGAGGAAGGCATGACCCCTGTTTCCCAAACCTACTGAAACATAGCCGCCAATGGCTTCGCCAGCTGGGTGGCCGAGTTCTCAAAGAATTCATTGGTGAGACCATCCCAACGAGGACTTTTATCTTTAGGCAGGTGTAACAAAACATCCATAACGTCTGCCTCGCAAATATAGCCTGCATATCAAGTGGAACCTGCTGGCGGACCTGAGCATAGAAGACCGAGCGTGCATGCGTAACCTGGCTAGAAGGCGACGGAGAAGAACCAAGAAGATCCATAAAATAATTTCTGCACATATTGACAATGGTCTGGGGATCAGTGACCATGCGACCTTCTGAATCTTGGAGTCTAGTCATATTTTCTCGAGTAGGAGAAGCATGCAAGGTGCGAAAGAACTTATGAGTCTGACAGGTACTATCTTGCAATGTGTCAGTCAAGTTGTGCAGCTTGGTTTGCTGATAAGATTTCAACTGAAATACTTGACTAAGATGAGCCAAACGTATCGCCAGTGACAACAGAAATTCATCATCTGGGGTGTCCACCAGCAGCGAACGGACCAACGCCAGTAAGTCCTCTGCTGCATGCCGACGCCGCCGACAAATAGAGGCATGATGGATCCCATACTGCTGAGCAACTTGCTGCACATTAGAGAGCAGCTGTGCAAAGGGAGCCAAGCCCTTAGAGGCGAAGTCCAATAAGAACCTCTCAATCAATTGCTACATATAGCCCTGAAAGATTGGATGCTTCAAATAAGACGAGTTGAAACGTAAAGGGAGTCTATCCAGGAACTGCATGAATGGTGCAATAGGTTGTGCAAGCATCTCAAGCTGGAGGGGGAAATTGTCCGACAATGCATATTGCTGCGAGACTTTCATTTCCAGCATGTCGGGAAGAAAATCATTCCCCTTGCATGATATACATTCGGTCCAACCGCGACCAAGTAGTTGCATATTGTGCGGAATGAAAAGTAAACCTTGAAGAAGAAGGGTGGAGCCAAGACCATAGATCTTCCTTAAGTAAGTGAAGAGCGAAGGCATTCCACACCCGGCTTTCTGGAGCATCCATTACCGAATGCCCTGAAGTGGATTGAGAAGAGTCAACACACATATTGAAATCTACCATTAAAAAACCCCTTCTGCCAAGTGACATGGAGCTTTGGAAAGTCGTCCAAAGATCTCGTCGGGATGCGGGGTCATTCGGAGCATAGAGGCCTAGCAACCATAAAATCTCTCCTTCAAATAAAACTTCGATTACCAGAAAGCGGCCATGTACATCATTTTTAATAAGAACAGGTTGGTATTTCTCATGGACAATCATAAGCACGCCCGAATAGTGCATAGCATGTGTCCTTGCATAAAACAGGCAGAATCCATGGCAATCCACAAATTTTCTTGCTTCACCGTGTCTCTTGTGCTCAAGCGCGCACAAGACATCCCATTGGTTCTCATGCAAGACAGTCCACATGGCATGTTGCTTATGATGAGAGCAAATGCCTCGCACATTCCACGTGGCTATCTTCATATATCTTCAAAAAAAGAGAATCAGGAAGGAGGCACTTGTTGCCTCGATTTCACCTTTTCCGCGAGAGTGTCCAGGACACCCTCATCCAGAAAATCAGCTAACACTGCAAAAGAATTCTGGCGGCCCGCTTTAGATGTAGATGGAATATCCACTGCCTTGGGAGTGGAACGGGGATAACGACGATCCCAGGGTGTAATCACATTACCTCTAGTATCAAATGCTAGTTTAGCAGGTGGGCCCTTTGGACCGTCTGTATATACTTTCCTTGTAGACTGATTATGGGGGGTTGAAGGAGCCATAGTACGCGCAGCATGCTGCGAAGAGAACATTTCTTTCTTGCGCATATACGTGCGCACGGAATCCTGTGAAGCACTAGGCCCGATCAAAGAATAATGGCAACTTGGACAGGAGCTCAATCCAATGTGTTTGTGATTTCAGTAGCACCTCATAAAAGCCGTGGGGTCCAATAAAGATCTCCTCAACACACTCCCCTTGTAATAAATGGTGCAGCCACTGGTGAATACGGGAAAGCATTGGGATCCTGCCAGTGAAGAAAAGTATAACTGCATGGTCATAAAACACCGAAAAAGACCGCAAGACTGATTTCGGGTCCACCGTGGCTTCCAACACTTCATCAGTTCCCGAGTCAGAAAAAGCTTCATGATTATGCTGAACATAATCGCCAAGCAGGGTATTGGCAAAGTCCAGCAAATGCTCCGAGTCAATCTCCTGCGAATCCACAAGATGATAGGCAACCTGCGCATAGGAACATTCTTGAGGGCTCATTGTCTCGTCAGAAGTATGCTTGGAGCGTTTGCCCGCAGGCGGCAGGTCAGAACCTGAAGGCATCTCCTCCATGCACGGCACCATATCCTCCGGCTCCTCTGTATCAGAATCAGGACCAAGGGCTGCCACATTCCGGTTGATGAAATCCATATCCAGGCCAGCCATACTACTGTCCTCTCTCTCTGTCAGGGCGCGCAGCCAAGGGCAACGTCACAGGTCCACGGGGCAGGTCAGCCATGTCACAGGTCAGCCGACGTCTCAGGTTCTCTCTCTTTTTTTTTTTTTCGTAAAGTCTCTCTCTCTCTCTCTCTCTCTGTCTCTCTCTCTCTCTCTCTCTCGGTGGTTGTGTAAAGGCAGGGCTGCTGTGTCTCCGTGCGCAAGTCGCAGAACCCAGGGGCGCAGGCTCAGGCTCGAACGGTGGATGCTGCCTCTCGTTGAGAGGAAGAAAAGATCTGTGCGCCCTGCGAAACACTGCCATAGACGAGTTGTTACCTGGGGCGAGCACCACGGCGGCTGACTGGCGAGGGTGGCGTCTGACAGGCGTGGGCGGCGTCTGACAGACGAGGGCGGCGGCTGTCAGGCGCGGGCGGCGTCTGGCAGGCGATGGCGGCGGTTGACAGGCGAGGGTGGCGTCTGACAAACAAGGGCGAACAGGTCGAATAAGCGATGGCGTCTGGCAGGCGATGGCGTCTGACAGGCGAGGGCGGGTCTGATAGTGAACAAGACAGGGCAGGTCGACGTGCAGGTCGGATGGTAGGTCACGCGACGGGTCAGACAGGTCAGACGGGCGGTGCAGCAAGAGAGCAGGTCAATGTGCAGAAGGCGGCGAGTTAGTCTGTGGCAGCAGAAGGGTCACGGCAGGTCGCCGTCCGTCTCCCCGCCATCGCTCTCCTCTCTCTCTCTCTCTTGATTCTCTCTCTCTCTCTCTCTCTATATATATATATATATATACATACATACATACATACATACATACATATATAATATGCCGTTCCCGTTCCCCGTTCTTGGTAACTATGTGACTCTCTCTCTCCCCCCCCCCCCCCCCCCCCCCCCAACACCCCCAGGTTGTAAGCTTATTTGAATGGCTAAAACTAGCCACAAAAACGATTTCTCAAATTGCATGGGTATTCGTGCCAAGTGGGAGCCTTCTAAATTCATTTTTCACCATTATCCAACCATTAAATTACTTTTTGGAAATAAATAATTTTGAAAACTAATATCAACTCTTCCGATTCTGTCCAAAATTAAATGTGGCTATCCATAATTAAATTGGATAGGCCATTTGCAAGTTGCAATGCTTCCGAATCTTTGTTGATCCTTAGATTGGCATTAATTAATTAATTAGTGTTACTCCCTAGTGTCACCATTGATACTTATTGGCCATACAATTGCCCTAAGGTCAAAACTAACACTAGTTGACCGCCAAAGCGTTGGAAGGTCCTTGCACATTTGATTAGTAACTTAATCAAATGCTATCAACAAGATTAAAGCATCTCAAAATTTCACATCCCTAAAACACTAACCGTGTATACTTGTATGATCCGTTGATCCTCCATGATGTAGGTGCTTTATCACCCTTCTCACCATATTATGTGTGAAGAAGAATGCGTTACAGTGAGACTATGGAGGGTGTGGAATCGGCGATTGGGTAGCCTCTCTACATAAGAGTGCCATGCCTTTGGATCTTCGATGGGTGTGAGGTGGTGTGGCTCTTGTAATTAGTGTCATGTTGTGGCCCCATTGCTGCTCATAAATAGGTGGCATAGATATTTGTAGTGTGCCTCAATCATCGTCTATTTTCATGGAGGGAGAGGCTCTATGAGTGGGGCAAAAATAGCCTATGAGTTAGGAGGGAGGGAGGGAGGGAGGGAGTGGGGACCTATTAAACTCTACTAGAGGCCAAAATAGCCTATGGAACAAAAGTATTCATACATAAAACTTGGGGGAAAGTGAATGTCCCAAGTAGAGCATGAGAAACATGAGTTGCAAAAAGAAAATTGACTGACTACATGCTGGGGCCAAATAAAACCAGTGGATGGATACAAAAGCTAGGTTGGAAATGGTACAAGTATGGAAGTAGAGCACCTAGAGCATTGTGATGAAGAAAGCATCTCAGCCTCATCCAATGATATCTTGCATGGGTTGGCCAACATAGATAGAGTGAAGCAATGGGCTGATGCTGTCTTGTGCTGCACCAAAATTGTATGGAACTTTTGATGGTATCTTGAGAGATGCTCGATCTTTTAGGTTCTCAAATCATGTTTACTAAGTAGATTTGACTCAATGTAAATCTAATTCTCCTCCTAGAAAGTGGTTCTATCATGTCGCTACTATAGTCTAAACTAGATGTGCCATGGGTTGTTGCTTCCACTTCTTGTTATTTGGGTTAATGTGTGTCAATAAATGCCTCCTATTGCAAGTGATGGATGTAGTGATATTGAGGGCGGTAAGGTTGTACCCTTGTGGGTCGTGGGTGCCTTGCATAGTGTAAAGTTGTAGGTCTTGGCAAGGTAAGTCCTCATGTGGATGGCCTATCAATGGCTAAGGGAGGGGTAGTTGCACTTTTTCTCTCTTTTTTTTTTGGGGGGGGGGGGGGGGAAAGGGTTTTGTGCGGGTGCCCTCTATAGGAGCCACGGTGAAGAATTATGGGGTACTCTATATCCATGTGGCCCTTAAGTTGCTACACCTTTGTCTCTTTGGAGGGTTTCTTTGTGCCACTTGAGCTCCATCAAAAGTTGTATTGGGCATCTTAAACCATCAAGCTCCATATGTAGTCCAAATCCTTCTTGAAAGTGACAATTGTATCTCCTGCTAATCTGGTGGTATACAGCGCAGTGGTATACGTCATGCTCCTCAATCGTTGTCTTTGTCTTGCAAAGTTGACGAAAATGATCCTCTACTATGATGCCCCTGGATCACCTTGTATATATCCTCAATTGATGTGACGATGTGCAGATTTGGCCAATGGCACATATGAGGCCATGTGAAAGATGTGTGTCTATATAGGTTGAACAGATGATAAATCATAAAGACATCCTTTTAGAGATATAAGAAGTGTTTTGATTTCAATAAATTTTTTACTTAGTTTTTGTGCGGACTGGCCATTCTTATGGATAGTTTCCTTGCCTATCAAGTAGAGTTTTGTTGTGTTTTTGGGTGAGGGGGTGTTTTGTATTCTAAAGTTCGTAGACCGGCCATTTTGGTGGATAGTTTATCAGCAAAGTGCGTGAGGATCAAGACGTGATGCTGTGGTTCAGAGAGAGAGAGAGAGAGAGAGAGAGAGAGAGAGAGAGAGAGAGGGGTCACACTTCAGAGGTTCTCTTCTTTATTAGTGCTACAACCATTGTATTCATGGCGTGACCAGAAGTTTGTGATTCCAGATGATTTTGAGAAGAGGTTTGCTAACCAGCTATACCATCAGATGGTGGAGGCCAAGAGATGGGTCACTACAAAGGTGAATAAATTATGGCATATTAGGGACGACAAAAAGAAGTGGTAGGAAAGATTCCTTCAGCTTTGGAAGTCTAAGGTTCCCTATCAGGGAAAAGTCTTCTTGTGGAGTCTGCTGAATGGTGGTCTTCCAAGTGGAGAGGTGTTGCGTGTCCGAAAGATCTCTGTTGGTCGTTGTGTATTTTGTACCACGTGTGATGCAACATTGCTTCATCGTTTTGCCTCTTGTCCAGTAGCGTGACACATCTGGTGTTTCATTTCTCGCGTCTGGCTCTCGGCGACTCAGCTCCGAATAACAGCCCGGTCATGGTTATGGGAAAGCTGCCCTCTGAGCCTTCTTTGCATTCTGATTATTCCTGCCAGTTCCAGTTCCTTAGATGGACTGCCTTGTGGCATATTTGGCGAACTTAGAATGCCTTTCTTTTTGATTTGGTCTCGGGCATCCATGGTTATGTGGCCTGTACTCGAGGTTTAGTGGTATGGCAGATTTCTTCTATTATATCAGTTGACCTGGTTCTTCCTGACATTGCTGCCCATTGGCTGGCCATTGTTCGCTCTACACCAGTAATGTGATTTTCTCTTTGTGTTATAGTCCTAATAGTCTTTCGTCACTTTTGTGGGAGCTTTTGCTCAACCGCCAAGACCCACAGACCGCTTATTGCTTCAAGCGTTCCAAGGGAGCTCTAATGGCTCTCTCTCACCTAGCCGACGCATCGTCGATCCTACGAGTGTAGTGAGCTTACCTAGATGTCAATATGAGTTGCCTTCTCTCTCACACACACCGGTAGCTCTACGATCCTAGATGCTAGCTCAAGCATCCTCAAGCCTCCTCCATCTCCAAGCTCCATCCACCATAGCCGCGCGCGCAAGAGGAGAAGAGATGGTGAAGAGCTTCACCCTCTTGATCCCTCACTCCCACCCACTCACTCTCTCACACTCTCACACTCGAGAGCACACACACAAGCAAGGAGAAGAGAAGAAGGGAAGAAGAAGAGGGGCTCTTGCTAGCCACATACCAAAGAATGAGTTTCCATTCACTTTTTGAAGTTTATACAAAAGCCCTAAAATCCCATGGGCACCCATCCCTTTTTTAACATGACCGGTCATTGTGGCAAGGTCCTTTCGCTATTTTTCTCTTGTAGCCTTATGCCTCTAGCCTACATCCGTCTAATACTTTACAATTGGTACATGAGGGAGCCTGGCGCTCTTTTATATGAGTTTTTGGAGTTTTTTGAGGCGCCTTTCATTTAAAATTACGCTTTTGGCCCGAGCTTAGCTTTAGAGGCCGCTTGCGTGTCTTTGCTCTTTTTCCATCCTCTTCCGCTTTTTCATTCATTTTTTCGCCTTCTTGACTTGGGGTTAACATAACTGCCCATCGAGACGGGTGCTAGTCCCATGGCACTTTTGGCTGCTGTTGGGGTTTAATAGCGAGTTCGCAAAGTAGTCGTGTGAGGGTAGAGCCACACGTAAACTCGGGTGCTTGTGGAAGCTTGGTAATGAGGTTTATTGAAGAAACCAAATGGATAGCAAGTGGATGACGGGGGACCTTCGAAGTTGGTGGTTTGTCGCCTTTGTGATGCTTGAAAGGAAAAGGTGCGGTGCTCTACGTAAGGGGGGAGGTCTACCTTATTGCGTTGTGCATTGCGCTCGTGCTGGTGGAATGGGGAGTTGGGTCTAACCACATGCTAGCCTGGGTGATGTCCCAGACTTGAGGATCCCATTTGTGTAAAGGGAGGTGCGGTGCAAATAGCTTAGGGTGACAGGTCTAACCATAGGCGAGTGTTACCTCCCTAGGTATGTTCTGCCCTTGATGGGCCCTAAGCATGAAGTGGGGGAGCAAAAGGGGCTAGGGAGTTAGAAGCGGAGCCAGCCGACTGAAGGCAACGGGCACGCCTAACTTGAGAACCCCTAGGTGCAATGATCGTGCTTTATGTGGTACTAAGTGCTTCTGCAAGTGAGTTGTTTTGTCCATTCCGTGTGATGTTCTTCTTGCTTTTCCTTTCATGTTTTAAAAAAAAAAGTATTACACTAGTAGAATGACAGTCAGTGCCTAATTCTCCCTTAGAGAATGAAGCTGCGCTACTCCTTGGTAGGAAGATCGGCGGAGTGTGTTTACCCAACTGAGTAAGCACTCGTCTGCACTCGAGGAATGTGGTCCTGGGGCATCGCCTCATGGTAGCATTCCTCGGCGAGGCGATGCCGAGGTACTTGGGAGCATTATATGCGTGATCCCTATCCTTCCCCGGTAGGGAGATGACGATATCCTTCCTTTGTGATCTTGTGCGTAAGCTCGTACTCGTAGCAATGATGGCACCGCCTCGCTTAAGCAAGCGAATGCTGTTGGGAGGCAGTGTTTGCTTGAGTGCGATGGGACATCACCTTTGAGCTGACGCCCGACCTTAGGGTATGGCATCCCTTTGAGGGAACTCGTCGGGATCGGCGGTTTTAGCTGATGAGAGTCCAGCACTCCTTGGGCCCTTGTACTGGGATGCTAGGTGCCTACCCATGCTCCGCTCATTGGGAGAAGTCTTCCAAGGACCTTGGTTCTGAAGGAAATAGCGAAATCATAAGCTAGTGGCATAGGGTTCCGCCGTTGAGTCTGTTTAGGCACCTGGCTCAAAAAACAAAAAACAAAAACAAAAAGCCTAATTCTCCTCGTCTGAATTAGGTGGAGAAGGGGGTCGGATGGATTTGCTTAAAAATTGATAGCTTTGCATGTATCCTTTCAGATTCATGCAGATGTGGAGGGAGGTGGTGGAGAGGAAATGATGATTGTATGTAGTGAACTGGCTGTGGTTCATATCTTCTAGGAGAGCTAGGCAAAAAGAGGGGAGGAGGCTAGCCCTCATCATCGGACGCGCCATGGCACAGCTGTCGATGGCGTTAGGGTCAAAGAAGAGGGGAGACAGGCCACGTTCTTTTGGAGTCGGGTCTTGCTTAAGTAATAACTTAAGTAACCTAAGATAATTACATGTAGTTACAAAGGCTGGATCTGGACATGAAGAGAAATCCGCGAGAAACGCGTCATGGAGTGATCGACGCTTCCCGAGTCGAAGATGAGGGCATGTTCGAAGGAGGCAACATTAGAGTTGTAGATGATAGGAAAATCGTAGCGCCCATGGAGGGTGGCAACAAAATCCACACCTACCCTACGAGGGTACGCCATGAACGTGGGGTTGTTTCTCTCGTAGGGCGGGGTGTTGCAAAAAGCCATCTAGGCGAGCATGTTGATGTCCCATACCCATCTCTTCCATAGGGGTTGGCAGTTATATCCCTGTATGGTATGTGGTACTTCAAACACCTTGTTTTGCCAAAACTCAGCTTCTTCATTTCCCTAGAGAGTGGGGGTCTTCTTCCTTTCCTCCAGCAACTTCTGTCCTAGTCGGCTTTCAGTCGCGATCACCTTCTCCATCACCTTGAGCGGTAAGACCCTCCGAAGGCTGTTGGACATGAGGAAGCTGAAGGTGAATGGGTCTTTTTTTCTTTCCTACTGTTCCCAAATTACCAGCTTTGCGTGGAATCCAGCGGGGATGTCATCAGGGCATGGTGGGAGGGGTGTGGACGGTTGCACGACTAGTTTGGCCCTTAGTTGCTTCTTGGTTTCTTCGACTAACTTTCTCCGAGTAGCTTGTCTTTCCGCAGATGGATCAACATGTTGTTGCTCTTGATAATGCGGCGAGGGGGGTTGTGGGATCACCTCTTCTCTGAATCTCCCCTAAACGAATTCAAGCTCAGCCTCCTCCTCTTGCCGATCTCCTTGTTGTGCTCCTTCTTCAAAGCCTATTGCGTCAATTTCTTGGGGGGTTAGGCCGGCCAATAGCAGGTACTTTCGTTGCTCTTCTAGGCTTAGCCTACCTCCGGAGGTTGGGGTGGCATCTGCAGCCCTGCGTGCAGAGCTCTGCGTGCGATGCTGAGTTTTTTCTGTACCACCTCGAATGACTCCTTTTCCTCTGGGCGGGTGGTGTCCATTAGTGTGTCAATGAAGGCCTTTTGCTGGGCTCTAAAGGCTGTCTGGGCGGCTTCTGCTTTACTCTCTGCGAGGATTTTTTCTTTCTCTACCAAAGCGAGGCGCCATGCTAGTGTCTTCATCCTTTTTCCGTTCTACGCTGCCTATTCCTCTGCTCTTTTGTTCATTTCTTCCATGCTTTCTCCCTGCTCTGTACTAGGGTTACGAGCTTCTGCTCTTGGTCTTTCAGTTCCTTGCTCATGTTCTCTTGCTCTTTCTTTCCCAAGTGTAGCTTATCTGTCATAGACTCGATCTCCTTTTGCTATTGCTCCATCTCTTGCTTTCTCTCTTCTTCTTTGGCATTCAATTCCTCCATCATTTGCTCGATGTTGGTAATTTTCGCCTCCAATTCCCCATGTTGCATCAGGAGGAGCTTATACTCTCTCTGTATCTACACCGATTCTTGATTTTCATCATTCAGCCGCTCCATGTCCTCCTTGGCCTTCCATTCCTGTTTGAGATCAGAGATCTCTCTTTGCTGCATGGCTATTGTGCAGGTTTTTTTGAGCTGGAATAAAGCTACCGACTCTTTTTCTGGTATCAACTCAGCCACAACCAACTTCTTTTTCTCCTTAGCCTTCTTCAGTTGGGAGAGCAGATTAGCGACGTACTCGTTCTAATTGGCCGGTGGCGTCACTGTTGTGTGGATTATAGTGGTCGAGGCCTCCATTTTCTGACAATTCTGGTCCTGTTTGGACTCAGCATGTGCGGTTGGTTTCTTTTGCCCCGTGGCTGTGGTCTCCGTGCTCTTTTCCTAGGCCATTTCTTTATTAATAAAATACTGCATCCATGCCACGAAGTTGGAGACCTCTGCGCTGGTGGGAATGCTAGGGGTGAGGGTGGTTAGTTCGGTGGGAGGCACCATGAGGGTAGAGACAGGGTGGATAAGGGCCTTGCCTTTGCCTTCAAGGACAGCGGGCGGTGTGATTTCTGGTACCTGCGTGCTGGAACCAGGCCCTTCTTCTCTTAGGGTGCTCCAGGCTTCCAGATCATCAGTCCTGCTCTGCTGCTCGATTGACCAGCATGTAGCTTCGGCCAAGTCCTCCTTCTTTCTTCTCAATTCCTCCTCCTCCTTAACAGCTCTTCTTTGCCTTTCTTCTTCAGTTTTCTTGTACTCCTCCAGTTTCTCTTTTTTTTCCTGTTCTTTTTTTTTCTCTTCTCGATCTCTTGTTTCGATACTTTTTTAGCCTTGTTGACTTCTTCCTTTGTCTTTTTTTCTTCATGTTCTTTCTTCTTCTCTCTCTCCGCGCCCTCCTTGAGAGATTCTCTTTTTGGCTTCTCCAAATCCTCTTTGTCCTTTTGCACCCTTCATCCTGCATCTTTTTTTTTTGTGCCGTCTTCTTCTTGGGTTTCTTGGCCTGCTTTTTGCCCGATTGTTCTTCTTATTCCTGCTCTTCCTTATCACTCTCGGTCTTGTCACTGGACCTCTCTTGGTCTTGGTGAGAAGGTGACCTGTCAGGCGTTTCTCCTCCTTCTGCACCTTGTGTCTCCTTCACTGCCTTCTGGATGAGTGCAGTCAAAATGCTTCCATAGGCAATGAATGAGTCCTTGGACGAGGCCTTCTTTCTTTTTGTGGCCTTGGAAGTTGGGGACTCCCCACCCGCTGGTGTAGTTTTCTAAGCTAGTACTTTAGCCGCCTGGTCAATGGTTTTGCATACATATTCATTCCAGTCGATTTCATGCAAGGTGTGAGCTGCTACATTCTTCAGCACAGGCACGTTGATTCGATGCATTAAGAAGTTGTAGCGCTGACTGGAGAAAAGCGCGTGCACTAGCTTTGTTTGTAGTCGGGCTTCCGCATTAGGAATGTCCTGGATGCTGATGCCGTCATTAGTTAGCACATCCTTCTTTTTCATTTTCAGCATGGCATATAGATCCCTCTTTTACTTTTTCTCTATCTTCGGCTCCAATCCCAACGCCTTTTCCACCAAGGCTGGCTTTAAGTGAACCTGCATCTGTTTAGCATTTTCTCCCCTTCCCACCGTCACGGTGCGGCACTCATGGTCATGGTCGTATATCCTGGGAAACTCCACACACTTCGTGTGGTCAGGCTCTTGTGCAAATTTTCTAAGGTACTTGGTGAGGTTGCACTGCTCGATGACTCTCTTGGCCGCTTCCTCCTTGACCACCACACCCTCTATGTAATGAATGGTTCTAAACTTGAGCTAGTTTTAGGCGCGGCTTTCAAGGGTGATGCTGGTGCACAGATCGGACGCCGTATACGCGCGTAGTGAGCGTTGGAAGGTCCCTAAGAACAAAAGAACTCTACTTTTGCACCAAATACAATGAAAAAAGCTTGCACGACATGAACGAAGAGACTAATTGGATACAATTTCCCCCCATGCCTTGTGTGAGCGCTCCACAAAGCATGTATTTTATATATTATTCATCTTCAAGCTCAAAAAATAGCCCAATTTACAATTAGTACGCTTTAGCTTTTGTGTTTGCTTTTGTGCCACTAGAGAATTAAAGCTATTGGGCGCCAAAAAGTCAAGCGGTATCCAAATACAATGTCCAATACAAATATTTAAATCGTGCGTCCATGCGCATACAAAAGTAATAAGTAAATATCAAGCGCTTTAATAAATAAGCGCGTCAAAATATTGGCACCATGCCTAAGATGTGCGTCTATCAAAAATTGATAATAATTTGAATACACGCTATCCTCCAATGCTTCCCAATGCCACTGCTGCTTGCTCTACACATCAACTGAAGCATTTACAATTGTTAGAAAAATAATACAATTAAGCCGACAAAAGTGAATATCTAGCAGTCTTCTGCTACAAAATAAATAAATTGGTTAAAACTCAATCCTAACATTAATTTATTATGAGTGCGCACTCTAAACTCATAAACGTTTATTAATTTAAATATGTATTTTAGAAAATCACCCGCTATGGAATCACACACTTACACATTAAATTAACAAGACGCCTGAAAAGGATAGGCGTCAACTTCCAATTGCTTACCATCTCGCGCGAAAGCGGAGCTCTTCGAACGATCGAGCTCTACAGTCAGTCTCATGGCAAACGGTCGATACCGGCGTATTTCTGGGAGTCAAGAACCCCTTGCTGTACACTCAAGTCGCGAGGGACCGGCCTTTGTAGGTTGAGGACCACGTGGAAAGATCCTACATCAAGTCGTTGGTTTATTCTCAACAGATAAGCAAATTTCCACCATAGCTATTAAAGCTTCAAAGTTAAGCTTAGAAAGCTTAAAGAGAAGCTTAAAAAAAAAGCTTCAAGCCTCGTTTTTATCCGTCGGCAGCGGCAGTATGTACTGCACGTCGCCGAAACAGACGTGAACCTATTCTTGTCCTTTAAAGTCACGTTTGATTAAAAAAAACTAAAGGCTATAATCCCCGAAGGTCCTAAAGTTCCTAAGCTTGAATCTCAATCAACTACCATAGAGGCAGTTCCTATTCGACAATACACGAACCTGCTTACAACTTTCTGGAAGCCCCTGTTCACATCTGTCAATTGATAGAACCAGATTTCAACGAACAATCGGCAACACGCAATCTATACGCAAAATTATTTTCTTGGAAGATGACTGTGATATCAAATTTCGCAATCGTAAAGTAGAAATACTACAAAAGCCAAACTAATTTTTTTTTAAATATATAAGCCTTGTAAACTCCCCTTTGAGCTACGCTCATCCCGCTAACAAGGTTTCGAGTGTGTGAGGTCTTTTGGAATTTTCCAGGATGTCTGATCAAACCATGGAAGATTTTATGGCTGAAGGTGACCTACCCAAACCAACAATTGAGCAAAAACTGGATTTGATTATGATGCAGCTTCAAGAGTAACGAAGAGCACGACAAACTTTGCAAGCTCAATTGGCCACTCTGCAATGATCTACCACCGACCAAGAGGGATGGCAACCTGAAGATCTTATACGACGTACGATCGATGCAACACTTGAAGCCCTATCTATTCGGAAAGAAACAAAGATAATTAAAAGAAACTTCAAATTTCGTACTTTCAATGGATCACGCGATGGAAAGACTGTACTTGCTTTCATAAGTCAATTTCATGATTATTTCCATGAAGAATCATATGCTGAGAAAGACAAAATTAAATGTGTCACTAACCATCTAGTTGACCGAGCATCCTTATGGTGGACTGTTGTCCGCAAAAGCGTTGATTGTCCCATTACTTGAGAGACTTTCCAAAAGAAATTTTTGCGGAATTTCCTTCCACCCCAATTTCACGAAAAAGTAATCAAACAATGGGATCTTCTACAACAAAGGGATTGCGAACCTATTTCACAATATACTGAGCGTTTCTGGAATGCTTTATTGCAACTACGAATGCTTGAAGATGTACTTGAAGCAACTCATAAACGCAAGTTTATGTCTGGTTTACTTGGACATTTTTACATTCCGTAAATCTTGGATACGACCATATGCCGTGGCATCAAACACAAATCCAAACCCTAAGCCATCTCTTCAATCTAATCCAAACTTTTTTAAACTTCCTGCCATTACCAATAATGTATTCAAAGCAAAACCCATAGTTTGTTACAAATGTCATCAACTTGGACATCTAACAGCCAATTGTCAATCTAAAAAGCTATATGTTCATATCAATTATTTGGAAGCAATAGAAGATGAAGAACGTGAAGAGATGCCGGATTTTACAAAAGATGATGATGACATTGATGCTACTTCTGATACTTTGCCAGGTATGCCAACTCTCCATTCCTTATTAACAATGAAATGTTTTGTGTATGGTAAAGAAAAGACTATTTTAGATAATGATGGAAGCACACACAACTTTATTTCTGCAAAATTGGTCAAAGAATTTAATTTACATACTGTTTCTACACATTATCACATCAAGGCTGCATTCCTAGGTACGAGATATAATGGAACACAAGAGGTGCATAATTTAGAAATTATAATTGGTGATTATATTGAACGAAGAAATTTCTTAGTTGTACCTTTGCAGTGTAGTGACATTATCTTAGGAATGCCTCGGCGACATCAATACAATTCTGATATAGATTATTCTACGCATTCAATCAAAATCCATTCTTAGGGAAAACAAATCATACTGCATGGTACGCACACTTTCAATAATTTTTCATTGCTTACTCATACTCAAGCTAAACGTGCATTATGTAAAAGTAGCAAATCCTATTTAATATGGGTGAATGAAATTAAAGCTAAAGAAAATCAGATGCATCCTAGGCATGCACAATTTCTTTTCCAATTGCAAGATTGTTTTGCTGCTGATTTATCACCTGGATTACCATATGTACGTCTTGAAGATCATAAGATAGATTTAATTCTTGGATCACAACCACCATGTTAAGCACCAAATAGACAACCAAATTGAACAGAAAGAAATTGAAAACTAAATAGACGAATTGCTAATCCGAGGATTAATTAGATCTAGTAGTTTTCCATTTGATATACTTGTCTTATTAGTGAACAAGAAGAACAATACTTATCGCATTTGCATTGATTATCGTGCCCTAAATAAAATTACTGTTAAGAATAGATATCCGATTCCTAGGGTAGATGATCTTATGGACAAGCTACAAGGATTTGCTATATTCAGCAAGAGAGATCTTATATCTGAATATCATCAAGTAAGTTTGAACAAATCTGATATATTCAAAACTGCATTTAGAACACAATTTGGATACTATGAATTCTTGGTTATATCTTTCGGTTTAACTAATGCACCAGTCACATTCAGTCGTATGATGAATCGTATATTTTTGAAACATCAGCATTGTGTCATTGTTTTCTTTGATGACATATTAGTTTTCAGTAAAAATGAGAATGAGCATTATGAACATTTGTCTTTAGTTTTTAAATTATTAAAAGACAATCAATTATATGCTAATCCAAAAAAGAGTGAATTTTTCGAAACAGAAATTGAATATTTAGGACTTGCATTACCTTTGACAGAAAACTATTAAATTATATGCTTTTACAGAAAATTTGTGAGGAATTTCTCATTACTTGCATTACCTTTGACAAAACTATTAAAGAAAGATATCGTGTATAATTGGTCTGATAATCAACAAAAGTCCTTTGATTTGCTGAAACATGCTTTAACTCATGCTATTGTATTACAATTACCTGACTTCAATAGACCATTTTTCTTAGTAGTTACTGACGCTAGTGGATCTGGAATAGGAGTAGTCCTTATGCAAGATTCTAATCCATAGCCTAGTCTAGCTGCAAACTCAAACCAACTGAACTTAAGTATTCTACCTATGACAAGGAATTGCTAGCCGTAGTACAAGCTTTACGTCAATGGAAACATTATTTAATGGGATCTGAATTCATGATCAAAACTGAGCAACAAAGCATTAGACATCTCCTTAGTCAATCATAAATATCTGACCGACACATTAAATGGGCTGCTTTTATTTAAAGTTTTCAACCCCTTATATAATATGAACCTGGAAAAGAGAATGTTGTTGCTGATGCTTTATGTAGAAGACCGACAATTCACAGTATTTCTGTGATATCATTTGATTTCCTTATCCCAATGAAAGATACTTATCACAAAGATCCTACTTTTCAAGCTGATTGGAATAAACTAGTTGCAAATAATTGGATTTCTATTGATTCATTGTCTTACACTAATGGATTTATGTTTTATGAAAAAAAATGATGTGTGATTGTTCCATTTCGATCATTGTTTTGCATGAAATTCATTGTCCCCCATACGAAGGTCATAGAGGAATTATATCTACTTTGCGTACAGTGATTGAAGATTTTTATTGGCCACACATGGATACTGATGTATCTAATTTTGTATCTGAATGTCTAATTTGTCAAAGAGTTAAAAGTTACCATGGTAAACAATATGGTTTACTAATGACCTTATGCATTCCATCGACCATGGAAACAGATTTCAATGGATTTTATCACTGGTTTACCTAATGCTAAAGCTAATCATGATATGATTTGGACTATTGTAGATAGATTTAGCAAACAAGCATATTTTATTCTATGTAAGAAAACTTTAATTGCATCTCAAGCTGCTCAATTGTTCTTGAAAACTGTTTTCACTAGCCATGGTTTACTAAAAGTTATTATTTCTGATCGTGATTTTAAATTATGCAATAATTTTTGGATTACTTTGTTTGCCAACTTAGGAACAAATATAGATTTTTCATCTGCATTTCATCCTGAAAGAAATGGTTAAACAGAAGCTACTAACAGTACCATTTTAGATCTTTTGCGTACCTACACAATTTCAAAACCACACACATGGGATACATATCTACATTTACTTCAGTTTGCATATAATAACACACCAAATATAGCTACAAAGAAAGCACCATTTGAAAGTATTTATGGAGATCGATTGCTTATACCTGTTACATCATTGTCAAATAAAATTCAAACTGTTGATGATATTGTTAACATGCATGTTACTATTTTTGATGAAGTTAAAGATATGATTGCCAAAGCCCGGCAATAATACACAAAACAAGCAAACAAGAACAGAAAAGCTATGAGTTTTAAAGTTGATGATTATGTTTGGTTACGAATTGAAAAGCGAAGATTACAAAGTGTAGATAAACACCCCGTTGTAAAATTAGCACCTAGATTTTATGGACCATTCAAGATTATACATAAAATCAATGACAATGCATTTAAACTAGAATTACCACAACATTGAAAAATCCACAACACCTTCCATATCAGTTTATTACGACCTTTTAGAGGACAATTACCTGTACACCCTGTCTATGAAAACCCTCCTTTGCTAGACCAAAAAACTGAAATTCTTGAGCTTGAAACTATCATAGATACTGACGTTATGACCACTAGAACTGGTCGTAGATATTCTAGATATTTCGTTAACTTTAAAAATTATCCTGATGAAGAGACCAATGGATGTACGCTAGAGATCTAAGTGCTTTTCCCACACTGTTAGCTCCACATTGAGCTAATAGCAATTGAGGACAATTGCTATCCCACCCCAGGGGTATGATGCCAGGAGGCATATTCCATGGTCGATTCCGTAAGGTCTTGCGGTGGATTTTGTAAAATTTTATTACCGGGGCTTATACACAAAGTGGATTCTTTGTATGAAAAGTCGATGGGGACGCCTATCCTTTTCGGGCGTCTTGTTAATTTAATGTGTAAGTGGGTGATTCCCCAAAATACATATTTAAATTAATAAACGTTTATGAGTTTAGAGTGCGCACTCGTAATAAATTAAGGTTAGGATTGAGTTCTAACCAATTTATTTATTTTGTAAGCTGAAGACTGCTAGGTATTCACTTTTGTCGGTTTAATTGTATTATTTTTCTAACAATTGTAAATGCTTCAGTTAATGTGTAGAGCAAGCAGCGGTGACATTGGAAAATATCGGAGGATAGCGTGCATTGAAATTATTATCAATTTTTGATGGACGCGCATCTTAGGCATGGCGCTAATATTTTGACACGTTTATTTATTTAAGCGCTTGATATTTATTTATTACTTTTGTATGCGCATGGGTGCACAATTTAAATATTTATATTGGACATTGTATTTGGATACCGCCTGACTTTTTATGCGCCCAATAGCTTTAATTATCTAGTGGCACAAAAGCAAATACAAAAGCTAAACCATACTAATTGTAAATTGGGCTATTTTTTGAGCTTGAAGATGAATAATATATAAAATACATGCTTTGTGGAGCGCTCACACAAGGCATGGGGGAAAATTGTACCCAATTAGTCTTTTGGTTCATGTCGTGCAAGCTTTCTTCCTTGTTTTTGGTACAAAAGTAGAGTTCTTTTGTTCTTGGGAACCTTCCGACACTCACTACGCGCACATACAGCGTCCGATCTGTGCACTAGATGCGGTATTGTGTTCTTTCCTCCTCCGTGAACAGAAGTCGGTGAGCACGGTCTTGCTGCGATATCTTTAGTTCCTGTCATGATCCCAAGTTTCCATTAGCGCTTTCAAAATAATAATTTGCTAGAAAAGTCATAATTAAAAAGAAAGACTTTAACTTTCCTTCAGACTTTAACTTTTTTCTCTTTATTTCAAAGTTCTCCTACCATTTTTTCTACCTTACTCGTTGTTTACGCGTTTATGCGTTTTGCTTGATCTTCCTTGGTTTTAATTTGATTTACCTCACCCCCCTCTCTTTCTAGCTCGAGAAGAATTCTTCCTAGGATTGAAGGGTAGGAGGTCCAAGGCATTCTGCGATGGGTCTAGGAGTTACTGGCGTAGGAACCAAGTGTAGAAATCGGGTTTGTACTTTAACTGAGCTTCGCGGTCTAGATCAAAAGGTTAAATGCCCAGGTGTGTGATGTAAGTGAAAACATCTGCTAGAAAATCACCAGAAGCGACGCAGCTAGTAATTTGTAACTCTTCCTCAGTCAGTAGTAGACGATCGAGGTAAGGGTGTCCTTTGATGTGGTCTTTCATGGGGTCGCCTTGAAGAGTAGTTAACACTCTATACGAGGTTGACGCGGGATCGTACTCCGTTGTTTTGATGGCGCGGCGTTGCTCAGCGTTTGTCATGACTTGGCACCCTTCAACTGTCCATTGCAACCTAAGAGTGTACCCGTGCCTCAAGAATGGGGATTTAGTATCAGCAAGTTTTGATAATTCTGCAATTTCTTGGTCAGTGATTGCAGAAGTGGTTCGCTGATCGTATGACGTGATGAGACGTTGTTTGAGGGCTTGCTCTTTAGAGATCTCACTATTGAGTAATTCAGCAGCGGAGTTAGCTACTTTTGCGAAGGCAAGTTCAAACGTCTCTCAAGAATAAGGCATCGTACAAACTTCGGTTGCAAAGGGTTCGGGCAACAGGCCTAAGTCCAAGCGGTCATAGCTTAGAGCTAGCTCTCTGAAAGTGGCACCTAGTCGTCTATTGCAATCAACCACGTCATCCCCCGTATCTTCGGCTGGATTCGAGGTCAGTGTCAAAAATGATTTTCGGTCATATGAGGGTTTAAGACGTGCTGGTGGTTTGGATTTGATAGCACTAGAGCCTTTAACAATGAATAGTTGCGATTGCGGGTGTTCTTGATATTGCGGTTGGATCTCTTGGATTACGACTGGGGAAGTAGCAGCGATGTCTGATGGACTGCTGCCTTCAGAATGGATGAGGGTAGTTGGATTGGCTGTAGCGGGTGATGACTCATGTGACGATGTCTGTCGTTTGGGCCAATAGGCTTGTTCGACTCTCTTGGGCATGGGCGTGGATGAGCTTGATGCATGTGGGTCTGGAAAGCGCTGCAGCTTATGGTTTTGAGGTTCTATGGGACTTGGGGTGATCAAGCTTAAGGGTGGCGTACAAGTGGTGCCTTTGGCCATGTGGGCTTTAGGTATCGATATTTAGGCATTTTCCTCATAGTAGCCTTGCACGTGCAAGAGGGCTTTAGGGACCCATCTTTGCTTGATCATGCGTCGATTTGTGTGACTGCGCCCTGGTTTCCTAGGTTTAGAGTTTCGGGTCTTATGAGGATGTGTGTGCGACTGCTAGGTGGCGGTTTTGTAGATGTTTAGGCTTCCATTGAAACCTAGGCTGTTGGGCCTTAGCTTTTGCTGCTATGAGCAGCGGTTCTTGAGAATTGGTAGATGGTGACCGAGAACTATTCCCCTCCTTAGATTTGGCTAGTAATACTTCTACTGGTGGCCTTGGTGGATTGCAATGTCAAGTCCCTAGGGCGATCGGAAGTGGTCGTGTCTTTTGTTGCCCTTTGAGCATTCACCTGTGTAGATCGAGCATGAGTTGATCTAGTCATATTAGGTTGCACAGGCATATCCTTGGGCCGAGAGCTACGGGTGGTGTCATGTCCCACCTCTTGGACATTTGGAAGCTTAGATGGAGATAGAGATTGGGATTGAGCAACCGCCCTTGACGACTGCTGTTGTGCTTCTTGTGTCCGTTTGGGAAAAGAGGGTGTAGGAGATCTAGGACTCTTAGGTGGACTTGGCACTGGTGAATGATTTGCTCGAGGCTATTAGACGATTATGCCATTTGCCTTGTCGAGCAATTAGCCTTCTCACAAGCAGCGTCGTGCCTCTCGTGCTCCTTATCCTCTTGGGGAATCAAAGGCTCCTTGGGAACTAGTGGCTTTCGTGTATCCTCAATGATTATATCTGATATCTGCTTGTCAAGCACGCTAGGTTGAGGATCTACCCTCCGATTAGTCTCGTTTGGTTTCTTGACTTCGACTGTGAGGAGCTTGGTCACTCCAATGTTTTTGACTTGAGACTTGGTTTTCCGTTTAGATATCCTCCTACGCTTCTTTGCTCTTGATACGATCTGGCCTTCAATCGACAAGGGAGATTTAGCAGGGAGTTTTGATACCCAAATCCTTCAGTTACCTGCGTAATATCCTTGAGCATATACCAACGCTTTGGATATCCATCGCGGCGTTGTGTTGACTCTCCATCGATGCCTTCGTCTATAAGGCTTGGACTTCTTTTGGGGTCTTCTACGATATTTGTAAGTCCAAAGTCTGTCCTTGGCATTGTCTCCTGACCTTCTTGTTTCAGGTATGGCCTCACTCACTGATTCTCGTTGTTCGACCTGTGTTTGTATTAACTCTTCCAACAAGTCCTTGCTCTCGTCAGCAGGCTTGACTGTTATGTCAGCACCTTCCTTGCCTTTCCCTCGAGGTTTGATGACGTCACCCTTGCTAAAGGTCGTGACTATCCTCACACCCGGTAGTGTCAGGTGTATCCTTTGTGCTACATAGTCGGTCTCACACTTGGTCGCCCTTTTGAAGGGTCTTCCAAGAAGGGTTTCCTTCTCGCAATTAGCACTATTTGGAGAAACATGAAATAGAATAGGCAAGCTTTTAATTTCAATTGTCGCAAGGATTTTGCACTTTCCTATGAGTGCTTGTGGATGTCCCCCCGTAAGGGCTAAGAGTTGCATTAGTCGGTGTGAGCTCTGGTTGGCCTAGTAGGGTCCATGATTCATAGGTCAAGATATTAAAATCTGCTCCTTCATCAATCAGAGCATCGATAGTATGCTCTCTTTTCGCGGTGAGTTTAACCCTAAGATAAGCAGGTGGTACTACGTCTTCGTCTTCCGAGCCTTGGCTGGTAAATTTAAGCCTTTTGACAAATGCCATTGAGTCCCCAACTGCACGACCAGATGTAGATTCTCCACTGGTATCTTGGATCGTCAGTGCAGTGCTATTCAAGGAGCATCTATCGTCAAGACTGTCATATCTAGTCATTCTCGCTGTTGTAGCTTGATGTTGTTGCTTTCCGCTTTGACTAGATGCAATCCGAATGCAACACGTATGTGTTTTTGCAATGTGGCCTTTTTGCCCTTGTTGGCTAGATTGGCCCATTGAGGTTCTAGGGTCTCTGTTTGTCTCTGTTCGGGTATGGGCTTTTGGTTGCTCTTTTGCAAGTGAGAATCCATGCTCGTGTAGAGTTATTACTACACTAGGGTCCAATTTGGAGGACCTGTCACGGCGCGCGTTTTCACTCCAACCTACTTGTGGGAGGTGCGGAGGGGGCAGAGCCCCCTCTGCGGGGCCGTTACGGTAAATGCCATGCGCAATTTGAAGGACCGTTTTTGTCAAGTTTTGAACTACTTGCTCTAGATTTTAGCCCAGTGATAGATCTATGAGGTGGTTTCGGCTCTATATGGTCTCTCGGTCAGTTTCAGGTTTTACAGGTCAAAATTTGAAAAAATCTAAATTCGGCCTAACAGGTTCGAATTGCAGGGTCCGAGTGCCCGATTCGGCCCGTCCGAGGGCCAAGTAGAAAGGGCCGAATGTAACTGGTCCGAATGTCGAATTCGGCCAGTCCGAGGGCCGAGTGGGTTGAGGGCCGAGTTAGGTGGGCCGAGTCAAGTGGGCCGAGGGCCGAATTTCGAAGTTGGTCCAAATGCTCAATTCGGACGGGCCGAGTGAAACGCGTCCGAGTGTAGTGGGCCGAATGGTCTGAGGGCCGAGTGGTCGAGTGGGCTGAGTGGGCCGAGTCAAGTGGGCTGAGGGTCGAATGGCGGAGCGGTTCGAGGGCCGATTCTGGGACTCGGCTCAGAATTGCGGTCACTCGGACACGCCGAGCGCGTCGCGTTTTTTTAGCCGTACTTCACCAAATTCGCCGCGCCGAGCGTTGGAGGCCTTTCCACTGGTTGAGCACCTTTAGATCCAACCTACTCATGTAGGGGAAGGTGTAGAATTACCTGGACTAGGCAAATATCTCTTGGATGGTAAGATCGAAGCGGATCCACTCAACGAAGCTTTCTTCCTCTCTCTTGCTCTCCTGAAATCGTGCAATGCACAATGTGGCCTTTCTTGCCACTCTTGGCCCTTATCACCCTGTCCAGGCATGCACTCACCTCAATCTTGCTTCCCTTACTAACATTTAACCCAAAATTTTATTTCTTGCCATTCTTTTTCCTGTTTGAGCCTGTTATATAGCAACAGAAAACCCTACTGTTTGCTCCAATGTTTTGCTCCTATCCTTCCTAAATGCAAGAAAATTTTATAAGAGAAATACCTACACTACTCCATCATGCTTTCCCAAGTCCAAAACAACAAAAACCTACTTGCTAAGGAGATCGAATACCTCTTCAAACTCCCTCGTTTCCTACCTATCTATCTCAAGCACCGGTTCGGGGAAAACCCTACTTCAATGCTCGATTCCAAGTGCGCAAGCGCTCAAGGCTTGAATCCGTTGGTCCCGGCAACGGAACCAAAATGTGGAGAGCTTTCCCTCAATTGCCAAGATCCACGGACCGCTTATTTTTTCAAGCGTTCTATGCCGAGCACTAATGGCCATCTCTCACATAGCCGACGCGCCATTCATATCTACGGGTGCAGTGAGCTTACCTCCATGCCGATCGAGTTACCTCCTCTCTCGCACACTCCGGTAGCTCCACAATCCAAGTGCAAGCTTCAAGCAAGGTCCATCCTCAAGCTCCACTTTTCAAGCTCCATCGTCGCAAGCAAGAGAAGAGAAGAGAAGAATATAGAGAGCTTCTTCTCCCTGGTCCCTCACCCTCACACTCGCTCCCTCACACTCTCACACTCCCTCTCTCAAGCACAAGCTCAAGCAAGCAGGAAGAAGAAGAAGAAGAGGAGAGCCACTTTTGGCCACACAAGAATGAGCTTCTCATTCACTTTCCAACTTTATATACAAGACCCTAAATCCCTTGTGGGCGGTCATTCCCTTATCTCCTTTTTTACATAGCCGGCCGTGGCCTAGGCTCTTTTTCCCATTGTCCTCCTATCTTCTTGGCCTCCTTTCTAACGCCCATCTACCTTTACAAATTGCACGAGTGAGAGCCCGGCGCTCCTTAAATTAAATCATGATGCGCTTGCGCTCTTTTACAAAGGTATTGACTTGTGCTTTTCCTTGTGCACCTTTGTCTTCCATTTCACTTTGCCTTGCCTTTGTCTTGTGCTTTAGCTTTTCCGGATTTTCCACCTTGTTCGTCTACCGGTTAACACCTCATTTCCTTTCCATTGCTCTTGAAGTGCGATTCTCAGGCTAGACACGAAGAATTCTACAAGGATAATTGCTTTGGTTCTGTAGGTTAACCTAAAGGGGGTCTGGCCAACAACTGTTTTATAAGCTGTATAGTAAGCCCACAAGGCTCCCATCAGCTTGTTATCCCAGTCATTGCGCAAGGTAGAGACTACCTTGGTTAGGACGTTGACAAGAATCTTATTCGTGGATTCTGCCTGGCCGTTTGCTTGAGAGTAGTATGGAGAGGATTTCCGATGGATAATTAGGAAGGTGGATAGGAGATGCTCTATCACTTCATTGATTAAGTATGTGTCCTTGTCACTGACTAGTTCGATGGGGCAACCGAATCGTGAGATTACTTACTCCCACAAGAACTTGGCAATCGTTCGAGCATCGTTCTTTCGTGTTGCTCTCACCTCTGTCTATTTCGTTAGGTAGTCTGTGGCCACAATGATGTATTTGACCTGTGAATACTGTGCAGTGGGATTGATGGGTCCTATAAAGTCGATTTTCCATTATTCGAAGGGTTGTCGTACAATGATTCGGGTCAACTCCATTTGATCCTTGCGAATCGGGACCTTCGTCCCATTGATACTCGTCACAATGCTTAACAAATCGTACTGCATCACGAAACAGCGTTGGCCACCATAGTTGAGACTGCAGCACCTTGTGGGCCGTCGTGTCTCCGCTAAAGTATCCATTAGCAATTCCGTTGTGTGCCTCTAAGAGCATGTCGTGCATCTCATGCTCGCACACGCATTTGCGCAGCAATCCATCTTGCCCTAGGCGATACAGCTGGCCTGCTATCAACTGATAGGGTTGGATCTTAAAAATGAGTCGCCTAAGTCTTGCCTTCTCTATCGGTCGCTCAGGTAGTCCGTGCTCAAGCACTTGGACTATGTCGTCTGCCCAATATGGCGTTAGATCGGCGTTGAATAAATCTCTCTCGTTGAAAAGATTAAAGAGATGGGCGTCTGGCAATTCATCGGTAATGCCTTACCCGGTGGCTTCTCCTATGGGGATGCGTGACATATGATCAGCCGTGTAGTGTTGTTTTCCCTTCCGTACAACCACGGAAAAGTCAAACTCCAAAAGCAGAAGAAGCCACCGAGCCATGCGTCCTGTAGCGCAATGTTTAATCACTAGATATAGCAAGGCTTGATGGTCCACGAAAAAGGTAAAGGGTGTAGCCCATAGATAATGCTGGAACTTCCTTACAGCAAACACCATGGCAGTCTCTCTTTCTGTCATCAAGTAGTTTATTTCCGTCTCAATGAGTTGTCTACTAGCAAAGCTCACTGGATAGTCTAGATTGTGCTCATCAGGTAAGCACAACACTGCCCCCACAACAAATTTAGAAGCATCGATATGCACGTTGAAGGTAATGGTCCAATCTGGGGCTCGTAGAATTGGTACTGTGGTTAGAGCCTTCTTCAACTCTTCGTATGCTCGCTGGCATGCTTCAGTCCATTCAAAGACAATCAGCAGCATGTATAAAGGTTTGGCCATCAATGCGTAATCAAGCACAAACTACCGATAGTATCCCGTATGGCGTAAGAAGCATTGGACTCCCTTGTAGTTGATTGGGGGTGGAAAGTCAACAATAACCCTGGCTTTCGAGAAGTCAGTGTAGCAATGCCGTTCTTCGACACCACGTAGCCTAGGATACGTCCATGCTTCACCCAAAACTGGCATTTTAAGAGGTTCAAGGAGAGACGATATAGGCGACACTGCTCAAAGACTGCTTGGAGTTTATCTAAGTGTTCCATCCAGGTCGAGTGAACGCAGAGGTCATCGACAAAGACTTCCAACTCTTTGCAAAGCATGTCTTTAAATATGGTGCACATGAGGCGTTGGAAAGTGGGAGGGGCATTAGTCAACCTGAAAGGCATGACTATGTAAGCAAAGTCACCCCACTCAGTGGTGAAGGCAGTCTTATGCCTGTCGGCAGGATGCACTTACACCTGATTGTATCTTGAGAAGCCATCCAGAAAACTGTAGGCCTCCTTGCTCGCCACTCTTTCAAGCATGTGCTCGGTGTACGACAATGGGTAATTGTCCCTCTTAGTAGCAGTGTTCACATTCGCGTAATTGACGCGCACTCTGATTTTTCCATTTTTTTTCATCATGATGACTATGGGTGATATCCAATCCGTGTGCTCAATTTCGTAAATGAATTCCGCTCTCATCAGCTTATCAATCTCTTCCTTGACAGCATGAGCGTATTTTGGATTCATAGGGTACGGTCGCTGCTTCACCGGCATTGTGTCTGGTATCATGGGTATATTATGAGTCACTACACTCGGTACTACCCCTTTGAGCTCTTTCAAGGACCAAGCGAACACGTCTACATACTCTCGCAAGAGAGCGAGAAGACTCGTTTCTTCTTCCTCGGTGAAGTCATCGGCAATAAAGGATGGTCGAGGTGTCTCCCCTTCCTGGGCTAGGTTCACCTCCTTGACCTTGGTTCGTCCCTCGATTGGTTCGCTCGTTTGCCCTTGCCATTTAGCACCCAACAGGATCACTCCTCTATCTTCCTTCTTGAATTTCGTAAATCTTTTAGGGAGGTCCCGCGGTTTTCACTCTTCGTCTGTTCGTGTGTCCGTGGATTGTTTCGCTCTTTCCTGCTTCAATCGTCTGCGCCTCAGGTGAACGGGTAGGTCCCCCTTGGTACGTCGGGTCTTGGGCGCCCTAGGTATTTCTGGGTTGCTATCCGAACTTTCCTCCGACTCAGAGTTGAACTCCCCGTCTTCGCTAGAAGAGGTGGTCTCCCCTGATGGTCGCAGTTCAGATGGTGATTCTATCCTAAGCACTGGTGTCGTTCCCGGTTGAGCTAGGTCTGCTTGCTCAAAGTCTATGGCTCCAACGTGTTTTAACCAGGCGCGATCACAATCCATGCGTATGACCCCTCTCTCTATCCTGAAGACACTCTTTTTTTGTGGCTTGGAGTCTGTCCGTATTTGTTCTATTTCATGTCCCTCAGTGTCATATTCTACGGTATCTATCTCACCCTCACTTCCGTCACTGAAGGATTGATAGTCTTCGTACTCGTCATTAGATTCCTCTGCGTCAGGTTGCTCGTTGTCTCCTAGGGCTTGGTATATCTCTCGTCCTTGATCATGGACTAGGGCCCAGTTGTACATAAGGTTTAAGTCATGCACCCTGGTCCATTGCCACTTGGATTCGTCTAAGAGATCCTAGAGTGGTTTGAAGTTTGTTGTTGGATTGTCAGCTAGCTTGTCCGTAAGTTTTCCAGAATCTCCTGGAGTTCTCTTTTGTTGTTTGGCACTTGGAAGGTAAAGGTCTTAGGTCTCCCTGGAAGGGTTTCTGCCATCATGCAAACTGGTATGGAGGGCGTGCCATCAGACTTGCCCATCATCTTGATGGCTTGCTCATATGTCTCATGATCTGAGAACAACAGGTCCACTGTAGCATGGACATGCATCCAATCTTGCTCATCCTCTGGGCATGGGATATACTTGGTCAAGGGCCCACAAGTCTTCTTAACTTGAGCTTTACCTTTGAGCATCGCGGAGATGGCATCCAAGTCGACTGGTGAGGTCTTCCAAGTGTCCATCTCTACCCTCACAGCTTCCATTCTGTTGCCTAGGAAGATTAAGCCGTTACCCCAATCTTCGATAACTTTGGCATTGCGTATCCAGGGTCGGCCTAATAGGATATCGTAGTCCCTTCATGACTATAAAGTCAACAGAGAATTGGATACCTGCGATTTTCACTGGCCAGTTTTTAAGTACCCCGAATGGCTTCACTGTCATGCCGTTTGCTAATGTGACATAGAATCGAGTGGTCTCAATAGGTGGGTTTTCCCAAGTTTGAAGTATTGCGTAGCTAAGCATACTAACTCTGGCTCCCGTGTCTACGATCCCCTTTCTCGTTGTGTCGCCTAAGGCTAGGACCGGTAATACTGCATGCATCTCGGTGCCTTCCCAAAAAGCATTAACGTGCAAGGATTTTGGCACAGAGTGCAACGTTAGACTCGGTATTTGTGTTTTTGCATCATGGTCGTGCAGATCAGCAGCATGTTCTCGTGACCCCTCAACCCACTGCTTGAGGTCTTGCCATAGGGTGGGATGCTGCTTAAGCATGTCTCCCAGGCGTAACGTCACAAAAGTGGTCACTAGCATGGTAAGGAGGCTGTTGGTTGCTCGTCTCTCTCCTAAACCAGATCGTCCTGGCCAATGGCGGTGACTGATTTGCGGGCCTGTAGCATCAAGGCTTGGCCTAAGCAGTGCTGCTTGTGGTGCGGTCGCATTTTCTGACTTTGGTCGAGGGGGTGAGACTGGCGTGCTTATGCGGGGGAGATCATCGATCTCGTCCTCTAGGATGGGCTCAGTGTCCCTTAAGTGCTCTTGGGCCTCTTTCACCCAGTCCTTCACTTTCTTGATGGCTTCTAGTTGGCGCTTCAGATGCGGGTGTTCCCCTACCTTGGCACTTCCCTTTTCGGCCGTCTTAGGGGCTGAAGTCTTCCATCATCAAATGTAGGGCTGTCATCTACTAAGTTTCACATATGGAGGCAACGGTATACCAAGGGCTTTGTTCCCCTCCATATTGAAATGCTGCAAGACTTTAGTAACATACTCTTGCTATGACAGATAGAGAAGACCTTGCGATTTGTCCCTGAGTATATGCTTGCCAAGAATATGATTGGGCCCACCAAGATCCTTCATATCAAAGCTACTGTGTAGGCTTTGTTTCATGGAGTCCAAAGCATATGACCATTCCTTCCTGCAATCAGCATGTCATCGACATAGAAAACCAAAGAGAATAAGGCTGCCATCTGTTGCTTTCTATGGAATCCTTGAGATTGCATAAATGTATCGAATTTATGATATCATTCTTGTGGTGCTTGTTTCAGCCCATACAAACTCTTGTCGAATTTACATACCATGTGCTCTTTTCCCTTTGCAACAAAACCCTCAAGCTATTGCATATAGATCTTCTCATGCAGATCAGTATGTAAGAAAGCTGTTTTTATATCCATCTGTATGAGCTCCATATCTTCAGATGTAACCAAGCCCAAAATGGTTCGCAAAGTAGTCATTTTGACTATAAGAGAAAAAATTTCATCAAAATCAATTTCATGTTCTTGCTTGTACCCTTCAGCATCAGTTGTGCTTTGTACCTTGGCAAAGAACCATACGTAACTTTCATTTTATAAACCCATTTGCATGGTAGCAATTTCTACCTTTTAGGCAAATGCACAAAATCCCAAGTGCCATTTTTCATGAGAGATTCGATCTCTGACAGCATAGCCTTGTGCCATTTCTTGCTATCCTTTTTGTCCATTGATTTCTTGAAGCGTGATGGCTCACCACAATCTGTCAACATGACATAATCAGCCACATATTTGACACTAGGAACAAACCTATCTGGCTATCTTTGCATTTTGACTGACCTACGGATCTAATGATCAAGATTTGCTAGCTATTCAACTTGCAAATATACATGAATAGCTTGCTGTTTTGTAGCTTCAGCATGCTGTACAATCGGTTCTGGTTGTTTCAAAGACATTTGTTCTTGTTCAATTTGTGGTACATCATGGGCAATATATTACTGATCATTTTCAGCATCATTCCGTGCATTTTTAGGGCCATTTACAGCAGGTATTTTTTGCTGTCCATCGGGCATTCTTTGTTGTCCTATCGGTACATCTCCTTGAAATACAACCCCTTTGACTTCCTCAATCTTTTTAGGCTGCTTGTGCATGCGATCTTTCCAAAAGTTAACATCATTGCTACGTATAATTTTCCTTTTTTCGGGATCCCATAACCTCTACCCCATTTCGCCCTCATTACCATATCCTAGGTAAATAAATTGGCAGGACTTTGGCTTAAGTTTATTGCATTCTTCCTTGCGAATGTGCAGAAATGCCTCACAGCCATACACTCTCAAGTGAGCATACGAAGGTGCCTTCCCGACCACGGTTCTTGAGAGCGTGCCCCCAATTCAAATTCTCAAATTAAGAAATGATATGATCACCTAAACATTGTAATAGTTACAGTTCTAATTGTGACCTTAGGTACAACAACCTATATTATGAGAATATTGCATAAGCAGGCCATGAATTGACATAGGCTACTGAGTCAAGTCATGGGATACTAGTAAGAAATTGTATAAAACATGGTTAAATCACATCTTTATTATTGCAGATTGAATTGTGACGTGAGTGGGGAAAAAAAAAACAAAAGAAAAAAGGGAAAAAAAAAAGACTTGTTTGGTGACCGATTAATGAAGTATACGGTTGTCATAACAGCCTCAACCCAAAATTCATGAGGTATAGTAGTATGTGATAGCATTGTATGGACCTTATGTTGAATGGTTCTATTCATACGCTCTACAACACCATTTTGGGGTGGATTGTGAGGGGCAGAGACCTCCCTTTTAATCCCTTTGCTGTCACAAAAGTCCTTAAAGGCTTTGGATATATATTCCCCACCATTGTCAGAGCGAAGACACTTTAATGTCTTGCTAGTCCGATTTTCAGCAAGTGCTACGAATATTTGAAATTTATCCAAGGCCTCATCTTTACAATGGATTGGATAAACCCATTCTTTGCGAGTGCCATCATCAACAAAAGTAATGAAATACTTATTTCCCCCCTTAGAGAAAATCTTGGCATCGAACATACATTTGAATGTATGAACTCTAATGGTAAAGACTTTAGAAAGATTTTTTATGTGATGTTTGAGCATGCTTACCATAAGTATAATGATCACATTGTTCGAAATAAGTATACCTCAAATACTATAGATAATCTACACGAGAAAGCACTTTTATTTCAGTTTGACTCATGTGTCCCAACCACTATGCGACAAAGAAACACTTGGCTGCTCGGTTATGGCGACTACATGGTCATGCACGCAAGATACATACAAAGGATACAAAGTATCACTTTTAGATCACTTGGCAACAATGCGAGAGCCCTTACAAATTTTCCACTTGCAATCCCCAAAGGTGGGATGATAGTCTTCGTCATGTAGCTGCCCTGTGCTTATCAAGCTCTTCTTGAGCTGAGGTACATGTTTCACATTATGCAAAACAAACACAAAACCATGTTGAAATTCCAATTTCACATTGCCAATACCTGCAATTTGACATGCATAGTCATGCCCCAAGTGGACAACACCACGTGCACCACCATTATAGTCAAAAAACCACTCATGATGTGGTGTGACATGAAAGAACGCACCTGAATCAAGTATCCAAGTGTACATGTCATCATCAGAATATGCAATCAATGCATGCGCACTCAAAGAAGAAGCAAGGAGTACATCATTGCCACTGTCATTCTCACGAGTGATTACATTTACCTCCTCTATCTTCACACACCTTTTCTTTGTAGGTTGACTGTCCTTTTTCTTAGCGTTGTTGTCTTCAGTGTTTTCACTTTTGCCTTTCTCTTTCTTCAATTGAAAACAGTCCCTTTTGTAGTGCCGTTTCCTACTACAATGATGACACTTCACATTTTTGCCATGAGACTTGTTGTGCGCTCTATTTTCAAAAGTGCCCTTTTGTCGAAATCTGCCCCTAGTGTGCAATGCATTATAAGACTTGTTTCGTGAATTGTTTTACTTGTTGAGTTCTTCGATTAGCAAAGAACTCTCCACATAAGAATATAACAGTTGAGCATTTGAGTTATTCAAAGCTGTCGTGAAAGTATCCCAACTTTCAGGCAAAGTGCATAGTAAGAAAGTAGCCTTGAACTCATCATCAATGTGGAAATCCAAAGCAATCAGCTGATTGAAAATTGAGTTGAACTCATTCAAATATAGAGACATGGTTGTACCTTCATGCGAAGGTCCATTAACTTTTTCAGCCAATTAACCTTGTTGGCTACACTTCTCTGAGCATACAATTCCTCAAGTCTTCGCCACATTTCATATGTAGAATTCAGCTTCTCAATATCAAAGAGCAAGTTGTTTGACATAGAGAGCTCTATGGTAGAGCGTGCAAGCTCATCCAAATCATCCCATTTTTGTTGTTCTGTACCTGCTAGTCTTATTCCCGTTGCTTTGATGGGCTTTACCTGTTTCTTCTGCACCAAGACATTGTAGCAACTGCTTTTGTCATATTGCAAAATTGTGTGCACCCTCAAGCTTCTTGATGTGCAAAAGGTTGCTGTTGTCACTGTTTCCAGCCATGATTTACAGTGCTAAGTTGACTCAAATGTTAGCAATGCAAGCCCAAATGTCACACAAATGACCAGATTATGCTGCAAGTACCAACCAACAGTGAAAATCAGGAAATTGCAGAAATTTCAGATCTGCAAATGGATTTCCAGAATTAGAGAATGTATCTTGCTGCACTCCACAAAATCAATTACAGCCAGATTTATAGGCCAATGCACCAATTGCATGTGAAATCCCCAAAAAGCATTCTTGGGCACAAATTTAATGATTGCGATGAAAAGACCCAAATGTTCAATGGCAAATCTGCCCAAATTGCATCAATACATATACCCAAGTGCATATACCAAGCAATTCTTGCACAATTTGATGAAATTCTGCAGAAGCCCCAATTTTCTTGGGTTTGATGTGCACAAGTGTCAGTGAAATTGACAAAATTTCACGAAAACGCAAAAAGGCCTAAATTTCCCGGGCAAATGTGCACCAAATCTAACGCAGTCTTGACACAGCTCCAGCAACCAAAGTGCTGATACCACTTTGTTAGCGGAGTGCACTAGGATCGAGCCACACTATGCTGTGGTTCGCACAGTGAGAGAGTGAGTGCAGAGCACAGAGAGAGAGAGAGAGAGAGAGAGAGAGAGAGAGAGAGAGAGTACGTGTAAGGGTGCGTGTCGACTTCTGCTGTTTCTTGAAAGGGGTGTGTTTTGTATTCTAAAGTTCGTAGACTGGCCATTCTTGTGGGTGTTTTGTATTCTGAAGTTCGTAGACTGACCATTTTGGTGGGTATTTTCCTTGCGTATCAAGTAGAATTTCTCTGTTTCTTTAAAGGGGTGTGTTTTGTATTCTAAAGCTCGTAGACTGGCCATTCTTGTGGATAGTTTCCTTGCGTATCAAGTAGAGTTTTGCTGGGTGGGGGTGTTTTGTATTCTGAAGTTTGTAGACTGGCCCTTCTGGTGGATAGTTTCCTTGTGTATCAAGTAGAGTTTTGCTGTTTCTTTAATTTAAGAGATGAACTTTAGTCCGGCTATCTCCAGTTGTGTTTAATGAGTTAAATTGAGTGTAAGCTAAAGAGGAAGTCAGTGCCAATGAGGAATCATGTGATGGATCGGGCCTACTTTAGTGGTTACTCTAAACTGCAGATAATGATGTTTCTTTGTGTATTGATGCTGTTCTGTACCAACTCAGTATGGTTTAATGTTCTCTAGTGCAGAATTTGATTTTGAGTAGGATAACAAGTTTTTTTGAACTTTTAAGTGAGGAATTGTCATGACTTATTTTTATTATCTACAGGTAGGACATGTAACAAGGAGTGGTGATATTGCTGGGCCTCGTGTGCTAGAGCATATTGTAGATGTTGTTTTGTATTTAGAGGTTTGTCTTCATTCTGTTGGATGAATTGCAGTGATTCTAGTCTTTGAAAATGTTTGAACTTACACAGCTTCATAATTGCTTTAACCTTTAGGGTGAGAACCGGCTATCTCATCGTATTTTGAGGGTTGTAAAGAATCGTTTTGGATCATCGGATGAGGTATTCTGTGTGTACAAAGGGTACTGTACATGCATCTGTTTAAAACAGCTGTGTGGAACCACAAAGACAAAAGTTTGTTTATGCAAGTAAATTGGTCTGTCTTGCAGGTTGGTGTTTTTGAAATGGCTGAAAGTGGGCTTGAAGCAGTTGAAAATCCAAGCCAGCTGTTTTTGAGCCAAAGAGCAGAGGAAACAAGTGCTCTAGTTTCAGGTGCTATTGCTGTGACATTGGAAGGATCACGACCTTTTCTTGTGGAAATTCAGGTACTTGTCAAGCTACAAGATTCGAGGTGTTACACATAGCATAGTACACGGAATTTCTGAAGTAAAATCTCGTTGGTTTTGTACCTTTAGTATGTGAAGGTTTGGGTAGCCTTTTTCAGCTTTAAAATTAACCTTCCACATGAGTGAAAATTCTAGGGTTAAGATTGCAGTTCTGTCCATCAGCTCAAGGTTTAAAGATGAGGCTTCACAACATCTTGATGAAGGTGGAGGGATACATTGAGAATGAGGGGTAAACAACTAGTCCCCTCTCAAGGCCAACATTGATGAATGCCTACGATGAAGTGCTCTGGAGAATGGAGCATGGATGGAGAGGGGGTAAGCACCCCTGTGTAGGTGTGTGTTATACTTACTCGGCAGAGAAGAAGCTCAGGCTTGATCCTAGGACTTAAAGTTTGAACTCTAGCTCTATCTCAATGCAGATGTGAAACTCTCCTTGAATGTTTGTCAACATTGCTAGAAAGATGGTGGTCCTTTATAATCTCTGGAATCTTGACCTTGGCTCTGCTTGGAACCCACAAAATATGGCTAGAAAATGATGCTCTAGAACTGTTGTAGCCCCTCATGTGGAACCCCCAACGACTTGGAAGTAGATGTTTCATGTGGAATCTCTAGCTCGGCTATGCTTGAAACATACAAAAAGATAGCTAGAAATAATTTTCCAAAACTGTTGTAGCCATCATGTGGGACCCTCAAGGACTTGGAACCTGGAAGTAGATAGTCCCCTCTAGGACTGGATTATAGATACTTTGGGATCACAATGTCTCCCTATGAGACAAGATGACGTTCAAACTGTCCTTCTCAAATGTTAAAGACTTGTGATACGATCTATAGTGTCCTCTAAAATATTCCCCTCTTGTGCGACTGTAGTTCCCCCCTTTGAAACTATAAGGGGTATAATTGCTGCAATCCCTAAACTAATTTGTATATCCTCCTCACATCCAAGTAATCATCATCACAATCAAATGAAATGCCATTGTGGATATGACTAGAAAACTGGTCAATAATGTAAGCTAAAGGAGTGAAACATCCTCAACCAAGTGGCCTCAACCAATGGACCAATCTCCAATATTTAGAGAGAGGACTTTAGAAGAGTTTACAAGATGCTCTAGATAGAGGATTTGAGTAGTGGCACATTGTGACATGAGGTGGTACATTGGCCTGGACGAAGCCACCTATTTGATAGATGGATGGAGACATTGGACTTATTAGAGGACGGCCCTTCAAAGATTACAATGGAATCAAGGAGAGTGGGTTTGGAGGGATCCATTCTTTGATGGGCCATGTGATGTAGGCTTGACTACATTGCTAGGTTGGGCAGGAGGATTCAGATTTAGGATCGAAACACAACCAACAACCGCTTCACATTGGCAAAGCATCTCAGATCATTTCCTACGAGATTTTTGGAGGCTAGATGACAACTTTAGGCCTAGGAAGATAGGTAGGATGTCTCAAGTGCAAAGACTCTCTAAGGATTTCGGTAGGGATCATTCATACTCTCCTTGGGAGGGAGAGCTTGTAGGTTGGCTCTAAGAAGATGAAGAGGAGGAGACATGCCTTCTTTGAACCTTGGAGTTTGTGGCTTCCCCCCACACCCCTCCCCCCCCCCCCCCCACAACAATAAACACACACACATTTTGCGTGTGTTTTTGCTTGTATGCCATAATAGCAAAGCTCACTACCATCCTGGTTAGCGAGCCACAATACTATAACCTTGCTTGCCACCCTCTAGGCCAGCAAACCATCGTCTTGTAAGTTTGTCAGCTAGCATTTGCCTTACGCACCACCATCTTGCCCCTCATAGTCCTCCCTCTGTTCTGTTGCCCTAGGTACTCCCTTCCATCCATATCACACCCATGTTACACACATGGATGCAACTATATTTTCTTTATCCACCCTCACATCCTTTGTTCGGTTCCTTGCTTAGAGTGCATCCATCTCCCCTACTTGGGCACACCCTCGAGACCCTAGAATCACTTGAAAAGAGCTCAGCACCAGTTGCCCAATCAAAGCCAAGACCACAAACACATGGAGCTAGCATGCCGCATGAGATTGTAGCCAGTTCCACCACCACTGGGGGGGCTCTAGCGCAGCTGCTAGTAGAAATTTGGTTGATGCTTTGCAGCTTATTTGCTTTGCTTCAGACATAGAACTCGCACTCAGGGAGAGCGTGATGGCCCTTGAGGTGTCTTCTTTGTCTTGTAGATTGGTTGGAGATTGCGTGCCCATTAGTATTCTCAAGGACTCATCCATTCAGCTCTTTTTGACACCTCAGTCAGGGTCCCACGAGTGTTACCCCTACGAAAGGGGTGCTTTAGGCTCCAGTTTAGCTCACCCGAGTAGATGGAGGTAGCACTTGTTATTAGCACGCTTGATGTCAAATCTTTAGTGGCATAGTTTGACAGATGGATGGAGGGTCGGGACTACTCATTGCTTAGGGATGGCACTACCATCACTGTCTCTTTTCTTGGCCTTGATCAATACTTTAAGTAATATCTTTGTGAGATTGGCAATGCCTTTTGGCAATGTCATATAGAGAGAGAGGATCTTTGCTCACATAGTGTTAGGAGGCCCACACACATACCCATGTGTTCGAGTTATTGTACCCATAGAGTCCTTACATTGCCTTCCCCAAACCATTAGGATTCCCTCCATCCATGGGTTTTCTCAACCTAGTGCGTGACATTCACAAGACTCTCATGCCAGTGCTTTGCATGTAGGATAATAGGACATCTTGCAGTGAAGTGCCTCAAAATACGTCAATGCTAGACCTCCTTCTTGGGTGAGGGAGGCGATAGACCTAGGATATGGAGTGAAGTAGAGTGCCATAGATGGCGCAATGCTAGATAGAGGAGGGGACAATGCCATTGATAGCTAGAGTATGCAAATGAGGGACAAGGATAGGAGCAAAGAGGTCGAGAGTTGCAGAGACACAATGCCATGTCTAGCCTCCTACCTTAGATTGTCAACCCATGACACAATGCCATGTCAGCCTCCTACTGCTTCCACAATTGCTCCCTCAGTTACTGAGGAGCTAGAAATTCCATAGCCCTTGATTGTTGCAGCACTGCAAATAGATGCGACATAACGCATACAGGTAGTTGCACAATGTGCTACCCAAGATATGCAGCATGTGTAGACGTACCATTGTTTCTCAAACTCTCAGCTCATCGGGTGAAGACCCAATGTTGATCCCTTCTTTGGTAGCCAACATTCAACATTCAAACATTAGTTAGGTAGGGCTGTCCACTAGCACTCTTCTTCTTCTTATTTGTAGTAGAGGCCATGAGCTCCTTGAGAGATAGATCTATAGGTGTCAAAGGCAACAAAATACCCATCCTTGACTTTGGGAAGCTTCTTGAAGTGGAGTTTGTGGTTGACATAACAGCCTATCCAGACGGGGATGAGAGTATTTTTAAAGCCTTTGTATCAGCCATGGAGATATTTTGCAAAGCAACAGATGTCTTAGTTAATTGACACAAGTCGTGTGGATTTTGGGTATGGGACACTAGGCACCCATAGTGGTGATCACATGAGGATTTCACGTGGGTTCCTCGTAGGACTGCAGTGAGATATCTTGGATATTATGTGGGGATTGACATTAGCTGAGAGTAGGAGCTGGTATCTCTCCTTAACATAACATAGAAGCTTCTTTATTGGAGCGTAGAGAGACTCTCACTGGTAGGGAGAGTAGTGGCCACTTACTAGGTTCTTCTTGTGACTATGTGGTACATCATTCCTTGTTAAACATTCTCTAGGTCATGCATCAGTTAGGTGAAGGGCCTCATCAAGAATTTTGTTTAATTTGGAGGAGACAGAGCCCTCGACCAAAGTGAAGGTTGCTTGGGATGGCATTATACAGCCTTGATCGAGAGGTGAGTTGGGAATGATAGACCTATATAGCTAGAGCAAAGCCTTGTTGGCTAAGCTTATTGTTAGGGGTTTGCTTCCAAGCAAGGACCCTTGGTAGAAACTTGTGATAGGGAGATTGCAGGCTATGTCATTGGCACATAGAGGACCATGGTAGCTTAGCATCCACTAGATTTTTTAGGTGGTTTGGACTGGGGACTTAGGGAGGAGGTTTGAGGCCAAATTCACGGATGCCATTATCAGAGATGGAGATTTATATCATTAGGGCTTCATCAACTACCCCTCTCTACAATCGAACAGAAGAGTTGGCAGCCTCTTCTCTTCAGTCACGATTTGAGATTAGATTCAGGCCACATTCTTGGATAGGGTACATACTTATCGTGGGACGATTCTCTTCATAGGTTGTAGTGTCAATGGAAGATTGATTTGTATTTGAGGAGGTACTGTGGGAGGTGTAGAGGCAAAGACTACAAGGCCTAAGGAAGCCATAGTTATGATTGAGGCTGTGTCGGAGAGAGTTCTACCAGATTGGTAAATAGATACAAGCACCTCTTATACTTGGATTAGTCTCTTCTCTAGAGGGAACATTTTTCTAGTAGTCATTGCAGGTAGCATAGATAGGACATTTACTCTAATGGTTGAGAAGCATGGCCGTTTTGAGCGAGAGGAGTGGACAACATTCATTGGGTGTTGCAAATAGAGGATTAGAGTAGTGGCACACACTTTGAGAGGAAGTGGCACATTGACCTAGACCTAGCCACATGTTTGGTAGATGGATGGAGATATTGGGCTTATTAGAGGAGACTTTGCAAAGATCACAGTGGGATCCAAGAAAGAAAGAAAGAAATATTGACATCTTATGAGGCCAAAATAGGCCTATGAGACAACCACGTAGAATGCTGATCGTCATTAGACATCCAAGTGTGATTGCTAGAAGATGGTTAGTGCTATACGCTGAAAAGAAGCTAAGGTGATGTACAAGACAAAATGATTCCCATGTAGGGATCCAATAGAAGGATCAAGTATTACATGTCTAGCTACGTGTTTGAATGAGCCACTGGTTGAATTCTCGCTAGTGTTGGGTGTCTGTGTGGAAGAGATTTTTGTGGACCATGGGGCTTTTATGAAGTAGTGTTAAAGTCAGCCACATTCCATGATACTTTGCTAGCTAAAGTGCCTTTGATGATTGTGCCTTGGCGACAGTTGGCTGATTTCCAGCGCTAGCTTCAACAAGGGTGCCCAATGTGGGTGGAAGTGGAAGCTTGCCTTGTTGTGTATCGGCTTTTGTTAAAGGAAGGTATAGCAGGCACTAGTACGATCTTGGTGTCTCCCAGTGTAAGGGCCATAAATCGTACCCGGATGTTTATGTTATGGGATACCTCTCGCAAGAGGCCTAACTAGCTGTGACTAAATTGTCTTGGCATGCCAACATTTCATTTTCATTTAAAGTGAGGCGCTTTTGCTGGCCATTGTCTCTCTTGTTCACAGTTGGGGCATTTTATGGCTGAACGCCAAGAAAAGCATGCAGCTCCAAAGGCTGGGATTGCCCTGGCTATTAATGAGGATCTTATGGTTGACAGTCTTCCAGATGATAAGGACCTCGCCTTGATAAATGCAGACAAAGGGAAAAAACCTATGCAGTCTTATGATCACCTGGATCAGGGTTGGGTGATTGTACACTCTAAAAGAAGCAAGGAGATTACTGCCAACCTTTCAGCTGCTATACCTAGTGCTGCCCACGACTCTTTACGTACCTATGTGTGATGTAAAGATAAGCCCCCCGCAGTGCGTTCAAATAATGACAAGTTCTCTTGTGCTCCTCGAACACCTTTTGTAGTGAGAACTTCTGTGGACCATTCTAAAGATCCGCCGGCAGGTTCTGACTGGTAATACCTGAATCTTTTGGAACCCAAGTGCAGTCCATTGGTTGGATCCACGTATGGAGGGCATAAGGATGCTCCCTTGGGTGCAGCCTATTATTTCTAATGCAAAAAGCACCAACCACTTTCTCTCATAAGGAATATCAAACTTCTGGCTTTTTTTGAAGCCACAATCTGTAGGATATGATTTGTCCCTTGAAGGTACAGTTTGCCTTCGTGTTCATTGTGTGACGGAGGCTCTTCAAGCTTAGGGACCCCATCCTACAGTTAGTTGTTCTCCAAAGTTGAGATTGATGCACCATGCCCAGTCAGGGCCCAGTCGATATAGATATATAGGAGTGCGCTTGATGAGGTTTTCTGGATGTAGGTGCAGTGTATCACGTTGGCTCTCCATCCAATATTTGTTATGCTAGTTGTGACCAACATGGAAGGGTCAACTTCGGGCCTTTCATGTTGGCTCTCCGTGAGGTTTTCTGGATGGAGGTGCAGTGCATCACATTGGCTCTCCATAAGGTTTTCTCGATGGAGGTGCAATGCATCACATTGGCTTTACATCAATTATTTGTAATGCTACTTGTGACCAACACAGATGGGTCAACTTTGGGCCTTCTCAATTATCTATTTATGCTGATAAAGGCCTAGGTTTCATCATGCACAATGCTCATGCAAGAGACATAACCACATTTCAGCTTGTTAATGTATCTTAAATAGTAGAATTTGAAGCCCATTGCCATTGTATATTCTCTTACATTGTTCATGATGTCTTTCAACTTTATACTGTGTACATTGTGTATGCAACAACATTTTGGCTATTGTGGACTATAGGTGGATGTACATGAGCTGTCCCATGGCAAGTACCACAGACAGGAAAAAAGTATCCTTTGTTGTAAATGTAATAGTCTTGAAACTTGATACAATTGTTTAAATGTCATGTCGGATGTTAACCCTTTTTTTCAAACTTTTACATGCTTGCGAATTGGTCCACTTGATCCTTTCTTGTAACTTTGATTTGTACTTTGGTTGATTAATGTATTGTGCTTATGTAGGCTTTATGCTCTGCTTCATCTCAAGCTTGTAAGGTTACAGTTAATGGACTGGACCCACAACGATTGAATTTGATCCTTGCAGTAAGTTAACCAAACACAAGTTCGCTTCCTGAAGTTGCAGAGCTGTGTATATATTGCTAGCTGTTGAGTACTAGTCAAGGTGCAGAATTCTGACAATGAAAGTATTCACTATCTGACTGTGGATGTGTGTGTCGAATCTGGAACATGAGTATATTGGGTGCAAGTTGGGAGTAATGACTGGATATGACTAGAAAACAAGTTATTACCAGTGAGAGACTTTTAACAAGAGCTTCCTTTTCAAAGGGAACCTTTTTAGTGGTGTTGATTTGCTGGAGTTCTTACAGTAGGTATGATATTGGCTATGAACTATTTGTGTTATGGCTGCCTTAAAAGCTTTTGGTGCTGTCAAAAACCAGCTGTCTATGAACCATTTGTGTTCATAATTGAGGGAGACACTGAGAAGGAAACAAAAATGGTAAATTTTGAGGGGGGAGAAACCGAAAATCCATATCATGTAGAAGGGGGGGGAAAGTGGGGGCCTTTTGCGACATTGTTGGTCTTGAGTGGAAGGCTGGCTGATACTTCCAAAGCACTCGGTTTTTGGACACCCAACTTCTCAGATCCTGTGTAGAAACATATGAATGCTCTTTTCCACTTACTACCCGACTGGGGCTGTTGGCACATATGGACTATGCCAAATGCATTAATCTTTGATTCTGGTTCTAGAGTGCAAAGTTATATCGCCGGTTTGACAGGCCTTCTCCATTGGCAGCCTGACATAATTGAGCTAGCAGATATCCTTCCTCAATAAGATCTGCTTTCTTGGCTTACTACTATTTCTTCGGTTCCCTTGTTGGTTATATAGTATGTTTTCACTTGTAGTCTTGTTGCATATGAGTTTGTGCCCCTAGAAAAATGTGTGATATCCTCTCGTGTCTGGGCATATAGACTACATTTGCATAAGAAATGCCTTGGTCTCTATGTCCTCATGGCACAGTTTGCATATCCTCTGATCTCTAGGGACTTGTGAGGTGCATGAAAAGTTCTCTATAGTATTGCATCTTCATGAGAGAGAGAGAGAGGAAGAAATGGCGGGAGAGAACATGCAGGTGACCCTGTGCTTTTATCCTGCCCTGTTCCTCAGTCAATATCCGCCTCATTCATTTACTGTACTTGCAGAGCCGCACAGCAGCAGAAGAAGGCCAAAAGGGTGTCGGTCTGCAACTGTGACCTGGCGGTTGGGAGAGAAGGTGGTGGGTGTTATTCAGGTGACAACCTGCAGAGAGATTGAAGGGCAGACCTGCACAGCCCTAAACAGCACTGCTGCTCTCAGTTCTGGCACATAGATGTGCAGGTTTCTGACACAGCAGACAGAGATCTGTGGTTTCAGCTGATGTGTGACCTCAGCAGTGAGAGGATAGGCACACACAGATTGAGTTCAGCAATACAGACACAGAGAGAGAGAGAGAGAGAGAGAGAGAGAGAGAGAGAGAGTGTGTGTGTGTGTGTGTGTGAGAGAGAGAGAGAGATTCAGTGTGATATTTCTGTGTTAGAGCCTGTGTAGGCTTTCCTTCATGACTGTTATTTTCTGTTGTTTCTAAGCCGACCTGATGATCTGATGTAAAATATTTACTACTTAATTTAATTATCTTCACGAAAAAAAAAAGAGTGAGAGCACAGAGAGAGAGAGAGAGAGTGAGAGCATGTTCTCTCTACACCAGCAGCGTGATTTTCTCTTTGTGTTAGAGTCCTGATAGTCTTTCGTCACTTTCTTGGATGACCTGATGGTCTGATGTAACAGAATGTAAGAGATTTAGTGAGAATGCTGACCAGATGGTCTGATGTATATATTTTTCGGAGAGAGAATTCTAAGCCGACCTGATGGTCTGATGTAAAATATTTACTTAATTCAATTATCTTCATGAAAAAAAAAGAGTGAGAGCATGCTCCTTAGCAGATGGCTTGGCAGCAAGAGGCTGTTCCTGTGCCTCTTGCCCTACATGGACATGATAATCGAAATAAGGATGTCTCCCAAGTTGGTATTGAGTGTGCATTGCACTCGGTTGGTCAGAATTTGCCTCCTTAGGAAGATTCTTGGGTCACTGTGGTTAGACGTAATGCTGGACAGGAATCTCATTCGACTCCAATTCACCCATCTCCTCAACCAATTACTTACAATTTTCAACGTAGAGGTAAAGGTTTTTATATGAAACGTCAATCTTTGCGGGTACCTGCAGCAGTTGGTGTGGATGATGAAAGGGCTTTTGATTCTACTTTGCATTTTGACACGCATGGGAGGCTTGTGCCTCCTCCAGATGTTTTCCTTTCTGAGCAACAATAGTTTCCTTCTCGTGCTTCCTTTGTTAATTTGTAGAGGGCGGATCTTGTAGATGTGATCCGTAGTAAGATGGAGAGATTTCAAGATGCAAAAGCTATGGATGTTAAAGGGAAAGGGAAAGTGGTGACTCAGTAGATTTCTCTTGTTGATTACCATGAGACTTGCTTTATGGAATGTTAAAGGTATTTCGTCGTGTAGTAAGTAGTATTGGTTGTGGAGAATTGCGTTAGCTGGTAATTGGGATGTTTTTTGTGCTGTGGACCACAAACAATATGCTTTGGCAGGATCTTCTTATGTATACAAGGATTATAGAGTGTTTTTTAGTGGTTGGCCTCCACAGAAATTTGGAGTTATGTTAGTTGTTAGATCTTCCGTGCAACCTTCCTTGGTTTCTCAGAACTCTCGTGGCAGATTTATGATGCTGGAAATCATATATGAGGGGGAGGCTTTATGGCTGGTGTACGTGTATGCTCCTTCTATTGCTCGCGAATGCCATCAGCTTTGGGATGACTTGCATTGCCTTTCCATGGCTTGTCAAGGTTTTGTTATGGGTGGTTTTAATGCATGTGTATCTGCAGATCAAGCAACCTCACCACATTCGGTCATGGATGGTCTTGAGCGGCAGGCTTGGGATGGATTGGCAGCTATGTCTTTGAAACAGGACATCTCGTCCTGGTTGCATCCTTCACAGTTTGGATATACTTATCGCTCTCTTCAGAATCCAAACACCTAGGCCAGACTTGATAGATATGTGGGTGGAGCAATAGCATGTCTTGTCAGATCACTATCCTTTGGCATTGGATTTGACCCACAAGCTTGTTCATGCCTTTAAGGCTTTGCTTGCTCATTTGCCTCTATGTTTCAACCAATGTTCTTTGCTGCAAAATTAGTTTTTGGAATGTATCCAACAATTGATTGCTTCTTTTAGCTCTGGGGTCCTATCTGGAGGGATGGAAGCATGGGCTATTTTTAGGGATAATGCACAAGAGTTCTCCTGTTAGTATGGTATTCAGCATGCTTCTTCTTTTTGAGCTGAATTGCAGTATTCACAAACTTTGTTGGCTCACTCGTTGTCTATGTGTCAGTCAGGGGATACCATTGATGACTTGCTCACATGCATTGAATGGTTGAAATGTAGAGTTCAATCTCTTCAGGAGGAGCAATATGCTAAATATAAATTGCTGGCCCAAGCAGAAGCCTTATATGATAATAACTGTCAATCTCATTAGTTTTTTGCTCGTTTACGCCAAAAATACGCTCGGGAAAATATTGTGCATTTGTTGGACAGGCAAGGTTTTATGGTGGCTCATCCTACATCCATCATCCAAATGTGTGTTACTTATTATAAATCTTTGTTGGGACCATAGGAGATTCTTTCGGATGTTGTTCACTTTTCTCATCGATACATTTGCGATTTGGTTAGTAATCAAGTTAAGCCTGAATGGATTGATTTGATGGAGGCTGATATCACAAAGGCTGAAGTGGAGGATGTGCTCTCCCTTTACCATGAAGGAAAAGCCTGGCTGGGATAGGCTTTCTAATGAGCTTTCTTTGATCCATATTGAGCAGCTTAATGACCGATTAACTCATGTGTGTCAGCAAGTCTTAACTTCTAGTAGGATGCCTTCAAATTGGAAGATTGCTGTGATTCGGTTATTGCCTGAGGTTCCTTCTCCAACCTCTTTGAAACAATGGAGACCAATTTCTATCATGGGTTCCTTGTATAAAATCTTCTCTAAAATTATTGCAAATAGATTGCAGAAAGTATTCTCGCACTTGGTTCATCCACGGCAATATGGTTTCATCAAGGGACAATATATAATGCATAACATTTTGAATGTTCTCTTGGGGATTGATTATGCCAAAGCTTCAAGCTAGCAAGTTGTTATGTTCAACTTAATCTTAAAAAGGCATTTGATTCTATCAGTTGGACGACAGTTGATGTCCACCATGGGAGTTGGTCCTGACATGACTTCCCTTGTTGATACCATTAGTGAGGGTGTTGTGGCTCATATTGCACTTAATGGAGGGATCACAAATGAAATTTCCTTGTCTTGGTGTCTTCGGCAAGGCTATCCTCTCTGGCCCTTTCTATTCGCTTTGGTCACTCACCCAATGCTCTCATAGTTGGATAAGTTGGTTGATGAAGGCGAGATTATTGGTTTTTCTCTTTTGAGTGGTGCCCAACTTTTGGTTCAATCTTTGGCGGATGATTTCTTTATGTTTCTAAAGGTTGATCGTACTAATGTTAATCGCGCAATGGCTATGTGGAATCTCTTTGCTTTAGTGTCGGGACTTCATACCAATATCCAAAAGTCTGCACTGTTTTCTTCTACGGAGAGAGATTTACAAGTGTTGGGTTGGCAAGGAGTTGTGATTTCTAAAGGAGATATTACTCGACACTTGGGTTACCCTATTGGTGTGGATGTATCCCCCGTGGCTTGCTTGATATGTCATCTAGTATACACGATGGATTTATGTTCTTTGCCATTGACTACTACACACGCCTTTTCCAGCAGGAGACAATCTCAGCTAGAGGACAGCGGTGCAGACAGCAGGTCTGGGATCACATCTCGTCCCTCATCACAAAGAAGATGGGATGCTCCCTTCTAGACCCCTTCACTGAGAAGAAACTAGAGGAGGCTTTCCATGCACAAGATGGGCAGAAATGCCCGAGACAGGATGGCCTTTCCAAGGCCTTCTTCACTACCTATTGGGAGGTGGTGAAGGACCCCTATTGTTGGCCTTCTAGGAGATTTTGAGCTCAGACCGGATGCTAGGGAGTCTATTGGTAGGTCTTATCAGTCTCCTCCCTAAAGGGGAAGCCCAATCACCTTGTTGTCAGTGGGCTATAAGGCACTGGCCAAGATGATTGGTAGGCGACTCCCCCCTGTGCTTCCAGACATCATTCATGACAAAAAAATAGGAGCATCCTAGATAATGTCTTCACCTCCTTTGAGGCGACAGAGTAGGCCCAGCACAGTGGTCAAGGACTGGCGGTACTACTCCTGGATTTCGAGAAAGCCTATGACAGGGTTGATTGGGACTTCTTAGAGGGCACCATTGTTAGATATGATCAATGCCCCACCCTCATTAGGTGCTACCAATGATCCATGGTGCTCAAAGTTGTAAGGCCCCCATTATGAGGAGAAGCCAAATGTGAGCTCGGACATTGGTTGAGTCCTGACTTGTATATCAGATGAGGTCTATGTGACCGGATGGCAAAAAGGTGACTGTTGTGGGTCTAATCTTTGGGTTAGACGGAGTGGTTAAGCTGGTAGCAACTCGAGGCACATTGCATTGAGTTGCGTGGTAAGGGAGTTAAAAGGGGTCCCTATTGTGGGGTCCCAGGGGGGTCAGCGGCCAGCGGCCCCCCTAGTGGGGGTCCGGGGGCAGCGCCCCCGGCCCGATGGTAAAGGTAATATTCCCTGGAATATTCCCTGGCCGACTAGTGGAGGCTCATATGGTAGGTCGGTCAGCAGGCCGACCTAACGACCTTTGCGGGCTATAAAAGCTAAACCCCTTCGCAGCCATCTTACACTCATCTTTCACCCAGTCAGAGCTGTTATTCCAGCTAGCCTTAAGCTCTTCACCTATCTTCTGTCTAGATCGCCATCTAAGTTTCACACAGTGGAAGCGCACGGGTGGACAGAGCCATCTTTGTATCAGTTGTTTGGAGTTAAAGAATTTACTGATTCTCCTCTTATCTGTTGTGTACTCTCTATCTCTTTCTCAGATTCTGTTCGCTACGCCGTGTAATATTTTACACCATGGTGAGGCTGGGCTTCCCCCAAGCATGGATCCGCAAGGCCTTAGCACTTTACAGATTGGCTACGAGCAGGCTTCTCATAGAAGGCAAGCAAGGGGAGGACTTTGGGCTGGAGAGATCAATTCGGCAGGGCTGCCCCCTGCCCTCTAGGCCCGTATCTATTCCTACTCTTTGCAGAGGCAATGTCGTACTTCCTCAGTTCACGTGTGAGCGGGTTACGTGGCCTCCAACTTTCTGTGAGAGAGAAGACGAAGCTACTAGACTCAAAGTATGCAGATGATACAACACTATATATAGAGAACGATGAGCTGATGTTGGAGAGAGTGAGACTAGCTCTCGAGATGTTCTGCACTGTAGCAGGAGCAAAAATCAACTGGCAAAAGTCAGTTGGTTTCCTTACGGACCCAGACTCTAGCACTGAGAGGGACGTCCACTTGGGATTTATATGGGTGTGTAGAGAGCAAACCGTCCACTACTTAGGGTTCCATGAAGGACTCAACACCACTCCTGCCTAGCAATTTCTTCCTGTCAACTCTATTCAGTGGAAGCTAACTTATTGGAGTACTGCTCGCCTTTTCCTAGCAAGTTGAGCCCTCGTGGTTAACCAGGCCCTCCTAGCGACGGCCTGGTACATTGCCTCGTATTGGTGTTTTTCCTTGTTCTATGTAGTTCAACTCCGTCGCCTAGTGCGGAATTTTCTCTGGGCTGGGCCCGACAATTCCATGGGTTCCATGGATCATAGACCCAAAGTATTAGAGTCTGGTCCTTTTGGAAAAGCTAGTAGCTCGCAGTCTCACACCAGGTGGGCAAACATGAAAGGTCATATCGCAAGAGGGCCTCCAAGAGTGCACACCGAGGCTTGGTGGTGATTGGAGGCTATCCTTGAGATTGATCTTCACAACGGCCCAAATCACGCCCCCCAAATCCTCCTTCCTCCGCAGCCTACTTTGGGTGTGGCAGGGCCTCCATAGTAAGACTCTTATTCAGACCCCCCCGGTTGCCAAGAGGAGACCGCCAATCGGTGATCTGGAACCCCCAGGTCAGAGATCGGGAGGGGGTACAGATGGGCGAGCACCCCCACATCTAGTGGGCTTGTTGGGAGGCTGGCCCGACTCATACCATTAGGACGTGGCGGGAGGTGTACAGGATGGCGGACCAAGAGGTGCTGCAATGAGCATCAGGTTGCCAGAAAGGAGTTGAGCTAAGGAGAAGGGAGATTGACGCAATCATACCTCAGGAGTGGCTTGATCCCTCGATACGAGAGCCGATAGAGCCCGATGAGGTATGGGCCGCTAGGTTCTCACCAACAGGCATCCCTCTACAAGTGGCAAGTAGAGTGGGCAACGCCCCACATGGGACTTTCTTCACCATGCAGGAGGGGAGGCGTGTGGTCCTTGACAGAGGGCAGCAGGATGAGGGGTTATGTGTCCTTTCATGGAGGAGGATTTGAGTGGTTGGCCTTCAGAAGAAGACATGGTGTTTCGACTCTTCTGTGTTCTGAGAGGAGCTCAAGGAGCGGTGCCTTTGGATTTGGGGGGGTAGGCCACTTGATGAGCTGGACTGGGACCCTAGAGAGTGGTTACGGCCGACCATTGCGATTGCCAAGAAGCCACCGAGGTTCCTGGAGTACACAACCAGGATTGGCAGACACGTACTAATACAGGACGACATGGACTAGGCGCCTTCGCATAGCAGGTATTGGGCGGAGCACAATATCACGGATGCTTTCCGGCAGACTTTCAAGTGCCACATATGGGACAGCTGGAGATCGAGGAGGGTTTCATATTTCTTATGGCTATTAGCACAAGGAGGTGTAGGGATGGGGAGTTGATTAGCCCAGATGCAAAAGGATGGAGATTGTAAACGCTATACACAACAGGTTCTGGAAACTCCAAAGCACTGCCTTTGGTCATGTGAGGCAATGCAGCGCGTGTGGAGAGGAGCATGCCGCATTCTCCACCGTATAGCACCCAGCCTAGGATGTATCTCATGCGGAGCATTCTGTAGATAGGCAATCAGCCAGGGCTGTCACCTTTTGTATGAGGCCGTGATGCAGGACACGATCTTCATCATTGAGGATGGGTCTTGCGCAGTGGTCGTTTTGGAGTCTCTATCCATCCGCCAGGTAGTACTAGAGCCCACAGGAAACCATTCTAAGGTATGGGGGATCGTAGGGAGTCTTACTGGATGGCACATCTGGAAGGCGCCGTGTCAAGAGGTTTTTGGCGGCGAGAGACTTTCAGTACAAGCGACTTTGGCAGAGCTCTAGACCTCCATCATCCACTCCCTCCGCGGCGGAAGGGACCAGCTACAAGGCGAGTCTCCAGCTCATCAAGAGCTCCGTTTTCATTTCATGCGCACTTGGGGCGGCCAAGACTTGTTTTTCATGATGCAGGCAGGCAGCTCCAATTGGCGATACACCCCCCCTCCATGGCTTCTTGCCCCCATCCCCCCTAGACCGCCCTGAGAGGCTTATATACTTGATATATTTGTAACCTCGCATCAGCTCTAGCTAGTATATTGAGCATGTGCACCTCCTTGTATTCAGTTTTTTCTAAAGTAATATAATTAGCCACACTTTATTTGCAAAAAAAAAAAGAGTACAGCACAAAAAAGCGCCCCATTCGCAGAATGAAAAGCAAGTCCTAATTTGACAGAACCATTTATAGAAATAGTGGTGGAAACCATAGGTTGTAGCTGATCTTAAGATCTACACATGATGTTGGCTATGATGTGGTCCTTAATTGCTGGACTGATGTGCATGGTTGTGAGTCTTCTATGTTTGGTGATGATGGTTTTGATACGGTTGTGGTGTAACCTCCTCCGTGTTCTAGTAGATGGGGTCATCATGCTCAGAGAAGTGAAATGGCTTTGTCCAATGTGACTCGATGGTGTGGAATATAAGGTGTTTAGCAGGGTGGCTCCATCTCTACTAGGCTAGCAGTGTCAATAGGGTCTAATCTATGAAAAAAGTATGTCCTTGCTCTTCATGTGGGTCCCTTTGGGTGAGGTGACCTCCTTTTTTACAATAGTGTTGTGTGATGCCTTTGAAGCTCTAGGAGAAAGAAACCTACGCATCTTTGGTTCGCGTACTATATAGCACGATGAAGAGGTCCAAAACCACCACATCTCCATATGAAGTGCTCATCCATCTGCGGCTCTTGGTCTTGAAGCTGGTAGCTCTCTGTCCATCTGTCTATCTCCATCTGTACTGTGTGAGACGAGGTGTGAATCTATCCAATAGCAGCCTATGTGTTGTGGGAGAGATGAATGTCCATGTATGATGACCGAATGGTGAATCCGTTATTACAGAGATGCCATAAGTGACCCTGTAGAACTCCATTCTCAATCATAGAGAGAGTGGTGGGTGGGTCCATGTCCTTGCTATCTCAATCCTCAAGATATCAGCTCTAATCAGCTAAGAGCGAGTGTAGGGTGGTCAAGGCTAAAGTCAGAAGGTGGAAGACCACAGTCAATATCCAAACCATGCAAGCTCATCCCAATAGTCATTTGTGAAAACCAATAGTTGTTGCTAGCTGTCTAGATAGACTCAATGCAAATCTAAAGTATCTATAGCATTGAAACTCCCATAGTTTATGCCCAAAAGTCATTGCACCAAAGAGTGTCTCCATAATTGTTGCCCCCATCTCTACTTTGATAATATGTAGTGGGGTGGAGCACTTGCTCCTAATTATATGTGTGATTATCAGCAGAGATTTTCCAATATCTCCACCTCTTATGACTCAAATGGCTAGATTTGGCTTAGATAACTTGAGAGATGGTTGGGTGAAAAGAGAAATTTCAAAGTTTCATGGTGAGAAATGCTAAAAATTTGATGCTGCCCTACTCAAACAACCATGGAAGCTATCACCTACAGCTTAGGACCACCAAAAAGACTGCTACTCCTTCTTGTTTGTTGTTATCTACCCTAGAAGAACCTTGGGCTGCTATCACTTGCTCGTGGAGAGCTCCAAATCGTTGTGACTTGCTGTAGGATTGATCCTTGGTGGTTGCAAATCTCATCCGCAGCATCTCTTTGCTCTCTAATAGCCTTCTTTTCACTTGCACGGGCAAGTTTTGGCAAGTGGTAGTCTTCTGATCCCATTCTCTAGCATTATCCAACTTATTAAATTAATTTTTGAAATTTTTTAAAATTATTTTAATAATTATTTTAATGCTCAAAAAAATAATTCCATCGGCCAATAACTAGATTGGCTAGGCTAATTTATCATCCAAGTGTCCTTGATTAGTTATTAGTCCTTAGATTGGCATTATTTAATTAATTATGTCTAGTCTCTAATGTCAACATTCACATTAGTGGCCAATAAATTGGTCTAGGTCAAAATCTCACACCGGGTACCACCTAGTATAAACATATACTAGTCATTATGATTTGGTATGCCGATGTGTACGGTATGCACCTAGGCTTTGAAACTGTACATTTGCAAAGTTGCTAGTATGTATGGAATACATGGAATGTATATTCGGATGTAATTTGCATTTGCAAGGCATGTATGGGATACATGGACTGCATGCAATATAAATTTGTAGGTGATACAAGAGAGTTACAATTGCATAAGTTACATGTGGTTTGCAGTTGATGTATACCTTACATGAGTATCATGCAGTGCATCATTGCGATGAGCATTAAGTGAATGGAATTTCATATGCAAAGGGCACGAGCATGGTTCAAAAATAGGTGTACATGTTTGATTACAATGCGAGTATGTATTTCCAATAGTGGCAATGGATGCTTTAGCACATTGCAGTGCAATCAAGGATGATTGCAAGGATTTGAAGGGGGTGGTTTGTCACAAGGATGAAAAATTTCAATGTCATGAAATTTTAGCACTTCGATTAGCCTTTGATTAAAAGTTAATCAAATGTACAAATGTGACTTGCACGTGTGAGGTACATGTCAATTATTTCACAATGTGGGACCCAAGACCTCGAAATATATCAATTGGTGCCTAAGGCAAACATCTACTAGCATACAATACCCTAGATACAAGCCAAATACATCTAAGATCCACTCCATAATCGAGTTGTCCATCACTAGGGGAATGGAGGTGCAACCTTCCCCTTGAGCATCAAGCCATACTCTGGACCTTCTATGCTTTGTTGAACTTGAAAGAGCCCGATCCAAAATCAGCTCTAGCTGAAACACATTAACCTAGAGTGCATCACTGAGAATAACCTACCAAGTTCCCCTCCTTCATGGAGTTGCCTTCTTCCATAGGTGAAAGAATGCCAAAGCTTCACCAAGAAGCACATGGAAACTTTACCTCTAGCTTTACTTGACTTAAAACGTCCACTAGATTCTAGGCATTTTTCCCTCTTGAGCATTGTGATGCTTTATACTTCCACATTACTACAATACCAACTTAACTAATATGCAACATTGTAGCCAGTGACTAGCTCCTCATGTGTGCTTCACATGCTAGGAGCACAAGATGCATTAGGAAACATTCTTGTTTGCATACTTTGGACCATCGCAATGTGACTGTGCATGGGAATTTGCATACTACCAGCCATACCAAGATACATTTTCCCATACATTGCATGCATTAATAGTTGCATTTTCCTCCTACAAGCATGACTAGCCGCATTTTCCTCATGACCACTATATGGAGCATTATCTCAGAAAGGGGTTTGTTTGGATTTCTCTGTGCCTCTAGCCCATTTAACAAATTTTATTTTTGTCAAGCTTCCTAATTTGGTTGTTTATTTTTTCAGTCTGTTCTCTCTTCTGATTGAATCTACTCGATTCAAAATACTGCAGGTACTTCATAAAATGGCAGGGGTAAAACTTACAAATCAGGTAACTGCTGTTACTTCTAACTTCATGTCTACATCCTTTTCTTTGTGTACTTTTGGGTGTAGGAGTGATTGATCTGCTAGAGGTTTTTTTTTTGGGGGGGGGGGGGGGGGGGGGGGGGGACAAGGGGCAATATAAAAGCAGGACAACCATGATGACAAAGATGATTTACTTTCCTGAAGGTGTCAATAGTAATAGATGCCTAAAGCTAAGGTTGCCTTTGCACTATAGCAAAATGGAATTGGAAATGGGCAAGGCAAGGAACACAAAACCGAGATAGTATAGGATATTAAGAAATAGGCAAATTCAGAATCTTGCATTATTTTGGACTAAAGACTTGATGATGGCTTGCTCAATGGTTATTGATTAGAAGCTTCCTTCTTTCAAAAAGAGAAAATTCTATTAATAACTTGCACAAAATACAAAACTTTGTTATTTTGGACTAAAGACTTGATGATGGCTTGCTCAATGATTATTGATTAGAAGCTTCCTTTTTTCAGAAAGAGAAAATTCTATTTTAACTTGCACAAAATACAAAACATAAGGGACTTTATAAAGACTAGTTTAGTACATCACAAGTACAATTGCTGTGTGGACAACCAATTCGGTGGCCCATGGGTGACAGGTCTAACCCTAGGCGAGACAAGCTCCCCAGGTATGTCCTGCCCTTGATGTGCCCTGAACAATTGTGGGTGATTGTAGGGGGCTAGGGGACTAGGGACGACGCCGGTCGACCAAGGTCACCAGACGTACCTAATTTGAGGACCCCTAGGTAATGTGCTGTGATCGTGGATGCTTCTTATTTTTCCATTCATTTCTTTTCCTTTTCTTTTTCTTTCTTTTTGTTTCTTTTTCTTTTTCTTTTTCTTTCTTTCTTTCTTATTCTTCTTCTTCTTCTTCTTCTTTTTTGGCCTGAGTACAACCATTACAATATGTTGAGGCTATCAGCCTTTCCATGGGCTGGAAAATGTCAAGCTTCGAAGGCTTCGAAAATGAATAGTACCATGATGATGGTGCCCTAGCCTCGTTGTTAGAGAAGCAGTTGGCGAAAGGGGGAGATACACTTGAGATATTGCAACCCTCCTTGGATCTCTATTTATGACCCAAGCTACAACCTCCCTATGTTGCCACCATGGTCTTTTCTATGCCATGGAATATAATGATTTATCATCTTGACGGCTCTTCTCCATACCTTGTGAGCTCTAGGGCGATCCCATAGGCAGCATCTTGGTGCCTCCTCTGGCTTATGACATCTCACACATGCCACGAGGTCCTTGCCATATCCCATCTAGGTGCCAACTATGAGGCTCCTATGAGCTACAAGCTATAGGAATCAAGAGATCTTCCCAGACCAAAAGCTATCACATAGCCTCCTCCAAGAATCAAATAAGAACTAATGTGAGATGCTCTCTATGTGCCAAGAGGAGGTGGTTGTTGGCTATGCTTTGATCGTGCTGATCTAAATCCTCCTCCCCAGCCTAGTAGTGTAGCCAAAGTAGGCCGTGGCACACGGCCTACCAAGAAATGGATCCCTTAATACCCACTCTTTGGATTCCACTATAATCTTTTAAGAGACCTCCTTTGATAAGCCCAAAATCTCCTTTTGTAGGCCATCTTGTGGGCTACGCATTGATGCCCTTTGATCCATGATCCTGGCTCCCTAAGCATTTAATTTAAATTATCATTAAATGCAGTTGTTGCCCCTAGTGTCCTAGAACTAAGTGACGGTAGGGTTAGGGTTTATTTTAGGGTTCCCTATGACGATGAAGCTGTTAGGGTTTCATATTTTATTATTTAAAGACACTTTTTGCCTCATTTTGCACGAGTGTAGCATTATTCAATGTGATTGCCTAAAGTGTTAGTCTCTCTCTCTCTCTCTCTCTCTCTCTCTCTCTCTCACATATTAATTCATTACTTCTCATTTGTGATTGAGTATTGTTGTGCATCGATTAATTCTTTCATTCTTGTTCACTTTCCCATTAAATTGATCCCACAATCACTCCACGCTTGGGCCAACAATTGTATCAGAGCGGCTTTCATTCATCGCCCTCGCCATGGCTGACGACGTTTTCTTGTAGCCATTGCCATTAGGCGCCACACCTCGACTGGCTGCCCCATGAGCCATTGGCCCCTACGCCGGCTGAAGTTTCATTGGCAATTGCACACTTTGTGCGCCATCTTCGCCGTCGACTCACTAACACTCGACACGCTTCAGCCGAGAGGCTTGCCTATCAGCCCCGTGACGTGCCACGCTCGCTGCAGATCTGTCCGTTTTTGCCGCCACGCGCCCCATCACGCCAAAAACGTTGCCTGCCAGTGGGCAATTTGCACGCTGCCCTACAGATTCGCCGCCAGCTTTGTCACGCCAAGCCGCTACCTAGTCGACGCGTCACTCCTACAAGTCGACCTCGCCGCATGTCAGTCACGTCGCCTATCACTTTTGCCGACACATCTCGTGAGTCGCTCCAGATCACCGACATTTTTCCGTCTTGCCTCCAATTGAGCCGACATATTAAAGCGTATTGAAAGGCTTCAAAACTTTAAACAAATACATTATTTACCCATTCTGTTATTCTAGCAAGCCCTTGTTTCTGCCATTTGCCCCATCTAAGCACAGTTGGTGCGAAAATTGGGGATTTTCATCAAATCTCCCATTTAGTCCGAATTTGCACAAAGAATTTGGGGTATTTCATCAATTCAACCAAATTCTTCATCAAATTGAAGAAATTCAGCAATGTCGTCAACAATTTTTGGGGCTCTTCACAAGATTAGTCAAATTTTCCCCAAATTTCATCAAAATTTTGGGGCTTTTCAAGAATTCTGCATTCTTCATCGTCATCGAGGCTCAATTCATCACCCGACACAATGTTCGGCATCTTTCGGATAAATATATTACAGAGTTATCAAATTTCTCTTCAGTTTATTAATGAAATTTAGGGCTTTTCCTCATTCAAGCCCAATTTCTTCAAAAACTTTGGGGCTTTTGTGAAATTTATGAAGTTTCATCATTATCAAGGCTCAATCCACCTTTTTGACATAGAATTCGACAACATTTGGATAAAAAATTTATCCAATTTCTTCAATTTCTCTTCATTTTTCAAGTAAAATTTGAGGCTTGTGTCCAATTCCACCACCAAGACGTCCAAAATTGGGGGTTTTCCCTCAATTTGTTTTCTTCGCCCTCGGCGTGCTCCAAAATGATATTATTTGGCTGTTGGCCTTGTTGGTTCCTGACATTGAAGATAAATTTGATTATTTTGGCATATCATTGGGTGAATTTACAGTATATTCTATTGTTGTCCGCATTATGGGAGCATTTCCAGGCATTAATATTTGATTTCAGCATATTGCTGATCACCATCTCAATCGGGTAATATTTATTTTTTAACATGATTATTTTTTGCATATTTTCCTCTCTCCTCAGCGAAAAAAAAAACAAAAAAAACAATTATTCTTTATATTATTTGACTTCATTGAGGTGGGCAAAATATCTTCTATCAATGATTTATTATTATTCGGGTGTTTATTCTCTCTCTTCACTTTGGTAAATATTATTTTATTGCTGAATTCCACTCATGACCAGCAATGATAATGATTTGTTGGGCATGCTTGGCATTGATGGCAAGCTCGATGACACCAACTATCCAATGTGGGCTTACATGATGCGACATGTTCTTGTTGCGAAGAATTTATGGCATATTGCCAACGGCACCGAGCAAAGCCTCTCCAACATTGGCACCACCTCCCACTTCCATATCGCAAGATGGCTTTCATGATGATGAATCACCTTCTTCTTTGACAATGCCTCCCACTCAAGATCAGATTCAATGGGATGGCCATGATGCCCAAGCGCATGTCTTAATCGCTTTATCTATTCAGAAAGCCATCATTCCACACATCCAATGGTGCAAGATATCCAAGGATGAATGTAAAAGCTTGCATCATTATATTAAGTGCGCAATGAAGCGTGCATTGCCTACCTACGTAAGCAGCGAAAGACGTTCATATGAAAGGAGGTGATATGGATGTCTATCTCACCAACATCAAAGATCTTATTGAGCAATTATTAAATATTAATGAAGGAGTTCTTCATAGCTAGCTTGTTTCCATCACTCTTAATGGTCTACTAGAGTTATATCATGATTTTGCTACCACCTTGCGGTTAGTAACTATGGGTAACAAGTTACTGAAGGGAGGTAAACCTTGAAGTGGAAGCACGACTGGCAGCAAGAGCTATGGTGAAATGAGCAAGAGCAAGAGAGAAAGACACACACAATGTGGAAACTCCAACAGTCACAATGTGTGACCGGCCTTCCCTTTATTCAAATGTCACCGAAAGAATAAAGAATGAAGTGACAATGATGAGCACCCGCCGCCTACAGTGTGCAGACATGGATACTGTCAATGTAGTAATACACGAGCGACTAGGCGAAGGTGAACCTGTCTCAGTGAGGAGTGAAAAGAGAAAAAAAGACAAGATAGTACAACATATACATAGATACAACAGGATGAGAAAAGATGTCATCTCATCCAACGCCCATCAACCTCCTAAGGAAGGCAAAGCGCTTTGTAGAGATGCTTTTCGTAAGCAAGTTTGCAGGATTCTAATTAGTTGAGATCTTGACAAGGTCAACAGACCTATCCTCAATGACCTCACGAATGAAGTAATACCTCACCTCAATGTGTTTCATCTTCGCATGGAAGACTAAATTCTTGGCTAACCAGATAGCACTCATAGAATCTGAATATAGTGTAGGGATAGCATCTGCAACACCAAGGTCAACAACCAAACGACCCAAGCAAATGGTCTCCTTGCAAGCCTCAATGCCTGTAATATACCTAGCCTCTGTAGTAGAAAGGGCCGTACATTTCTGCACCCTGGACATCCATGAAACAACACCTCCAACAAAAGTAAACACGTAGCCAGAAGCCAAGATCATTGAACATTGGAGTTGAACACAACATCATAGTTGCAGATCACTTTTTGCACCTGCGGATCCCAAAGACAATATCCCATCTCACCTGCATCTCCATAGCCAAGGAAAATGCATTTCACACTTTTAGGATCCAGCTTATTGCATTTGTCCTTGGACACATGGTAGAAAGCCTCACATCCAAAGACACGCAAATGAGCATATGAGAGAGGCTTTCCTGTCCATACCTCCTTTGCAACATGGAAGTCAATACCACTATAAGGTGACATGTTAATGAGATGCAAGGTAGTAGAGACTACCCCAGTTCAAAAATATTGTGGTAAGTCTGCTTGGCTAAGCATACTATAGACCCTCTCTTGGATAGTCCTATTCGCACGCTCAGTCATACCATTTTGGGGAGGGGTATAAGGGGCGGTCAACTAATACTTAATATCCCGCTCGTCACAAAACTGCTGAAAGATATAGGAGGCATACTCACCACCATTATCAATCCTTAGGCATTGCAGCCTATGCCCAGATTGATTGCCGGCGAGAGCAAGCCAATGGTAAAAGACGGCCAATACATCAAATTTTACCTTATGGAATAAGCCCAAACCTTAGGTAAATAATCATCAATAAATGTGACAAAGTACTTCATACCCCCTAAGGACTAACAAGGCATAGGTCCACATATATTTGAATGCACAAGAGCCAAAGGATCACCCATGCATGGAATACCAGACTTTTTATGCGAATTCCTAGTCTGCCTGCCATATAAATAATTATCACACGACTCAAAATGCGAGTAGTCAAAAGGGAGAAGATACTACAGAGCACTAAGCATTTTCATTCCCTTAAGCGATATATGTCCAAGAGGAGCATACTAGAGCGATACATGTGGAATAGAACCCACTGATAAAACATGGTTAATAGTACCAGATACAACCAAGGGGTAGAGGCTATCAGACTTGGCATCTCTTACAAGAACAAGCCTACCACAAATTATCTTCCATACAGAATCACCAAAGCATATATGATAACCTGCATCATCAAGCTGTCTAGCAAACATAAGGCTTTTAGTCAAGGCGAATACATGATGTACATTATGCAAAACAAAAGTACTATCAGAGAGAAACTATAGAGTGACATCACCAATGCCAACAATAGCAAGAGACCAATCATCATCTAAGCGCGCAATACGGATACATTGCGATAGGTATAAAACCAGTCACGATAGGGGGTCACATGAAAAGACGCACCCAAATCCAAGAGCCAACACTATGCATGCATAGACTGAGCCTCGATCAACTAAGAGGCATCACATGAAGAAGTTGCTAAGATGTAGTCACCATCAGGCTCCTCAGACTATATGACATTTATCTCCTCAATCTTTACGCTAGACTTTGCAGGTATAATGCTACAATCATTGGATTTCTCTTGTACTTTTTCTCTTTATTTTTCTTTGCACTTGTCATTGCGCATCTTATGGCACTACGGCCGTATGTGTCTTACTTTCCCACAATAATGGCATATAAGATTAGGCTTACGTCCATGGGACTGTTGCATCCACGTGACTTTTGACCCAAATATCTTGAGTAAATGTGAGCTGCAGACAGTGGACAGCAAACTGTTTACTACAAGGCCCTACTGTGGTAAATCTATCATAACTTTCTGTAGGAGACTCCGATCGGGGTATGCCATATATCAAAACGGAGCTCTCGAGGAGTACTTTCAACCCATATATGATGTCCATTGCTGTCCATAGTACATAATAAAATCTGCTTTGAAGCAGAGAGCTGTCTGCAGTCAATCTAAGAGAAAACAGGGCCATAGTTAGCTAGATTTCAACCAAATCTGCTTCTAGCAGGTATGAAAACTCTTCCAAAATTGAAGTTGGCCTCCAAGAAGCTTCCTCAAGTGGTAAACCTCGCCACTTAATCAAGTATGCCATGATGGAGTGAGAGCGAAGCTTATTTTCCCTTTGTCCTATGACTTGCTCGGGTATGTATTGAATGATGCCTTCTTCATCTATCGGTGGTAGCTTCTCAACATAATCCATTAATGATCCAATGAAGGGCTTCAATTGACTCACATGGAAGACATTATGAATCTTCATGGATGGGGGCAATGCCAGTCGATATGCCAAGTCTCCCACTCTTTTCACAATCTGGTATGGCCCATAGAACTTGTGAGCTAACTTATTACTGAACCTATCCTTAAGGGTGGTATATTTGGACTTAGGCACCTTCAAAAGCACCAAATCCTCTTCTTGGAACTCAGCATCCCTTCTTTTGTCATCAGCATAAAGCTTCATTTGATCCTGAGCTTTCTTCAAGTTGACTTTACACTACTGAAGTAAGGCTCGCATTCTATCCAACTCCTTGCTTTGTGGGTTTATTTTATCATTGAAGTTAACCGTGGGAAGGGGCACCTTATAGCCGTACAATGCCTCAAAAGGTGAAACTCCAATGCTAGAGTGTGTAGAGTTATTATAGGCAAACTCAACCAAATGCAACCATGACTCCCAAGCATGCTGCACATCATAACAGAAATGCCTCAAGTAAGTTTCGAGCCACTTGTTAACCCTCTCTGTCTAGCCATCAGTCTATGGATGGTAAGTAGTGGAAGGGGCTAATTGAGTGCCCATAGAGCTGAAAATTGCCTGTCAAAAGTTTCTCATGAACTTAGCATCCCGGTCATGCACACTAACATGTGGTAAGCCGTGTAATCTGAAAACATGTCCCATGAATTGGCTAGCTACTTGAGAAGCATTATATTAGATCTTTGTAGGAATGAAATGGGCTGCCTTGGTGAGTCTGTCCACAACTACATAGATGCTGTTCCATCCCTTTTTTATCTCCAATAGGCCCGTAATGAAGTCCATAGTAATGTGTGTCCATTTGCCTTCGGGCATAGACAATGGCTGCAATAACCAGCTGGTTTTAAGGTGCTATCCTTGTTTCGCTGACATGGCAGACAAAATCTTTTGCATCCTTCCATAGACCCTTCCAATGAAAGCTTTTAGCAATCTTGTCATAGGTTTTAAATATGCCCAAATCACCAGCTGTAGGTGAGGAATGCATCTCTTGCATGATCTTTTGCTTGAATGGAGAAGTGTATGGGATGGCAACCCTGCTCTAAAACTATAAGAGACCGTTCTTAAGCTGATATGGAGAGTTTTCTTCCACATGCCCTTGCTGTAATTTCTAGAAAATGTGGCTGAAATCAGCATCTAACAAATAGGCCTCTTGAAGCTCTTCTATCCAATCATTATGAAGTTCCATGATGGCTGAAACTTTGCAATCCCACATTCTAGATAATGAATCAGCATCTACATTGTCTTTTCCCCGCATATATGTAATGTCAAAGTCATAGTTCTACAATGTAGCTACCCATCTGCGTTGTTTGGGGGTAAGATTAGATTGAGAGAGGAAATACTTGAGGACCCCTATGGTCGCTCTTGATCCTAAATATGCTGCCATACAAGTAGTGGTGTCATTTCTTAATGGCATAAAGGATGGCCAGCATCTCTTGGTCATATACATTCATGGTCATCTCATTTTCAGCAAGTTTGCGGCTCTCAAACGCTATAACCCCATGCTCCTGTAACAATACAGCCCCTATGCCTCTACTACTGGCATCACACTGAATGGTGAATTCTTTCGAGAAATCTAGACAAATCAAGATGGGAGCTGAGCAGGGTTGTCAGGTACGAAAGGTACGATATGGTACGATATGGTACGGTACGATAAAATACGGTACTAATTGGTACCTTATGATTTTATAAGGTACGGTACAATATTAGTATTTTTTAAAAAGACAAAAATTTGGTTATTTTGGATTATAGATAATAGAACACATGTTTAGAGCTAAAATAGCAATGTCACTTGAGTTAATAGGATGAATACATGAGGATAACAAGGAAAAACCTCGTGCACAACATGCGCATGTACTACTAGAAGACAGATGGGAGTGTATATCTAATACATCAAAGAACAAAGCAAAGTTTAGGGTGGATGGATAAACAGGCTCTTCATTCTTTTTTGTGTGTGTGTGTGTGAGACAAGAGAAGAAAAAAAGATCTATTAACGTCTCTAAAAGGCCAGAGTGGCCTATGAGGCCATAACCAATACAACTAATATCATCATCTCTCACCAGATAAGAAGAGATAAAATTTATCTGTAAGTTTACATGGTATATTGGAATGAGATGTATGGAAACTGAAAAAACTGAAAAAGTTGGAAAAAGACCTAAGTTTAAAAAGATCAAGAGTGTAGGGTATCTCCCCCTCAATCTATGGAATCCACCAAGACTCTGCAAGCTACCTCCGACTGAGTCATCGCGCCAACCTGCCTTTGTACCGAGCTAGCGTGATGCAAATGTGGCGCATATGGGCACCCCTATGTTGCCGTGTAAGTACTCTAGGGCGTCGTGCTCTGCGTAGCGTTGTAGCTTTGTCAACTGTGATGCCTCCTGATATTGTATCTCGGTAACGCCTATCAGTAGGAGATGTAGTGTCTGGGGTGGTCGCGGCTAGGGGTTCAACTAGGCTGAAGTAGTCTGAACTGCTCTCAAGGAGGGGGGATGATGCTGGGGTCGCCTCCTATCCTGTAACAATAGTGCTCTGCATCGTTGGAGCTCAAGCAAGAAAAGGCCCAAACATCTTTGGTCTTCATAGTCCATCACCCGTCTTAGTGGTCCAAACCCCTCTTTAAAGAGGCAATGATAACGGCCTCGGATATCATAGTATACAGTATATCTACAAATGTAGTGCTCCTCTGTCTCTGGCTTCCATCCACAAAGCTTGCACATCCTCTCATTGGCTGCAATATGGCTCCATCGACCTGTCTCAAGCATCAGTTGATGCGATGAGGTGCGGATCTGACCAATAGCAACTCGGAGTCGGTGGGATAGTTGAGCATCCATATGTCTAGGCCTCACTATGAAACCGTCATGAGAAAGCTGCAATAAGTGACTTTGGTATTGTGCTGTTTTCGTGCCTAATGGGAAAGGGGGCTTGGACCAAGTCCTTTCTATCTCCACTTTAGTGATGTCTGCCTTGATCACAGTGTTCAGCTCTACACGACTAAGGCTCAAAGTAGGGTAGTCGAGGCTGTAATCAAACAGTGGTAGTCTATCTGCACTCATGGCATGCAAATTCAGCCACGTGCTCATGTGTGCATACCAACATTGTCTATCTCCCTCTGTTGCAAGCTGTCTTGAAGACTCCATCACTAGTCTAGGATATCGGTCTTTAGGGAGCTGCCATATCCTTTGAAGGAAAGTAATTGCTTGGAATAATGCCTCAACTACCATGGGTGTAGCACCTAATTCTTCTCGAATGATCTCCTATGGTACTGAGGCTTTTGCCCTTATTATACGTGCCATCTGTCAGAGTGCAGCGGTGCGGAAGCGTAGGACTGAGAGAGAGAGAACGCAGAGAGAGAAGGGAGAGAAAGAGACAGTGTACACTGAAGATCTGCTGTATAAAGAATGCTGAATACAAAGATATACACAGGCGCAGTGCGCTGGACTGCGTGTCTCCACCTCGACGATGCGACCTGCTGTCCACCTCGAAGTCTGCTGCAGTCTGCACTGTCTGCTGTCTGAAATCTGCGAACAGAGACAGAGATCTGCACGGCACCAGTCTGTAATCTGCGACAGAGAATGAATGGCAGACTGCTGAAAACGTCAGCAATAAATAGGCGAAAATCTGCCTAGAATGGGGCACCAAAATAGGGCGCAGCCTGATAAAAATCAGCTGCAGGCAGTCGGACTGCCACGTGGCAGTCCGACTGCACAGTCCGACTGTGCAGCTGGACTATGCAGCTGCTGCCTGCCTGAAACCAGGCTATGATCTCTGACACCCCCTCTCAGAGCCTGGACAGGGCAGAAACCTGAGGGATCTGGAATGTTGCCGAAGTAGAGCCTGAGGAAGCGCCTTCGTAAACAAATCCGCAAGATTATCCTCCGTCTTGCAATACTCCACAGTGATGGTCTCATCCAAAAGCTTTTCTCGGATGAAGTGGTACTGGATCTCAATGTGCTTCGTCCGGGCATGAAAAACAAGATTCCTCGCCAAGGCAATGCAACTCTCATTGTCACATCGCAGCAATGTAGGACGAGTCTGGGGGCACCCAAGCTCCTCCAACAGTCTCCGAAGCCACACAACCTCGCATGTGGTGGAAGACGCGGCCCGATACTCCGCCTCAGTAGACGAAAGGGCTACCGTGGGCTGCTTCTTGCTACTCCAAGAAATAACACCTGCACCCAAAGTAAAGCAGTAACCTGTTGTAGACCGCCTGTGGTCCACGTCACCGGCCCAATCCGAGTCGCTCCAACCTGCAAGTACAAGATCTGACCCATCTGTCCCTGCGGGGTAATGAATCCGCAAATCAGACGTCCCCCTCAGATACCGAAGTATCCTCTGAGCAGCCTGCCAATGCACCGTCTTAGGTTCACTCATGAACCCTACCAAGAGCCCAACAGCAAAACATAGATCAACCCTGGTGTTGAGAAGCCAAATCAAAGACCCTATCAACTGTCGATAGCGGGAAGCATCCGCCAAAGGAGAAGCTGAGTGGGAAGTGGCCTTCCAGTTCGGATCCATAGGAGTAGAGAGGGCCCGACAATCTTCCATCTCAAAAGACACCAAGAGCTCCTGTACATATCTCTGTTGGGAGAGAAAGATCCCCCTCTGAGACTGAAAAATCTCATGTCCTAAAAAGAAATGGAGTAGCCCCAAATCCGTCATCTCGAACGTCCGATGTAAAGCTGACTTTGTCTCCTGGAGCTGCTGTGCATCATCACCTGTGACAATCAAATCATCAACATATAATACAAACAGCACACAACCATCCTCGGAAGTGTGAACATACAGCTGCGGATCGGCCTTGGACCGCCGATATCCCAACTGAGTCTGGAGGAACGAATCAATCTTCTCGTTCCAAGCTCGCGGGGCCTGCTTGAGACCATACAGGGCCTTCTTCAACCTGTAGACTTTCCCGTCCGAAGAACCAAAGCCAGGAGGCTGCTCAACGTAGATCTCCTCCTTCAAATCACCATTCAGGAAGGCCGACTTCACATCCAGCTGATAAACAGGCCATCTTCTATGGCCAGCCAAAGCAAGAACAGCTCTAATGGTTGCCATACGAGCTGTAGGGGCAAAGGTGTCATGACAGTCAATCCTTGGGCGCTGGGCAAAACCCTTAGCAACAAGGCGAGCCTTGTGCTTATCCAAAGTACCATCACTGAGATATTTGGTCTTGAAGACCCACTTGACTCCAATCACCTTCTTCTTCGGGGGGCGTGGCACAAGTGACCAAGTGCCATTCCTCTCAATAGCCTCCAACTCAGCTTCCATAGCTTTCTTCCATGGGGCGGACTGTAAAGCCTCCTTCACGGAGGTGGGCTCTCGATCCTGCATAACTCGGGACATCAAACAATAATTGGAGCACACAAGCTCCGAAGAATGCGCCTGGTGCCTCCGTGACCGCTGCGGACCATCCTGCGGTCCCCACTCCTCAGGAACCCCCTCGATCCCTGAATCATGGAGTGTGTCACGGGCCCAACGAGGAGGAGGCCGAACCTCCCCTCGTCGTTCTCCATCAGTAGAAGACTCTGGAATGTCCACCGGTGGTAACTCCTCAGAAGGATCCGGCGGAACAGTAGACTCTGTGTCAGAAACAGAATCATAATCAAACGGCACAGGCTCCAGTGGAATTGTAGAAGGAGCCAAACTCTCCCCTGGATCTCCAAGAACGGGATTCTCCTCACCCGTTGAAGAAGCCGGAACCTCCACAAACCGCACATCACGGCTAGTATATACATCCCTCTTCACGGGATCATAGAGTCGGTAGCCTTGGGACTGGGAGCTGTAGCCAACAAATACCTGTTTACGGGAAGCCGCTTCGAATTTGTCACGGTGAGCTTTGGGAATGTGAACATAGGCATCACACCCAAAGACCCGAAAGTAAGAAACATCTGGCTTCGTTCCAAAATACGCCTCAAATGGAGTCATCCCTTCCACGGCCGAAGTAGGAGATCGGTTAAGAATGTGAACTGCAGTAGCCACAGCCTCGGCCCACAGAACCTGAGGGGTCTGTCGGTGCTCCATCATGGTGCGCGCCATCTCAATCACACTGCGGTTCTTCCGTTCGAGAATACCATTTTCTTGTGGAGTATTCGTATTGGCAAACTCCTGGTGAATTCCTCTATCTGCACAAAACCGAGCAAATTCATTAGAGACAAATTCACCTCCCTTGTCGGATTGCTAGGTCTTCAACTTCCGGCCTGATCGGTTCTCCTCAAAGAGAAGCCAATCCTTGAAGTGCGAGAAAGCTTCTGACTTTAGTGCCAAAAAATAGGCCCATGTCATCCTGCTATAGTCATCCACGATCAGCATGAAGTACGAGCTCCCACGCAGGGACTCATTCCTCATAGGGCCACATAGATCCGTAGATACTAACTCCATCGGTGAAGTAGACCGCCGCGAAGCGGTGTGGGGAATGGCATCCCTATGCTGCTTCCCCCTTATGCAGGAGACACATGGCTGCTGGCTCACCACTATATCCGGCAACCCTCGAACAAGCTGTCCCCGTGACGCCTTCCGAAGATAGTCATAGTTCAGGTGACCAAACCTAGCATGCCATAATTCAGACTGTGACTGTGAGGTAAGAAGAATAGTAGAGAGGGCAGTGGAAGACTTCAGTTTGTAAATGCCGTTCTCCTCATATCCAGATGATAGAACCTTCCTCGATTCACGATCAAGGACTCGCACTGTAGAACTATCAAACTCCACCAGAAGACCAAGGGAACAAATCTTATGGACTAAAAGGAGATGGTACCCCAATCCTGGTACATGCAAAACCTCTGAAGTATGGGTGCCACCTCGTCCATCCGGAATAAGCTGCATCTTACCCCGACCTGCAATAGAAACTGAAGAGCTGTCTCCAATGAGAACCTGCCCACGCGAAGGTCGCAGCTGGGCAACACCATCCGATGAAGGAGTCATGTGCCGTGAGGCACCACTATCAATAATCCACTCTCGAGATTGGGAAGCCGCCAACGCAGCATCAGAAGCATTCGGTGAAGCGTCCTCAATGACAACTAGATGTAGAAATGCAGCTGATGAGGGTGCAGCCACCGTTCCAGAATCCTTGGTTTCCTTCTTCTTAGTGTCCTTCGAGTCTTTGTCAGGGCAATCCTTCTTCCAATGGCCAGTCTTTCCACAAATATGGCATGTGGAGTCTTTGTCCTTGTCCTTCTCCTTGTCCTTCTTGGACTTGTTATCCCCCTTCTTCTTCTTTTGGTCCTTCCCCTTCTTCTGAGAGGCTTGACCTGTCAACGCCTCCGTCTTGGAAGCATTCTGTCCCTTTAACTGTTCCTCTTGGTCCAAGACCATAGGAACCAACTCTTCCCACCGAAGAGTAGACTCTCGCCCTGAAGCAATAAGGGCAGAGTAAAATGTACCGAATCATGGCGGCAACTAGGACAAAAGTGTAATCGCCATGTCTTCGGAGGAGATCGGCTTCCCCGCATTCTGAACCTGCATCTGTAGCTGCCTTAGCTTGTTAATGTGTTCCCTTAGCGAAGAAGACTTATTGACGGACAAAGTCCGCATCTGTACCTCCAAAGAAACCCTCTTCATCAGGGTCATCCGATTGTACATTTGATCAAGCTCCAGCCATATCTCACGAGCCACCGTCAAGTGCTCAATGTGAGCGATCACGGCTGTAGTGCATGATAGAAAGAGAAAGGATCGAATCCTGGCATTCAGTTTGTCCCAATGAGACTGGGCCCTGGCCAACTCCGCACGAGCATCGGAAGAGAGTTTGGACTCATCTCTTACCGAAGGCCGGTCAATATCTTCCTGTACCAACTCCGCCAAATCATAGGACTCCAGAATGGCCAACATCATAACGCGCCAAATGCGGTAGTTGTCGCCGTCGAGCTTCTGATCTGTAGGAAGAGCCGGTAGGACAGGCACCTTCCGGTCCATAATCGCCTGGAACTCCAAGTCCATCTCTGTAGACATCTTCACCTGCAATGCCTTCTCAAACGCAAAAGCAGCCCCCTCTGACTGAGTAGACTCAGCCTGCTAAGGCTCTTCAGCATCCCGAAGCTCCTTCACCCACCGGAGGCGATGAAAAAGCAAAACCTGCACTTTTAGGTTGAAAACTCAAACTTTCTCCGCGACAAACAGCAGTAAACAGCAGCAAATCCACCACCTGTACTCCTTTCCTGTGCGCCCACACTCGTTTCAGCCTTGTTCCAAGGCGCAGCCCTCCTGTCTGCCCTTAAACGCAAAAAACGCAAATTTGTGTCGCGATGGAAACTCCTCTTCAGGTTGATTCTGCGCTCAGTCAGCCCTCAAACACTGCTCTGATACCATGTCAGAGTGCAACGGTGCGGAAGCGTAGGACTGAGAGAGAGAGAACGCAGAGAGAGAAGGGAGAGAAAGAGACAGTGTACACTGAAGATCTGCTGTATAAAGAATGCTGAATACAAAGATATACACGGGCGCAGTGCGCTGGACTGCGTGTCTCCACCTCGACGATGCGACCTGCTGTCCACCTCAAAGTCTGCTGCAGTCTGCACTGTCTGCTGTCTGAAATCTGCGAACAGAGACAGAGATCTACACGGCACCGGTCTGTAATCTACGACAGAGAATGAATGGCAGACTGCTGAAAACGTCAGCAATAAATAGGCGAAAATCTGCCTAGAATGGGGCGCCAAAATAGGGCGTAGCCTGATAAAAATCAGCTGCAGGCAGTCGGACTGCCACGTGGCAGTCCGGCTGCACAGTCCGACTGTGCAGCTGGACTGTGCAGCTGCTGCCTGCCTGAAACCAGGCTATGATCTCTGACACTATCATCATGACTAGCGATCTTTCCATGTGTTCCCAGCTATCATAATGTTGTGCTTCCGGTCCATCACAGTCCATAAGTGGCATCCATCTAGTATGATAAAGGCTTGGGCCCCAAATGGCTGCCCCATAGAGCAATGTGGGCTTAACTAAAGTGTCAAAAAGCCACAATTTGGTACGAGGCTCTTGAAACTGTATGTGTGCACACTGTCGCTCTAGAGTACCAAAAGCTGCATATGCCCGTGCAAGCCTAGCCTTTGAAGTCTCCTTCCATGAAAACTGTGGCCCCTTGAAAGTGACCCCGAGGTATACATATTGTCTAACCATTTCCACATGCTAGCCGTCACACATAAAGTAATGCTCTGAGCGTGTCACCCAAGCTACTGAGGTGTTAAAGACCATGATTTTAGTATTTCCGAGATTAACCTTGAGACCTTTCTCTTCACAGAACACATGCAATGCATCTAGATGCCGTTGTAGTCCCTCTAGTGAATTGGAGATAAGCACCATATCATCAGCATATAACAAAATTGGTATCAGTACCTTAGCCAAGCTGGCTCCCGTACCACCCCATCTCTGCATATAATCGAAGATCTCGTCAATGCATAGTCCAAACAACAAAAGAGAGGGGGGACAGCCTTGCTTTATGCCCACCATACTAGAGACTGAGTCTGTTGTGCCTCTAGGCACTTATACTCTCCCTGTCACAATTTCATACAATGCATAAATACACCACTGCATAACCTCTGGGACCCCAATGGCTCGCAACCTCTGCATGAGTCTTGCACGTGGCACAGTATCAAAGGCTTTGCGGAGGTCCACAAAACAACAATGGAAAAGTATTGTATCTCTAGCAGAAACCGGCTTGTCTTGTAGACTGTATTCTCTTTGTTTCAGCCCACCAACTCAACTCATGCTCCACAATAGAGAGAGAGAGAGAGAGGCTTGGCAAATAGTTTGGCGAGAGAGAGAGAGAGAGAGAGAGAGAGAGAGAGAGAGAGAGAGGAGGGGGAGGGAGGGATGCTCTTCGAATTGCGTACTCATCTTGGAAGTTGGGAGAGAGAGAGAAAGTGTGTGTGTGAGAGAGACTTGGAATTATGATAATAAACAAAAGGCTTAGGAATTGGAAGATATTGTATGGTCTAGTCTTCAGAGGCCAAAAATAGCTTGTTTTTTGGTATGAAATGATACGGATACATACCGTACGGTACGAACTAGTCCGTACGTAGTATGAATGCAACTATGGAGCTAAGGTAAGCAATTCCTTCAGCTGATTAAAGCTCTTATCAACTATGGCATCCCAAAAAAATGCCTTTTTATTAAGCCTATCCGTCAAGGGAGCTGCAATAGTAGCATAATGCCAAATGAATCTGCGATAGAATGATAAGAGACCAAGAAATCCTCGAAGTGAAGTGGTATTTGCAAGTGTGGGCCAGTCATTTATACACTGCACTTTCTTAGGATCAGCCCTAATTCCATCTTCACTAACAATGTGCCCCAAGTATTCCACTTCTATCTGCATGAAAGAACGTTTTGTCTCCTTGGCAAAGAGTCTATGCTGCCTCAATACATCAAACACCCGCCTCATATGCCAAAGGTGATCCTTCAATGATCTACTATAGATGAGGATGTCATCAAAGAAAACCAACACAAATCTGAAAAGAAAGGGTTGAAGTATTTTATTCATTAAGCTCTGAAAGGTGGCCGGCACATTAGTTAACCCAAAAGGCATAACCAAGAAATGATAAAGCCCTTGATCAGTCCGAAATGTTGTTTTGATCTCATCCCCTGCCCTCATGCGGATCTCTAGTGATAGCTTGACCTTAAATCTATCTTTGTAAAGTACTTAGCCCCCTTGAGCTCATCTAGCAAGTCATCTATACGTGAAATGGGGTACCTATTCTTCACGGTGATCTTATTAAGATCCCTGTAGTCTATGAGATCCTGAAAGATCCATCCTTCTTTTTTACCAATAACATAGGGGAAGCATATGGTGAAGAACTAGGCTCAATAAATTCCATGTTCAATAATTCTTTGACTTGTTTGGCAACTTCTTCTCTTTCACACCTAGACAATCTGTAAGGTGGCTTGTTCACAGGCTTTGACTTAGGCTCCAGATCTATGGGATGATCAACCGCCCTATTAGGGGGTAATGTTGTAGATACTTGGAAGAGGTCCTTGTACTCTTCTAAAAGAGCTCTCAATGCTGAATTCTTTACTATTTTAGTGGACAGATCTGAATTTTCTTTATTTAACTTCAATACAAAGATTTGGGACAGTTTCTTGAACTCTTTCTTGAGTTGTTTGCTGGTTTTGAGCTGAAATTCACTATTATTTTGAATTCCCTGCAAGTGAATGAGTTGTCGTGCGCTAATAAACTCCATGTACAGCAAGAAAAAATCCATGGTTATAGTGCCCAAAGTTTTCTGCCAATCACAACCCAAGACAACATCTATAGGCCCCATTTCCAATGCAATTAAATCCATTGGCTGTCCAAAATTTTCAACAAGTTGAATATGAACAGCAAGGCATACTTCCGTGCTAATTTCTTCATCCCCATTGGCAACTTGCACCTTCAATGGCTGCTGTAAATCAGTGGGAAAATACTTCAGCCTGTCCATGACTGCTCCATTAATGAAACTATGAGTGCTACCACTGTCTACAAGTATAAACACATCCTTTCCATGAATTTTGCCCTTAACACGCAATGTATTAGGGCTTCTGGATCCTGTCCAAGCATCCATAGATATAGTATAAACAGTGGCAGCATGTATTTCAGCATGTGGTTCATTCTTTCCACCCATATCCCATGATACATGACCACCGGGGTCAAAAGGAAAAGAGTCAGCAGGGCCAAAGAACTCTTCTTGACCAAACTGTGCCTTAGCACTTCTAAAAGCACATTTTGAGGCATGACAGGTGTATACTTCTCGCCACACTTGAAACAAAGTCCTTTTTCCTTTCTTTCTTTATATAAATCCATGGGAATGAACTTTGGACTGACCTAAATGTCAGGCCTCCATTCTTGCTTTCATCTTCAAATATGAGCTTTTTTATGCTTGTTTCTTCAAAGATTCTTGTAGACACAAGCTCCTGGGCCCAAAAGAGGCAAAAGCCCTTCAGATTCAGTGAGCTTTGAGCAGAATTTCATGGTTGTCCATGGCCTGCACCTGTTAGGGTTTCAGGGATCAAGAGAGCTCAAGAAAGGTGAGAAGGAGACTTCATCCATGTTAAGACCACCTGCTAAAAGCTAGAGAAGAGAGCCAAGATGGAGAAGAACCTGCTGATGACCATTGTTTGCTCAAGTTGCAGCCCCTAAATCTACGCCGAAATTTACGGGCTGCTGCCTGGGGAGAGAGGGAGGGTCCAACCATTCAATGGACAGCTTGGAATGAGGGTTAGAAATCCTGGGAAGCTCTGAAAGAGTGGTGAATATCACTGGGGGTGGAGTAAAGAAGATCTATGGTGTTTTCTTCTCCATGGAAGCTTGGTAGGAGCTTGAGAATGAGAAGAGAGAAGGCTCCATGTGAAAAGTAACCGAGATTAGACTCTTTCTAACTCCTGTGACCACTATCTTTGAAAATTTATCTTCAAATTTGGCCCAAAATGACCCACGAGTTGCCAAATCCGGTCTTCTAGCCTCTAAACTTGGTCCAAGGACTTCATTAATGCTCCTGACTGCTATCCTCTTGGTCCTTGACCTTTGGGTCCTTCAGTGCTCCTCCATTTTAGTGCCTTTCCCTGTGTACCTAAAGCTTTTGGATTTTTAATTGAAAAGGATGGTAACTGAGCATGTAAGGTAAATAAATGGATCAGAACTAGGGCTTTGATACCATTTGTCATAAAGAGGACAGGAGAGAGAGAAGAAAAAGAGAGAGAGGGAGTGCAGAAGAGAGAAAGATTGCAGGAAGAGAGAGAAAGAGAGTGACGTGGAGAGAGAAATACTAGAAAAGGAGAGAGAATGACACAAAAAGAGAGGAAAAAGCCATGAAAGCTTGGAGAGAGAGATGAAGATGAAAGGAGACTTGTATTATAATGTGATGGTCCAAAAATCAAGTCCCTAACACCTTATATACCAGCCAGTGTAGCTAGTATTTCCCTATTATTAAATCCTTCTCTCTTACACCCATCAAGTTTGTTGGTATAGATCGTAGTGCAAAATACATCCCAAGACTCAAGTAAAGTGCCAAGTAGAAACAAAGGATGCAGATTATCTTGAAACTCAATATCTTGTTGAAGCAAATTCTTCATGATAGATTAAAACTGGCTAAAGTGAGCAAACAATGGGGTCTCCTCCTTCATGCAGAGATCCATCAACTGTTTAAGCCAATACATCTGCGAAGCAGGGCTTTACTTTGCATAAAGTTCTTGAATCTTTTTCTATAAATTCAATGCACTCTAATCTTCATCTTCAACAACATTATTGTGGACCTTTTCGGAGAGTGATAAAATGATAGTGAACTTGCATAGTACATCTAAATCAGCCCAGTCATCATCATCCATGTTCTCGGGTTTAATACCTTTATTTCTTAGTGGCTTAATCTACAATTTCTGCAAATCTATCATATTTGAGACTTGCAATAACCATAGTTGGTGCCCTCCAATTTGGCAATGTTAAACAAAGCTGTATCTTTGAGATGACCAGCCATAATGAGTCAAGCAGACGTAGACTATGTTGAAAAGAGCCTGTTGTAATTAGCAATAAAAATGCTAAAACCATTGCCAAAACAAGCCAAAAGTAAGAGAAACTACTAAAATGACTAGCTTTCCACCAAATAGTAGCAAAAGTACATCTAAATGACATGATTAAGCTCAATAAATACATCATAGTCCGCATAAAATAGCTTGCTGTAATAAATCACAGCATTTAGAAAAAGAGAGCAAACATTGAGCTAACATTGATCCAAAGTCAAGTATGAGTGCCAAGTGAGATCGTGCATAAAGCGAGCATGTAACAAACACTGTAGCAACCAAGAACCATGAGCCAAACACTCAAATGTGTCAAAGCGATCGATATCAATAGAAGGATACAAGCCCTAGCATAAAGAACTTAGAGAGTAAGCCAAGCTAGGTGTATGCTTAACTAATAGGACCTAACAAAGATCAGTGTATGCTCAAATAGAAAACAGATCAAATCGGCCCAAAAGCATCCAATGCAAACAAGTATCTATCAAGAGCATAGACATGTAAGAGATCCTAGTCTCATCTACTCAAGAATCTCAAGTGCATAAATCACAAGCTCTATATCTAAAGATAGCATTAAGCTCCCACAGGCAAAAAGATCAATGTCAATCAAGCAACCAAGCTTAAAGATAGCATGTGAATACATAAGGCATCATGGAGCCAAGATCGTATATCAACAAAGCATCCAGAGCAAGGGATGAGTCAAGCATTACCTAAAACATCCAATACATTATGTAACAGTCAATGTCAAATCTCTGACAATCCAAATAAGCATCCAAGAGCTCCAAAGTATGCAAATGAACACCTTACTAAAGCTCCAAGTAACAATCAAACGCAAACAATGTAAGCAGTATGCATTTCTGACATATGCATCAAAGCATGTACCGAAGGGTCAGGCACAGACCATAGGCATAATGAGTATCACAAAGCATGCCACTATAGACCAATGTCAATCAATTGCCAACCAAGATAGAGCTCGATCAAAGCTCAAAAGGCATTCGGAAGCAATACAAGACATGTGCCAACCTCCGTATACATCCGTGTAGTCATATGAGTCACCTAGAAAGCACACGTGATCAATAGGTAGAGCATACACTAACCAAATAGGCTTCAGCCTTGGTTATTATAGCAATAAATTCATTGTCAAAATTGAGTAAATCAGTCCTCAAACCAAGCTCAAAGCCACCTTAAATCATGGGCATATGATATTCTAATGTACTAGCATCCATGGTACACATCGGTAGTGTATATAGAACACCCAAATCATAGCCAAAAACAATAGGCATATAAAATCCTTATTAAAAGAGGTTCACCCCTACTGTATACAGCAGTGAATACACTATCAAACCAAGCTATTTCAATACCAAAATCGGCTCCAGATCCAATCCATAACACAAGCATAGCATTCCCATACATGTAGATATCACCCCAGCATAACTGGGCATCATAAATCCAATAAAGCTAACCATAGAAGCATCAAATAGAGTGCTGCCTTGTATTTCCAACCAGCAAACCTCAACCAAAACAAAGTAAATGAAGTGGTTAAATCAGTCCAAAATCAACTTCAAACAATGACATAGCATCCTCGAATATATAAGCATCAACTGGTCATAACCAAGCATCATCCAACCAATGGCAATGAGTGTAGGCATCAAAGATAAGTGTTGCCCTGTTTTATGACAATATGTGAAGTGTTATAATAATCCAAAACTAAAGCTTAGCACTCAAATCGAATACTAAGAGTGGAAGGATTAATGCTAAGCAACAAAACCAAGTGTATAAGTGCTTGTATAACTGCCCAACGAAGAAGATATGTTGTAGGAGATGAAAAACGTGCGCTACTACTAAAAAAGGGTCTGTTTCACACAACGTGATGTTGCACCAACAAGGTGACGGCTATGGGGGGCTGCTCCAACTTGCTCAAGAAGACTCAAAGAGTGACCAAGAAGAATGCAACCGATAGGAAGCTCGAACAAAGTGGCTATGGTTGCCAACAAAGAGATGATTATTGTAGGTATTCTAATGGAAGTTGAGAGTGTGCCAAACCAAGTTCGAGCTTGCAAAAAAGAAGACTCTGATACCAATTGAAAGGAGGTGAGCCTTAAAGTGGAAGCACGAGTGGAAGCAAGAGCTATGGTGGAAGAAGCAACGGAGAAAGACACACACAATATGGGAACTCCAACAATCACAATATGGTGGAAGAAGCAACAGCAAGAGAGAAAGACATACACAATATGGGAACTCTAACAATCACAATGTGTGACCGGCCTTCCCTTTATTCAAATGTCATTGAAAAAATAAAGAATGAAGTGACAGTGATGGGCACCCGTCGCTTGCAGTGTGCAGATGCAAATACTGTCAATGTAGTAATACACGGGCCGCTAGGTAGAGATGCCTTTACCCCCAAAAGCTACCTACAGCTTTGACCAAGTTGTCTCTTTTGTTATAGGAGGAGTAAAGCTGTCTCAACTCCAATGCTACCATGGCAACCGAACAAGCCTTTTCTTCCCATCATCATGAAAAAACCAAACCCAAGCTAAAAAACAAGATTGTTTGTCGAAAAACAGCAAACTTTTATATTAGTCATCCCTATTCCTCCACCCCTTCTACATCAAAGACACCCTTCCGTATAGGTCCATCCTCTTCCAATCCTTCCAAGGATGGTCCAATCAACAGAGCTAAGAGGTGTAATTATTGTCGGAAGACAGGGCACAATATCACTGAATGTCGTAAATGCATTGCATCAAAGGAGTTCGGTCGTGCTCTTACACATGAGACTATGAACTATTCTCAATTTAAGGATTATACCTTTTTCATTCAATGTCAATATAATTCTTCTATTCAAGATACTTGTTTTTCTATTATTGATGCAGTTGCTTCTTGGTACTACGACAATGGTGCATCTAAGCATATCACCCCTTGTTGAATAATATTTTCATCTACCTAAGGGGGGTATAGGTATGTGTGCTAACAATGCCTCTTATGCAATTAAGGGCATTGGACATGTGCAAGTTGTCTCAGTCTTAGTCACTCCTTTGACATTGCACGAGGTTCTCTTTGTGCATGGCATTAAGAAGAATCTTATCTCCATTTCAGCCATTGCTACTTTTGGGTTTCGCATCATTTTTTATGGCCCCCCAATGTGCGGTATATGGTGATCAGATTTCTTCTTCCATTATATTGACAAGCACTCTCACTAAAGGTCTCTATCGTCTTGATACTTATGATCAACAACTTGCTAAAAATCCTATTGATAGTGCCTCCTTAACAAAGGAATCTTTTCATGATACACATTTATGGCTTGGTCACATAAACCATCGCATTGGTGAAGCTCTAGTCAAAGGATATGATCAAAAATCTTCTCAAAATTTAGTGGCCATCAAATCACATTTGTGAAGGTTGTTTACTTGGTAAGATGCATCAATTCTCCTTTCCTAAGGATTCTCATGCTCATTCATCATCTATTTTGCATCTCCTTTACAGTGATGTTTGTGGTCCTATGCCGACCAAATCCATCAGTGGATTTTTATATTTTGTCACATTCATAGATGGCGAATCCCAATTTACTTGGGTAGATGGCCTGAAATCTAAGTCTAAAGTCTTCTCTTCCTTCAAGACTTTTATTGCTATGGTGGAAAACCAAAGCAACTTTTGCATTTAGACCCTTCGCACTAACAAGGGGAGTAAATATCTTTCCAAACAATTTTTAAAGTATCTTGCATCTCGAGGAATTTCAATGCACCATTCCTTACTCCCCACAACAAAATGGAGTAGTGGAGAGGAAGAATAAGTCACTCATGGAGATGGTAAGATGCATGCTGAAGAGTAAGAATTTACCTAATCCCATTGGGTTCGATGCTATTCTATGTGCAGCTTATGTTTTGAATAAGTGTCCCACAAAAGCTTTATGTGCCATCACTCCCTACAAGACATGGATTGGCTACAAACCTTCTCTCTCTCATATGAGAGGAGATCATTGGCGTATGCTCATGTGCCTTCTTAGAAGAGGCATAAGCTGGATCATAAGGTTGTTTGCTGCATATTTATCGAATATAGTCTTGAAAGTAAAGGGTATTGTCTTTATCAACCCTCTACAAGCAAGGTTATTGTGAGCAGAGATGTTATATTTGCTGAAAATGCTTACCCCTTGTTGGACTGTCAAAAACAGCCTACTATTGATGCTTCAGACATCTTTGACATCCTATTACCGCTTTTCCATAATGGTTCCATGGCTAATTCTTCTTCTCAGTTTTCATTTTCACCATCTACAAATACATTACAACAATGCATTCAGCCTGATTTACAGCCACAACAGCATCATGATAGCATTCAGCCTGATTTACAGCCACAACAGCATCATGATAGCTTGTTTGAAGAGCAGTCCCCCTATTTTGGATCAATTGGAGCATACAAAGACTGAAATTCAGCATCCTCAAAGAGTCCCTCGCTGGCTGTTAGACACTCTTCAGAACAGCAAACAGCCTCTCCCTTTGGCTGCCCGCACACAAGCCTCTACTCGCAAGGATCAAGGTAATCTTCTTGCATGTGCATTGGTGGCTACAACATGCAATGAAGAATCTCTATGTTATAAATATACTTTTTCAGATGATCGTTGGGTGGAAGCAATGAAGGCAGAGATTGATTCCATCCATCAAAATAACACTTGGGAGCTATGTGACTTGCCTCACGGCAAGCGTGCTATAGGTACCAAATGGATTTATAAAATTAAAAGAAAGTCAAATGATTCTATTGACAGGTACAAAGCCCGCCTTGTTGCCAAGGGCTATGCCCAACAACAAGGAATCGACTTTGAGGAGACTTTTGTCCCTACCTCTCACATTACTACCATCAGGAGTGTGATTGCCCTTGCTACCCACTTTCATTGGGAGGTGCATCAGTTGGACATCAAGATGGCATTTCTCCATGGATATCTCTCTGAAGAAGTTTATGTTTCTCAACCTCCAGGATTTGCAGTTAAAGGCTCTAAGCACAAAGTGTGTCATCTCAAGAAGGCTTTTTATGGTTTAAAACAAGCCCCATGGGCTTGATACACCTACATACATTCTCATCTATTGTATCTTGGATATCAAAATAGCCCTACCAAGGCTACTCTTTACATTCAACATCAAGGATCTGATTTTTATTATTATTGTGCTTTATCTTGGTGACATGCTTGTCACTGGGACCAATGCTGCTCAAATTACAGCATTTAAGGCTGATTTACAGCAAACATTTGCCATGGCAAATCTTGGTTTACTTCACTATTATTTGGGTATCCAATTTTCCACCATTGAGGGAGGCATCATTATGACATAAGCCAAGTGTATTGAATAGCTTCTTCAACATTTTCAGTTTGAGGATTACAAGCCTGTGTCTACTCCCTTGGAGCTTGGGTTTAAATTCACTTCTGATTATGGTAGCAGATCCTTTGGTATTGCTTTATATCATTAGGCTGTTGGATGCTTGATTTATCTATGTCACACAAGGTCCAATCTTCAATTTGTTGTGTCCCAATTTAGCAGATATACGCACAGCCCTTCAGTACTTCATTGCCAAGCAGTGAAGTGTGTCTTTTGGTATCTTAAAGCAACCTAGGATCTTTGCCTTTTCTACAAGGCTGATTCTTCTCTCTTTTTGCATGGATATTCTAATAGTGATTGGGTTGGATGTTCAGATTCTTGTATCTCTCATAGTGGCAATTGCTTCTTCCTTGGTACATCTCTTGTTTCCTAGTTCAACAAGAAACAATGTATGGTTGCTACTTCGAGTTGTGAAGCTGAGTACAAAGCAGCATTTGCAGCCACAATGGAGTATGTTTGGCTCGGCAAGTTACTTGTAGATCTTCATGTGCACCATACAGTTCTGATACTTATCTACACTAACAACCAAAGGTCTTTGGCCATTGCACGGAACCCTATGTTTCATGCCCGCACAAAGCATATAGAAGTTCATTATCATTATGTTCGTGAGCTGATGACAACTAGAGAAATAGAGTTGTTTTGCATACCCACTGAAGACAACTTGGCAAATCTTTTCACGAAGGCTCTTCCTCAACCAAAGTTCGAGGCTTTTCAATAAGCTTTGAACTTGATTCCATTTGATCCACGATTTGTCATATTCTATATTGTCATAGGTGTCTATATCCACTTAGATGAATTTATGCAATCCTATGTTTCTTTTAATTTTTTAGGATTTTATCATTTTTCCTAGATCAGTCCGCCCATTTCATGGAGGGGGGTTTGTAGGCCATCTCCTGGCGCGTGGGTTATGCGTTGATGCCCTTTGATCCATAATCGGGGCTCCCTAGGCATTTAAATTGTCATTAAATACAATTGTTGCCCCTAGTGTCCTAGTACTAAGTGACACTAGGGTTAGGGTTTACTTTAGGGTTTCCTATGACTGTTAAGCCATTAAAGTTTCATATTTTATTATTTGAAGACACTTCATGCCTCATTTTGCACAACAATGTGGCATTATTTAGTGTGATTGCCTAGAGCATTGTATTCTCTCTCTCTCTCGTTAATTCATTACTTTTCATTAATGATAGTGTATTGCTGTGCATCAATTAATTATTTCATTCTCATTCACTTTCCCGTTAAATTAATTGCACAATCACTCCATGTTTGGGCCAACACTTTCCATCTATCAATCAAGTACTTGGGTCTTTATTGATGTACCACTTCCTCATAATGTGCTACTATGATCCTTTGTTTAAAGCATCTAGTGAATGTTGTCTATTCATAGTTCTCTTGTTGGAGGCGGCCATCATCTTTAACCATAAAAGTGAATGTCCATGAGAATGTTCCCTTTATAAAGAGATAAAGCTAGGTCTTAGAACTTAGAAGTGCATGTATCTCTCCACCAATATTGTAGAACTCTCTCTGTCAACCTCAATCATAGCTTAGACTCCCCTAAGGCCCATGTAGTCTCTCTCTAAATCTCCTATAGCTACTCAAATGCAAACCAATGTCCCACTAATGCGGCAACCTTTAGAGAGAATCTTCCCTAAGATAAGTAAGTTCTCTGTCCAAGAGTATGGCCTAACTTTGATCTCAAATAGTGATTGAAGGGAAGAGGCTATCTCTTGTTCTCTTTGGTTGTAGTCGAGGGATAGCTAATGAAGGACCAATTGTGCAGATCCCCACAATCTATCCATTAGGATCGCAAAGCTGACCTCAAGCTCTACTCTAAGTCTCTGGTCCTAGTCTCTTTAAAAATCTAATGAATTTTGGATTGCCATGGTCCTCCATGTGTATCCACCATAGGCTAAAGCCTCCTTATTAGAAGTTTCCTCTAGGGCTCCTTGTTTAGAAGAAGTCCCCTAACAGTGAGCTTAGCCAATAAGGCTTTGCTCAGGTTATTTGGATATATGATCCCCAATCCTCCTCTAGACCTAGGTTGCACAATGACTCATTGCTCAAGGATGGCACCACTATCACGATCTCCTTTCTTGGCCTTGGTGATTACTTCATCCCCTACCTATCTTAGATTGGCGCCACCCTTGGCCATGTCATATAGAGAGATGTGACTTTTGTTGGTGCAATCTCAAAAGGCCCGCACAAATTCCCATCTATTATAGTTGAGAGAGTCCTTATATACTCTTCCTCAAACCACAGATTCCCTCTATCCACAACATAGTAACCAAAGAACAGGTGTTCTCTTGGTGAAATGTGAAACCTCGAAACATGCAAAGTGTTTCACGAAACATGGTCATGAAATGAAAAAGAATTGATGAAACGAAAATTTTTTGAGTGTTTTTTTAATTAGAAAGAACATGTGGGCTGTTTTCTTTTATAACTCGTTTTTTTTCCTCCATCCTTGCACACCTAATCACCACCTCCTCTACTTTGTTTCGAAACAGAGTCATGAAGCAAAAACGTCTTTTAAAGGGTTTCTTTTGTTTAAAAAACATGTGGGCTGTTTTTTTATTACAACCCGATGTTTTTCTTTGTCCTCCTCCTTGTGCATCTTCCTCCTTCATCTCTTCCTACTCCTTTTCCATGCACTGCTTCTTCACCTTTTGGTCTACCTTGGGCCTCCATTTCAAGCAACAATGCGTTCCCACAAGGTTTTCTCTCATGAACATTAGTATTTTTACTTTCACTTTACATTATGTATTATATGTATGTTGTAGCCTCTACATTTTTATTTGTGAGCCATGAATGCTAATTTCTAAATTAGAAGGTGACATGGATGTTTTGGTTTTAGGCTTTTGACTTATGACTCTAAGATCTAGGTGAAATGAACTTTTCCATTTCATGAATCTATTTTCTTCCTCCAACAGTGCTATATATGGATCTATTTTTATTCCTCTAATATTTATAATAAATAGTAATTTGAACTATTATAAAACTTTGAAACGGGCCATATCATCCAATCGAGTGTCGAGGGGAGGAGGGATGGACTTAGAGTCTAGGTGCTTAGAAGCTAAAGCTTAGAATGCAAGTTTCATACTCAAAATCAAAGCTTTCTAATTTCCAAGCTTGAAAAGAGTTCTATAAAATGCGTAAGCTCAAAGGAGCTTTCTGATGCATACAAGGATTTTGGCACATAATTAGTATGATGATACCTCCCTCTTCCTCATACATGTCGTAGTCTTCAGTTGTGTCATAGGCAAATCCTCTTCATTCTCATTCTCCTCGGTAAGGAAGACAATTGAAACAGATAGAAACGACTCTAAACTTAATCCTTTTTATAATTAAACATTAAATTAAATATTTAACAATTTAAGCTTAATTAACGAAATGTTTAATATGTAAATATTTAATATTCAATGTTACAAGTTTAAAGAAAATACTACATTAAAGCATCAAACATTTAACGATAAAACATTAATAACGCTTAAAGAACATGACAAAAAGCACAAAGAACATGAGATTAATAATGCTTTAAACACTAGGTTTAAAGCATAAAGAACATGACGATTGCTAACACTATGCTGAAGTGTAAAGAACATGATGATTAATAATGTTCCACTTAAAGCATAAAGAATATACTACATTTTGCTGAACATGAGATTAATAATGCTTTAAACACTAGGTTTAAAGCATAAAGAACATGACGATTACTAACACTATGCTGAAGTGTAAAGAACATGATGATTAATAATGTTCCACTTAAAGCATAAAGAATATGCTACATTTTGCTGAAAACGTTTTAGGCTGGTTGAGAAACGAGACAAACTGAAATGTTTCCCCAAGGGGAAATGCCACATGACAGCCATTTTCCCAAAGGGGAAATGTTTCGGACTGGGAAACGCGTTTTGGGTCCTCCATACATTTCAGCATTTTAGGTCTTGTAAAGGGGTGTTTCGGGGTGTTTCCCACTTCTATGAAATCCATACCTCTTCACACTATCTAAGATAGATATAGAGGGATATGAGGACATTATATCAAAGAAGCATATTGGCTGGCTTTTGGCGTAGAGGTAGAGATTGAGACTGCTGCACTATATGCTACAACATTAGGAGATATAACTCTCTTTTGAGCAGATCATTGAACTTGAGGATAAGAGATGCTCGAGGTTATTTCTGATAGAGCTTAGATGGCACAAAGAGACTCCTAAGAGATGAGAGTTGCAACATCTTTCAGCCCATTTGATCAGAGGGTGTCACAGATATCTTCACCATGCTTGACACCAGGGAGCCTCCCCCCTCAGCACCTATCCCTTGTGCACTATGGATTTTGTTAGAGGGAAAGGTTGGGGAGGTGGGTGGGGGTGGGGTGTGTGTGTTTGGGTGGGAAGGGATAGAAGAGACCATGAGTTAAAGGAATCTATGATGCAATACGATTGTCAAGAAATTAAACAATAAACAAAAGCTAAAAGCTGAAAGAAAATCCTAGTTGATAATGAAGATACCTATGGTTCTAAGAAAGCTCTCATTTGGCATCATCACGTAGCCTCAATCTCAACCCATGCAACAATCACTAGTATCCTCCTATGCATGTTTTGCCAGCATATAGGTCAAGTTCAAGGGTATTTAGGCTGGCCAAGCATACTATCCAATGAAGCAATATCCGCCATTTAAATGTAAACTAGCATTGTGTTGGGTTCTTCTTAGCACTCTTCCCAAATGCAGATTGACATTGCTGAAACTGCCCAAGTACTCATCAAATCTTGTGTAAGTTGCATTAGGATAGGCTTAATATATTGGTGCTTTGCTCTTGAGGACCACCTCTCTCAATGATTGTATCTCAAGGGAAAAAAAGTCCAAACATCACTAATCAGTTTAATGCATGTCTTGATGACAATGGCCAAACCCCTCTTAAGAGACAATAAAACTACCCTTGAATTTCATAATAGGCTGAACAATGACAAAGGTAGTACTCCTCCGTCTTTAGCTCTAGTTGACAAATCTAGCATATATGCTCCTCAAGGGGTATAAACCTATATTTGCCAATGTTAATCTCTATCTAGTGTGAAGAGGTGTGCATCTAGCCAATGGCACATTTGATCCAATGACAGCACTATATCTCAAATGAACAATAAGACCATCATCTATAGTGTAGAGAAGATGCTTTCAACATACAGTCATCTTCATCCCACGCTTGTGTACCTATGTACTCGTGTCAACCATGTCCTTTGGTCTGGTTGAATAAGGTTCTCTCTAATGATCCTACCAATCCGAAGTGGCTCAAAATGAGAGAAGGTGCATCAAGGGAATATTGAAGGATGATAGTCTCTCGATGCGAAGGCCACGTAGTTCAATTTTCAAACTAGGATTACATTTGAGCATAACAACATGAAGTATCTCCTCCATTAGCAAGCTATCATACCTATATCTAGGTGTTTCCCACATGCTATCTATGAATGATACTAATCTAGTGAGGAGCTCTACCACCATGATTGTCGCCCCTAACTTAGCTGTGATGAACTCATGTGGGATCAAAGCCTTACATCTAATCATCCTAGAAATCATGGATACCAATGGCCTCCACACCGATTTCCACCCATCATATGTACGGTTTGATCAAGTGCCATAATCAAGGCTAGGCCCCTTGTACCTATAAGGTTGATATGACTAATGTATCAAATAACGGCAACTTAGCGCGAGGCTCCTAGAACTACACATCTGAGCACTTCCCCTTCAAACCACCCAATGTTTTGTACTATCATGTGAATCATGTCTTTGCTACCTCTCGCATAGAGAATGGGAGGCCATATAAATCGGACTCCTTGTTATGTATAAGAATCTGTGTACTCCTCCTCCTGCCATGAAGTAAACGTAGGTGCTAACCTTCAATCTCATTGTTATGAAATTTTGAGTACCATAACCTTGGTTTTATGAAGGTTCATTGAACTCCCACTGTGTTTTACATATGAATGCAATGCATCCAAACATCTCTAAAGCCCCTATGGAGAGTCAACTATCAACATAATGTCATCTGCATACGATAAGAGGGGTATCCGTGTACCTTCTTGTTGAGCTCCTTTATACCCTCTCACGAAGATATAATTCAAGATCTCATCAATGTGTAGTTCAAATAATGTCAAGGAAAGAGGACGTCCTTGTTTCACCCGTATATTGGAAGGAACAAGTGCTATGAAACCCTCAAATGTCGTATTCGGCCAATCACCCTCTCATGTAAGTCCAAAATCCTCGAAGTGAGTTCGCTAGGCACTTCCATGTCATATAGCTTGTATGTCAATCTAGCTCTACTGAATTACATCAAAAGCTTTGCAGAAATTCATGAAGCAATAGCAAATCCTTCTCTCATGAACTTTGCCCTCCTCAATAATCTCTTTGAGTACAAGGATATGATTCAATGTAGAGAAGCCTATCATAAATTGAGCATGTCCTTGTGCTGAAGTCTTGCCACCGTAGTTCTAGCATGCAACAAGTGCTTTGCTACCAAACCATTGTCATCTTATGACTTACGTATGTGAAGCTTGGCAATAGCTGTCATGACTCACACCATGCCCTCTATGAAGAAAGTAAGTCAATCAAGGAGAGGAGATTGACCTACCATTGTGTGTAGAGTGGCTACATATTGTTACATGTATTAGGAGATGTAATCGATATTGTCAAAGAATGCTCTATGAAAAGTCACCCAACCTCTCTATAGTCAGCTCAAAAATGATTGGTAATGAGTGTTTCTCCCACTAGGCTAAGAAAGTTCTCTTCTTTCACTAAAGTGAGACATATCAAGATGTGTATGTTTGACTATGAGTAGTGGATCCGTGTATGACATCTCTTTGTCAACAAGCTCTAGTGTCACGACACCCATCATAATTGTTTGAAGGCATCAACCCAAACAAATATGAGTGTGGAAAAGCTACACTTGTTGTTGCATGCAAGGCCTCACTAAACTACTTTGTGAGCTCGGATAACAAAATGTGGGGATCATTATCGTATAACAAGTCAAGATCTCCCTTGAATAGATGCCCTCCATCTCTCTAGAGAACTAATATCTTGGATGCCAAGAAGTCCTATGTGGGATATTCCCATGAGGGAACTAGAAGTCCACAATGAATGATAATTAACCATGTTCCGTTGCAAACCCAATGGGGCATAGCAAAATGAGATTGGGAGAGCCTAAATATGAGAGATAAGCATAAGAGGGGCAAGTATGTAGTCCTCCATGTTGGCACAATGTCGATGAGGGTAACATGTGCAATTGACAAGGGATATTTGGCTAGACAATTGAGTATGGCTAGCTAGGCCATGTGTTATACCCATCTCTATGAGGTATCTCCCATACTTTGTGTATTTCCCCGCATCATCTAAGGTTTTCTCCATCTCCAACTCATTGAGATCCTGCATGTCACATCTCCTCTGATGTATCAAAGAAAGATACTTGATGATAGTCCTCATCCTGAATTTTATGTGGTGATTTTCTATGGGGTGGGGTATACTAGGGGTCATACAAGGGAAATAGCATAAACCAATGTATAAGGTGCACTCTTCACCACGCACTCTCACACTCATATACCTAGTCTTCTTATTTATTTTGAGTCTTCTTGTGCATCTCCACCCAAGTAGCCTTGGCAGTGTTCTCTTCTTTCTCTTGGAGATTGTGCATCTCCTCTTTGTTTTCGGAAATTTCTTTCATGCAATTAAGTTGGATTTCTCCCTCTTCTAACCTAGAGCTGGCCCATGCTTCCTCTAACTCATCAATTAGCATCGCCATCACTTTGACTTGGACCTTCACCTTTGCCTTTAGTGAAGCACTCACTATCTTGATTGTTTTAATTTTCTCTAGGAGCTGTCTATTTAGAGTGTTGAAAGCATTATCTGCTTTTCTTTTTTGTTTGTTGATGGCATTGGTAATCAGCAACTCAAAGGTCGACCCTCTCCATCCTTGTACAAAGACCCAAGGGAGTGCCACACGAAAAAGATCTAAATGTGTTTATGTTCCAAGCAATGGAGCTTTTATGGAAGGTTCATATTCATAGGAAACATTTTTGAATATTCATTATCATGTGCAGCAACAAGGGCAACTTTGTTGACTTTGATAACTGTTTTCTTTGTTTTTGCCTTTGTATTCAAACTGTTACATATGGCAACCTTCATGATTGTCATATGGAAATTGGATTACAGATTATTGGGAAGTGGTTTTTTGTTCATTTGAAGGGAGAATTACAGGCTGCCCATAATCAATTAAATTAATACACAATCAGAGGAGGGTACTATCTTACATTTGATGATCTAGCAGACCAACATCACAGGGTGAATCTCTACGTATAAGAAGCATACATGTGAGTGCAGATTTTGAAGAGCCTCTCAAAGCCTATAATCTTCTAAAATTGGGCATCAGATATATTTGGTGTGGTTGATGATAGTGGCCAGGTCTTTTCTTTCCTTGTGTATGTCGAACACATTAACTCGGTAACCTGACTCCAAATAGTAATGATGACCTATGAGACTATTATAAGATTGCCCTTTTGGATGTTTTCCTTATTTGTAGACATTGAGCTTGTGCTATAGGCCCACCAAAGATAGGAGAGCAGCCTTCCAGTAATAGTGGTTACCAATGGGAGTCTTGCATCATAGGTACATTCGGAGAAAAGTAAGGAATTTTCTACAGCCTATTCAGCATGTGTCTCCTCACAAGGAAAGTGACAGAATTATGGATTGAAACATCAAAAGTAACGCTCCAGGCTTCCATGCTCTTTCTGTACCTACAATGATGTCCATGAACATCTACATTTGACCTCCACTGTGGATAGATAAGCAGAACACTGTACTTTTGCATTTAGATAAATCACTTAAAATGGTGGTGAATCCACCTTAGTAAACTGGAAATATTGCCTTTGAAACCAACAGTGTTCCTTTGGAGGTGTCTGATCGGAGTTTCAGCTATGGGGAAAAAGTTTGCAAAATTCAAAGCACTCTATTACCTCGCTTCAATGTTTGAGATCCTCAGATGCTAGTAAGTCCATTCCCCATTGCCTTTGGCATCGCCCATCCACTAGAGGTATTTTGGATAGACTTTCTCAGCAACTACATGTGAGATTTTCTGCACAAAGGTTTGGGAAATTCTTTTGGCTGTTTGGCAGATTTTCACTTTGATTTCCCAGATACTGTGTTCTGCAACTGGGTCAGATTTTGGGCTTTGTAGACCATCTGGGCTCAAAAGAATCATGCATTCTGAGTTGTTCAATGGCTTCAGACCTACAGCTACTTTTGCCACTCACTGCAACAATCTTTATGTGATTGCCATCATGCAGCTAATATAGGTGTATGTGTACAATGAAATAGGGAAACCTATAGCGTGAATGAGATGAAAGTGATCCAGAAAAAAGTAGGTAAAAACAGGGGAAAGAGTCAAAGTTGGCCTGCGCCTTCCCTCCAAGAGAATGGCTGTTGGGAGCATAAGCAGGAATATTCCTGCCCATTGGGATGCTGTTCTCATTCTTGCACATTCGAAGTTGGCATTCCAGTCCCATTCCTGTTGGTATGCTTAGAACTAGTGTGCCTCAAGACAAGGTTATAGGTTTCTCAAGGAGAAATTGGCTTGGGGATGTGTTTGAAGTAGCTGATTGGGCTCTTGAAAAGTATCAACTGTTTCTAGAGATGTTAACCCAAAGATTGCAGACCCAGGTTTATGAGCGCATGGTAGTCCTGCTCATGACTGTAATACAAGTAAAATAAGTGTACAAGCAGACGGAACTAAACCTCAAGAATACTTGTTGGAAGAATGCGTTCCTGCAACTCCTACAGTGTTGGAATAGACTCACTGCTTATCTGCCTAACCTGGTTCAAACAGCCTGTCCTTAGAATCCAAGTCTCCAATGGAGGTCAATGGCAGTGCAATTTGTGGTCTACTAGTGGTACATACTCCTGAGGAGTGTTAATTTCAAAATTCAAATCTCATAATCATAGGACAATCGTGTAGTGATTGGTCTGAAGAATCAAAGAAAAAAAAGCAGCTGAAAATATGAAGACCCAAAGTTGCTATGGCTGTGTGCTGACTGTACTGTCCACTGGGCCTAAAATCTGGTCTTCATTGGTCAGAATGCTGTATTTATCTAGTTTTTCTTGGTCTTAAATGGGATTTATGGTTTTTGGAGTCTCATTCCTAGATGTTTGTCATGTGCAGAATGTCCTCATCAGTGTGGTTGGTGGACTACAAGTACGAGAACCAGCTGTTGATTTAGCCGTCGCTGTCGCACTTTGTAGCAGGTTGCTTTTTATTTTAATGAATAAGCCTACATCAATTTCAGAAAGTTGAGACTACCTGTCAATGATTCTTGAACGCACTCCCGGAGAGGTTGGAGAAATCGTTCACTGAAGGTTGTTTATGTGTGATATTTCTGCTTCAGTTATTTTGAGAGACGGATTCCATCAAACATGGCATTTGTGGGTGAGATAGGACTTGGTGGGGAGTTGAGACCGGTAAGTCTTACCAGTTTGCATTTTGAACTTTGGGGGAACGTGGTTTAGAAATTAGCCATTTCCATTGTGACAGAAACTTTTGGGGGCGATTTGATAGTGTCAGGCTCTTTTGTTCAGGTAAAGCAGTTGGATAAACGTGTCTATGAAGTAAGCAAGCTCGGGTTTGAAAAGTGTGTTGTTCCAAAGATGTCAGAGAAGGCATTGAGAGCCTGCCAAACAGATCTAGTAACGCTCATCCCCTGTGCAACTCTTCAGGAAGTCATACAAAGAGTTATCATGTCCACGTTTGTAACCCACAATGGGTCATTTCCTGATAAACTCTGAAGTCGGGATCAAAGAGTCGGTTTTCCCACGTTAAACCTTAATCACGGAATGTTTCATATCTGTAGATCTTGTGCCATAATTCGAAGTAGAAACAGCACTATTAGTCAGACTTTTTTTGTTGTGCGCTTAACTATTGCAGTTCTGACAAAAATGCATGCTGTGTAAGTTTCCATTGTTGTACTCGCATGTATAAGATAACACAAGAGCATACAGTGTTGGATTGATCAGTCAAGACGAATCAATGTGTAAGATTGCACTTGAGCATGAAATCAATCAGAACCAATGAGTTCAGGTTGCTCAAAGCATAGAAGCTTGGATAGAGCATGATGAAAAATGGTCTTCTAAAATTGATGTGCTTTTATTTCAAAATTTCCTGAGTCCAAAACTTCTTTGAACTTTGTCATAAATGGTGAGAATTTTAGTAGGACAAAGACACAAATCAAAGTTGAGTTACAATCCACTTTTGGGAGCCACTCGCCACCCAAAAAAAAAAAAGACATACGCTCCAAAGCGCCCCTCCTCCCCCCCCCCCCCCCAAGGTGTGATGCACCAACACTCATTACTCACTCAACACGGCACAAAAAGATAATACGATGTGAGAGCAAGGTATACTCTTGTATTATTCAATCAAAGAAACGGTACAACATAGGCACATCCTAGGACTATATCCTCGTGACATTGCACGTAAGAAGGTTTACCACTGGGTGAAATCACGTAGAGTGGAAATGAAACAAGGCTCAAAATCACTACTACTCCCTATATAGGTGTTTTTTATTATAATGCCATGGTATTGCTATAAAGCCCTTACACTCACTATCGCTTACTGGATTGCTATCCTCGACAATGTAGGGTAGCGTTTATTTGACATCCGAGGTCTTAACATAACTTTTCCTAACAAGCTAGCCAGTGTCTGTCAGTCTGGGACTTGGAGAGAGGATCATGGGATCTTAACACAGTCTATTCTATCAAATTAGTCAATGTCTATCGCAATAGGACTTTGGGGATCTTAACACAACTTTTTTTAGCAAGCTAGTTAATATCTGTCCATCTAGACTTAGTAGGGCTCTTTGGGTTTGTTGTTTTTGGATTACCATGCGAGTCTACCCTCGACTCAAGTACATTTGAGAAGTGGAGGTGTTATTGGGCTTATGATTGAGAACCGTTTATTTGGGGAGGCTCAAAGGGCATTACAAGTAGTGGGATTCTCCTTGAGCCAGATGGTGAAGGCGTCTTTGCCATGTTTGCACACCTCCGCTTCCGAAATCTAAGTGCCTTCCTTGAGGAAACACCCACGCTACTTGGTAAGCTACTCAGGGTATCCTTTTTGTTCTCAGCATCGAATGAATGCTTCTACTTCAAAGGAACCGTTGGAATGGAGCATTGGTACGTGCCATCCCCATTGCTTGTCATGATAAAACCTGCACAAAAGACAAGCATGAAAAGCATTATGAACACATGCTTTTTGGCAAGTCCAGTTTGTAAGTGACTTCATTGAGCACTTGAGTGATGCAGTAGGGTCCATAGTAGTGGTGATTGAACTTGGGGCTCATATTCTTTGGAAGTGGCATATTCTTAGAGTTGACTGGGACTATGTTTCCTTTAATGAACAGTGCTGCCTTTCTATTTTTGTTGGCTTGCTTTGTTATGGTGATTTTACTTTGTTCTGGCTTCGCTTAGCCATCGCATTCTGATCTCTCCATTTCTTCAAGAATTCCTCTGTATCTTGATCTTTAGTTTTGGTCGCTCCAAATACTAAGGCAAGAGGGGTGATCACTTCTTTTTCTGTGGCCAATTCAAAGGGCGTGTAACCCATGGTGAAGTGGATGGGGTTGTTGTAGTGAAATTCCAACACATCAAGGTAGAAGGCTCAATCTTTTTGGTCCACCTGGGTGTAACTCTTGAGATAATCTTCAATGCCTTGGTTGACTCGTTTTGTTGTCCATTTTTTTCAGGGTGGAAGGATGATGGGAACCTCAACTGTGTTTCCAAAGTCTTGAAGAGGTCCTTCCACATGTCACTTATGAATCTTCCATCTCTATTTGACACTATGGCTAAGGGTAGGCCGTGTAGTTTGAACACATGTGAAGAAGAGGCGGGCTATCTCTTTGGCATTCAATGATGGTTTAGCAAGGATGAAGTGGGCTTGCTTGGAGAAATAGTCCACCACTACAAAAATGATGGTATATCCATGGGATTCGAGGAGCTCCACAATGAAATCCATATTGATTACGTCCCATGGGCGCCTCGGTACGGGCATAGGTTAAAGTAATCCCGCTAGCTTTAAGCAAGGTGCCTTTACAAGGTGGCAAGTAGGACATGTCTTTGTGTAGTCAATGACTTCTTCTTTCATGTTGGGCCAAAAGAACTGCTTCCTAAGGGTCTCTAGTATTTTGCTCTATCTTTTGTGTCCTAGTTTTTCATCATGTATTTTGTGTAGGATGAGTTTCTTCAACTCCACATTATTGGGGATATACAATCTCTTGCCTATAAATAGAATTCCTTCCTCGAGGGTGTACATTCCATGCGGAGTCTTGTTAGCTTTCACATCTTGTATAATTTTGTGCATGTCTTGGTCATGTTGCAAGGCTTCCTTCACTAGCTCCTACTGACCACACTAATAGCTTTCAAGTCAACTTTATGACTCAAGGCATCTGCTATCTTGGTGGAGCTTAGCTTGTATTTTATCTCCAAGTCAAATTCAATTAGGAAGTCTAGCCCACGAGCTTGTTCTGTCGATAGCTTGGGTTGGGATTGGAAGTATTTGAGGTACATGTTATCTGTGAAGACTACTATGTGTTTGTCTTGAACATAATGCTTCCACTTTTTAAGGCAGTGAATGACTACAAGCATTTCCTTCTCATGCGTACTCCACCTAGTTTCAGCATTTGTGAACTTCTTGGACTCATAAGTTATGGGGTGGCCTTCTTACACCAACATGCCTCCAATGCCATAATTGGATGCATCTGTGGAGATCTCAAAGGGTTTGGTGAAGTTCGATACTTTTAAGACAAGGGTTTGGGTCATGCATTTATCCATCTGTTCAAAAGTTTCATATTGCATGCTACCCCATGTAAAGGTGTTTTCTTTGGTGAGGTGGGAGTGGTGCGGTGATGAGGCTATAATCCTTGATGAATCGTCTACAAAATTGTGAAGCTGAGGAATGCCTGCACTTTTCTTACAGTCTTCAATACATGTCATTTTTGGACAACTTCCACTTTCTTAGGGTTCACTTTGATACCATTTGGTCCTACAATGAAGCCTAGCAATTCTAACTCTTTTACTACAAACTCACATTTTTCTGGTTTGGCATCTCAAAGACTAAGTGTAAGTGTTGATTGTGTTCTTTTAGGGTCTTGCTATAGACTAGTAGATCATCAATGTAGATAATTACAAAGGCATCTATCTCGGGTCTAAAAACTCCATCCATGAGGCCACAAAATGTGCTTGGCCCATTGCTTAGACTAAATCCCAAGACTAACCGTTCAAAACTACCATATCAAGTGCGAAAAGCTATTTTAGGGATATCTTCTTCTACTATGCGGATCTGATGGTAACCTGACTATACGGTTAAAGTACCTGGATCCCTGTAGCCTATCTAAGAGGTCCTCTACTAGGGGCAGAGGATATTTGTTTTTTATGGTGATTTTATTAAGGGCCCTATAATCTACACACAATCTAAGTTTCCCATTCTTCTTCTTAACAAACAACATTGGGGCACCAAAGGGGGATTTACTAGGGCGAATAAAACCTTTGTTCTTCTAATTCATGCCATTGCTTCTTCAATTCCATGAGTTCGATGTGATTCATGCGATAGGGTGCTCTAGCCGATGGGGCAGATCTTGGAATGAGTTCAATTTTATGATCCACATCCCTTCTGGGCTACGCCTTTGGGCAGCTCTGATGCCATTACATCTTTGAACTCTTCAAGTATCTTTGTCACTTTTGTGTTGTTGGTCTGATGTTTGGTCATCTTGGTATCCTCTTGCTCAATGGATCAAATCATACATAGGTAGACCATGTCTCCTTGCTTAACTGATTTCTCCACTTACTTGGCACTCCACATTATGATGCCTGGCTTAATAGGGTTCCCTTGATCCGATGTTGCTTGGGTTGGCACTCCTGGTTAATTTGGGCTTGACTTCACTGTTTGATATGAAACTCCTGGCTTGTTCTCCTTCATTTGCACTTTGATTAGTGTCTTGCCTGGCAATTGCGTTATTTTGCAAGGTACTCTGACGTCTTCTCCTTGCATGTCTAGTATCATCTCATTAACTCCCTTTCCAAACATTGCAATGACATATTTGTCATAGAATTCCAAGCCTAGGATAACTTCAAAATCATCCATGGGGATTATTAAGAAGTTGAGTTTTGCTTTCCATTTTCCAGCTTCTACTTGTACTGCAAAAACATGTTTCACTTCTTTGGCCTCTCCTTGTGCAAATGTCACTATTAATCCTTTCGGGGTCCTAGACAATTTCAATCCATGTTTGGCTGCACATTCTGAGATAATAAAGTTATGAGTGGCCCATGTGTCCACCATGATAGCTTGATTTCCTTTGCTCACTCTGCCTTTGATATATAGGTGGTGGACTACTACTACATGGGCCGCCATGCATTGGGGTTGTGCACTGATTGTCCCCACTCTTGGGTGGTCCATGCTTTCATCACTTCTACTTGGGATTTCTTAGATGCATGAGGGTTGCGGTTCCTCTCCTTTATATGCACTAATGGCGTTCATCCTCAACCCGCTTGATGAGGTTGTGTCTTCCATGGGGCATCTGTTTTGATAGTGTGGTCCCCTGCATTTGAAACATTTGATCCCTGTGTTTATGCCTTGGGGTCTCCACCATGATGTGTTTGATCCTGTGGGATCATATGCTGCACTGGGAGTTAGCATGTAGTGGTTGTTCCCCCATTTGCCTACTACTCCTCTTGGTACTAATGCGAATTGCGACGCGGTTGGTGTTATGTTGGAAGTTTGGCTCCACGTGTTTGTGAATGGACCTCTAGGGGCGTTGGGTCTCAGGGTCCATGAATTGTTGGAGTTTGGTGTTGAATCTGTTATGGTTCCGCCGGGCTATTCTCCTGCCTTCCAAGTCTACTAGCCTTTCAACCATTCTCATGGCCTCTGCTAAGTTGGTAAGCTTCTGTCTCTCTACGTCCCATTCTTGCATCCCAAATAAGAATCCATGTAATTTGGTGTCAATATCCATGTTGGGTAGTTGAAGCATGATTTGTTTGTATTTACTAATGTACTCCATCTTCCCTTGTGTTTACTTAAGGTTTCTCCATTCATCTCTGACTTCGAATTTCCCCATCTTTGGAATGAAGTAATCTTTGAGTTCCTCCTAAAGTTCTTCCCATGAAAAGATGGTGTGACCCTACTCTTGTTCAAACAAGTACCAACTAGGAGCATCCTCCAAGTAGATAGATGCCACCTCCGCCTTCCTGTCTTTGGTGATTCAGGCATACGTCAAGTATCTATCCACCTCTGTAATCCACTTCTTCAGAACCATCCTGTCTCTCTCTCCTGTGTACATGGCGGGTTGAGGCATCTTGAATTTGTTGTAGTCATCTTTTGAGCTATCATGATCTTCCTCTTCTCTATGGTTGTGCTTCTTGTCCTTCTTACTTCTTGCCTCTACTACCTTCTCCTTGTTTTTTCTCGTATCTTGTGCCCTCCTAGAAGTCTCCTCTCTCGCTAATCTATCCATCTCCTCTTGCATTTTTTGTATTTTCTCCTCTTCTTGTTGTTGTAACACCCATTCTCTATAGCCCTGCTCCACTTCTAACTTTCTTCTCCTTTCCTCTTTCTCTTCCTTCCTTTGCATGCTCCTCCAAATTGACTCTAGCATGCTTGACATGCCCTCCAACTACCTCTCCAATCCGGCTACCTTCTCCTCTTGGGCTACTCTCCATTCTTGCCCTCTACTCTTCTTCCTCTCTTCCATTGTTGAGATGGGTACATTCTCTCTGTCGTCCTCCACATGGTCAGTGGAATTGTTGACATGGGAAAGCCACGTTTCTCCTTGGGTGGTGGTCGTGCCGCAGGGAAGCCACTTCACATCTTCAGATGGCGAATAGTGTTGGGGTGTCACATCAAGGTTGACGACAGCATCACGACGTGGATCGTTTCAACTCATTCTCTTCGGGGCACTAGATCTGCTCTCCTGCTTCTATGAGCACTCCTTCACTCCGAGCAAGAGTTGCTGTGATACCAAGTGTGATGCACCTGTACTCGTTACTCACTCTATTGGGGGTAAAGACGCCTCCGCCTAGCCGCCCGTATATTACTACACTGACAGTACTCGCCACTACACATTGCAGGTGGCGGGCGGCCGTCACAGTAACTTATTCTTTATTCTTTTTTAGTGACAGTTTGAATAAAGGAAGGCCCGGCCACACATTGTGGTTGTTGGAGTTTCCACTTTTAAGTCTCTCTCTCTTAGCTCTTGCTCTCCATCCGCCATAGCTCTCACCGCCAAGCTTCTTCCTCCTGGGTTTCACTTCCCTTTCAACTAGTATTAGAGCAAAGGCATTGGAGCTTGCTCGGCATTCTCTTCAACCCGGATTTGAAGAGCTTGAACCCAAGCTTCAATGTCAGCCATGGCACCTTCATTCGCAGGTATGTTTTGATCTTCCGCCTCCTTCCTGAGCTTCCGGACCTTCATCGGCTTCTTCCCGAGCTGCATTGGAGCCCCTTCGACATTGTCAAATGCCCCCAAGGGCTGTTGAAGATTCTCTAATCCCTAGAAATAGCTAGCGCAATTTTCGGCGCATTTTTAGGGGGCTAGGCTAATCTGCTCCTCGGCATTTCCCTACTCCTCCTCTGCTTCCTGGCATTCTTGGCAACCTTCCCGAGCATTGCTTGACTCCCCGGCATTAGTGCTTGACTACCGGTGATCGATTCGAGTGCTTCCCCCTTCAACCCTTTGCTGTATACACAGTCCCAAGACTGTCAAAATAGGGCAGCACTTGACATTTACTGGTTGATGCTTCTTGCCATTGCCCGTTTAATGCCCGATGACGCCTAGATGTTATGGGATACTATGTCTATGCTTTGGGACTGATTTGGAGCATATTTAAGCACCATTTGAGCTTCATCTAACAGTAAATTGCTTAATGTAATACAATGGACTGAAGCTCATTTACTTGGTGTATGCATTGGCTCATGGATACGGGGTGCTTACTAGAGGTTTGAATGATCATACCGATGTATTTGGAGGTTGTCAAATGCTTTTTCTTGGTTCCATAATTCTTTTGAGCTCAGATTAGGCTCCGACTTAGTCGTCCTTCACTGGCATTTGACTTCAGTTAGCATGCTTTAGACCGTTTTATGCTGATTGTCACTACTTGACATTTAGGCTTCTTGCATTTACGCTTTGGTTAGATATGGATACCACTTGGTTTGCCCATGCTTGACAGTTACTTGGAGCTTCATCTTCGGATATATTTGAGCATTTTGGATCTCGTAGGCATTACTTTTGGTTGTCAGTTACATGCTCTTTGAATGCTTTCAGGTTTATGCTTTACGAGTCTGAGATAGCTTGGGATTTATGCTCCGGATGTACCTTACTGGGATTTGGCATGCCTGATGCTATGTATTTGATGTATTAGAGCGTTGCTTGCTCTCTTTGCATCTGACTTCACTTCCAGTGGGAACCTCTTGATATATTCGGATGTACACATAGTCTTGTTTACACTTGAGCTTGAGCTTGTGGAACAGTTATATGCATTTGCTCTCTTGAGAGCTTTATGTCTGCAGTTTGTCTGTAGTGGGCTGATTTGATATGCCTATTGGGGAAGGCATCTATCTCTGTCACAAGTTTGTCAGTTTTGTATGCATCTTGGATGATTATGTATTGAGCTTCTTGCTTTATCAGTTGTGCTTGTGCTTAGTCTCTTCTCTTATCCCGAGATCCATTACATGTACGACTTCTAGACCTATGAGATATCTCTTGCCTAACAAGTGATTGGTTTAACAGTTCTTGGTACCTTCTTGCCCCTGAAAACTCATTGTTGGATGTATCTTGCTACCTGGCAGTTGCAGTGACATGTATCAGTGATTGCTTCATTTTGAGACAGTTTTACATACTGCTGTCATTTATTACAGCAAGTTGAAATCTGCTGATTTTGAGTACTTCTATGAGGGTAATGCTTACTATTTGATGTTATCTTAGTCATATTTGATAGACATGTGCTTCTCTTAGTGAAATTCACCCTTTCAGCCAGTTTTAGCAGTGGTTTTAGTGTATTTTTTGCTAATTACAGCAATCTTCAATTTTGCCTTTTTGCTTTTATTTGAGACAGTATGGCTGATCGTCTGAAAGATACAACTCTCTTTAACATTGCCAAGTTGGATGGTACCAACTATGGGTATTGGAAGTCCCAAATATGGTAGGTTTTGGTGCAGAAGTTGCGGATTAAACCCTTACGTTTCAAAGGTGTTAAACTTGAGGATATGGATGATGATGTTTGGATGGAAGTTGATGAGCTATGCAAGTCTACCATTATTTTGTCACTCTCAAAAGAGCTTCATCATAATGTTGTTGAAGATGAGAATCAGAGTGTATGGAATTTATGGGAGAAGATTTAGGAGCTCTATGCGCAGCAAAGTCCTGCGTCACATATATATTGGTTGAAGCAGTTAATGGACCTTCGCATGAATGAAGGAACCGCCCTTTCATCTCATTTCAGTCAGTTTCATGCTATCATGAAAAGTCTATTGTCACAGGGTATTGAGTTCAAAGACAACTTGCACATGTTGTTTCTGCTTGGCACCTTGTCTAAATCATGGGATATCTTTTGTACTGCCGTATGCACGAACAAGCTTAATAAGATTAAAATCAAAGATGTTGAGAGTGCTTTATTGACTGAGGAAATCAATAGGAGAAACAATGATACTTCCCGCTTTTCATATGCATTGACCGTTAGAGGTGGCAAACATGGCATGTATGATAATGATCATAAGGGCAGGAACTCTCAGAAGTCCAGGTCCAAGTCACGTGATCGCAATAAGTCCCGTGGACGAAAGTCTGATCTTACATGTCATTATTGTGAAAAAGCAATACATATTGGGCCGCAGTGCCATAAAATGCGCGATGATAAGCGCAAGAAAAAGGAAAAAGAAAAAGTGCATGAAAAGTCTTCTCAGCGCAGTATTGTACTTGCAAAGTCCAGTGTAAAGATGGAAGAGGTTTGTCATGCAGGCCACTGATTCAAATGATGATTATATACTTGCAGCTTCTTGCGATGCCTTACAGACTTCTGAGATACATTCTATGTATGCACTATGTTGGCTCTTAGATTCGGGTACGTCCTTTCATATGACACCCTGTAGAGATTAGTTTCATACCTATCGTACCATGTCTAGTTCTGTGCGTCTTGGTAATGACATGTCTCTTGACATTGTGGACATTGGAGATGTTAGATTGCAGTTTTCTTCTAGTAGTTCTTTTGTTTTGCATAATGTACTCTATGTATTTACATTGACTCGCAGCCTTATGTCAGCTGGACAGCTTGATGATGCACGGTATTTTGTCTTTTGGAAACTATGCATGGAAGATTACTCGTGGCAGGCTTGTACTTGCAAGAGGTGCCAAGTCTGGCAGCCTCTATCCCTTACTTGTATATGGAGCTACATTGAATCATGTTTTGTTTATAGGTTCTATTCCCCATGTATCCCTTTGGCATGCTCATTTGGGGCATATGTCTCTTAAAGGAATGAAAATGCTTCGTGTTTTGCACTATCTTTTGTCTTTTGACTCTTCGCATTTTGATTCTTGTGATCCTTGTTTGTATGGCAGATAGACTAGAAATACACATAAAAAGTTTAGTAAGAAACGCATGGGTGAGCCCTTGGCTCTTATGCACTCAGATGTATATGGGCCCATGCCCTGTCAGTCACTTGGTGTGGCAAAGTACTTTGTTACTTTCATAAATGATTACTCACATAAGGTTTGGGCTTATCCCATAAAGAGAAAATCCGATGTCTTAGACACATTTCAGCATTGGCTTGCATTGGTAAAGAATCAGTCTGGAAAAAGACTCAAATGTTTAAGGTCAGATAATGGAGGTGAGTATGTATCACGTGCTTTTGAGCAGTTTTGTGATGAGCGAGGTATTAAGCGTCAATTGACTGCCCCTTACATCCCACCCCAGAATGGTATGGCTGAACGCATTAATAGGACCATTCAGGAAAGCGTCCGTAGCATGCTTAGCCATGCTCGCTTACCACAACACTTTTGGGCTAAGGCAGTTACTACTGCAGTACATCTCATTAACAGGTCGCCTAGCAATGGCATTGAATTTCAAGTTGCAGAGGAGGTATAGGCAGGCAAGCCCCCCTCTTATGATCATTTGCGTGTCTTTGGATATGAGGCATTTTGTTATGTGCCCAAGGACAAACGCAATAAGCTGAATCCTAAAAGTGTCAAATGCATTGTCATTGGGTATGGAGATGCAGAAGAGATGGGTTACCGTCTATGGGATCTGCAAGCGCAGAAAGTGATCCGTAGCCATGATGTCATCTTTCATGATGACAAAATGCATATGCAACCTAAGAAAGTGGTTGAGGTACACATAGTTATCTTTCAAGAGGAGCCACCTGCTCCCATTTAGCCTGCTCCACGGCCAGCTAGACAACGTACAGTATCACCTGATGCTCATGGCCCAAATGCTAGACATGCTAATGTTAGACCTCCTGACCGTTTTGCACCCTCTATGGATTATGTACTGGTTACAAATGTATGAGAGCCTCTCACTTATGATGAGGCTATGCGCAGGAGTGATTATCACTCTTGGGAGAGGGCTATGCACTCTGAGCTTGACTCGTTGCATAAGAATCAGACTTGGGATTTGGTTTCCTTGCCTCAAGATAAGAAGGCTTTGCCATGCAAGTGGGTGTACAAGCCAAAAAGTACCCTTGGACACCCCAAGCCAATATACAAGGCTCGATTGGTTGCTAAGGGTTTTAAGAAGGAGCATGGTGTTTACTTTGATGAAGTCTTTTCTCATGTGGTCAAGATGACCACTCTACGCTTAGTCTTGGCCTTGGTTGCATAGCTTGACCTGGACTTGTACCAGATGGATGTCAAGACGACTTTTCTACATGGGGACTTGCATGATGAGATTTACATGGAGTAGCCTAAGGGCTTTGCAGACCCTGGTAGGGAACACCTAGTGTGCAAGCTAAAGAAGAGTCTATATGGCTTGAAGCAGGCACCTAGGGAATGGTACCATACGTTTGATACATTCATGCAATCACAGGGCTATAGCCGCAGTGCTATGGATCTGTGCTTGTACACGAAGAAAGCCTGTGATGATTCTTTACTAATTTTGGTACCTTATGTGGATGACATACTTTTAGCAAGGATAGCTCATGAGGAGCTAGATGCTCTGAAGGCTCAACTTAAGAAGAGATTTGAGATAAAAGATCTCGGCATACCTCTCGTATACTTAGTATGCGCATTACGCGCAATCAATCTCAGCGACTACTCTATCTGTTGCAAAGGGAGTACATCCATAAAGTCCTTGAGTGCTTTCGCATGCAGGATGTTAAGCCTATTGGCTATCCATTACCTTCTCATGTGAAGGTTTTCCAAGCCGATCATCTGCAGACATATGAGCACAGGGCCGAGATGGCCAAGATTCCCTATGCATCAGCCGTGGGCAGTCTTATGTATGCCATGATAGCCACCCGTCCAGATATTACTTTTGCAATTGGGGTTGTGGCACGTTATATGGCTACACCTTGCAAGAAACATTGGGATGTTGTGAAGGGTATCATGAGGTACTTGAAGGGCACATCAGATATGTGTGTTTGTTATAACAGCCAGGATACAGGAGTTGTGGGGTACACTGACTCTGATTATGCAGGACATGCAGATAATAGGAAGTGCACTTCTAGATATGTATTCACTTATGCTGGAGGGGCTATCTCTTGGATGTCCAAGGCGCAGAAGTGTACAGCCCTTTCTACTACAAAGGCCAAGTATATTGCAGCCATAGAGGTTTGCAAGGAGGCTATCTAGTTAGGTCGTTTGATTGCAGACCTTGGTATGACAAATGTTATGCCTACACTGCATTCAGATTCTATGAGTGTCATTCAGTTGGCCAAGAATCCGATCTTCCATGCAAAGACGAAACATATTGAGAGGAGGTATCACTTCATTCACAAGGTCGTTGAGGACAAGTCTATTGACCTTGTCAAGATTCCGACTGAGCAGAATCCTGTAGACTTGCTCACGAAGAGCCTCACTACTGAGCGCTTTGCCTTCCTCAGGACATTGATGGGCATTGGATGAGATGATGTCTTTTTCCTCATCCTTTTGTACATGTGTACATGTTGTACTGTCTTTTCTTTTTTTCTCTCTCTCTTACTGGGGAAGATTCGCCTTTAAGTGGGAGGTTTTTGGAGGTAAAGACGCCTCCACCTAGCCACCCATGTATTACTACACTGACAGTACCCGCCACTGCATACTACAAGTGGCGGGCGCCCATCACAGTCACTTATTCTTTATTCTTTTTTAGTGATAGTTTGAATAAAGGAAGGCCCGGCCACACATTGTGGTTCTTGGATTTTCCACTTTTGAGTCTCTCTCTCTCTCTTGGCTCTTGCTCTCCATCCGCCATAGCTCTCACCGCCAAGCTTCTTCCTCCTGGGTTCCACTTCCCTTTCAACACACTCAACACAGCATAGAAAGGTAACACGATATGTGTTTTATTCAATCAAAGAAATGGTATAACATAGGCACATCCCAGGACACCACACATGAGGGTTCACCACTGGGTATAGGGAATGACACGTAGAGTGAAAACCAAGCAAGGCTTAGAGTCACTACTACTCCCTATATAGGTATTTCCAGTTATAATGCCATGGTATAGCTACAAAGCCCTTACACCCCCCCTCAAAAAGGCACCATTAGTACCAAAAAGAAACCAACTAATAAAGCTATCAAAGTTACTAATATATCCCAACCTAAAAGTTACTTTGCTTGTTGTTTCTGCACTTTGATGATTTTTCCACTTGAGGTGGTAACTCATGATAAAGGACTTTAGAAATCTGAAGTACTAAGTTACTTTTGGAAAGAATAGAAGAATTGCATATTTGCTCTTCCTTGTATTTTGTTCATCTTGGCAATTTCACTTCAACACACTTTTTGTGCTAGTATAGTTTATCTGTTATCCATAGTTTGGTTCCTTTAAATATTTTGATTGCTTTAATGTTTCAATTTTGTCTTCTAACTCCAAAGGTGCCTGGTCATATCTTGTTGATTTGTCTCCTCTCTTATTTTCCTTTTTCTCTTTATTTGATTTGTCTTCTGTCATATTGCAATTTCCTTTTGTACTTTTATACTTTGGTTGTCATTTCCTTCAACTTCAACTTCAATCCTTTGGTTGCTTGTAGCTACTTTTGTTGCCATGTTTCCCTCTGCTTTTGCCAATCGTGAAAGCACTTGTGCAAGTGTCTTTCAATACATATTGTTCGCTTTCAAGTTGCAAACTCATTGATGTACATGCTTCTACCTTGAGCTAGCTCTTGATTTAGCTTGGGTAGTGATGGGACAACAATTAAGAAAGTCTTTGGGTTCATCTTGTTCTTGGGGCAAGTGCTTATGCCTAACCCTTATCCATAGGTGTGTTGCCCTTGCACTCTCAACAGCATGGTGAAATGTAGATGATGTGGCAAGAGGTTTGCATGAGGTCAACAACCTTGTGGTTAGAGTTGACATGGCAAACCCCCAACTTGAGAAGCAATCCCCTTGATTAGCAACCAGCCTACTTGAGAAGTAAGAGTGTGTGCGTGTTCAATGAACCTTGAACCTTTCTTATCACTTGCCTTGAGAAGAGGAGAAAATACTACTATGCATTAACTTGTAGCCCGTTGTTAAATGCAAAAAGTATATTGTAGGTTATCTAAAGCAAAGCAACAAGTATATGGAAGATGATCCCATGCAAGGCTTTGATAGATCGAGCTCTTCAGCACCTCCAATGCCCTCGTATACTCAAGTCATTACCCAATCTAATGATTCTCACGATTTGGATTGGGAGCATTTGTTGGAATTTACCATTCCTTGTTGAATATGTAGAGCATGATCACGATAACCTTATGGATTGTGATAAGAAGGATGTATTGGATACTCGTGGACACAAAGAAAACGTTCCAATCTTCTTCTACACTTTATGAAGGAGGTGTTATTCTCTTTTTCATGGCAAGGATTTCTATGCTCTTATGGATCCACCATTGGTTGCACTATGTTTTCCAAGTGGATTGTGTGGAATATATTTTTGTGGGTCCAAGGGGGTTTTATGAAGTTATACTCAAATAAGCTAGAATCAATATTATCTTTTGGAGAAGTTGCCTTTGATTTATAACTGCCAATGAGTTCATGTCATGTTGAGGTAGCTCTTGGCTTGTTTTTAGCAATTGCTTCAATAGGAACATCCAATTTGGGTTGAGGTTACAGGGTGTCCAATATTGTGTGCTAGTCTTCATTGACGATGCAATGGCTAAATTTGGCACTACTTTGGTCCCTTTAAGCATGTGAACAGCAAACCACAATCACCTATGCATGCTATGAGATATTATACACAAGAGACTAATTGGTTACGTTTGAATTGTTCAAGCATGCATCCCTTGAGGTTTAGACTCAAATGTGGCAATTTTTCAAGTCATTGTTTCTCCTATGAAAGTTGGGCCATTTCATGACTAAGTACACTGAGAAAATAGATACCAATGTTGATACCCCCAAGGGAGAGAAAAAGGGAGTTAAAAGTATGACTTCTAGACTACATAGTTGTATATAAAAGTTCTCTCTCTAGCTAAGCTTTACTATATTTTTGGTAAACTTGGTAGTTGCCCCAATAGAATTATGCCAATTACCATATTTATTGGTAAACTTGATAATTGCCTCTATAAACTTATCCCAATTACTAACAAGGTCTACCATAGATGAAGAAGTATCGCTTCTTATATTCATGATAGTTGAAACATATTTCTTCTCTAAGAGAAAAGAGGTATCGACTTAAAAGGGAGGGCCCTTAAAGATAGGTCTTAAGCATATTACTTGAAATGTCATTGTTAATTGTATGAAAGCAAAGGGCATGAAGGAAAAGAAGAAGACCTTGAAGGCCTGCAACTAACTATTTTATGGAATGCTATAATGAGAGTTGAGCTCTCTCCCGTGCAAGTTATACCTATGATTAAGGGACGCCAAAGGCCAGGCATGCGCAACTCATTTGTAGTTAACTAATCTAAGTGCATACAAGAGAAATGACCAGTCAATAGGCCCAAAGGAGAGGTTGGATGCCCAAGGGGTATGGGGTAACCCTAACCCTAAAAAACTTCTTGTATGTTCAAGCAAGCATGATGGTTGATGGGTTTGGCATTGAAGAATGCCCTTTTTTGAGAGATTTGGCTAAAGGCAAACAATCTATGTTGTATTTAGCTCCTTTCGAGCCAAGTCAGATTGTTGGTTATACCAAAAAGAGAAAAAGTGAAAAATACTTAATGATGAGTAGCAAGTTTGCACATCAGTAGGATTTCAAGACTCCTACACATACATATGTAGAAAAAATATGTCTTCTCAAGAGCATAATGCAATTGGTATGGCTCTCTTTGGTGCCAAGTTTCTTGGTAGCTAGAGGGATCTACCAATCGGTCTTGCCTTTGTTAAAAGAAGGATAAGGTGATTACTCCCTGAGATAGTGGATTTCCACGATCAGCTTCTAAGAATGAAGATAGACCCTCTATATCCAAGTTTGACCTTCATGGGCAGAATTCCATTGTAGTGCTAGTGGATGTTTTGGATGATGGGGTGCTTGAACCATTGACTTATAAGGTTGAATCGAGGCACCATCAATCTCTTGAGTCTAAGCTTTGTTTGGTTTATAAATGAAAATTGCCACTTGGAAATTAGTGTTTGCTCTTGTAGCAAACAACATGATATGTGGTGTGTTTTGCATGAAAATGATGGGATGTGTTATGTGCCATGGAGCATAAGATTCACAAAGAAGTGAGCAAGATTATTCAATGCCATAGGCACAAGTTGTTTTATGTTAGGGGCATTGCGATGCAGAAGTCTAATGTCTTCATGATTATTCATGAAAGATTTATGCTTGCTCTAGTAAAAAATCATGTGTTTTGATTATTCAAGGTTTTTGAAATATGCTTGAATGCAAGGTTTTTAGGTTGGTAGGAGTGTGAGCGCCCAATGATGCCTTGCATCACCATGCTCTATGGGAATGATTTAGAGCGAGTCTCTTCCTTGGTAGACGAAACTTGTTAATGGGTGATTTCAACGTGCATAGGCACGTCACAATCTACTTCTCTACACTTTATAGCAAATGCCTTGGCTACATCCATTGGACTCTTGATATACCTTCAATTCCACACATCGCAACAAAAGGTGGATTTGTCTAAATCGGATTTATGTCATGCATGATGACTTTTTTTTGTTAGAAATTTTGGAAATGAAATTTTTGCAGCAATATATTCTAATGGATCACTTTCCTTTGGAGTCTGTCATGATCAAAAAGTCCATTGCTAAATTTGCATGGTTTTTGTGCAAGCTATCCTTACACTTTTAATTTCTCCTTATGAGTCATGAAGCCTTCAATGGTTATATGGTACAGTTACTTGATCGGTTTTCACTTGATTTTCCATGTGCAAGGAGTGATTCCTTTGATCAATTTATTGAAAACATATGATGACTTGCTAGGCAATATGGAATTCATCATGCCTTTATTTTCATGCAAGGCATGCATGTTGCACTTTAGCTTTGCTACCATCGACAAGAGGCTAAGCTTAAGGCTTTGACAGAGGTCTTGAAGGATAGCCCCTACCAATTACATAAATTTTATCATGGGCTGCATGTATCTTTTGCACGGGAAAATATGGTGCAACTCTAGCATGCCAATAATTGGATGGTTACAAATCGTTAGACTATTTTGCATCTATATGTGTAATATTTTGCGGATCTTCTTGGTTAGAAGTAGTCCCATTTCACTCAAATTTCATGTGCTCGTTCGGAGTCTTATGCATTGATCTAGGATGGGGTAACTTTTGACATTCATGTTATCTTCAAGGCTAGTGAGGATGAGGTCATGGATGTATTGCTACATTTTCCCAAGGATAAAAGCCCTAGTTGGGACGATCTCACAAATAAATTATTCGACATTGATGTTACTTGTTTGGCTAAGTCTTTGACAGCTATATGCTAAGATGTCTGGGCAACTTGAAGTATATGCATGCATCTTTGGAAGCCTCGAATGCCTCACTTGATATATGCTCATATAGACTATGGGCTTCAAGCCTCGAATGCCTCACTTGATATATATTATCACTAGGAAGGACTCTTCTCGAATGTTGAATGGTGGAGACTAAGCCCTTTAGTTTGATTAATCAAATAGGGTTGTGTTTTGAGTCTATTATCTTTTTGTGCTAGCTACACATCCTATTCTTATGATGTTGTCACATTTGGTTAATAACGAGCAACTGGTTGGGGCTTATCCCTTCCATCACATTTACATTTTGTTGGACACCTGTATGATATTGAAAGCTATTCGAGATAACCTCAATAAGGCATTAGACATCTAGGATTTTTTCAGTCAAGCTTTCAGGTTGCATATTAACACTTCTAAGTCATCTCTCATCAGATGTACAAAATGTGATTTACATGCCTTGGGGTGGTAGGGGGAGGTGATTCAAAAAGGGAATCTTGCAAGACATCTAGGTTACCCCTTGAATGTCAATATTATGCCTAAAAATTGCTACAATGGATCTTTGACAAGGTGGAATTGGAATTCCTTTGTCGAAAAACTTTGATATGGCATTTCTATGTGCACCTTAACGTTGTGCATATCATCATGCTCCCTATGCTTGTTATTATTTACCTCTCTCGCCTTGGTCCAAGAGTAGTTCACAGAGATTACTAAAGCTATTCACTTTATGCTTTGGAAAAGGGATTCCATGTATGCTTATATTTCTTGGGTTTCTTGGAGCCATGTTATGTGCTCCTCAAAAACATGGGCAATGGTGTTATTCTAGATGTGGAAACTCATATCATTGCCCTTTGGTGTTGTTTCGAGCCATGTGTGTTGGTTAGTAACCTTTGGTCTCTATTGGCTACTATTTTCTTGAGGACTAAGGTGTTGTGCATGGACACACTAAAATCGAGGGCTCTCTTTGCCATATATTTAACATTAATTAACTAGTTACTATAGCATTCTCTCTTCCATTAACTCATTTGTTGTTGTTGGGGAAGGTTATGCTTCAAAAGGTGGTTTGACATTTGAAAGAGGATCGATTGCATGCCAATTCTTTCCAATATGAATTGTTGGCCATTTAGGCTCATCTCTTGGGAAGGAAAACAAGATGATCACCCTAGGTTCAATCAAATGGCACAATAGGGAATGGTTTCTAATGTTGATGTCACAATGTCAACATGGGGTGTCCTGATGTCCTTTCACACAAGTTCAACAAGTTTTTCAGATCCCTCATGAATACAATGGTTTGTGGGACATGCTTTCCTTACATTTGGAGGGATCAATAGCCTTTCCCTAGTCTTGGCCAAACTCTTCATTGGCAAGATTGGAGACTTGCAAGCCAATTATGTTTAAAGTGCACTTTTGTTAATCAAATCTATTACCTACTTGTTAAGGGCCATCACTAGCTACTAATTCTATCTAGGGCCTTCAAAAAAGCAAGTCATGGTGGAAATTAAAAATTATGGAAGGATAGATTAATAAAACAACATTAGATTACAAGGTCTTTCTTTGGAGAATGTTGATTGGTGGCTTGCCTCTTGGTTCAAACCTCCCTAGAGGGCATATTTGTAATGGCACTTTTTTTTTAAATAATACTAGTGTGGAGTCTTCTTAGCACAGATTTATCTCCTACCCATTGGCTAGGAAGATCTAGTCTCTCCTATCAAACATTTGGCAAGTAGTGTACATCCCTCTGATTGGGCATTCGGCAATGTGAAATTTTCTACTCCTATGCAACAACACATGAAGATAATGTCTCCATTTTCTCAAACTTTGGGCTTATTGACATAGCTCCATTACCAAGGATATGTTTATTTTTTTCTCATCATGGTATTTCAAAGTATGTTGTCAAATTGAAAGGTCTCCTCCACTAGCAACTAGATGTTGTTTAACAAGTAGGCCTTCTTCCTCTAGAGGATTTAGTCTCCTAGCATATGGCAATTCCCTCAATTGTTCTGTAATCGGTTTCGCTTTTTGTGACTCTTATACCGTTGTACTTTTGTTCTAATTAATATAATTACTATTTGAGAGAGAGAGAGAGAGAGAGAGAGAGAGAGTGTGTGTGTGTGTGTGTGTGTGTGTGTGTGTGTGTGTGTGAGTGTGTGTGTGTGTGTGTGTGTGTGTGTGTGTGTGTGTGTGTGTGTGTGTGTGTGTGTGTGTGTGTGTGTGTGTGTGTGTGTGTGTGTGTGTGTGTGTGTGTGTGTGTGTGTGTGTGTGTGTGTGTGTGTGTGTGTGTGTGTGTGTGTGTGTGTGTGTGTGTGTGTGTGTGTGTGTGTGAGAGAGTCTCCAAAGAGCAAGAATGACCTATGACCCAAAGAAATGAGTACATTTGACCATGTTGTCTCAACTTGAGAATAACAATGAAAATGAAAACTCAATATGCTTATGTTTGCAATTATAAGGATTGCAAGCACATGTTATTATCATGTACAAAATGATCTCTCAATGATGCTTTAGTTGACCTATAGGATCCCATTCAATACGGTAACATAGCATATATCCATGATCTTGACATCATGGATTACAAAGGTTACAATGTGCCCTTGTGTGAACAAGCCAAAGAAACAAAAAACCACTTGCAATGCTAATGTCTTGACTTTGCTCTCTATAGTCAAAAGATTGTACAAAGAAACAGATAACCACTTGCAACAACACATAATGTTTGTTGATCTTTTCTCTATTGCTAAACAATGTGTGCATAATGAACATATAGCGACTTGTAACACTGTTGTCTTAGATTTTCTTTGTATGGCTAAAAGATAAAAATTCATGATAAAGGGTAACCTCTTGTAGAACTATCTTGGATTTGCTCTCTATCTTCAAAATATTGCACAAGGGAACTTATAACCACTTGCAACACATAATGTGCTTAGATTTTCTCTCTTACACTTGCTTTCTCTCTATCTTTTTTTTTTCATGAAGATAATTGAATTAAGTAGTAAATATTTACATTAGACAATCACATCAGCATAGAAAATAATAGACATAAATGAAAGTCTACCAAGACTTTAACATAGAAATGTCACATAGAAAGAACAGCTAGTGTGGAGCGAACAATATCTAGCTAGGGAGCAGCAATGTCAAGAAGAACTAGATTAGCAGACACCATGGAGAAGATCTATCACAACACTAAACCACGAACACGGGCCACATGACTATGGATGCTCGATACTAAATCAAAAATGAAGCCATTTCGAGTACACCAAATATGTCACAAGGTTGTTCATCTAAGGAATTGGAAAGGCAGGAATAATCCAAATGCAAAGAGGTCATAGGGCTTTCCCATAATCCACGAACGAGATAATATCCAGTGTTGAGTCACCGAGGACCACACACGGAAAACAAAACTCTAAATCTATCTCACAGCAGGGCAAGAGACAAAGAGATGAAGCATTATCTCATCACATGTAGTGCATAAAACACATTGACCAGCAGAGATCTTGTGAGCATGCAGCACATCCCTAGTAAGAAGAGCCCCAATAAGCAGCCTCCACATGAACACTTTGTGCTTTCTTTCTCCGTATCTTGGGTCTCTTCCCTCTCTCTCTCTCTCAAACGTGAGAACTCAGTCAGTCAGTTGTATCGCGCTTTTGTGTCTTCCTAACGATTGTTGTCAGGCTATGATGATGATGAGGAGGAGGAGGAGGAAGGCTATATGTGGATTCAAAATCACTTGTGTGGTCAAGACTCATGAGGAGGATGTCTGTCTGGATGCTCGAATAGAGGTCCGTAGTCAGCAATTGATGATGTAAGATGCATTCATAGTAGTCAATTTTAGCCAAAGGTGTTGGTGCTTCTATTCATAGCGTGTAGTCAATTTTAACAAAGGTGTTGGTGCTGCTATTCATAGAGATAGTTGTAGCAATGATGGTGCAGCAGGCAGCAAGTTGTGTGGCTAGTTTGCAGGAGGTAGCTGTGGTGTGGTTTGGGGCAGCATGTCCCTCACTCTCTCACATTTTGTTCCTCACACTCCCTCACACTCAACTTCTTGCTGCCTCAAGCTATCGAAGCAAGAGGGGAAGAAGAGATGGAAGCAAAGAGTGAAGATAAAGTTTCATCTTAATTAGTCCCTCACTCTAGTTCACACTCTCACTCTCACTCTCACTCTCAGTGTCACCTCTCAAGCAATGGAAGCATAAAGCATGTAGATAAGATGATGAAGAAGTGGTAATGTGCACACACAAGAATAAGCTCTCTATTCAAGCTTACACATTGTATACATTAGGGTTATGTTTGCAGATTAGGTTGGGCACCTCTACCCTCTTTCAACTTGAGGCTGATCCTTCCCTTTATTTATATTCCATGTTTGACATTGTGGACATGGTTTGGAAAAAAGGCAAACAGACACGCCTACAACCTCCACATCCATTGTAGATCTTGTAATCTAGCCTTAGATTATATTAGAATTTACATGAGAGTGAGCCCAAATCTCACTTACTTTTTATAAAAATATGATGTCTCTCTTCACCAGTCAAGTAATGCATAGGAAAATTAACAAGTGCATCTCACACAGATGAGCAATGTCTAAAATAATAGTTTGAGTCCTTCAAATGTTGCGCAGCTTGGAGAAATATATTTGGCACTCTTGATTAGCATTCTTGCTCTTTCAGTCTAGCTTCTACTTTCCTTTTGCATCTTTTATTCTCTAAAGGTTAATAGGTCATTGCACTAAGTCATGTAGCTCAAAAGACTATGGAATATCACCCCATGACAAGATTACATCGAACAACTTGACTACACAATGATTGCATCCCTAAGAAGCTAAAAAGACACCCACTGTTAGGTAACTTTTTCAATGAAGAAGAATTGCATGTGGCAAGTCGACTTAGGAAACCTAAAGTCATGAAGTCTAAGCTAACATATCTTGATTCGCTTATTCTCAAATTGACTAACTAAGAAGTTGTAGTATAATCCAAGCTTTATGTAGTGGTGCTTGTCATGATAATAATGAAATAGTTAAATCTATTAAATAAATAAACATAGTTCAAATGCACATGATCATAAAAGAAAAACCTTTAATCACCAAAAATAAAAACCACACAATGAGAATTAGAACTTTTAATATTTAGGACTAAGACTTCATCTAGTGATTAAAGATGATAGGAATAGATGCAAGGAAGAAAGAGTGTCACTAGGAGGATATATTGGACTCTTGATTACTTAGGTCATGATTGCAAACTATCAAGGGTCACAACTTCCTCACATAGTTGTATGGCAACATCTTCCTCACCAACAGCACACGGTCCATACAACTTCACCAAAATCGAAATGAAGGGCTATGTGTATAGGCCCACCCTTACGAGCACCTAGCAAGAGATGAGTAAAAAAGAAGCACATATGGGTTCTCTATTTTCTTTAGCATGCAACTTTATAGATAATAGTCCATTGCTCCATCTTGTACCTTGGCAAACTAACTCACATTGTATTCGAGTTCTTCAAGGATAGTGACTAAAAGCTTCTCAAAGAGCTCATAAAACTTCATCAACATGATTTAGGTATTGAGCTTAGCTTCTTCAACAAAAATAATTATATCAAGCTTTAAAGTCATGGTATTGATTGATGCAATAATACTTGAATTCTTAATTAAGTGCTAGCATTAACATGGTCATCATTTTTAATACACATGCCTTTATCTAACTTGAGGGTCATGTGTATTGACATCTTAGTGGTGTTTGCACTCCATACTCAAATGTGAACAATGCCATGGCAAGATGTTATCATATGTATGGCACCAAATTTGCCCTCCCTAAGCCCATCCTTACATTCTAAGGATTATCTTCCCAATTTACCTTTCTTTCATAATGTCATGTACATATGCCTATTGAGACATGTATGCATCCAACTACTTATTATTAGACATGGCTTTCTTCATATCTATAAAATGTTTTAATAGCACATGAACAATCTCAACATGTTGATAGTCCAAAACCTTTAAGAGATTCATGTTCTTGTAGTTTTCAAACTTTAAGTGCTCACTAATGCATAGCTTCCTAATCGCCTTTAAATTTTCAAATATGCTATCAATAGGAATTGTGATTGGATCGAGGCGTCATGCTTCTAACATCACAAAACTATCCTCCATAACTCTTCATGACTCTCCTGGGTCAGTACCATTATTTGGATCCTCAACAATTACTCTAACAAAGGAAAAGCTATCTTAACTAAACAATGGATGGCCATCAATGTGAAAATACTCATTATTAACAAATATAAATGGAATTCCCAAGCTCATCTCATTTGCATCAATAAATATGGCTTATAAATAGAAAAGACCATCCACTATTTGCCTATGTGGATGCAACAAAATAAATCCATTCTCATATGCTATTTTTCTCTTCTTGATCTGAATTTTATTTGTGCATTCCACACCCAATGTATCAAATTTATTTTCTACACATTTCCATTTTGTCAATCTTTAGATGCATTATCCATATCATGCAATGCAATAGCAATCTCCCCCAACAGTTGCATAGGGGAACATATGTCTAGTTTCTCATCATATAAGGAAGATTCAAAAGCTTACCAGTAGACCTCAGAGAGGCAAACATGTATTGTGCATCCAAATATCTCTCAATCTCATCCAGATCATGAGGACATTGATGACAGGAGCCACAGAATCATTTTGATTCCTGTAGGATTATAACTTCTCTAAAAATACTTATACATATAGTTCATGGCCACTACTCTGGAAGATACTTCTATAGTCATATAGATTGCATTCTTTGCTGAAATTACTTTATGGCCACTACTCTAGAACATACTTCTGTAGTCATATGTACATAATATTTTGTACTCAAATAAGGGTTGTACAAGACCAATCTTAGACATTCTCTTTTATGGTGGCCTTGTTTCCATCATCTTATCTTCTATAAATAGAGAAAGGCTCTGTTCAATTTATTGATAACACCTCATTTCTTATTCAAGGTGTTGGTAAAGTACAGCTCATGGCAACAAATGATAGTATAGGCACTCTCTCATTAGTGCTTTATGAAGTAGACAACAAGAAGAAGTTGTCAATCTTTGTATTTGTAATGCACCTAAACACCACCCACATATAGGCTCTCATACATGAGGTAGGTAATGGGATGGGTGGGGCTAGATGACATGGGAGTACAGCCACATGGGAAAAAGGATCTCATGAGAGGTGGAACGTGTGTACATGGTGAGACGGGTCATGGTATTGGCATTCAAGGCCGGGCAATTAATGGCTCAGATGGCACGAAAACATGAATTTTTTAAATTAAACATTTTTATGACATGGCATTTATTTATTTGGATTATTTTTATCCATTAAAAATGACAAGAAAAGTGTTGGTCTTGATTGTGACAAGAACAAAACTAGCTAATCGTGTGTTTTTGAAGCTAGAATAAGAATGAGACTACTATCATCTTTATTGTGGTGCAAACCACGTGATTAGTAAATGCATCTTCCTCTCTTTCTCTTTGTGCCTCCTATGAGGAGTTACAAAGAGAAGTTTAGTAATGAAGTGGAATATTCATTAGATTGGTGATTCATAGTGTTACAGGCAAATCACAAACTAATCGAGTATGGGTGTAGAAGAGTTATCCCAATTTGGTTGGTGAGGTGGCTTCAAAGGATCAAAGTGGAGAGTATTGGTTCATGCTTGAGTTTTCGTAGACAATCCTTGTTTGAATCTCCATTAACTATTGTAATAAAGATTTGAGGATTACTTCCACCATTTTGGATTCTCTCATATTTTATTCAGTTGTACAATTAGAACATAATTTGAATCTTACAATTCATATTAGAGCCAACTCGTTGTTGATAAGTAAGGAGAGATTAGATGATAAGAATCCGAAATTTCCATTTCTTCTCCACAGTAGGTTACAATGATTTTCTTTTGTTGACAATGGATGCTCATATGAAAAAACCAATTGTGCCAAATCCACCTCATTATGCTACCTTTTTTATTTAGCTCCCAACCATGGATTACTATGACTCCTTGTGATTCAAGTAGAGGTAGCATAAGCCACTGTGGAAGCAACATTCTTGGAGGTAGTATCACTTCACCATGGGCTTGCTATTCTCTAAAGCATGATATAAAATTCTCCCAACTTCAAGGCAAGGTCATTATCATGAAACAATGCATAGAGAAAACATTGGAATGACTGGAGCAATTGGTGATCCCAAATTTAGTGGATAAAGAGTTTGTATAGAAAGCTTTCACTACAACTTCCACCAACTAGCAACAAGAGGGCTAGCACTATTAGGGTGTCTCCACTTCCAAGTTTGCATGGAGGATTGGAACACATTCGGTGTGGAGCACTTGCCTACCCCTACTCATGTTTAGAGATATTTAATATTTCTCCATAGGGTGCCTCAAACCACTTCAACTCTTTCCTTTACCTTCTACATCTATCCCTAAACATTTAGTGGGTTTTTTCATCTCTCTCATTGAAAAGGAAAGGTAATTATCGTGAAGAAATTAATCATTTTTAAGTTGAATGGAATGAGATGGGAAGTGAGGTGGACACAGTGCTCTTGGCTCAATGTAGCAAATGGTGGGATTTAAGATTCTTCATGTTCGAAAGAGTCTTCATGCCATAGTGGCTCTATTGTCGGGGTCGTACCTCAAATCACATGCGATGAGCACCTGGGCCCAAATTTCTTTGCCCATTCTTCAACACTTTATTAGGATATGGACACCTTCTTCACTTGCTTCACCAAATTCCTATTGATGTATCCCATTCCCCTTATTACTGAGGATGATATCATTGCCAAGTTTTTGTATAACTTAGGATTTTTAGCCTAAAATAAATAGCAAAGTTGAAAAGTACCACTTAGGGGAATATGTGGAGGAAATAGCTATCCAAATACAAGAGTTCAAAGTTTGAGATATTCAAAAATTGGCTCCTCGACCCAATGTTGATGTGATTTTAGGGTAGCCATGGCATCCATAGTCACATGTTCTTGATGGATCGTCACTCAAACCTTGTCCTCGTTCAAAGTGGGTCTTAGTAGGTGGTCAAGACCTTGCATGGCACCATTGTACCCTTAGCAAATTGAGCTCAATGGGTGAGAGGTAGTTAATTTCTCATCCCCAAGTGAAATAGGTAGTTTACAACAATGACCATGCTATAACGGTTTGTGTAGGAGCTTGAGAAGGAGTGTTTTTCTTCTTCATTGCAAGGACATGTGGATGAGATTGGCTTGGCAATGTCATTAGTTTCCCCCATTGCAACTAGAGGATTTAATATTGAGTAAGTTCCAAGGGTGCAATGTCACTTGAAGGCACTCTACTAGATGAGCAAGAAGGAGCTTGAGGAGCTTCAAGCATAGAATGAGAACCCTTTGGAGTAGGGACTCATTTGAGTCATCTCTTGCCCTTTCAATGCTCTAGTTTTGCGAGTAAAACGAAGGATGGTGAGTTGTTTATATTGTGTGTGGATTACAAGGCACTCAATAACCTCACCACTAAAAACAATTATCCCTTGGATGGGTTATTTGATTAGCTAGCATGCTTGGTGACTTTTAGCATATTCCAAAGACCGCATTTTGGACTCCATTTGGGGCAAGCATATTTGATTAGCTAGCATGCTTGGTGACTTTTAGCATATTCCAAAGACCTCATTTTGGACTCCATTTGGGGCAAGTTTATTAGACTTTTGATATAGATGCAAACATTAGTGGCTTCTTCCAATAAGTGACATCCTATTAAAGCATGCCACATTTCCCTTAGAGATCGTTGCTATCAAGTAGATAGAGCTCCACATGCACATCTACACCTATGAGTGTGATCCAACAAGAGCACCAAGTTCTCCTATAGATACTTCAAGATCAAGCAATCACTATTACAGAGCATAAGGCCCACTTCCTAGCTAACCTTATTTTGCCCTAGAGCCTTCAAAGTCACTCCAAAACTTGATCAAGTTCATGAGAAAAGCTCATCAAAGAGCACCTCTATTTCCATATGAGAAAAAAAGAACAAAAATATTCATGCTCTAGGGCACAATATGTGATAATGAAAATATTAATGATCTAGACACAACATGTAACTATTGCAAAGCACACAATAATTCAAACTTAGTGAGGTACTTTGCATTCGGTAGGCTCCTAGATTGCTTAGTTCTCAACTCTAATCTCTCACTACTTTTCTCAAGCACCAATAATCAACCTAAATATTTTAGCATTAATTTAGCTTCACTTAAAGGAGGATAATATCAAACAATATATACAAATCTCATGCACAAAGGAACACATATGTTACACATAGATGCACACACTCTAATACATTTTAATGCTAAAAAGCACACAACACCATTAACATACCTAACATCCATAGGAACTCGCATAACACTATCCACACGTAATAGGCAATGACAAAGACAAGCACACATTGTGTGCGTGTGCGCGTGCGTGTGCGTGTGCGCGCGCGCACGCGCACACACGCGCACGTGCGTGTGCACTTAAAATATACCCAAATACATGGATACATGAGGCCATAACACCTAAGTATTAGGCCCAAGCTCTAGATGTATATAGATTATGATTAACAATTCGAACTAGATACACATTCCCTCCCCTCATTCTCACTTCTCTTGAGTTGATTGGGGAAAGAAACCTACACTTACCCTACCACTCTCTCAATCTCTCAATGATAAGGAAAACAATCCTAGTCTTCAGAATAACACACATCACGATGGGTGCATGCACAATCCTTGTGCTTCCTATCCAAAACATGTTCATATTGATGAATGAAATGCTCAAGCACACATGCTTCAAAGGCTATGCATGTCCATGGATCATTCTATGCAATCCAAAACACATGATTCACATATGAAAAAAGTGAATGCGTTGAAAGAAACAGTGCCTAGCTTATACTAGTATGCAATGCGATGTAAAAGTATACAAACACATGATGCACGTATGAAAAATGAATGCATTGATGAAAGAAACAGTGCCTACCTTATACTAGTATGCAATGCTCTATGCAAGTATAAAAACAAAGGGGTTCTTTAATTAAAATTAAATCCCTCAAATGATCATTATATGAAATCCAAATGACATGATGCACATGTGAGGAAAATGAATGCATTGAAAGAGACAATACTTAACTCATACTAGTGTGCAATGCTCTATGAAACTATGCAAACACATGGGTTCATTGATTCAAATTAAATCCATTTATGCATATATCACCTCTCAAAAAAACCAAGGGACTCCACTCTACACCTGCCCACTAGTAGGCTTGATGAAATCATTTGAGTATTAAAAAACCCTAGCTCACTATTGATGCACTCTTACACAACCCTCAACTCACACATCCACCTTAGTCTCTTAGCTCAAGGTCCCTAACAAGTGGAAGAATGTTCCAAAAGTGAGTGCAAGGAACTATGTATGCATAATGAAGGTGTACTCTCATGTGCATGTGCTACTAAAGCTACATATAGCTGCAGTAGGTTTCATGTCATGTTTGTGCTCATTCATGGTGCAAAACATATCTTCCCAATCCCTTGTATGGTTTAGTTCAAGCTCTAGGGAGATGACTCGCACGTGCAATTCATAGAAACAAAGGTGTAGTGATGTGCTTGTGAATAGTCATCCCATGAGAAGTTCAAGCTTAAGTATCAAAAGTTTGCCTAATCTTCTTTGATATTCAGCTTCTTTGATGGAGCTCCTTCTTCCAAAGAATCACATTCTTGACTGCCAAGGTTAAGTGTAGCATGAAAATCAAAGCCAAAGTCCAAACCCCTAGCCTAGCAAAAAGCCAAGTTTTATTGGACTATGAACTCAAAGACACAAACCTCTCATGTAAGCAAGGACCTAAATCCCACTTACCTAATGTAGAGTTAGGGGTTTTTTGTCTTTTGTAAAAATGTACAACAATGTGAGTGCAGTTTTTGAAAAAAAGATCAATAAGACCTTAACTACACAATTTTTGTTTCACATTTCTTAGAAGGCAAGGTGTTGCAAATTCTTGAAGACTTGTCGCATACCATGTAGATCACGGTGTCATAAATATTGAGAGTTCTCTCCCTCAATTTATCCTAATACTTAAAAAAGATTGTGTAGCAAAGGATAGATGCAAGATCTATCATCCCCAAAAAGTTCACAAGGCTGCACAAGTCTTCCAAGCAAGCACTTAAAGGAGATAAGAGAGTATGATTTCCTTGATGATAACATTGTTCATACTAAAACAAAGTTGAAAGATTGTTAAACCAAACATTTTAGGAAAAACAAAAAACTAACTCACTTTTAAGGATACATCAAATTATTCACACAATTTGATACACACACACACAAACATTCAAATATTGTTGTTGTTGTTGTTGTTGTTGTTGTTGTTGTTGTTGTTGTTGTTGTTGTTGGAAACTTCAAGTGAGGGGAGCATCACCATGAAGTACAAAAATCCAACCAAATTTATCTTTACTTTGGACACTAAATGTAGGACATAAAATTCACTTCTTTACGATAATGACCTTTCTGTCAAATCTACAATATCAAAAATATCATATGCTAGGATGATTGAAGCGCCATATAAGTGCAAAACAATTGTCTAGTTTTAGAGTAAAGAAAAGTTGGAACAAATACTCACACGCTCTCAATACAGAATCCATCTTCAACTTACACTTTGATGTAATCTAATTTACAAGTATGGAAAAGGCAATCACTTTACATGGAAGGCTCGAGATCTAATATTACACAACCTTTGGTCATGAACCAACCACCAATGTTGTAGGATCATTTATTACAAACGTATATTCTCTACTTGACATGTTTCTATGCGCCCAATTCTAAAAAACATCTCATTTGTGGGCTTATGAGACAAATTCTTACTTGATATTCTTTCCTTTTAGCCTACCATCCCCTAGTGCATCGTCAAGTGAAGTGTGAATTGAGTGCATTTGTAGCATGCAATGGAAAATCATGTAAAAGGAACATGCAATAGAGGCATGGAGCATTCAATCTAATATCAAGGAGTGCAATAATGGGATGTCCCACAACATAAACTCTAATACCTCTACCTGGGAAAAGTTGCATTTTTCTTATGGAACATTGACTACACTCTTTAGACACACGTGCACATACAGAGGCACACCTATATGTAGCACACATGCACATATACACTCATGTACACATGCATGTATGTGTGCATGCACACATGCGCACATGCCCACACACACACACACACTATGTACATGCAAGTGTAGTTTACCCCATCATCCTACATATGCCTAGGTGGATAATATCTATATCGATCGAAACCCTCCACTGTTTTCTTTCATTGCTCCCATTGTACATCACCAACAAGGTTCATATAAAGGAGTTCCAATAATTCCATTGGATTGCACCTCACTATTTATTGAATGCCTCATTCGATTGGACAACATTTAACAAAGGCCTACATTAGCCTAAGCATTTAGCATTTTTATCATACTTACAAATATCTTTATTCATGAATATAAATAAGTAATACTTACCTGCATGTGACATATGGCAAAGCAAGATCATTGAATACTATGGTTAAATAATTCCTCCTAGATTCATAATCAAGTTTAGATTCACATGCATAATGTTTTGTTTAATTGTACATGTTCTCTTTCCATATTTGTTCTTCAAATTTATGTTTTATCACTTGGCCTTCGAGACTACTCCAATTTTTTATCACTTGGCCTTGGAGACTACTCCTCCAAGAAATAATATGCCTTTTTGCATGAAAAAACCCATTTTATTCCTTAGAGGAGTAGTCTCCAAGGCTAAGTGATTAAAAATAAATTTGAATAACAAGTATGGAAAGAGAACAAAAGGTTACGCATGTGAATCTAAACTCGATTATGAATCTAAGAGGAATTATTTAACCACTGTATTCAATGGGTTTGCTTTGCCATATGATGGTTTGATATAGCCAACTATCTCAAGATATGTCATTATAGATCACAAATGAGTAGACAAATGACACCCATACGAGCAATTATTAAGCTCATTATAAGATGTTATAAGGCATATTTCATATCAACTCTATTCACTATCATGTATTTTCTATCTCACTCTAATATTCTACATCTCATCATCATGGATCCCAACACAAACTTGTTTGTATGACACATTATGTATTGTATAATAGCACAAGGCATCTCGTATAATCATTTCCTTATAAATGTTATCATTATACAACTAAAGTTAGGTTCATGAATCACCAACCCTAGTCCCTACATAGGTAACCCTAATGCATAGATAACATTCACAAGCTATCATTAATTGACTCAAAAGTAAGAATGTTCAACACTCAACCCAACTTCTAAGCACATTTGACTCAAGGTAGGGTTGTAATACAATCAAATAACTTCAAAGAAAGACCTCATGAGACCAATTAGCATGCATCTCAAAGTAGTTCTTGAACTCAACCAAGTACTTGTATATCAATATGTCACCAACCACACCAAATTTCAAGTTACTTTGCATTCATAGGCCATTGTAGCATCTTTAACAAACCAAACACTAGCAAAGATTTCATCTTTTATCCTCATCAAGTTAAAAGCTTAGCATACACAACTATAAAATGCCTTGTAGATTTGATAAATGTACATAATTGTAGGCAAATTTATCCAAAGAAGATCCAATTTAATGTGGCATTTGAACATATCACATATGACTTTCTTGATTGGTTTGACAATGGCAAGCTAAACAAAACTTTAGTTTGCATGCAAATTATCCATTAAATGAATCATACATCACCAAATGAATAAAATTTGCTACATGACTCACATGAATGGTCCACTTTAGTAGAATACAATTATCCAATTTTGATCAATACAATCCACATTGTGTTAAGTAGCATCATTTTGCCACTAGGATCTAGGAATTCCACAATAAAAGCCTTACTTGTCTTTTATCATGGCTTGGAAGGTGCTTATAATGGTTGCAATCTTGGTGTGCAATGTATGTCGATTTCTAAGATGATAGACATTTGATATAAATACTTCACACATGACTCCAAAATACTATGTAGACCAAGACAAACATTCTATAGGCTATATAGTTCCTTTCACAATCTCTATTCATACTAGATAAATAGAAATACCTCTCATACGATATCATAATAGCCAAAAAACACGATGACTATTGCATATTACACTAAGTACTTCCTTTCTTTTCTTGTATTCTCGTGTATTTTATCATGGATAAATGATATTTTGTGATAGAACTAGTTCTCTCATAGCATAACATTGAATACAATCATGAGATTGCAACTAGACATATAAGTCTAAGTTTGGATTGGGCTGATATTACATAAATAGTTCCCTAATCACTTTACAAAATTAACATCTGAGGTTAGACACATAAGCCAATTTGTGGCCTTAGTATGTCTTCGGTAAGCCTCCTTCTAGTTCAAGTATCATGATTCTTTTTCTTCCTTGTGCAATTTTTCAAACAAACTAGATAAGATATTTTTCCTCATCTACAAACCTTTGAAAGATTGTTCCTTATCAAGAAGTAATGCAAATCCTTATAACTAGCTCAAACAATAGACCATTCCAAGCCATATACGTCCTAGGCAAGGTTAGTTTAATATACAATGTACTATGATTTTTAGCACGATGTGATCTACTCTCATCCACTATTTCCTAAAAGTTGAACTTTAGGGTACTAAGCATTGCTTATTGGAATATGGCACTTTCCACAATTGAAATAGGCACTTGGATTGCACCTAAATAAGAGTAATAATTTCATGCCTCTTGAACTCAACAAGCACATAACACATTAAATTGAACTTCGTAGTTTCTTTCACAATATAGCACATTTGATTGAGCTTTGTATTTTCATTCATGATGATTCTCAACATTAGAGTAACTCCTCGAACATCCTAACAAGGCTCAATAGGCATCTGTGTCATCCCCAGATATACCCAAGACAATTCCATTAAGAAGCCCACAATGACCCATTGAGAAGCCATGGCATGTTCTTGTGGGTCTCGATGAGGCCCTCCACCATGGATGCCCTCTATGAACAACAATTAGTTTGTTTAGTGTAAATTTAGCGGTTTAAACACCTACATACATCCTTTGGAGAAACCTTTGTTACGTCTTCAAATGCCTTACCCACATCTTTAACACTACCCATACCCCCAAGCAATGCCCACATCCCCCTACAATTCTAAATTGGGCATCGCCTCTGAGGTCATGAATATGATTAGGTGTCCCCTTGCTTGCTTGGGCACCACTTTCCCTAGGCACGTCTGATCTTACATTCCCACTCCCCATGACCACCCTTCTTGCTCTCCCACACATCCCCCTACTAGCACCTCATCCAACACACAGCCCATGTAGCACGACAAATACCCTCTTCATATCACATACAAACCCTTTACGTAACCACCCTCTCTCCCATGCTATCTCCCTAGTGACCATGCTTGGATATAAACGCTCTTTAGCACAAGGTGATATCAAAAATCCATTGGTTGTCTTCTTGGGTGACACTTTCCACAAGTCCATCCATTGTTTTTTGTCTTCTTGGGTCACACATGGACCACAAGACACTTGCAACAACATTTTTGTGTGGTAAGAATTTAGAGAACACTGCCACTGAGCGGCAGGCCGGTTGGTTAAGAGGTCTTTGGTTCAATTCCACTTCCACTTATGAGCAGCTTAGCAGCACCTTATACTTGGGGGTAATTAGCAGCCTGCATATATGTGTATGTGTGTGTGTATAGATATATTACTTGCGCATTTTAAGAAAAGATGAAAGAAAACCCATAGCAACTCGTATGTTCTAAACTTTCTGACGCTTGATTTGGAGCCTCTCTTCAATGAGGCTCCGAATCATATTCAGCAATACCCCATCCCCGGTATTCCCAGGCTTCAATGCTGCTTCCATGTCGACCTTTGCAGCCTGCTCCATTACAGGTGCACCCTCCTTGTGTGGCTCTTTTGAATCTACAGCAGCATTCTCCACACCTGCCAACTTGCCCAAACCAGGAAGTCACTTCTTTAATATTGATCCCATTTTACATTCTAATGTTATAAAGCAAAAAAAGAGATTGCTCCCATTTTACATCTAATTTTTAAAAGGCACCCCAACAAAAAATAAAATAAAATAAAACAAAAAGTTGTCCAAACCTGCTTTCTTCTCTGGTGTTGGCCGCTCATTCTTACATCTCTCTGACCCTGCACTTGTCGCTTTAGGTGCACTCACATCTTCATGGCCCCTGGCATTTGGATCTGGTATTACATGTCTCCCAAGCATTCATGTCAATCTCTAAACAAGCCTCCACAAACAAAATTGACCTTAATTCACAACGAATCTAATGCACCCCACTGTCTATGCTTCATTTACATACATTTACTTACCAAAGCCCACTGCTGAGTCCTTTATAGTTGGAGGTTCTTGCTGCATTTTGCACTCACTTTCAGCTTCTCCTACAAACCAAACGCGATGTTTGTTAGTTTCATATAGAGAAAATGGAACTATCAACAATGGATGATGAAACATGGCGTACTCTCATGCTTAGCAACAATGTTGTGAAGGCTCCCAAGAAGCAGTGACTTTGCACTGTCTGGAATCTTCTCATTGCACCCGCGCCGCACACAGAACATTCTTGAGGCACATGTACTTGCAAAGCACAAAGGGTGGTATTTATCTTTGCAAGCTAGCATGTAAATTCCGACCACATGTGCAGCACTCAATGGCTCACCACATGCAACACATTTTCCATCTATTTCAACTGAAGCATCTCCATTCTTAGGTGCCTCATAGAATGTGGGCCTCAAAACAAGACTCTCGCCCTGCTTAAGCTGCTGTGACAGGTTATGTACAAACTGATAATGGTCTATTGCTTCTTCCACTTCGAACTCTAATAATTCTATTTCTTTCTGCATACACACCATGGAAACACCAAGAAACCTAGTATAAAAACCAAGGAAAAAAACACTTACAGTTCAAAAGGTAGAAAATAGTACTTCACGCAAAATATTATACAGCTCTCTAATTAAAGCAAAGCATCTGCTGTAGTCAAGTATTAATAAAAGCACTGCTATAGAAAATGTGTAGGGTTGAGCATACAAAGGTAATTGTTTATAATCTCCTAAAATCAATTAATATTGGCAAGTAGTTTTACTGCTGCACTCAAAAGCACTCTACTGCTTTGGAAGTGACAAAGTACTTTCAATACTCTATATTTTATAATCATTCAAAGGCACTCGTGTAAGTCTTCAAAGTGTTCAACTGGTTTTTGAATAATTCTAAGCATACTAGAGATCTTGACTATGGAACTAACCAGAATACTTATTAGAGTAAGTGCTTTTAAAGTACAAAGAATACTTCACTATTTAAGTATTCCTTGTACATCAAGCAGAAAAAAAATACTATTGTGTGCTTTTACTACTCAGGCAGCAAAATAGACACCCCCGAAGTACTTAAATGTGTCCAAAGTACTTTAACCATTCTTCAAGACCTAGTGCTGCTAAGAGAGTAATCTGTCTAAATATTATAAAAGTGATCCTAAGCTCTTACAAATATTCTCAGACCAATTGAAGTGCTTCTGGGGATTTATGAATACATTTATGACTCTGGGAAGCATAAGCAATGCAAGGTAGTTTCTAAGATATCCACTCCTAAACTGAGCACACCTTTTACCAAAAACTGTTCTGCAGTACTTATTGTTGAGGAAATGTCAACATACCTTCAAGGATGCTATATCTTCCTGGATAGTTAGTGTGTCTTCATCCCCTCTTAGCAATTGGAGGGTTCGAAGACTAGAATCAAGTTGAATTTCAAGTACATATATTTGCTCCGCATAAGCATTTGGATTGCCCTTCAACTCTTCTAGTTGCCGCCTTTGACTCTCAATGTCCTTTTGCAATACAGCAGCAGCATGTAAAGTGCCTTCATGTCGAAGCATTGTATCTCTCTTCTCAAGATATTGAGCTTTTCGCCTAGTCAATGCATCTTTCTTCTCGGACACTCTCATGTTGGCTTTGGCAGCCATGCCCTGAACCTTCTCCATATGCACCATACAATCAACCAGTTGTCTACTGCTACCACCTGCTTCACAATCAATCTCATTTTTGTCACTTCTAGCTTCCACATCTGTCATTATTGGCCCATTTGTTTTCTTCCAATTATCTACCTTCTTTTGCAAGCCTCCTGGCTGAGTCTTGCAAGTTTGTAGCACACTTTCTCCAAAAGCAGCCCATGCAATCTGATGACCTTGTGGATCACTTTGAGCTGCACTGCATCGTTCATATGCAAAGCAACGGGCAAACTTGTGTGTGATCTCGCTGTTGGGAGGAGCAACCTGGTAGACCTTCTGGAACAGCAGTCGGCAGTCATCAATAAATTCTGGTCGCAACATATTCAGAAAGAGCTTTGATTTTTTCTCGCACTTTGTTTTGAAAACTGTTAGCCACTCCGAGTCTGGCAAGTCCTCTTTTGATAAACTTCTCCAAAGCTTCCCTTCCAAGCTCAGCCCATATTCCTTATGAAGCTCCTCTTTAGTAAAACAAAACCGGTTAAGTTTTGGGTACTTGTATTTGACTACTATATTACCTGCAAGAAGACAGCAATCTTGCATTAAAATGTGAACAATCAATCATGAATGGCATCTTATCACTATATGAGGACACAGCAAGCATAAAAAATACAGAAAACGGTTGGAATTTAAGTTACCTTGGGAAGAAGACTTGGACTTTGGCTTCATTGTGTACTTGGCTCACAATATATTGTGTAACTTTCTTCCTAGTACTTGATCATTGCGTCTCTTTTGACAAGGTTTCTTGGATGGCCTTCAAGGTTAACTTGCAAGTGCAGATCCTCTTCATTCTGCAAATCTACACAGCCTTGCCCATTTCCATTATGCAACTATTAAAAAGGGAGCTAAAACAACAAACACACAAACTTGTATAGTAGACCAACATAGCAAGGAGCTCAACAGTAGCATCCAGCAACAACCATGCATTTAAAGAAGCAAGTTTCAAGAGACAACAACAACGCCTGCAAGACAAGCATGCTTTTGGCAGCAAGTTTCAAGAGGCAAGCAAAAGTTTATACAACACAAAATGTCTCTAGATTCATTAATTTGCAAAGAGGCCCACATATGTGAAAAGTAACTTATGACTTTCTTCTAAGTCAGAAAAATAGGATCTGAATTCAATATTTTTGACACAAATATTATCTGTATTAATCCTTCTCTCTTCAGAATTCAACATCTTACACGAGTTCATTACAAATAGACCAATTAATCTAGCATATCACAACAATTTATTGCTAAGATAAACATGATTGATGCACTTTCGAGCCGATAGCACAGCAAACTGCATTTTGGAATGAATGACACAATAACATTGAAGTAAAAATTTATGCAATTGAGAAAAACACACATTTCTCCAGGTTTGTTGCTTACAAAGATGCCCATATATGTGGAAAGTGACTTATGATTTTGTTCTAGGTGCAAGATGTTAGCATATTTGATGTGTATGTATGGGAACTAGTTTTAGTAGAATGGATGCATAAGGATAACCACGTGAGTGGACAAGTGGTTGGATGAGTTAGCACTAAAGACTGGCCACATGCAATGTACTAGATTGTAAACCTTGCCTATTTAAAGAGGCACCGACTAATGTAAAGGCTATCTTGTGTTCTTACATACATTCTAACCATGAATGGCTCTCTTTCATATCCTCCATAATCACTTCATGTGGTATCAAAGCCACCTCCTTGTGGTTGTGAGATTGTGAGGCATCCACCCCTTTACACAAAGTCGAGAGCTGCAAACACTATTGGGGAAGGCTATCATTAAGGTATAATTCCCTCTTGCACTCATTTTGATTCACTTTGAAGGCTCTTTCATTATCAAGTAGGGGAGGAAGAGCAGCTATTGGAAGGGCTACAAAGGTCTTATCTTGCCAAAGGTTTTTCTAGAATCCATCCATCTCTCACAAGGGGACTGCTTAAAGGCCCTGCTGAAAGGGGCAGCTTGTCAACAAGCTGAGGCCTTGCTTACGGCCACAAGCTAAGGGCCTACTTGCCTAAAAGCAGGGGGGTTTGCTTCCTCTATCAAAGGCAGAGAAAGGGGAGATAGAGAAGAGAATAAGAAGAGAGAAGAGGTGTTTGTTTGAGCTTGGAGCTCAAAAACCAACTCACCTCTGCTGATCCAGTCCATCCACATCAAAATCAGCACCAACATCAACTCGTTGTCCTGCATCAACACATCATCATGCTGCATTGATGGCCACATGCTACTCACGAAAATCCTCTTTTCTTTAGTAATTCTCCTTTGGAAAGGTTTAAACATTAATGTTTTAAGGCTTGTTCACACCTTTATCTTTAAAACTGATTCTATTTGAGCCCTGTTCACATTGCTTGACATACCCGAACTGGTTAAAGCAAAATTGTATTCATATTGCTGCCTTGAACTAGTTGTTAAAAGGGGAGTATTTCCATTGTCAAAAACATAACTTGAGGATTGACTTTATGCGAGATTTTTCCCATTGAGAGATTGATCAAATTCCTTGTAACTATCAAAAATTTCCCCTCTTGTAATCGGGACTAGAAACTGCCATTGAGCAAAAATACCAAGTGGTAAGACCTTCCCGTATTCAGCAAAACAATGTTCTATTTCTATTATGCTGCATGCAGTCTCATTGTTCAAAATCAAATTCAATGCCATATACTCCATGAAATTATCGAGCCAAATTCTAACAAAATCCCAAATTTCTTGAATCTCAAAATTATCTATGTAATTTCTCTTAAAACCATATATGCCATGATGCTATCAAGCCAAAGCAATGTATTTTTATGTATCCATCTTATTGAACAAAAAGAGATTAAAGTCAAAGAGCAAATTGATCAAAGGAAATACCAAGATAGAAGACCATAAGGAAGAGCAATCCAAGAAGACAAAGAAGACTACAAGGATCAAGAAGAGCAAAGACACAAGAAGGTCACTATGAAGACTATCAAAGAATACCAAATCCAAGAAAGGAATCGAGAATATCAAGACCAAAGCCAAAGCCAAGGAGAAGAAGATCAACCAAGACGAAAGAGTCAAAGAACAATAAGCACCAAATATGAAAAAAGAATTGTAATGTCCACCATTGGCACCAATGATGTAGCCAAGGGGACAAAAAACTCTAAAGTGAATGAATGTTGTAAATGAATGTAAGAGTGTACAGAATGCCCAAGGGCAAAGAAATGTAGTATCAAAAAGTGACGTCCACCAGAGATGAATCCCAACTGTTGTGACCACCAATCAAAGTGTCAACAGTCGGAGTACCGGAAACCCCAACGCTAACCACCAAAGTGTCGAGGAACTGAGGCAACAACGAAAGAGGTGTTTGCTGATGTAGACAGCCTACTCGACAACAAAAACACAAGTACTACAGTAGCAGCCCGGTGGGAGAGATGACAGCAGCTTGTCGCTTGGCACCAAATGCTGAAAACAGAGGCTAATCAAGTGCTATGATAACACAATAGATGGAGACCTCCGAACAACAGGGCTATAGCTGCAAGCAACCCACCTAGGGCTGGATAGTAATGGGCTGCAATCAGTGATGGCTGAACAGCAAATGGTAGGTGGTTGTTCATGGCTGAAATCTACACGATACAGTGAGAAACTTGCACAAAGGGACGAGGCTGAATGGTGGGCAGCCTATGTCATGAGGACATGTATTTTTGAGACCTCACTTAACATGTGGATTAATTTTTAATCACATGGTTAAGTAAATGTTGCACATGTGAGGTGTAACTGGGGTTAGAGTAAATTTACGTGCCCGAGATCCAAAGAAATCACGGGATGTCAAGGCAAAAGTTTTTATAAGTTATGCTGCACAAGTACTTGGTGGTATCTGGTGCCAATTGGTCGCCTAGGTCATTCATTTGGCCATAAGTGTCAGTCGGTGACACTAGAGAAGTGGCGCTTAATGGTACCTAACGCCAATCTGATGATCAAAGATGGCACAGAGACACTCGGAAATGGAAGTTACCTAGCCAATTTAATAATTGGCTTGTCAGATTATTTTTTTGAGCGCTGAAATAATTATTAGATTAATTTTCAATAATTAAAGGCTGAAAATTAATATTTAATTATGGATAATGTTGGAAAAACCATTTGGGAAGGCTGCCACTTGTCAAAAATGCCCATGCAAGTCTGAAAAACGTCTTTAGAGGCTAGAGAGAGGCATTTTTAGTGTATTCAGTCTGCAAGAGAGAGGGAGGAGATGCTGCTGGTATAATTTGCAACCATTGGAGGACCTTCTGAGGCAGCCAAGGGCAGGAGAAGACCAATCAATAGCAGGTGACAATATCTATAGGCTGTTGAGACAGGGCAGAAGTAATAAATGACTAATCTTCTTCAATTCTTTCCATCTACAAGCTGTTGTGGCAGGGCAACAGCTACATTTGACTGATTTTCAGTCATTCTTCGTGACAAAACTCTGAATTTTCTCTCTCTACAGCTTTCTCTCTCATCTCCTAGCCATTTCATAGCCTTGCTCCAAAGATCTCAGCATTTGGACCCTTGGAGGCTAAGAAATTGCAAATTTCTTTGCTATAAACCCTAATTTACAGCATAAATTAGGGTTTACTAGTAACCTCGAAAAGCGTGCCAAAAATTGGAAGCTCCAAGACTTGGATTCAACAAGGCTGAAGGTGAATCTCAGCTAAATTCAAGTGGAGGACTAGCCAACCATTAAATTTGGGGCATTTGCATCGTCTATGAAGTGGGTGAAGGCCAATTAAGTGCCCGAATCAAGGAGCAAAATAGATTGAAGACTTGCTGGTCACTTTGGACAGCAAGGGGAGTTTGGATTGCGAAGGGGATCGGGAGAATCCCATTGTAAATCAACTTTTTCCTCAATAAAACTAAAGAAATACCGAAAGGGACACCAATTTTGGGGCCAATCTGGTGTGCATTGTCCAAAATCAGTAGGTAAATTTGTATTTTCAGATATGCATTAATTGTTTGCTGCTATAATTAAGTTTGGATTGCGAAGGGGATCGGGAGAATCCCATTGTAAATCAACTTTTTTCTCAATAAAACTAAAGAAATACTGAAAGGGACACCAATTTTGGGGCCAATCTTGTGTGCACTGTCCAAAATCAGTAGGTAAATTTGTATTTTCAGATATGCATTAATTGTTTACTGCTATAATTAAGTTGTAATTAGGGATTTACCACCCTTCCACGGAAGGAAGGCTGGTTACAACCTATCTATTTATAGACGTTGAAGGGTGCCCCAAAAATAAGGGTTTGGGGGACCACTCAAACTCTCTCGAACCACGCACCAAATTTGTGTTTTTCATTAATTAAGCGTGTATTGGGATAGTTAAAAATGCTAATCAACTGTAAAGCTTGTTTTAGCTCTACACTCACCTCACTTCTTTTCATGAGACCATCATCTCTCTTTCTCCTCTTCATCCACCATCTCTACTTAGTGTTCTACTACTGCATTTTACTACAGCGTTCTATTGTTACATTCTACTGCGGCATTCTACTATTGCCTTTTGCATCTTGGTTGCTCCCCTTCCATTAGGCGTCACACCTCCAGCTAGCATCATCATCATCAAAGGTTGTCTTCATTTGCGTTTTCAGCTTTTGGCTCATCCTCACCACTTGGTGTCACATCCATCTGTTGGTGTTAGCTCATAAGGCCGGCATTTGCAAACTCAAAGGCTTCTTTGGCTATCTCCCTACTCCAAGCACCAGTCTTCATCCCTGCATTTACACATTCAAAGGCTCCTCTTCAACGGTAATCTCCCTACTCCCACGACACCTCATCATCCCTACATTTGCAAACTCAAAGGCTTCTTCGGCAATCTCCCTGCTTCACGACATCTTTCATGCTATAACACTCTTGTATCAAATTCACTCATTACTTCAATCCTTCATCATCTCATCCATCTGAGTTTCTCTTCTCTTCTCAATGTTTGCCATATAAACTCTACATTTCTCCCCACAAACCCTACTGTCTCTCTAGTTGCTCAGTCATTTCTTGACATGGTATTAGAGCCAAAGGCGCTCAGTGAGCCACGAAGATCCTTTGCATCGAAGAAGGCAAAGACCGGTTGTGGATTCAGCATAAACATCTTATTATTACTCTACTTCCACTACCTCATTGGGAGACGTCCTTCTTTTCCCTCCCACCCTCCTTTTTCTAGGTTGCCACTCCAGTACTATGGCTCTTGAGCTAAGAAATCCATTCCATGCTGATTAGCCACTTAAACAGCCCCAAAACAAGCTTAATTGAATGAAAACCCTAAAATGAGGCACGGTTCAAGAGAGTTCAGCGAAACCCTAATTTGGGAAGGTCCGTCCTCATCTATAAGTAAATAGGTTGTCCCCATTCAATCTAATCCCTTTTCGTGCAGTTTCTCACCCTTTAGTGCAGATTTCAGCCATCAGCCCACACACACATGGCTGTTCAGCCCATCGACTATTGCTACTCCATCGGCTGCTGCTCCAGTGCCTGGCATCTGCTTCTACACCTGCCGCCCACTCTGAGACACCCTTCGAGGCTATGTTTGGCATCCTCCAACCAACTCCAACATCTTCATCACCTTCTGCAACTTGCATTTGGTTCCACAACACCCAGGTAACAATTCCTACACACTCTAGCTGCTTGTGTTCGGTGTCTCTTTCTCCAAGCAACAAGTGCTAGTGCTCCTCCTCATCTAGGCAACATCCACAGCTTGCATTTACACTCATCTAGGGAACTACCTTCCATCTTGCATCTTCTCTTGCTTGCATTTGGTGCTCCGGGCCCTTCTGGCATCATCGTTTTGCAATATCCTCTTCTTCCTACACTCCGACTAGTGGTCATAGACTTGGGATTTGTCTCCAGTGGATGTCACTCTCCCACACACTGCTTTGCCCTTGGGCACATGGTATACTCTCGCATTCAATTACAGCATTCATTCACTTCAGAGTTGTTTTCTTTCTCCCCCTTCTTTTATTTGTGTTTGAGTTTTTGTGTGAGTTTTGAGTTTTGTGTTTAGGGTTTGAGTTTGCTTTCTATATCTGTGTTTGTCTCCTTGTACTTTTGTCATGGTCGTACACTATGTTTCCTCAATGCAAACCCTGGCAGTGACTCCACAGTCTTCTTCACATGGTGACAGAGTTGGTGCTCTTATAAAGAGTATCCTAAGGATATTGTGGAGAGCTAGTCTTTGCAGAAGGCATACAATATGACTCATAACCGAATCACAATGTCACAAACACCTTCTTCTCATGACCCCATGATGTCTTATCAGGCTTCTCCATCACTAGAAGCCCTAAGGAGGTATTGTGGACTCCGCAAGGAAGACAAACCATCACCCTCTATGTTTACACCCATGCCAAATATTCTAGATTTCATTAACCTCATAGAGGAGTTTGAGGAGTACCTATGCAACAAGTATAGACGAGAAGACATCCCTTTCTTCCAGTTTTGCTATTCCTTTCAAACCGGTTGGTGAGGCTAGCCACCTTTCTAATCATGGAGGTAATATGATATTTGGGACGACCGACGATCCATCTTCATCATCTTGGTTAGGCCCTATGTTAGGTTCGTACCATCCTTTTGAGTCATTCGAATCAAAACCCGCTCTTGTTTTGCTTTTTCGTGTGCAGGATCTGGATGGTCAAATGTATATAGATCTTAATAGAGGGGGCTCACGAAGCAAACATTCATCATCACATATACCTACATCTTCTGTTTCATTTGAGCAAGCCAATTACTCTTCTTCTCTCCCTCCCATCCCACCCTCTTCTCTTCAAGCCATATCACACTCATTTCACAACCTCAGCTTACATTCCACATCCGCCTCTACCACACTAGGAGTTAGACCTTCAGGCTTCTATCGCTGCTCCTAGCACTTTCTCATTCTCTATTCCATATTCACAAGTCCCTACCACTTCACATCACGATGCCTCGTTAGGGGGCATCCCACCTCTTAACACTGTCACCTACCCGTTCCCACAAGCCACTCCACACTATGGGGCTTCATTATAGGGAATGCCACCCTCTAACACAGTTCCCTCTACCTTTCCTCGTGTAGGCGCATCTTTTCCCCCTGGGACAGTTATCCGACCATCCCCCTCACTACCCCTAGCTACATACACACCATGACCTCTCACATGCAAGGATTTCCTTCCTCTTATTATGGTGCGTCATCACACTTTCCATGTGTCACTCCTACGCAAGGATTTTCATCCTCTGATCCATATGTTCCTATCCCTCCGCCATGGGGTACTCATGTAGCAACAATGCCTATGCCTAGCCATCCCATGCAAACATTTGGATCCACCATGCACACTTCTCATATGCCTAGTGGAAACTCTGGAACCCATTACCAAGGGTACTCCTTTCCACCACAATACCCAACCTATCCACCTTATCCAGGCAATACCACTCTTATTGCATCGGCCAAGAATGCCTTCATAGACAAGACTCGTTCCAACAGGTCGAATTTCACCACTTGGTCAAACTATATGCAGCAAGTGCTCGAGTCTCAAGGTCTTTGGGACCTTGTTGTTGGTCCTAATCCTATGCATGATCCTCACCTAGCCCACCCCGATTACATCCATCAATGGAGAGCTCGCAATGTCATAGCCAATGTTGAGCTGATGCAAGGTTTGCTTCCTGAGTTTCACTCTCAATTTCAGCACTTTCCTCACACATCAAAATGTTGGAGTCATCTCAACGACCGCTATGCGGCCAGAGATCGTACTCCGCATATAAACATCAACTTTGAACTTCAAGAAGTTTTCATTAAGGAAGGGGATGATTAGTTGGCTAAATATCGGCAGTTACTGGCCAAGTTTGCCGCTACTGGCTCTCCGAAGTTAGGTTGCATTCTTTTTGAACAAGTTGCCCAACAAGTACTTCCATTTTATCTAGCACATTGTCTCACTATCTAGATTGCCAACCTTCTACGAGTTTGAGTGCCAATTCTTGCATTATGCAAGGCTGTATGATCAAGTCCACAAGAAGTCCTCCACACCCATCCATTCCGAGGGGCGCGGGTTAGGTGCCTCTTCTTTGGCAGAGAAACCCAACAGTGGCAAAAACTCACAAGATGTGAAGGCAAGCCAAAACAAGGATGACACCACTTCCTCCAATGGAAACAAAGAAATATGACCCCTTTGACAGCAAATTCCTAAGAAAAATAGGTTTTGCACACACTACCAAAGGTTGGGCCATGTAGACGAGGAGTATCGTACCAAGGCCCAAGGTTTACCACCCAAACAACCACAACAAACTACTACGACTATACAATCTAGGGGGGCTACACCTCCCACTACTGCCCCATCTCCTTCTTCAATCCCCACGGCTGTTGGACATATGGCACAAGGACAGCCTTAGCGACCATCCTTCTCTACTCCTGAGGGATTGGCTGATTGGTCTACTATCGCGGATTTCATTGCACTTTATGCATCCACATCACTTTTGCCTTCATGTAGGACAACCTCACCACCTCATCAAGTATTTCATTGGCAACTACCTGCTAGTGAGCATACACGATAGTGGCCATCTTCTTAGCTTTTTCTCATTGTTGCACTCTTAGGACTTTAGGCTATAGAATCCTACCCATAGGAGTCTTGTCTTTTTCCCTTTCATTTCTAAGCCTTCCCTTGCATTTACACATACATACACATTTGCATTATTGCACTTGTTCATTCAGTTAATTTTCCATCTCAATTTTGTTTTGTTTTTTAGAGCATCTTACTACTGACCTCTGTGATTACAGATCTTGATCTCTTTTGCAGAATTTGTTTTCAATGCAGGACTAACATATAGGTTTGTCTAGTCCTATCTAGGCTAGAGACATGGGATGCACACCATTCCATTCATGGTTTCATCTTCCTAGGAGTTTTGCTCTTTTACTAGTATGGAGGCTTCCCCTCTCAAGGCAGATCGTACAACATCTCTCTTGATGCTATCATGGCGGTGACTTCTACCTAGCTCTTCCAATTGGGATGCTTCTTCTCATCATGGTTCTCAACACCACCCGCCGAAGACTGATATTTGACTCCTCTTCCTCCTTCGGCATCAACATTCAAGGTTGAGAGGGGGTTCCTACCCTTGATGGTATTCTACAAGTTTCGGCACTTGTCTTCGACATCGACCTCCACCCCCCAACCGGTTGTACCTTCACCCTGTCCATTGCATGATTTCATCATCTTTGTACTAAAGCACTAGGGCAAGAAAACAATTTTCCCCACGAGGGACACTTGTTAAGAGTCATTTCCTGGACGCGGCCACATCAGCAATGCTACGTGGCTGCTCAGCAGTCCGACTGCATCAGTCAGCCGCATTTAATGCAGCTGACCTGATTATTTATGGGCATTACTTTCAGCCTATAAATAGGCTGAGTTTCCAGCAGTCTTTGTGCATTGTCTCTGATAGATTTCAGTCTACTAACTGCGAAGATTGCTCTCGGGGCTGACGGAGATCAAGATCCTCAAGGTGGAGACATACGCAAATATTTTCTGTACACCCCTGTATAATTCTGCATCCTTATACAGCATTCTTCACTGCAGATTTTTTGTGTTTCACTATCTCTTTCTCTCTCTCTCCTCTCTCTCTATTCACTCTTTGTCACGGTCATTTGCTTCGGCATTGCTTCACTCTGACATGGTATCAGATCATTAAAGGACCTATTTGAAGAGGAGTTTTCAGCGCGACACAAGGCTGCATTTTCAGCGTTCAAGTGCGAGCAAGTGGGCTGTGCATTAGAACAAGGCTGAGGCGAGTGTGGGCATGCGAGAAAAGAGAAGATTTGCTGAAGTTGCTGTTGTTTTTGCTGTTAGAGAAAAACCTCAACCCTAGCAGGCTGTATTTTCACAATCAAAGGGGGCTGCTTTTTGTGTTTTGTGCAAGCATTGTAGGTGAATATGTCTTATGAGGCTGAGACAGAGTTTCAGGCGATCATGGACCGGAAGGTGCCCATCCTGCCGGCTCTTCCTTCAAATCAAAAGCTCGATGGTGAGAACTATTGCATCTGGCAGGTCATGATGCTTGCCACATTGGAGTCCTATGATTTGGTGGAGCTAGTTACGGAAGCTATCAATTATCCTTCTTCACGAGACGAGTCCAAACTCTCTTCCAGTGAGAAGGTGAAGTTGGCAAAGGCTCAAGCACATTGGGATAAACTCAATGCTCGCATTCGCTCGTTTTTATCTCTCATGTACTACAGCTGTTCTCTCTCATATAGAGAGCATTTGACGGTGGCTAGGGAGATATGGCTGGAGTTGGATCAAATGTATACTCGGATGACCGTCATGAAGCGAGTTTCTTTGAAAGTGCAAATGAGGACAGTGTCAACAAGTCATCATCCATGCGGGCTAAGGCAGCTTCAAATGCAAGTTCAAAACACAAGGAAGATGATCACTTCTGAAGATATGGCGATAACTCTTCTTTCACAATTACGACCTCATTTCAGTTGTTTTTATTCCACCTTGATTGCTTTAGGGCGGTCTAAGACTCTTCCGTGGGGAGAATTGGTTTCTATGGTCTTGGACCAAGAGGAGCAACTGAAAGAAACCAATGCTTCGAAATCTAAAACTTTGGTTGGTCAATCCTCTTAGAAGAAGGGGAAGGACCAAAGGAAAAAAAAAGGAAGATAAATCTAAGAAGGACAAAGATAAGGAGTCTACTTGTCACATTTGCGGCAAAACAGGTCACTGGAAAAAGGATTACCCCAACAAGAAGAAGAAGGAGAAATCTTCAAAGGATTCCGAAGTGGTGACTGCTCCCTCATCAACTACTTTCCTCCACTTGGATGTGATTGAGGATTCGACCCTGCCAGCTTCTAATGCTGCATTGGCCGCCCCATTTACTCGAGAGTGGATTGTTGACAGTGGTACCTCTAGGCACATGACTCCTTCTTCAGCACAAGTGTTACTCATTTGCGGCCTTCTCATGGTCAGAATCTTGTTGGAGATAGATCATCTATTCCTATTCAGAGACGAGGCAACATGCATCTTATTCTAGATGGGCGTGGTGGTACCCATGCATCTAAGGTACTTTGTTCGTGCTTTGGGGTATCATCTTCTCTTGGTGCACAAGATTTGTGCCCTCAACCTCTTGGTCAAATTTGATGTGGATTCTTTTTGGATTCTTGATCGAGGATCTGTTGGGAATAAAGGCCCTTGTACCTTTTAACGTGCTCGGGTGTGAACACACCCTTAGCACTTGTACTTACACATATATATCTATCTATATTAAAAAAACCTAAAGTGGTACACTTGCCATTGTACCCAAAAATCATGCTCACTCTCTACTTTGCTCTCTCTCACTCTGTCTCGTTGCTGCTAATGAATACTAACTGCCTCGATCTTCGTGCCTCCCGGTCACTACAAACTAGTATCAGAGCGGGCAAGAGATAACTCAGGTGTGCACGCGTCTCAAGATAGTCAACAGGCGGGCGTAGGCTTAGCAGCAAGCGCACGTCAGTGTCTAGTAGGTGTAGGAGAGGCAATCGACGGACCAACAGGGGGCGTTTCAAGAGTCGCACGAGTGGCACACAGTCTTGATGGGTAGCAGACTATAGGCAACAGTCAAGGCATGCGACAATCAGGGCAATTTGAGACATTGACGACATACGCGGCATGGTCCAGCAAGCATGATGGGCAGCAGCAAGCGCGACGAACCAGCAGGGTTCACGAGATGGATGGGTAGCAACAAGCGCGACGGACCAGCAGGGTTCACGAGATGGACGGGACCAGCTGACGAGACGGTGGGCGCTGACAAACAACCACGCCACTGTTAGTGCGCGACGAAACGGGCAAGTGACCAAGCGGCGACCTGCACGACAGGTCAACGGACCCGTCATTCAACATTTTTTTTCTCTTCAAAATCCTTTTTTTTTTAATTTCCCTACCGAGGGTTCACGTGTGGAGGCACACCTTTAAATTTTCATGCGATCTAAGCCCAGAAATTTGGGGCTTCTCCAAACTGAGTGTTGTTCATGCAAAATTGAGGCATCTCCGTCAAAAATTACAAACATTGGGTGCATTTCAATTGGGGATTTCGCCAAAATTATTGAAATTTTGCTCATCTGAGTGAAATTTCTCAACATTGGATCCATAAAATTTGGAGCTTTTACTGTATTGGTGAATTCTGTTTAGCTGAGTTCGATTGGCTAACATTGGTGCACATTTGGACCCAAGAAATTTGGGGCTTTGGCAAAATTTTGTGAAATTTTGCTAATTTTGCCCGTTTTCTGCGTTCGAGAATATGTATTAATCCAATTGGGACAGATTGGTCAGTAAAATTTGGGGGTTTTGCTAAAATTGCTCTATTTTGGTAAAATTGGCCTATTTTATCCATGTCAGAGACAGTTCAAATGTATGATTAATGCTTTGAGCACAAAATTTTGGGGCTTTTGACCATGCATGTTAAATTTTATGCTCGTGGGTACATGTACAACAAAAATTGCAGCTAACACTTAGGACTTCTCATGTAATGTGATACATTTGCCGTTGGAATAGATGTAATCAGTTGTGGAATGCTGTAGCACATGGTTTGGTGCTTCTGAAAATTTAATTACAGATCTGAAATCTCTGCTTCTACGTGGTCATTTATTGTTGGTTGGTACTTGTTTGTACCTTAGTCACTCGTGTGACAGTTTGGGCCTGCATTTGCTGAATTTTTTGGTCACATTTGGGCTGAAAATCATGGCTGGCAGTAGTGACAGCAGTAATCTCATGCACATAAAGAAGCTTGAAGGAGCACATAACTTTTCAGTTTGGCAAAAACAGTGCTACAATATCCTGTTGCAAAAGAAGCAGGCAAAGCCGATTAAGACAAAAGGGGCAAAACCCGCAGATATGGAACAAGACGATTGGGATGAGTTAAATGAGCTTGCACGCTCAACCATCGAGCTATCGATTTCTGATGCCTTGTTGTTTAGCATTGAAGTTCATGAGTGGTTCTCTGCCTATACAAGGGGTCGACATGGTGTTGTCCAACTTGGGGACAACTATACATGTGACATTGCAGGTATTGGCAGTGTGCAGTTACAGTTTCAACATGGTTCTGTCTTCACACTTCAGCATGTACGACATGTACCTCAGCTCAAGAAGGGCAGCTAGATGATGATGGATTTCATACCACCTTTGGTGATGGGAACTGGAAGATCTGTAAGGGATCTAGAGTGATTGCTAGAGGCTGTAAAAGTGATACCTTGTATCCTCTCCATGTATCTAGTGTGAGTGATCATGTTGTTGCCGTGACCAAGCAGCCAAGTGTTTCCTTGTGGCATGGCCGGTTGGGATACGTGAGTCAAACAGGAATGAAAGCACTTTCTCATTTGAGTTACTTGCCTTAGAAGATCATCTAGGGCTACTAGACAACCTGATAGATTCATTCCTGGTGCAAACAATGTGGTTGATTATGTCATATTGACAAACTGTGGTGAACCGTCTTGCTTCAAGGAAACAATGGACAGACAAGACAGCAAGAAACTGTATAAAGCCATGTTGTCAGAAATGGAATCTCTCGAGAAAAATGGCACTTGGGACTTGGTGCAGTTGCCCAAAGGGCAGAAAACGCTTCCATGCAAATGGGTTTACAAGATATTCACTTCTGATTCCTCACCAAAGTACAAAGCAAGATTGGTTGTGAAGGGGTACAAGCAAGAACATGGAATTGACTTTGATGAGATCTTCTCTCCTGTAGTCAATATGACTACCTTGAGAACCATTTTGGGCTTGGTTGCAATTAAAGATATGGAGCTCATACAAATGGATGTAAAGACTACATTCTTATATGGTGATCTGCATAAAGACATATATATGTAGCAGCCTGAAGGGTTTGTGGAAAAAGGAAAAGAAAAGATGGTATGTAAACTCAAAAGGAGTCTTATGGCCTGAAACAAGCACCAAGAGAATGGTATCATAAATTTGATACATTCATGCAGTCTCAAGGTTTCCATAGAAGTCAAGTGGATCACTGCTTGTACACTAAGAAAGCAACAAATGGCAACCTAATTATCTTGGTTTTGTATGTTGATGACATGCTAGTTGCTAGCAGGGATACTCATGCCTTGAACTCACTGAAGCAAAGTCTTCATGGCAGCCTTGACATGAAGGATCTTGGTGATGCAAATCACATTCTTGGCATGTGAATACCCAGAGATAGGTCAAAAGGATTGCTCTATCTATCTCAACAGGAGTATATCTCCAAGGTTTTGCAACGTTTCAATATGGAGGTGGGGAAAACAATTGGCGTTCCATTGCCTCCATATGTGAAACTCAATGCAGAGGACAGCCCTACATCTAATGTAATGAGAAGGCTGAAATGGCCAAGATACCATATGCTTCAGCTGTTGGCAGTTTGATGTATGCTATGGTTGCTACACGTCCTGACATTGCCTTTGCAATGGGTGTGGTTAGCAGATACATGGCAAACCCTGGTAAAAAGCATTGGGAAACAGTGAAAGGTATTATGAGATACCTCAAAGGCACAAAGGAGTTGTGCATCTGCTTTGGAAAGTAGAAGGCATCTGTTGTTGGCTTTACGGATACAGACTATGCTAGTCATGCAGATTGCAGAAAGTCCACTTCTAGGTATGTGTTTACTTTCACAAGAGAAGTAGTCTCTTAGATCTCCAAACTTCAAAAGTGTGTTGCATTGTCTACTACAGAGGCAGAGTATGTGGCTGCCACTGAGGCATGCAAGGAGGCTTTATGGCTTTCACGTCTAGTAGAGGAGCTTGGCATTATAGAGTTACCTATTCTCCATTGTGACAGTCAAAGTGCTATCATGCTAGCACGGAATCCTGTCTTTCAAGCAAAGACGAAGTACATACAGGTGAAGTACCACTTCATTAGAGATGTACTTGACAGCAAGAGCATTGAGCTTGTCAAAGTGCACACAGATGATAATCCTGCAGACCTTCTCACAAAGGGTTTGCTCATTGTCGATAGATGATGGGAGTTGAATAGATATATGTATTTCAGCTTTGTACATACCTAGACTTAGCTGATTCTTTTCTCCTCTTAAGACGCATTGCCTTTAGGTGGAAGGTGGTTGGGAATAAAGGCCCTCGTGCCTTTTAATGTACTCGGGTGTGAACACACCCTTAGCACTTGTACTTCCACATATATCCATCTATAATAAAAAAACCTAAAGTGGTACACTCGTCATTGTACCCAAAAATCGTGCTCACTCTCTACTCTGCTCTCTCTCACTCTCTGTCTCACTGCTGCTAACGAACACTGACTATCTCGATCTTCGTGCCTCCCAGTCACTACAGGATTGAGAGCGGTTCTTTCTTCAGGTTATAAGGAGAATGGAGTCTACAAGTTGCGGTCTTCTTCTACCTTGACTTCTCTTTTTCTTACCTCCCAAACTCAATCCAAGCTTTAGCATGCTCGGTTTGGTCACCTCAATTATGAATACCTTCGAAAGGCGTCTAAGGACCAGTTTGTTCGAGGTTTGCCAAATATTGTGGTGAGTCAGCAGCCTTGTGTATCCTGCATCCGTGGGAAGCAAACTTGTGATGTTGTTCCCAGCAAGGCTTTCAGGCGGTCTTTAACACCCTTGAAGCTTGTTTCCACTGAACTTTGTGGACCGATGAGGACGGAATCCCTTCGAGGGAATTTGTATTTCATGCTCATTGTAGATAATTATAGCAAGATGACATGGGCCTATTTCTTGAAGCTGAACTCGGAGGCTTTCTCCAACTTCAAGGATTGGTTGCTCTTTGAGGAGAACCGATCAGGGCGAAAGCTAAAGACCTTACGATCAGATAAGGGCAGAGAATTTGTTTCTAATGAATTTGCTCGGTTTTGTGCAGATCGTGGCATACACCAGGAGTTTGCCAGTACAAACGCCCCTCAAGAGAATGGCATTTTGGAGTGGAAGAATCACAAGGTGATTAAGATGGCCCATACTATGATGGAGCATTGTCAAACACCTCAGTGTCTATGGGCTGAGGCTGTGGCTACTTCAATTCACATCCTTAACCGTTTCCCTACTTCCGTTGTTGTTGGTATGACTCCTTTTGAGGCGTACTTTGGATCAAAGCCCAATGTTTCTTATTTCAGGGTTTTTGGGTGTGATGCTTATGTTCACATCCTGAAGACACAACATAACAAATTTGAAGCGGCTTCCAGAAGACAGGTGTTTGTGGGCTATAGCTCGCAATTTCAAGGCTACGGATTGAATGATCCTGTTAAGTGGGATGTCTACACGAGCCGTGATGTTCGATTCGTAGAGGTTCCAGCCCCAGAGGGGGGTGAGGATCACCCTGTACTTGGCGATCCCGGTGATAGCTAGGCCCCAGCGACTGTTCCTCTCGAGCCTGTGTCTCTTGAGGACTCTTCTTCGAATGAGGAGCCTACTATCCAGCCACCAGATTCACCGATTGGTCCTCCCTTGAAGATGGATCTTCCAAAAACTTCAGCAAATGGAGAGCGTCGAGGGGAGATTTGGCCTCCTCGTCGTTGGGCTTGTGACACGCTCCGAGATTCAGGGATCGAGGGGATCCCTGAGGAGTGACAGCCGGAGGATTGTGAACCACGGAGGTCACAACGGCACCAAGCACATACTATGGAGCTTGTTTGCTCTAACTACTGTTTGATGTCCCGTGTTATGCAGGATAGAGAGCCTACATCAGTGAAGGAGGCTTTACAGTTTGATCAATGGCGAAAAGCGATGAAAGCCGAGTAGGAGGCTATTGAACGGAATGGCACTTGGTACCTTGTGCCTCATCCCTCTCATAAGAAGGTGATTGTTGTCAAATGTGTCTTCAAGACCAACTACCATAGTGATGGCTTTTGGACAAGCACAAGGCTCGCCTTATTGCTAAAGGTTTTGCACAGCGCCTTGGTGTTGATTTCCATGAAACTTTTGCTCCTACTACTCGCATGGTGACTATTTGTGATGTTCCTGCCTGGTTGGTCATAGGAGATGACCTGTCTTTCAGTTGGATGTAAAGTCAGCCTTCTTGAATGGTGATTTGAAGATCTATGTAAAGTAGCCTCCTAGAGTTGATTCCTCAGATGGGAAGGTTTACAAGTTGAAGAAGGCCTTGTATGGCCTGAAGCAAGCTCTACATGCTTGGAACGAGAAGATTGATTCGTTTCTTCAAGCCAAGTTGGGATACCGGCGCTCTACGGCCGATCTGCAGCTTGCACTGACTGAAATGAATGCTGAATACACTGAAATGGATTGATCAGTCCCTGCATACAGCCCGAAGCGTCAGTGAGGGCACCAAATCAGGCTGATGATGACGGCAGCACCGAAGACAGAGGAAGATGACGGAGTCCGAGTGTGCACCTGCCAAAGAAGGAGGGAAGATAATAATACAACTGACTGCCAAGTGGAAAATGGCTATAAATAGCCAAAAAACCCAAAAACTCGCCGACCTAAAATTTGAGGCCATAAATATGTCCGACCAGCATTTAATGCTGATCCAACCAGCATTTAATGCTGGTAAAAATGCCAGGAATGCTCAGAAAAATCCCGGAAAGGGTGGAGAATGTCCGGCAAGTGAGGCAGGCTGAAGAATGCAGAAACTGCCCCGGGAAATGCACATAAAATCCCGACGGGAGAGAAAATGCACTGAAATACAATAAATTGAGTGCTCTAGAATGAGCTACCTCCTCCGTCAAAACAAGTGATAGACAAGTCAGAGCTCCTAAACTCCTCATCTGACTCAGACTGAGGCTCACAGGCAGGAGATGAAAAGGCATGACAAACATGACTGCTAACACCCCCTCTCAGATCCTGGATGTGGCGGAAGGCCAAGGGAGAAACCGATCCTGGGGTGGCAAGAGGAATGCCAAGGTCGATGAAGTCCGTCGATGAAGATTGTCGATGAAGAAACTCCTCGCGATCCTGGGAAGCCCCCTCTAAAACAGTAAGGGGCCAGGAAATCCACAGCAGCATCACCAAGATAGTCCCCCTCTGAAAGGGATGGGGGGTACGAGAGAACCACCAGAGGAGAGGGTGGGGGATGGGAAGGAACCTGTGGAAAAGAGGGTGCACTAGTGGAAATGGGTGTAGCAATAGATAACTGCCTCGGAGGTCCCTGCATAAGAGAAGGGGAATGGAGCCTATAAAGCCCGCTCTCCTGCCAACCTGTCGCAATAACAGCCCCTGTAGAGAATCCTCAATACAAACGGCCTGCTCGATGAAGACAACCCGGGTACCAAGCCTAGTAAGGCCATAGACTGAGAGGAGTGGAAAGCCCAAGTCAGGAACATAAAGAGCCTGGGAAAAGGAGCTCGACGCACGGTCGGGAAATAAAGGCAAAGTGCCAACACCACAAATAGGCACCGAAACAATGTCACCAACAGTGACTGAACCCTCAGAAGGGCATAGATCCTGCAACAAATCACCTCGGGGAGTCATATGACTAGAAGCTCCACTATCAACCAGCCAAGGCCTCTCAAAAGATGAGGCAACCACTGAAGAAGGCTCCTCCAAGTCAACAATATGAAGGAACACTGACTCATGGATAACCGCCGGAGTAGAGGTAGAAGGCTCGGATGTGTTAGCTCTATCCTTCGCTCCTGGACGAAGGTGAGGGTACTTCTTCCAACATTTCTCCTATGGATGTGTCCCCTTCCCACAGTATGGGCATTTAGGCCTCTCCGAGTCGGAGTCAGAACCTGAAGAACTCTCTTGTCTTTTAGCCTGTGACTTCCCTTTCTTTTGCGGCCCCCCTCTCGAACCTGCAACAAAAGCTTTGATGGAGGTGGATCCACTAGCTACCTCTTTGGCGCGCTCGTCATGCTCCAAAACAAGCGGGGCAAGCTCCTCCCATAGAAGCTTCTCATGGGTCCTCGATGTAAGAAGGCTGATATGATCCTTCATGGAAGAAGGATCATCAACAACGAGCATCCGTAATTTCTTCTCGAGAGTAATCCGATGGGCAAAAGTCTTCTGATGGTACAAAGAAGCAAGCTTTGTCCACACTTCTGCTGCTTTCCGCAACCTGCACACATGCACTAGAACAGAATCCTGTAAGCTCATAAAGAGGAAATATCGAGCTCGTGAGTTGAGCCAATCCCATAAGGCCGCACGATCCATCAATGATCCAACGATGGGATCCTCCATTGGACGAGAAATAGGGTGGGTAACAAACTCCCAAAGATCAAAGGTATCAAGGATACACTCCACCTTACACGACCAAAGCGAGTAGTTGGAACCTTCAAGCCGGTCTTCTTTGGGCAAAGAAGGAAGTACGGGCACCTATATAGAGGGTGCCATGGAAGGCATATGAAGGCCAGCAGAACGAGCCTTCTGTGAAACATGGAGAGAACGGGGAATAGAGGGATCTCGGTCAAATGGGCTAGGTGACCTACAGTCGTCGCGTGAACTAGCACGAAAGTCTCTCCGTCTCTCAGAGGAAGGAATAGAGACCTCATCCTCTGAATCAGCAAAGAACTGGTGATAAGACATCTTCGTATATATCTGCAATCATCAAACAATCTGCAACCAACAGACAGTCAAGATGGAACCGCCTATGTTAGAAAAGACCCAGAAGATGCTGTCGCCTACAAGAGGAGAGAGAAAATGCTGCCGCCTGGAGAAAAAAACTATCGCCTATCCTCCAAATGATGACGCCTTCTCCTCTGCTGATGTTGACCACCTCTTGTTGGCTGCGTTTGATGCAAACACAGGCTGCAAACACCTAGAAATCTGTCGCCTACTCCTCCTGATGCTGCAAAACAACAAAACACAGGTATGGAAGGCTGCGTTTCAGCCTGAACAGCACCGCCAAGGGCTGGAAAGGAGGGAAGAAAGGCTGCACTTGATGGTATCCTCCTTTGCAATGGAAGCTCTCCTCTGTGCTCTCAGTTAGGCGATGATACCATGTGAGAGCGCAACGGAAGAAGAAACACGAACACAGAGAGAGAGAGAGAGAGAGAAAGCAGAAAATGAAGAAAGAAAATCTGCACTGACTGAAATGAATGCTGAATACACTGAAATGGACTGATCAGTCCCTGCACGCAGCCTGAAGCGTCAGTAAGGGCACCAGATCAGGCTGATGATGACGGCAGCACCGAAGACGGAGGAAGATGACGGAGTCGGAGTGTGCACCTATCAAAGGAGGGAAGATGATAATACAACTGACTACCAAGTGGGAAATGGCTATAAATAGCCAAAAAACCCAAAAACTGGCCGACCTAAAATTTGAGGCCATAAATATGTCCGACCAGCATTTAATGCCTGATCCGACCAGCATTTAATGCTAGTAAAAGTGCCAGGAATGCTCAGAAAAATCCCGGAAAGGGTGGACAATGTCCGACAGGTGAGGCAGGCTGAAGAATGCAGAAACTACCCCAGGAAATGCACATAAAATCCCGACTGGAGGAGAAAATGCACTGAAATGCAATAAACTGAGTGCTCTAAAATGAGCTACCTCCTCCGTCAAAACAAGTGATAGACAAGTTAGAGCTCCTAAAGTCCTCATCTAACTTAGACTGAGGCTCACAGGCAGGAGATGACAAGGCATGACAAACATGACTGCTAACAGGACCTACCCATCCCTTCTCATTCTCTTGTTTTCTCTTGTCACTCAATCGACTGCAAACCATCTCTCACTTTTTTTAAAAACAAAACAAAATCAAAGTTCATTGTAGTTCCATCCACCTTTGTAGGACTTGGTAGACCACTAGGCAACCAATGAGCACCCTTTGTCCGATGCCCTGTCCTCTCTGGGGTAACTACTTTTACTCCCTTGGTAAGATAACCATCGCCTTTGTAGTCTTGGTAGGCCACTAGGCAACCACTATGCACCCTTTGTCTAATGCCTTGGTTGCTTTGGGATGGGATGCCTTGGGCAAAATGGGTTAGCCTTCCTTTCTCACCCTATTTTGGGCTTGAGAGGAGGTGCTGAGCTAAGAAATGCATTCCATGCTGATTAGCCTCTTAAATAGCTCCAAAACAAGCTTAATTGAATGAAAACCCTAAAATGGGGCACGATTCGAGAGAGTTCAATGAAACCCTAATTTGGGAAGGTCTGTCCTCATCTATAAATAAACAAGCTGTCCCCATTCAATCTAATCCCTTTTTGTGCAGGTTTCTCACCCTTAAGTGCAAATTTCAGCCATCAGCCCACACACACATGGCTGTTCAGCCCCATCGACTATTGCCACTCCATCAGCTGCCGCTCCAGTGCCTGGCGTATGCTTCTACAACTGCTACCCACTGTGAGACACCCTTCGAGACTGCGTTTGGTATCCGCCAACCCTCATCAACATCTTCATCACCTTCTACAGCTTGCGTTTGTTCCAAAACAACCAAGCAACAATTCCTACACACTCCAGCTGCTTGCATTTGGTGTCTCTTCCTCCAAGCAACAAGTGCTAGTGCTTCTCATCTAGGCGGCATCCACAACTCACCTGGGGGCCACCTTCCATCTTCCATACTTTTGCTTGCGTTTGGGAGCACAAGCCCTTCTAGCATCATCGTTTTGCAACATCCTCTTCTTTCTACACTCCGACTAGTGGTCACAGACTTGGAATCCAGCTCTAGTGAACATCACTCTCTAACACATTGCTCTACCCTTGGGTACACTGTATACTCCTTACATTCATTTACAACATTCATTCACTTCAAAGTTGTGTTCTTTCTCTCCCTTCTTCTGTTTGTGTTTGAGTTTTGAGTTTTGCGTTTAGGTTTGAGTTTTGCTTTCTGTGTTTGTGTTTGTCTCCTTATGCTTCTATCGTGGTCGTACACTCTGTGTTTCCTTAATGCAAACCCTAGTAGTGGCTCCACAGTCTTCTTCACAATGGCATCTCACTGACAAACAGTCTATCTACTCGATGCTTCTATTGCGACAAGAATGGTCACACCCTCTAAGATTGTCGACATCGACCTTTGCTTCCTACCCAACCGAAGTATATGTGTTTTCCACCAAGCACTCCTTATATGATGGAGCACCGCAAGACACCTCAGTTTCTGTGGGCCGAGGTAGTGGCTACCCCAGTTCACATCCTTAATCGATCTCCCACTTCAGTCGTTGACAGGATGACACCTTTTGAGGCTTACTTCGGGACTAAGCCTAATGTCTCTTATTTCAGGATCTTTGGGTGTGATGCTTATGTGCACATTCCGAAGATGCAGCGTGATAAGTTCGAGGCAGCTTCCCAACGACAGGCGTTTTGTTGGCTATAGCTCCCAATCCCAAGGTTATCATTTGTTTGACCCCGTTAAGCAGGATGTCTACAAGAGCCGAGATGTGCGGTTCGTGGAAGTACCAGCCACGGGGGGGGGGGGGGAAGGAGCACCCCGTCCTTGGAGATCCAGGGGAGAGTTGGGCTCCCGAGACCGTTTCTTTGGAGCCAGAGCCTCTTGATGGAGATTCTTCTTCGGATTCAGAGTCTTCTCTTCCACCGGCCACCCCCGAGGAGCTTCCGCCGGTGGATGTTCCTGAGTCTTTAGCAGATGGAGAGCGACGAGGAGAGGTTCGTCCTCCTCGTTGGACCTGTGACACCCTCCGAGATTTAGGGATCGAGGGGGTCCCTGAGGAGTGGGAACCGCAGGATGGCCGCGGCGGTCACGGAGAAACCAGGCACATTCTTCGGAGCTTGTCTGCTCCAACTATTGTTTACTGACCCGTGTTATGTAGGATCGAGAGATCGACTTAAATGAAGGAGGCTTTGCAGTCTGATCATTGGTGGAAGGCCATGGAAGCTGAGTTGGAGGCTATTGAGAGGAATGGCACTTGGTCTCTTGTGCCTCGTCCCTCTCACAAGAAGGTGATTGGTGTCAAGTGGGTCTTCAAGACCAAGTACCTTAGTGATGGTTCTTTGGACAAGCACAAGGCTCGCCTTGTTGCTAAAGGTTTTGCTCACTGCCCAGGCATTGATTTCCATGATACTTTTGCCCCCACTACTCGTATGGCGACTATTCGAGCTGTTCTTGCCTTGGCTGGCCATAGGAGATGGCATTTTTATCAGTTGGATGTGAAGTCGGCCTTTCTAAATGGTGACTTGCAGGAGGAGATCTATGTTGAGCAACCTCCCGGCTTTGGATCCTCGGATGGGAAAGTTTACAGGTTGAAGAAGGCCTTGTATGGCCTCAAGCAATCTCCGCGTGCATGGAACGAGAAGATTGACTCGTTTCTTCAGTCGAAGTCGGGATATCGGCGCTCCAAGGCCGATCCGCAGCTTTATGTGCACACTTCCACGGTTGGTCGTGTGTTGTTTGTGTCGTATGTTGATGATTTGATTTTGACAGGGGATCATGCACAGAAGGTCCGAGAGACCAAGATAGCTTTACATCAGGCATTCGAGATGACGGATTTGGGGCTTCTTCATTTCTTCTTGGGTCACGAGATTTATCAATCTCAGAGGGGGATTTTCATCTCTCAGCAGAGGTACATTCAAGAGCTCTTGGTGGCTTTTGAGATAGAGACTTGTCAGCCCATTACTACTCCTATGGATCCGAATTGGAAGGCCATTTCAAACTCAGATTCTCCCATGATGGATGCTTCACGCTACCGTCAGTTGATTGGATCCTTGATTTGGCTTCTCAACACTTGTGTTGATCTTTGTTTTGTTGTGGGTCTTTTGGCAAGGTTCATGACGCAACCCCAACAAGTGCATTGGCAGGCTGCCTTGAGGATTCTTCGGTATTTGAGTTGCTCTTCTTCGCTACATTTCTAAAGAGGTTCTACCAGTGGTCACCTCGTACAGGACAACTTCAACGATATGGGAGAAGCTTCAAATGTTGTGCAAGGCTCCATCAACTATGCATGCATTGACACTCTATGGACAGCTCCAATAGATGAAGTTCAAGCCTAAAGATACTATTCAATCTTTCTTACTTCATGCTACATAGGTACAAGATCAACTTCGACACATGCAATTCGAGCTTCCAGAGGCTAATCTTGTGGAGGCTGTGCTCTATAAGATCCCTCCAAGGTTTGATGGAGTAGAGGGGCTTATGGGCCCATACATCATCAATGCCAATCAATTTCACACATATGTCCTCAATGTTGTTAGAGCATGACACATCATTGAGATTACAGGGGAGACTTCTATCTTGGTATGGTGGCCATGATGAGGCATTTTCAGCTTAAGAGAGAGGTAACAGGAAGAAAATGTCGAAAGCCCATTGCAATCACTAAAATAAAAATAGACATTTTGCATGAGGACTGTAAGGAGTTGGCACCTTCGTAGAAGAAGAAGAGACGGAGCAAGATATAAACTCTTCCAATGATTCATCCTTATCCTCCAACTCCAACTCAGATCCTTCAGCCACAACAAAGGCTACGGTGCATCTCCTTCAAAGAAAGGGAAGGGACTAACTACCACTACCTCTATTGCTTTCTAATGCAAGTGATGCGGTCATCCTTCCTGACTCTCCAATGCCAAAGGGAGTGTGAGAGGGTGGTGAGGTGAGGCAATTGAGCCTCATCTCTATAGATATATAGGTGCAAAGGATCCAAAGAGGGACTTTCCTTCCGCATCAACTAAAGTCATGGTAGGTCTGTGTTGTGCTAAGAAATGCACTTAGCCACTTAAACAGCCCCAAAACATGCTTATTTTAGGCTTATTTTAGCCAAAACCCTAAAACGGGGAGCAAATCCAAAAAGTTAAGTGGGAGAGGATCTAGAACCCTAATTTTCTATAAATTGGCAGCCAACCCTCCAGTCTTTTACAATCTCGTTTTTGCAGGTTTCAGGTGTTACCAGCTTGTTGCCCACACCCCGGTCACGGAGAACATCTCAACCCTTGCTGTCCATCACTGTTCCCTACAGTCTGGCGCCTGTTTCTAGCCCTCCACACGCTGATTGCTGTTATTTCTGCCTGGCGACTGACTGTTGTTCATCTGCACTGTTGTCGTACAGCCTGCCACGCCAGCAAACTGCTGCGTTTGCAGGCTCCAACTGTCGCCCTGACAATTTTCTCTCTCCTGTCTACAGTCATTGCAGTGTTTCTCTCTCCTGCAGGCTGTCTTGCCTGCGTTTTCAATCTTTCTCTCTCCTGCGGGCTCCCTTTTTAGTCTTTCTCTCTCCTGCAAGCTGTCCTGCTTGTGTTTTCAGTCTTTCTCTCTCCTGCAAGCTTCGTTTTTAGTATTTCTCTCTCCTCACTACTGTCTGCATCAAATCCAGCTTCTCACTACTGCGTTTGCTAGTCTACGACATCCGGAGGCTCCCTTGCTGCGATTCGGGATCCGTTCGGAGTACAACACACTCTCCAGCTCATTATCCCTGCCCTGATCCTAGAGATACAGGAGTTTGAGATTCAGTATTCATTCACTACATAGTGTGTTTGCTGCATGAGCTTCGTATTATTAGTAGTCATATCATTTCATTTATTCACTATGTTCATTGTCTCTGAGTTACTCTAACCCTAACCCTAATTGTGTTCTTTTTATCAGTCTGTGCTTTGTCGTACGGTTTCTGTTTATGTTTCTGTATTAGGGTATTTTTCTTTACAGTTTGAAATCTTCGACTAGGATTGACATCCAAGTTTATGATGTGCCGGTTCTTGACACAAAGCCAAATTGGCTCCTGATTCAAACTCACGTAAGGAAAACACTTTGACAATCTAGTTGAAGGTAGGGAATCCATGGTCACATATGCCCAAAGACATTGTTGGCAAGATGGTCATGTATCCTACTACAAGGCATTGTTGACAAATGAAGAGCTGCTATGATTCTTCTCTATTTTGGAGATAGTACGATCAACATCGACATCAAGTTCTTTCGGAGGCACCTTGTGGTGGCTTCATCACCCACTACTTAGATATCCATGGTCCTATTTTGATAGTCTTTGTTATATGGAGTATGATAAGTCATTATCATTGTATCATTATATTGAATCAAATCACCCATGATCTAAGAGAGTATTTGCAGATTAGTCAAATCATGAGTAAGTTTGTACATGTGTATTTGTGGGTTGAGCACAAGGGATTATTTTAGGCATTTTTCTAATGCTTATTTTTGTGGCTTCTAGCATTTTATGATTGTGTTATTGACAGCCTACCTCATGCATTTTGGGTATTATTTTATACCTATTTATTTGAGCTCTCTCCTCCTTGGTGATTCATTCACTTGTAGTCTTTCATAACAGGACATGTAGAAGAGAGGGACCTAGTGACAATGCCTATACAGCTAGTGACTCATTGTTTATACGACTATTTTATGTTTGGTGTATGGATTCCATTTTCTACGCATATCTATAAGTTTTTTTTTGCAGTGTTTCTCTATTCTTGTGTTGTCTCTTTTCTCTCGTGTTGTGCAATTTATTACACCAATCTTCTACGCTTCCATCGTTGCACCCACTTCTAACAACATCCTACTCAAGAACCAATGGGACTAGCTCCTCCCGAGTGATAGTCTCCCAAGTACGAGAGGTGAGATTACTCATGTATAGCATATCATAGGTCATTGATGAAAGATGTGAGAGAAGTGTCACAACTAGGTCCTTCAAAGGAATGTCCTTACCAAGGACTATAAGCTCATCCCAAATCTCCATCTTAGTGATGTGATCCCTCATCCTAAGGGAATTTTCAATAGAGAGCTCTCATAGGTTCAACTCGAGAGATTAGACAATATCCAAATGTCTGGATTTGGTGGAGAGTCACCTACCTCTTCCAAACATCTGCCGCAGTGCACAAGAATGGGCTTTCGCATTCATCATCCATCCCATAAAGCTACCAAGTCCAAGGTTGCACCAACATGGAGATCCATAGTAGGTCAAGGTATAGTGACTGCAACAAGATCCCAAAGGTTGTAAGTGTCAAGGATGCACTCAACTTTGCATGACCACAAAGTGTAGTTCGTCCCATCTAGCTTCTTGGATGTGGATAAAAAAAGGTAGAATAGACACCTACACTATGGGGTGCCAAACTTGCCAATCGAGGACTTCTAGCCCCGAAAGAATGTGGAGGGGGAGAATGACAGGATAGTGGTTGGTCTAAGCAATGCTGATCCACATGATCTTCCCAAGCATATGCATCGGCCATATATGTCCTTCAAAAAATTATTGCAAGAAAAGACAAGAAAATAGGTGCTACAATGGGTGTTCCCCACTGTTCGGGGTCCATCGGTCTGCTGATCGGAAAGGACTGATGTACAACAATGGAGAGGGGGAGTATCTAAGGCAAGAGAGGCAACTTGATGCTGGGAAGGAGGGGCAGGTCTGAAAAAACGCAGATGCCACGACCAAAAACCTGTCACCCAGCAAACTGATGGGCTGCCTACAAACCAAGCACAATAGATGTCCTGCCTGCCTGGAAAAGGAGCCACCCAGCTGAAGAGGAAGCTGCCCAGTTACAAACACAGCAAAAATACAGGTCTGCTGTCCACATGTCCAGCCTAGAATGGTGCTTGCCCAGCAAAGAGGATGACTGATCAATAGAAATGCAACCAAATATATGTTTGTCCAACTATAATATGGTGCCATCTACATGGAAGAACAGCCACCTAATCAGTAGCAAGCTGCCACAGCACACCAATTAGCTGCCCGGACTGAAATGCAGGTAGAAAGAGTACCTGTCCCTGCAAAGAATAAGACGCTAGGGAGAGAGACACCATCCAGCAGAGAAGAAGTGTGCTCAGCCTGAAATGCACGGTACAAAAGTGGGTGCAGCTCCAAACGCAGTAAGGAAAGTGAAGAAAACAGGCTGCCATGCTCTGCAGCACAGTAAACCCAGGTTTGCACAGGTTTGCAGCCCAGTTTCTGGTAAGAAGAAAGCAATGTCCAAGGCTAAATGACAAGAGAGTTCTTGAAGTACTGACTCCGACTCGGAGAAGCCTAAAATCACATACTGTGGGGAGGGGACACATCCAAAGAAGAAATGTTGGAAGAAGTACCCTCAAACATCCCAGCCTTCTACCTCTACTCCCGCGGTTACCCATGTCCACCCTTTCTGGGATTTTTTCTGAGATTTTCTAGCATTTTAGTAGGATTAAATGGTGGACAGCCATATTTTGGCCCCAAATTTGGGAATATTTGGCTATTTATAGCCTCCCCCACTCAGTTGGCAGATCATTTATTCATTCTTCCTCCTTCCTTGGTAGGTGCACACTCAAAATCCGTCATCTTCCTCTGTATCTAGTGCTACCGTCATCATCAGCCTAATCTCGTGCCCTCACTGACACTATCGACTACCTGCATGGACTAATTAGTCCTCCTGTGTTCAGCATTCTTTCCTTGTTCAATGCAAATTTCTTTCTTCATTTCTTGCAGTCTCTCTCTATTCCTTTTTTCTGTGTTTGTATTTCTTCTTCCGTTGCGCACTCTCATAGTATCAACATGATTAAGTGTTCATCGTTCTTCTACATTTCTAAATTTTTCTTCTCTTAGTGTTTGCCCTGCACTTTTGTGTTTCTCTTTGCAAACCCTGTTGTCTCTCAAATATGGTATGAGTACATACTATCACGTCACTTTTCTTGACATGCAAATGCTCGATATAGTGTTGATCATGAGGAAAATGTAGCCAATGTACCATTTTTTGCAGCAATGTGAAAGTTTCAAGGATCTCTGTGGTCCAAAGGGACAAAGCATACAACCTAGTGAAGGTTTCACAGCAAGTGACATTTGAGGCAAAGTTTCCAAGTGCTACTTAGTGAAGATTGTTTCACCTATGGAACAATGCAAAAAGATGCACGAGGATGACTTGGTAAATCATTCTCAACGTTGCACTTGACCTTAATTTACTTCAGTTAGAACCAACTTTGGATTGAGTTCATTCAAGTTCAGCTGAGCATAGAGAGTCCAAAGTACTGCCTAATGCTCAAGAGGGAGGTTACACCTCCATTCCCCTAGTGATGGTGGGTATTTCCGCATAGAAGGGGAACATCAATAGAAAGCATCCAGAGTTTCTTCTCTAAGATAATACATTGAGCAAAGGTCTTGTTATGATAGAGAAAATAGAGCTTCGATCACACCTTCGCTACTGTCCAAAGTCTGCACACATGCATAAGGACAGAATCCTATGGACTCATGAAGAGAAAAGTTCGCGCTCTAGAATTGAGCCGATCCCAAAGGATTGCTTGGTTCATTATAGAGCCAATGTGGATCCTCCACTAGATGGGGAATTGAGGTAGTAACTAACTCCCACAAGTCAAAGGTATCAAGGATACGCTCTACTTTGCATGGCCAAAGGGAATAAGTCGCACCATACAGTCGATCTTCTTTGGGGAGAGAAGGAAGAGCAAACACCTATATAAAAGGTACCATCACAACTATGCAAGGACTTGTAGTATGAGCCTTGTGAGAAACGTGTAGAGATCCAGGGGGCGAAGAAGGGTGCTCTAATATTCTCAATCTCTATCAGAGTAAGAACATGGCTCTAAACGTTAATCTTCACGTTGCTCTTTGCAACAAACTAACTAATAGGCCACCTATCAAAGGAAGACTGAATGGTCTCCTCATCTATGTCATCAAAAGCACCAAAATGATGGTACTTCATAACTCTTATAAACCTACAAACACACAAAAGTTTGTTGTGTTTTGATGTTGGTGGGCTGCCTGAATGGAGGGAAAATCAGCTACACCCTACACAACGAAGTTGTAGATACTCCACATACTTGATAGAAGGTCCAAACAAGGCAGAAAATTTGCACTCTTCACAACATATTTGCTCCAAACAGCAAGCTAAGTGAGGTATTCTCTTTAAAGAACCTCCAAGTCCCCACTTTGACAATGATACCATGTGAAAGTCCGCAACGGAAGAGGAACACAAATACAGAGGAAGGGGGGAAGAGAAAGACTGCAATGAAAAAAGAGAATGGAAAAAGAGAAATGTACACTAAACTGAATGAAAGTTGAATACAACCCTGAAGCAATTAGTTCCTACACATAGCCCCAGGTGTCTGTCAGGCCACTATGCATGCTCTAAATAGAGCTGCCTCCTCCATTAAAACACTCGAGAGACTGAGTGTCAGGGCTCTTAATGTCCTCATTTGACTTAGACTAAGTTTTACAGGCAAGAGATGACTATGCATGACACAGGACTACTGATAGATGCAAGATGATTTGATACAACTAAGAGTGTAGTGAAGCATATATAGAAGCCTCACGGTGATACAACTAAGAGTGTAGTGAAGCATATATAGAAGCCTCACGGTGATAAACGAGACAAGTGAGGAAACCCTAAAAGCCTCATGGTGAGACACAATACAAAAGAAGAAACCCTAAAATGGGCCACCCAGCTGCCTCTATCCAGTGCCCAACTGAAGGGTAAATACAGAGCCTAAACCCATGCCATGTACTAAACTAACAGTCTGCTGCCTTGAACTGCACATAAATCACTTCAATTGCACTGGATTGGTCTGTAGTCACATTACAGAAGCTGCCACACAGAGAGCAGGTTCAATATCAGCTGCCAATGCAACCTCCTACTGCCATGGATGATCACCAAGAATAAGGAAGCGCTAAACACTGATGCAACAGCAGACATAATTAGTTGCAAAGCCTTCTATTGCAAGAAGTGCAGGTCTGGACCACCACAACACTCCAACAAACAGCTTTCAAAGACCTTCCATGGAAACTTCAATGGTGAGATGGACTCTATTATGTGATACCGTGATGAAGGACAAAAAGCATGGAAGAGAACAAAGTATGTACATGTGCTGCCTATAAATAATAAGCTGACTTGATCTAGGAGGCCTAAAATATGGTCAATCTGACAATGCATGATAAATGGTCCAACCTAAAATGTTCATGATGAGCTGTGGTAAAAATGTGTGCTTGATTGGGCACCGCCCAACACACGGGGTGCTCAGATATGGAGCTGGACACTGACTGTCAACATCAACACACGGCAGTCCAAGTGACAGAGGCCTAAGTGGACCTCCTTTGTCACGTCTGCTTTGAGCATTTGCTTCCCCTCTGTCCACATTGTACTTAGCTTTTTTGCTGCTTGAGCATCCAATATATATTGTATCTTGCATATTCATAATCTTTCGTTTCATTCCATTTGGGCATCCATTTGTCCCCTGCGTTTTTCATAGACTCTATGCACTTTTTAGCACTAGTGTTCTCATGTATGGTTTCAGATCTCAAATTTTTACACACCATAGCACAATTGAGGCCACCATTACCCACCATAGAAGACATCCACTACACTAGTTTTTCAAATACTCTACTCTTTGTGATAAAATGCGCATAATAGACATTATTGGTCTACATCCATTTGATAACAGAGCAGCATCCCGCCCACCCACCCTTGAGGCGCCTTTTTGTTGTACTGCTGGATAGTCACAGGCAATGCTTTCATTTCCATTTCCATTTTCCATAAAGAATCACTTGATCAAGTTATATTTTCATGAATGTGTACGTACACACACACACACACACACACACACACACACACACACACTCTCTCTCTCTCTCTCTCAGAAAGGAAGTAAACTGGCAGTCGGATTACGAAATATCTGGTGCAATATGAACAGTTATGTTCCGGCAGATCTTGTGAAGTTGATTATACACTATATACAATTTGATGTTTCGGCTTCAAGAACGAGACAATGCACGTTACTTCAAACTACGAAGGAAGGTAAGCAGGCCTACCAATCTCTGACGGGTGTGGCGCGATCCTGAGCAGCGGCAAAGCATCCGGCTAGATAGGATGATACAATGTGCAGCTCCCGCTAGTGAACCCTGGTGAAGCTCGCAATAATGTGTCTGGAAAAGGTGCCTTTGAGGTGTGTGCTCGCCTGCAGCAGACACAGACGGAGAGAGAGAGAGAGAGAGAGGTTGACGTCTCCAGTGCTTCACAGTAAAATTTTTCCCCTTTTCTTAAAAGCACATCGCAAAGGCTTTAACGTTTTTGGAGGGACCCCTTTGAATCAAAGTGCATGTATTTGCCAACTTATTTTAACTGAAATCTCTGTGAATTTTAAGGTTTTAAATCTTCTTCTTCACATTTTGCAAGCTTTCCTAGAACTTGGGAAGTTAAACTTCGGTTTTTTACAAGCATTTATATGATGTGCACGTGAGTAACCCTTGTATGTGCACATTGTACCATGGTCACACCTCTTTTATGTGGCAGCCTACTTTTTCTTACTCTCATTAAACAACACTCTCCCCAATTACTCCAACGAAGCTGTGGTTTCAATAGAGAGCAAGCACGTGTGGCAAAAGTTCACACATCATCTCCTTGGCAAGGTAATTTCGAGATTCGATGTGCCACCTTGAATATGGGGAGGTTGCTGCGGGTGGACATCCATATCTGCATGTGTTGCAATTGTGCTTCCTCTCATTCTTTGTCCATTACTACCTTGATAGGTCTCAGGCTATTGCTTTCCTATCTCCTATTGGCTTCACATGTTTGCCCTTGCTTCCATTTGGATCTCTAACAAAGTTTTGTGTTGTAGACACCCGCCAAGGTTTCATGTCATGGTTGCATCCATCTCTCTCTCTCTCTCTCTCTCTCTCTCTCTCTCTCTCTCTCTCTCTCTCTCTCTCTCTCTCTCTCTCTCTCTCTCTCTCTCTCTCTCTCTCTCTCTCTCTCTCTCTCTCTCTCTCTCTCTCTCTCTCTCTCTCTCGTATCATACATGTTGTCTCTTTCTATGCTAAAAAGAGCACAAATAGTGATTATGGTGACTTGAGAGAATTGTTGTTATGCTCATCACATGATTGTGCAAGAATTTCTTTTGCTTTCAAAATTGAACAGAGCTCTCGTGATCATTATACATATGCAGCTTCTTGTTTTACATATGGTGAATTAACAAACCCAAGCTTTGCATGTCATATCCAATAGACAAATTTGCATGTTGCCATCAAACTTCCCAACTTCAAGCTATTATCATGGAATTTCCAAGCTTCTATGCATCATTTTACAAAATCAGTGCATCATTATAGTACGAGAGAGAGAAATTGAGAGATATCATTCTACATAAGCAAAACTAGAGAGAGAGAGAGAGAGAGAGAGAGAGAGAGAGAGAGGGAGAGAGAGAGAGAGGGAGGGAGGGAGGGAGGGAGGAAGGGAGATCATGTTGCATATGTTCCTTCTAAAAATGAACTATCAACTTTGAGTTCTACAATTTCAATGTTCACTTTGTGCCTCTACTCTTACTTTGAAAGCTATTATTAAAAGTTGTCATTCATGGAACAAATGCATTGATGGACAACTAAGCATTAAACGTGACAAACCTCAAATAGACAATGTATTGTAGGTAATATAATGGCACTCAGCATGATAGTGTGGAATAAGAATAGTCTCCTAAGTTTGAGTTCCCATTTTGGATGTTCAAGTATGTTTCATTGTCCTTATATGAAATGTAAGACATATAATTAAACATTAGACATGACAAACTTTAAATATAGAAGTATCACAACTACTATAATGGCACTCAATATTGATGAGTTTTTAGTTCCCTAATGTGGATTAAGAATAGATGTTCGATGATGCTTCCATATAACTCTTTAAGTTAAGAGCTTAGGGTTTGTGCCTTTATAATTGCTTTAATGAGTTCAGAAAAACATCAATACAATTGCTACAGTTTATTCCATTGTACTTGCCAATACTATGAAATGCAAGGTATACAACTAAACATCGGGCATGAATAACTTCAAATCACACAATATTGTGGCTAACATAATGGCACTCAACATTGACGAGTTTCAAGTTCTATTGTGCAAAATAAGAATATATGCTTGGTGTTGCTTCCATAACCACCTAGGTTAGAGTTTAGGGTTTGGATGCTAAGCAAGTCATGCCTCTATCACTACTTTAATGGCTTCGGAAAAAAGCATCAATTCAATTGCTACAAGTCTTTCCATTACACTCACCAATGCTATGAAATGTAAGTTATACACTGAAACATTAGGCATGACAAACTTGAAATCGACAAGTATTGTAGCTAATATAACGGCACTCAACATTGATGAGCTTATAGTTTTGTAGTGCAAAATAAGAATCAATTTTTGGTGCTCCTTCTATAATTTCCTAAGTTTAAGTTTCCATTTTGGACGTTAAGTTGGATGTGTCTATATGATTGATTTAACAGGTTCATAAAAACAATCTATTCAAGTGCTAGAGTTTGTACCATTGTACTTGCCAATACTATGATAAACCTAAACATTAGAAAAGTTTATTCTTGTTGCACCTTTGTGTACTAGTTATAGTATTATTGTATCATAAATCTCTCAATACATTGACTATTGTAGGGTTGCAAGCAAATGGAAGGAAAACCCTTTCCTTTGTCCACACGGTTTTGCTCTCTTTCATTCACCTATGCCTCCATCATCCAAAGCCAATCCTCAACATGAACATGTTCAATGCTAGGACGTACCTACATTCCCAAACATATCCTTCCTTACTTGGCAACAATATTATGGAGACCACACAAGCATCCACTAACCGATTGTTCCCTTTCTACCCAACCTTTTGGACTCTTATACAAAGCATTATCGGAGCAGCCTCCTTCACTCACCCTCATAGTGCATTCATCTACAAATGACTATTCCAATGTGCCAAATTTGTATTCCATCACCTTCCTCACCAAGCCCCTCCATCCCCCAAGGTGCACTATCGCCTTCCTCGTGGAGCTTGCCACTACTTTCACAAGTCATTAAATCCACTAGGGATGTTGAAACTCAAATGACAACACCACTTGCACCTACTACTATTATCGTGGAAGTTCCACCAATAGGGTTAGGTACGGGTCAAATGAGAAAAAGCACCAAAAGATGGATACCTTCCCTTGTCCAAGTACTACTAGATCTATATGAGGACAAAGGGTTTCACTACTAGACAACAACTCAAAGAAGTTGCAAACAAAATTCTCAAATATGAATGTGCGCAAACCCTCTTAGTGAGTCCAAGTCAAACTATGTTGGTTTATGGCCCCAACGAGGCTAGGCATGCACTATTCAAGTACCACTTGTACCAGCCAAAAATCCATAATGGACTCATGATAAACCATCATCAAATTACTACATACATCAATTTTTGGGCTTACCTTGTCTACAATTCAATCAAGTAGTAAAATCTCACATGTCTGCAATTCAATCAAGGAGCAAAATCTCATACAATCAAATGCTTGACAATCCCTATTCACTAACTAGTCATACATTCTACTAGCTAGTTTGGTACAAATTCTACCCATCACTCATGCTTATGATATGACACCAACATTTCTACAATTTTCTAAGAATTAATAGCAAAGTCTCAGAGAACTATAGCAATCAATCTTTTCATGGTCACACATGGTTTTCCCAGGATGCAACCTATTTGTACTATCGATGACTAGCTAGTCATAATTGTACCTATTTCCAATAGTTGTTCCTTGTATGCTATTGAAATTTCCAAAAAAAAAACGAGTGACTTTTCCAGAAGTAATCTATTAAATTTTAGCAATTCTCATCCCATCAAATTTTGATCAAACTCTCACAATCATTGCAAGACAATGCTCTTTATGTATTATTCCTCATGTATATATGCAATAAAACCATGGAAAATCAAAATTCACAAAGCATAACTAGCAATTCGAGGATGTTTTTTGGTCACTTTTTGATGATAACCAACTTAGCACACAACTCCCATTGATACACACATACAATGTCTCTTCGAGCTACCTAGAGTAGACCATACCTAACTAGTTGCAATTCTCTGCTACATCTTTCCCATGATTAAAAATGTTAAAATCTATTTGAAAATAGAAGAAAACCTGTAACTTTTGGATTTCTCTCTTCTTTGAGGCACATACAATCTCTAATAGCATGTTGATCACTTCAAAGCATGAACAAATGACTAGTTAACAAGTGACAAAGGCTATTTTTTGAGTTTTAAAAAATTTAAAATATAAAAAAGAAAAATAATAGTCTAACAAATCTTACCAATCATCCTATATTGTCAAATAAAAAATTTGAAAAATCTTAGATTTGTTCCTTCCAATCTACCGTCCTATCCTACGATGCACAAGGTTTTTGCATTGAGCTCATCCTTGTGAGAAAGCCCATCCTACTCAAACTCGGTGTCATTTCTCTTAAGGGATCAATTGTTAGAAGATCAATGGAATGAGATTCTATTAGGTCTCGACAACGGAACCAAAATGTAGCTTCACGTAACTTCTATGTCAAACCTAGATGGATTGGTGCATATTTGTCCATGCACTCGCACTCATTAGTAAATCACTTGCAATCTCATTCAACAAGTCTCCTACCATGCATGTCCACTCACTCCACTTATCACATACAAAATCTGCAAAATTGCCAAGCTATGTAGGCTAATTCTACCAATGGTCAAAGCGCATAAAAACTCACATATGGTTGTAGACTTGATGAGTTGGAGAGCTCCCAACCTCTAACAATCACTATGGTCGCGTAATCTCCAAGCCATGTGAACATTGGACCCATGAGCCACACAAGATGGTAATGCCTCGCATGTTTCTTCAAGTCAAGCAAACCACACACACACACACACACACTCTCTCTCTCTCTCTCTCTCTCTCTCTCTCTCTCTCTCTCTCTCTCTCTCTCTCTCTCTCTCTCTCTCTCTCTCTCTCTCTCTCTCTCTCTCTCTCTCTCTCTCTCTCTCTCTCTCTCTCTCTCTCTCTCTCTCTCTCTCTCTGGCCCTCCTCTACCACAAAATCCATGTCTCTCTACCTCTCAAACTTGAGCCAAGCTGAAGAAGGTGAGGAGATCGAGATGGAGAATCCTACAACTAAGTGTAGAGAGGCAAGCTTAATCACAATATGCGCACACTGCTCCACTCCTTCGAGCTTGCATGCAACATTCACAAAGTAGAGGTAATAGAGAATGTGAAAAAGAAAGGATAAGATTTTGATTTTGCAACTATTGGAATGATTTTATTAAGGTACTTTTTCCCACTTAAATATGGGATTTCTTTTTCATAAATGGATAGGGCCTATTTTTCCAAATGCACATGGTTCAAAACTTCATTCATGTGCATCATTAGGGTCATTAGTGTCCCATTTGGGCCTTCTCTTTTGACTTCCTCGATTCACTCATCACATTGGCACTTGTTAATGTACAATAAATTGAATTACAATGTACAAGAGAGAGTGAGCTCAATGCTCAAAATAATTTAAAAGTTCAAGGAATTTTGACCACTAGATTTACAATTTAGTACATTTCCATATATTTTCTATTTCTAGCCTTTTTAGTCTTTGGTAGCTTCCATCTTAGGCTTCCAATCTTCATTGTGTCCTTGCTTCTCAGACTTGAATTTTTAATGAAAGAGGAGATCCTTAGAGTGATTGTGCGTAATGCGCATACCAAGTATATGGGAGGCATACCCCATGTCATTCGTATGAAAGGTCTCCTTGAGCCAAGTCTTAAAAGCATCCATCTCATTATGATCACTCCCTAAAAGGTAGAGCTCGAGTGGAGGCACACAAGCAGAAGTAAGAGCAATGCAAGAGCTATGGTGAATGGAGCAAGGGAGAGAAACACCATATGTGAAAACTCCAACAATCATAATGTGTGAGTGGCCTTCCCTTATTCAATAATCACTGAAAGAATAAAGAATGAAGTGACAATGATGGGCACCCACCACTTGAAATGTGTAGGTATGCAGGTATAGTGAACAATGAGTAAATATGGACAATTAGACACAAGCACCTTTACCCCCAACAATCTCCCACTTAAAGGTGAATGTGCCTTAGTGAGGAGTAAAATGAAAAAATGAAAAAAGTACAACATGTACATAGAGTACAATAGGATGAAGAAAGACATTATCTTATCCTACACCCATTAACCTCTCAAGGAGGAAGACAAAACATTCCGCTAAGAAAATTTTAGTGAGAAGACTTGCAAGTTTCTCGTCGATTGAGATCTTGGCAAGTTAAACAAACTTATCCTCTAATGCCTCTCTAATGAAGTGATAGTGCACCTCAATGTGCTTAGTCTTTACATGGAAGATCAACTTACGGGTCAAATGGATGGCACTCATAAAATCTCAATGCAGTGTAGGAGTAACAATAATGCCAATGTCTACCACTAGGATGGCCTAACCATAGGGTCTCCTTGCAAGCCTTAATGGTTAGGATATACTCTATCTTAGTAGTAGATAAGGTTGTGCATTTCTGCACCTTGGATAGCCAAGAAATGGCACCTCTAGTAAAAGTAAAGATATACCTAGAGGTGGACTTTCTACTATTTACACATCTTGCACAGTCGGAGTTAGTATAACCTAGGACTATAGTATCTTGGCCACCATAGTAGATGCACATATCTATAGCGCCTTTCAAGTTCCTCGTGATATTCTTCATGGCATCTCAATATTGCTGGCTAGGTGTCGCCATATAACAAATAACATGGAAAGAAGCTCCTAAATCAAGTATCCAATACTAGAGTAAGTAGATGAAGTATCAGTCAATTGAGTAGCATCAAGAGACAAAGTAGCTAAGATATAGTCATCATTAGACTTAGTTTGCACTATATTTATCTCCTTAATATTCATGTTGGATTTACTTGGGGATTCCCTTGCCTTTCTCATTGCGCTTATCATTGTGCATTTTATGATACTATAGCCCTATATGACCCTGCTACCCACAATAATGACATATCAAAGAAGACTTATGCCCACAAGACTTATTGTGAGATTGTCCATGAAACTGAGACTTACCCCTATTGGGTTGGCTGGGAGTCTCTACCATAGTTATTATTGCCATTAAAACTATTTATGCCTCTAACAATCAATGCATGGGAAGTGTGAGCTGCATTAATGTTCTTTATGTTACTCTTTTCTATTAGTAGAGCACTCTTTGCATCATTATATTTAAAACCATCCTCAGCGGATGAGCACTCGTAGTAGGACAAAAGGGGTCCCATGACTTAGGCGGTGTAAACAAGCAAGAATAAAGACTTGATATTATCTTCAAATTGAATGCCTTGCGATACAAGCTGCCTGAAAATGGGATGAAACTCATTTAAATGAGTAGACATAGCCGTAACCTCCTTCGTGCAAAGGTCCACGAGCTTCTTCAATCAATATAGCTAAGGCATAGGACTCTCTTTGTCATAAATATCGCAACTCTTTCTACCATAATACATAAGCACCACCCTTAGTATCAATGATCTTTGAAATATACCTACTTTGATAATGATAGAATGATGGTCGATTTGCATAGCTCATCAAATTCTGCCCAATCCTTTGCATCATAAAGCTCAGCCTTAATGATCTCTAAGTTCAATGGTTTAACATGCCTTTTCTACACATCAACTTGCCATATCTACATCTTTCAATGTTAGAAGTTATTGCCATCAAGCTTTTGAATGTTGAAAATAACAAATTTGGATGATGAAACTACCTTTATGATTATAAATGTTTGCAAATGAAGAGCATGGGTTGCTAGAAATTTAAAGAAAAACTATTTCAAAACCAATCCAAAATAGCAACCGAAAGGGTGATAACAAATGAAACTAGAGCTATCCACAAACTGTAATAAAAAGAGTGCCAAAGTAAAAAGTATATACTCTCCAAAAGAATGCTCAAAACTATATTTACAACAATGTTGAAATAAATACAATAGTGCATTTCAATCAAACTTTGGAAAATAGCCAAGAAAGCAAGCTCCCACCTATCGATAATATCTAGGTAGCAACCGTGATACAAAGAATGCAACTAGCAGTGACCAAGCATAGATCGTTGGTACCAAAGACTATCATGAACTCAAAGTTTCAGTAAACCATACATTACATAAGCATATACATCGTGGATGTAGAATATCTCAAGAGCAACTGTAGAGGTTGGATGTCAAATGCACAGCTAAGAAAGAGCAATGGTGCTTAGTACATAATTAATATGCATGTATACATCATTGACAAACTATTGGTAGAGGTAAGTGCCGGTGTCCAAACCATATGAAATCAAATCATCCCGCAAGTGGAGGTAACTGTGTTCAATAGTATATAAGAGAGTATATATATGAACCAAGAGTCTCACTATCTCAAAGAACCAAGCTGTGTTAAGTCAGTACAAGCATCTCCCACAAGAAATTAATCTAAAATGTAAAGTGAGCAATCAAATCTCAAGGCATATACATCAAATCATCTGGTAAGCCCAAGCATATCACAAATACATTTGGGAGCATAAGTGTCCTCAATACCCTTAAGTGAGCAAGTACAAAAGCTAAAAGCAATAGAGTAAACCCCAAGTACATCAAATGTAGCTCAAATCCAAGTGCCAAAGCACATCATAACCATATCTGGGCTCATACATTAATGCTAGAGATCATCATAGACATGTGGTATATCCAAAATGCCATGTAGGCATAATATGCATTCAAAGCATAAAAGCTCATTGTTGTATACTTACTGCACAAACTATTATTATAGCAATCAACACTTTAGTGACTGAGCTAATCAATCTCTAATCAGCCCAAAAGCCTTTTCGAAGTATCAATGCATCATCCAACCGTTACAAACATTCCCTATAAGTATCAATAAAGCATAAACTAAATTAAATGTTTGCCATCCAAACCAAAACTATCCTATTCTGTATAAAATAGAAAACCAAACACTGCACATAATCAAATTTTCAAGTACTCAATTTTGTAACTCTCATCACACTCTTTGTTTCTAGCCATAGAACACTTGAATTTGATATCATATACAAAAGTTATAGCCAAAATACGAAAGTACTATTAAGCTATGATAGCTATCTATGACTTCTACAGAGAATGCTCTATATCTACTCAAAATGAATAGAATGATTGCTTCTCAGCTCAATAAGCACTCAATAGGGCTCAACTAACCTTTAAGAAGCTCCTTAATAAGCTGGGAGTAAGTTTGAATAAGTGGGGAGAAGGGAGTACTCGATGCATACCTCAGGAGGAAGAAATAATATGTCATGCAACCCTTGAGCTCTAAAGCTTTTTCATAGGCTAAAGAAATGATTGAAAAAGCTTGTGGAGTCCAAGCTTCGATACCAATCGAAAGGTAGAGCTTGAGTGAAAGCACACAAGCGAAAGCAAGAGCAAGATAAGAGCTATGGTGGATGGAGCAAGAGAGCAAGTGAGAGAAACACTACGTGTGGAAACTCCAATAGTCACAACATGTGACCAACATTCCCTTATTCAATAATCATTGAAAGAATAAAGAATGGAGTGATAGTGATGGGTGCCCACCATGTGCAGTGTACAAGTGTACAGATACAGTGTAAAAAGAGGCCGGAATGAACAACAAACAAAGGTAAAAGATCTTAAAGTCGCAATGCATCTGTTTCAATTCCTTTTCCCTTTGAAAATAAAACCTTTTTATTTCAAAACAAATTTTTCAGATATTGGATAAATAGAAAGATATATGAAGAAAATTAATATGAAACTAGCTTATTGGATATACGTTGGCCTTGCAAACCCATATTAGTTCTCTAAGAGTAGCCAGTTCCTTTAAAAATGTACATGCTTCCCTTAAAAACATTTCAATGTAGTGCACTTTATGGCATTTTCGACAACGTTTAGTTATTGCATGTTATAGCTTTAAATATTAAGTTTTTGCCTAAAAAAATAGGATATGGCTCATCGATACTTGGCCATTCTATGGCTCACCATCATAAAGGTCTTTTGGTGCGAAATATTGGACTTTTCTTTGCAGAACATTCATAGTTTTCATGTGCTTTCGCTTCTATCACAAAAAAGAGATCCAAAATGAGTAAGTTGTGTAAATAATAAAAGGTATTTAGTTGACATTGCTTTATTTCATTCCATTTTCCATGCAAGTATATTTACGATAATTCTCCAACCAAACCACATATTATCAATTTTTGTGCCTTGGCTAGCATATGGTAACTGGCTTTGTTACAAGCCAAGCTATGCTCATGATTGCCTGGACAGAGAAAAGGACAAGCTTATTTTTATGCTTGTTTTGAGGTAAAAGGTTTGCAAAAATGCAATAGCATTTATTGCGCCAATACAACAAAAACAATATGGAAAGCAACAGTGTTTCATTCAAAAGGGCTATGAGTGCATATAAAGCTTCTAGCCTTAGTTAGACAAATAGATTGGCTAGGGTTGCTGAAAGTGAAAGTGCCTAGCTTGAGTAATTATGAGCGGTTAGGCACAAGTATTTTTACCCCCAATACTCCCAAAAATTAGCATATTATCAACATATAGCACCAAATGATAAGGCTATCATCACTAGCCTTATTTGTGTACAGAACAAATCCATATCATTAATAAGTAACGCTATGAATGCATAAAGCAATCAAACCTATGATACATTTCGTTGGTGTCTCCTTAAGTCCATAAACACTCTTCCTAAACTTATACACTAGGTATTTTCTTCCCTTTTCCTCAAAGCCCTTAGGCTACTGCATATAAGCATCGTCATGAAAGTGCCCATGAAGAAAAGCCATTTCACATTCATCTAGTATAAGTCTAGATGCATCTGTGCAACCAAGGCCAATACCAAGTGTAGGGTAGTCATCTTAATGAGAGGAGATAATACCTCATCAAAATCAATTTCCTTCTCCTACTTAAAACCCTTATTAACCAATTTAGCTTTATATGCGGGCTTGGGATAACCAAGGGTACTCTTCAACTTGTTCATCCACTTGCATGGCAATGCATGTTTCCTATTGGATAAAGAGACCAAATCCCATACATGGTTTTTTTTTTGCAATGAATTGTACTCAGACTATGTAGCCTCCTTCTAAGAGTGACTGTCACCTCTGCATATAGCATCATCATCATAAGTGAGAGGCTCCCCAACATCTCTCGCCATGAAATAATGTATAGAGGACTCAAAATGATCAGAAGGATGTGCAGCTCTAGTGGAGCATCTCAAGGCTAGCTATGGGACATCTATGGCCTATTCTCTATGTCCGATATCATAATCATGCACAATGTATAGATATTGGGCCACTGCATCATCAACAATTACATCAAGTTGTCTAATTGGAGCTAGCTATACTGTAAAAAGAGGCTCCTCTTGAAAAATCACACTGTATACCTCAATCACTTAGGTTTCATATGCATCTTTCCTTCATAGAATATAACATCATGGTGGCTATAGATAACCCTTTGAGAATACAAATCCCAAAGGTGATAGCCTACCTTACTTGCATCAGCACATCCAAGAAAGATGCATTTGATGGATTTCAAATCCAACTTATTGGGATATGATGTATATCGTGAAGCATAAAAGAGTACCAATATCAAATTCCAATCTAACATCACCTATACCAATGATATCCAATGTTGTGTCATATCCTAGTCTAACCAAATCCATAATAGTATGGTAGTTATGAAACCGATGGCTATGTGGGCTGACATGGAATCTTCAAGAAGCCAACATCAAGAGTAAGAAGACGAAGCATCGATCAATTGAGTAGCATCGAGTGCAAATTGTAAGGGTAGATGGGCGGTGGAAAGGAAGCTAGAAAGATAGGAGGACAATGGGAAAAAATGCCTAGGCCATAGCCGACCATGTAAAAAAGGGATAAGGGGATGACCACCCAAAAGGGATTTAGGGTTTTGTATATAAAGTTGAAAAGTGAATGAGAAGCTCATTCTTGTGTGTGGACAAAAGTAGCTCTCTTCTTCTTCTTACTTAAGCTTATGCTTGAGAGAGGGAGTGTGAAAGTGTAAGGGTGAGGGACCGTGGTGGAGAAGCTCTCCATCTTCTTCTCTCTTCTTCTCTTCCCTTCTCTTCTCTTGCTCGCGGCAATGGAGCTTGGAGCGTGAAGCTTGAGGATGGAGCTTGCTTGAAGCTTGCACTTGGATTGTGGAGCTACCAGAGTGCTCAGGAGAGGAGACAACTCGATCAGGCATGGAGGTAAGCTCACTACACTCGTAGAGATGGATAGCGCGTCAACTATGTGAAAGGTAGCCATTACTGCTAGGCTTGGAACGCTTGAACAATAAGCGATTCGTGGGTCTTGGCAATTGAGCTTGTGCTTGCCTCTACATTTTAGTTTCGTTGCCACGACCAATGGATTTAAGCTTAAGCACTTGCACACTTCAAATCGAGCATTGAAGTAGGGTTTTTCCCAAACCGGTGCTGAGGTAGATAGGTAGGAAGCGAGGGAGTTTGAAGAGGTATTCAATCTCCTTAGTAAGTAAGTTTTTGGTTTTTTGGATTTGGAAAGGTAGGTTGGAGTAGTGTAGGTGCTTTCTTTATGATTTTTGTTTACATTTAGGTAGGATAGGAGCAAAACAATTGAGCACACTGTAGGGTTTCTACTGTTGTATAACAGGCTGAAACAGGAAAAAGAATGGAATTATTTTTTTTGGGTTAAATGCTGGTAAGGGGAGCAAGGCTAAGGTGAATGTAGGCCTGGGCAAGGTAATAAGAGGCCAGGAGGGGCAAAGGAGACTTCATTTTGCATTTTAGGGATTAGGGAGAACTAGAGAGAGAGAGAGAGAGAGAGAGAGAGAGAGAGAGAGAGAGAGAGAGAGAGAGAGAGAGAGAGAGAGAGAGAGAGAGAGAGAGAGAGAGAGCTTTGTTGCATGGTACTTCCACACCTTCTTCTACATGTGTAGCTAAGATCTAGAGGTGCTCGACCAATGGGAAAACCTTGATCCCACATCACAACTAATTCTATGCAAGTTCGGTGAAAAACGTGTCGCGTTCAGTCCATCCGAGTGACGACAATTATTGGCTGAGTCCCAGAATCGGCCCTCGGCCCCCGCCTATATTCCGCCACTCGGCCAAACCCATTCGGATAAACCACCCGGCCTTCGGCCTGTCTGAATTGCCCATTCGAACCAACTTGATATTGGCCCTTGGCACCCTGACGACTCGGCCCAATTCCACTCGGACAACTTGGCATTCAGCCCGGCCAAAATCAACACTCAGACCAACTTTGCATTCGGCCCACCTAACTCTATCCTCGGCTAGTTCAATTCAGCCCATTACCGCTTGGCCATTCGGCCCTCGGACAACCACATTTGAACTGGTCGAATCATACATTCAGACCAATTGCATTCGGCCATTTCCTCATTTAACCCTTGGCCATTCGGATGGGCCAAATCAAACATTCAATCCCTGCAATTTTGACCTATTGGGTGATCGAGTTTGGATTTTTCCAAATTTTAACCCTGTAAACACCCCGAAACTGACCTAGAGATCATACAGAGCCAAAAGAACACCATAGATCTATCACTAGATTATTGAAATCCGGAGCAAGTAGTTCAAAAATTGCCCCTCCGTACTTCCCAAGTATGCTAGATAGAAAACGCGTACCATGAAAGGTCCTTCAAATTAGATCCTAGTATAGTGATGGCTCTACACAAGCATAGATTCTCACTTACAAAACAACAACCAAAAGCCCATACCCAAACAAAGACAAATAGAGACCCTAGAACCTCAATGGGCCAATCTAGCCAACAAGGGCAAAAAGGCCACACCACAAAAGCATGTATATGTTGCATTTAGATTGCATCTAATCAAAGCAGAATGGAACAACATCAAGCTACAACTGGGAGGTTTACTAGAAATGAATAGTCCTAACGATAGATGCACCTTGAATGGTACTGCACAGATGACCCAAGACATCACTAGATAATCCACATTGGGTTGTGCAATCAGGGACTCAAGGGCATGTATTAGAAGGCCTAAATTTATAAGCCAAGACCCGGAAGATGAAGACATAGTACCGGCTGCTTATCTTAGGGTCAAACTCGCCGCAAAAAGGGAGCACTGTGTTAACGCTCTTATCGATGAAAGAGCTGATTTTAATATCTTGACCTATGAAGCATAGACCCTACTAGGCCAACCACAGCTTGCACCAACTGATGCAACTCTTAATCCTTATGGGGGACACCCAAAGCACTTATCGGGAAGTGCTGAATCCTTGTAACTATTGAGGTTAAAAGCTTGCCTATCCTATTCCATGTTCCCCCAAATAGTGCTGATTGTGAAAAGGAAACCCTCCTAGGAAGACCCTTGAAAAGGGAGACAAAGTGTGAGGCTGATTACATAGCACAAAGGATACACTTTTGACACTACCGGGTGTGAGGATAATCACAACCTTTAGTAAGGGTGACCTCATCAAACCTTGAGGGAAGGATAAGGAACATTCTAATATACCTGGCAAGTCTAGTGATGATAGTAAGGACTTGTTGAAAGAGTTGATACAAGCACATATTGAATAGAGAAAACTAGTGAGTGAGGCCATGCTTGAAACAAGAAAATCGCGCTATAATGGCCAAACTCGGAGCCCAGTTTATGACAGTATCAAAGGAGCAATTGACTAAATGGCGATCTCAAAGAGACCCAACCTATGTGGCACCAACTTCCTTTTGAGTACTAATTGCCATTCAGGGTATGGACTTAGACGGAACTAGCCAAGAGAACTCTCTTGTTGATAAGATTCTCACTGAGGAGGAGCTACATATTGCGAGTACACTCGGACAAGGTACCATGCTACTCGATGTTATGAAATATTTGTTGATATTGAGTAGGCTGCCACGAGTACTAGATGTGTATGCCACACTCCAGTACAATCCTGAGTTCTATAACAGGTTTTTATCTTCATGAAGTGACATGGATTCATAAATGTGTACATAAATAAACAATGAGCTTTGTGACTATATGTAAATAATACCAACACACATAATCAATGATAGTCAAGCGCAGGAAGAAAATTTTGGGTTTGACAGGCTATGCTCCACAGGTCCTTCCTTCACGACGTATGTAGAAGTCGTATGATCATTTTTGCTTCCAGGTGGAGGGCATGCAACCCTCATTGCCGCCATTGGAAGCCCCAACCAACATCTCTGAGGGTGCAAAACGGACGCCATCCCCTCCTACAGGCTTTTTCCCTTTTCAATCTATTCTTCAGGGACGAGCCATGCTCCATTCCATCACGACCACTCCACACAACTTGGCATGAGCGAATATCTGCTACTGGGGCTGGAATTCGTCCCACACTTGAGACAGGATAAGTATCATCACTAGGGCCGTCCCTCTACAACAAATACTGCATGCCTCGCCTCACCTCTTCTCATCATATGTGCATGTTAACCCATTGTGTAACCTCTCTTATGCAAACAGCTATGTCTTGCCTCAGGGTCTAACCCTTGGTTCACAATTTGTAGGTTCCTCAATAGTCACCAGTCATGAAGCATCCCATGTTGTTAGCCTACAAGGAAGTTCTCCTCTACAGAAGGGAGCACGTGGCACAGGCTCCACCACTGGAATCCTACGTGCCCACCCTGAAGAGGTACTTGCCAAGATGAGGCCCAAAGGGGCACTACCTAGGACTCAGGCCGAACGCTCCCCAAACCAAGAAAATGAAGGTTTAAAGGAATGCCTAGAGGGTAGCGAACCCTAACGTGCAAACCTTCCCCTGACGCCTCAGACGCCAGATGCTTGAAAGAGAAAAAAGAAGTAAAAATCAAGAATGAAATTGCTGAACTGTTCCAAAGCATTCTTGATACGACAGAGCAGCTAGGGACTACACCATTTGGGTTCCAGCTGATATCTCCCCTGCCTTGCCTAATAAGAGCTCACCACCAACAATGCCCCAGTTATTTGGTCACCCGAACTCACCCCATCTCATACAAATAGAATAGCCCGTATTTTGTATAAGATGCTTACTAAGTGCTATATTGCCATGATTTTTTGTCTTTAGGTGGTTAAAAGGGGCAGGTTTCCCAACTGTACAAACTTACCTTACCTACTTCTAGTACATTTCATGTCTTTAACGAAAAAGATAATTAAGCGCATGTGATATGCATTGAAGTCAACACCATGGGATTCAGATATACGATGTCTCTTTGCATTGCACCTGTTCATTATAGTTAAAACATATGACTTGCATGTACTCTCACGAGTTGGTAAGTGGATACAGGACGACACAGGTCTCTGTACGAAAGCGTTCAATGTCCAAGTTACCACAAGACCACCAACTCCACAGAAAGCCATTACAGAAAAGCAACAAAAATACCAAGAACCAAGAACCATGACGGAATCCCCATAGCTAGAAGAGAAAACCACCCTTGCAGGACGCCCACAGTGCATTTGAGCATGGCCAAAAGCATAGTCATTGGCTACTCTCTCTTCCTTTGCCAAACTCTACATTTGACTCACTGCAGTTGCCACCTCAATCGTATCGATATCTCACATATTACAAAGAGGTTTACGAAATCTCAAGTGTATCTATCCATCTCAACAACTATTCCTCTAACATTGAGACTAGTAACACAATCATCATTGTAATATCCATTTTCACAGTCTTTGGATCTCGACATTTCCCAATCCAAACGAAAGGCTGATAGCTTCAACATATTGCAATGGTTGTATTCATGTTATTAAAAAAAAATCACTCACAATCACAACACAGCACATAAGGTCCTTAAATTAGGCACATCTAGTGACCTTGGTTGCCGCTGGCTCCGTTTCTAGTCCCCCTAGCCCCTTACACATCCCCCACAATTGTTCAGGGCACATCAAGGGTAGGACATATCTGGAGAGCTTGTCTCGCCTATGCTTAGACCTGTCACTTCTGACCCATTTGCACGATTCCTTTTTTCGCACTCCATCTCAGTACCATTGCAATCAATAGTGGTAAGCAAGGCACGAAAGACCATGGAAAGTACAGTGTACTCTTCAAACAACACAACTAGCCACTAGCTACCAAAAGTTAAGGTGTCAATAAGCTCAATTATGCTACATCATGTTGCCAAAATCACAAACGATGCCTCAACAAACCTTCGTGTGTACTTCTCCTCCGCATCAATAAATTTTCCCACCATAATTGAACCCTTGCTTTATCCACACGTTGCTACAAGGAACCTGACCAATTGTCTTCTAACTACATAATATCTAAGTATGCACGAGCACTCACATAATATCTGAACCATAACCTATACACAGTTTGGGTCCTCAAGTGCATGCCATTACTCTTAGCTTACTTACAATTTGACATGTCTCCCAAACTAATCAACCTATATCTTGTGCACACAATAACAAGACTAGCACCAACCCCTAGGGAGAGACCATATAAGAGGTTTTCGATTACAGGCATTGACGACTGTAACAAAAGTACCGACAACTCTCCGTCACCACTCAACTTTGCACTCTTGTCCTTTCTCATCATGCAAGCCCACCAAAGAGTCGTCCTGTGCAGAATCCCCACAAACCAACACCTGTGTGCCAGTCCTCCATGCAATTCCCAACAACAAACAGCCCTATCCCCAACTCCAGCAACCTGACCACCAACCACCTAGGCCAACAACATGCCCCCAACGATCCTCATCCGCACCACCACCAAAACTCCTTCAAGGCAAACCATAGATGTCCCTTCTACCCATGTCTTCGGTGCATGCTAAAGCCTGCTACCTACGGTAGTGAGTGCCATGGGACTCGCTCTTGTCTAGGAGGGGGGTAATGTTAACCCTCAAACGAACAAGGTAAAAAATCTGAAAAATCTAAAGAAGAAGACAAGGCTAAGGCAAAAGTGAAATGGAAGACGAATGCGTGCCAAAGAAGAATCCAAAAACACAAGAAGTACAAAATAGTCCTAAATCAAGGAGAAATATGCATAAGAAAACGCACAAGTCAATACTTTTGTAAAAGAGTGCAAGGGGCACTATGATTTATTTTTCAGAGCGCCGGGCTTTCACCCATGCAAATTGTAAAGGTAAATGGGCAGTGGAAAGGAAGCTAGGAAGATAGGAGGACAATGGGAAAAAAGGCCTAGGCCACGGACGACCATGTAAATTAGGGAATAAGGGAATGACCGCCCAAAAGGGATTTAGGGTTTTGTATATAAAGTTGAAAAGTGAATGAGAAACTCGTTATTGTGTGTGGCCAAAAGTAGCTCTCTTCTTTTTCTTTTTCTTTTTATTCTTATTCTTCTTCTTGCTTGCTTGAGCTTGTGCTTGCTGAGAGAGGGAGTGTCAGAGTGTGAGGGTGAGGGACCGTGGTGGAGAAGCTCTCCATCTTCTCCTCTCTTCTTCTATTCTCTTCTCTTGCTCTCGCGACAATGCAGCTTTGAGCATGGAGCTTGAGGATGGAGCTTGCTTGAAGCTTGCACTTGGATCATGGAGCTACCGGAGTGCTTGGGAGAGGAGGCAATTCGATTGGGCATGGAGGTAAACTCACTACACTCGTAGAGATGGATAGCGCATCGACTATGTGAGAGGTAGCCATTAGTGCTTAGCTTGGAATGCTTGAACAATAAGTGGTACGTGGGTCTTGGCGGTTGAGCTTGTACTCGCCTCTACATTACCCTTATCATTGTGCATTTTATTGCACTACGGCCTAATGTGACCCTATTGCCTACAATAATGACATATTAAAGAGACCTATGACCACGTAACTTACTGCAAGATTACCCATGAGACTTGGATTGAGACTTATGTGGGTCTCTACCATAGTTATTATTCCCATTTTCATCATTTTTGCCTCTCATTGTAAGTACAGAAGAAGTAAGGGCTACATCAATATTCTTCATTTTCACTTATTTTGTAAGTAAAGCGCTCTCTATATCATTGCATTTAAAGCCATCTTTAGGAGGATTAGCATTCATAGTAGTATGGAGTGTATCCCATGACTTTAAGATAAGTTGGTTGAATATAGAATGAAAACCATTCAATTGAGTAGACATTGGGGTGTTGTCCTTCATGTGAAGTCCAGAATATTCTTCAATAAATACAACTAAGATGCAAGACTATGCATGTCATAAAGATCGTATATCTTTTTCCATAAGTCACATGCATCACCATCACTTGAAATAATATTGAACTACACATGCTTAGACAAAGAGAGTACCACAGTAGACTTACAAAGTTCATCAAGCTCATCCAAATCATTTATATCTCAAATTTTTGGATTTATGACATTAGCTTTCAATGGCCCCTAACCTCCTTCTTTTGCATCAATACTTGCCATATTTTGAGTCTCCTAATATTAGAAGTTGTTGCCATCCAACTTCTTTATGTTAAAAACATCACCATCATTGGATGCATTTGAAGCACCTGCCATTATGTTTGCAATCCAAATAGAGTATGGGTTACAGTAATAAAATCAAAATAGACCCTAAATTTAACCAACGAGTGTACAATAGGTAAGAGGTTGAGAGCTAGTACATCGATGTCCATAAGAAGAAGTGCTACAATGCTCAAACAAAGCATTTGCTCTCAAAGAAATGGCTCAAAAACAATTATTGGCATTATTGTCTATGAAATTGCAGTAAATAACTAAACGTCTATAGACGAATGCCCAAAAGAAGAAAGCTCCCATTGTTAGGAATATTTGAGTAGCATTTGAGATATATAACACAACTAGTGTAAGACAAAGAATAAACCACCAAGCACCAAAGACTATCAAGACAAACAAAGTGTCTGATACATATATGCATACAATAATGTGTATTATGTTGGAAGAGAGGGAGAGAGACAGAGTGGAGCGGAAGATGAGCCTCAGCTCATTGTTGTTGTTCTTCCATTATTCTTCCATCATACTAACTGAAAGAGACTTACACACATAGGTATGACTAACCAAGACTAACAATGGTTAAGTCACTGACTACACCGACTTATTAAATGTCACACACGTGTACAACTGTATCCAGCTAATGTCGGTCACACACATAAAGATAGACTGATTGAAGAGTAACGAGAGCTTGATATTCTAACACTCCCCCTCAAGCTCAAACCATCTAATAAACTCCAAGTAGTTGTCAGATGTATATGAAGTTTTCTTTACCAAGAGACTTGGTAAATATATATGCTACTTGGTCTTTGATCTTTACATGAATAAAGTCAATCTATCCTGTAATAACCATTTCTTTGATGAAATGGTAGTGAACCTCAATGTGTTTGGGCCTAGCATGGAAGACAAGATTGCTAGCCAACATAACACTGCTGAGGTTATCACAATGCAATCTCACTCTACTTTCCAGCTGTATTCCCAAGTCTTTCAGCAGTTTCATCAACCAAACTACTTCTCAAGCCGCTAAGGCAGCTCCTCTGTACTCAGCTTCTGTACTAGACAATGCAATAGTAGGTTGTTTCTTACTCTGCCAACTAATCATATTGTTGCCCAATCCAAATGCATAACCATTGGTTGACCTCCTGTCATATACACAACCAGTCCAATCAACATTAGTAAACCCTATCAAGTCAAGGGATTTTCCATATGCATAAAACAACCCTATCAGCATCAGTAAACCCTATCAAGTCAAGGGATTTTTCATATGCATAAAACAACCCATAATCTGTAGTACCTTTTACATATCTCATGATCCTCATGACTACATCTAAATGTGGGTTGCGAGGCTTTTGCATGAACTGACTAATCATCCCCACTGCATAACATAAGTCAGGATGGGTAATAGTAAGGTATATCAAGCTGCTTACCATCTATCGATACATCGTCACATTCTCTATGTCATTCCCAACATCGATCTGTAGCTTGACATTCTAATCAAGAGGTGTCTCCATAGGCTTGCGTTCAGCCATACCATACTTTTGTAACATGTCATGAGCATACTTCTTCTATAGCAGCCATATACCTTGAGGCGTAGAGACTACTTCAATCCCAAGAAAATACTTTAGTTTACCAAGGTCTTTGACTCTAAATCCAGCCTATAAACATGATTTAATTTCAGCAATGCCCTCTTCATCATCTCCAATGATGATAAGATCATCTACATAAACCACTAGAAACACATATCTATGATCTGTCTTCTTCGTGAACAGACTGTGATCTGCATCACCCAATTTCCATAATTTCCAGCCTTTGCATTCTGCCAAAGCAATGACAGTTCTGACTATTGCCATTTTAGCCACTAGACTGAAAGTCTCCTCATAGTCAAGGCCATATTGCTATGCATACCCTTTTGCAACCAGCTTAGCCTTATAGCGTTCTAATGAACCATCTAACTTGCACTTAACCTTGTATATCTATTTGCAGCCAATGGGGACTTTGCCTTTAGACAACTCAACCAATTCCCATGTCTCATTTTCAACCAGGACTGCATACTCCTCATCCATGGCAGCACATCAGTTATCATCTTGTAACTGTATCATCAAACTTTGTAGGTTTTTTATAACCTGTCACACTAGCCATATATGCATAATGGCGAGTTGAATAACCAATGTATGTAAACCTATCAACTGGTTTTCTGACTCTCTCATATCTCCGTAATTGTGGCTCACTCTAAGCTTGCCTCTCATGAGGCAGTACATAACGACTCTGCCTTGCTCCAGGAGTCATATTAAACGGAATGCCCAACTCACTATCCAAATTGTTGCTGTTAGATGACTCATAATCTGTTGTAAGTGGACATGTCACATCCTCAAGTTTCTTTTCTTTTTTCTTATCCAATCTCCCCCTCATTGACATATCCATGTCACTGGACATAGGAGTACGACTTCGCAAGCGTCTTGACTAAGGACTTATTGTAGGTGACCCATCACCTGTAGGACTGATGCCAGGAGGCATATTCCACGATGGATTCCGTAAACTTAGATGACCGGGGCTCATACACAAAGAGGATTCTTTGTGCGAGAAGTTGATGGGGACGCCTGTCCTTTTCGGGCGTTTCATTAATTTAGTGTGTACATGGGTGATTCCATAGCGGATGATTCCGCAAAATGCATATTAAATTAATAAACGTTTATGAGTTTAGAGTGCGCACTCGTAATAAATTAAGGTTAGGATTTATTTCTAACCAGTTGATTTATTTATGTAGCTAAAGACTGCTAGGTATTCACTTTTGTCGGTTTAATTGTATTATTTTACTAACGATTGTGAATGCTTCAGTTGATGTGTAGAGATAGCAGCAGTGGCGGAGGAAAGCATTGGAGTCTAGCGAGTATTCGACCTTTGGACTATATTTTGATAGGCGCCACGCCTATATTTTGTTATGTCTATTGAGACATTGATTATTGATTATTATTTTGTATGCGCCTATGGGCACGGATATGTTATTTCTATTTGGACATTGAGATTGGGCGTGCCAGACTCTATGGGCACTGTCCATTAGCTTTATTTTCCTATTTTTGTAGAAAGCAAACTCAAAAGCTAAAAGCTTGTCATATTTTTGTAAATTGGGCTATTATTGAGCATGAAGATTGAAATATACATAAAATACATGCTTTGTGAAGCGCTCACACAAGGCATGGGGGGAGATTAAACCCAATTTGTCTCTTGCCTCTTGTCGTGCATGCTTTTACATTGTTTTTTGTGCAAAAAGGTAGAGTTCATTGTTCTTGGGGACCTTCCGAGATTCACCACGTGAGCATTCTGCGACCGATCTGCGCACCAGTGGTATCAGAGCGGAGCAGAGATCAAGAGCTTCCAATCGCTATTAATCTCGGGCGAAGGCGGAGCTCCAGGAACAAACGGGCTCTACAGTCAATCTCGTCGCGAACCGTCGATACAGGCAAACTTCTAGCGATCAAGAACCCCTGTTTCCACTGTCAGATCGCGAAGGACCAAGCTTTGCAGGCAAAGGATCATGTATACATCTCCATCATCAAGTCGTGGAGTTACAGAGATAAGCTTCATTAATTTTATCATAATTTCTTTCAATAAGCTTAAGAGAAAGCTTATGAAGCTTGGTTATCAACAAGTAAATCAAATCGACTGATCTGGAGGAGGCCCGAAATTTTCGCGCGGCGAAAAAAACGGCCCCCCCCCTCACGAAATCAGACGCCGCCCTGTTTACTCCTTCTTTAAGCTTATTAAGCTTAAGCTTAATCATTTAAGCTTAAGTCATTAAGCTCTCTGCAAGTCTGACAAGACAGATAAGTCGATATACTCCAGGTCCCGCACTTCTGAAGTCAAGTTCAGCAAGTCAATTGAAATCAAGTCCTGTAAGTTCTGCAAGTCGGCCTAAGTTCAGCAAGTCAACAAGTCTGCAACTCTGCAAGTCAGACTAAATCAGAACTGACTAGTACTCAAAACTCCTAGAAGACTTGTTCCTATGCAAAAACTCTGAACTGGAAAGTTGTTCGCAGCAAGGTGTTCTACCTATCTACAAGTTCGTTGAAGTACTTTCAGCAAACGGAGACAGAAATATTGCAGATTTTCTGAAAATTGAGAAAGAAATACCCAAAAATACATAGCCTTGTAACCCCGAATTTGAGCTACGCTCATCCCGCTAACCTGATTTTGAGTGAGAAAGGTTTATTGAGTTTTACAGGATGACTACCCCACATATGGATGATCCTATGACTGAAGAAGACTTACCTGAGCCTACCATGGAACAAAAGCTGGATCTAATCATGCTACAATTGGAAGAAGAGCAAAGGGCTAGGCAAGCATTGCAAGTGCCATTGACAAAACTACAAAGAGCGTCTACCGATAAAGAAGAACCTCAAGCTGAAGATTTGATTCGCCGTACCATCGACGCTACCCTTAAAGCACAAACCATTCGCAAGGAATCCAAGATAAGTAAACGAAGTTTCAAATTTCGCACTTTCAATGGCATACGAGAAGGAAAGACTGTTTTATCTTTCATTAGCCAGTTTGATGACTATTTCCATGAGGAAACTTATCCCGAAAAAGATAAAATCAAGTGTGTTACTAATCATCTGATAGACAGAGCATCACTTTGGTGGACTGTAGTCCGAAAGAGCATCGAATGTCCTGCTACTTGGGAAGATTTCAAGAATAAGTTCATGCAGAATTTTCTTCCACCGCAATTTCATGAGAAGGCTATCAAACAATGGGATTTACTTCAACAACGAGATCGTGAGCCTATTCCACAGTATACAGAGCGTTTTTTGAATGCACTCCTACAGCTACGCATGCTTGAAGACGTACCAGAGACGACACATAAGCGGAAGTATATGTCTGGACTTCTTGGACATTACTACGCTGAAGTGAACATGTTCAAGCCTGCTACCCTTGAAGACGCCATCTCCTTAGCTCACGACACTGAAGATAAGTTACGCGGAAGAGACAGACGACCACAGCAATTCCAAACCAACGGTAATTATGGATCTAAACAATTCAATTCCAATTTTAGAAGGTTTAATCCAGGTCGTTTCTCATCACTATCTTTCCGCAAGAATTGGCCTAAACCACCTGCATTACCATCCAATGTCAATCCAAATCCTAAACCTATTCTACAAGCAAATCCAAATGTACCCAGACTTCCAGCCATTGCAAATAATGTAACCAAAGCCAAGCCAATAGTATGCTACAAGTGTCACCAGCCAGGGCATCTCGCAGCAAATTGTCATTTAAAGAAGCCACCAGCACATATCAACTACCTTGGAGCCATGGACGAAGACGAGCATGAGGATATGCCAGATTTCACTGAAGATGAGGATGATCCTACTACTACTTCCGACACTTTACCAGGTATGCCTACTCCACATTCATTGTTAACTATGAAATGTTTGGTGCATGGAAAGGAAAGAACTATTTTGCATGATGACGGTAGTACCCATGACTTTATTTCAGCAAAATTGGTAAAGGAATTAAAATTGCATACTGTACCTATGCATTATCGCATAAAAGCTACATTTTTAGGCACTAGGTACAATGGCACACAAGAAGTTCAAGATTTAGAAATTCAAATTGGTTCATATATTGAAAGAAGAAATTTCTTAGTTGTCCCACTACAGTCAAGTGACATTATTCTAGAAATGCCATGGAGACACCGGCATAATCCAAATATAGATTATTCCACGCACACAATGAATATTAATTTTCAAGGAAAATCTATTACATTATATGGTATGCATGCATCTCATATTTTTCCACTACTTTCACATACTCAAGCAAAACGTGCACTACGCAAGAATACTAAATCATATCTCATTTGGGTGAATGAATTGCACGCAAAGGAAAATCATATACAACCTAGGCATAAGGAATTTCTTGCATATTTTAAGGACTGTTTTGCAGAAGACCTACCACCAGGTTTACCACCTTCACGTCCAGAAGACCATAAGATTGATTTAATTCCTGGCACACAACCACCTTGCAAAGCACCATATAGGCACAATCAAATAGAGTAAAAAGAAATCCAGAGTCAAGTTGAAGAATTACTAAATAGAGGCTTAATTCGACCTAGCAGTTCTCCATTCGGTGCACCTGTACTTTTAGTCAAGAAAAAGAATAATACCTATCGTATGTGTATTGACTACCAAGCATTAAATAAAATCATTGTAAAGAATAGGTATCCTATACCTAGAGTTGATGACCTTATGGACAAACTACAAGGATCTTCTATATTTAGTAAAATTGACCTTAAGTCTGGATATCATTAGGTGAGGCTAGATAGATCCGACATATTTAAGACTGCATTCAGAACACAGTTTGGCCATTATGAATTCTTAGTCATGCCATTCGGATTGACTAATGCACCTGCTACTTTCAGTAGAATGATGAACCGTATCTTTCTGAAATATCAATATTGTGTGATTGTTTTCTTTGATGATATTTTGGTGTTCAGTCAAAGTGAAAAAGAGCATTATGAGCATTTATCATTAGTTTTTCAATTACTGAAAGAAAATCAATTGTTTGCAAATCCTGAAAAGAGTGAATTCTTTAAGACAAAAATAGAATATTTAGGTCATATTGTATCAAAAGAAGGAATTAAAGTTGATCCTAAGAAAATTGATGCAATATTGCATTGGCCTATTCCTAAAAATGTACATGAATTACGCTCATTCCTTGGTCTTGCTAGTTTCTATAGGAAGTTTGTACGTAATTTTTCATTACTTGCTTTACCATTAACAAAACTTCTTAAGAAAGGAATTGTTTATCAATGGACTGAAACTCAGCAGAAATCCTTTGATTTACTGAAACGTACATTAACTAATGCCCCTGTTCTACAATTCCCTGACTTTAACAGACCATTCTTTCTAGTTGTGACCGATGCTAGCGGATCAGGAATAGGAGCCGTACTAATGCAAGACAACCATCCAATAGCATATTCTAGTTCTAAGCTGAAACCCTCTGAGCTCAAATATTCCACTTATGACAAGGAACTATTAGCAGTTGTACAAGCATTAAAACAATGGAAGCATTATTTAATGGGTTCAGAATTCATGATAAAGACTGACCAGCAAAGCATTAGACATCTACTTAGCCAACCCTAAATTTCTGACCGTCATATCAAATGGGCTTCCTTCATTCAAAGCTTTCATCCTATCATTCAATACCAACCTGGAAAAGAAAATGTAGTTGCTGATGCATTGAGTAGAAGACCTGCAATTCATAATATTTCTATCATATCTTTTGATTCTTTGATTGCTATGAAAGATACATATCACCAGGATATTACTTTTCATTCTGATTGGCAAAAATTAGTTCAAAATAATTTCATTCCTGTTGATTCATTGTCATATAATGATGGATTTATGTTCTTTGAAAAGAGACTGTGTGTTACTATTCTATTCCGATCTTTTGTTTTGAATGAAATTCATTGTCCCCCATATCAAGGTCATAGAGGTATCATTTCTACATTACGCATGTTAACTGAAGATTTTTATTGGTCGCATATGGATGCAGATGTATCTAATTTCGTTTCTGAATGTTTGATTTGCAAAGAATAAAGAGACATCATGGTAAACAGTATGGATTATTAATGCCTTTGTCTATTCCATCTAAACCTTGGGAACATATTTCTATGGATTTCATTACTGGTTTACCAAATACTAAATCTAACCATGACATGATTTGGACAATTGTAGATAGATTTAGTAAGCAAGCATATTTCATTGCATGTAAGAAAACTTTAACAGCATCACAAGCAGCACACTTATTTTTGAAAACTGTTTTTACTAACCATGGATTGCCAAAAGTGATTATTTCAGATCGTGATTCTAGATTTTGTAATAATTTTTGGATTACACTGTTTGCAAATCTAGGCACAAAGATTGATTTCTCATCTGCATTTCATCCAGAAACAAATGGACAAACAGAAGCCACCAATAGTACCATTCTAGATCTTTTACGTGCATATACTATCTCTAAACCTCAGACATGGGATACTCATTTGCATTTATTACAGTTTGCATACAACAATACACCGCACACATCTACAAAGAAAGCACCTTTTAAAGTTATTTATGGATATAGATTATCTACACCTGTTGCATCTTTGTCTAATAGAATTCAGAGTGCTGATGATATTGCTACTATGCATAACAGTATTTTTGATGAGGTTAAGGATATGATTGCTAAAGCCCAACAATCATATACCAAACAAGCCAACAAGAAAAGACAAGCCATGAATTTCAAAGTTGATGATTATGTTTGGCTTAGAATAGAAAAGTGTAGACTGCAAAGTGTAGATAGACATCCAGTTGTCAAATTAGATCTTAGATTCTATGGACCATTTAGAATCATTCATAAGATTAATGATAATGCATTCAAGTTAGAATTGCCATCTCATTGGAAAATTCATAATACATTTCACATTAGTTTATTGAGACCATTTAGAGGCCAATTATCTATCCACCCTGTTTATGAAAACCCACCTTTACTAGAAGAAGAGACTGAAATACTTGAACCAGAAGCCATCATAGACACTGACTACATGACCACTAGAACTGGCCGAAGGTATTCTAGATATCTAGTTAAATTTAAGAACCATCCTGTAGAGGAAGCACAATGGATGCACGCTAGAGACTTAAATGCTTTCCCCACTCTGTTAGCTCCACATTGAGCTAATAGCAATTGAGGTCAATTGCTATCCCACCCCGGGGGTATGATGCCAGGAGGCATATTCCACGGTGGATTCCGTGAGGTTTTACGGTGGATTCCGTAAACTTAGATGATCGGGGCTCATACACAAAGAGGATTCTTTGTGCGAGAAGTTGATGGGGACGCCTGTCCCTTTTCGGGCGTTTCATTAATTTAGTGTGTACATGGGTGATTCCATAGCGGGTGATTCCGCAAAATGCATATTAAATTAATAAACATTTATGAGTTTAGAGTGCGCACTCGTAATAAATTAAGGTTAGGATTTATTTCTAACCAGTTGATTTATTTATGTAGCTAAAGACTGCTAGGTATTCACTTTTGTCGGTTTAATTGTATTATTTTACTAACGATTGTGAATGCTTCAGTTGATGTGTAGAGATAGCAGCAGTGGCGGAGGAAAGCATTGGAGTCTAGCGAGTATTCGACCTTTGGACTATATTTTGATAGGCGCCACGCCTATATTTTGTTATGTCTATTGAGACATTGATTATTGATTATTATTTTGTATGCGCCTATGGGCACGGATATGTTATTTCTATTTGGACATTGAGATTGGGCGTGCCAGACTCTATGGGCACTGTCCATTAGCTTTATTTTCCTATTTTTGTAGAAAGCAAACTCAAAAGCTAAAAGCTTGTCATATTTTTGTAAATTGGGCTATTATTGAGCATGAAGATTGAAATATACATAAAATACATGCTTTGTGAAGTGCTCACACAAGGCATGGGGGGAGATTGAACCCAATTTGTCTCTTGCCTCTTGTTGTGCATGCTTTTACATTGTTTTTTGTGCAAAAAGGTAGAGTTCATTGTTCTTGGGGACCTTCCGGGATTCACCACGTGAGCATTCTGCGACCGATTTACGCACCAAGGACCACTCATAGATGTACTCACTGTAGGTGTATTTTCAGCATTACTAGTGTTGGTTGATCCATCAGTAGCCACTGCAACATGATTACCATACCACAATGCCAGCTCATCAAAAACAACATCTCTGCTAATCAATGTCTCATGTGTAGACGGTACATAACACTTGCAAGCTTTTCGGTCTTGTGCATAACCAAGGAACACACTCTTGACAGCTTTAGGATCCAATTTCTTCCTCTTTTCATTAGGAACATGCACATATGCAATGCTGCCAAATACCTTCAAGTGTGAAATGTCAGGCTTATGACCATACAACCTCTCATATGGAGTTACATCATGAATTCCTGCTGTAGGGGTTCTATTCAGCACATAGACATCAGTCAATATTGCTTCAGCCCAATAACCATTTAGTAAAATCTTCTCATTTAGCATAGCTCTTGCCAATTCCATCAATACCCTATTTTTCCTTTTTGTTATACCATTTTGCTACGGTGTATAGCTACAAGTTAATTGTCTCATTGATCCCATGTTTAGCAAGGTACCTGTCAAAGTAATTAGAGATATATTCTCCACCTCCATCTGATCTAAGACATGAAACTTTACAGCTCAACTCATTTTCAGCATTCTTCTTGAAATCCCTAAATGCGTCAAACACATCATCCTTATGTTTCAGTGCCTAAAGCCAAGTATACCTGATGAAATCATCAATGAAGGATAACGAGCACCACCAAACAAAGCATTATGAGATGGACCCCATACATCTGAATGTACCAATTGCAGGGGTCGTGAGCTATTCCGTACATGTCTTATAAATGAAAATCGTGCTTGCTTTCCAAATTGACATGCATCACATACATGTCAAAAGTCATGATACTTAGGCAATCCAAGCACAATCTCCTTCTCCTGCATAGATTTCAGCTTTTGTACATTCACGTGGCCAATCCGCTTATACCATATCTCAACATCCCGTATAGCACCATCATTGTATACAAACATGGCTACTTTCAATTTTGGAATTGACGCATCAAGAGTAAACATTTTGTCATCTCTTCAGCCTCTAGCAATGAATTTGCACCCATTACCATATTCTTCAACAAAGCATCCATCTCTATTAAATCTCACCTACAGATTTTGTTCTCATCTGTCCAATTGACAAAAGATTCTTGGTTATTATAGGTACATGTAGTATATCATGCAGGCTCTTTTTCTTGCCATCAGATATCAATAACAGAACAATTTCTGTGTGCTGAATGTCATGTTGGGTATCATCCCCAATACACACATAACCATGTGAACATGTAACCATCTCATCAAACCATTATCCATGGGGTGTCATACGATTGGAACCCCCTAAATCAATGTGCCATCTCTCATCTCTGTTATGCCTAGATGCATTCTTAGACACATGCTACATAGCAAACAATCTGTCAACCTACTCATCATGGGCATCGCTAGAAAATGCATAGAGCCCATCCTTTTTGCCCTTTGCCTTCATATCTCCCTGCTTCTTGTAACAATCCTTTGTAATGTGTCCATATTTGCCACAGTAATGACAGTTCTTATCTCTGTTTGACTGATCATTTGACTGCCATGAACCAAATCCACCACCTCTACCATGGGGTGATCTCCCCCTACCTCCAAAGTGGCCAGATCCACACTAGCCCTGTGTATTTGTGCCATGCTAGGCATTCTGTTGATGCTGTCCATAAGTGTTTCGAGTGTCTCCTCGACCTCGAAAAGAGCCACGGCCTCTGTTGCCTATGCCATGCTGGCTAGAGTAAAGGACATTGTCTTTACTTTGAGACGTACTAGAACATGTATTCAGCCCAAGCTTAACTTCCTCATGCAACAACAAAGCAATTAGCTCATCCCAATCAAGGGATTCAAATCTCATAGAAATAGGCGTATTAAATGCTTTATAGTCTTTGCCAAGTCCATTCAATGCCATTGCAATCATATCATCCTCAAATACCGAAGTTCCAATGGTGGCAAGTCGATTCGCTATGTTCTTGATCTCTGTAGTGTAGGCTTAAATGCTTTTGTCATTCCTAGACATGTTATTGATCTGTTGCTTTAGCTAAATCTTTCTTGCATGTGTTACATTTCCATAATTCTTCATGAGTATGTCCCATGCATCATCAAAGAACTGCATCTATTAATCTGTATAACCATAGTATCTGATATACATAAGAAAAACCAATGTAACACCTTGCATGCTCTCTCAATCCGTAGCTTATGAGCCCTTTTTTGATCCTTTATTGAATTCCTTTCATGCATTTCAAGTTCAACCTCATCACCTGTACATAAGTCCTAATAACCTCTGCCAACTAAAAAATTCTTCATACAGAACTTCCATAAAGAAAAATTTTGTTGTCCAACTTTTATCCCACAATTTGAGTGTTATTGTCAGTGCCTTGAGCATTTGCCATAGTTGCAGGTTAGATATTCAGTGATGTATACAACCTATAAGTATCTGACTCCTTTTCCTACAGTTTAGGACCAGTTTTCTGCTATTCAGGACAGTTTCCTGCAATTCAAGACAGTTTTCTTGATAACCTACTTGTTGTAAACTATATTCCAACAATGAAAAAACACAGTCAACTAAGCATAAACCAAGCTCAAATCAATTCAAAACATTCTATGGTAGTGGCAAAACATCCTAGGAACAAACTATATCCATACAAGTATCAATGTTTGTATTATATGCAAGTAGCAATACCAAATACAGCCAGCCCACTGTTACAACCAGCAGTATTTTCTCTATTAAAACAAGAGTATTCAGACCTCAAAACAACCCCAAAACATCTCATTCAGATGCCACTCTATGTAGGAGTTGATACATGTCCAATCGGTCAGAATATATTGCATGTGTGTCATGCAAAGATGATAGGTATCCTTCCTGCAGACAATAACCAGTCAATACCCTGGTATAACCAACAACAAATTAGTCCAAACTTTGGACTTTCAACACTCACAATTTCCAAAAAGTATCTACTACTCAAGTGGTATGATCCAAGCATTTGTTTGTAGCAAATAAGCATCACATATACTTCAACCCTGTAGGTATATTGTTTCCAAATTCAAGACAGCAACAACCAGTTCACTGTTTCCAGCATGCAAATAAGCTCCAAAACTGAGCATTTAACACTCCAATATCATGCTCAAATGCATGATAATAAGGGCATATACATTGTTAGGATGAAAGCCACCAGTGCCCTAGAATCACCTGTTGTTTACTACAGTAAACAGCCAGTCTACACAAGGTATGTGCTGAATATCTCAAAATCTGTAATGAATTTGAAAAAACTTTCTTCTGCAAAGTTGTAGACCACATTGAAATAGTCGGGGCCGTTTCTCCAAAAACCATTTCTATAGCAAGATATTGCTTCTGCAAAAAAACGGGCTATAGGCACAGTCTCCTTTGATGACGTTTTCTTTAGATGTGATGCCTTGATGTCAAATGACCACTGCCAAGCCTTTAGGCTTCATGCGTTCAAGCTCTGATACCATGTTGGAAGAGAGGGAGAGAGACAGAGTGGAGCGGAAGATGAGCCTGAGCTCATTGTTGTTCTTCTTCCATTATTCTTCCATCATACTAATTGAAAGAGACTTACACACATAGGTATGACTAACCAAAACCAACTATGGTTAAGTCACTGACTACACCGACTTATTGAATGTCACACACGTGTACAGCTGTATCCAACTAATGTCGGTCACACACATAAAGATAGTTTGATTGAAGAGTAACGAGAGCTTGATATTCTAACATATTAAGCATGTATCCACCATTAAGAACCCATTGACAATGATAGGTATAGAGTATCCAAGCTCAAATGCAAATCATCCCATAGTCATGAATCTGTGTAATGAACAATGCCTATATAACTCATGTAAGTATGAGAGAGTCTCCCATCAACTCAAAAGAACTAGGCTATGCAATGTAAGTATAAATGGCTCCCACTAGAAGTAATTTTGGAATACCTAAGAGAACAATAAAGCTCTATACATCAAGTACATAGCATCCATGTATCCAAAGACATGAATCAATACATTTGGAAGCATATATTGACAATAGGCCTTCAACTTGCAAGTGAAGAATCACTATATCAATGAGTTGATGCCAAAATGTATTCAATCAAGCTCAAATACAAAGCTCTAAGCTTATCATAAGCATATTCAAGCATATACATCAATGCCAAGCATCAACACATATATGTAGAATCCTTGAAGCACTTGTAGGCATGTAATACATAGACCTTCATAATGAATGCTTGCTATCTAGACTTTACTATAGCAAATAAACTTTCAAATGTCAAGCTATTTGAGCTCTAAATAATCCAAGAAGCCTATCCAAGTATCAAACCAACATCCAGGCGTCAAATTTCCATCACATGAGCATTATGGAACTCAATGTATGCTGTTCGCATGGTATTATAGTAGAAATATACCAAATTGTAAGACAATGGCTAAGCAAAAACTCTCGTCCAAGAGTGCCCAAGAGTAACCCCTTCAATACCAAAAAGATTCTCAATGAGTTACCAAGTAGCAAGGAGCCAACCAATGCCTAAAGGAGGAGCTATCCAAGTAGGGACAAGGGATTGAGAATCAGCACAAAATGTGCTAGTTGATCCTAGGCCTTCTTCAACTATTCTTCACCTCAATGATCACTAAGCAAATGCTCTATGGTGCCTTTGGAAGTTGGGAAAAATATTAGGAATAAGACTTCATGAAGGGGGAAGTCCAAACATATCTCATGAGTGAAGGGTTGGGGCAACCGTGGAAGCTTGAAGTAAAACTCTCTTCTTAGGTCGAAGCAAAGACTAATGAAGCTCCTCGAATGCCTACTCTAATACTAGTTGAAGGATGGAGTAGGAATGGAAGCATGAGTGAAAGTAAGAGGGAAGCAAGAGCTATGGAGGTTTAAGCAAAAGAGAGAAATTGGTGTGTGGGAACTCCAATAGTTACAATGTGCAATCCACCTTCCCTTATTCTAATGTCATAGTAAGAATAAAGACTAAAATAGTGATAGGCAACCACTACTTGCAATTCAGAGGTGTGTGAGCAATATGTAAAAGTAAACGTAGGTAGCTAGGCATAGGTGGCCTGAACTCCAATTAAAACCCAGACCTTATATATAAAGGACAAAAGGTGAATGAAAGAGCTCATTCTTACGTTTGCAAAGTAACCTTTTTCCTTCATTTTGTATTATCCTCTTATGCACCTTGTTGAGTGAGGGAGAGTAAGACAGAAAGGGTGTGAGTGAAGGACTTGGAGATTGAAACTCTTCTCCCTTTTTGAAATCTTCCCTTTTTCCCTTTTTTCTCCTATACCTTGGAGGATGAGAGGTTAAGTGTGCGGTTGAGAGCACGTCTTTTTCATTTTCTCTACTCTTTCTCTTTTTGATGGGATTCTTGTGGATTGGATTGGTGTGAGTTATGACAAAGCAGTAGTAATGGATTGGGAATAACTTGTATCACGAGGTAACTAACATACCTTTAAAAGATATGTGGATTACAATGCATAAAGGTGAGGAGATGAGTTTACTAAGAACTCTTGAGTTGTTTGTTTCTCACTTAAATTGGGATGTGAGGAGAGAGAATGGCTTGGAGATTGCAATGTGAGTCAACTAGTTGAGAGATGTTGTGCTGATGAGCATTTGAACTCTTAAAAGAATAAGAGTTCATCCAATGTCCCATTACATAGATGGTGTGAGTATGTTTTGGACAACTACTAGTCTCCTAGCCAAGCTTTAGGCCTATCTTGCCCACTCACTATGCTTGATCTTTTTCTTCTCCCTTAGCCACTCAAACCAAATTTCCATTGCTACCCCTACATCAATAAGGTAGTTGAGGTCATGTACTAGTGCTAGGACCAACTTACTTGAAGTTAAGATTATTGATCTAGCTCGTGGCTTCCATAAGAGATCTGTTTTGTTCAAATTGATGTTTGAGCCAAATGTGAGAAAAAATCATAGGCTTTTTTGAAATCCAAATTTATGAGTACATACCTTCTTTTGTCATAGCACTAAATATGACGTATAACCTTCAAATAATGTCAATTTGGAGGTGTTTTAGCTAGAAGAGTTGTTGGCTTATTAAATGTGTTTTGTTTTAGTGTGGGTGGTATGCAATAGGATACTTTCTTCTAAAGTTCGCAAGACTTTCCTTAAAAGATGGAAGTAACTGCAAGATGCATGAGACGTATCATTCCATGCGAATATGCAATTTCAAGACCATAGATCTTTTGCCTTTATGCAACTATAGGATCTACAGTGATCCTTCTTTTCCTTGCCCTATACTATAATGATTGACATTTAGAGCTAATTTTTATAAACCCTACGTTGATGCATCGAATTCAAAGCCTTAGTATTTTAATGAAGATGCATCTTTTCCCAATTTCGAACTTTGATAAAGAACTCTATGCATGGCTGCATCATTCATTCATGACCAGATGCCAATGAATACATCATTGATTTAATCCTTCTTCTACTGCTTATCACAACCTAAATTGTAACTAACATTGCATGCGAATTGCATAATATCAAAGCTCATAAATCTTTTCCATACATTGCAACTATTCAGACATCATTTAATGACTGTCTACGATTATCTTACAACTAGGAAATTATTACATAAGTGCAAAGACAATCTACAGCTTCTGAAGAATTTTATTTCACAAATTGTGCCGATTGGATTTTTTGGATCATGTTGAAAGTTGTGACCTTGTTGGGAATTGTCGGGGGTGCATTACTATTTTGGGGGGTGCTACTCTACTTCTCCTTGTACCATACGTGAAAGAGGGTCTCCAAAAACCATGGTCATGAAGTGGGAAGGTAAGGTGGTAAATATCACAAAACGTAAAAAAAAAGCGAGACATATTGGCTATTATTTTGGGACATTGACTGAAAAACCATCCTGAGAGATGGTAGATATTACAGAGCCATGCATGTAGTAGGGAGGAATCGATCCAGAGATTGTCCGAAATGCGCACACCTACCTTGACCAACTAGGCTACAACTTGTTGATATTGCCACACAATGTTGAACAAGCTTGTGTGGTTTGAGTATGGTGGGTGCGAGAGTTCAAACCCTCGGTTCCGCATCCCAACGGCACAAATGATTTCGCATCTAACATTGCAACATATATGTGTGTATCCATATTGGCTAGGTCTTGTGATGATGATGATGAGGAAGAGCAAAGTACACATAAGGAAAAGTACAAAGAAGAGAGGGTGTGAAGCGACCTTGTAAGTTGTAAGTGGAAGGGGGGGGGAGGTACGTTCATATTTTCCCGCCTTGCGGATCAAAGTGACAAAATATTCAAATAATCTCTCTCTCTCGGAACGACAAAAAAAATTCAAATAATCTCTCTCTCTCTCTCTCTCTCTCTCCATCCTTTTTCTTTTGTACCTCGCCTTATCGCTCCCCCACTATCTGAGGCACTGTTTAGTATCACTGGGCCTTCTCCCTCTCTCTCTCTCTCTCTCTCTCTCTCTCTCTCTCAGAGGGAAATCCAACTCCCCTGCTTCCCCCTTGTTCAAAGAAAGAGTTGGATTCTCTCCTCCAGAGAGTTTTTCTGCCTTTTGTCCCCCCTTTCTGGCCATTACAGGGAAGGAGGTTCTTCTATCAGATTCCTGTCTCTCTCTCTCTCCCCCCCCCCCCCCCCCCCCCCCCCCCCCCCGCCCTCCCCGTGCGAGTCAATTTCAGAGTCTTGATGTCTTGATCAAACGGTCAATTTTCTGTTCTCAATTCTGCTGCTTCTCTAAATCCCTCGTTAGATTCGTCGCCATTTCAGCACACAATGCCGGCCAGAAAAGCCTCAGAAGTTGAATTGCTGGAGGAGAGCGACGACGACGTGCTCATGTCGGTCATAACCAAGAGGCAGAAGACTGATTCAGACGCTCGATTCTCCAAGAAGGCCTCCAAGAATCGCAAGGGTGGCATCATTTGTCGCTTTCTTGGCAATCCCATCAGCAAAGACGAGGCTGCCCGGAGGTGGCCTGACAGATATCCTACCAAAAAGGACAAGGTCAGTAATTCCATTAGCGCCACAAAAGTTTGCAAACTAGTATGTGATCATTTGTATCACAAGACACGTTATTGATATTTCTACACAAGAAGTTTTATCCAAATTCTCACTATAATTCCCACATTGTGAATTATAGCAAACATCATGAACTTTTGCAACAGAGGGACTTCTTGCCTAGCTATGTGACGTTGGGGACAGGGGGCAGCAGCCTCCTTGTGGCAATTACGACAACATCATGAGCTCCTGTGAGGGAGGGTCTGTATATTTAGCGAGGTGTGGTTGGGGACAAGGGCTGCCGGTCCGTACCCTGGGCCTGCAGCTTCCTACCCCCAAGCACACCTAAAAAGGTCCGCAGTGTCTCCTGGGCTCATGCTCATGGTGCTGAACACTTGAGGGAAAAACAAGGGAAATGAGCCCCTTGTCCCACATGGGAAAATGTGAAAAACTTACTGTGAAGGTCACCGAAGCATCATGGTTGCTTGAAGTAAGCTAGTATTGTACTGCAAAAGGACGTTTCAATGCACAGCTCGTGCACATGTGATGAAAGAACTGTGGTAGGTTTCCTGTGAAAACGTGATACTTTGTTACCTTTTTTGGCTGTAACCACAGTCGATGAAGCTCAACACACTAAATTTCCATACTTCATGGCATCTGTATGGTCGATTGCAGGAGTGTACAGGCATGCTATTTGATTCCACATATTATGTTACCACAGTAGCAAATTCAGCTTACACTCACGGTCCCTAAGCTGTGTTCAGGAAAAACTGAGGCTCAGTGGCAACTGACATGTCTAATTCAGAAAGAGAGGCCTTTTAAAAAGTCTGTAGAGAATTGTTTCCAATCTAAAATTTAGAGCTGCATTACCTATTGATCGTTCATCTAAGCAAATGTTTGCAAACCAGTGAGGCAGAAGGCCTTTTGTATTGGCTCCCAAAAAATGTTTTTATGTTTTTATGTGGATTATGTGCAAGTGACTGCAAACCTGTATGCAATTATGCAATTGTTTGTTCATGTGCACAATAAGTCTTAGGTACTTTCCATTGTGGGAAGTTCTATGCTATTCTGAGCTAGCTATTTAAACATTATATAAGTTAATCCAAGGGAACCACACCATACCTAGCATGTTGTAGTTGTCTTTTGGGAGGGAGGAAGATTGCAGGCAACCCTCCTGCACCTGCAATTCTTGTCCACTGCTTAAAAGGCTAGCTCTGTAGTAGCTGCTTTGGAGGGATTCATAATGTGTTGGAGTCAGAGTCAGTTTGAGAAATGGGGGGTCTCAGAGCTGGAGAAATGTGAAATCATGTGGGAAAATTTCTAAAACTTATTGAGAAGTTACCTAAGGTGTGCAATTAAGCAAGCAATGACAGACAACTAGTTGAAGAAATAATGGAATGAATTTCTGTTAACAGCTATAAGGTTAAAAAGTCGCAAGGGCATATCTGAAAGTTAAAAGGGTCTCTCTTGGGAGAGTTCAAGTTCCATGGCATGATTGAGATGTCTAGATGGTGGCATTCTCAGTCTAGACGGTCGCAATTTCAACAGGTCAGTCAGGAAAGACGTAGGAGAAATTGTCAACCAGCTGTCTAACATGTTCTGGTTGTTCTTCTTTCTTTTTCTTTCTCAAATTGTGAGTAAGGACGGACAGATGTCGCATCTCATAGGAGAATGAATGCAATGGCATCTGTCTCAGAAAGATGCGTGTGCTTAAGAAGCTCCTTAAGGTGAAATCAAGTGGTGGTCTTTGAAATTGTGTTGCAGAAGAAACCTGCTTCTTCAGAGGACGGTGTCTCAAGCGAGAAAAAGAAGACATCCTCGAGCGATAACAGGTTCTAGTTTTTCCCTGCATGCATTGGGTGCACAGCTTCTTTGAAGATCAAAATCACGAGTGACTTCTAATTTTCATTAAGTATTAATCTGATTTCTGTTGGGTTGTGAACGAGTGACCTATGTTCAACGTGTTTTGTAGCGAGCAAGAGGAGAAGGCAGCGATATGCGTGGGCCATTACACAAAAGCAGAAGTGGACGGGACTTTCTACCAGCTTAACGATTGCGCTTATGTGAACGTATGCTTCAGTCTCGTGCTGCAATCGAGAGAATTTGGACCCAATTGCTGGGCTAATTATTTAAGTTAATTCGATGCTTTAATTTTACAGCAAATGGCCCAATTACTGGGCTCGTCCTTAATTATCCATTCTAACCTGTGGCAAAGCTGAGAACACCCACTCCAATTTCTGTAATTCAGCAAAGGATTCTGGTATTATGACATCACAGCTCACAAAAAACCGAAGTGAACCTTAAATGACCTGCAAACTTTTGAGAAACCTTTGAAACAAGGTTTAAGACCTTAAGCTTTACAAAAACTTTAGTTATAGGAGTGGCTAATAGATGTAATTTGATTTGAAGATCTCTCTAAAAATTTTGAAGGTTTTTCTATCTGCTACCAGAAATACTTTTCATGAACACTTTATATGTAGAATTCGGGTCAGGAGTCTTCCACAGTATGATAAGCTGTCATTAGCTTGTTAGAGAGCGGGGAATAAGGAGATTTCTACCCTTCCCTCACTTTATCATTTTTGCGCTAATCTTCAGGCTGGAGAGGGACCTGACTACATTGGCAGGATAATGGAGTTTTACAAAACTGATGACGGATCATTGTGGTTTACAGCCCGATGGTTCTTTCGAGCACAAGACACAGTAAGAGAAGAAATGCCTGCACAGTGTTTTATAAGTAATGCGTGTTCTGTTAACGAGGTCTAACCATCATGATAAGGAAGCACTTGATATATTGTCATTGGATTTCTGACAGGCAATTGGAAATTCTGAGGGCAAGAAACATGATCCGAAGAGGGTTTTCTATTCTGAAATCAGAGACGACAATCCTTTAGAGTGTCTAGAAGGCAAGTTAAAAATTATCAAACTCTCTCCTCTGGTGAGTCCTTACAATTCTCTCCTCCTATTGTAGACTATTTTGGGATTTTTATTTGTCAGAAAACTAGAGCATGTACTATGTTTTTTTGCAGCAATTTTTTGGTAAGAAGCCGACAAAAACGATCCCAAAATGTGATTATTACTACGATATGGGGTATGATTATGCATACTCCAAGTTCTACAGTCTTCCATCCGGTAATTCTACACCCTCTGAGAGAGAGAGAGAGAAAGAGAGAGAGAGAGGTATATCGTATCCAGCGTGGCCCAGGTTTCCAAATGTTGAAGAGATTGGCATGTGAATCCATGCTCACAAGGATGTAGCCACGACCACATGTCCTGTTTCAAAGCCAAGGCTGCCATAGCATCCCATTCTTGATGTTCTTGACCGTCCATAACAGAGTGAGGCAAAATCACCTGATTCATAGACATGCAGACATTAAAATTGCCCATCACAAGCCTTGGGCAGACGCCCATCTGGTCTTGGGTCTAGGGCAAGATCCCTTCTTCCTCTGCTTGCAATCAGCTTATCTCTGCCTCTTCTATTTTCTCAGATGGACAGCTCTTTGCCACACTTGGTGCACCCACAATGCTTTCTTTTTGGATTCGGCCTTGAGCATCCATGGTCATGTGGCCCGTGTCCAAGCATTACTGTTATGGCCATTTCAGTGGACAGGGTCCTTCCCGATGTGGCTGCTCCTTGGCTGGATATTGTTTGCTCTACTTCTATTGTGTCGCCAACACGATGTTTGAGTGCTAGGTTTTGGTAATTTTTTGGCTGGACATGTGAATTGCTAGGATTTCCTGGCTGGCCAGAAGGCCTGCTTCATGTGATTTGTCACCTTTCTGTTTGGTTGGCCTGAAGGCCTGATGTAAATATCTCCATACATTAATATACACATATTCACGAAAAAAAGAGAAAGAGAGAAATGAAACGTCTCGTTTTCGTTGTGCAGACCATGATTCAGGAAATGATTCAAGCTCGACCATATCCAGCGATTCTTCAATGCAGCAAGAGAATGGAGATTCTGCTGCGTACCAGACAAAGCTTGAAAACGGGGTTTCCAACAAAAAGTCGGAGATGGCGCTTCTTGACCTTTATTCAGGCTGTGGAGGAATGTCCACTGGATTATGTATGGGGGCAAATCTCTCGGGTGTGAAGTTAGCCACTGTAAGTCTTAAGAACGTATCAATATCTTTCTAGAGAGTACAAACAGCTTGCATATGAATGTATCTAAACTCACTTAGTCATTGTAAGTTAACGACGCCATAGTTAAAAGCCATGCTATTGAAACCACACTAGTCAGTTAAAGCAAGTAACTAGGTTGCAAGGCATGTCCACTCAAAGTTAATCCCTGAACGCACAATGGAATTGAAACCACACTATCAATGGAGGGACTAGTGAACTCTAGGATGGAAACCGCTCATGGTTTGCTAAGGCAATGATTACCTAGATTGTTTTATTGCAAGTCGGCCATGCCAATGAATGAGTCTTACACATCGGATCCCCTTCTGGTCTTGCCCAAAATGCGAGAGATAGGCCCAAAATGTCCCTAAATGGGCCAAAGTCATTAAGGTTAATAGACACTAACGTTTAAAAGCTTGGGCCAACGTCGTTAAGGTTCATAGACGTTAATGTTTAAGAGCTTGCATGATAATATTTGATTGGTGTGAGTTTATTGCAGCCAATATACATTTTTTATTTTCTCTCCATGTATACGACAGGAGCTTAGTAATCCTTGGCTCTTGTTGTCAAAAGAGTGGAGTATAGGTGATAAGTCAGTAAAAGTTTCCATGCTTGAATTAAGAGACTATTGAGACGAATATAGAAGTCTAATATTCAGGCTCCAGCCATAATGATCAGAAATTTCAAACCAAAAACCTATTAAGATGAAAAAAGGGTCTAGTTTCTGGCCACTAGTTTGCCTTTCCCCCATAAATTCATAATGCAACATATGCGTGCAATTTACACCTTTTTGCAACATTTGACAGTCCTGCTTTTGCAGAAATGGGCAGTTGACCTGAACGAGCATGCTTGCAAAAGCTTGAAACACAATCATCCAGAAACTCAGGTTCGGAATGAAGCTGCAGAGGATTTCCTTGCATTGCTCAAGGAATGGCAAAAGCTGTGCGAGAAGTATGCAAAGGAAGAGGAGGGAGTTGTGAACAAAGCCCGAGGTTCATCTAAAACTGCCAAATCTGCCAAAGTAGAGGAGAAGGATGGAGCAGAAAACAGCGAAAGTGAGGAAGAAGGGGAAGAAGCTGACGAAGATACTGCTTTACAGGATGGCGAGTTTGAAGTTGAGAAAATCATAGGGATCCGCTGTGTTGGTCCTTCCGCCTCGAACAAATCAGGACTCGAGTTCAAGGTTCTTGCCTTTACTACATCTCTCTCTCAATCAAACTGTTTAAGCCCTTTGCAGAGTTAATACAAAAAAGTCTTACAAATAAGGTATCAATACACGAAAAGGATAATAAAATGTAGAAACAAACTTATCCTCTGGAGGAATCCATTTTGACACCAAACAACTATTGATTGATTTGCTGCTAACAAATCATCACCAATGGAAATGCAAATAATGGCCCATGTGCATTCTTGGGTTTTGGTAACTTTTTCCATACTAATCACTTGCGTGCAGTTGAAGCAATTGAGCACATCATGGCTAGCTTTTAATGTTCGGTTGTGAGGCGCTATTTAGCTTAATTTGCTTTGAGTAATGCCTACATGGATTTCAGGAATAAAACGGACAATCAATTTGGGATTTCCTAAATCAAGATAAAATCCAATTAAAGAGTTCAAATTGAGATTTTTAACATATTTATTTCAATGTGAAGTCAAATATTTAAGATGCGAAGAAAGAAAAGAGAAAATAGTATTTACTTATTTAATGAGATGAGCCTATAGAAGTATCCTTTTCAACTACTAATTAAGTATATAAAATTGAAAATTTCCATTAATGATGTATTTCTTAACTCATTTTGAAAATTTACCCCTTGAAAATTTGATACATGCCTTATTGGTTTTGCCCTTGTTATCATGAACTTGAAGGTGCATTGGAAAGGATATGGAGCAAGTGAGGATTCATGGGAGCCCATGGATGGATTGGGGTAAGTGGATTCGGCTTAGTTCTTATTTGAGGCTTTTCATTTTCAGGCCCACCTAGGGCTTTGAATGAAGTAAGGGAGTGTTGGTTGTGGATAGACTTGCAATGTGGCATGCCCAAGATTTGCTATAGGCAGATTTTAATATTTTGTGAGCATTTAGATCAGGCCACTATGCTAATTCAATGATAGATGGTCTCAAGCATTAGGCTTGGAATGTATTGGCAGCTTCCTCTTTTGTTTCATCTAGTGATGGATGGTCTTGAGTGTTAGGCTTGGAATGCAATGGCAGCCTCCTCTTTGAATCAGGACATGTGGTCATTGCTTCATCCTTGGAATTAGGAACCACAATGTACATATATTGTTCTCTTTGGTATTTGAACACTTTGGGAAAGATTGGATGGGGTTTTATTTATTAAAGTGACCTTTGCTTGCCATTAGTGTTGAACCTTTGGGTCAAAGGTAGCATATCCTTTTGGATCATCATCATGTGCTATGGAAAATGCTGCATTTGCTTTTTTTCTTTAGTTGGTTGATTCATTAGCTAAATTTAATTAACTTAAACAAAAAACTCATTTGGGAAAACTGTGATATTTGGCAAATACTTTTATGCTTCAAGTAGTCATTCTAATAGCATGATCAGTTTTTTGTAAGGATTAGTTGGTCGATTTATTTGGTCCTCAAGTATTCTTTGATAGCATAGAAGCACGGGATGTTCTTGTAACAACTGTCACATAGTTACAATGGCATATGAGGTGCTTTATGCATTAGCTACTTGTCTTGAATTGTGGCATGTGCAATCTTTCTTAGTAGATGCTCTAAATTTGTAGTAAGTTGTTGGCTCCTTAGATGACTTGGACATTGCATATGTTGGTTGCTCTACAAGGTGCAATCTGTGAAAGATGAAGACTATGGAAGATACAAATTGCTTTATCATGTGGATGCTTTGCATGATAATAACCCTCAAGTATATGACCTCTTTGAATGGTCATGTTAGCTGATAAACAATGAATTTTTGTAGGAGCTCTTCATGAAGGTAGAATGATTGATTTGCTTTGAGACACCTAGAGAACTAATGTTTGAGGCCATAGCTAGGGTGCTAATGGCTGATATAGAAGTCATGAGGAAAAGGAAGAAAGTGGAATGAAATGCACATGAATTGTGATGAACATCGCTAGGACTTGTAGCACTTTTTAAGACAACATCATAGAACTCCAAAGACAACTAGTGAACAACTTTGTGATTAAAGCTAATGCTAGATTGGTAGAAAGAATCCTTAGCAAAACCGTACTTTTAAGGTGCAATACCCCAATAGGAGCCAAGTATTCAAGGAGTAAATATAAGGTGGTGATTGCTATGGCTTAATAGAGCAATTGCACAAGTTTATGATGTTAACTTGAGGCTAACAACCTGATGGTAGAAGATAAATGAGATTAGATCTTTGGCAAATGCCTAGCTGAAAAGGATATAATCTAGCTCATTAGTTGGATAATAATCAGAAGATATGTACATATATAAGTTGAAGGACCTCTTTATCAAGTGCTTTTTAGAGGTTCATGATGAGTAGAACCTCAAAAAGGATTCTTTCCACATGAGGAAGTCTACAAATTACTCCAAACATGGATACATGAGATTTGTTTATAGGGACTTGGATGCATGTGATATAGAGATTTTCTTAATAGCAACTATCCTTGAGATGGAATTCACTTGTCTTTTAAATGTTTTGTCAATGTCATAGTTGCCAAGGGTTTTTGAAATAGGAGGTATGAAACAAGTTTCATAGGCTTCATACGAGTTTCCTAAAATGTTAATAATTAGTTTCATTCGAGACCAAAGAAAACTATAGACTTTATAATATATAAGTATGACTTATATAATGTAATTTATCATAATTCATGATCTAGCTTTAAATATAGAAGAAGCCATTAATATATACATTCATCATGGACAACAACTCAAACAAAATTCTTGCAATCAATGTTAATATCCATGCCAGTGTGTCAAATGAATTCGTGACAATGCATGGGCAATGTATAGGTGAATAATGTCCATCTTGATCTTGTAGAGCTCCACTTGACTAAGCTCTTAAAAAGGGGGCTTTGGGTGGTATCATAGAGGTGGGAGGTGATCGATTTGTAGCATATCTAGTTGCAGTCTACACATGCTCTTAACATTTTCAGCATTGGTCTATATGCTCCATATAATTACTCATTGACTTATCTTGCCCTCATTTCTAGGATTGTTTTTGCTTTCTTCTTATCTCCTCAAAGCCTTCTCAAATGCAAGCTTTTGTTCTTTCAACACCTTGTTTGTTTTGTTGGCTAGATTTTACCCTTGATATTTGTAGTAGCATAGTAACATTGCTAACTATGCTTTCTATCACGCAGAGATTGTGAGGAGAGCATCAAAAAGTTTGTCATTCGGGCCAAGAAGTCAGCTCTCTTACCTTTACCAGTATGTCAAGACTCCCTTTACTCACTTTTAATGGATATGTGAAATTGCCTACTTACAGGTCATGCATTATGATATTGTTTTGATCAGATATTTGCTACATTGCTATTTTATTGTTTTGCATTTGCCTTCCATGCTTCATTATAATCTACATTTCTTGTACTAAGCATGATATACTTTGAGCATGTGAGAAGATATTTGATTAGTAACAATGACTAAGCTCAGCCTAAGGGCTTATTCTTGAACCATTCTGAATATTGATGCAAAAGTAGGGTAATTGCTAAATGTCTCTGCTCTAAGAGGTTTCTTTAACCCTAGGCAAAACTTAAGTGAGAATCCCAGGGAATAGCTTTGTATAAACACACACATATACATACACATATACATATGTACATATGTGCCTATACATATGTATGTGCATGAGTGTGTGTGCACATGCACACATGTGTAGGTATGTATGTATGCATATACATACATGCTAAGATATGTTTTAATCATGTACATACATGATTAAAACACAATAACTCAAACAAAACACAAAGTCGGGAAGAGGAAGATGAAATTGAATGAATGTTGAATGAATGCACAAAATGCTCGAAGGCAGAGTAGTCCAACAGCTGATGATCTCTTGTGGGAATGGGCTGATTGAGGTGTTGGAGAGTATTGTCCATTGGAGATGGATGTTAAGTGCAGCAACCACCAATTGGAGATGAGGATGTTGATGTCAACTGGATGAGAACCCAAATGCAAGGCTTGAGATGCTGGCAGCAGCTCCAGTCCAGTGTGGGAGGCTGACGGGGGCTGGAGGAGTTGGCGAATGGAAGGCTGGGCTGCACCAACTGGAAAGAGGGGTCAAGAAGAATGTTCCATCAGCAGTACCCTAAGGCAACTGACTCCAGAAAAACAGAATGGAACTCAGTGGGAGGCTCCAATGCAGCAGTAGTGAAGGCATCAGCAATTGGAACCAAATGTAGGTGTGGGCAGACTCCAAATGATCAGGGTGATAGCAAGAGATGGTCATAACAGTAGTTGGAGATGGTGAGTAGCAAATACTTGATGGAGATGGCAGCCCTTGTAGTGGATATACTATGATGAACTGGATGCAAGTGACCTAGCACCTCTATTTACAAAGATGGAACTGACCAAAGTTTAGGGTTTTGCTTATGAGACACTCAAGTACACTTGTGCATTTGAGTTTTGGGACTGTTTAATAAACTTAATGAAGGTAAGGTGTAATGCACCTTTTTTAGCTTAACAGCACTTGCACACACTCATCACTCATTCAGTGGCAAGTTTCACATATATTTGGAGTAGAGAAGCTAAATGTTTTCACGTTTCAGCCCTAGTGAAACATGTTTCATGGTAAATGTGCAGAGGCAAGAGAAGTGTAGATCGATAATGTTTTCATTTGTTGATTTGGCGTAAGTTAGTCTATCTTATTTGACTTATTCCATACCATTTGCAGAAGAAGTATTGTTTTTGAGCAACATTTACCTTGTAGGTTGAGAACGGTTTCATTTGCTAGTGAGTAGAGGTTCAATCTAAAGGGTGCTATATTCTACCTTGTGACATTTTATTTGGGGTAGTTACCTTTATGCGACATAGAACCTTAGAGAACATATAATTAGGATCTTCCTTTTTGCATCTTCATCTTTGCATTCTATGCTGATTCAAGGTAACTGTGAAATGTTTCACCTCTAGGTAGGCCCCAAGTGAAATGGTAGGTGAAGCGAGTGAATAATGCATATGATGCAAATTTCTTTATAAACAATGAGCTATAGCTTATACATTTATATGTGCTAATCCTCCTATGTCAACAAATGATGTCTTTTTTTGGGTGCATGCATGCATGTGTTGCACTTGGGCACACTAAAAAGAGCTAGAGACGAAGTCTAATATAGCATGCATTATTGTTTCAGATTCTTGAAACCTATAAGATTTTTCCGTTTTTAACCTTTTCTTGGCAGTGTATCTACTTGGGTGGGTTTAGCTTTTATCTTAACTTATCTCGAAGGTTTCAGTTCAAGCTGATAGCATATCATCAGATGTACCCTATATAGTGTGTGCAAAAAACCTCAAAAAGGCAAGACAAATAATCATTTTTTCACTTAAAGTGTTGTTTCACTCAGCCAGTTCACTAGGAATTTTCATGTTTCAGTGAAATGTTTTAGGCATTTCAGGTGTTTTGTGTTTCAAGGCCAGTGAAATGCATCTCACAGTTGCTGTCCAGCATAGTTGTTGAAAATTTGGCTTCAACTAACCTGGCTTTGGTTTCAATTGAAATTTACTTTGACATGAAAGAACATGTGCATGTATACAGGGTGATGTTGATGTGATCTGTGGTGGTCCTCCATGCCAAGGTGCTAGTGGGTTTAATCGTTTCAGAAATAAGGAGGATCCTCTGGCTGATGTTCGAAACAAGCAGATCGTTGTCTACATGGACATTGTCAATTTTTTGAGGCCTCAATATGTTTTAATGGAAAATGTGGTGGACATTTTGAAGTTTGCTGGTGGGATATTGGGAAGATATGCTTTGAGCCAGCTGGTTCAAATGCATTATCAGGTATTTCAACATAATTGTAGACATCTCTATTGCTTTCTTGTCACATTGTTGCATGGTGCTGATCAAGCTAAATATTTTGATTGTTCAGGTAAAGCTAGGCCTTATGGTTGCTGGCTGTTATGGGCTTCCTCAATTTCGCATGCGGGTGTTCCTTTGGGGTGCCACACCTACACAAGTATTTGTTCATTCCATACTAGTGTATCTACATCTCCTCTGATTGGTTCTATCAGGCATTAACAGACTTTTCTTTTCGTGATATCTGAAAGGTTTTGCCGCCTTATCCTCTTCCAAGTCATGATGTTGTCCAAAAAGGAGGTATTCCTCAGGAGTGGGAGGTACAGTACACTCTTGAGCTATCAGACTTTTCTTCCTACTGATGGTTGGTTGTAAGCTTATATGAATAGGTTTTGGTCATTTTTGACAGAGGAATATGGTAGCATACGATGAGACCCAACAACCAAAGCTCTCAAAGGCTTTGACACTGGGGGATGCTCTGTCTGACCTACCTCCGGTAACCCATACTAGGATATTCTATAGCAATCATATTTCTATGCTTTGATGCTGTATATGTCATTGAAAATCTATTTCTTAACTCAAGAAGTAGCATTATCAGGTGGAAAATTCAGAATCTCGAGATGAGATATCATATGGGAGAGGTGCTCGCACAGAGTTTCAAAGATACATACGCTTGCCAAAAGAAGGTTCACTTTCTTGACTGAGTTTCCAACAGCTGCAGTTTGATTTGATGATACACAAGGAAGCTCCACATTATAGCATACATAGATATCTATTTCTGTCTTGCCTATTCTTCTTGCTTTAACAGTAAACATTTAAAAGTTTCTGCAAAGTATTATCTTTTGGCAATTCTAGTTGAAAATTTACATTTTCTGCTTTTGCAGTTTTAACAGGCAAAACTAACTTGGCATCTTGCAAGAAGCAGAAAATGGTGCTTTATGACCATCGGCCTCTGCAGCTGAATGTGGATGATTACCAGCGCACATGCAGGATTCCAAAAGCAAAGGTTTGAAAATTCACTCGTTTGGAACTCAATAAAAAGAAAGGCCAAGAACAATTTTCATATTGAAATATCTAGAATCAAGCAGTTCTGCACTTTCTTATTGTCATACATCCAGTATAATAGTACGTTCAAGCTTTGACAATTCAGGGAGCAAATTTCAGAAACCTGCCAGGGGTTATTGTGAATGAAGACAACAGAGTGGCACTTGATACAAATATGGAAAGGGTGCTTTTGCCATCTGGGAAGCCTTTGGTAAGTATCAAAAGCCCAAGGAACAACATTTCAGATTGGAACATACAAGCCGTAAAGGATTATTTTCCCTCAATTGTGTGTGATTCTGCAACTTACATTGCTTGTGCAGGTTCCTGACTATGCCATCACATTTGTAAAAGGGCGCTCTCTCAAGTATGTTTACATTTCCACTGTTTTAATGAATCTTCAAAGGATGAAAGGACTTGTCACAAGACACGAGGCTAATGTGCTCATTTTGTAGGCCTTTTGCAAGATTATGGTGGGATGAGACTGTCCCAACTGTTGTAACCAGAGCAGAACCACACAATCAGGTTCTCAAAATCTTGAAGTTTCATGCCTTTCTGCACAACACTGCCATTGTCAAAGATGTAACTGATGTTGAATCTGTATACTTACAGGCCATTCTTCATCCAGAACAAGACCGGGTGCTAACAATAAGAGAAAATGCACGGTTGCAGGGCTTCCCTGATTACTATAAACTGTTTGGTCCAGTCAAAGAAAGGTTAGTGTTGTGTTCCATTTTGATCTCTGATTCAGTTGTCTTTCTATGAAGAAATCCTCAGTCAAGGCCAAAAAGCCAGCTTCATCTGTCTTGTAATCTGATGATTGTCTGAGGAATGTCTCAGAACCTGTATACCAGTTCAAGTGAATTTCTACTAGGGTAAAGGGGCCAATAGATGGTCATCAAGCAATCTTCCATTATAATTTTTTTTTCCAAGTGAGTTGCATAAATGTTTTTTAATGGTCAAACTATTTATATTATATAGAGCTCAAAGAAAAAATACTAGGACATGTTGATATTTTTATCAAGTAGCCTTAGTTACAAATGAAAGGTTCATAAAAGATGGACAGTGAGGGGCCAATAGAGTGACACTCGAGGATGCATTACTTTAGGGTTTTACAAAATCTAAAATATAAAAAAATTTACATGGCTCAATTGTTTAACTCAAGTTAAGCTCATTTGTAATTAAAAAAAAATCATATTATATTGTGGCTAAAAAAGCCACATATTTCTTGTAAAATTGTCACTCAATTGGGGTGGGGTGTGTTTTCCTTTTGGAGGGCGCTACTTTATTGGCCCCTTTACCCTAATTTGTTACTTATTTACAAGAACCTCACTTAGGAGTAGCTGGCCTTTTACATAATATTCTACAGTTTTGGAGATCATAGTCTTAAATGTGACTTATCATGTGCTTTCAACAGCCCTAATCAATCTTTTGGGATCATTGACTCTGTTTGACTTGATGCTGTGCAAACTGCTTTTAGTCCCTATCAGTGTAAGAGGAAAATGACTGATAAAATGCTCTCGATTTCATATGGGGCAATGGTTATGTGGTCAAGGCTGTGGACTTTTGGACAATTCTAACCTGAGATGCCTTTGCAGATACATACAAGTTGGAAATGCTGTGGCTGTGCCAGTAGCCAGGGCTTTAGGATATGCATTGGGCCTTGCAGCACAACACACATGTCCTGAGGAATCAGTGATGGTGTTACCTGCAAAGTTTCCACATGGGCTTGGTCGTGCAGCCCAACAAATGACAGACACATTGATAGATGCACAAGACTCTGCTTGAAGGTTTCTGCAAGTTTTCTCAGATCATTTGATCATTGAACTGGAGGGATTATTGGAGGATTGCATCAAATGCTCTTTCCATCATCACAATTCAACCTACCATTGATATACTTCCAGAGCCTTAGAAATTAAAGCACTTTTCAATGTTTCAGACAGTCATTTCCAATTGGAAATCTCAATGTTAGGAGCAAAGCCACAATGGTTTTGCATTTCTTCAATCATTCCCTGTCCTGGGATCATTCTTAAGATTTAGGTGTCATGCACACACATGGACAGATTTAAAATTCATGAAATTGTACACTATTGTAGCTCTAAGCAATTGTTTATTCAAACCTTGGGAAGGATGATGCCCAGTTATTTATTTGTCTCTTTGTTGCCATTTAAAATAGAGAGACAATCTGTAAAATTATATAACAGATTGGAATTCCTTAAACAATGCAGTCATCTAACTTGAGCAACAAATATAGTAATAGTACTCTAAGCTTGCCTACATCAAAGGAGTTGGTGTCATAGCAATGAAAGTCAGTTTGGTTAGCAACAACTTGGAAGTCTGGTTGTAAGAAACTGAACTTTTGGTTGAGTTTCAGACTTCCATTATGAAGTTCAGTCATTCAATATTTTACCCTCTATATCTGCAGGTAATAAGATAGATTGGTTCCTGAGACTCCAACAGACATCTTGCTTCTATTTACACTTAAGCAGACCATATGGTTGTAACTTTATTGATGCCTGCTTCATTTTTATATGATCAGAATCCAGAATGTTAAAAGCATACCTATTCCTGAACGTTGGCTGCTTGTAGACTTCACTGGTCTTTTAGTGTATGACTAAACATTTGGTTTCTCAAAGGAACTCCAGAACTAGTTCATGAATATGGGGGAGAGTGCCCTTTCCCTGTATAATATTGTACTTTACTATACTTTATTGTACTGCACTGTTTTGTATTGTGGTAGAAATCAAGATAAATGACCAAAAACTCACCTAGATATTTTTTGCGTAAGTTGTCAAAATATTGGCCATCTATACATTGGTCTTCATTCAAAAATAAAGCTTGTTAACCTGCACCAACACTAAATCATCATCATTTAGCCTCAAATAAAGTCACTTTTCTAGATATGATGGCGAAACATGTCCTGTCACCTCATGTAGTATATGATAGCCCATAAAAGTAAAGATTTGGGACTGAAATTACTGCTGCTTATGGCCTAAAGCCCTTCCAATTGATGCTTTCACTGACTACTTTAGCCTCCATAAATTCTCAAATAGAGGGTGATCAGCACAATGAGAGGGTGTTTCAATTCAAGCCAACAAGGAATACACTAATTGCTAACATGTCTCACAATCCAAATTTCTTATATATTGATGGCATGGATCATCACTTACAAATTGATGCTTTCTCCCACCATTTGGACGTATTGAAATACTTGTAGTCCTGATTTGATGGTAGTCAAATATCTGGCTTGCCAAGATTGCGTCCTTTTCTACTGTCTAAGCATTGTCCTGATGTTCTATCTTTCTATCTTTACCCATTGCTAAACACCACATTGATGTTGTATGTGGAGCTATAATCTATCTCCAGTTGATCTAGTTCAAGTTGGTAGCCCTTGTTTCATGCTGTTAGTGTCAACCTTGTGCTGCTGCATTACAATTGTATGTACCCTCTGGATTAACAATGTGATATCCAATAGCCAATAGTCTAATCGAATTGAATGTGGGCTATGGACTAACAATGTGGTATCCAATAGTCCCTTGCCTAATCAAAATATTTCATGACCCTGTAGACACGAGATGGATTCTCTACTCTTACCACCCCAACGATAATATCCCAATTATCCTTCTAGAGCCGTCTTCTAAACTAGAATAGCAGTCCTTTCCCGATCACGCTAACACACGATGGCCTGTTCATGATATTCCCGGCGTACTGCTGCTGCCATGCACAGTAGTGAAAAAGTGTCCCTTTTCAAATTCAGGGCCGGGAGTAAAGAAATTGTTTGGAACTCCACGAGTCATCAGTGGTGGCAGAGAGGAGTAGTGATGTTGTCGATGCCCAAGAGGTTCTTGCTCGCATATAGTTACAAATTACGATCATCATACATTGCAGGAAATATTTCACAGGAGCAAATGTACCTGTGCCTTCTTGTTGTCTAGTGTCATACTGCATGAATTGTATGATCCAGAGCAGCTGCATCTGCTGTCGAACGGCGCACTTTACACACGAATAAAGCGTGTCAATATCTTCCAAGTCACCGCTCGTCACCGCCCAACGCTTTCTGTTCGACCCAAGAACAAGAAAAGAAACTCAGGAGTTGCACTCAAGATCTGCTCATCACCGCCCAACGCCTTCTGCTCGACCCAAGAACAAGAGAACAAACTCAGGGTTTGCACTGAGGATCTGCATAAAGATGTATTTGAGGAGATATGCAGGTCTCCAGGTGTGTAGCCTCCGCGTTAGGAATACGGGGATCAGAGATGGGCAGCTGGTTTTAGGATATCGCAGCCGATGTGATGTGAGTGCAACTGATGTGACCATGTGATTCCTCGGAGAGATGCGCACAATGTCAAAGAGCTTTGTGTTCAGATCCTTCATAAGCCGAGATGCTGCCCATCGAGTCCACAGTACAATAACTTGGCGCTTCTTCCTGAGCTTTACTGCTTGGAAATTCAGCTAACTCTGTTTTTCGATGTGTGGGTGTGGCAGCGGCGTGCTTGCAGGATGGAGCAGAATGTCTTAGAAGTAATGGGTGGCGGAAGAGCACCATCCCCTCCAACTAGGTTGACAAGTGTAGCTAAGTAAAGGAGAATGAAGTTCCATGTGCAAGTCTTGCATGTTTGTTACGATGCTTAGATATGTGAAGTGTTTTAAAGTCAAGCTTGTTCGAATATTCATGTTTTTTTCTATGTTAAATGAGGTTTCCTCTCTTCGAAAAGATAATACTTTTTACATCTTGTTAGGTGTTCGTATAGGTGGTTGTATCTTGTCACACGGTTGCATTTTTCCTAGATGGTAGCTTGCTCAAAATTCTCAGTCTTGTCTATGCTATCAATTATTACTTTTATATTAGTCTCAAAGTTATTCTCAAACGGTTGGAATGTTTCTATACCTTTTTTCATTTTCTTGATAAGATTTTTTTGGTGTTGGATTCTTTTCTCGATGTTGGTCGTTTGTCATATGTACTCGTCGTTTTTCTTTCACCTTATATTGTAGATGAAGAACTTGCTTTTGTATCTTTGCATTAGTGCTTTTGGATTGGCTCGCGGGTTTTAATTGCAGACAGTGCATATGATATGAAAGTACTTGAACTGGTGGTAGGACTTGTAGTGGTTGAGGCTGCAAGTTTGGTGTTAGCAGAAGTTTAGTTTCTTCTTGATTTGCTTTTGTTTGTATTTTTGCAAGAAAATTTGATATTGTTAGTTCCTTTTTAAAAAATGTTTGAGAAGTTATGTTAGAGAACTTGCATGTTACGTAGTTTATGTTGTCGTGTAGACCTCTCTGCTCAATACGTATGTGAGCTTCTTGATCGTTATTGTAATGATTCTTTTTCATGTGATCTTCTAGTATGTCTTTGCCTTCTTTTCTCATGACTTCTACCAACAACTGGTTGAGCGAGATGTTAAATCCATAGTGCAGTAGCTTAATTGGGTACGTTTCGATGCCATTATTCTTGTGTCTAGAAGTGCTTGGGATATGTTTGTTCGTAGTGGATTGTCAACCAAGTCTTCATACTCAAGTTCGAGTTTTTTGAGTATGTCTTTGAGGAGTCTTGCATGTTAAGTATATATGAGTTAGTGTTGTTGTTTCAAGTAAAAATGAAGGTTGCAAAGTTTGTAGGAGGTTGTGTACCAGTTGTGATCTTGTCATTTGATGCAAGACACCGTTCTTTTTTGTCGAGAATTTGAGTGGATGTGGCAATTAGTTTTTGAAGGTCGTTGTACATTGTGAAGCCATTGACGTATGTTGATGGCTTTTGCCTAGCAACGTTTGCTATTTTCATTTGGTTTGTTGTTATACATCTGCGATTTTGTGTATTTGTAGGACAGTTCTCAATCTTGCGTTGGGTGTTCCAATGGTTTTGAATGTATAGTTGAAACATGTGCATGTATAGGTCAATGTGGCTAGGTGAAGTATTATATTTGTATTTTTATTCATAATAGGTATCATTTGGATTGTGTATCTCGTTTGGAGTCATCTTTGACTTGGATAATGTATATCCGTAAAGGAGAAAATGAGAAAAGCACATTAGTATGCTAATAAATTTGTTGGTAAGAGAAAAAAAAAACACATTAGTATATTAACAAATAACGTTTGAAAGAAGGTTTAGAAGATTGCTTTATTACTTGTTACAAGATGCGTATGAGATTGTTATGTGATTGAATGTGTTGTGTTTAATCTTTGTTTGTTTTTTGTTGAGCTGTGTTGTTTCTCTATTTGAGTCATGGTGTCAGGAAAAATGTCGGAGCGAAGGTAGATAGATCTGGAAGATCGACGATACACAAATTTCTTATTTCGATTACACGGGAGAGCATTACGTAGACTAGTCTTGGTGTGAACACGCTTCTTGTGTAGAAGTGCTTTTTGGTTGATTGTGGCTCCTTGCGATTTGTGATTAGTAATTGCGTATGCAAGTGTCAAAGAGAACATGGATTTATGGTACCATTTGCTATTTGGTGCCTTGCGTTGGTGCTTGCTGTGTCACAGGGTGAGTTGGTTTGTTGATTGGATCATGACTTGGATTTCTAATATCATTTTGTTGTTCGATGTGTTGATACGGTTGATCTTATACATTGCATCATTTGCTGCTACCTATGGTGAGGTCAATGTTCTTAGTTACCATTGCACACATCTCAACTACTATCTCCTCTGTCTCACATATCGCACCATTTGTTGCACCTATGGTGAGGTCCATGTTCTCAGTTATACCATTGTAGTTGCCCCAATTTCTATCTCCTCTATCTCACGGAAGTTTTTGTCTTGTGTCTAGGTCTGCAATGTTAGCTTGTTATTTGCATTCGTCTAAACTTTGACGGTGTGGATCTGTTCCGTTGTGTAGTATTTGTGTAGAATTTGCTTATTATATTTGTGAACATCTTCCTTGTGTGTGCATATGATTGTTGTTTTTTGATCAACGAAATCTAGGATGCCATTGTCAATCATGCATTAATGTAAGCATTCATGTATCTCTCGTTTGTTGGACAACGATGTCTGATCACTTGTAGAACCTATAGGAATGGCATGTCGTGTGCATATCGAACCGAGGTTTGGAGAATGTGTGCTTTCCATGTGTCCAGTATGATAAGGAGGTAATGTGATATTATTTGTAGAACTTGGTTTGATGGTTACAGATAGGCGGTAATTGTGTAAGATTGCCAAATAGTATCATGAGCTGCTTGCTGAATGGATTGCGTAACGAGCCTTGGTAGACGCTCATTATCTAGCGCACTATTATATTGATCATTGTCCTTGTTAACATGGACATCTCATGGATGATGATTGCATTAGCTTCTCTTATTGCAATGTAGCGTTCATCCGTCTCTTACAACTATATTGGATATTGATGTGCACGTACTAGTATCTTGAATTGGTAGTGGACTGTTGTGGATAACCTGTATAGTCTAGTTGCAATTGCTCCTGTGCTTGTTGTAGTAGTATGCTCTTATTCATGGTAATGAGGTTGTAACCATAGTAATGTATAAGGAAGCTCTTTCCACTACTTGGTGTGCCGCTTACAATGTGTAGGCCGTCCGTCACATCGATGAGGTGGTTGTAGTAGACAGCTTGTTGTTCTGTTGTTAGAGTAATGTCAAGAATTGTTTGGAACTCTTTCGTGAGCTGTAACATCTTTATTCGTATTGATACAACGCTACTTTCAGAGTAAGAAGCTGTTGGAGAGGTATTGTGAATGCCATTGGGTTGTCTTTAATGAAAGGGATCTTTTGAATAATCATGTTCATTAATTGGTGGGTTCGGTCTGAGGCAAGCAAGTTTCTTTGCATGTAGTCTATGATGAATGTTTCAAGGTCTTCCTAATTGGCCACAAGACCATTGAGTTGGCACTCGATGTAGTATGATTGTGCTGAGCTTTCAACGCTTATTAGTTCGCTCTTTGACTTAAAGCTTATTCGCTATAGTAATGTGTTAAAGAAGAAACCTTTAGTTTGGTGGCCTGGGTGAAAGTTGGTGAATTGTACCAATCTCGTGTGCTGCTCCATGGTATCCATAAGCATCGTAAAGAGTGGGTTCGTGATTAGATGCAGTGGTGGTTTTAGTGATGTTATATTTTTGTGGTAGTGATAGAATATTATATACTCTAAGCTCGATGACCATGCACAGTAAAGGTCTATAGGGTGCATGATGATATTCCCTATCCTTGTGAGCTTTTGTTGTCATATTTGTGCAGGGGAGCTGTCAATGTACTTGATAGACTCACTTTGTGTGAGTATTGGGATCTGCATGCAATTTACCGTTGCTTCTATTGGGTGATACTGGCTTGCACAATATTGTGGCAGAAATTACTTTTTGCTTGTTTGAGTCCAAGTCTTGTAGTCCGAGTCTCTTGGCATATTCTGTTTGAATATTTAACTTTTCGATTGGCTTTGCCTTCATTGTGTACTACTTGAGCAAGTAGCAAGAGATGTAAGAGTTTGCTACTTGTTGAATATTCATGTGCACTCCCTAGAGGAGCAGCAACATTGGGTGATATGGCACAACATTTCGGTGCTCATCTTCAAGATGGTAGTAGATGTATCATTGAGTTTCAGGGTCTATTATTGGTTTCGGATCGTCACGAGGCATAGGAAAATCTATACTTGCATTTACCATGGCAGTTACTTTCGCTTATGTAGCAAGCATGATGGCACCTATGAATTTGCTCTGCCATGATGAGGGCTCTTAGTTTTCTCATTGAATTGCACTCGTCATCGTTTGTTGGATGGAATGTATGTGCATATCTCATTTGTCATATTTGCAACATCTGCCACCTCATGTAACCGTAGGATCACATGTGCATGTAAGGAGCCCCTATGTTGTATCTCATATCTAATGACATGGTGCTTGACATGCTCAACGCAAGCAGCTTTGCCAAGAATGTATTGGCTGAAGAAAAGGTGGAACTTAGTGTGAAAGAGGATGGTGCACTTGATGGGGCAATCTTTCCATGAGAATTCAAGATTTAACTCCTTTGCAATGCATTCCAACTTGTTGATATTGAACCACCTTGTATTGGTGACATGGTCTCTAGTAGTGAACGTAAGGAAGAAATGGGATATGTCCCATATGTCAACCGTTGTGATAAGGTCCTTCAAGTTATGCTGGTGCCAAGATGGGAATCTTGATATTGAAGCGAGAATATTGTAGTAGTGGAGGATGTGACTGATGACCTCCTCATTCGAACTATTCTTGTTTGTGCGCATGTAGTTGTCAATACCCCTTTATAGACAAGTTGTGCTTGTGCTATTCGCAATCAAGATAGCTTGTTTTAGTTGGTATAGAATCAGGATGTAAGGCTTGTGTAAGGTGTACACAATGATCAGGGTTGATGCCCACATCTTGATGTATTTACTAAGATAGATGTTGCTATCATAAGTGCCATGGCGAAGTGGGAATAGGAACGGAAACACTCCATTTTCCAAGGTGATATCTAGGTAGGGCGAGTTTCTTGTAGGCAAGTTGTCCATCCTAAACATTGTTGTTCTTTCTACAAGACAATTATTATTCCGTAATATGATGCATGTGAACTCGTGTTGATAAGCTCTTTGAAATGCTTGTCCTCGGCTTGGCTTCGACTATATTGTCGAGCAAACTATAATCTCTTTCATTCTCATGTTCTACTTGGAGCATTGGGTCGAATAGAGAGCTTTCACGATGGAGCTCTAGAATTCTTTCAATGGATTGTCTATTGAGGATGCCAAAGCCCCCTGTCCTTGGATGTGGATGTTCTGCTATAGCCATGTACTCCTAGATCAATGGATTATGTAACATATTGAAAGCGAACACATTCGCAATATCAGATGTAGTCAAGTCAATTCTAGTAGATGACTCCGAAAGCGAGGTATTATTTCAAGAGACTAGAGAGTTGTCGAGAATCAATTGATGGTCCAAGGTTTCGTTCACAATCTCGCTGTTGTCATTTTGGAGATCGAGATAGATGTATCAATGATGCTCAACAGTTGAAGTCGTAATGGCTTTGCATTGAGAATTCATTTTGTGTAGTTTAAAAACAGTGAGACCACGTATTTGTTTCTATCTTTGTTCACAAGACATGGCCAGTATTTCATTATCATCATGTTGAATCCATGTTGTTGGCATGCAAGGATGAGAATAGTGCTTGACAAAGCTATTGTTACTTGTGTTTCTTTTGTAGATGCATAAGGAACTCTCCCTCCCAAAGACCTATTCAGTGTGACCGATTAATCAAATGAACAGCTATCATAATAGCCTTTGCCTAAAAACCATGGGGTAATGCGGTATGAGAAAGCTTAGTGTGGACCTTTTTCTGAATGGTCCTATTCATACACTCTACGACTCCATTTTTGGGGCGTATTATGAGGGGCAATGAGCTCTCTCTTTATCCCTTTATTGTTACAAAAGTCTTGAAAGACCTTAGACACATATTTCCCACCATTGGCAGAGCGAAGACACTTGAGTGTCTTACTTGTCAAATTTTTAGCCAATGCTAGGAATTTCTTGAATTTGTCCAAAGCCTCATACTTTTACGACAGATAGGATACACCCAAACTTTATGTGTATAGTTCATCAACAAAAGTGATAAAGTACTTATTTTCCCCTAGAGACAACCTTGGCATTTGACATACATCTGAATGTACCAAATCTAAAGGCGAAGAATTCAATAAAAGAGACTTCTTATGTGATATTTGAGTATTTTTACCGTAGAGATAATGATCACAATAGTCGAAATCAACATATCTCAAACACGACAAATAACCCAAACGAGAAAGCACTTTCATTCCAATTTGACTCATGTGTCCCAACCGGCCATGCCACAAGGAAACACTCGGTTGCTCAGTAATGGCAACAACATGGTCATGCACACTAGATACATGCAATGGATAGAGGGTATCACTCTTAGAACCATGAACAACTATTCTAGATCCCTTACATATCTTCAATTTGCCATCTCCAAAAGTAGCGTGATAGCCTTTGTTATCTAGCTACCCTTTGCTTATCAAGCTCTTCTTGAGCTAGGGTACATGCCTCACATGATGAAGAGTAAGCATTAGACCACATTGAAATTTCAGCTACATACTGCCAATGCTTGCAATATCATATTCATAGTTGTTTCCCAAGTGGACAACACCATGTTTGCCACCATTGTAGTTAGAGAACCACTCACAATGGGATGTGACATGAAACGAAGCACTTGAATCCAAGATCCAAGTATGCATGTCATCATTGGAATCTGTGACCAATGATGTGCACTAAAGCAAGAAGAGACAAAGAGTACATCACTGCTGCCACTATCACTCTCATGACTAACCATGTTGGCTTCCTCTATCTTGACATTGCTCTTCTTTGTAAGTTGGTTGTCCTTCTTCTCATCCTTGTTATCATAAGTCTTCTTACCCTTGCCTTTCTCTTTCTTCCACTTTTAGTATTTCCACTCAACATCTTTCCCATGAGATTTACTACATCTTTTACTGTCAGATTTCCCTTTTCCCGAGATTTGCCTCTAGTATGCAATGCACTAAATGACTTGTTTGCTGAATATTCTATCGATTCAGCTCTTTAATAAGCAAAGGGCTTTCCATATCAGAGTACATAAGCATAGCATTTGAGTTGCTCATAGCTGCCTTGAATGTATCCCAACTTTTATACAAAGTTCATAGCCATAAAGTGACCTTAAACTAATCATCAATATTAAGCTTCAAGGCAACCAGTTGGTTGAAAATTGAGTTGAACTCATTGAGATGTATAGACATGGCTATACCTTCCTTCATGTGAAGGTCCATCAACTTCTTCAATCAATAAACCTTGCTAGCAGCATTCTTTTGAGCATACAACTCCTCAAATCTAGTCCACATAGCATAGGCAAAGTCTAGCTTCTCTATGTTGAACAACAATGAGTTTGCACAACTGTCAATTCAATAGTAGAGCGTACAAGCTCCCAATGCTCATCCTAATCCTCTTCCTCAATGTTTTTCAATCGTACCCCTTTTGTCTTGATAGGCTTCACATGTTTCTTCTACACAAGACATTATAGCACTGCTTCTGCCATATGGCAAAGTTATGTACACCCTCAAACTTCTTGATATGCAATAGGTTGCTGCTATCACTACCTCGAGCCATGATTGCAGCCCAAAATGACAGAAAATATCACCAAAGACAAGCCCAAAGTGCCAAACAACTAACCAAGGGAAGGTGAAAAATACAACCAACAAGATGTGTCCAAATTCTTGTGTTCAATATTGATTATTGATCATATTCCAGCATAGGCAAGACATTTTAGATAGTAGCATACATCACCAAATAGCATATGATGGCTCTAAGCATAGATTGTTTGCAAATGGTACCTATTGTTCACATTGTACTGCATTAAGAAATTCTGAATAAACTGATTTGTTTTAGCCCAGATATGATGCACAAAGCATGTGCAATCACTGCTTCAGCAAATGCTATTATGTCAGTACCAAATCAAGACTAGAGAGCGTCACCGAAAGCATACAACCCAATCAAAGTCTCTTACAGGTATAGTACCTACTGACTGCAATTTTCCATAGCCATGAAAATATTTCCAAGCTCCTAATCAAGCTCAAAACATTTCCAAAGTCACCTTCAAATGATTGACATTCATGGTATACATGTACATTACATTACTAGCATCCGAGAGATGGCCGAACAAGCAATATGTACAAACCTTTGCCAAGTGCATTCAACCCTGTTGTTACAATAGCCAAAACTTCGTGTAAATTGAGTAAAATCCCTACTAAAATCAGGCCAAAAGCACCTTAGATCCAAGGCCTATCATCTCCCAATGTGTTTGCATCATGTAAGCATGTGTAGACATCCAATAGGCATAGTTGTTGAACAATAACAACTCAAGACATACATTGCCTATAAATTTTAGACTCACTTGTGTATTTCGGCCAATAACTAAGAGTAGACCACTCAATCTCAATGCCAAGTCTTGATGCAAATGCCACACAGTGTCCTGACCAATGCCAATGGGTTTCCAAGGCCAGTAAGGAGTAGCTATAGCGAATGTGAATGTCAAAGAAGCTAGGAAGAAAGGCCTAAAAAATAGGCACAAACAGGGTGATGCTGTCCTGATGGCTTGCAAGGTAATACTACTTGAAATGAGAGCTTTTAGAGCTCAGATCAATCACTAAGAACCTCTTGAAGAAGCCTTGAAGCAAGGCATTGAGTATAGATATCACAATCAATCAACTCATACCTCATTGATGGGCTGCCATTGCTATCAAGCTACAAGCTTCATCCATTGATTGCTTCTCAAGTAAAATGTATGAAGCCCCTTCTCCAAAAAACACTTGGCTTTGATAATAGTTTGATGTAGGCCAATGCTTGGATGCAAATTGAGAGAGAGAGAGAGAGAGAGAGAGAGAGAGAGAGAGAGAGAGAGAGAGAGAGAGAGAGAGAGAGAGAGAGAGAGAGAGAGAGAGAGAGAGAGAGAGAGAGAGAGAGAGAGTGTGTGTGTGTAATAGGAGTTAGTTACATTAATTGGACAATGCAGCTTGTGCCTTCATGCAAACATGGGGTAGAGACTGTTACTTCAGATATCAACAAGTAACTCCATATTCATGAATTTGGGAATATCTCAATTCCTACTTTTAAATTGTCAAGAAGTGGACTTAAAATAACATATTCATAAGTATCTCAAAACACTTTCATATGACAACTCATTAGAAAGTGCTTTGCAAATGGAACCTATCAAGCTATCGAGCATAAAATTTGGAGCATTAGTTTTCAAGTTATGATAAAAACAAAGTTTTGACCATGAGCCCCAAACTTTTGGAAAAGTCTCAAATTCATGTTGTGTCAATTGGTGAAGTTACCTCATCGTACACAAGAGCATTGTCCTTTTTTTTTGCACAAGGCAAAGAGAGAGAGAGAGAGAGAGAGAGAGAGAGAGAGAGAGAGAGAGAGAGAGAGAGAGAGAGAGAGAGAGAGAGAGAGAGAGAGAGAGAGAGAGAGAGAGAGAGAGAGAGAGAGAGAGAGAGAGAGAGAGAGAGAGAGAGAGAGAAAGTTATATTAACGTCTTTTAAAGACCAAAACTAGCCCATGAGACAAACTGTGATACAACTGATGAGGTCCAGCTATCCAAAATAAAAGTGCTGAATGAAAAGTTAAAAACTGGAAACTGAAAATACGGTGCTGTGAGTGTGATAAGTGTCGTATATGTGTATGTGCGTATGTCGCTCTGGTACTCCAGATAATGGCTACAAAAGGGGAACAAATGTCGGCTGTGATAGGGGAACAACTGTCGGCTGTGATAAAGTGGTGCGATGTGTATATGTAACAGATGCAGGGAGATATACTATCCTGGGATGTAGTAGCAGTCGTCGAAGTCGCTAATAGCAGGTGATCCCTCCTGGATGCAGGATGTGGTACATCGGCGGTGGAGAAAGAGCAAACTGGAGATCTGAGATCCAATGTGTCGAGTGTCGTCGAATCTCAGTCTGCTGTCGATGTAGATCAAGAATCCTCCGGATCTCCTGTCAGTGTGGCTGTGGGGTTCGAAACCCCCGGATTCTCGTGCGGCATCGGGTACGCTGGTCCTCAGCCTGCTGTAGTGTGAGCCCGGAGGTCTGGCTGGAGGCTGGTATAGTAGCTCTCACTCTGTTTGTTTGAAAGAACTGTGTAATAGTCGTCTGGGTGGGCCCCTCTCTGACTGGGACCCGCTGTGTGCTCTGCTCTCTGATGTGCCATGCCTCTCCCAGAAAACGGCCAAATGATCTCTGATCCATATCAGTCATACATCCCTGAAGTGAGCTACTCAATGTGTATCTAGATCTCAACTCTGAGTATGCCGGGCATCTGAGAACAAAATGCTCCTCACTCTCCACCTTTGATCTGTAAAGGGGGCATATCCTCTCCTCCCGTGGGATGCCATTGGCTTTGCCACTCTCAATCATAAGCTGATGTGATGATACCCTGAGCTGTCCAATAAGAACTCTCAATCGATGTGGCATATAGATCTGCATATATCTCGGAATCTCTATGAATCCCTGCTCTGATATGCTCAAGAACTGTGTATAATAATGTGCCATCTTCGATGGCAATGGCTGTGCAGGGCTGACCCATGTCCTCTGTATATAAATATGCCATATCTCCTGTCTGATGACTCTGTTCCTCTCAGAGAGAGAGAGAGGGTATAAGTGGGAGCCTGAGTATCATATAGAAGAGGTGGGAGTCTATCAATGTCCAGCCCATGTCTGTCAAACCAAGCTCTAGTCTGTGCATACCATGATGTGGTATCCCCCGCTCGAGCCATCTCCTGAGATGCCATATATGCTCTATATGCAATGCGATCTCTATCCATATCCTGAAATCTGTGTAGGAAGCAGACTGTCCCAAAGTTTTGACCATGAGCCCCAAACTTTTGGAAAATTCTCAAATTCATGTTGTGTCAATTGGTGAGGTTACCCCATCGTACACAAGAGCATTGTCCTTTTTTTTTGCACAAGGCACAGAGAGAGAGAGAGAGAGAGAGAGAGAGAGAGAGAGAGAGAGAGAGAGAGAGAGAGAGAGAGAGAGAGAGAGAGAGAGAGAGAGATTTTTAAATTTTCTAAAATAAACTCTTCTTTCTCAAAAAGCAAGATATCCACACATTTCAAGGCTAGTGGACCACCTCATCACCATACCATTGTATAAGCATATGCTAAAGGGAAATGTTTACAAAGTAGATCTTACATATCATTATGGCCAACGCTAGGGGTCCATGTATAGTAGCAAGACTAGCATGGCCCCTCACAACTTTAAAGCAATGAGACAAGAATGGTTTTTAACTCCAATCAATTGATGTACATCCCATAATATGGAAGACATCTAGTTGAGGATAATGCACAGTGCTCTTTATTAAAGTATCCTCCTTGGAAATGTGAGATAAATACTCACAAGCTAACATGTACACAAGATCCAACCTCACATGTTGTCTACACTTTCACTTCTACAAAAGGACTTGGCCAATTAGAAGTGACCATAAAGGTTTGTGTGCATTGTCGTTAATGCGCTTCATTTAAGCTAATAGGCCTTTAATTGCAATTATAATGAATTGCAAATCATCATGTACATCTAGGGCTAGAGCAAAGTAGCCCATAATGTAACTCATGTGGAGGTATGGTTGCCAAACTTGGGGAAGCACATCAAGGCCATGAGGTAGAGTTCTAGAGGCAAGAAGGTTATTGTTGAGGTATAAGTCTATGTCTAACACCAATTTAAGTTCAATCCTTAGGAGTTCTTCATGAGAAGACATGCACGCTACTAGTCACCATGGGGGTGCTATATGCCGATATCACCTAACACCATCATGCCTAATGCCATCAACTCTCCAATCATAACCATTATTCAAGTTTGCTTTAGCTTGAACCAAATGAAGTTTTTGACCAAAATAGCTTTTATTATTGATAATAAATAAAAGTATATTAAAAAAATTTAAGGCACAAAATTTTTGGCTAAGACATTGACTTGGTTGGGCTACATGTGCAACTTGCAACTAGCACAATTATTAATCAACTCTAAACCTAATTTCATATTGTGTGTGTGTGTGTGTGTGTGTGTGTGTGTGTGTGTGTGTGTGTGTGTGTGTGTGTGTGTGTGTGTGTGTGTGTGTGTGTGTGTGTGTGTGTGTGTGTGTGTGTGTGTGTGTGTGTGTGTGTGTGTGTGTGTGTGTGTTGTTTTATCCTAGAGAAGTAGCTCTTTTTTACATATTTTACATGCATATTATAAGGAAAACTCATGATCTTTTTGGAATTAGAAGAAAGGTATAAGAACTTACAAAATTTTAATGATTTTTTGTGATGTATTTGGCTAGAATAACACTTCTACAATAGTGTTCATTACTATGTCTTGCACATCATAGAACATATTGAAGTTAAATATTGGAAGAGTATAGTGATTACACAATCCTTATGCTTGAAACATATTTGTATGACCATTATATACAAGAGCATTGAATCAACACACAACATAAAAGCATAGCATGGCTAAGAGTCAGTACAAGGTCTCTCCTAATTTCGTAATTATAGGTGCATCTATTTGATGCTTTTTAATTATCTTTTTTGTTGTTTTTTTGGGTTATGGACAGATCATAAATCAATTGGGCTCCCGCGAGCCGCAGCTTCCTCCCTCCTACACACACACACACACACACACACACACACACACATCGATCCATCACCCCATCAAATCCTAGCTTTTTCCTCACCATCACCATGTGTTCACATAGTAATGATGATGATTTACCCCTTCCTTTTGGTTCTCATCCTTTAGATTCCCCACTACCTCTCTCTCTCTCTCTCTCTCTCTCTCTCTCTCTCTCTCTCTCTCTCTCTCTCTCTCTCTCTCTCTCTCTCTCTCTCTCTCTCTCTCTCTCTCTCTCTCTCTCTCTCTCTCTCTCTCTCTCTCTCTCATGCACACTAGGCTTAAAGATCCAATGTCTCTATTGCAGCTCAATCTGGAAGTAGGATTCACACAGGGGGAAGCTGCGCCGCATCATTGATGTTTGCCAGTGTGAAAAAAAGCTTAAACTTTTAAAAGCCTTTAGGCTTTTTAAGTTTCTAAACGATAAAAGTCTTAAAAAGTGTAATGAAAAGCTTTGAATGTTGGGAATCCTTAAGCCTATATAAAGGGAGGAGAGCTAAGTAGTATGTCCCATTCCCTTTATTACGAAATTTGTCTCTTATGTGAGGAGAGAGGAAGGTCATACACAAGTGTGTGGAGATGTGTATGTGTACAACAAGCGACGCTTGACGTGTTACTCTTACACGAGTGCCATGTGCGACATAGTGTGTGACGAGTATGTATGTGTGGTGCTATGACGTGTGCACTTGTGGCTGCTCCAACGAATGACGAACATGTTGTTGACCAACTTGGTTGCCAATGGACGAAACACTAACAATAATAAAGTAATAATAAAGAAATAAGAAAGATAGACCCAACAAAGCAAGAGACACAAGAGAGAGATTTGGCAATCGAGACATCGAGGTACGCTTGTTTGTTAGTTCCCATGGTATTATTCTTCTTCTTAATCTTCATGTGTTGCTTCTTCTTCTTCTATCTTTTCCTGGAGTTGATTGCTTCTATATGTTCCGCTCATGATGTAGCTGAGAGAGAGAGAGAGAGAGAGAGAGAGAGAGAGAGAGAGAGAGAGAGAGAGAGAGAGAGAGATCTCCATTACTTATGTAGTATTAGTTAATTAGTTAGACTTATGTAGTATGAGTAGTATTTGTAGTAGTTAATATGTAATTATTAGTTGCAGTATTAGTAGTTAGACTTATTATTAGTATTAGTAGTTGTAGCATTATTAGTTAATCAGTTAGACTTATGTAGTATTAATAGTATTTGTAGTAGTTAATAGTTAATTAGTAGTAAAATGAAAGGAAAAAAAACAATCTTTTGAATGTATGGAAAAAATGAAAGTGTAACAATCTTTCAAATGTACTTTTTAAAAAACTTTATATCTTTTGAACAAATGACATATTTTGAATGGACGGGAGAATGACACCTTCCCTCGTAATTATTTAAATACAAAGAGATCTGTGCAACTCTTTGGCATCTTATATAGCATGTTTTTTCATTTCATTTAGTTTTTGAAGTATTGTTAATATTTATTCATTTTAATGTTGATTGGTTTTTTAAGTATTATTAAGCAAAAATTTTAAAAATTGTCATTCTTGCACGTAAAAGAGATAAACTAGCTTTTTTATTTTTAAAAAATATATAATTACAAAGTATATCATGCTATTTTCATGAACAAGTGTAGTGTAGTTGAATGATAAAAATATATTGTTATTATTAACATCAATGGACATTATGCAAAAACAAAGTCACAGGGCATACTTCACGACTTCTAAAAAAAGGAAAACTATGGCTTGTAGAAAAACATCATTAAAACCCTCTCAGGAAGTGTGGTCGGGCAAGCCACCTTCATATGCTCATTTGAGAGTGTTTGGTTATGAGGCTTTTGTGCATATCCATAAGGAAGAAGGCAACAAACTTGAGCCAAAGTCTTGTAAATGTATTTTCCTAGGATATGGTGATGAGGCCGAAATGGGGTATCAATTATGGGATCCCGAGAAAATGAAAGTAGTATGCAACAATGATGTTATCTTTAGGGAAGATCACATGCATAAATAGCCTGAAAAGATAGAGGAGGTTAGAACGATTGTATTTCGGGAAAATGCACCAATTGGATAGCGGAGAACGCCCATTCGACAACATCAAATACATGTTGTAAATGGTCCATTATTCCTTGCATTTTTAGGACCATTTACAACATGGAACATTATGAAGCCCATTTACAACATGTATTTACAACCTCAAATGGTCCTAAAAATGGACCATTTACAACATGATACCGCGGAGAACGCCCATTCGACAACATCAAATACATGTTGTAAATGGTCCATTATTCCTTGCATTTTTAGGACCATTTACAACATGGAACATTATGAAGCCCATTTACAACATGTTGTAAATGATACATGTTGAGACCGTGGAACATCATGGGCTTCATAAGTCAACCTAAGCTTCAAGGCCTCCTCCTGGTGCTTAGTATATTGCAAATTATGTCATGTTGATTGTGGTGAATCGTCATGCTTCAAGGAAGCCATGTATAGAAATGATAGCCAGAAATGGCATAAGACTATGTTGTCAATGATGGAATCTCTTGAAAAGAATAACACTTGGGACTTGATGCATTTGCCTAAAGGGCAGAAGATACTACCATGCAAATGGGTTTATAAGATGAAAGTCACTTCTGGTTCCTCGCTAAAGTACAAAGCATGGCTTGTTGCAAAGGGGTATAAGCAGGAAAGTGGAGTTGATTTTGATGAAATCTTTTCTCCTGCCGTAGAAAAAATGACTACTTTGCAAACCATCTTGGGCTTGGTTGCATATGAAGATATGGAACTCATGCAGATGGATGTAAAGACTGCATTCTTACATGGTGATCTACATGAGGACATCTATATGTAGCAACAAGAGGATATTGTGGCACAGGGGAAAGAGCACATGGTATGTAAACTCAAGAGGAGTTTGTATGGGTTGAAACAAGCATCTCAGGAGTGGTATCACAATTTTGATACATTCATGCAATCTCAAGGCTACAATAGGAGTTAAGTGGATCACTCCTTGTACACTAACAAGGCAACAAATGGCAGTCTAATGCTCTTGATTTTGCATATGGATGACAAGGAGGGATGTTCATGCCTTGGACACCCTAAAGCAAGGCCTACATAGTAGTTTTGACGTGAACAATCTTGGTGAAGCAAATTATATCCTTGGGATGCAAGTACTTAGGGATAGGTCTAAGGGTCTTCTCTTTCTATCACAATAGAAGTATATATCCAAAATTTTGTAGTGTTTCAATATGGAGGGGGGGAAAGCAATTGGTGTTCCATTGCCTCCATATGTGAAACTCAATGGTGCAGAGGATAGCTCTACATTTGATGGCGAAAATGCTGAAATGGCCAAGATTCGATATGCATTGGCTGTTGATAGCTTAATGTATGCTATGGTTGCTACATTTCCTAACATTGAATTTACGGTGGGAGTGGTTAGCATGTACATGGCACACCTTGGCAAGAAGCATTGGGAAGTAGTGAAAGGTATCATGAGATACCTTAGGGGCACAAATGATTTGTGCATCTGCTTTGGGAAGCAAAAGGCATTTGTGGTTGGCTTTACGGATGTAGACTATGCTGGTCATTCAGACTACATGAAGTTTACTTCAGGGTATGTATTCATCTTCACAGGAGTAGTCTCATGGATATCCAAGCTACAAAAGTGTGTTGCATTGTCTACTATAGAGGCAGAGTATGTGGCTACCACCACCGAGGCATGCAAGGAGGCTTTATGGCTCTCATGTCTGGTGGGAGAGCTTGGCATTATAGAGGTTCTTGTTCTCCATTGTGATAGTTAGAGTGCTATCATGTTAGCATGGAATCATGTCTTTCATGGAAAGACAAAACACATATAGGTGAAGTATCATTTCATTATAGAGGTACTTGACAGCAAGAGCATTGAGCTTGTCAAGTTATATACAGATGAGAACCCTGCAGACCTTCTCACGAAGGGTCTTCTAGCAGAGCGGTTTGCCCATTGTCGCCAAATGATGGGAGTTAGATAAGTATAGGTTTTTAGCTTTGTACATACTTAGACTTAGTTTATTCTTTTACTACCTTCAGGCATGTTACCTTTAGGTGGGAGGTTGTTCAGAATAAAGGGTCATTGTGCCTGCACCCACACTGGATGTGAATGTCCCTTTATGAGACATTGTACTATATACCTATTTGATGGAATAAGTGGTACATGTTGAAGTATCCAAAAGAAGAATTCTCTCTCTCTCCTCTCTCTCTCTCTCTCTCTCTCTCTCTCTCTCTCTCTCTCTCTCTATTGGTATGCTCTTGAATCTCCACCAAGCATTGGTCCACATCAAGTCAAGTGCAGGAAGGGGTTGCATAGACTATAAAACTCTCTCAATGTGGCCCCATAAGACATGATATATGTGAGGAATTCAAAGAAGTCTCTTGGCTATACGAAAGTATATCAATACCCCGTGACTCTTTAGAGTGGCATTAGCAATAGAAGACAAACCTAGATGCGCCATACAATTAAATTATGACCGGTTCTCCTATTTAGCATACCAAGAGAGCAGTCGTGACATAGCCAATAGTTCCAATTGAAAAGAATAAGCCACCAATAACAAATCAAATGATTCAGCAAAAAGAAAAAGGATGTTGAGAAGTGGGCATCAGTATTAAGAATGTGCCATGTGGATCCCTAAGTGATGATATTACCATGTATAAGACCCTAGCCTTCTAGGAAGAAATGAACAATAAATACCCAAGGGCATTGATCGGTGTTGCACATAGCAATGAAGAGGTATCATATGGGTCTTGGCATCTAGAACAACCCCACCTTCCATTCTTTTTGGGGTGCAAACATGACTCCAAGGAATTCAAGAAATACCTACATATAAGGATTTCTTTATCCACAACATGAAATGGATGTGTTAAGTAAGAGAATTCAAGGAAGTGGTATTTCAAGGCAAGAGAGAAAAAAAAAGTGAGCTGGGTAGCATGATGGTACGTGCAACTTTGAGATGTACATGAAAGGGCCAAGTGTGGGATTCCCAATTTAAAAAATTAGCCTCCAACTTTCACAAGATCAATTCCAACAAGTGTTTTGGTTGAACATCAACACCTAAGGGTTACCCTAGATGTCAAGTGACATTGCCATGGGGTACTACCACCCCCTGCCATCCCAAGGATTGAAAATTAAATTAATTGCAACTAATAATGGAGGATTCCAAAAAGATTCCAAACATCCAATGCTACATGCCACTTAGGAGCATCCATTATTGAGTGCTCATGAGAGTTCTACTTTTAAGGATTATTTATCTAGAGTATCCTCATCAATCCAAGTGGCATTCTCTTCGAGATAGTCCTTCCATTGGATGACATCTTCCCTAAGAGTTCAACTTTTAAGGATTCTCTCTTCTACATCAGAAGTATTATTTTAGGTTAAAGCTCAAGGACTCATTGGCTTGGCATTACAACTTTTGATCTCATCAAGGACATGCTCAGCATTGGGTACATAGGCTTCAACATGCTCACATGCAATACATTGTGGATTTTTAATGCTTAAGGGGTTGCAACTTGTAAGCATTATAGGTACTTGAGGATCTTGTAGGACCCACAGTATCTTGAGCTCGGCTTCTTGAGTTCTCCCAATGATAGAGAGCTCTTTTTTCAGTATACATGAAGAAAAACCATGTCTCTCCTTAAAGATCTACTCTTGCCTTCTTAGATTGACATAGATATTTTGTTGATCCTTAGCCACTTGAATATCATGTCTAATGGCTTTAGCCTATTTATCCATTTCTTCTAACATCTTCTTAGAGCTTCTACCTTTAAGGTAGTATTAGAAAATTTGAGTGGTGTGAGATAGTCTTGCCATACAATGCTTGAAAAACTCCAACTTGGCACATCATTGCTCCAATTGCCATTTTGGATGTATATATGTGAAATGTTTTTGGCTAATATGGGGCTCATGTGATTGGTGCTATATTTAAAGCTTTCTTAACTATCTTATATGCACACTACATTCATTTGCCCATTCAAAGACAATCAACAACTTGTATAAAGGTTTAGAATTAATGGCATAGTTTAGAATGAATCATCAATAGTATCCTACATGTCTTAGGAAGCACTAAACACCCATCATGTTTGTAGGTGGTGGAAGTTTAATGAAATATTCAACATTGATAATATGTCACAATTGATAGTCATCATTATATTGATAATATCTTACATTTAATAATATGTTATAACTGATAGTCTTCACTATTGATTATATTTTACAATTCCATTTCTCGATACAATGTGCCCTAAGTTACATTGAAGTTTCACCCAGAATTGGCACTTTAAGGGGTTCAGAGAGAAGCTTGTTTGGCATGTCCTTGAAGATGGTACGCATGAGTCGTTGGAAGATTGCATTGGGCCAAAAGTCATGACTATGTAACACAATAGTTTTGTGCCTATCATTTGGGTTAACTTGCATTTGGTTATATCCTAAAAATCTAATAAGGAAATTGTATGCTTCCTTGTCTATCATGTATCATGCATGTGCTTTGTATAGTAGTGGGCAATTGTATTTCTTCATGGTGCCATTAACTTTCTTATAGTTGATGCACACTTTGATGTTTCCAATTTCTTGATTATCATAGCAATATGTGATATCTAATCTACATACACATTCCATAAATCAACCCGACCCTTAAAAGATGATCTAATTCTTCTCTTGCTATATGTCTAGACCTTAGGTTTGTAGGGTACAACCATTGTTTTAAAAGATTGCTACTAGATGCCATTGTAATTATTTGTGTCATAACCTCATGAGATTTTCCATGTCAATCCTCATACAAACATGCGAATACATCTTGAACTTAGTAAAATGTTTAAGGAGTTCATGTAATTTTATCTCTAATTCCTCCTCACACTCCTTTGCATCCTTCATATACATTTAATCTAATAAGGTAGATCTCTTTTGTTACACTTGGTTTTGACAGAGTGAGGAATCTCTAGATCATTCATTGTCTTTTCTAATTTATAGTCCTAAGTTTGACTCCAAAGAGTCACTTGTGATCTCTTCATGACATAAGCAATATTTGCATCATGTGCTTTTACTTAATACTGAGAAACTCCAACCACTCTCATTTGGTGCCCATTTCAATCACTTTGCCATGCACTAGAAATCCTATTGCACTATTTGGAGCATGAATATGCTCCATGGTTTGTCCACCAATGTTGTGATTGATTTTCACCATATGATAGCCCTTCTCATTACTCAACTTCTTAAGTAGCCATCATGAAGTTTAATTCTTGCATCTTAGTCTAGCTCTAGTTTTACACTTTGGAAAGCTCCCTGGTGCTTAAGGTTTGTTAGAAGGTTGTGGTTAAGCCTTCCTTGTAGGAACTCCAATACTCTATATCAGGCACTAGGCAGATTTATCGCTAGAAATTAGCAATCTTTAGTTATAAGCTATGTGTTGATATCTATTCTTGTCTATGCACATGTTGGTTGGCTGATTGTAGTTGTTTTTCATATATAAACATTCATGCAATGTTGCTTAAACAATATACTATTTTAGTTTTTCCCTCCAATCTATTATGAGCAATTACGTCTCTCTAGTAAGCTTTTTCCAATTTTGCACCTAGAATGAATAGTGCATAGGATGCTTAATGATACCACTCTACATTGGGTATAGATGTCAGAGTTTGCGCTAATCCTCTATGAGTCTAACATTTCTCATCCATGGTCATCCTAGCAGGACGTCATAGTCTACTCCCTTCATTACTACAAAGTTTATAGAGAAATTGCACTCTCTAATTACCTTAAGTATGAAAGTCAAGTCAAGGTGGAGTTCCAATCAAAATGATGGACTGATCATTTAGGGAGGTTTTCTAAAATAATGCAACCCAATCAAGGTGAAGATCAAATTAAGTAGGATTGAATTATCAGTGAGTTCCAATCATCGTGATGGATCAATCACCTTGAGTGGTTTTCCTAAAGTAATGCAAACCAATCAAGATGAAGATCGAATTAAATAGACTTCAATTCTTAGTGATGGTTAAGGATAAATTGCTACCTTCTAGAAAAAAATAATCACCTTTTGGATGCTCATGAGAATGCAATCAAGGTGGTGATCACATTGATCAAGATCATAACCACCTTGTGTAGAAATGCTTCATGTTTATCTTGATCAAGGTGACCCAATCAAAGTGACGGATGTTAATCAAGGTGGTGATCATCTTGATCAAGCTGATGATCACCTTGAGTAGAAATGCTTCATGTGTACCTTGATCATGGTGATGCAATTAGAGTGATGAATATTAATGAAGGTGATGGATCACCTTGAGTGGATTTGTCCTAGTTTATATACTCAATGCAACAAAATGTAGATCACCTTGAGTAACACAAAATTAGTCAAGGTGATAATCACCTTGATTAAGATGATTGGATTCTAGTTAAGTTGATGGGTTATGACCACCCATAAGGGGTTGAAATGTAATCAATGTGATGAGATGTAGTGGAGATGGTGAGTCCAAATTAAGACAATGACCATATTGAGTGGTTTTGAGTTAGTTGAGATGATCGACTGCCTCGATCAGGACGATCATTCAATCAAGATAATGATCACTTGATCAAAGATGATGAGTCAAGTTGAGTCAATTGAGATGATGGACTATCTTTATTAGGGTGATCATCCAATCAAGGTGATGATTATGTGATCAAAGATGATGCAACATAGTTGGAGTGGTCAACTTGAGTAGAGATAATGTTAGCTCACCTTGAGTAAAACAGATTTAGCCAAATGTAGTAGGTCAATTGGGTTGACGTTGATGTTGATCAAGGAAATGAAAACCTTTATCAAGGTGATGGGAAATCATGGCAAAAGTCACATGATGAGTATGTGGAGTGGAGGTGATGGATGGTATGTAGCTCAATGATGTTAAGGTAATGACCACCTTGAGCAAAATAGATCAGTCAAGGTGAAGACCACCTCAAAGCATTTTTGCAAAATTAGTGGAAGTGATGATCAACTTGATCAAGCTAATTGAACTTAGTCAAGGTAAAGACACATTGAGGAGTTTTGTGTGTTAGTCAAGGTCAAGGATCACCTAGGGTTGAAAAATGCAAGATCAAACTTAATCAAGGTAAAGAGTTAGCCAATGTGATGGACGGGTCAAAGTGAAGACAAGATTATTTGTTTTAGTACCTAAACTTGGTCATTTTGCCTTGAAGAACTCTTGTTTGAATGGCATTGATTACTAAGTGTTCTTGGGGGGTGTTGTGTATATTGATGAGTAGTAGTGAAGTCCAAATTTAGCAAAATTTGGACCCTTAAATCATGTAATTGAGGTGATTATCCCTTGGGTCAAGGTGATATTATCTACCTTCCATCTTTGGCAACTTGTGGTGAAGGTTTTTTAGGATACACTATAGCTAGTGTTTGCTTGACAAATGCTCTTTGAAATATTTCCTACGCTAAAAAGTTCCCGAGGTGCGAAAATTTCTACCCTAAGAGATTCTAATCAATGTGATGGTTTCTCTTAGTCAAGCTGATGGTGTCAATACTCCTAGAAGTCAACTAGAAACAATATTTGGCTATTAGATCAATGCTGATGCATTTGATAGATTCTCCAAGTCTAGAGAATGATGTAAAGAAATATTGAGAATATAAAGCAAGTTATCTTATATTAAAAACCACAATCAAGGTGATGACCAGCAACATGGGAAGTAATGGTGGATGGATGTAATTCAAAGTGTGTGGCCTCTCTTGGCTTCATCACACGAGCCACTATTTGCCCTTGTTGCGTATATCTTTGTAGATATTTTGCACATGATTTTTGGTAAAAATGTGTAGGATTCAAGGTGATCACACATGCAATTGAGGTGATGGTTATGAGATTTATAATATTGGTCAAACGATTGATAATGCTCTTGAATGCGCTCAAGCAACAAGTAATCACCCTCTATCACATACATGCAAATAACAATTGTAGCCTCCTATTCCTACAAATAGTGAGAGTATGAGCAATCACTCAAGAAAGAATTATGTCATTGGCCCTAGCAAAGGAACCAAAAATGTTGGGCTTTCATGCAACAATGGGACTTTGAATGGAATCTAATTATTTCAAGAGCTTCCCTCCTACCATGTAATGAGGCTATTTCTCACACAACCAACTTACATCTAGCTACAAACCATCTCCTTCTTACTATAGTTCATAGCCAAAGGAGAGCTTGATGACCTTATGATTCAAACATGCTCTCGACCTTTGATCCACAATTGATTTGTTTCTCTCCCCACACTTCCAAGAGGAAGAAGAAGAAGTAAAATGCAAGAGAAGAAGCTTCACTCTCTCGGTCCCTCACATTTTTTCTCAGTTCTTCACTGTACAAGAAGGGAAAAGAAGAAGAGGAAAAGGAGAATGGAAGCAAATATATATTCTTCAATTGCATTTCTCAATCTCTCTTTCTCTCATGAGCAATGGTCATGGTGGAAGCAAGAAGGTAAAGAGGAAAGCTTAACCTTAAAATTTCACATAATTCAACATTATATTCATTTTACAAATGATCTAGACAGTGTTATCCTAGTAGGATGTAAACATGTTTATACACCAACCCATGCTTATCGAAGAGAACTTGCGCCTCATATTTGTTGGAAGTAGAAGAACTTTCCCAGTGTCGTCCATTGTGTGACTAGCAAAGCAAAAACTATGCTAGTTCTTAGCATAAATGCATTTTATTTTGATGATAAAAAAAAGACATAGCTCGCTTGGTTAGCTCTAACCAAATCTTTGATATTCTTTTATTATTCTTGTCTCTCTTTGTTTGTGGAATAGTAGCACACTTGCCAAAGGATAATGTAATACAAATCTAGATCCAGATTGGTTGCATGAATTATTTATATTGAGAGAGAGAGAGAGAGAGAGAGAGAGAGAGAGAGAGAGAGAGAGAGAGAGAGAGAGAGAGAGAGAGAGAGAGAGAGAGAGAGAGAGAGAGAGAGAGAGAGAGAGAGAGAGAGAGAAGGTGGTGGTGAAGGACATGGAGTTGTTAAATCTTTATGCTAAGGCCAAGAAGGACAAAATGAGAGGTGAAGGAGGTTGTTTGAAAGAGATAGAGTGTGTGTGTGTGTGTGTGTGTGTGTGTGAGAGAGAGAGAGAGAGAGAGAGAGTGTGTGTGTGTGTGTGAAAGAGATTGAGAATGTATATGTGATGTGTGTGTGTGTGTGTGTGTGTGTGTGAGAGAGAGAGAGAGAGAGAGAGAGAGAGAGAGAGAGAGAGAGAGAGAGAGAGAGAGAGAGAGAGAGTGAGTGAGTGAAAGAGATTGAGAATGTATATGTGATGTGTGTGTAGTGGTGGTGGTAGAAGGGTGATGATGGAGCTAGTAGTGGTGGGATGGAAGTGGAGGTGGGTACCTTGGATGGAATAAGTGAAACATGTGGAATAAGAATAGATGGGTTGCTAAAAGAAACTTGCTCAAAAAGCTCGCTTCTTGCCCTTTCCCAAAGCATTAAACTCCTTCATTTTTCAATGCAATGTATAAGCATCACCATGACTAGTAACCCAGATTTGTAAGCTCATTAATTTGATTTTGTAGATCATTCAAATAAAAATGAGATGTTATTAATCCTTAATTTTTTATTTCTTTGTAACTCTCATCTCATATTGCTTTCACTATTAGCTTATTGTAAGAGGACTAGACATTGCTTTTGCTTAAGTACAAATGAGAAGACCTTCTTCAATGGTGGTTGAAGATTATTTGAAACCTCAAACTAGGAATCTGATTGTGAAATTTCCATCCATGAAAAGTCCTTATTAAGTAAAAAATGATGGAAAAAGGATGTTGGCATTTTATTAAAAGCACAAGTGCAATGAATCTTTATAATACAAAATATATTGAGGATGGTGAGAACTCTTAGTCCATCATACTATTGCATTTCATGAGGCTCTTATACACACTGTAGATCATCACCCCACAACTAAAGCCAAGTGGGGTGAGTTGGAAAAGCTATAGGCAGCTAAAAAAAATTTCCAAGATATGACTATAGATAGGGTTATGTAGCTTGGGATTTAAGAAAGGAGAAGGATTGGGGAAATTCATCTCCCACAGGAAGGGGTTGATGGCATATGTCCAAGCATCAATAAGTGAGGAAGATGTCATTGTCATTTTGTTAAAGTATGTCAAAAAGGTGAATCCCACTCTTGTAGCCACCCTTACCATTGGTTTGGACCTTATGTTCGAAGGAATAGTTCAATCACATTTGGATGAGGAGAAGACTCAATAAAACTCAATTGAGGTATCTATATGAGGAGCAAAAAAAAAGCTTTCATGGCCAAAATAACAAGCTTTATTTTGGCCATAAAACTTCTTATGGAGGGGAAATAATCAAAAAAAGAACTCGACATTTGGAGAAGAATAAGGGTGGTTAGAATATGTCATCTAGTGAGTTGGATGTGCAATCAATAGTTGCAATGCTTGATTATGAGAGTAATGTAGTCCTAAGGAACTACAAACATATTCAAATCATGGTCATTGGGTGCACAAGAGGCCATGGGGAATAATGCAATCAAGAGAATAACTCTCTTGTGGGATTGCATTCAACCCAATCACGTGTCATCTTAATGCTGTGAAGCAGGAGGCAAACAAAGATAACGAGCCAAAGTCTAGATGCATTGAATATGGGTTTACACACTTATTTCTCAATTTCTTAAATAATTAAGCATAAACTAGTAAGGTAATCTTTGGATGAGACAATAGGTCCATAATATTGAAGGTCATGGCTAGGGCCTAATCTGAAAAGGCTAGAATTAGCTTAGATGGTTCATCTATTGGAGGAAAAATCATAAGAACAAGGAAAGAGAGAGACTGCCAAGATGGTTCATTTTTTTAAAATGAAGCACCCAAAATAGAGGAGATGAAAAGTCCAAGGGTAGGAGAGTATCCTTCCCCAAAAAAACAACTCAACATTATTGAAAGAACTAAAGATTGTGGGTCAAGGAGCATTGGGAGTAGTTTCAAGGCGAGGAAGTTGAATTGGACATGAGTGCTCAAGGAATGACAAGCATACCACCATATACAACCCCAATAGGTCCCCATACATCTAGGAGATCTGTGTCTAACCCACAAAATGAGAAAGGCTTTCTAATGATATCCGTGCAAGAGCAAAGTTGGTCAACTCAAAAGACAAGATCAGAATAGTTTCAAAGATATTGATTTGGGAATGATTGCATCGTTGGCCTCCATGCATGTGTTATCCATTCTAAATACTCAAAGCATGCATAGTACAAGTGCTTACATGCCAAATATACCTTCCCTTGTACTACACGATCCATGAAATCCTGAAAATTACATGTTGAGTTCTTTTGAACATATACATTGTAACACTCTTGTAGGACACTTGAGTTAGGTGTCTCTAGTCTAAAAAGCTCATGTTTCAAGGCCTTTACCGTACAACTTGTGAGATACTATTGTGATATCTGTGTGAGCCCTCATTAGCATCTACTTGTCATGCTGCCTTTTGTAAAACAAACCCACCACTCTCTAGCATGTGGATTTATTCAGCGGTTGTCAAATTTGTGCCTTATGCCACTGGCCATACTTATGGAACTCTAAATGGTGCATATTGAATGGAAGAACATGTGTTCCATGTATGGTTCACATTATCATTGCAGAACCACATGAGCTAGTGTTACATTCCATGTTGATTGCTAGCTTCCCCTCTTGAGTTTCCACCACTCTATGATGTGCCCAAAAAAAGGCACAGGTACACCATGTGTTGCATTTCTAATTGGTTTCTTGCATTTTTCTTGTTGAGCTCCCAATCAACACATGGAATCCTTTTTATGGCCCGAACGGTTTCATAAAGGTCTGTCTCCAGCATCACTTCCTCTTGCTTGGTTGGAAGGGAGAGGGCCCTCAAAATTTGATTTTCTAGTACCCTTTTTTTGGGTTGGTTTTTTATTATATAGTCTAGCCTATGAAAGGTGTTTGTCTCCTTCCCCCCCCCCCACTTTCCCATCAATCTTTTCTTTCCCTTGCTACTGCTACATTATCACCTCTAAAATAAGGGTGTTGATACACTTCAATTCTAGCTATCACTGTTAACCGTCACATGAACAAGGTGGAAAATCTAAAGCAAATCTTGGCGGTTGAGCGAAAGCCCCCACATTTTGGTTCCATTGTTGGGACCAATGGATTCAAGCCTTGAGTACTTGCGCGCTTTGAATCGAACATCAAAGTAAGGGTTTTCCCCGAATCGATGTTTGAGATAGCTAGGTAGAAAGCGAGGGAGTTTGAAGAGGTATTCAATCTCCTTAGCAAGTAGGTTTTTGGTTTTTTGGATTTAGGAAAGCATGTTGAAGTAGTATAGGCATTTTTCTTGTGATTTGGATGCGTTAGGGTAGGAAAAAACAAAGAAAAAGAAGAAAAACAAGCATCAGGGTTTCTGCTATCATAATAGGGCATGAGGGTTTGATACGGTTGCCGATTTGTATTTTGGAGTTTATTGGCTATTCCAGGTATATACAACTCTTCCCCTCCATCCATAGCTTTGATCTAGAGGTGCGCGTGATGGGCCGTGACCTGAATCGTGTGATTCAAGCGATTTATCGTTGCGCCAGCCAAAGTCGCGCTATGCTCGGCCTGTTCAAGTGACAATGATTCTGGGCCGAGTCCCAGAATCGGCCCTCGGACTGCTCGGCCATTCGGCCCACTACACTACTAGGACACCTTTCACTTGGCCTGTCCAAGTGAAGCATTCAGACCAACTTTGAAATTCGGCCCTCGGCCCTGCCGACTCGGCCCACTTGACTCGGCCCATCTGACTCGGCCCTCGGTCCACTCGGCCACTCGACCCTCAAACAACCAGACTCGGACTGGCCGAATTTGACATTCGGACCAGTTACATTCGGCCCTTTCTACTCGGCCCTTGGATGGGCCGAATCGGGGATTCGACCCCGTGCAATTCAAACCTGTTGGGCCGAATTTGGATTTGTCCAAATTTTAACATGTAGACCCTGAAACTGACCGAGAGACCATATAAAGCCGAAACCACATCATAGATCGATCACTGGGCTGAAATTTAGAGCAAGAAGTTCAAAGTTTGGCTACGAAAACGGTCCTTCAAATCACACATGGCATTTATCGTAATGGCACCTCCCCCAAGTAGGTTGGAGAGAAAACATGCGCCGTGACAGGTCCTCCAAATTGGACCCTAGTGTAGTAATGGCTCTACAGGAGCATGGATTCTCACTTGCAAAAGAGCAACGAAAAGCCCATACCCGAACAGAGACAAACACAGACCCTAGAATCTCAATGGGCCAATCTACCCAACAAGGGCAAAAAGGCGACACTGCAAAAACATGTATGTGTTGCATTCGGACTGCATCTGGTCAAGGTGGAAAGCAACAACATCAATCTACAACAGCGAGGATGACTAGATATGACTGTCCTAATGATAGATACACCTTGAATAGCACTGCACAGGTGATCCAAGATATCAGTGGAGAATCCACATTTGGTCGTGCAGTTGGGAACCCAAGGGTATTTGTCAAAAGGCTTGAATTTATAAGCCAAGACTTGAAAGATGAAGACATAGTACCACCTGCTTATCTTAGGGTCAAACTCACCGCGAAAAGAGAGCACACTATCGATGCTCTAATTGATGAAGGGGCAAATTTTAATATCTTGACCTATGAGGCATGGACCCTACTAGGCCAACCAGAGCTCACATTGACTAATGCAACTCTTAGTCCTTACGGGGAACACCCACAAGCACTTATAGGGAAGTGTAAAATCCTTGTGACAATTGAAACTGGCAGCTTGTCTATCATATTTCATGTTCCTCCAAATAGTGCTAATTACGAAAAGGAAACACTCCTAGGAAGACCCTTCAAAAGGGCGACCAAGTGTGAGGCTGACTATGTAGCACAAAGGATACACCTGACATTATTAGGAGTAAGGATAGCCACAACCTTTAGCAAGAGTGACCTCATCGAACCTCGAAGGAAAGGCAAAGAAGGTATTGACATAACAGTCAAGCCTACTAACGAGAGCAAGGATTTGTTGGAAGAGTTGATACAAGCACAGGTCGAACAACGAGAACCAGTGAGTGAGGCCATGCGTGAAACAAGAAGATCAAGAGACAATGCCAAGGATGGGCTTTGGACTTACAACTATCGTAGAAGACCCCAAAAGAAGCCCAAGCCTTATAGACGAAGGCATCGATGGAGGGTCAGCACAATGCCACAATGGATATCCAAAGCGTTGCTACGTGCTCAAGGGTATTACGCAGGTAACCGATGGATTTGGGTGCCAAAACCCCCTGCTAAACCTCCTTTGTCGATTGAAGGCTAGATCGTATCAAGAGCAAAGAAGCATAGGAGGAGATCTAAACGAAAAACCAAGTCTCAAGTCAACAACAGTGGAGTGACCGAGCCCCTCACGGTCGAAATCAAGAAACCAAACAGGACCAATCAGAGGGTAGATCCTCAGCCTAGCGTGCTTGACAAGCAGATATCAGATGTAATCGTTGAGGATACGCAAAAGCCACTAGTGCCCAAGGAGCCTTTGATTCCCTAAGAGGATAGTAGGCATCATAGGCACAACATTGCTCATGGCAAGGTTAAATGCTCAATAAAGCAAATGGTAAAATCAACTAATAGCCATGAGCAAATCTTCTAGCCAGTGTCGGAGCCACTTAAGAGTCCAAAGTCTCCTACACCCTCTTTCCATAATCGGACACAGAAAGCACATCAGCAGTCATCAAGTGCAGTTGCTCAATCCCAATCTCTATCTCCATCTAAGCTTCCAAATGTCCAAGAGGTGGGACATGACACCATCTGTAGCTCTCGGCCTAAGGATATGCATGTGCACCCTAATGTGACTAGATCAACTCATGCTCGATCTACACAGGTGCATGCTCAAAGGGCAACAAAAGACACGGCCACTTCCGATCGCCCTAGGGACTTGACATCGCAATCCACCAAGATTAGCCAACCCACTGGACTAGCCACTACCACTTCTAGTCAGGAATCACAGCAATCATGGCCCTTGGCCGTGACAACGACTCTTACGAAACGTGTCCTTAGTAGTTCACCTAGGGGGGAGGTGTCGCAACCAGCATCCTTGACAGCTCCAGCACTTCCAAAGCACCTAAAACCTAAGCTTGAGGAAAAACCTCTCAAAGATGTGGCCGAGGAGATGGTGCATCAGACCAATCAACCTAGCAAGGCTGTCCATCAGGTCGCGTCCCATGAGGACACACCAGAGAAGGGGAAAGCTGAGACCCAACCAAGCGCATTAACGACTGACCTAGTTCAGGGTCCGAAATCATTAAGTCATACACCTTTATTGACCAAGAAAAAGAGGAGAAAACAACAATAGTTACGGGTGGTTGAGACCAAGAGCGCTGGAGAGCTGAGGAATAAAGCATCGAGTCCATCCACCAATGAACCCATTGATGTCTCTCCTAATAGCGGTGAAACCTCAGACACATCCATGTGCTCTGAAAAATCAAAGCAGTCGTTACCATCAACGGTTGCTTGCAACACTCAATCCACCGACAACAGAACTCGCATTGACCAATCAACGCTGTCACAACAGGGTGACAAATTTATACCAGCGCATCCAAAGAGAACCATGATGCAATAACAAAGCCTCAGGAGAAACATGGAAACCCCAAGAGCATAAGCAATCCTAGGGTTGACCAATCTTGCTCATAAAGGCCTAAGCCCCAAGCTATGCTAAAGCCTAGGCAAACTCCTAGAACCTTGCATGAGATAGCAATCAAGCAAGCCCTCATTAAACATAGAAGTGTCGCAGAATGCTTAACCGATTTGGATGGTAAACTCAGGGTATTCGCACATGCCTGCATCCTTGCAGACATGGGCGTATTCACTAGGGAGCAACTTGAAGAATACTTGCCATTTTCCCTATCCTAGGTCCTCCTCTCACCACACATTTGGAAGTTGTGTGACCATTCTCACCTCTAGGTGGAGGGCATGCAACCCTCATTACCGCCATAGGAAGCCCTGACCAACATCTCTGATGGTGTAGATGGGGTACCATCCCTTTCTATACACTTTTCCCCCTTTCTAGTCTATCCTTTCGAGGATGAGCCCTGCCCCACTCCATGACAACTAGTCCAGGCAACTTAGCATAAGCCAAGATCTGCGAATGGATGGAGGCAAAATGAACATCATCATGGGGGCCATCCCTCTATAGCAAACATTGCATGCCTCACCTCTCCCCTCCTCGTCATATGCGCTTGATAACCCACTGTATAATCCCTTTTATGCAAATAGTTTTATCCTACCTCAGGGCCTAATCCTCGATTCACATTTTGCAAGTTCCCCTACGGTAGCAACCATGGACCACATAGTGCAGCTCGCATGCAAGGAAGCTCTCCGCCGTCGGAAAGAACATAAGACACTAGCGCCCCAACCAAAACGCTAGGTTCCTACTCTAAAGAGGTACGCGCTAAAAAGAGGCCCTAAAAGACATCGCCTAGGACACAGGCCGAAAACCCCCCAAGCCAAGAGGACGAGGGCTTAAGGGAGCACACGGGGTGTGGCAACACCAACCATGCAAGCTCCCACCAGACGCTCGGGCACCAGGTGCTCGAAAGAGGAGAGGGCACCTCGAGACAAGCAAGAATTTGACGCATTGTTTAAAAGTATTCTGGAAACAATTGCAGCCAGGGACTACACCATCCGGGTCCCAACCGACATCTTCCTCACCCAGCCTCACAGGAGCCGCTCACCAGCACAGCCTCAGTCGCCGACCACCCAGACTCGCCCTGCCTTGTGCAAATAGAGTAGCCCGTATGATATATAAGCAGCTTAACAAAGGCCATCCTGCCATAACTTTTTGCCTTTAAATGGTTAAAGGGGTAGGCTCCCCACCTGTATATACTTTCCTTACCTATTGCTAATATATGCCACATCTTTAACAAGCACAGAAATATGCATCGCAATCAATATCATAGGATTTTGATAAAGTAATATCTTGACATGATTGCATCTATTCGTTGTACTTGAGGCATACGACTTGCATATACTCCCATGAAGTAACAAGTGGATGCAGGACGATGCAGGTCTTCGTGCTAACACGTTCAATGCCCAAGTCACCGCAAGACCACCAACCTCATAAAGAGGGTTGCAATATCTCAAGTGTATCTCCCCATCTCAACAATTGCTTCTCTAACAACGAGGCTAGGGCACAATCATCACTATAATATCCATTTCCTGAGCCTTTCAAGCTTGGCATTTTCCAACTCATTGAAAGGCTAATAGCCTCAACATATTGCAATGATTATACTCAGGCAAGTCCAAAAAAAAAGAGAGAGAAAGAAAAAAGAACAAGAAAAAGAAACAAAAAAGGAAAAAAGAAAAGAAAAGAACGAAAAAATAATAAGCACCCACGATTATGGCACAGCACCTAAGGGTCCTCAAATTAGGTGCGTCCAGTGACCTCGCTCGGCTGGCTCCGTCCCTAGTCCCCTAGCCCTTTAACATCACCCACAATTGTTTAGGGCACATCAAGGGCAGGACATACCTAGGGAGCTTGTCTCGCCTATGGTTAGACCTGTCACCCTGACCCATTCGCATGATTCCTTCTTGCACTCTCCTTAATACCATTGCAATCAATCGTGGTAAGCAGTGTACGAATGTCCATAAAAAGTACACTGTCCTCATCACGTAGGTCCAATAGCTACCAGCTACTACTGAAAGTGTAGTGCCCCTGAGTTTAAATATGCTATGTCGTGCAGTCACAATGCAAAGAATGTCTCATACACCTTCACGTGTACTTCTTCTCAACATAGACAACTTTGCTTCACCCACACGTTATTACGAGAAACCAACCCGTGGTCTTCTAAGTACGTAATATCTAAGTATGCATGAGCACTCACATAATATCTGCACCAAAATATATACATAGTTTGGGTCCTCAAAGTGCAGGACAATACTCTTAGCTTACTTAGAGTTCGACATGTCTCCCAAACTAATTGAACTACGTCTTGTGCACGATAAAGAAGACTAACACTACCCCTAGGGAGAGACCACATATGAGAGGTTTTCAATTGCAGGTATTGAAGACTCCAACGGAAGTGTCACTCACTCTTCATCGACACTCACCTCTGAATTCTTATCCTTTATCATCTTGCAAGCCCACCAAAGAATCATCGCCCACAGAATCCCTAGAACACCAACACCTGTGTCAACCATGAGTGCAATCCCCAACAAAGAACAGCCCTATCACCAACTCCAACAACCCTACTACCAGCCTTTCAGGCCAACAACATGCCCCAACGACCTTCCTCCGCACCACCATCAATACTCCTCCACAACAACCACAGATGTCCCTTCCACCCACGTCTTTGGTGCATGCCAAAGCTTGCTACCTACGACGGTGAGTGCCATGGGACTAGCACTCCTCTAAGAGGGGGTAATGTTAACCGTTAGACAAACAAGGTGAAAAATCTAAAGTGGAAGACAAAGACCAAGGCAAAAGTGAAACGGAAGAGGAAGGCATGCCAAAGAAAATATGGAAGCACAAGAGGTGCAGACAAGTCCTAAATAAAGGAAAAAGGCGCACAAGAAAAAGCGCAAGTCAATACTTTTGTAAAAGAGTGGAAGCGCATCATGATTTAATTTAAGGAGCGCGGGGCTCTCACCCATGCAATTTTTAAATGTAGACGAGCGGTGGAAAGGAACCTAGGAAGATAGAAGGACAATGGGAAAAAGGGCCTAGGCCACGGCCGACCATGTAAAAAAGAGGATGAGGGGATGATCGCCCAAAAGGGATTTAGGGTTTTGTATATAAAGTTGAAAAGTGAATGCGAAGCTCATTCTTTTGTGTGGCCAAAGGTGGCTCTCCTCTTCCTTCTTCTTCTTCTTCTTCTTCTTCTTCTTCTTCTTCTTCTTCTTCTTCTTGCCTGCTTGAGTTTTTGCTTGAGAGAGGGAGTGTGAGAGTGTGAGGGAGTAAGTGTGTGAGGGCGAGGGATCAGGGAGGAGAAGCTCTCCATATTCTCCTTTCTTCTTCTATTCTCTTCTCTTCTCTTGTCTTGCTTGAGGCTATGGAGCTTGGAGCGTGGAGCTTGAGTATGGAGCTTGCTTGAAGCTTGCACTTGGATCGTGGAGCTACCGGAGTACGCGGGAGAGGAGGTAACTTGATCACCATGGAGGTAAGCTCACTACACCCATAGATATGGATGGCACGTGGCTATGTGAGAGGTAGCCATTAGTGCTCGGCTTGGAACGCTTGAAGCAATAAGCGGTCTATGGGTCTTGGCAGTTGAGCGAAAGCCCCACAATCACCTCCTCTGCCATTGTTGTTACTACCACTGTTAAACCACTCTCGGTGTGGGGCTACTCCCTATTGTAGTCAACTTAAAAGCTTCTCTACACTCGGTCCTGCACCATGGAACTTTTCTCCAACGAATGCATGTTGTTTTGTGCTCTGTAGTAGAGCATTGGCCAAATTACTAAGGCATGCATTGTACAAGCTTGTGGTTCCTTTGAATCCCTCACCAACCAACCAACTTACATGTAGTGGCTCATCCAGGTTTGTGGTTGGCATATGAGCAATGTCCTCTACCACTTGCACAAAAACCAACACAAGAGTGTATAGAGTGTGAGAAAACAATTAAAACAATGATAGCACATATCACATTTCCTACTCACATTAGACTTAGCTTGTCTCCAATGTAGATATCTAATATGCCATCAACTAAACCAAAAATCCATTGCTAGAATATTAGAATCAATAACTTTGCATGAGGCCCACTAGGCCCGAATGAATTGGTACTACATAATTACATCATCTTGTGTGGATACACATCTCCATATGCGACACAAACACTTATACTTGCCTTGAAAACTCTTATGCACATACTACAGTGTATGTATTTGGAGACTTTGTTCCTTGCGAAATAAGCAAGATCTCTCCCTTCCTTGCATTATGTTGTCGAACCATTATTAAACATTGTGCGAACTACTATGCAATCAGCATTTGCCTCATCTACCATGAACCCTCAAAAATCAACTTTTGGGTGGCCATACTTCTCCATCACTTCATTCAACTTTGACCAAAATAAGACTTGTGCATCTGTATCTCTTACCTTCATCTCACATATTGCCATAGTCATAAACTCTTGTGCACTATATAAGATAATCCCAAATTAAAGTTACAAAACAATATGTTCTTTATGTATTTGTTGTCATGACAAAATAAGAAATTAGGAACTACCTTAGGTCATATAGGGAGATGACGATATCCTCCCTTTGCGATCTTGTGCGCAAGCTCATACTCGTACCAATGATGGCACTGCCTTGCTCAAGCAAGCGAATGCTGTCGGGAGGCAGTGTTTACTTAAGTGCGATGGGACACCACCTTTGAGTCGATGCCCGACCCTGGGGTATGGCATCCCTTTGAGGGAACCTGCTGGGATCGACGGTTTTAGCTAGTGAGAGTCCAGCACTACCTGGGCCCCTGCACCAGGGCACTAGGTGCCTATCCATGCTCCACTCATTGGGAGGAGTATACACGGGCTACCATGGTGATCTAATCATTAACACAACACACATGGTCGAAGCATATCCAACTATTGCATAGGTCCCCAACACCATTCCTTTTTATGCCATTCACCAAGTCAACCCCCAACACTAGCCCTATCATTGACATATTGAATATGAAGCACCTCTTATCATCATCAACAACTTGCCCAAGAAATAGGCTACCATGGAAAAATATGATGTACAATGCTGATTTAACTTTAGAAGATGAGATTCCATCACTTGATCATTCTTCGTGCATGTTGCATGACCCATATATTTGAGCCTACATACATGGAATACTCAATGTTATTTATTAAGATTTTTTTTGCTATATTATTATATGTTACTTATTCTTCAATGGTATAATATGTTACCTATTCATCTGAACAAGTGGTTAGAGTTCCTCAATCACTATTGAGAGTTTAGTGTCCGACATGGAAATACCTTGCTCACAAACTAGGGCACTTGTGACTAGTCTTCTAGCCATAGTCATTTGTAAGTGTCAAGGCCCCAACTACACTGAAGTCTCTCACCATTTCCAGTATGGTTTTTTGAACCTCTTTTACATATGCTCTACAAGTGCCTCTTTGCACCTTATGTTTATATGTCCCCTAATGGATGAACAATCTTGACATTTTGCTTGTTGACATCACATAATACACTATACGCTCACACTTGGAGAGCAAAATGGGGGGTTGCTTGCAATAGAAGCTTCCAAGGCTTCTGAGGTCATCAATTGACATTCCAATAGCCAATACATTGGTATTAAGTTTCCTTGTATGGCATAAGGTGTCAGTTAATTCATAATACATAGTCATATTTGGGTACAAAAGGTAGGATGCTATCCCACGATACTTTTAAAGGCTTTGCAAAAGAAGAGAGTTATACCTATCCATGCCACATGGTTTGATAATTTAGAGATTGAGCGGCCATCGCAATTTCTATTCGAACACTCTAGTTCTCTAATGCATTTTGTTTGGCAAACTATGCTAGGGAATGCCATTGACGTTGATGTGGCCTTTGTCTAGCAATGCCCATCGTACTTTTGCTCCGTATCCTCCATAGGACACATATCATCTGCAAATAGTGCTATTTGTGTGAGCTCATACATCACTTTTCCTGTATACAAAATTGGGATTTCCTCCACTCTCTCTAGAACACTCATATTTTGAAGCAATTGATGTAAGACTTGATGTCACCCTCCTGAAGACATTATGTACTCAACAACAATTGGAATATGAAAGGTTGGCCCTATCCCCTCCTCTTCCACATAAATTATGATTGGAATGGTCTTGTTTTTTGCCATGTCTAGGGTTGATGAGCTTTCTTCATTGATTGTTCTTTGCTCCATGTTGTAAATGCTATTGGTGAGGTCAATTATAAGGTAGGGTTGCAATGTAGGTCCATCTCCTTGTTTGACAAGATAGTTTTGTGAAACTAAGGTATCTAGTACATATACATGGACAACCTAATGGTCACTCCCATAAAGTATTAGTGTGCTTTGTATTCATCCATTCACACGTCTGCCATTGCCAATGCAAATTTCTTCCTCCTTCAACATTAAGAATCGGTTATTTATATATTCTATATAAGGTTTGGCAATGAGGGAGGCCACAAATATGTAGAGCTCATTCCTCGCTTTTGGTTTGGAACTTGACAATGGATCCATTTCATAAGCAATCTAAAAATAGAGAGAGAGAGAGAGAGAGAGAGAGAGAGAGAGAGAGATGCACATACTCGCGGGAATGATTAAGTCATGTAGGCAAGGGATCTTCTGTCCAAATGTAGCTAGTCCATAACTTAGGGGGGTCGTAAGAGGGGGTGGCCTTATATAACCCTTTTAAGATAATGGAGCATTAAGTGCATATAAAAGGAGAGAGAGAGAGAGAGAGAGAGAGAGAGAGAGAGAGAGAGAGAGAGAGAGAGAGAGAGAGAGAGAGAGAGAGAGAGAGAGTGTGTGTGTGTGTGTGTGTGTGTGTGTGTGTGTGTGTGTGTGGTGTGTGATGTAAGGGAGAGGGAGAGAGCAAAGGGGGGTAGAGAAGGGTATTAGATCTATTATTTATTAACCAAATACGAGGGTACCAACAATCCCTTCCCTCTCTAAGTATCTATGCCCTTCCATCTCTAAATAATCCTAATATCTCTCCATCACCTACATTCTCCCTATATGTCTCCACCCCTCCCGCTAAAGCTCTTAATCTCCTTCCTTCTCAATATCTCTCCATCGCAATGGCAACCTTGTTTTCAACAAAAACTAAACCCTAGGCACACATGTCCTCTA